>NC_136421.1:88160000-89534166 GCF_052625555.1 Lactuca saligna
GGTTATGCATTGATTGTACGTAAACACATTGGTAACTCGATGTTATAAAACGTGCCTTTGTGTATAATTTAATGAGTAGTAGAAAAAACATATGAGTCGAAGTTTATCTTTTCCTTCTTGGATTAGAAGCTGATATCTGGGCCCCTCGATGATTTTGTTTTGACCTATGTACCGGGCCCGGTCAGAACTAAGTTGATGTGTTCATTTAAGTTCTTTGTCAAGAAAATCGGAAATCGTGAAACAAACTGCTGGATAATAAGTAAGACATTTTTCCATGTATTTGTCCGACTGACATCTAGAACAGAGGATTATATGATCACTTATCATAAATGGTGTATTATCATCTTCTCAGTTCCGAGAAACCTTGAAAGAGCTACGATAGCTGATCGGTTCCTGATGTCATACTTGCAGTTATAGTTATTAGACTTATCCAAGTGGGAGACTGTTGGATAAAGTGTCTAAGTCCATAACTATTTCTGGTATGTACTTGACCCGACCCAGCATGGTCCATTTGGGTTGCATGGCACCATTAAATTGGATAGACTAAATGAGAGAAATAACACTTGTGGATTATTAATATATCATAAGTTCTAATATATTAATAGTATTATTTAATTAGTTTGATCAAGAATTAATTTAGAATTAATTAAGTGATCAAAAGATAAGTAATTAAATATATGGATTGATTGTGTAAATCATCCATAACTTGTATAGTGGGCTAAGAGGCTCTACGGATTATCAAGTTAGGTTAAACCCATAGGATGCTCCATGGGAGTTACACACCCATGGGTCATGGAAATGAAGAGTCATGACACATTAGGGTTTACATGGTGTAACCCTAGATGTGTCACACTATATAAGGAACATACAATCCACCAAAATCAGTGACACACTAAGGAAAGAAGAGGGCTAGGCCGATTTTTAGAGAGTGTATTCTCTCAAAAGTCATTCCAAAAGCATTTGGTCTTGTGTGAAGCATTTGAGGCATCACACTTCGGGTGCTAGGCTCTTAAGGTTTCAAGGAATTAAAATCAACTACAAGGTATGTAATTCTAGCCATCCTTTTAAGATAAAAGTTCCCTATGTATGCTAGATAGGATTATGAACCTTGGAAACCAAATTTTGCATGTATTTAGACAAACATAGATCCAAGGTTTATTAGGGTTGCATGTACACTTAGGAAGTGTTAGAATGCTCAAAACCCATCAGCTTGTTCGACTAGTAGAAAACACGACACTCGAAGACGTTGAAATGTTATGACATTCATCACCTGTAGATCTGCAAGTCCCACTGTAGCTAGCAGCAAGGTGTAGGATGGCCAATCCAGTATAGATCTATACACAAATTCATGCTCTCCCTCTAGGAGAGTCTGGTTACAAAACGTGACATAACAGTATGATACCATGCCACGAGGTAGTGGCTCACATTAATGTTATAGTATTCGTGTATCTATATAGTATGTTCTCTCTGTCCTAGTGTATTGTATGTCCTATTTGTATAGTATATATTATGTTCTCTTTGTATAGTGTATAGTATGTTCCTCCTTGTTTCTCATTATAGTATGTTCTTTCTGTTTCTCATTATAGTATGTTTTTTCTGTTTCTCGTTATAGTATCTTTGAACTGACTCCTGTATTAACTGACTCTTGTATGTTTCATTGTACTAGAAATAGTGAGTAGTAATCTCCTAAACTATACCTAATATAGTTTACTAGTAATTTTGTTTGGATGACTGAGTATGTTTGTACACCTTTGTTACCCAAAGACATTGAACTAATGTAAGAACTTTTATGTCTATACATATATACATAATATATAACTAAGATTCAAATGAAATTCGGACAAATAACCGATACCCTAAGTCCACAACCAAACAAGGAACAGGAAATAAAGTATGTTATCAGTCCTAAGTCCTTTCAACCTTATTTATATAACTATATTTGAATAGACATGATTTTGACAATATATATGTTTAAAAGAGTTTGATAATGAGTTTTAGCATATAAAAGAGTTTGATAAAATGTTTTGAAATAGCTGTTTGGTAACATAGTTTTGAAGTATAAGAAATACATTTGTTTGATAGATATTAATCACATGTGATTGATATAATAACTATAATGTTTCAACTTGTATCCCCCCTAAAAGCATTTAAAATTATTTAAAAGGTAAATTAGGGGTATGAACTCACCTGTAGTGAGTGGTTTGATTGTAATATCGGAAAAGGATGTTGAGTGCTAAGTGGAATCTTGGGAACAAATGGATCCTATTAAGCATATAAAGACACATATATGGATATAATTAGTGTATATAGAACTAATCATGCAAGGAAGCCACCTTAGGGACTAGGAAACACTTAGATTGAAGTGTTACAATCACATATGGATTGCCATTGATCCTACAATACGAGTATGGTATGCCCTACCCTGCCCTCAGCTCGTATCTGGAATGTCGCCGAGCCCACGGTGGAGTATGGCATGCCCTACTCGGCCCTAAACTCGTATGTATAATGCTCCGAAGTCCCCAGTATGAGTCTGGCATGCCCTGCCCGGCCCTCAGCTCATATCTGGAATACTCCCAAGTCCTCAGTATGAGTCTGTCATGCCTCGTCCGACCCTCACCTCGTATCTAGAATACTCTAGGGTTTGTTGGCTACCACACAGAGCAATACAACCTCAACCCAACCCACATAATATGTCGACATATAACATAACTAATGTACATATAGATAATCACATAATAATACAGTTGGTCCTATAGATCTACCAAACTGGCATAACAACTAGCATGCAAATCTAACTTATACTCGACATAATACCAACTGCTAGGATAACATATCCAATGGGCCGACATTGGTGCCTTCGACCCCTTAGTATAGTGAGGATAACACACCTGACACTGCTGAAGTCCCGCGGATGAAACTCCAGCTGCTAGTTGACAGATTCTCGAACTACCAACATCAAACAATACCCAATTGATAATTAGGTTCCAAGCCCAAGGTCCAACTCACACTCTAAAGGCCCAATAGTTAAGTAATGGGCCAAAGCCCAACATACGGACCAATTTTCCAAATTGGGCCCAGACCTCTACATGGTCTTTCCTTAAGGCCCATCCATTAATTCTAGTCCAAACTATTGCTATACCAATGACCTAGAATCTCATAATCATCAAGGCCCATTTATGGCCCACCTATGACCCAATCTTCCAAATTAGGCCCAAGTCCTACACATGGGCCTTACCCCAAAACTCATCTAATTATTTTGGTCCATCTATCAATAGTTCAGTCACCAAAGCCCAATAGGAAGGCCCAACTCAAGGCCCAAGTGAAATTAGGGTTTCCACATGAAATGACTATTAGGGTTAAGTGTTTCTTACTTAACCCATTAGGGACTTAATGCATTAATTCAAATATTTCCTTAGGTTAATTTTCCAATGATTATTAACTAATATTTTAAATTTACTAAGGTGTTGTTTGTTTTTTCTGAGACAAAATGTCTGCAGTCTGCGGACCATATCTGTAGACCTCTGCAGTAGAAGAGGTGGACCAAACGTCTGCAGTCTGAAAAAAGAAGAGTGTTTGTTTTTTTACATCTGCAGGCTACTAAAATAAACAGAAATCTAAATAAATTGATTTTTTTAAACTTGAAATTGATTTTTTTAAATGTTTTTATGACTTTGTTATAAATAATTAACGAATCGAGATCAAGTTTCATGTATTATTGTATAAAAAATAAAAATAAAAATGGTATGAATTAACGTATATATATTTGATAAAAACCAACAACTGTGGTTACAAAGTTATAACTAAACATTGTAATTAGTGATCAAAGAATTTGATACATAAATAGATGGAAATCAACTTCGATATTTTCAATTAAATCCATTAAAAACATACCATAAATATTTTCTCGAGAAATTGACGATGTTATATTAAATAATGTTTTATAAAATTTGGCAAAAAAAAAAGCATATATTATGATTTTTTTTTTCATATTTATATAAACAACTTCAACGACCATTATTGTAATAAATCATTATTTATAAATTTGTCAAAAATATCATGTTTGTATCATCGAATGTTTTTTTTTTTTTTTTTTTTTAATTTTTTAATTTTTTTTATCATTAATAAAGTTAGAAAAATTATAAATTAAAAAAAAAGTTATATATATATATATATATATATATATATATATATATATATATATATATATGTTTTTTTAGGCTAGAAGATGTCTGAAGATGTTAGAAGACACTGGTCCGTATCTACGCCAAGAAGAGGATGCGCAGACATTTTTAGGTTTGCAGTCTTCAAAAAAACAAACAGTCTGCGAAGGCTAAAGTTTGCGCGTGGTCTGCACGATGCAGACAGAAGAGGCCACATAGATGTGCAGACAAAAAACAAACATTATCTAAATAATTCTCGTGTGTGTCCCGATCAATCCCCAAAATTAGGGTTTTATACCATTAGGGTTTTCCAAACCCTAATTAGGGTTCCTACCCAATACTAGCCCATTGGTCACATGGTTGGCCTTTTAGGTCAATTAGGGATTTATTGGGCCCATTAGGCTTTCATTGGGTCTATTAGGGTTTCGTCAGGGCCATTCTGTCCAAGCATCCCAAACGAGTCAAAACGTAAACTAGGCACACCGCCACCCACCACGGCGGCTGGTGGCGGCAGCCACCACCTCATGGTGGTGGTTAGGAGTTTCTTTTTCATTATTTTGACACGTTTACAAATTTTACAATGAAATTCCCAAATAACACACATACACACATTAAATAAATACACAGACATCCACCCTTGTGGTGGCCGATAGTATTAGATGGTGGCAGCCACCACCTCACGATGGTGGTGGTGGCTGTTCTCGTGAGTTCCGGCCAAGGAAACCTCATACAATGCATTCTTCTATTTGCTAAACAAACCGAACCACCCACCTGGTGGCGTATGGTAGTAGTAGTGACACAAGAAGGGAGCTAAATGCGGTGGTAGTGACACAAGAAGGCGACCAGGAACAATATCATAATAAGAACCGTATAAAAGTTTTTGGAGGAGTTGGACACTGCAGTCAAGCCTAGATAGTTATGTAATCATATATGTGATAAATATAGCCTGATCAACTATATTTATACGATATATGGGCAAAATGTGTTTAGGAATGGTTGTGGTGGGCAACAAATCTAAAACTTACCAGCCTCATATACCAAGAAACTCTATGAGTCAAACATAGAGGATTAAAATACTATAGGAGTATTTTAGAATACTATAGGATCATACACTGAAGCCTTTCATGTATTTCTAATATCTCTATTCTCGCATACACGATATAACTGGACATCACCAAGAAGATCCCTACTACCCTACCATGGCAGCTAATGGATGGATTGAGGAAGAAGTAGAGGAGGTCTACATGGAAAATCTAGAAGAGGAACCTGAGGAGTATTAAGAGATGGACTATGAGAAGGAGGATTCTAATGAGGGATCAAACAAGGAGGAAGACACTTGAAATATTGCTAATGAACCTTACCCTATCAGGAGCGGGCATGAGTCACTTCCAACTCTTTCCTTCCAGAATGTGCCCATCAATGGGAAAACCAACCACAAGAATGGACTAGAGATAACGGCTGATGACCCATATTCCGCATGCACCAACTACACCGTATATCGAGCCCCAACATCCTCACAAATCTAGCATTACCTCTGGATTTACCACAAGTGGACCGTTTGGACAATCAGGTTCAGGCTCTCATCACGAGGTAATGAAGATCGGTGGCAAAGCCCGGAACGCGACAATGCGAATTCGATGCATCCACGAGGAACAAGAGCACCATACGAGTGTCATGCTGAACCAACAAGCGAAGCAGGAGAACCTTACAGATCGCCTACACTCCTTAGAGGAGGAGATGGCCACCATGAGACAACAAATCCTTGAAGCTGAAGCAAGATCATCCTTAGCAGAACAGAGAGCGGAGGAGTCCACTCGCGAAATGAGTGAAATTGTTGGGCACTTGTGCACCATTTTGGCATATGATAGACTAGTATAGCCAAGTGAGTTAGTGACTACACTACTCGCACTATGTCTTAGGCTTATTGCATCTTTCATCACAACCAGTAGTAGTAAATCAAGAGATGTACGCTCTCCAAGACGCATGTAACCCGAAGCAACTTAATGTATTAATGGCTATGTTCTATTTTGATAACTTAACGTTCGTACAATACTTACTACTTACCACCATTAGTACATTTTGATGATGTGGTCGAAACATTTGGGAATCATACAACAATATATATATATATATATGAGATACAACTAGCAATGACCATAGTTACTTACAAACTTGTTTCATAGTATACGATAGAATCATGCTACAACACAGAAGTAGCCAACATGCTGGCGAACCACCAATTCTATAAATGGACCTCACTACATTTCAAGCCACCGTAACAACTGCCGTGATAGCCGTCATGGTACAACTTATCGCTAACAATGCTAACGGAAATGGGAATAGTTCCAACAATTATAATCAGGGTGACAACCAAGGACACCAGTGGATATGTTCTTACAAGGGCACCCCAAGTTGAAAACCTAAGAACATCCACGACAATGGAGGAGCACTATCCAAGAAGCGAAAGTTCTAGACCAAGAGAAAGGGGCATTCGACTCAAAACCCGCCAAAAGACAACGAATTGTGACAACTCATGCCACCACTACCCCCAATGACTCTGTGCTGATGAAACCATATGCTGAGAAACTGCCTAAATGCAGCAAGTTTAACTTCCATCACCAAGGATCTTGTCAAGAGATGCGTTAGAAGAATTGCAATGGAAAAGGGCATACCACTTGCTTCTGTAGAATGCCAAGCCAACAGACCATCCAAGCCGCTAATGATAAGAGGAGTCAGGCTTGCTACGAATGTGGGGAGATGGGGCATTTCAAGAGGGAGTGCCCAAGGACTAAGAACAAAGATGTCAGAGATGTTGGGAGAACTTCCACAATGGAACACGAGAAGGCAATGAAGGACCCTACTGTGATTACCAATACACTTCTCCCTAACTAACTCCTGTGCATGCATACTTTTAAAAAAGAGGTGTGGAAAGGAAACTTGTAAGTCACAAATTATAATTTCTTGCTAAATCGAAACCCTCAAACATTCACGAAAATACTTCTGGTAGAGATGACTAGGAGAAGAACTAAAACCACCAACGACACATACCTAGGATGCACTCTAACTCTTAGAAAACATTTCTTCGAAATTGACCTAGTTTTGATACCAATAGGAAACTTCGAAATGACCATTTATACATTTTGGTTAAGTCCTCGCCAAACCAATACCATACGCCACCATAGACCGTTCGACTTAACTTATCAAATAACGAAACCCATGTTATCTAGGACGAAAAACCCAACACAAATCCCCGAATCGTTCTTTACATCCAGACTCAGAAGTACCTATACAAGGGGTACCACACTCTTTCTTAGCCTACGATAGAAATGGGAAACGGGAAACGAAAGACATCAAGGATATCCCATAAGCCTGTAACTTTCCCGATGTGTTGCCATAAGATTTTACAGAAATACCACCCATGTGCTAAATGAGTGCGAAATCGACTTGACCCTTGGAGCCTCTCACATAACAAAATCCCCAAAACCACTTAGCACCGATGTAAATACAGGAATTGTCCAGTCGATGGAGTGATCCAAATGGGTAAGAAAATTACCAGCAAGTCTAGGGTGACAAATGTCTACCAGCTCTGACGTCTGAAGAACGTCGTTCATGCATATCAGTCATATTATCATGGTTATAATAACTCACATATGGATTAACAAAACTACTCGGTTTACGGGGTAACTTACACTTAATTAGTTTTATTAAAAGATAAAACAACATACTATTAGTACAACATTACTTACATTTTTGGGTCTTAGGGTTTAAGACTACAGTTTATATTTATGAAAATATTGGATTTCAGGAAACATACATTGCCATTTTACAAGGAAAAGATACAAAGGAAATACATACATTTTATTATTGGGCATAAGACTTACAACTTTTTTTTTTTAAAGAAAATATCGGATTTTCTTGAAGTATAGAAAACCATTTTTACATGAAACCATTACAAAATCCTTCTCATACAAAATGCTTATTAACTCAACAACTTAATTGTTGACACTTTTTAGAATCACTTGTATTCTCAGGAAATCAGTAAACAGGTAACCACAAAAGTTTTTGGTGGATGGGCGTTGTCGCGTCTCTTTATTCATTTTGTCATACAGTTTTGATATCATGTAAACAATGCTTTTATGAACAAAAATGTAAACTTATTTAACATTCAATGTAATGGTTGTGATGCTTTGATATATATTATTTAATTGTTATGATACTATACATGAACTCATCTGCCCCCGGACGATTCCGCGGTTCCGGTTCGGGGGTGTGACAAAAAGATTTTGATTTTCTTGATATTCAGTTTTGGGCCAATGCTTTGGCCATATCCTACGAATCTCCAATAAGTGTGACATCATCAAGGCACCATGAATGGAGAAGAGCTTGCAATTGTCTCTAATATTATGCAAGAGCGGGTGTAATACAAGGTCAAAAAGAAGTGGTCCTAAAGGGTCTCCTTGTTGAACCCTGGTAGTAGACCAAATATGTGTGTCTCCTAGATACAACCTTGCTGCTTGATCATATATGAATTCTACCCACAAGGATATAAAAGGACACCTCAATCTGACCTCATGAAATAATGCAGATTTATCGACAAGGTTAAAGGCACTGGAGAACTCCACGGTAACCATGGAAGGAGACCCGTCATCGTGGTGCTCACTCAACACCCTATTGGTGCTATATAATACGGCCTTAGCACCACCTAACACCCTGACCACGAACTGAAAATCAATGAGATACTTGTCCATTTCTTTACCACCACCTTTCATAGCCAACTTGGAAACCAAACATCTCCATATAGTGCCTACTGTAATAGGTTGTATTCCCTTGTCAGGTCTTCGGAGAGGTGTGAGAGGAGCAGAGGCAACAAATTCTACCAAACTCAAAGGACATCTTCCCCTAGCCATAGATTAACCACAAAAGTAATAGAACGTAGGAGGTCTTTGGCTATAACAGAACCTTCTCCACAAAGAGCATCCAAAATGGTTTGAGCTCTTAACCAATCTCTCTTACATGAGGTACATTTAGGGAAGGATTTAATGCCCCCAAGAACATTCTCAACATCCATTACAAGGGGAGATTTGAAAATATTGTGCTCGGCATGGAAGGTCGTAGCTTGTGTGGATGCTTATCATCTAATGCCTCCATGGTATCATCCCCAAATGGAGCAACCCCCAAAGAACATAAAACTTTCATTGTTGTTCTAAAATGTCCATCGGTAACCTTATGAAGACATTTAATGATATTAGTGCTGCCTAGTGTTCTTTCCTCCTGAATGTACTCTTTTTTTGCCTTGTTGCTCCAGTCTTGTATTGTTAACTATGTTTTTAACTAGCTTGGGGGATACCATCTTTAGTCCCCCAAGTAGGTAATGTGCTCAGTATGTTACAATGTTGCAAACAATTCCTGTTTCCAGACCTACTTTCTTGCCTATTCATGGGCATGAACACTTGAAGAGTACACCTAGGAAGAATTAACAAAGCAACCCACGCTTCAACGAACCCAGGATGAGCAACCACCTTGGAAAGGGTTGCTTTCAAATCCTGAGAAAAAGACACATGAAAGTTAAGAGGAGAAGGATTGGATATGGTTGGGGTGGTTATCGGAGGAAACACCGGTAGCATTTGGTTGGGCGGTTACCGAATGAAACAATGGTAGGACTAGACATGGTTGGAGTGGTTACTGGAGGAAAGAATGGTAGGATTTGGTCGTGGTGGTGGAGGATGACCTGATTCATGAAAGAAATAGAGATAGAGAGAGGACTAAAACTACCGGCAACGGTAAAGACGACGTCAACATAATTATATATACCTATTATACCATTGAATGTAGCTGATTACCTATAGAATGACATATATATTTTAACGTGTTTCTGATCCATTAGTAGAATAATACAAGATGAATAAGGTGGTTATGTGATTAGACAATTTTATTTCGTTATATTTTGAACCCTCTCTCTCTTTCTCTCTCTTTCTCTCTTACTATTATTATTATTTTATAGAAATGTGTATATTTTTGCCATATATATATATATATATATATATATATATATATAAAGTTTTTTTTATATACATTTAGATATTTTTTTATCACAAAAAAGAATCGTCATACAACGAGTGAGATGACAAACGAACAACAAGCTGCGCTGCTAGGCCTTTTTGTATGGTAAAACTAACTCTTTTAAAGACTACATTCGTAGATCTAAGGGAGATAACATTGTTATACATGATCCGTTTTACTCTATTAATAAGCTCTACTGTATCCAGCGCGAGTAAACCAAACGTACCAAATCCAATGGTATGAACACACAGCCTGTCCCGCCATGAAACGCCCAGTCCTTAAGCCCACGAGATGGGATAGCCCTTTAAGGTCCACACATACATGTTTCCTTTGACCCATCCAAAATTCAAAATGTTATCCGGTCTGAGGATTGACCTTCCTTCTGCCAGGCTAGTCAAGAAATTCATAGGTGCCTGTTTCTTAGAGGAAACCCCAACATGCTTAAATATGTCAAACAAAACATCCCTAACCATATCGTGCCTGTATTTGAACCCCATGAGTTCTTTATAGTGAACTACATGTTCTCCAAAAGAGTCCAAACATGCCTTGTGACACACCAGACATATCTCGTCAGTTGGGAATATTGGAATCATGAGTCAATATTTGAGGATAGTACGATACTCCATAGGAGGCATATGTTGGCCAAGCCCATCTATAAGGATAGCTAGAAGAAAATCTTGAGCATGTCGTGCACGTAGGCATTGGAAAAGCGCTTTCTGCCAAGCTGTCATATCGAGATGCACTTCCATATCTTGGATAATTTTACGAAAAAGCGCACTCGCCAGTGTATTGTGAGATTTAGAGGGGGGGGGAGGTGTCTTTAGTAGTAAAACTGCTAAGGTTAAAATATGTTGCAATACCCAATATTGGGCCCATGAGGCAACAAAAGCATATGAGGTAGCCTATACTATCGAGTATAAACCCAAACCACCAAACCTAATGGGTAAGGAAGCAATTCGTCATTGTATATCGCCAAAGAAAGGGTCACTACAAACAAAGATGTCCTCAATCGCCCCGTGCAACCCATTGTCAAAGAATATTGTCCCCTCCTCCATGTGAATGGGTTGGCATGTCCTCAGCCCAAAGAAAAGCTTAGAAATACCCATACAAGACTAAAGCAGAAGGAGCTTACTCTAGGGTCAGACAATTGTGGAAGAAGGCACATCAAAATCACAGCGTTTTTGACTCTCTTTATGGCTAAGCTGCTAATGAAACTAGCATATCTACTAACAGCTCCCCAAAGAAGTTTCACCCCCAAAGGCGACCTTGCGATGCCAGCTGGGAATATCCCCTCACGTAGCTTTTTACCATCACACAAGAGCCAAAAGAGCTCGGTTTTCTTGATATTCAACTGAAGGCCCAATTTCGGGCCAATCACCGTAATGATGTCCATTGCTTTGGCTACCTCCTCCGAATCTCCAATAAGTGTTCCATTATCAACGTACCATGCATGGAGAAGAAGCTTGCAATTGTCTATAATATTATGCAAAAGCGGGTGCAACACAAGGGTAAATAGAAGCAGTCCATTATTAATCAAGGAACCAAGGAACCAATTTAAATTGTGTCAGAATTTAAAACGATCGAAAACAAAAGGAAGGGTTGTAGACTTTTATAATGGATGCACATATATCAGATTATAACAAAACCATTTTTTTCATTTAAATTTTTAGGCTATGTTTTTTATCGAAAAAAAAAAAACGAATATACAATTGTTTATGATTTTTCGTCGTCTTTCCATAGAGATCCATATTGATATACAAAAAATGATTTTTTTGTCAGAAAAAAACCCAATTCATTTCTTTGTTTGAAAAGGTGAGGTTTATTTTTTATCGAAAAAATTTAATAAATATATCAGAATTCATATTTTTGGTACTCTTTAAACATAGATTCATATTGATGTAAAAATATAAAAATTAAAAAATGAAATTTCAATATATATATTCACATTGTGAATCTGCTTAGATTCACATTGTGAATCTACCTAGATTCATATTGTGAATCTGAGCAGATTTACAATGTGAATAATAGTAAGTCAGATTCATTATTCACATTGTGAATCTTGAAATGAAAATATTTATAGTTTAGATTCACAATGTGAACCTGAACCAGTCGTGATTTTTTTTAATCATTGATAATGTTTATTCGTAGAGGACAAAGTTTGAGATTTGTGGTATAATTGGTTTTTTTTCTTAATATAAAATTAAACTTAAATATTGAAAAAATAACAAAATGAAGTGGGTTTTTCTTTTCTGAAAAAAGTTTGTTTTTTATATATCAACATGGATCTCTATGGAAAGAGAAAAAAAAACTTGTGAACAATGGTATAATTCGTTTTTTTTCGATAAAAATGTGGCTTTAAAAAAACTTTAAACGAAAAAAGAGGTGAGTTTTTTTGGTAAAGAGGTGAGTTTTATGGTATAACGCGATGTATGTGCGTTTTGTTTAGGAATGTTTTATTTGACATATGGTATAACCCCGACAAGTATATTTGACACCGCTGTTTTGTTGTATGTCAAACAAAACATCCCTAAAGAGGTGAGTTTTATGGTATAACCCAGACAAGTGTATATCCATTCCCTTGGCCGTTGATTGCTTTAGATTTCGACGTTAACGATTGGTTCATTGGTTCTTTGTTAATAATAGTTCTCTACGGAACCTCACTATATATATATATATATATATATATATATATATATATATATATGTATATATATATATATATATTTATATATATGTATATATATGGCTAGGTTATTTTGTTTTTTACTAACTATTGTGTGCGAGAATGTATAGATCTGGACCAAGAGATGGAATTAATCAATGGACATGATTTGAGGGTGTATGATATTACAATGGGATAACATATACCATATAATCACACAAATTTTAGCAAAAATGTATTTTAGAAAATTAACTACATTTATAAAAGGAAATTTTCGGATTTTTAGGGATAATTAATTCTCCTAATTTTAGAATTTAGAATTTTCTTAATTAATTTAGTTTTAATTCTTTCGCAATTTGTATACATAATTGATTTTATTCTGTCAGAATATTTTTTTGTTAAAATGATTTTCTTTCATAATTTTATTCTATTAGAATATTATTGAAGAATAATAGCCTTATTGAATCCAAGGTTGAAAAATAACAACATTCTAATATATTCTTATACATCCGAACTTAAATACAAAATTAATACATATTCTTACATATTAAAAGCCTTATATATTTTAATAGAATTATATGTATTCTAAAAGAATAACAACAAAATGAATAAAATTCTTAAAGAATAACAACATTCTAAAAATATGAGTATGATCAAACTTTATTTATTCTTCAAGTTATTCCTATTAGGTCTTCAACGCATTCTTCCAGCCATTCCTATCACAAATACAACAAAAACTAATAATGGTTAAAAACATGTTACTTGCAATCTAAGCAGTTAATATCGGCGATTTTCAGGTGATTTCCAGGTGGGATATCGGTTATTTGTACTTTTCAAAATAACAGTGTCAAATATCGGTCCAAAATATCGGACCACAAATATCGATAATATTTATCAATATTTAAGCGATATTTACCGACATTTCTAGGTGAGATATAGTTAAGTAATTTTACTTGCTTTTTTTTAGTGTTAAGTCCTGGGCTTAAGTCTTTTGGACTTAACTTAACTGAACCCGCTATTATGTTATGTACTTAATTGTTAGTTTTAGGTCATAGGTTTGATCATGTTGATGTGTTGAGTACATAATTCTTAAATGATGATGATGATATTAGAGTTGATGTGGATGATCTAGATAAAATAATTGGATTCCTTGGTTGATGTGGACTTGGAGGAAGATTCCATGGTTTACGTAAGATTATGTTTCAAACATTGACAGTTTTGAATTTTCACTTTTTATATTACTTTTATATATGTTTTCTGTTTATATTTATTAATTATACATGATATCTAAATACTGATATCCCACCGATATCCCACCGCGATAACTTCTATTCCAAATATCGGCCCTTGACCGATATATGATTTTGGACCGCTATAACTGCCTAGCTTGCAATTGACTATCACTTTATATATTCTGGTAGAATACATATAATATGACAGACTACATAAAATACATTCTGGCTAAATACATAGATTTTATTCTGGAAGAATAATAGGCAATCCAAGAGAAATATCTATTAAAAAGAAGAAAAAAGAAAGAAAGAAAGATTAAAAGGTAAACAAAGATTCTAAAAGAATCATTAAATATAAATTGTAGTTACCATTTAATTCTGACAGAATATATATATATATATATATATATATATATATATATATATATATATATATATATATATATATATATATATATATATATATATATATATATATATATGCAATTACCATTTATAGCATCATAAAATTACCCATTACTATTGTGTAACCAAAATATATTATAAAAATTTTAACAAAAATTCTTAAAGAATCATTAAACCTAAAGTGTATTTATCATTTTAAATTATAACCGATTGTACTCTAACAAAATACACTATACGAAGCATAATGTATTCTTACAAAATCTACTATATTGTGTATTTGATTTTCCTTAAAAAAAAATCAGTATTCTGTTGGAATACATTGTATAATAGTTTATTTTGATTAGTATATGTAATGAAACCATGAAAACTTATCATCTATAATGAAGTTGCAGCATAAATTAATAAAATAGATAAAATACCTAGATGAGTATATTTGTGTGTGAAGGCCCAGGAGCAATTCGAGTATTTCTCACAACTTGGGATGAAATATCAATGTTTTAATCATCCAATTCTCTATTTTAGTTATATAAACATTATCACCAACCTGGAAGGTGTTAGAAACACATCAAAAATATTCTAAGCATGAAAAGATCTTCAAGCATAAGGTATTCATGATATCATTTAAAAACCTTTTGAAATTTGCTATTTTATATCGCATTTCTTTATTACCACTAAAGATGCATCATGTAATAAAAAGAAATAAGGAATGTATTTCGTGAGAAAAAATATTAACCAACCATTTGTATCAATATTTCTATGTCATTACATCTTTCTTAAACCAAAAACATCATGATAAAAAAATGAAATCCACTCACATCTTTACTACTAGACATTTCATCAAACACCTTTAGAGCACACACAAATCATCACACTTTGTAGAATATCACTAATGAAATGAACAAGTAAATGCACAAATATCAAATATATTTAAAAATAAAGATGCCTTGAACACCATTACCTAATTACATATGAAAATTTCGCAAATGATTACCTCTGATTAAAAGTAGAGAGGATGAGTGTATGATGTTTTAAGAATATGTTTACCTGATCAAGTAGGACAGTGGTAGAAAATGGTGATGAATATGATGCTGGTGTAGGAAGATGAATAATAGAGATGTAACAAGCATGATGTTTGGTTGTGGCGGGTTAGGTTTTTATAAATAATGAGCAAAAAAGGCTTGTAAGAAGATGATGGTGATAGATGAAGTAGATCTGAAACATCCCAAAATACGACCCAAAAATTTTTGTTCAAAATTACTAAAAATACTAAAATAATATCACAAAGTAAAACCCATATGTCAATGTTTCAAAACAGTAACTAATAGTTATGTAGAGCTGTATCAAAACTGTATCAATCACATTTATGAAAAACTAAAAACATCTCCCAGGACAACTGAAACTGTGGTGTATGCAATGCCATCAACCCGAGCTCTTCCCTTTACTTGCGGAAGTACTTGAAACCAAAACTGAAACTGTAAGCACGAAACTTAGTGAGCTCCCCCAAACTACCACATACCATACAATACATATAAACACATATTAGGCCTTGCCCACTGCATCAGACCGAAGTCCAGAAACTATGTCGGACCGAAGTCCGGAACTAGCCAGGGCCTTGCCCTCTGCATCGGACCGAAGTCTGGAACTACTGAGGCCTTGCCTCCTACATCGGACCGAAGTCCGGAACTAACTGCATCGGACCGAAGTCTGAAACTGACTGCATCGGACAGAAGTCCGGAACTACTGATCATAGCATAGCACAAACATATCAACTAGCATGAACACATAAATAACATACTGCATCGGGTTGTAACCTGGAACATATAGCACATAATCCTGTCTGAGCCACGAAGGCTTCAAACATAATAAAATCTGCATCGGACCGGAGTCTGGAAACTACTACTAGCTATATGGGCCGACATTGTGGCCTTAGACCCGTTCCTATGGGAAGGAAACTCACCTCATGATCTGTCTGCTGAGTGTATTGCTCTGGAAGCTATCTGCTGCTGCTTCGGTATCTCCCCGGCTACAATTCCACAAATACACTCAATCAAAATACCAATAACTTCATTGGGGTAAAATGACTCTTTTACCCCTGGTTAAATTCAACTCTCCTGGTTAAGGTCAACTCTTCTGGTCAAAGTTAACTTACAGTTGACCTGACTCGCCGAGTTGGGCCGCCAACTTGCTGAGTCCCTACTCTTATTTCTTAAACCTGCTTGCTGCTACTCATTGAGTATGGCTTGAACTCGACGAGTTCCCATTCGATTCTGAAACTCAGACTATCTGCATCCGACTCGCCAAGTTGTATGAACAACTCGGCGAGTTGTTCTTGAAATTATGAAGATTGCCTTAGACTCGCCGAGTTGTATGAACAACTCGCCGAGTCCTTCCATTACCGAGTCTAACCTCCGACTCACTGAGTCCATTCCACTACTCACTGGTCTCCACTCGGAATCACTTAAAGGGGAAGGATCGGGGACTCGCGACTCGACTCGCCGAGTCCGAAGAACGACTCGTCGAGTCACATGCATGCAATTACTAAAAACTTGATTCTGATCAAAACCATTGCATACAATACATAGATCTGAGTTCCTAAGGCTAGTTTACCACGTAAAGTTCCCAACTTTACGTGTACAAATGCATACAAAAGGATATAAAGGCGAAAAAGGCACTTGGAAGAGTAGATCTAGGGCTATCATGCAAAATGGCTTCATAAAGTTGATAGATCTATGTTTTTGGAACTGAAACATGGCTAGATCCGAAAGCTAATCCATCCAATATGATTTATCTACAAAGAACAAGCTAAAGAATTGGCTAAATATGCTTATAAAGGAGAATCAATCATCAAAACTGGAAGAAACCGATTATTACCTCAAGATACTCTGAAATAGGTGCAAAAACTTGGATCTTCTTCTTCTCCTTTGGATCTAGCCTCCTTCTTCTCTTCAAAACTTCAAGATTTAGACAAGAAAAGCTCAAATACTCAATGGAATGGTTATGGTTTGCCAAATAATGCTTTGAGGGTGAAGGAGACGAGTTTGGGGGCTCATAAGATGGTTTAAATAGGGTGCAAACCCGGGGATTTAGGGTTTCTACCTGGAAGGCCGACTCGCCGAGTCCCAAATCTGGACTCACCGAGTTGACGATCTATACGCTGCCCAAGACCACGACTCTACTCGACGAGTCGGGCCATAGACTCGTCGAGTCCCTCTACAAACTTTAAAATAAATAATCTAAAGCAATATACCAGAGACGGGTCGTTACAATTCTCCCCCACTTGACTCAGACTTCATCCTCGAAGTCTGCTACGGCTGAATCTACAAATAACTCTGGGTAGTGCTCTTTCATCTCATCTTCAGCCTCCCACGTCCACTCAGACCCCTTCCGGTGCTCCCACTGCACCTTCACTAACTGAATTACCTTGTTCCTCAAGGTCTTTTTCTTCCAGTCTAGAATCGCGAACGGCCTCTCAATATAATTCAAGCTACTATAAACCTGAATATCTTCTAAGGGAACAACTGCTAACTCATCCACCAAACATTTCCTTAACTGAGACACATGGAAAGTGTTGTGGATCTGGCTAAGCTCTACCAAAAGATCCAACCGATATGCAACCCGACCCACCCGGGCCAAAACCCTGAAAGGACCAATGAACCTGGGGCCCAACTTGCCCCTCTTCCGAAACCTGATGACACCCTTCCAAGGTGAGACCTTCAGAAGGACCATATCGCCTACCCGGAACTCCAAGTCTGAAGGCCTCCTATCGGCGTAGCTCTTCTGCCGACTCTGCGTGGTCTGCAGTCTACTACGAACCTGCTGAATCAACTCGGTCGTCTTGAGCACCACCTCCGTGCTCTCAATGACTCGCTGACCGACCTCGCCCCAACAAATCGGGGTCCTGCACTTCCTCCCATAAAGCATCTCAAAGGGAGGTCGATCAATGCTTGCATGATAACTGTTGTGATACGAAAATTCCACTAACGGAAGATACGTATCTCAACTGCCACTGAAGTCTAGGACACATGCTCGGAGCATGTCCTTGAGAGTCTGAATCGTCCTCTCGCTCTGCCTGTCTGTCTGAGGGTGGAAAGCGGTGCTGAAATGGAGACGAGTACCCATCTCGTCATGAAACCGCTTCCAGAATCTAGATGTAAAGCGGACGTCTCGATTTGACACCACCGATACTGGCACTCCATGACGTGCAACTATCTCTCGCACATAGATATCGGCTAGCTTTTCCGCCGATATGCTCTCCTGGATCGGTATGAAATGAGCACTCTTCGTCAACCGATCCACGACTACCCAAATCGAATCTACCCCACGTGCGGTCCTGGGAAGCTTGGTGATAAATTCCATGGTAATGTCCTCCCATTTCCACACGGGAATGTCTAACGGCTGCATCTTGCCGTGAGGTCTCTGGCGTTCTGCCTTAACCTTCCTGCAGGTCAGGCACCTCTCTAAATACCAAGCCACATCCCGCTTCATGTAGGGCCACCGATAATTGGGTCGGAGATCTCTATACATCTTCGTTGCCCCTGGGTGGATGGAAAATCGAGACTTATAAGCCTCGTCCATCAACACCTATCGTACTCCACCCCTGTACGGTACCCGCACTCTCCCATGAAGGGTCAACAACCCCCGACTATCATAATTAAACGAAGCTACTCGGCCCACTATCCTCTCACACTTCTGCCTCTCCTCCTTGAGGCCCTCAACCTGAGCCTCCCTGATCCGATCCAATAACAGAGTAATCACTGTCATCCTCAGACATAAGTCTCTGATAGGGGCTGCTGTCACCTTTCGGATCAAGGCGTCGACCACTACATTGGCCTTCCCTGGATGGTAAAGGATTTCACAATCATAATCCTTCAGCACATCCAACCATCTCCTCTGCCTCATGTTTAGACTCGGCTGATCCATAAGGTATCTCAAACTCTTGTGATCCGTGTAGATGTTACAACGGACCCCATAAAGGCAGTGTCTCCAAATCTTGAGGGCAAACACCACTACCCCCAACTCTAAATCATGGGTAGGATAGTTAGCCTCGTGAGGCTTCAACTGTCTCGAGGCATAAGCTATCACATGCCCCCGCTGCATCAATACTGCTCCCATACTTGTGATTGAGGCATCACAATAGACTACAAAATCCTCTATTCCCTCTGGCAGGGAAAGAATCGGAGCCTCGCATAGCCTTTGCCTGAGGGTCTCAAATGTCGCCTGCTGCTCAGGCCCCCAACGAAACACCACCGACTTCCTAGTCAGTTGGGTGAGCGGTACTGCTATCTTGGAGAAATCCTGAATAAATCTCCTGTAGTACCCTGCCAACCCTAGGAAGCTTCGAATCTCGGATGGAGACTTCGGGACTTCCCACTACATCACGGCCTCTATCTTGGCCGAATCTACCAAGATACCCTTCTGATTAATGAGGTGACCAAGGAACTGCACCTCACGCAACCAGAACTCGCACTTGGAGAACTTTGTGAAAAGTCTCTCCCTTCTCAAAACCTCTAGCACCCCCCTCAGGTGATCCTCATGCTGCTCCTGAGTCTTGGAATACACCAAGATATCATCTATGAATACTATCACATACCGATCCAGCATTGGTCTGCATACGCGATTCATGAGATCCATGAATGCGGCTGGAGCATTAGTGAGCCCAAAAGGCATCACCACAAACTCATAATGACCATATCGGGTCCTGAAAGCAGTCTTCTACACATCTTCGCCTCTAACTCGCATCTGGTGGTATCCGGAGCGTAAATCGATCTTGGAGAACCAAGACGCCCCCTGAAGCTGATCAAACAAATCATCTATCCTCAGGAGGGGGTAACGGTTCTTCACCATTACCTTATTCAGCTCCCGGTAGTCAATGCACATACGGTGCAACCCATCCTTCTTCTTCACAAACAGGATCGGCACTCCCTAAGGTGAACTACTCGGCCGAATGAAACCCTTGTCTAGCAACTCCTGCAGCTGCGTAGACAACTCCTGCATCTCAGGGGGAGCTAACCGGTACGGTGCCTTGGCTATCGGAGCCGCACCTGGAATTAGGTCAATCCCAAACTCGACCTGCCTCTTAGGAGGTATTCCCGATAAATCCTATGGGAATACATCTGGAAAGTCTCGCACTACCGGAACATCGTCAACTGTCGTCTTGCCCTTCTCCCGGGCATCCAAGACATAAGCTACGTAACTGGCGCAACCCTGCTGAAAATAGCGCCTCGCCCTTGCGGCTAAACAAAAATCTGGTCCACGTTGTGGCCTCTCGCCCTGAATCACTAACTCTCCCCCACTGGGAGTGCGAACCCTCACTAGCTGTAACTCGCAATCTATCACTGCCCCGTTTGGACTCAACCAGTCCATGCCTACTATAACCTTATTCCCTTGCAGGGGAATAGGGACCAAATCCACCGTGAACTGCTCGTCGAACAACTGAAGAGAACATCCTCTATGCACCCTGGCGACTCTCACGGTCTAGTTATCTACTATCTCGACCTCTAGTGGACAATCCAGATCCCATGGAGCTCTGCTAAATCTCTTGCTAAGCACTAGCGATACAAATGATCGGGTAGCCCCCGAATCAAATAATAATGTAGCGGAAATGCCGTTCACAGAGAACGACCCTATACAAAACTTATAACCATAAGCAAAAATCAATAATAATATAGAGATGAAGGGAAGATACATACCCGTCACCACATCAGGAGTCGCTCGCGCCTCCTCTGCTGTCATTTGAAAATCTCTACTCTTTGCCACTGGTGCCTATGCTCGGCCCTACCGGCCATCAGTAATCCTCAAAGTAGCAGGGGCAGGTGCAACCACCTTCCCTGCTGCAGCTAAACTCGGACACTGGGACTTTTTATGTCCCCTCTGATTGCACTGAAAGCAAATCAGATCTGATGCTGCAATAGCGGTAGCAGGAGCCGTACAATCCCTGCTCAAATGCCCAGTCCGACCGCACTTGTAGCAGCCGGAACTCCCTGCCTTGCACACCCCGTCGTGCAATCTCCCACACTTGCCACATCGACTGTGGCTCTGCTGACTCCTGGATCTGTGATTTGAAACCTTGGGCTTTTTGCCCGAACTGCTTGTAGCCGAAACTGCCTCCGGTTTCCTCTTCTTCTCCATCTCAAGGTCAATCTCCCTCTCCCGAGCCCTAGTAATCATATCATCCAGCGTTTTACAGCTGGACTGGCTCACAAACTGGCGGATATCGCTCCGCAGCATCTCATGATAACGGGCCTTCTTCATTTCCTCATCGGCTGCATACTGAGGAACAAGAAGAGCCCTCTCCCTGAACTTGGCGGTGATCTCCGCCACGGTCTCTGTAGTCTGGGTGAGGTCCTGAAACTCCCTATCTAACTGCTGCACCTCGATAACCAGTGCAAACTCCGCCCTAAACCTGGTGGAGAAATCAGCCCAGGTCATGGCATCTAACGCTGCATCATCTCCAATGGTATGTCCGACCTCCTCCCACCAATCCCGTGCCCTGTCCTTTAGAAGACATGATGCCAATCTAACCTTGTCCCCATCGGTACACCTGCTCGTGCGGAAAGCGTTGGCCACATCCACCAACCATCTAGTACTCGCTATGGGGTCCGGTGCCCCGTGGTAATCTGGAGCTCCACATGCCCTGAACTCCCTGAACGTAAGTGTGCGCGACCCCATCATGGCCTCCATCTCGGAACGGAAGGTGCCCAATCTCTCATCCATCAGCTCTAGAATACCCTCCTTGATCGAACCGAAGATCATAGGAGTTTGCTCCAGTATGATACGAGTAACCTCAGAAGAAAGGAACTCTCTGGTCTGCTCATCTAACTGCCCGACCTCCGGGCCTGGTCCTGATCCCCCTCCGGCACCTGAACTGCCGACTGTTGGCCTCGAACGCAAAACTACCATTCTGAAACAAATCACAGCAACATTAGAAAACTGAAATATCTCAAGGGATCACTGGTACCAATACTAGTTTCTCGGTCTTGTCTTGGCCTTCCTTGATTCAAGTACGAATCCTCTGCTTTCAGTAGTACGGGCCCATACTACCTTCCACATCTATCCGTACTTTCCTCAAGAACTGCCTTGACTCCACCGAGTCACTTCTACTACTACTGATCACTGCTACTCTCATCCTAGGCTTGCCTAGGGGAAACCTCTAACTTCATTCAAAAAAGTCCTCAGCTGCTGAAGGCCTCCTTGTAATGCTAATTAGTCATTACCTGAACACCATCACATGTAATGAGGCTCAAATAATCCTTCGAGTAAAAGACTCGTCCCTACAACGGTTAGACTCAAACAAGAGCTGCGCAATAGGGCCAAATCTAACACTCTGAGATTATTCAACCCTAATCGCATGTGATGTGACGTATTCACCTAATGGCTAACTCTCATCACCCAGAGTCCCACAAAGCACAAAGCAAGCAGCATTCGGATACAGGAAATTTATTCAAGCAAATCTATTCTCATAACTAGATACTGTACTGTACTAGCATACAAAGCAAGCAGCATTCGGATACAGGAAATTTATTCAAGCAAATCTATTCTCAGAGTCCCACAAAGCACAAAGCAAGCAGCATTCGGAGACAGGAAATTTATTCAAGCAAATATATTCTCATAACTAGATACTGTACTAGCATACAATGCTAAACTCATACTATCAGGCATAACCCTAACAGGCTATCCTACTATTGTCTACTCAATACTAGCATGCAAATTTCGAAAAGCTGAAGCACATATAGCAGGCACATAAGGCATCCTCCTAGATCCTTAGTCCTATTCTAGCATGTTGTTCTACTGAAATTAAAATTGGTAATCATAACATAACTTGTATGGGTAATTTGGGAGTACTTACTTGAGCTCGGTTGATCGCATACGCCACACCATTTTCCTTTTATAAAACTCTTCTTCTTTCTAAGTTCTTTTTCCAAAATCACATTCAAAACATTTTTCTTTTGAAACTATTTACCATTTCCTTAGTTTGAGTTCAGACACAGCCGAAAGTGTATCCGAATCCCTCAAACCAAGGCTCTGATACCAACTTGAAACATCCCAAAATACAACGCAATTTTTTTTTCAAAATTACTAAAAATACTAAAATAATATCACAAAGTAAAACCCATACGTCAATGTTTCAAAACAGTAACTAATAGTTATGTAGAGTTGTATCAAAACTGTATCAATCACATTTATGAAAAACTAAAAACATCTCCCAGGATAGCTGAAACTGTGGTGTATGCGATGCCATCAACCTGAGCTCTTCCCTTTACTTGCGGAAGTCCCTGAAACCAAAATTGAAACTGTAAGCACGAAACTTAGTGAGCTCCCCCAAACTACCACATACCATACAATACATATAAACACATACTGGGCCTTGCCCACTGCATCAGACCGAAGTCCGGAAACTGCGTCGGACCGAAGTCCGGAACTAGCCAGGGCCTTGCCCTCTGCATCGGACCGAAGTCCAGAACTACTGAGGCCTTGCCTCCTGCATCGGACCAAAGTCCGAAACTGACTGCATCGGACCGAAATCCGAAACTAACTGCATCGGATCGAAGTCCAGAACTGACTGCAACAGACAGAACTCTGGAACTACTGATCATATCATAGCACAAACATATCAACTAGCATGAACACATAAATAGCATACTGCATCGGGCTGTAACCCGGAACATATAGCATATAATCCTGTCTGAGCCACGAAGGCTTCAAACATAATAAAATCTGCATCCGATCGGAGTCCGGAAACTACTACTAGCTATACAAACCGACATTGTGGCCTTAGACCCGTTCCTATGGGAAGGAAACTCACCTCGTGATCTGGATGCTGAGTGTATGGCTGTGGAAGCTATCTGCTGCTGCTTCGGTATCTCCCCGGCTACAATTCCACAAATACACTCAATCAAAATACTAATAACTGCATTGGGGTAAAATGACTCTTTTACCCCTGGTTAAATTCAACTCTCCTGGTCAAGGTCAACTCTTCTGGTCAAAGTCAACTTACAGTTGACCTGACTCGCCGAGTTGGGCCGCTAACTCGCCGAGTCCCTACTCTCATTTCTTAACCCTGCTTGCTGTTACTCGTCGAGTATGGCTTGAACTCGACGAGTTCCAATTCGATTCTGAAACTCAGACTAGATGCATCCGACTCGCCGAGTTGTATGAACAACTTGACGAGTTGTTCTTGAAATTATGAAGATTGCCTTAGACTCGCCGAGTTGTATGAACAACTCACCGAGTCCTTCCATTACTGAGTCTAACCTCCGACTCACTGATTCCATTCCACTACTCACTGGTATCCACTCGGAATCACTCAAAGGGGAAGGATCGGGGACTCGCGACTCGACTCGCCGAGTCACATGCATAAAATTACTAAAAACTTGATTCTGATCAAAACCACTGCATACAATACATAGATTTGAGTTCCTAAGGCTGGTTTACCACGTAAAGTTCCCAACTTTACATGTACAAATGCATACAAAAGGATATAAAGGCTAAAAAGGCACTTGGAAGAGTAGATATAGGGCTATCATGCAAAATGGCTTCATAAAGTTGATAGATCTACGTTTTTGGAACTGAAACATGGCTAGATCCGAAAGCTAATCCATCCAATATGATTTATCTACTAAGAACAAGCTAAAGAATTGGATAAATATGCTTATAAAGGAGAATCGATCATTAAAACTGGAAGAAACCGATTATTACCTCAAGATACTCTGAAATAGGTGCAAAAACTTGGATCTTCTTCTTCTCCTTTGGATCTAGCCTCCTTTTTCTCTTCAAAACTTCAAGATTAAGACAAGAAAAACTCAAATACTCAATGGAATGGTTATGGTTTGCCAAATAATGCTTTGAGGGTGAAGGAGACGAGTTTGGGGGCTCATAAGATGGTTTAAATAGGGTGCAAACCCGGGGATTTAGGGTTTCTACCTGGCAGGCCGACTCGCCGAGTCCCGAATATGGACTCGCCGAGTCGCCGGTCTATTCGCTGCCCAAGACCACGACTCTACTCGACGATTCGGGCCATAGACACGTCGAGTCCCTCTACAAACTTTAAAATAAATAATATAAAGCAACATACCAGAGACGAGTCATTACAAGATCGAGTGTCGAGAGGATGATTATCGATGTTTACCTGATAATCAGAAGAATTCGGCTTAAATACGATGGTGGCCAACAATAGAGATGTGAAGGAAGATAATTGAAGACGGAGATGGATGATGAAGAAGTGGTTGTAACATCCGCTAAAGATGAAATGGTAGAATAGGGTTTTAATAGATAAATAAAAACTGATCCCATAAATAAAGGTATAAATTTGGATATTAATTAATACATATGTGTAATATTACTAACACACCCTTATTAATTTAATTAATGATTTCTTTTTTCCTAAATTCTGATTAGTGCATTTATGCACACAATTGCTTTCTTCTTAAAATCTCTCTTAGTGAAAGCATTTCCTCACAGTCATTTTCATGAAGGAGGGAATCTTATGACACTTAGATTTTATGGTGTATTTGTTCCTATTCATGTGAATTTGCCAAAACCAAGTTTGCGACAAATCCAAACTCATATGGATTGAACTTTCTTGATTTCTAGCCTTATGGTAACACGAGTGCCCACCATGTCTTCCAAGTAGTTTAGCAACTTATCCTTACATATCAATGTACTTTCCATTGATCAAGGCCCTTTGTCTTTATGCATTCAAATGAGACCTCATAGAGCTCACATACATAATTAACTTAATTGGAATGGCACAGAAACAAAATAATGTCAACATGATAGGTTGTAAACCTAAAGTCATGTGCTAGTGATGATTAACTAGGTTTATTATCGAATTTGATCTTCAAACCTTTCAAGACCATTAAGGCTCCCACTTACTCCTTAACATATAAGATTCTCTTGTCAAGAAACTTTTCCTGATAAACAAATATTCAAGAGTTGGTGTAGCTTTTATCAAGACAAAACACTTCACAAAATTGATCCTAGTTGGTATTTGTCTTATCCAAGACATCACAACTTTCCAATTTCAAATGTGCAAGAATTAGAAAACCTTTCCAAATTCCACATTTGATGAGTGTTATAAATCTACTTAAGACGTTTCGCTCAAGTCACAATCTTGACTCTAAAATTGATATTGGAACGAAGTATGATTGACTTCTTGATTTAACCATTTCTACAATTCTCGATTCCTCTTCTTAGACATGCAATTGCACTAAGACTCACTTAGAGGATCAATTGAGACATGGTTCTTAATCATTAAGACCTATCATAAAACACAATTAAAGTTATTCTCCCTTCTTCTTAGAATAGAGAAACTTTTATCTTTCTGCCTTCTTGATTCTTCTTATTCGTTCTGCCATTTATTGAAACCTTTTCAATTAACTTAGAGTTACACTTAATCTTATAAGTATAATCATATTTACTAAACTTTAGTAAATCATGACGAATATCTTTATCACTCTTGTGGTGGATTTGATCGATGCACAACATTGTGAACTTGATCTCCTAGTCCTTCACCTAACTCTTTGTCAATGAATTAGTCTTGAATTTCCAATTATAAAGTTTCTCATTCATCACAAAACGAAGTTGTATGATTCCAAGTTTCTGTCCAATTGAAACTTGGGCGATGAGAAACTCTCCCTATTTGGAAAATTCTCTACATTTCCACAAATAACATAATTAAGAATCAAATCCATTATTGCTAATAATAGAAACCTTCAAACATCAATTTTTCATACATTCCAATGCAAGGATAAATAAATAAGATAAAATCAAAATTTATTTTATTGCTGAAAAACTTGTCCTTACAATGCAATTCAACTGAAAAACTATGCTATTACATATTTCTTAGCAATATACCCTAACTCTAAAGTAGCAGCTCAAAAATCCGATCTTTGAATCCATGTGATCGAAATCCATTTCTTCGTGATCAGATTCAGCAGCTTCTTCCTTAAGCTTCCTTTCTTTTCTTCGATCCTGCAAAACATCAAAATGTAATCTTATCACATCATGTATTAAGAATAAAAAAATAGGAACTTACAGAGTTAGTTAATGAATTTTACCTGAAGTAGAACCATACGTCTTGACTCTCCCATCTCTTAGATTTCTCAGGTAAACAGGACAGCTTCGTCTCCAATGCCCCTTCTCTTGGCAATAAAAGCAAATGGACTCCTTTGGAATGACACAAGGGACTATCTCAGAGGTTACCTTTTTTGGATATCCAATGTCATCATTTTCAATGTCCATTAAAGTTTGGGAGTTTGATTCACCAGACAAATTTTCTTGACCAACACGCCAAATCATTGTTGATTCAGCAGCTGTAAGCAAATAAGTGAGATCAATGAGGGTCATGTCGTGGTCCATCATGTGTACTCTCTAACGAACTCACCATGTGATTCAGGAAGTGAATGAAGAACCCAGTCAACATCCAACTCACTTGAAATCTCAACACCCAACATGCTTAACCTATCAATATGTGACTTCATCTCTAAGACCTGTGCACACACAGGTTTCCCATCTTCGTGTTTACTTGCCAAAAGGTCTTGAGTGAGCTTGAACTTTTCAAGCCATTGAACTTGTGTGTCAGGGAGAAAAATTGGAGGAGGTGGAGGAAGTGAAGCATGACTCTCATTTCCTTGATCGTATCTCGGAATGCCATCTTCATTTGGAAAGCTTGTTCCAAAGGATTTGGGAAGACCATTGTAAGATTCAGACATCTACAAAATGGGAGAAAATTCAAGTTAAGTTGATTGAGTCCTTAATAAAACACCCAAATGAGTTATTAAGGCTAGGGTCCAACACAATATTCTACACCCTAGAAGAGGGATGTCATAATCTAGTTGCAGAATATTTGAAGGTAGGTAAATGACGATTTACCAATTTTCACCATGAAAAACGAAAAAGAAATTTAAGTTTTAAATGAATTGAAACTCCTAGATCTTTTGAGATTCATTGAACTTTACAATGGCATGTTTAATCTTGATTATGCCCTTCAAGTTTGCGACCGGGATGCCGAGGATCACAAACAATGTGTGAATAACCATACGAATCTACGTGGTGCACTCAATGCTACTATCACCCAATCAATGTGCCGGTTAGCCACACACGCTTCATTGATCTATGAAAAACATTGAGTCACCCTTCGCAACCAATTTTATCCCTAAATTAGTGTGCCGGTTAACCACATACGCTCCATTAACGTTTGACAAGGGTACGAAGTGTGATTCCATGGATTAGCGTACAATTTCACATTTTGCCTAAAGTAACTATGATTTGGGAATTTATAAAAGCATTTAGTTACTTTGTACTTCATTATACTTATAATGGAAGGTTTTTGTCCTATCTTACCCGTTCGGCTAACGACCCTCCACCAGTCAAGAGTGCGGTGGGTAAGAGTGGATACCCATTCAACGCCATTTTATAGGCAATTTCCTTAAACACCCCTTATAAACTAGCTTCGTGAAACAGGTCTACTAACGGTAAGACTGACTGTTTACTCATATATATATATATATATATATATATATATATATATATATATATATATATATATATATATATATATATATATATATATATATATATATATATATATATATATATAATATTAGACTTTTAATGTTATATATAGTATAGGGTGTATTTTACATTTTTAAAATACTAGGTGATCAAATTTAATAAATTATACTTTTAATTTAATAAATGTAAACCAAAAATTTATGGGTTTATTAAATCTGTTTTAATTATACACATTAATTAATTAATAAAGCCATAAGGGTGTGATTTGAAGTTTTCAAATTACTAGGGTTTTAGAATTTAAAATTTCAAATTAAGACTTTTAATTAAATTTTAAAATCCAAAACTTTAGGGCAAGTTTTGAAACTTTTCAAGACATTAGGGTTTAACTTATTTAAATTTCAAAAACAAAACATTTAAGTTCAAATTTAAACTATAAAACCTAAAGGGAGTAATTTGAAATTTTTTCACAAGATAATTCAAATCTAAATTACAAATAATCAATATTTATCTAATAAAACAAAATTTTATCAAATTTGACAATTATCTTCAATTATGGTAAGCATATTCACCCAAAATCCATAAAAATCAGATTTTATGAATTAAAAAAGTTTATGGTAGGTATCCCAAGCCAAAACAGCAAGAAAATCGCCAAAAAAAATGTTGACAGATCCATAGACTCGCTGAGTCAAGGACTGGACTCGCCGAGTTGACCTGACTCGCCGAGTTCATCCACTGGCTCGCTGATTCAGCAAGGTAGAGGGAAAAAACATTGTTTTTCATGCAAATTTCGATCAAGTAAGCATTAAATCCACTAACAAACAACCCTAGGCTTTGATACCACTGATGGGTTTTGAGCAATACATCATTCTTATGGTGTACATGCAAACCCTAATAGCTTTTTGATCTAGTTTTTATAATGAACTTGCAATTGAATATCCAAAGCTATAAACCCTAGATTTAGCATACAATTAATCATATTAACATAAAATAGGGTTTAGATCTAACCTTTGATTGTTATATAGCAATAACAATCTAATCCTTGGCTTCATAAAGCTTAGTGCCTCAAGTGTTGCACCTCTAATGGAGTCATCAACACCACTAAGCAACTTGGATGAAGAGGGAAGAGAAGGGAGGCACAAAAAACGGCTGGAAACCCTAAAGGAAGTGTTAGCCCCGTTTTTGGTGCCCAAGGGTTCCTTATATACTTATGCAATTAGGTTTATCAAACAAGGAAACCCTAATTTGACTACTTAAGCCCTAAGCATCCCATGGACCCCTTCTGGAACATGCTCTGGACGATTTCTAATGGGCTTCCCCATAGAATTCGTCCAAACTATTATTCCAAAGTGATCCATAGCCTAATTGCAATTATCTTATAATTACAATTTCAGTCCCCTAAGTTTAATTAATCTCTTTTAGCCACAAAATTAATTCTTAATTAATTCTTGACTAACATTAATTAAACATTATGATTTATCCTTTAATATATTATTCTTATAATATATTAATAAATCATAATTAATCCTTTCTCTCCTTAATTCATCCTACATATTGTTATGGTGAAGGCAACCCAAAAGGACCATGCTCATAATCGGGTCAAGTACATACCAAAATAGTTATGGACTTAGACACTAATCCAACAATTAGAACCATACTAAGACTAGCTGGCATGATATAACGCTTTATGGGCATTAGAAATGTAACGTCATTTGTCACTCATTGGCATAACAGCCTAACTATAGTGAATAGTCTGAGTGCGGGATTGTCAATCTTGTATAGATCTATACACATTTGTCTTGCTCTCTGTCGGGAGATTCTGGTTATAATCATCAGGACTTTAATAGTACTGCTTAAATGAATAAGCGACCGAGCTTTGTCTCACAAAAACCATAATGATGCTTACATGTATAATAATGATGAAAAGTCATTTTGAAAGATGCCTAAAATGCTTTTATGTGCTAAATGTTATGTGTTTGTTATACATGATATTATTGTTCGGATCTATGGTCTGTTGCCGACCGGATCTGGAAAACCTTATGTGTGTAGGATTCTAAGCGTATGATTACGATATTAGAACTAGCATGTAAACGTTTCGGAGTCTATAGTGAATAAAGATCTAAATTCACCTTATTTGGTGTATAGATCAAGATGGCAAAGACCCGTAGCAGAAACGTAAACACAAATGGAGATAGGAACCAACCCCCAGTGGTTCAGCAAATACCTGTTGTTGAAGAAGTTGCACCTGAGCCAGTCACCATGGCTGGAGTTCAAGCCGTAACTCAGGCTATGCTAGCTGAACAAAGGGAAGAAATGAGACGGATTCTCCACGAGAGTAGGGATGAATCTACCATACATGTTGAACCGATGGAGCCAGTTCCCGAGCAATTCGAGGAAGGGAACTACAGCCGTCAAGTGAGTCAAATAAGGACTCAAGGTGAGCAGAGGGATAGCTCAGAAGGGAGAAACAAGAAGGATAAGTGGATGTACAAAAATTTCTTAGGTGCGAAACCACCAAGTCTCTCAGGAAGCCCAAAGCCTGTTGAGATCATGGACTGGATCTCCGAGATGGAAATGGTGTTTGAAAGTTGCGATTGTAGCGAGAAGCAGAAGACTGTCTTCGCTGTGAGGCAATTAAAAACTGGAGTCTTGAGCTGGTGGAAGCTATTGGCAGATACAATGCCACGAGGAGAAGCTCTGAAAATGTCGTGGGATAAGTTCTTGGAACAACTAAAGGCGCAGTATTGTTCAGAGATAGATCTCATTGATCTGAACAATGAGTTCCAAAATTTGAAAAAAGGGAAAATGAGCATCGATGAAACGACCCAAAAATACGACCCAAAAATTTTGTTTTTCAATGTAATCAAAACCATAATCTGAGTATCATAACATAAAAACATACGCGATGTATCCCAAATCATAATAAAATACTGTGCGGAAAAACTGTATCATACTATATCAAATCAGGACAACTAAAACCATCCCCAGGATAAAAGCTAAGCTATGGTGTGTGCGATGCTATCACCCCGAGCTCTTCCCTTTGCTTGCGGAAGTACCTGAAACCAAAACTGAAACTTTAAGCACGAAGCTTAGTGAGCTCCCCCAAACTACCACATACCATACAATATCATATAAACACATATTGGGCCTGGCCCACTGCATCGGGCCGAAGCCCGGAAACTGCATCGGACCGAAGTCCGGAACTGACTGGGACCTTGTCCCTTGCATCGGACCGAAGTCCGAAACTAACTGCATCGGACCGAAGTCCGGAACTAACTGCATCGGACCAAAGTCCGGAACTATCTGCATCGGACCGAAGTCCGGAACCGACTGGGACCTTGTCCCCTGCATCGGACCGAAGTCCGGAACTGACTGACTGAACATGGCATAGCATAACACATCATCTAGCATGAACACATATACTGCATACTACATCGGGCCGTAGCCCGGAACACATAACACTTAACACATAAAACATAGCATACAAATCCTGTCTGAGCCACGAAGGCATCAAACATACTAGCTACTGCATCGGACCAAAGTCCGGAAACTACTGCTAACTGAACGGGCCGGCATTGTGGCCTTAGACCCGTCCCTACTGGAAGGAAACTCACCTCGTAAACTGGCTGCTGAGTGTGTGGCTCTGGAAGCTAACGGCTGCTGCTCCTGTATCTCCCCGGCTACAAGTCCATAAACACACTCAATCAAATACTAAACACTGCACTTGGGTAAAATGACTCTTTCACCCTTGGTCAAAGTTACTCTCATTTGGACTAACTCGCCGAGTTGGGCCACCCAACTCGCCGAGTCCTACTCTCACTTTTCAATCCTACTCGCTGCTACTCGTCGAGTATGGCATCGACTCGACGAGTACCCTCATGATCCAAGAACTCAGACAATCTTCATCCGACTCGCCGAGCCGTATGAACATACTCGACGAGTTGTTCTTGATCATAAGAAGATTGCCTTGGACTCGCCGAGTTGTATGAACAACTCGCCGAGTCCCTCCATTACTTAGTCTACCTTCAACTCGCAGAGTCCACTCTCTAACTCACTGGTTCCACTCAACACTGCTAAAAATGAAGGAATCGGGGACTCGCGACTCAACTCGCCGAGTCGTTCTTCCCGACTCGTTGAGTTGCCGCCATGCAACTGTTTTTCACCTGATTTTGCTTGAATCCAACACATACAAATGATAGATCTGAGTCCAATAAGCTGGTTTACCACGTAAAGTTTCCAACTTTACGTGTACAACACATGAATAAGGGAAAATAAGGCTAAAAGATGCATAAAAGGGATAGATCTAGGGTTAATATGCAAAGTATCCTCATAAAGGCAATAGATCTGGACTATGGGACTTCTCAATGAATAGATCCAAGGTTATCTCGGCTTATTAGGGCGTTCATGAAAGCACAAGGCTTGGAACAAGCATCAACTAGTTCTTAGAAGAGTTCAAATGGAGGTTTAAAGCATAAAACAAGAGGGGAATCCGAAAATACCTCCAAATAACTCAGATTTGCCCTTGGATCTTGCACAACTCTTCTTCTCCTTGCTCCTTTCTTCTTCTCCTTCTTCAAGCCTTCACAAATCACACAAAATCACTTATAAACTCTCAAGGATGAACTAGGGTTTTTCTCACAGTGTTCTCAGGGTGAAGGAGGCAAGAATGGGGCTATAAGGTGACTTAAATAGTGGGCAACCCGGGGATTTAGGGTTTCACCCAGATGGATGGACTCGCCGAGTCCGGGATATGGACTCACCGAGTCTCCAGCTAACACGTGCTCGAAGTCGCGACCCTACTCGGCGAGTCAGGCTATGAACTCGCCGAGTCCCTCTTGCAAATCTTTAAAACAATTACTAATAAATTAACATACCGGGAACAGGTCGTTACAATTCTCCCCCACTTATCTCAGACTTCGTCCTCGAAGTCTGCTACGGCTGGATCTGCAAATATCTCCGGGTAGTGCGCTCTCATCTCCTCCTCAGCCTCCCACGTCCATTCAGACCCCTTCCGGTGCTGCCACTGTACCTTCACTAGTTGAATTACCTTGTTCCTCAAAGTCTTGGCCTTCCGATCCAGAATCGCGACCGGTCTCTCGATATAATTCAGGCTACTATCAACCTGAATACCCTCTAGGGGAACGACTGCTGACTCATCCACCAAACACTTCCTCAACTGCGACACGTGGAAGGTGTTGTGGATCTGACTAAGCTCCTCAGGAAGATCTAACCGATAAGCAACCCGACCCACCCAGGCCAAAACCCTGAAAGGACCAATAAATCTGGGGCCCAATTTGCCCCTCTTCCGGAACCTGATGACACCCTTCCAAGGTGAGACCTTCAGAAGGACCATATCTCCCACCTGAAACTCCAAGTCTGAACGCCTCCTGTCAGCGTAGCTCTTCTGCCGACTCTGCGCAGTCTGCAGCCTACTACGGACCTGCTGGATCAACTCAGTCGTCTTGAGCACCACTTCTGTGCTCCTGATGACTCGCTGACCGACCTTGCCCCAACAAATCGAGGTCCTACACTTCCTCCCATATAACATCTCAAAAGGAGGTCGATCAATACTCGCATGATAACTGTTGTTATACAAGAACTCCGCTAACGGAAGATACGTATCCCAACTGCCCCCAAAATCTAGAACACATGCCCTCAGCATGTCCTCAAGAGTCTGAATCGTCCTCTCGCTCTGCCCGTCAGTCTAGGGGTGAAAAGCGGTGCTGAAATGAAGACGAGTACCCATCTCGTCGTGGAACTGCTTCCAGAATCTGGATGTGAAACGGACATCTCGGTCTGACACCACCGATACCGGCACTCCATGACGTGCCACAATCTCTCGCACATAGATATCGGCTAACTTTTCCGCCGATATACTCTCCTGAATCGGAATAAAATGGGCACTCTTCGTCAACCGATCCACTACTACCCATATCGAATCCACTCCGCGTGCGGTCCTGGGAAGCTTGGTGACAAAATCCATGGTGATGTCCTCCCATTTCCACACGGGAATGTCTAACGGCTGCATCTTGCCGTGAGGTCTCTGGTGTTCCGCCTTGACCTTCCGGCAGGTCAAGCATCAATCAACATACCAAGCGACGTCCCGCTTCATGCAGGGCCACCAATAATCAGGTCGAAGATCTCGATACATTTTCGTCGCCCCTGGGTGGATAGAAAACCGAGACTTATGAGCCTCGTCCATCAATACCTGCCACACTCCACCCCAGTACGGTACCCATACCCTCCCATGAAGCGTCAGCAAACCCCGACTGTCATAATCCAACGAAGCTACTCGGCCCACTATCCTCTCACACTTCTGCCTCTCCTCCTTGAGGCCATCCATCTGAGCCTCCTTGATCCGCTCCAACAACGGAGTGATCACTGTCATCCTCATACACAGATCTCTAATAGGGGCCGCTGACACTTTGCGGCTTAGGGTGTCGGCCACCACGTTAGCCTTCCCTGGATCATAAAGGATCTCACAATCATAATCCTTCAGCACGTCCAACCACCTCCTCTGCCTCATGTTCAGACTCGGCTGATCCATAAGATATCGCAAGCTCTTGTGATCTGTGTATATAGTACAATGGACCCCATAAAGGTAATGTTTCCAAATCTTGAGGGCAAACACAACTGCCCCCAGCTCCAAATCATGGGTAGGATAATTAGCCTCGTGAGGCTTCAACTGTCTCGAGGCATAAGCTACCACATGGCCTAGCTGCATCAATACTGCTCCCATACCTGTGATCGAAGCATCACAATAGACTACGAAGTCCTCTACTCCTTCTGGCAAGGTAAGGATCGGAGCCTCGCACAATTTCTGTCTGAGAGTCTCGAACGTCGCCTGCTGCTCAGGCCCCCAACGAAATACCACCGACTTCTTGGTTAGTCGGGTGAGCGGCACTGCTATCTTGGAGAAGTCCTGAATAAATCTCCGATAATACCCTGCCAACCCTAGGAAGCTCCGAATCTCGGATGGAGACTTCGGGACCTCCCACTGCATCACGGCCTCTATCTTGGCCGGATCTACCAAAATACCCTTCTGGTTGACGAGATGACCAAGAAACTGCACCTCGCGCAACCAGAACTCACACTTGGAGAACATTGCGAAGAGTCACTCCCTCCTCAAGGTCTCCAACACCTCCCGCAGGTGCTCCTCGTGCTGCCCCTGTGTCATGGAATATACCAAGATATCATCTATGAATACTATCAACGACCGATCCAGCATCGGTCTGTACACGCGGTTCATGAGGTCCATGAATGCGGCTGGGGCATTGGTGAGCCCAAATGGCATCACCACGAACTCATAATGACCATACCGGGTCCTGAAAGCAGTCTTCTGTACATCCTCATCTCTAACCCTCATCTGATGATAACCGGAGCGTAGATCGATCTTGGAGAACCAAGACGCTCCCTGAAGCTGATCAAACAAGTCATCTATCCTCGGAAGTGGGTAACGGTTCTTCACTGTTACCTTGTTCAACTCCCGATAATCAATGCACATACGATGCGACCCATCCTTCTTTCTCACAAACAGGATCGGCGCTCCCCAAGGCGAACTGCTCGGCCGAATGAAACCCTTGTCTAACAGCTCTTGCAGCTGTGTAGACAACTCCTGCATCTCAGGGGGAGCTAGTTGATACGGTGCTTTGGCTATCGGAGCCGCACCAGGAATTAGGTCGATCCTGAACTCAACCTATCTCTCAGGAGGTATCCCCGGCAAATCCTCGGGAAAAACATCCGGGTAGTCCCGAACAATAGGAACATCATCAATCGTCGTCTTGCCCTTCTCCTGGGCATCCAAGACGTAAACTACAAAACCGGCGCAACCCTGCTGAACATAGCGCCTCGCCCTTGCGGCGGAACAAAAGGTCGGTCCTCGCTGGGGCCTCTCGCCCTGAATCACTATCTCTCCCCCACTGGGAGTGCGAACCCTCACTACCTGAAGCTCACAATCAATCACCGCCCCATTGGGGCTTAGCCAATCCATACCTACAATAACTTTATTCCCTCGCAGGGGAACAGGAACCAGGTCCACTGAAAACTGCTCATCAAATATCTGAAGGGAACACCCTCTATGTACTCTGCCGACCCTCACGGTCCTATCATCTGCTATCTCAACCTCTAATGGACAATCCAGCTCCCCTGGAGCTCTGCTAAATCTCTTGCTAAGCGCAAGCGATACGAATGATCGGGTAGCCCCCGAATCGAACAATACCAAAGCAGAGATGCCGTTCACCAGAACGACCCTAAATAAAACATATCATCAAGTAATATTCAAACGATAATGATAATTAAAAGGTGAAGGAAAGATACATACCCGTCACCACATCAGGAGTCGCTCGCGCCTCCTCTGCTGTCATCTGAAACGCCCTGCTCTTCGCCACTGGCGCATCAGATCGGCCCTGCCGGCCATCCGTAATCCTCAAGGTGGCAGGGGCAGGTGCAACCACCTTCCCCGCTGCACCTAAACTGGGACACTGGGACTTTTTATGTCCCCTCTGATTGCACTGAAAGCAAATCAGATCTGATGCTGTAACCGTAGTAGCAGGGGCCGTACAATCCCTGCTCAAATGCCCAATCCGACCGCACTTGTAGCAGCCGGAACTCCCTGCCTTGCACGCCCCCTCGTGCAATCTCCCACACTTGCCACACCGACCGTGGCTCTGCTGACTCCTGGACCTGTGATCTGAAACCTTGGGCTTTTTGCCCATACTGCCTGAACCCGAAACCGCCTCCGGTTTCCTCTTCTTCTCCATCTCGAGATCAATCTCCCTCTCCCTAGCTCTAGCAATCATATCGTCCAGCGTTTTACAACTAGACCGGCTCACAAACATGCGGATATCACTCCGCAACATCTCATGATAACGGGCCTTCTTCATCTCCTCATCGGCTGCATAGTGAGGAACAAGAAGAGCCCTCTCCCTGAACGTGGCGGTGATCTCCGCCACCATCTCTGTAGTCTGGGTAAGGTCCTGAAACTCCCTAGCTAGCTGCTGCACCTCAATGACCGGTGCAAACTCCGCCCTGAACCTAGTAGAGAAATCAGTCCAGGTCATGGCATCCAATGCTGCATCATCCCCGATGACATGTCCAACGTCCTCCCACCAGTCCCGTGCCCTGTCCTTCAGAAGACAGGACGCCAATCTGACTTTGTCCCCCTCGGGACACCTGCTAGTGCGGAAAGCGTTGGCCACATCCGCCAACCATCTGGTACTCGCTATGGGGTCCCGCGCCCCATGATAGTCTGGAGCTCCACATGCCCTGAACTCCCTGAACGTAAGTGTGCGCGACCCCATCATGGCCGCCATCTCAGCACGAAAACCACCCAATCTCTCATCCATCAGCTCTAAAATACCCTCCTTGATCGAACCGAAGATCACAGGAGTCTGCTCCAGTATGATGCGGGTAACCTCAGAAGAAAGGAACTCTCTGGTCTGCTCATCCATCTGCCCGACCTCCAGGCCTGATCCCGATCCTGATCCCCCTCTGGCATCTGAGCTGCCGACTGCTGGTCTCGGGCGCAAAACTACCATTCTGAAACATATCATAACAACATGAAAACACTGAAATATCACTAGGGATCGTGATAGTACTACTAGCTTCCTGGTCTTGTCTTGGCCTTCCTTGATTCGAGTACGGATCCTCTGCTTTCAGTAGTACGGGCCCATACTACCTTCCACATCTATCCGTACTTTCCTCAAGGACTGCCTTGACTCCACCAAGTCACTTCTACTACTGCTATTCTCTGCTACTCTCATCCTAGGCTTACCCTAGGGAAACCTCAGACTTAACACAAATGGTCCTCAGCTGCTGAAGGTCTCCTCATAATGCCAATTAGCCACTACCTAAACACCATCACATGTGATGAGGATCAGATAATCCTTCAAGTAAAAGACCCGACCCTATAACGGTTGGACTCAAACAAGAGTTGCGCAATAGGGCCAGTTCCAGCACTCTGGGATTATTCAACCCTGACCACATGTGGTGTGACGTGTTCACCTAATGGCTAACTCCCATCACTCAGATTCCCAAAAAGCACGAAGCAAGCAACATTCGGACAAGGGAAACAGACTCAAGCAAAACTATTCTCGTAACAAGAAACTGCACTAGCATAGGATGCTAAGCTCCCACTATTAGGCATAACCTAATTAGGCTATCCTACTGCTGTCTACTCAATTCTAGCATGCAATACTCATAAAGCTGTAATACATAAAGCAGGCACATAAGGCATTCTCCTAGATCCTTAGTCCTATATTAGCATGCTGTTCTACTGAAACTGAAACTGAACAAATAACTTGTATGGATAATTTGGGAGTACTTACTTGAGCTCGGCTGATCGCATGCACACACCTCTATCTCGTAAAAAAAATCTTTTATTTCCCTTAGTTTGAGTTCAGATACACCCGGAAGTGTATCCGAATCCCTCAAACCGGGCTCTGATACCAACTTGAAACGACCCAAAAATACGACCCAAAAATTTTGTTTTTCAATGTAATCAAAACCATAATCTGAGTATCATAACATAAAAACATACGCGATGTATCCCAAATCATAATAAAATACTGTGCGGAAAAACTGTATCATACTATATCAAATCAGGACAACTAAAACCATCCCCAGGATAAAAGCTAAGCTGTGGTGTGTGCGATGCTATCACCCCGAGCTCTTCCCTTTGCTTGCGGAAGTACCTAAAACCAAAACTGAAACTGTAAGCACGAAGCTTAGTGAGCTCCCCCAAACTACCACATACCATACAGTATCATATAAACACATATTGGGCCTGGCCCACTGCATCGGGCTGAAGCCCGGAAACTGCATCGGACCGAAGTCCGGAACTGACTGGGACCTTGTCCCCTGCATCAGACCGAAGTCCGGAACTAACTGCATCGAACCGAAGTCCGGAACTATCTGCATCGGACCGAAGTCCGGAACCGATTGGGACCTTGTCCCCTGCATCGGACCGAAGTCCGGAACTGACTGACTGAACATGGCATAGCATACACATCATCTAGCATGAACACATATACTGCATACTACATCGGGCCGTAGCCCGGAACACATAACACTTAACACATAAAACATAGCATACAAATCCTGTCTGAGCCACTAAGGCATCAAACATACTAGCTACTGCATCGGACCAAAGTCCGAAAACTACTGCTAACTGAACGGGCCGGCATTGTGGCCTTAGACCCGTCCCTACTGGAAGGAAACTCACCTCGTAAACTGGCTGCTGAGTGTGTGGCTCTGGAAGCTAACGGCTGCTGCTCCTGTATCTCCCCGGCTACAAGTCCATAAACACACTCAATCAAATACTAAACACTGCACTTGGGTAAAATGACTCTTTCACCCTTGGTCAAAGTTACTCTCATGTGGACTGACTCGCCGAGTTGGGCCACCCAACTCGCCGAGTCCTACTCTCACTTTTCAATCCTACTCGCTGCTACTCGTCGAGTATGGCATCGACTCGACGAGTACCCTCATGATCCAAGAACTCAGACAATCTTCATCTGACTCGCCGAGCCGTATGAACATACTCGACGAGTTGTTCTTGATCATAAGAAGATTGCCTTGGACTCGCCGAGTTGTATGAACAACTCGCCGAGTCCCTCCATTACTGAGTCTACCTTCAACTCGCAGAGTCCACTCTCTAACTCACTGGTTCCACTCAAGACTGCTAAAAATGAAGGAATCGGGGACTCGCGACTCAACTCGCCGAGTCGTTCTTCCCGACTCGCTGAGTTGCCGCCATGCAACTGTTTTTCACCTGATTTTGCTTGAATCCAACACATACAAATGATAGATCTGAGTCCAATAAGCTGGTTTACCACGTAAAGTTTCCAACTTTACGTGTACAACACATGAATAAGGGAAAATAAGGCTAAAAGATGCATAAAAGGGATAGATCTAGGGTTAATATGCAAAGTATCCTCATAAAGGCAATAGATCTGGACTATGGGACTTCTCAATGAATAGATCCAAGGTTATCTCGGCTTATTAGGGCGTTCATGAAAGCACAAGGCTTGGAACAAGCATCAACTAGTTCTTAGAAGAGTTCAAATGGAGGTTTAAAGCATAAAACAAGAGGGGAATCCGAAAATACCTCCAAATAACTCAGATTTACCCTTGGATCTTGCACAACTCTTCTTCTCCTTGCTCCTTTCTTCTTCTCCTTCTTCAAGCCTTCACAAATCACACAAAATCACTTATAAACTCTCAAGGATGAACTAGGGTTTTTCTCATAGTGTTCTCAGGGTGAAGGAGGCAAGAATGGGGCTATAAGGTGACTTAAATAGTGGGCAACCCGGGGATTTAGGGTTTCACCCAGACGGATGGACTCGCCGAGTCCGGGATATGGACTCGCCGAGTCTCCAGCTAACACATGCTTGAAGTCGCGACCCTACTCGGCGAGTCAGGCTATGAACTCGCCGAGTCCCTCTTGCAAATCTTTAAAACAATTACTAATAAATTAACATACCGGGAATGGGTCGTTACAATCGATGACTATGCTGTTGCATTCACGGAAAAGATGAAGTTGTTTCCATAACTAGTGCCAACCGAACTTTCCAAAGTTGAGAAGTTCGCAAACGGACTGCCGGCTGACTTTAGCCCAACAGTCAAGATGGCAACCACTCTGAAATTAGCCGTTCGAGCAGCTAAGAATGTGGAGACCCAACAAAAGGAAAGAGGTCTAGAAAGGGTTGAGGTTGGTGAGAAACAGAAGTTCGATGGATCCTCGAAGACCAACAAGAAGAGTAGATTCTCAAAGTCTGGTTCGAGAGGAGGAGGATCAGAAGCGAAGTGGTGTGAAAAGTGTAAGAACAAACACTCTGGGAAGTGTGATGGAGGGGTCACTTGTTTCAAATGTGGAAAGCCTGGCACTATGCCAACAAATGAACATTCACTAAGAATGTCTGTTATGAGTGCAACAAGGAGGGGCACATTTCAAAAGATTTCCCAAAGAAGAAGGATGTAGGAAGACCCAACATACCACCAAAGCCGAAGGCGAGAGCCTTCCAGATGACACTTGAGGCTGCAAAGGAGGCATCAGACATCGCTTCAGGTACCTTTCTTGTAAATGGTTTGCCTGCAAACATACTATTTGATTCCGGAGCCAACTACTCCTTTGTGTTGCATAAATTTGGTGGGAAATTAGCTTTACCTATAGAAAAACTTGATAATGCCCTGATTGTAGAAGTTGCCAGTGGCAAATTTGTACCTGTTAGTAATCATATTAGGAACATCGTCATTGACCTAAACGGAAATGAGTTCCACGAAGAGCTATTACCCATAGAGTTAAACGGTTTCGACATCGTTTTGGGTATGGATTGGCTTAGCGCTAACGATGCTGAGATTCTTTGCAAGAAGAAGATTGTAAAGGTGAACCCACCCGGAAGAGAATCATTTATGGTGTACGGGGACAAACGCAGAGTGAATTCTGGAATTATCTCCCTGATGAAAGCCAGGAAATGTTTGTCCAAAGGATGTGCATCGTACTTGGCATTCGTAATTGATGCTAAGAAGGAGAAGAAAGAGGTGCAGAATATACCGGTTGTATGTGATTATCCAGAAGTCTTTCCCGAAGATCTTCCCTGATTACCACCTGATAGGCAAGTGGAGTTTCGTATAGACTTGTTACCAGGAACAACACCGATAGCAAAGGCACCTTACCGATTAGCACCGACGGAGATGAAGGAGCTCATGACGCAACTTCAGGAGTTGTTGGACAGCGGTTTCATTCGACCTAGTTCATCACCATGGGGAGCTCCGGTGTTATTCATAAAGAAGAAAGAAGGAAGCATGAGAATGTGTATTGATTACAGAGAGCTGAACAAAGCAACGATAAAGAACAAGTACCCGTTGCCAAGGATCGATGACCTGTTCGACCAGTTACAGGGTTCGAGCTATTTCTCAAAGATCAACCTTAGGTCGGGATACCATCAACTAAAGGTGAGAGAGCAGGATATCGAAAAGACTGCATTCAGAACGAGATATGGACACTATGAGTTTTTGGTTATGTCATTTGGGCTAACCAATGCTCCTGCAGCGTTCATGGATTTGATGAACAGGGTTTGTAAACCATTCCTCGATAAATATGTGATAGTGTTCATCGACGACATTCTCATCTACTCGAAAAGCCAAGAGGAGCATGACAAGCATCTACGTGAAGTACTAGAAGTTCTGAAAAAGGAGAAGTTGTATGCAAAGTTCTCCAAATGTGAATTTTGGATTCAAGAAGTCCAATTTTTGGGTCATGTGATTAACCAAGAAGGAATAATGGTTGATCCAGCGAAGATTGAAGCTGTAATGAAGTGGGAACAACCAAAAAGTCCTACAGAGATCCGAAGCTTTTTTGGATTAGCTGGATATTACCGAAGGTTTATCCAAGGCTTTTCTTCGATAGCCGCTCCATTGACAGCCTTGACCCACAAAGGAGCTACTTATACTTGGAACGAAAAGCATAAGGAAGCCTTTGAGAACTTGAAGAAGAAATTATGTGAAGCACCAATTCTTTCTTTACCCGAAGGAGTTGAAGACTTTGCAGTCTATAGTGATGCATCTGGAGTTGGGTTAGGTTGTGTTCTGACCCAGCGAGATAAAGTGATAGCATATGCATCAAGACAACTGAAGGAGCATGAAAAGAACTACCCTACTTATGATTTGGAGTTGGTAGCGGTAGTTTTCACTTTAAAAATATGGAGACATTACCTCTATGGTACGAAGTGCAAACTTTTCACTGATCATAAGAGTCTCCAGTATCGCTTTAATCAGAAGGAACTGAATATGAGGCAACGATGCTGGTTGGAATTACTCAAAGACTACGACTGTGAGATACTTTATCACCCTGGTAAAGCAAATGTTGTTGCTGATGCTCTCAGTCGGAAAGTCAACCTTGAAAAGAAAAGGCCAAGAGCGTTGAGAATTGAGGTTGTCTCAACAATTGTGGAGATTATAAAGAAAGCTCAGGAAGAAGCTTTAGAGAAGAATGACCGAAAAGAAGAACGTTTGGGCAAAACATTAGTATTCGGTATAAACAACCAATGGTTGAAGGTATTCCAAGATAGGATTTGGGTACCTAAGACGGGAGGAGTAAGAGATGTTCTGATGGAAGAAGCTCACAAGACCATGTACTCGATTCATCCCGGAAGTACGAAAATGTATAGGGATTTAAAACCCTATTATTGGTGGCCAACGATGAAGCTCGATGTTGCTAAGTATGTGGCCGAATGTGTGACATGTGAAAGAGTTAAGGCACAACATCAGAAACCATATGGGAGTTTAGAACCTTTACCTGTACCCATGGGTAAATGGGAAGACATCACCATGGATTTTGTGACTAAACTACCCAGAACAAAGAGCGGTCACGACATGATTTGGGTGGTCGTGGATCGTTTCACCAAGAGTGCACACTTCATAGCAGCCAATGAAAAATGGTCTATGGATAAGCTTGCAAATGCTTACGTGAAGGAAATTGTGAGACTTCACGATGTTCCTCTAACAATTGTATCAGATCGTGATAGTCGTTTCACGTCACAATTTTGGAAAAGTCTATAAGAGGAAATGGGTACCAAGTTGTGTTTAAGTACATCTTACCATTCACAAACTGATGGTCAGAGCGAAAGAACAATACAAACACTTGAAGATATGCTGAGAGCATGTACCCTGGAATTCCAAGGTAACTGGGATGAACATTTACCTTTAGTAGAATTTTCCTACAACAATAGTTTACACTCGAGCATAAAGATGGCACCTTATCAAGCTTTGTATGGACAGAAGTGTCGTACGCCGTCTTGTTGGCTTGAAGCTGGAGAAAAGAAGTTTATGGGGCCTGAGATAGTCCATCAGACTACTGAAAAATTAAAAATGATTAGGGAAAGGATGTTAGCAACTCAGGATCGTCAAAAGAGCTATGCTGACAAGAAAAGAAAACCGATAACATTCGAAGTTGGTGATTCGGTTTTGCATAAAGTCTCGCCGTGGAAGGGACTTATAAGATTTGGTAAAAGGGGAAAGTTGAGTCCAAGGTTTATTGGATCATTTAAAGTTCTTCAGAGGATTGGGAATCAAGCTTACAAGCTAGAACTACCAGAAGAACTAGATGGTATTCATAACACTTTCCATATGTGTTATTTAAGGAAGTTCACAGGAGATATTCCCGACATAATTCCAATATCTGAGTTAAGATTGGATGAAAGCAAGAGGTTAATCGAAGAACCAGAGTCAATCGTTGACCATAAGACTAAAAAGTTGCGACGCAAGATGGTCGATTTAGTGCTTGTGCAATGGAAACATACGAATGGGCCAAATCTCACCTGGGAAACGAAGAGTGACATGATGAGTTGCTACCCGTATTTGTTTGCTGATGTGTGATTCCGAGGACGGAATCATCCTAAGGGAGAGAGCATTGTAACGCCCGTGTTTTTGGGCTAAAAGCATTAATAAAGTTGTAATAGTCTAGGTCAACCTTTGTAACTCATTTTGAAGTAATAAAGAGGAATTATGTGAATATTATGTGAATTATATGCTTATTTGCTTAATTATTGTGATTTAATTAATTAATAATAAAAATAAGCATTTAAAATAAATATTATAAAAATCCGATATCTTTTAAGAAAGTTGTAGTGGCCGAAACAAGTATTCTGGAGATCTAAAGAACGTCGAAATCCGAGTTATAACGAAAAAGTTATGACAAGTCGAAGTTTCGCGACAAAACCGGCACGGCACCGGGAAGCGTAAAAAGTAAATATTACGATAAAGTGCTTTTTAGCCTTAACAATCTAAACTAAAGTCATAGTATTCATTAAACCGAGAAGTTCGATAAAAAGAACGCCCAAATCTGACTTCGTATGAGGAAGTTATGATTTTTCTAAGTTTTAGCTTAGCAGTAGACAACTAAATACTCGAATTTAAGATCGAGCGAAATTTAGCCGACACAACCTAAACGAGAATCTAAGGTCTCATCAATGGTAGTAGAATGGTAAAAAGACTGACAAAAATGGACGTCGGATGAAGAAGTTATGAATTTTTAACAGATTTTCCTGTCCCGGTCTGTTAAAAATAATAATATTAAAATTAATATCAAAATTAGCCGATGAAGTCTAAACGAAAGTTGTAGAGCATGATTTTAGCTACGTGTGCATATAAAGAACGTCAAAAATGGAGCTCGTATGCGAAAGTTATGGATTTTAGAAGTTTGGGGCTCAAAATTCGAAAAATTTCACATGAACAGTAACCGACACGTCACCTCGCACGAAGTTGTTGCGTCACCAAGGACGTGGCCGAATCCGGACCAGACGTGTGTCGCAACTCCCTTGGACCGAAGCCTCGGCCAATCAGAAGCCGCCTCGTGGCCGCCCCGTGTCCGAACCTCGCAGGGATACGTCCGACCCTCGTAGCCGCCTCCGTGTCTCGCCTCACTGATGCCACACGCCTCCTCCCCTCGCAGCCACGCCTCCCTTTGTCACCGAGCTTCGCAAGCAGCTGCGTGGAAGCTTCTCAGCCACGGAGACCTTGGCCTCGCACCCTATAAATAGGGGGCTGCGAGATCTCCCGACTACTTTTGAAAAGTTGTCATTTTAGACCCCTAAACTTATATTTTGACTATTTCGACTTCCCCCGAAGCCCCGGTATCATTTCTAAAGCCCGGAATACGTCTCGAAGTGCCTGAAAACCCAGAAAAATTTATCTTTTCGGTTTTGAAACTCCAACTATGGCAGAGCCCGGTTTCTCAATAAAACTCTCAGTTTTATCAGAAACGATCATTTTAAGGAACGAATTGCTGCCCGATTGTCATCAAATCAAGTGAGTATATAGTCACTTTCATCTTACACATAGATATGAAGTATTTTATATAAATACATGTTATGTGTATATATATTGATTGTTTATTTGGGATGGTTGTTGAATGAATGTTTTATACAAGTTTTAAAATAATTTAAACTGTATATATATTTTATCTACATATATGTTGGGTAGAACATGGGTAGACAAAATAGTTGATGTGTGTTAAAATGATGAGAGGCCTCGATGTTGTTCCAGTCATCTAACGGAGTATGGATGACGACCACAGACTCTTCTAGACAGTCCAGTGGAACGCTAGCAGGCTCGCAACCTGTAGGTGTTGTGAACGATGTGTTCACCGGTGTACTCCATCCCCCTCATGGTTGCCTTTAGGACATTTATTGTTGAGGAACACCCTTAGCAGTAATGTCCATCCCGATGATAAAATCCTTAGACTAGGTCCCTTGTATAGGTGTTAGGGATGTAAAGTGAGGATAACGGGAATGGGTAATCAGGGTTATTGTTGATTGATGAAATTAATAAATTTATTGTTGATCGATGAAATTAATAAATTTATTATTATTTGTGGGTTGAAAACCCAATATGCTCACCAGGCTCCCAAACCTGACCCACTCGGCTTTCTGTTTTACAGGTAGTGGACTCAGAGCATCATTATGATGATGATGAGGGACTTTTGGATTATAGGCCATTAGTTGTAAATAACTGTTGTAAGGCTTATAATGTACTGTTTATACTTATGTACTGTATCGAACATGACATCCCAAGTCTTTTAATGAAATACATTTCTTAGGAAATGCTTTTGATAAATCTTTATCATATTATTGTTTTGGGACAAATTCCGCATTCTTTTATTAAAAGGTTACTCTGATTTTGAAATAAAGTATAACCAAAACCGGTCTTTTCTGGCCGTGAAATTGGGGATGTCACAATTATGCTTTTAAGAATTGAAAAAACATTAACCAGCTGTTTGTCTTTCAAACCGATTTCAATTCTTATTATATAGTGTTATACTTTATACTTCACATCTGATTGTTCACACATTTACTGTTTGAAATCATAGGACTTTTGTATTGTCCTTAATAAAACACCCCCTATATACGAGTGTGAAGAACAGGTATCATTGGAACTTAGTCAGGTCTTAGTTAATACCCCCTAGATACGAGAGTAAAGAATCTATAAAACAGGATTTTCGTATTAATAATTTCAGTTCTAAAATCATGAATCTTAAGATTGGAGACACATCCTTTGCAACACTTCCCCTAGATACGAGAGTGGAGGGCTATCCCTGTAACCAGAATCTCCATAAAGGGAGAGCGTGACTTGAGTGTATAGATCTATACGGGATTGACTATCCCGCACCTGGCTGCTAGCTACAGCCAGACCGAAAGGTTCAAGGGTGACAAAAGTCATAAAAGATATTGGCCCCGTTTCGAGTCATATTGTAGTGACAAAGAACATGGTTTGGCATGCGGAATTAAAGTTTGCACAATTGAACATGGTGATTTGGGTGTTTAAGAGATATATTGAATGTATATGGTGTTACAAAAAGGATCTAGATCTAGACTACATAATTAACACACACTTACACACTCACTTCTACATCTCTCAAAGCACACTTCTACAAGTGGTATGAACCCACTATTTATAGAGGTGTTTACATGTCTCTCTCTCACTCTAACTAACAAATGGGTCTAAAGGCTAAAGCACCACATGCAAGTGGGTTTTACAAAAGTCAAACATTTACAAAGTCATGAATGAATAACTTTGCACCCTAACATTCTCCCCCTCAAAGTTAGGAATGAATGACCCACTTCAAATCTTCCAAAATCAAGCACTACGCGGTTCGAGCCTCAAAGGTGACACATGTCGAAACGAACTTCAATCTTCAATTCTTCCATGACTCTTCAATTTGGGCTCTAGGATGTGAGACCATACAATCCGAGCAGCAACGAATGATCAAGAGTATTCCAAACTCCAAATAATCACCCAAAGTTGCGCATAAAAACACACCCCAAAAATCTTCAATAATTCCAAACCCATTTCGAATACATCACTTCCGAACTTCCAATTGCATCATCTCGTAATCTTCAAAACTTCAAGATCACTTCGGTCTTCAAATCCGCGTAATATGAAAAATTCAAGTTCGAATTTCCATATAAAACTTCTCCCCCTTTTTATAATCGAAATTTGATTATAAAACTCCAAGGAAAAAGAACGTGCTTTATTTAGAATTTTTCATGTCAAAACTCCCCCTTAACATGTGGCATAAACTTTGTACTTCAATCCGGAAAACCCAAAAAATAATCAATTTTTATTGCCGTTCCCGGATCGCCTTTGACAAAATTTCTCAAAAATGGGTAGAAATTGTCAATTTCAAAATTCTGCAGTGACCCGTTGCGCCCAAAACAGCAAAATATGCAAAACTCTCCCCCTTTTCCAAAGTTGGGTAGAAAGTATCAATTTGCACAAACTTCAGGGACCTGATTCGAAAATATTCCCATTTCTCAAAGTTTTTACCCCAAATGCGAAACTGGGTAAAATTTTCCATCTTGCGAAGACTGCAGGGATGTGAAATGAAAATTCTGCACTTTTGTCTTTTTATTACCCCATTTTGCGAAGTTGGACCACTTATATTATTTCTTGAAAAGAGCAGGGACCAAATGCGAAAAAAAAATTTGTTTTCTTCTTCATTCCTTCGCATTAAAGAAATGCGAACTTGATATTGAGACACAAATGCGAATATCACCCATATGTGAATGAATATTTTTCTAACTTCCAATTTGCGAATTGAACAAACAGATGCGAACATATGTTTTGGTCTTTAAAGTGTTTCTCACAAATGCGAACCCAAACCATTTTCCAGTTTCGCATTTCAATTTCGAATCCAAAATCAAAATCAAATCGTGTTATCATAATCAAAATCCAGATTCAACCTTTCTCAATCGATTTGTTCCTGTTCGACTTCCAAAATCATCAGTTGAGACCCAATCCTTCAAACATTCGAACATTTGTCCCAAATTCAAAATCACCGGTTTTTGCTTTTTGTTCAAGAACACAAACTCAATAATCAAAATCGATTACCAGTTCCATCTTAACTTCGCATCGATGACTCTTGTATTGACTTTGCTTTTCATTTACCACAAGATGTTTAATTTCAAAATCACGTTCAAGATGCGAATATGAATAACTCACAGTGCTCAACATCTCGTTCATGAACCCAACCAATTGCGAAATTAAATTCCAAATCGAGTAAGAATTCAACATTCATAGCCTCTGTTCAACTTGTATCAACTGATTTCAGCATACAAGTCACCGATTCATCGCTTGAATCACGACTTTGACTTTTGTGCTGGATTTGACTTTTCGAAATTATCAGTCAACAAACATGAAATTGATGATTCTCACATACAATTTCGGATCAAAACAAGATTCTCCAATTGTTCTAACAATCTCGTTTTTAAGATAGAACACATATTGACTCAGATTTGAACAAACTCGTTTTTAAGATAGAACACATAATTCAAAAACGATTCAAAAAGCTATTTTAACAATCAAAACAAGCATCAATCGATTATTAAGAATGATCGATGAAATTGGAGCACGGAACAATAATCATGATGAAAGTCAAGAACGTACAACTCCTTTATGCATATGATAAAAATCGACTCAATCAGTGAATATTAGAAATTGATGGAATCACTTCCTGGGCTAAATCACGGAATTAGATCATAAAACAAATATGGACTCCAAATAATGAACAGTAACCGATCAAGATTTTGGGCTCAAAGTTATGGATCATTATCAATCATTGATTGGGCTTCGAATATATGAACGATACATATCGAAATTGAGCAACAAAAGTGAATTTCGATTGTTAATTTTTGTTTTGGATTCAAATGAACAATTACAAATTAAGAATTGAATCAAACAAACGAATATGAGAATGGATCGGAATTTGATCAAAAAAAATTTATTGGATCAAAACAAATGGGTTTTTCAACAAAAATTTAGATCCAACGAGTCAAATGATCACAAATCAAAAACGCAACGCACGAATTCAATGATTACGAGAGATCATAGAGAGAGACTCATCAAAATTGATCAAATTGTGACAAAAATTGCCAAACCGAGAATCGTTCTTCAAAAATCACCTTGATCTTGAAGACCCGCTCTGATACCAACTGTAGTGACAAAGAACATGGTTTGGCATGCGGAATTAAAGTTTGCACAATTGAACATGGTGATTTGGGTGTTTAAGAGATATAATGAATGTATATGGTGTTACAAAAAGGATCTAGATCTAGACAACATAATTAACACACACTTACACACTCACTTCTACATCTCTTAAAGCACACTTCTACAAGTGATATGAACCCACTATTTATAGAGGTGTTTACATGTCTCTCTCTCACTCTAACTAACAAATGGGTCTAAAAGCTAAAGCACCAAATGCAAGTGAGTTTTACAAAAGTCAAACATTTACAAAGTCATGAATGAATAACTTTGCACCCTAACATTTATCTAGTCTGTATTATGGTTATGGAACTCGCAATCAAGATTATGAAAACTTTATATTTATTTATTAGTTTTATATACATGTTAAAACTAATGTACATTTAAAGGTAATCACACTTTCAGGATACTTCACACACACACACACTTTAAGTATGGTAGACACTTGTACGTTACTTTCAGAATTCGATAACACTTCACAAACATTTTAGGAAAATATGGGATTTTCCTGGGATAACAATTGTACATAACCAGAACCGTGTAACATAACAGATAACTAAACATTTCATTTAAGAAAATATGGGATTTTCTTGGGTCGTAACTTTTTCAGAAACCAAAAGGAACTCGTACATTTTCATAAAACAAAACCGCTGATGAACTCACCAGCTTTATGTTGATTTTTAAACTGCTTGTATTCTCAGGTCCACATTAGACAGGTACCCGACGACCCTTTTGACGAAGACGGAGTGTGTTGAAGACACGTCTTACTTTTGTCTATATATATATATATATATATATATATATATATATATATATATATATATATATATATATATATATATATATACACACACACATACATATGTAGCATCAATTGTACAACTTTACTTTTGAACAAATGTAAATTTCCATATGTAATGTAATGGTTGTTTACTTTGCTTACTATGTGCATTGGATTTGATACTCAATGTGGAGTTTGCCCCGGAAATGTTTCCGCCTTCGGTTTTCGGGGTGTGACAATGCACATACGGAACGATCCATCTTTCTTCTGCACGAATAAGACCGGTGCTCCTCAAGGTGAGAAGCTTGGTCTAATAAAGCCCTTCCTAAGCAGTTTGTTAAGTTGACCAGATAGCTCCTACATCCCAGCTGGTGCTAGACGATAGGGCGATTTCGCTACTAGATAGCCCCTGGAAATAAGTCGATTCTGAACTCGACTTGATGCTGTGGTGGCAATCCTAGTAGTTCTTTTGGAAAGATATCGGGAAAGTTACGTACTCCTAGGATGTTCTTTATGTCTTTAGTCTCTTGGCTCATATCGACAACATAAGAAAGGAATGCATGACATTCCTTTTGTAAGTACTTCTGGGCTTGTATACTCGAGATGATATGAAGGTTCATGTCGGTAGATTAAGACGAACGGCCTTCTCATAACATATGATGTCGGCACGATGAAGTTTCAACCAATCCATGTCGATTATGATGTCAGAACTTTTAATTAAGACCGACATGAGGTCGATTGGAAAGGAATGGCTATCTAGAGCTAGGGTACATCCTATGTATATACTACTAGTGCTCTCAGATTTTCCGTTAGCCATTTCTATAGTTAATGGTTCTTTCAGTGCACGTGATTGTTGTTTAAGTAAGTGAGCAAATTTCTGGTTCACGAAACTCCTCTCCACTCCACTATCAAACAGTATGCATGCATAAGAGTTATCGAGGAGAAACGTACCAGTGACCACTATAGGGTCGGCTACCGCTTCCTTATGGCCTATAGCCAAAAGTCTTCCTACACCGCCCGCGTTCCCTGCCTTCGGGAAGTTCCTTTTCTAGTGCCCCACATTGCCACATCCGTAGCAAGCCTGGCCCACACCAACATCGGGGACTTGGTTGATTGGACTTGCCGGAGACTTGCAGAAACGGGCAGTGTGCCCCTTCCTGTTGCAGTTAGAGCACTACATTTCCCGGCAGGGTCCATTATGGTGGAATCTACACTTGTTGCACTTGGGCAAGCTCATCGCATACTGCTTCATTGGCGCAGTAGCAGTAGGTGTTATCGCAGCATGAACAACCACAACCTACTGCTTCTTGGCAGAGTTCTGCGCCGTTATGTTCTTCTTGTTACCCCATAACTTCCGCTTGTTGTCCGCGACTTTAGATGGTTCTTGGATGGCCAGGGTTGTTGTCGTTGTCGAGGTGCAGACTCCATGATCAATGAGCCGTTGTGCCAGTCGCTTGACACTGTTGAAGGTAGTGGGGTTTGAAGCTCAGAAATTCCCCTGGAACGGAGGCATCAACCCCCAAATGTACCTTTCAACTTTCTTTCCCTCAGTAGGGACCATTCCCGGACATAGTGCCACCAGATCGTTGAATTTGACTGTGTGGAAAACTATGATGTTTATTGAATCCTCATGAAATTCTAGCAGTTATAAACATCAATCATGTCTACGATGTTTACTGCGAAACACCAATTACCCAACTATGATGCTTATAAATACCTTAAGAAATATGCATGCTTGTGGAATAATACGAATTACAGCTTAGTAACTAATATATTTCTTTCATATGTGAATCGTCCAGCTTATGTTTGAACCATCCATGTTCAAAAGAAGTACGTCTACACTTGCCCTTCGTCATTCATGACCCTTTTGAAGGCAAAAACTGTTGAATCAACAAAAACACAAAACATGAAACTTGTTGGAAATTTTGTCTCGTTTCCTAAAAGATATTGATTTAGGTAAAATGGAACTCCAGATCTAGAGATATAATCAAAACATCAAGTAGTGGTCAAATTTCCCTTCGTCATTTTCTTCACCAAAGGTGCACAGTTTGACCTAATACTTGATAGTTTCCTTTTACACAGTTTTCTTGTAGATTTCACTATTTTCTTTTACAATTGCAGTATTATTGCTTATATTTACAACAATATTTTCACACGAATCACACTCTTTTAAAACAATGCCTCCCAAGAGATCTACGAGTGATCGTCTAACATCGACACCCTCACTAGACACATTTACAATTGAGCTAATGATTGCACAACATATGCCTAACACCTTTGCCAATAATGAATCCAAACTAGAACAACGCCTATAAAAAGTAGATTGTGAAGTAGTACCCATGACAGTAATAGTAATGTTCCAAAGGAATGCATCTACGAGAAATTCATGGCCTAGAAATCTAGATCCTTCCACAGTAATGAAAGAGTTGTAGGAATAACTTTCTGGATTCAAAAGATGGAATTGATATTCCTTATTAGTTCCTGTGCGGATAATGTAAGGTTCTAAATGTATATAGTGAGAAGTCAAAATTGGTTTACGTCTGTGAGGTTGCAAAATCAGGTTGATTTCAAAGTGTATGTATTTACAATGCATTAGCCAAATTCGAACTTTAATGTTTAGCCCTTGTATTTTTGTGTGTTTGTAACACCCTATACATAAGGTAGGTATAAGGGTAGAGATAATATTTTGCATGGTTCTTTCTTGTAAAACTCTCTCAATCTCATGTACATCTTATAGACATTAATGAGCCAATAGAATCTTATTTACTTGACGTGTTCTTATGACTTTTAGTGATCGTTTTCTTATTGATAACATAATTCTAATACACATTAATTGGTATCAGAGAAGGATTCACTCAATCAATTTCACTTTGTGTTTTTCAATATTTTTGAATCGCTCTTTCCGATTCAAAAAATTCTGCGATATTGAAATAGAAAACTTTTTTCAATTAATTGTTTTGTTTCAATTTTGCACTCTGTTTATTAGATCGTGTGTTTTCTGATCAATTTCAGTTTGATTCTTCTTTTAGATCTCATTTTTGAATCTAAAATCACTTTTGTCCATACAAAAATGGCGAACTTTAACATGAACACGATGTTGAATTTTCCGCACTTGCTTGGATCATCTACGAAGATTCCAATGCTCATTCCTGAATACTATGAGCAGTGTGCCGATCGAATGGAGGATTATCTTCTTTTATGATTATTTTATGTCCCCGAAAGGGTCCTTAGTCGTGTTTTGATGCGTTTAACTCCCTTGTTAGGGTTTCACATTGATAAACACATAGATTTACCAAGAAACTTGAATTCTTGACATACAAATGTACGTTTTTCATAGAATAACTTTTAATCACACAAGTATTATATGAATTGACCGGTTTGACTTGTTGACTTAACTTTGACTTGTTTACTTCGACTTTGACTTTGACTTGAATTTGACGGTTGTCACATTATCCCCCCGTTAAAAGGAATTTCGTCCCGAAATTTGAATTTTTGAGAGGGACCTTAAGGGTTGGGGAATAGATGTGGATACTTTTCCTTCATTTGATTCTCACGTTCCCATGTAAATTTGGGTTATTGCTTGGCGTTCTAGCAGACCTTTACGATAGGGACGCGACTTTGTTTCGTCAATTTGACATCTCGATCCATGATGTCAACAGGTTCTTCTATGAAGTGGAGGTTCTCATTGATCTCAATCTCTTCCAAAGGAATGACAAGGGTCTCATCAGACAAACATTTCTTTAAGTTCGACACATGAAAGGTAGGGTGCACGTTGCTGAGTTCCTGAGGTAGTCGGAGCTTGTATGCCAGCGGGCCAATCCTGGCAAGGATTTCAAAGGGCCCAATGTACCTCAGATTTAACTTCCCATGTTTTCCAAAACGTATTAATCTCTTCCAAGGTGATACTTTCAGTAGCACTCGATCTCCAATTTGGAACTCCAAAGGCTTCCGTCTTTTATCGGCGTAACTCTTTTGTCGGTCTTGTGAAGCCTTCATCCGTTCCTGAATTTGGACGATCTTTTCTGTTGTTTCCCTTATGATCTCTGGGCCAGTGAGTGTGCTGTTAGGAACTTGCCCTTTTGCTAGTTACTTATCGCCCACCTTGGCCCAGCATAGGGGTGATTTTCACTTACGGCCATAGAGGGCTTCGAACGGAGCAACTTTGATGCTAGTGTGATAACTATTATTGTATGAGAATTCGATAAAGGGTAGGTGGGCATCCCACGCTATCCCAAAGTCCATCACACAAGCTCTTAGTATGTGTCACACCCCAAAACCAAGAACGGCAGAAACGTTTTGGGGCGGAGGACGTCATTTAAAGTATCACAACACAGTATAACAGTAAACAACCAAACAACATCATCCATTGCATTAAATATATAATTTTAATACAAGCGTGTTCCATACAGTTATAGACACCAAAAATGTAAATCAAAATAATTAGATGAGTCTTGAATGCGCTCTATTTTCTCAAAAGCTGGCCTCGGTACCTATCTACTGATGACCTGAGAATACAAGTTATTTTGAAAGCGTTTATCAGCATTAAAGCTGGTGAGTTCATAAGTATTTTAGTGTCGGTAGTTGTATCAAAATGTTTGAACGTAGTTATAAGTATGAGTTTGTAACTGTTTGTAAATGTTTGAATCTCCTAGAAAAACCTATATTTTCTATTAAAAGTAGCCTTCTACCAAGGCGTAACTATTTTGTATGTTCGTTTACTGTAAAGGTGTGTAATTTTTCCAAGTGTAACTATCATTCTCAATATATAGTTTGTACATTAATGTTTAAGTTGAAAGATCACTAAATATGTAAAGGGTAAATTAATGTAGTACTGTAGTGTTGTATTATACGAACTAATGTTGTACTAACTACCTTAAACCGGATTTATATTAAGGTATCATGTGATTAATTGTACCATACTATCGACTGGATAAACAACGACAAATGTAGGTCGTAAAATGAAATGACGTTTGGCACCCGCAGACTTGCAGGTCCGGCTGTAGCTAGCAGCAAGGTGTAGGATAGTCAATCCAGTATAGATCTATATGCAAACTCACGCTCTCCCTCCAAGAGACTCTGGCTACAACTCGGGCCATGACATTGAAGGCATGCTTCGATACAGTGGATCACAATTTGTTAACGTATTCATGTATATGTAATATATTGTTACTCGTTCTAGTACTGTTATATATGTTCTCTTTCTAGTATAGTTGTATATGTTCTTCTTCTAGTATAGTTGTATATGTTCTACTTGTAATGTAATGTATATGTTCTCATAGTAATAAGTACTGACTCATTGATCTAGCAATTGTATAAGTATTATCCTGTGCTACCCATATGGTAACACCCTAATGATGTTGGTACGAATGAATCTGGAAGAACTTTTATGACTATATATGTACACATGATATATAATTAATATTGAAACGACCTTCAGACGGCTACCCGATATCCCACCAGACCACATCTCAAGCGCGAAAGGAAATAGGGCGGACGGCCTTCCTAAGCCTTTTAAACATTTCTTATATAACTATACATATACAGGCATGCAACTTATAATAAGTATAACAAAGTTTACGTAAAAGTATTTGATAAATAAAAGAGTTTGTAAAACAGTTTGAAGTAAAACAGTTTGATAAACAGTTTGAACAGTAGTAAAATCAATGGTTTGGTAGTTATTAATCACATGTGATTGAAGTAATAACTATAAGTATTCAAATTGTATCCCCCCCCCCATAAAAGCATTTCAAACATTTAAAAGTATTTCAAAGGTTAGTTAAAGGGGTATGAAATCACTAGTGGTAAGTGGATTGGATTGAAGTGTCGGATACTGTGTTAGGTGGCAAACGGAGACTTATACACACGCACAACCCTAGTTATCATATAATGAACATATATATAACTAATTAGCCAAATTATAACTAATAAATTAAGTTAGGACACTCTAGAACATGAAAACACTTTGTATAAGTGTTATAAGTCCTAAGGGTTGCATCTATGTTGTTGTGGGACAAGGCTAAAACGGTTTAGGGTTCCAAAAGACCCTATACATGAGTTTACTCTTCATTAAACCCCACACAAGGAGTTTACGATCGTAATCCCTTGAGTTTACGGCCGTGAGCTCCCAAGCTTAATGATATTATGTGTTTTGAAGTGTTACTTGATTTCTAGAAGCAATTCTACTTGGTGGTTGAATCCTTGGAATAGTTTAGGGCTTTAAGACACTCCTTTTAAGAGTTTTCGGCCCCAAGGCCATTTCCTTTTGAGTTTACAAAACTCATATGGAAATGGGTATTTCTATGTTTTCAAGTCCCATACTCATTTAGGATAGGTTCTAGACAATTTTCTAAGGCTAATGAAGGCCTTAGGCACACATTGGTGCCCTTCATTCATGTTCACGGCCCAAGAACCTTTTCCCTTAGAGATTACGGCTGTAATCTCTCTTTGGGAGGGGTTTTTTATGTTTTAAGGTCCCTCAATTAACTAGGAATAATATAGGCTATTGTCCAAGGCTTTATGAGTGATTAAAACACTCTTTGGTCATTGATTTTGAACTTCACGGTCCAAGAACTTCTTGGGCCGTGAACACCTCAACCTTGGTGTTTCTTTGATGTTTTCTTGTCTTAAATACACCTATATACAAGCCTAAGTTCATTATTTAACAAGTGTAAGGGACTAGGCATCATATAAGCCTTATATAAGAGTTTACTCCCCAAGATGTTCTTGGGCGGTAAACTCCCGAATCTTGCAGTTTTGCTATGTAATCTATGTTATTAAACACATTATAAGCCATAAAAATACAACTAGAGAGAGGTACTCACGGTTTGCGATGAAAACTCGAAGATCCGTGAGAGAGAAAATGGCTTTTCTCTAGGTGGAAATGTAACAAATGAAATAATTTGGTTAAGAATCATATTTATAGTCCTGGGATTTTTTGCAGAAAATATTTTTATTCCCATAATGAACTCTAATATAATAGAGTTTTGGAATAACAGTGTTGCACAAAACCCTAGTGCATCCACTCTCCTGATATCTCCTTAAATGTAAATCCTGAAATACTCAAACTTATACGGAAAAGTTTGAAAATTTACTGTGACTGTTATAACTTTTATTGACTTGATAAAGTTCGTACAGAATGGAAATTTCGGGCTGTCACATCATCCCTCCGTTAGAAGGAATTTCATCCCGAAATTAGAATTTAAGCAAATAAGAAGTTACAAATAACTAAGAAAAAAGATGAGGATATTTTAGTTTCATGTGATCCTCTCGTTCCCAAGTGAATTCATGTCCTCGTTTGGCATTCCAACGAACCTTCACTATTGGGATTCGGCTTTGTTTTTTTTGCTTCACCTCTCGGTCCATGATTTCTACTGGTTCCTCCATGAAGTTGAGGCCCTCGTTGATCTCGATCTCGTCGAGTGGAATAACAAGAGTCTCGTCGGACAGACACTTTTTCAAGTTTGATACGTGGAATGTAGAATGTATGTTACGAAGTTCGTCGGGTAGATTGAGTTTGTATGCTACAGGGCCGATTCTTGCGAGAATCTCGAAAGGGCCTATATATCTCGGATTAAGCTTCCCACGCTTACCGAAGCGTATTAAGCCCTTCCAAGGTGAGACTTTGAGAAGGACTCGGTCTCCCACCTGGAATTCCAAAGGTTTCATTCGCTTATCAGCATAGCTCTTCTGTCGGTCTCTAGAGGCTTTCAATCGTTCACATATCTGAATGATCTTCTTTGTCGTTTCCCGAATGATTTTCGGGCTGGTGAGAGTACTGTTAGAAACTTTCCCCCTAGCTAATTGGGTATCCCCCACTTCAGCCCAGCACAGAGGGGATCTGCACTTTCGACCATAGAGGGCTTCGAATGGAGCAGCCTTGATGCTTGTGTGATAACTGTTATTGTAGGAAAACTCGACAAGGGGTATGCCTTTCCAAAGTCAATCAAACAGGCTCTCAACATATCTTCCAGTGTTTGGATGGTGCTCTTACTTTGCCCGTCGGTCTGTGGATGGTAGGCGGTACTCATGTCCAGCCTAGTTCCTAGGGAACTTTGTAACGACTTCCAGAACCTCGAAGTGAATCTACTATCTCTGTCCGAGATAATAGATAAGGGAACACCATTCAGTCTTACAATCTCCCTAATGTAAGTTCTTGTAAGTTTCTCCATCTTGTCAGTCTCTTTGATAGGCAGGAAGTGTGCAGACTTGGTCAATTGGTCGACGATGACCCATATGGTATCAAGTCCACCCGTCGTCTTGGGCAACTTGGTTATGAAATCCATAGTTATCCGCTCCCACTTCCATTATGGTATTTCCGGCTGTTGTAAAAGACTGGAGGGTTTCTGGTATTCAACCTTGACCTTTGCACAAGTAAGGCATTTACTCACGAAGGTAGCAATCTATGCTTTCATGTTAGGCCACCAGTATAACTTTTTGAGTTCCAGATACATCTTATCTGATCCCGGGTGTACGGAATAACGAGTGTTGTGCGCCTTGTTCATGACCAAGCTTTTGAGACCACCTAGGTTCGGGGTCCATATCCGGTCCATGAAATAGTAAGCTCCGTCACCCTTAACCTCCAAGTTCTTATCCATCCCTCTTAGGGATTCACCCGCCACATTTTCGGGCTTCAAAGCATCAAGCTGAGATACCTTAATTTGGGTGGACAAGTGTGAATGGATAGTCATAGTCAATGATTTGACCCTACGACCATAATATTCCTTCCGACTCAGGGCGTCAGCTACTACGTTGGCTTTACCCGGATGATAAAGAATTTTGCATTCGTAATCGCTAAGTAGCTCGACCCACCGTCTTTGTCTCATGTTGAGCTCCTTCTGGTCGAAGATGTGTTGTAAACTCTTGTGGTCTTTAAAGATTGTGCTCTTCGTTCCGTACAAGTAATGTCTCCAGATCTTCAGAGCAAACACAACTGCTCCTAGTTCAAGATCGTGGGTTGTGTAGTTGACTTCATGTGTCTTTAGCTGTCTTGAGGCATAGGCGATGACCTTACCCCGCTGCATCAAAACACATCCGAGCCCTTGATTCGATGCATCGCAATAGACTACGAAGTCTTCTATTCCTTCGGGAAGGGATAGTATTGGTGCGGTGCACAAGGCTCGTTTGAGCGTTTGGAATGCTCTTTCCTGCTTCTCTTCCCAGTCAAAGGCCACGCCCTTCTGGGTCAGTGTTGTAAGAGGTTTCACTATGCGGGAGAAGTTCTGAATGAACCTGCGATAGTAGCCAGCGAGGCCTAGAAATTGACGAATTTCCGTAGCCGTCTTTGGTGCTGACCAGTTCTCAATGGACTTGATTTTGGAAGGGTCCACGTGTATTCCCTCTCCGCTTACCACGTGTCCTACGAATTCGACTCTTCGGATCCAAAATTCACATTTAGAGAACTTCGCATAAAGCTTCTCCGTTCGTAAAGTTCTTAGAACTTGTCGCAGATGATCGTCATGCTCTTCCTTACTTCGGGAGTAGATCAGGATGTCATCAATGAATTCAATGATGAACTGATCCAAGTAAGGTCGGCATACTCTATTCATTAGATCCATGAAGACTGCGAGCGCATTGGTCAATCCGAATGGCATCACCACGAACTCGTAGTGTCCGTAACGAGTTCGGAAGGCTATCTTCGGAACATCCTCCTGTAGCACTCGTAATTGGTGATATCCGGATCTTAGATCAATTTTGGAAAAGTAGTTTGCCCCTTGCAGTTGGTCAAATAAATCATCTATGTGAGGCAGAGGGTAACGATTCTTGACCGTTAGTTTGTTGAGATCTCTGTAGTCGGTACACATACGGAATGATCCGTCTTTCTTCTTAACGAATAAGACCGGTGCTCCCCAAGGTGAGAAACTTGGTCTTATGAAGCCCTTGCTGAGCAGTTCATTAAGTTGACCAGATAAATCCTGCATCTCTGCTGGTGCTAATCGGTACGGCGACTTGGCTACTGGGATAGCTCCTGGGACTTAGTTCTTTCGTTTCGAGGCTCGTATCGACAATGTGAGCAAGGAATGCATGGTATTCTTTACGTAGATACTTCTGTGCTTGAATAATTGATATTATACAAAGACTCGCACCGGTTTTGTCGCCGTAGAGATAAGAGTTTCGTTAGATGGGAGGTTTGGACGGACTGCCTTCTCGTAGCACATGATGTCGGCGTGATGAAGGCTTAACCAATCCATGCCAATGATAACGTCGAAGCTTTTAATCGAGACCGACATAAGGTCAATTGGAATTGAATGGTTATCTAGAGTTAGGGTACATCCTAAGTATATGCTATTCGTGCTTTCAGTTTTTCCATTAGCCATTTCTACTGTGAATTGTTCCTTAAGTGTGTGTGGTTGTTGTTTAAGTATGCGAGCAAATTTATGGTTCACAAAGCTTCGCTCCGCTCCACTATTGAACAGAATGCATGCATAGGATTTATCGAGGAGGAACATACCAGTCACCACCGTCGGGTCGGCAACTGCTTCCCCATGGCCTATTACTAGTACCCTCCCTTCTCCGCCAACATTCTTCGCTTTGGGGCAGTCCCTCTTATAGTGGCCCGCCTCACCACATCCATAGCAGGTCTGGCTCGCGCTAGAGTCGGGGACTTGAGTGATCGGCCTCACCGAAGACTTACAGAAACAGACTGTGTGTCCTTTCCTATTGCAGTTAGTGCACTGCATTTCACGGCAGGGGCCGTTGTGGTGGTAATTGCATTTGCCACACTTAGGCAAATTACCAACATACTGCCCCACCAGAGCAGTAGCAGGAGCAGGGGTTATTGTGGCATGTACTGCCACAACTTGCTGCTTTTTGGCAGCTCCCTGTTTCTTCTTCTCCTCCCAGAACTTCCGCTTAGTGTCATCGGGTTTGGAGGATTCCGAGATGGCTAGGGTTGTTGTTGCTGCAGGGGTTTTGACTCCATGGTCAATGAGTCGTTGTGCTAGTCGCTTGGCACTGTCGAAGGTAGCAGGGTTTGATGATAAAACATTCCCCTGATATGGAGGCACTAGCCCCCATATGTACCTCTCGATCTTTTTCCCTTCAGCGGGAACCATATCGGGGCAGAGGGCCACCAGGTCGCTGAATCTGGCGGTATATGCGACTATGTTGGTGCCCTTCATGGTTAGGCTCCACAGCTCATGTTCCAATTTATGGATTTCGCCCCTCGGGCAGTATTCCTCAATCATGAGGTCATTCATGGTTTCCCAATCTATATCATTTGCCACTACGAGAGTTAGTGCTTTAACGTGGCCGTTCCACCACATCAGGGCCTTTCCTTCAAAGGTGCATGCGACATATTTGACTTTGCTCGCAGTAGGGCATGAACAAATTTCGAAGACTGATTTAGTCTTCTCGAACCATTGCGATAGGGCAATGACTCCGCCGATGCCATGGAAGGACTTCGGCTTGCAGTTGGTGAAATCCTTGTAGGAGCACTCTCTCGAGCGCACAGGGATTTCAACAGAGATAGAGTCAATAGGGGTTCCACCTCTTCTGGCATCAGTAGAATGATACTGTGCCATGGCAGTTGCCACTGCTGCAGCTAGGGTAGCATTCAGGGCTGCAGTATCGATGACCTGAGGCGGAGGAGGTGGTGGTGGAGGTGCAGGATTATTCCTGGGGGATTTGCGAGGAGGCATCTTTCAGCTATAATTTTATAAAGATAAACAAAATGGTAAGAATCAATTATAAGTGGGGTGAGAGTGACACATGGACTAACTAACCATAGCCCAACAGTTGAATGAGTGTTTGAGATCACAACCAGGAAGATTAGTAGGAAAACACAAGCGTACAGATTTTTCCCACAGATTAGATAACTGTCTACAATACTGGTATTATCGATGTAATAAGTTTAAGGAAAATCGACCTAACAGTAGGTCTTACATCATACCATATAGAAAGTTTGACAGTTCCTAGGTTCCTAGTTAGAGTACTGAAAGTTAGGAATATTTTACAGACAAGTGCTACTTAGAGCACAAATACTAAGGCTAATCCTTAACCCAAAAGATAAAGATGTACTAGACATCTCCTAATGGCGATGGGAATTCCTCGGGCGAACCCTGAGGTCTCCTACTTGACGGACCACCTCTTGAAGGTGTTGTTCATGAGCCCTTTGACGAACTCGAAGTTCTTTGACTTCAGCTTGGGAGGCAGCCAACTGTTGTTGCAGGGTCTCATTGGTTCTCCTGGTCCGTTCCATTTCCTCTTCGAGATGGTGGATGCGGACTGTGTTGACACCAGAATTGGCATCAATCTCCATGACTCGATCGATGGCTGCTCGACCTTATTCATCATTACGGGCTATTCTGCGGATGATGACGAGCAAAGCTCGATCCGCAGAGCCACCTTCGCTGAGTTTGTAAAAACTTCGGTCCCCAAAGTAAGGTATGTGTTGACCCTGTTCATCACTCCAGCGATATAAGTTGGTTGCCCACAAGGGTGTAGGACCTGGGAAAACTGGTTGGGGGTTGTTGTTTGGGGCTTGACTTACTAGCAGTAGGTTGTTGACTTCAGGCTCAGAGTCAGATCAATCAGAAAAGCCTTCTGCTTGATGATCATCCAAAGGGATTTGATGTTCATCATCGGACTCTGCCTCAAGCCATCCAGCATTTCCGTTGGGTGGAAAGTATGGGTCTCCGGGAATGTGGAATCTAGCCATTAAATCTACGCGAGAAGAGAGGTATAAGAATCTAGTGTGTAAATAGCATGTAGTAGCACAAAATACTCCTATAGTATTTTAAGTTCAATGTTATGTTCTAGTGTTCTCATTATGGTATTTTTGGTAAGATTTTAGACTTGTTGCAACCACACAACTACACTTAGGCACATGCTAGTCAACCCTCGGATAATATAGTTGATCAGGCTATATCTTCCTAGTTTTGACTATATGTCTCTAAGTCCACCTGTATTGTTCAACAATCGTAATTCTTTTGTACTGTCCTAGTGACACTGATTTTAGTATGAATGCAGACTCGTACACTTAATTAAATATTTTATTATTTATAAGTATAAACTCTTGCTCAGAGTATTTTAATCCTAATGTATTTATAGTTAGTATATCTTTTATGGGTTGATATACTCAATGAACTATAAACAATGTTCTGATACCAATCTGTCACACCCCAAAACCAAGAACGGTGGAAACGTTCTGGGTCGGAGGACGTCATGTAAAGTATCACAACACAGTATAACCGTAAACAAGCAAACAACATCATCCATTGCATTAAATATATAATTTTAATACAAGCGTGTTCCATACAGTTATAGACACCAAAAATGTAAATCAAAATAATTAGATGAGTCTTGAATGCGCTCCATCTTCTCAAAAGTTGGCCTCGGTACCTGTCTACTGATGACTTGAGAATACAAGTTATTTTGAAAGAGTTTATCAGCATTAAAGTTGGTGAGTTCATAAGTATTTTACTGTCGGTAGTTGTATCAAAATGTTTGAACGTAGTTATAAGTATGAGTTTGTAACCGTTTGTAACTGTTTGTAAATGTTTGAATCTCCTAGAAAAACCTATATTTTCTATTAAAAGTAGCCTTCTACCAAGGCGTAACTATTTTGTATGTTCGTTTATTGTAAAAGTGTGTAATTTTCCCAAGTGTAACTATCATTCTCAATATATAGTTTGTACATTAATGTTTAAGTTGAAAGATCACTAAATATGTAAAGGCTAAATTAATGTAGTACTGTAGTGTTGTATTATACGAACTAATGTTGTACTAACTACCTTAAACCGGATTTATATTAAGGTATCATGTGATTAATTGTACCATACTATCGACTGGATAAACAACGACAAATGTAGGTCGTAAAATGAAATGACGTTTGGCACCCGCAGACTTGCAGGTCCGGCTATAGCTAGCAGCAAGGTGTAGGATAGTCAATCCAGTGTAGATCTATATGCAAACTCACGCTCTCCCTCCAAGAGACTCTGGCTACAACTCGGGCCATGACATTGAAGGCATGCTCCAATACAGTGGATCACAATTTGTTAACGTAATCATGTATATGTAATATATTGTTACTCATTCTAGTATCGTTATATATGTTCTCTTTCTAGTATAGTTGTATATGTTCTTCTTCTAGTATAGTTGTATATGTTCTTCTTGTAATATAATGTATATGTTCTCATAGTAATAAGTATTGACTCATGAATGAACTAACTCATTGATCTAGCAATTGTATAAGTATTATCCCGTGCTACCCATATGGTAACACCCTAATGATGTAACTGGTACGAATGAATCTGGAAGAACTTTTATTACTATATATGTACACATGATATATAATTAATATTGAAACGACCTTCGGACGGCTACCCGATATCCCACCAGACCACATCTCAAGCGCGAAAAGGAAATAGGGCGGACGGCCTTCCTAAGCCTTTTAAACATTTCTTATATAACTATACATATACGGGCATGCAACTTATAATAAGTATAACAAAGTTTACGTAAAAGTATTTGATAAATAAAAGAGTTTGTAAAACAGTTTGATAAACAGTTTGAACAGTAGTAAAATCATTGGTTTGGTAGTTATTAATCATATGTGATTGATGTAATAACTATAAGTATTCAACTTGTATCTGTTGGATTAATGTCTAAGTCCATAACTATATTTGGTAGGTACTTGACCCGACCCGGCATGGTCCATTTGCGTTGCACTTCACCGACACAATTTATATGAATAGTCTTTTGAGAATAGTATATTTAAGATTTATAATATATTATAAGTTCTAATATATTAATAAGGAATCATATTATTTAGTTAGTATTGATCAAGACTTAATTTAGAATTAATTAAGTGATCAAAATGAACTAATTAAATATAGACTCTTATATATATGGAATGGGCCAAGTTGATTTAGGTTGGGCTAAGCTTTCATGGATAGTCCATGGAGTCTTTAACCCATGGATCATATGAAATGAAAGGTCATGGGTTTAACCCTAGTCTCCATACTATATAAAGATGTCCTTGGTTGGTGAAATGGGCACTAGTGTGGCTACACTATGAAGGGCTAGCCGATTTCACTAGAGAGAACCAAGTATCCATATTATCTAAAGTCTTCCAAGGTGTTTTGGTGATTTGTGATTCCACTTGAGGCTTCCACACTATTGGGGCTAAGGTCTTAAAGCTTGAAGACATCAAGCTACATCAAAAGGTATGTCATCTAACTAGTACTTTGTAGTATAAGAACTTCATAATATGCTAGTTAGGATTAAAGCCTTGGAAAGATCTTATTTGCATGTATAATAGAGAAAAACATAGATCCAAGGTTTATAGGGTTGCATGTACACCATAGGAGTGTTAGAATGCTCAAAACCCAACAGTGGTATAAGAGACATGGGTTTTTTTCTGTTATATTGATGCAGATATTTTATTTTCAAAGTTGAAAAAAAGGAAAAAAAAAACATGAAGTTTGTCAAATTTTAAGATAATTACTTGTTCTTGTGAAAAACTAATTATTTGTAAAATTTGAATAATTTGCTATATGAGTTGAATTAGGTCAAATTTAGTAAAAGATAAAGTGATATAATTATTTTATTAGTTTTAAAAGTTTGATCTAAAGAGTTTTATTTTTTGAAACCTCCATAAGTTATGGATATGAAAAGGTTTTAAAAAAAATGATTCAAAGTTTTTATGGAGTTACAAAATTTGGTGTTAATGTTTTAAAGAATTCTGTAACTTAAGAATAAGTTATGGATCACCAAAAGTTTTTTGTGTTACCTTGTTTTATGATTGAATTTAGATTAATGAAAAAATTATGTGATAGTTGGTTTTAATCCAAATTAATCTAAAAGAAGTTCATAAAATGTGTTTATGTAACTTAAAAGTGACATTTATGAATCTTAAAACTCATAAAAGTTGTCATAGGTTACAAAATGAGGAGTCTTTTTCCTCATTAAATTGTTTTATGACTCCATAACTTGTCCTCAAGTTATGGAGTTTCAAGAGTCTCTTCATTAAATAATTAATAAAAAAAATGTAACCTTAATTAGTTCCACAAGTTATAAAATAAAGAAAAGGAACATTCTTTTATTAGTTTAAAGTCTTCCATAACTTGTCCTCAAGTTATGGAACTTGAAGAGTTTTTGGATTAAAACTACTTTAAACACATAAGTTATGGAATTAATTAGTTTTGAATAATTTCAAAACATGCCCTCAAGTTTTGGAATTTGAAAAGTTTTCTCTTATGAATACTTTAATTCCAAGTTAGCCCTTAGAATTTTAAAAGTTAAAATTCAACCCTTATACTTTATAATATTATAAGTTAATAATATTTATATATATGTATAAGAGTAAAGTTAGTCTTACTGTTAGTAGGCCTCATTCACGAAGCCGGTCTATAAGGGGGGTATAAGGTTACTGCCTATAAAATGGCAGTTTGATGGGTGTCCACTCTCACCCACCGCTTCAATGAATCTCAAAAGATCTAGGAGTTTCAAATCCAATTAATACCTAATAATAAATTTCGTTTATCTTGGTGGTAATTGGTGAATCATCATTCACCTACCTTCAAATATTTTATAGCTTGGATTACGGCATCCCTCTTCTAAGTTATAAAATAGTTTGTTGGGTCCTAGCCTTAATATTTCATATTTGGTGTCATATTAAGGACTTTAAATCAATTATCTTGAATATCTCCTAAAAGATGTCTGGTTTAGTCATTTATGATCTTCCCAAATCTCTTGAACCAAGTTTTCCTAAATGAAGATGATGTCCCATGGAAATCATACTTCTTTCACCTCCTCCAATTATTCTCTCTAACCCACAAGTTCAAGGTCACCCAAGCCCTATTAGCAAGGCAAGCTCTAGGTGTGATCACATCTTGGAGATGTAGTCACATATTGACAAGCCGGGAGAGTTAGGTGTCAAATTCTTGAGAAAGTTGGTGGTTCAATCACTTTCTAAGTCACACAGTGAGCTCCTATGGGACTCATATGAAACAGACTATGACAAGACCCTTAATGATCTTATCTATTTACTAAAGATCAACTTCCTAAAACTTTATGGGCATTGACAATAATGACTTTGGATATCCAGTAAAGCTCTCTCTTCCCAATGGAAAAGGATCGGCCATAGTCAACTCGGTTGACCAAACGTAAAGAGAAAAGCTAAGTCCGAGATAGTACCATTACCAAAGCGTCCATATGTTAAATTGCTAAAGGAAGGGGTATTGGCTGTGAAACTGCCAATTTTACCTAAGGATGTTAAAGTTAATAAGTTTGACTCTACTTCAGGTAAAGTCCACTATCTAACTCTGCTAAGTTTCTATTCTGAGATTCCTGATACATGATGTGAATGGGTCATATGTTGATGTTTTAAGAATCAAAGAAAAGTAAAGAAACTTAAAGAAAGAATATGTTGAATCTGATCGCGTAGATGGATTTCTATCGCATAGTTTGAAGATTGGATTCTTGAGCTACTTCTTAGGAGTTATGAGATGTTGCTTAGGAATAGATAACAACAAGTTTTCATATGGATTGTAAGGATAAGTTCTTCCGCAAAGTTTTAAAATAAAAGGAAAATTTTGAGTTTATTTATTTTAAAATATCCTTACAATGGCATTTGAGGAAAAATTGTTGCTTATAAAGATTCCATTAAGAGCAAGAATGGAAATATGAAATTGATTCTTTCATTTGTGGTAATGTCTAACTTTACCAAATAAGGAAAGATTCTCATCACCCAAGTTTCAATTGGACCGGAACTTGGAATCATGCAAGTTGTATAGCATGATGAATGTGAACTTTCAAGTATTGGAAAATTAAGACTAACTACTTGTTCGCATGGATTTGTGAGTCAAGTAACGGACTAAGGGATCGAGTACACATTCTTGTGCACTGGTCAAGTCCACCACAAAAGATCGATAAGATTATTCGTCTTAATTTACTAAAGCTCAGTAAATATGGTTATACTTACAAGATTAAGTGTAATTCTGAGACATTGGAAAAAGGTTCCAATGTAAGGCAAAGTGAATAAGAAGAATCAACTTAGGCAGAAGGATAAAAGTTTCTCAAATCTAAAAAGATGGGAGAGTACTTTAGTATCAGTTTTGTGATCATCTTAATGATTAAGAAACCATAGCACAATTAGTTCTCCAAGGAAATCTTAGTGCATTCTTATGACTAAGAAGAGGAATCTTGAATTGTTGAAATGGTTAAATCAAGAAGATGAATCATCCTTCGTTCCAATACAAGTCTTAGAGTCATACTCCAAGATTGTAATTTGAGTGACATGTCGTAAAGAAGGTTTAAAAACACTTATCAAATGTAAGAGTAAAAGTTTCCTACTCTTGTACATTTAACATTGGTAAGTTGTGATGTTTTGGATAAAACAAAGACCAACTAAGGCCAATTGTGTGAAGTGTTTGTCTTGATTAGAATCCACACTATCTCTTGGATGTTTGACAAGGGAGTCTTATAGGTCAAGAGGATAGTGGGAGTCTTAAAGGTCTTGAAAGTCTAAAGAACTAATCAAGAATAAAACCTGAAGTTCTTCACTAGTACACGACTTGAGGTTTATAACCTATCATGTTGACATATTTTGTGCCGCCCATTCCAGTAAAAGTTGGCTTTGCATATGAGTTCTTAGAGTTCTCAATTGGTTGTGCAACAACTTGGAAGCAATGGCAGGCCCTTGAGCTGCCAAGTGGCAAGAAATCAAGATTGAGTTTAGTCCATATGAGTTTGGATTTGTCATTATCCTTATCTTGTGACTATGGTTTTGATAATTCACATGGATAAGAACACATACACAAGTAAATCTAAGTGTCATAAGGTTTCTCTCCGATTCATGAAAATGATGTTGAGGAAACTCTTTCACTAAGTAGATTTTAGCTAGATAGTAATTGTAATATTTGCATTCTCAAAGTCGTTAGTGGAGCGTGTGTGGTTTACCGGCACACTAATCTAGACTTGTGAGAAGTGGAAAAGGTCTAAACAATCGAGACTATGATTACGGTATCCCTTTTCATAGTTCTTAAAATTGTTTAGACACACAAGTGTGCTATCTAAGGCAAGGTGTATGATTTTGATAAAGTTTTATCAAAACAATCTAGTATTAGAAATCTGATCTTTGGTAAGAAAGTCAGCTGATTTCTGAGTACATGTCAAAGCTAGTGGGAGCATAAGTGTTATGCTCATAATCATCATGTTAGTGGGAGCATGATAATTATGATAAAGATTGCAAGTTAACAATGTTAATTATAGAAAACAAAGTTTCAATTGGGAAAGAGTTGTTTTGCTATAATTAAGGGAGAGGAAATTATACTTCATCTCAAATCTAAAAGCTTAGATTGAGGTTTTAATCATATTTAGTCAAGGATATATATATATATATATATATATATATATATATATATATATATATATATATATATATATATATATATATATATATATATATATATATATATATATGAATTTCATGTTGGAATGGCTCAACATAAGGAAATTCTTTATATGGGTCCATTATTTGCGTTCTAAAATTCGATTATGATTACGGCATCCCTTTTCATAATTTGAATTATAAGAACTTGGCAAATTGAAATGGAAATAGTATAACAAAAGACTGGTGTAGTCTTTATGTGAGACATCATGAATCGTATCCCATATGCTTCGAATATAGGATCGATTACATGTGTTATATTCATCCGTTCTAAAATTTTCCAAATGCATGGGGCATTAAGAAGGGAAAAGGCCTAGAATTGGATATGACTAAAAGGATAAAAACAATTGTCGAGGACGATCTAAGGTTTACCAAAGATTGGGTGCTCAAGGACTGTTGGAAGTATAGTATTAATTCTGGAAGGATTATGTTGACATAATCTGTAAGGAGGCAACTCTTGTTCAGAAGTGATAGTTAAAATGAATATGGAAATGTTTCAAAGTTAGAAATTATTCAATTTGTGTGAGATTAGGAAACTTAATGCAAGAAGGATGTTTCCAAGGAGCTGATCTCCTTTGGAATACTCTGTAATGATTGGTGCCAAGTCTTGGTGAATTTGTGCATAATCATTACAAGAAGATCAATGCATATAAGTTTAGAATCTAACAGATTTCAGTAAATGACATGAGTTTGGAATTCTTGCATTTGCAGTAAGGATTTTGGATTGTGAAAAAAGGATCATTGGAGTTATGTTTAGTTAATCTATTTCAAAAAGTAAACATCATAGACAAACATAGTATGCATACTTGGTGTATGGCATGACTAGTGTTTAGAAAACATAGTGTACATGCTTGGAGCATGGGACAACTATTGTTTTAAATTCAAGAATAAAGTTGATAGCTGAAACAGTATACAATGAATAATGTGTAATCATATGGTGACAAATAAAAGGTGTTTTATTTATATTCATAAGTTCTGAGACCATATTGGATTCGATTATTATTGTGTTTCATTTTACATGTTTTGACTTCCAGAATAAACTAGGTTATTCTTCCGGAATGACTAAGTTATTCAAACCATCCACAGCCGGTCATATGTTCGAAGTAGATATGAATTAAGCCTGTCATGGGTTAGCTTGTAGAGGTTTAAGGTGTTGGACAAAGGGCTACAACACTCATTAGTGCTTATAAGTTCTGAGTATTGGATTCAAACCGCGCTCATTGGAATCACTTCATGGATTTTATCACGAGTGATCATGAGACGATAATATCTTATATTCTTTAAACCTAGAGATATGAGTTGTTACTATGAGTTGGTTGTACATTGATTGCACGAAAACGCACTCGGTAACTCGGTGTTATAAAACGTGTCTTTGTGTATGATTCAACAAGTAATAGAACAAGCCATATAGGTCGAAGTTTATCCATTCCTTTTACCTTCGGGATAAAAGCGATATATGTGGGCCCCTCGATGATTTGATGATGACAAATGAAAGTGCTCGGCCGGGCCAGGACTGATTTGATTTGTTCAATTAGTCAATCGTCATAAATCGGAAATCAGGAAACAACAAATGGACAGAGAGAATGATTATAATCCATGTCTCAGTCCATATGATATCTAGAATGGAGGAATATATGATCCCTTATCTAATGGACAAGTTCGTTGACAAGATCAGAGTTCGACAGCGGCTTTAAGAGCTACGATTGCCAGTTAGGTTTTGAAGTTATACTCAATAATAGTTTTAGACTTATCCAAGTGGGAGACTGTTGGATTAATGTCTAAGTCCATAACTATATTTGGTATGTACTTGACCCGACCCGACATGGTCCATTTGGGTTGCACTTCACCGGCACAATTTATATGGATAGTCTTTTGAGAATAGTATATTTATGATTTATATTAATATATTATAAGTTCTAATATATTAATAAGGAATCATATTATTTAATTAGTATTGATCAAGACTTAATTTAGAATTAATTAAGTGATCAAAATAAACTAATTAAATATAGACTCTTATATATATGGAATGGGCCAAGTTGATTTAGGTTGGGCTAAGCTTTCATGGATAGTCCATGGAGTCTTTAACCCATGGATCATATGAAATGAAAGGTCATGGGTTTAACCCTAGTCTCCATACTATATAAAGATGTCCTTGGTTGGTGAAATGGGCACTAGTGTGGGTACATTATGAAGGGCTAGCCGATTTCACTAAAGAGAACCAAGTATCCATATTCTCTAAAGTCTTCCAAGGTGTTTTGGTAATTTATGATTCCACTTGAGGCTTCCACACTATTGGGGCTAAGCTCTTAAAGCTTGAAGACATCAAGCTACATCAAAAGGTATGTCATCTAACTAGTACTTTATAGTATAAGAATTTCATAATATGCTAGTTAGGATTAAAGCCTTGGAAAGATCTTATTTGCATGTATAATAGAGAAAAACATAGATCCAAGGTTTATAGGGTTGCATGTACACTATAGGAGTGTTAGAATGCTCAAAACCCAACAGTACCCCCCACCCATAAAAGCATTTAAAACATTTAAAAGTATTCAAAGGTTAGTTAAAGGGGTATGAACTCACTTGTGGTGAGTGGATTGGTTTGAAGTGTCGGATACTATGCTAGGTGGCAAATGGAGACTTGTACACACGCGCGAGCCTAGTTATCATATAATGAACATATATATAACTAATTAGCCAAATTATAACTAATAAATTAAGTTGGGACACTCTAGAACATGAAAACACTTTGTATAAGTGTTATAAGTCCTAAGGGTTGCATCTATGTTGTTGTGGGACTAGGCTAAAGGGGTTTAGGGTTCCAATAGACCCTATACATAAGTTTACTCTTCATTAAACCACACACAAGGAGTTTACGGTCGTAAACCCTTGAGTTGACGGCCGTAAGATCCCAAGCTTAATGATATTATGTGTTTTGAAGTGTTACTTGATTTCTAGAAGCAATTCTACATGGTGGTTAAATCCTTGGAATAGTTTAGGGCTTTAAGACACTCCTTTTAGGAGTTTTCGGTCCCAAGGCCATATCCTTTTGAGTTTACTGCCGTAAACACATATGGAAATGGGTATTTCTATGTTTTCAAGTCCCATACTCATTTAGGATAGGTTCTAGACAATTTTCTAAGGCTAATGAAGGCCTTAGGCACAAATTGGTGCCCTTCCTTCATGTTCACGGCCCAAGAACCTTTTCCCTTAGAGATTACAGTCGTAATCTCTCTTTGGGAGGGGTTTTTGATGTTTTAAGGTCCCTCAATTAACTAGGAATAATAGAGGCTATTGTCCAAGGCTTTATGAGTGATTAAAACACTCTTTGGTCATTGATTTTGGAGTTCACGGTCCAAGAACTTCTTGGGTTGTGAACACCTCAACCTTGGTGTTTCTTTGATGTTTTCTTGTCTTGAATACACCTATATACAAGCCTAAGTTCGTTATTTAACATATGGAAGGGACTAGGCATCATATAAGCCTTATATAAGAGTTTACTCCCCAAGATGTTCTTGGGCGGTAAACTCCCGAATCTTGCAGTTTTGCTATGTAATCTATGTTATTAAACACGTTATAAGCCATAAAAATACAACTAGAGAGAGGTACTCACGGTTTGGGATGAAAACCCGAAGATCCGTGAGAGAGAAAATGGCTTTTCTCTAGTTGGAAATGTAACAAATGAAATAATTTGGTTAAGAATCATATTTATAGTCCTAGGATTTTTGGCAGAAAATATTTTTATTCCCGTAATGAACTCTAATATAATAGAGTTTTGGAATCATAGTGTTGCACAAAACCCTAGTGCATCCACTCTCCTGATATCTCCTTAAGTGTAAATCCTGAAATACTTAAACTTATACGGAAAAGTTTGAAAATTTACTTTAACTGTTATAACTTCTATTGACTTGATAAAGTTCGCACAGAATGGGAATTTCGGGTTGTCACAGCATGTCCTCTAATGTTTGAATGATCCTTTCACTCTGCCCATCGGTCTGTGGGTGGTAGGCTATACTCATGTCCAGCCTAGTTCCCATAGCTTTTTGCAGTGACTGCCAGAATCGTGATGTGAACCGACTATCTCTATCTTAGATAATGGATATCGGTATCCCGTGAAGTCGCACAACTTCTTTAATGTAGATCCTTGTAAGTTTCTCCATTTTGTCGGTTTCCTTTATTGGCAGGAAGTGAGCGGATTTGGCTAATCTATCGATGATTACCCAAATGGTATCATGTCCATCCGTTGTCTTAGATAGCTTGGTAATGAAGTCCATTGTAATTCGCTCCCACTTCCACTGGGGTATCACTGGCTGTTGAAGTAGTCCCGAGGGATTCTGATACTCTACCTTAACCTTTGCACAAGTCAAACACATACCCACAAAGGTAGTTATTTCGGCTTTGATGTTTATGTTATTAGTTTTTTGTGGTGCGATAAACAAAACATAAGTAATGTTTTCAATAGTTGGCTTTAGGGATGAGCATTTGGATCTGTGGACCGGAGCGGACTGGTGAACCGGACCGGACAAAACCGTTGTTTTGGACTCCCGAGCCGGTTCTCATTTCTAGGATTTGAGCAAAACCAGTCCAGTTTTTTTACCGGTCCGGTCCGGCCGGTTCCGAGTAAAAACCAGTGTTGGACCGGCTTATTTAAAAAAACTTGTATTCTGTGAGATTCTTTAAACAAACATATCTCATTCTTTTTAAGTCGGATTGACATGTGGTTTTTTTCCAACGTGTAATTTAAAGTTTGTAGATGATTTTAGACTATAATTTTGTTGTTTTGGGTGTTATATTCGATGAGTTACAATCCTTCAAAGATGAGATATCAAAGTTGAAATATTATAGCTTTTCAGCAAAAATTTAAACTTTTGTATTTTATGAAATTCTTTAAACAAGCATATCTCATTCGTTTTAAGTCGGATTGACATGATTTTTTTTCTAATGTCTAATTTAGAGTTTGTAAATGATTTTAGACTATAATTTGTTGCTTTTGGTGTTATATTCGATTAGTTACAATTCTTCAAAGATGAGCTATCAAAGTTAAATATTTCAACTTTTCAGTAAGAAATTTAAACTTTTGTATTTTGTGAAAATCTTTAAACAATAATATCTCATTTGTCTTAAGTCGGTTTGATATGCAGTTTTTTCCACCATGTAATTTAGAATTCATAGATAATTTTAGACTATAATTGTATTGATTTTGGTGTTATATTCGTTGAGTTTCAATCCTTCAAAGATGAGATATTAAAGCTGAAATATTTCAGTTTTTCAGTAAACAATTTGACCTTTTGTATTATTTGAAATTCTTTAAATAAGCATATCCTATTTGTTTTAAGTCGAATTGACATGAGGTTTTTTCCAATTTATAATTTAGAGTTTGTAGATGAGTTTAGACTATAATTTTGTTGTTTTTTTATGTTATATTCAATGAGTTAGAATTCTTCATACAAATGGTAAAAAGTATAAACAATCAAAGTTTGTCCGGCCCAAATTACACAAGAAACAGAAACATATTCATTTTTACGAGTTGTACCATATCAAAGCCAAAAAATATTCATTTTCCCGAGTTGTAATGTATCAAATCCAACAACATATTTATTTTAACGAGTTGTATCAAACCAAAAAAATGTGTTGTAACAAGTTGTACTACATGCATGTAAAGTTGTATCGATCCAAACAAGTCCAATAATCGAAAAACCCGGACATGGACCTGGACCCGGTAAGTCTCATCTGGTCCGATCCATGGTCCGTAATATTCTCCGAAACTGATCCGGTCCAGTCCGGACCAAATGCTCACCCCTAGCTGGCTTACAAGCGAGCTTATCAACTAGTTTTTCGTTTGTCAAAGATGTCAATTTTAAAAGCTTGAAAAATAAGCCAACTTATCAAGTAGCTGTGATACATCAAACATAGCCTTAATAAAGAATGAATTTTTGTCATGATGCAATCTAAGGATCATTGGTCCAATCATGATTAAATTTGTTAGGTTGGAAGGCTAAATCGAACCATTGAGGTGCTGCTAACGTTGTTGTAGAAAACTACTACATTTATATCATTCTTTTAAGAGATCCATTGTTCTTCGTCTCCGAAAGAAATAATTATCTACTTCAGCAATGACCCATGTATATGAGTACCAACTCGGTTCAACAATAGAAAACCATCTATAGGAAACTGAAATTTGCTTTGTTTTGGTTGTTTAATGTTTAGTCCTATTTTCTATAGAGAATCAAATATTCTTCTCCTTTTTCTTTATATTATCTTCCCACAAACTTAATATTACGACATCTGTTATATTTATTAAAATTAATAATTTTTTATTATAGTTATCATAATCTTAAAAATAGAATAATGGGTTATTAAGAAAATATTTCATCATGTCCTTTTAGTGTATATTTTATTTTGTAATTTATTCGTTTAATTTAAGAATGACAAATGATATCAATTATTATCCATTTAATCATGCTTCAGAAACTGAGGATCATATTTTAGTAGAATATCCAATCTCAAAAGGTGTTTGGCAGCAGCTAAGCAAATGGTGGCGACTGTTGGACTGCTCTTTCAACTCAACCTATGATCTATTAAATTGCAAGGGCATAGAGGTTATCCAAATTCCATGATGCTATAATGTTGGTGTATTTATTGATAATATGGAACACACATAAACCTAATAGTTGATGCTCCAAGTCCATGTTCAAAAACCCATTCTACGCTGGTTTTTGAAGTGAAATCTTTGGCTTATTTATGGATCAACGCACGGAATCGGAATGGACATAGATTTAGTTGGCCGAATTGGTATTGTGACCCAATTCTAAAATGTTAGGATCAAGTAGTCATCTTTCTTATACTCTCTTAAGATTTTTGTACCTCGGTTAGTTTTTTTAATTTAATGTTATTGAGAGCTTGCCTTTCAGAATAAATAAATAAATTTATGTTTTTATTCTTCATTAAAAGATATATGCAAACTCAACGTGTGATGAAAATATACGTATCACGTGGTTTAGCCGGCCCTACCACTATGTCCTCATTTTCATCCATATCATATATCGCCCGCTCCACTCCCCCATTCATCACAGATCTATCTGCCCATCGGCACCATTACCAACCAGGCAACCATGGCTCCTAAAGTCAACCTTTTGTTCTTCAATCTCCTCATCGTCTTCATCATCGCCGGCGTCGTCAGATCTGTAAGCTCCTATTCCTCTCTGCGTTCATTCAAAACATTTAAAAATTAAAATCTTATGAACATTCTTCGAATAATTGCAGTCTGATCCGGATTGTGTGTACACCATTTACGTCAGAACTGGATCGATACTTAAAGCCGGAACAGATTCCATCATGACGTTAACACTATACGACGCCGCCGGCTATGGCATCAGGATCAACAATCTAGAAGCTTGGGGTGGTTTGATGGGTCCTGGTTACAACTATTTCGAGAGGAGCAATCTGGACATTTTCAGTGGAAGAGGCCCTTGTTTGACCGGAGCACCGTGTGAGATGAACATCACCTCCGACGGCACCGGCGCTCACCATGGATGGTATTGTAATTACATTGAGGTAACGACTACCGGAGCACACATCCCCTGCGCACAACAGACATTCACGGTTGAACAGTGGCTTGCTACCGACACGTCACCATACGAACTTACTGCCGTCAGAAATTACTGTGGATCCGACGGCGATGGTAGTTTATCCGCTCACCGGCGCCACGTAATCCGCGGTACTGCTTCATCACTGCTTTCTGTTGTGTGAGAGGCGATCGGATGGCAAAAGTGATGTTTGAAGTTTACATCAAATGGTTTTGATTTTGGAGTGAAACGCCATCGATGGTTTGATTTGTTGTTGAGATTGGAATCCCACAATAAACTCCTGGAGATCTCTTCATTCATAAATTAAGATTTTGTATGTGTGTATTTCTAGTAAACATCGCCTGTAATCTTATTATCAATTATCAGAGAAATAAAAGGTGTGATGTTATTTTGTCTTGAATTTTATGCTCATTTCTATTGGGTGTTTGGAATTGTTTATTCAAACGAGAAATTAAATATACTCCTACTTTTCCTTTTATATATCCTCTTATTTGAGAAATTTCTCTATTTGAGGAATTAACTTATTTAAAATTAACTTATTTGGATGGTTAATTAAATTATTTGGAAGGTTGGAATGGTTTATTTAAATTAAAGGATAACTACTTAAAATGGAATATATTTTTGATTTGTATAATTAGGTCATTGAGTTTTTTCTTTTATATATATATATATATATATATATATATATATATATATATATATATATATATATATATATATATATATATATATATATATATATATATCATTTTAAATTGTTAAACTGTATATATTCGGTTTTTATGATTGATTATTTCAGGTTAGCCAGTAAAAATGATTTAATAAGGTAATATATTTTTTTATTTTATATATATATATATATATATATATATATATATATATATATATATATATATATATATATATATATATATATATATATATTGAGTCATTAATATTTTTGTATACATTTAGCTTTTAATATTTTTTTTGTTTCAAAATAAGTGTTTTCTGTTTTTATACTCATTCAATACTTATGAATGATTTATTTAAGTTTTTCTCGCGACATCTTACGTGAAACCATAAGTGATGAGGTGTTTGAGGCTATTGATGTTTATGTTTATCGCGATCTCGACTGTTTGATTGTGTATGTCTTGTGGTTTAGCTTAGGTCTTGTGTTTTGAACGTCGTAACTTCTTCATACGATATCAAATTTTAACGATCTTTATATCCATGTGTTTGTTTCTTGAGTCTACTACAACATTCATTAAGATTACTTCCGTTAAAATATAATATATTTTTAGTTATGATTTTATAAAAAAAATCATCCATATATGCATTCATAAAAAATATATGGATATAAAGATCGTAAATAAAAATATATTACTTTTAATGAGACTAATCTAAACAAAAATTGTAGAGTGAACGCATTGATATAAAAATCGTTAAAATATGAGATTGTATGATGAAGTTATGACATTCATAAGACATGACCTAAGCAAACAAGTAGTCGAGATCACGATGGATATAAGCATCAAAAGTCTCAAGCACTTCATTAATGATTCTCTCACGTAAGATATTGTAAGAAAAACCTAAATAAATTATTCATAAATACTGAATGTGTATAAAAATCACTTATATTACCCCTTTAAGTCATCATCCCTTAAATACTAAATGTGTAGAAATCGAAAATTATATTGTCCATTTAAGTCATCATCCCTTGAATTAATTTATATTTTTATGTTTTTTTTTTATTATTATTTTTTTTTTATTTTTTTTTTGCAAAAATGTTTATTATTATTATTATTATTTTGGTTTTAGAAACAAAGTTTTTTTTATATTATTGGTTTAGATGATTGATAAAAAAGGTAATAAATTGATAAATTATTTTTTATTATTTGTCAAATGATGCTTATGTGTATAAGGAGGAAATAAGCTATCAACAGCTTTTTATATAAGTGGCTATGTAGGTAGAAAAAACTTTTTGTTTAAGTAAATAAATGTTTATTATATTTCATATCCAAATATTTAGAACTTTTATTACCACTGTCATATCATAATAAATCAATAATCACTTTAAATAAGCAAATACCAAACAACCCCTAAATCATTTATTGTATTTGAAAACGTCAAATGCAATTCCGTACTTTCAACTTTCTTTTTCATTAACATGACAGTTACAATATTCTTTTTAAATAAACCATTTAGCATAATATGATTATAACAATTTAAGATGTCGGCATCTTATTTCTGAAAATTGTCGTTTCTTGTCGTTTTATCACAAACAGAATGTATAAATCTCATCAATCATCTTCTAAAAAGCTAGTTAAAAACTAGCAAAATTATACAATGTCATTAAAAATGTATATGATTACATCAATTGTATAACGTTTCAAATTTTCAGACCAAATTTTTACTTTTAAATCAAGAGTCATTCATAAAGAGTAATGAACCAAATTGTTTGACAACATAAATCAGAGCCATAATAAAATCAAATATGTATAATATCTTGAAATCACATTAGCAGATGTGATGCATTCAGGTCGTGTCTTTCCTCTTACTACTAGGAAAACTGAAACATTTTAAACTTAAAACCGTAAGCATAAAACTCAGTGAGTTCACCAAAATACCGCATACATCAAAAAATATCATACATAATAGTAACAGCCTATTTAGCCGATGACCTGTTTCAGTTAAGGGCCTATTTTAGCGTACAACCTATTTCAGCCAAGCGGGCCTAGTCTAATGGACCATTTCAACCAAGAATATAAGCATACATGCACGAGTCACAAAGACAACAAGTATATCATGACACCTAATGTTCTACATAGTATAGTGAGAAGATTTACCTGAATCCCAAAACTAAAACCAATTACTCAAAGTCTCAACGAATCAGATATACACACCACTTAAACTTATAGCTCAAAACCTCCAAGTTTATCCCAAAAGTCAAACTGGTCAAAAGTCAAATGTCAATGTCAATGTCAAAGTCAACGGTCAAATAGACAATCACGCAGTGAACCTTGACCAGTCGCGCCGTAATCCACTAGATGACCAAATAGTTAGAATCACTCTTAAAATCACATCTTGATCCACAACAAATCGTGGCTCTAAACTCGACTTAACATCCACCTTTTCCTTAAGGTCTTAATCCTTCAAGGCCTAAACTCTAACCTTCTTAAACCTACTAAATCCTCGTCTTAATGGATGAACTTTATCGATTTGAATGCCCCTAATACATAGATCTACAAATATATGTTAAAAGGGACAAAAAATGAACCCATGACTTTGCATGGCATCAAATGCAAGATAATAATTCTTCCATTATGTCACAAAAGGTCCATAAGAGCACAAGATTCAACATTTAGGCATGGAGCATTCTAAAATCCACCCCAAACAACTGGAAAGGACCAAAACCAAGCTAGGAACCTAGATCTATCACGAAAGAAGCATAAAGCATGGGACTTGAATACTCATAGAGGTCCAAAATATGTTGAGACAAAGTAGAGACTTTCTTCACCTTCAAGCTTCACTAAAAGAGGTCCAAATGCACAAAACTTAAGTATGGAGACTAAAGTTAGGGTAAGGAATGTTTGGAGAACATACCACTACATGAAATCAGGGCCTTTACCCACACACATTATGTGTTGGTGAAAGTTTCATATATGTTGTTACTCAACATTACCTACACATAAGTTAAGTGTTATTATGTGTTGGCTTATGACTATTGAAATAAATCATTACCGACACATGGTTTATGTGTACCTAAAGAGTAATCTGTACCTACACATGTATGTGAGGCATAAAGTAGTAAGTATGTATGGGTAGAGGTATTTTGATTTGTTTGGTATGTCGCTGACGTGGATGTTGACGTGGGCGCTGACATGGATGTTAACATACTACTGACATGGTCTACATAGATGATGTGGACTACATGTATCATAAAAATATGTGGAGGTAATAGTGTTTTTATGTGTAGATATTGACCTTCATATGTGTTGGTAAAAATAATGATATATGTAGGTGATAATGTCATGTACAAAATAAATACAAACATAAAACATTTGTATAAATAGAAACATATACATTCAAAATATCATTATAAATTAAAACTTATATGAGATAATAATTCAAACCACAAGAAAATTACAAGACACAAACTTTAGTAAAGCTTTACAACCTCCTCCCATAATGATATTTTTTGCATTTAGCCTTCAAAAAAAAAAATGAAAGGGTCAATGACAAGAAGTGGAACAACTAGAATTTATAACCACAATGTTGTGACAAATTACAATTTTGTTATCAACTATTATGCCCCAGAAAAGCTTAACTCCTCCATTAATACCTTGTAGATCATGACCATTTTACCATATTCAAATAAAATGTCGAAAATCTCATCCATATTATTTTAAATAATAGGACACATAGGAGTAACAATAGTATAGAGAAAAGACTTAGAAGTATGATGTCACACCCTAAAACCTGAACGGCGGAAACGTTCTGGGGCGGAGAACGTCATGTACAGTATCACAACAAAGCATAATAGCAAACAAACAACAACATCATCCATTGCATTAATCATATAATTTAATACAATTGTTTTCTGTATAGTTTATAAGACACCAAAAATATGAATCAAAATAAGAGATGAGTCTTGAGCGCTCCATCTTCTAAAAACCCGACATCGGTACCTGTCTACTAATGACGTGAGAATACAAGTTATTTTGAATGAGTTTATCAGCTTTAAAGCTGGTGAGTTCATAAGAATTTTAGTGCCATTGCTTGTATGAAAATGTTTGTAAGTGTCTGATGTATAAGTTTGTAAAAGTTTGTAGTAAATGTTTGTATCTCTTAGAAAATCCTATATTTTCTACTAAAAGTAGCCTTCTAACAAGGCATCACATGTTCTGTATGTTTGTTTCTTGTAAAAGTGTGTATTTTTCCCAAGTGTGACCATCATTAACAAAATATAGTTTTTTTTTTCATTACCATTTATGTGAGAAGATCACAATGTGAATGCAATGAGAAAATAATAAATTACTGTAGTGTTGTATTATAGTGACTACTGTTGTACTAACTACCTTAAACCAATTGTTAATTAAGGTATAATATGATATAATTATAACCATAATTGATTGACTTAGTAAAACATGATGCTCGAAGATGTCGAAATGGTATGACATTCATGAGAAAATAATAAATTAACAAAATAATAAAGTGTGTATTTTTCCCAAGTGTGACCATCATTAACAAAATATAGTTTTTTTTTCATTACCGTTTATGTGAGAAGATCACAATGTGAATGCAATGAGAAAATAATAAATTAATGTAGTGTTGTATTATAGTGACTACTGCTGTACTAACTACCTTAAATCAATTGTTAATTAAGGTATAATATAATATAATTATAACCATAATTGATTGACTTAGTAAAACATGACGCTCGAAGATGTCGAAATGGTATTACAATTTTGCTATCAACTATTATGCCCCAGAAAAGCTTAACTCCTCCATTAATACCTTGTAGATCATGACCATTTTACCATATTCAAATAAAATGTCGAAAATCTCATCCATATTATTTTAAATAACAGGACACATAGGAGTAACAATAGTATAGAGAAAAGACTTAGAAGTATGATGTCACACCCTAAAACCTGAACGGCGGAAACGTTCTGGGGCGGAGAACGTCATGTACATTATCACAACAAAGCATAATAGCAAACAAACAACAACATCATCCATTGCATTAGTCATATAATTTAATACAAGTGTTTTCTGTATAGTTTATAAGACACCAAAAATATGAATCAAAATAAGAGATGAGTCTTGAGCGCTCCATCTTCTAAAAACCCAGCATCGGTACCTATCTACTGATGACCTGAGAATACAAGTTATTTTGAAAAAGTTTATCAGCTTTAAAGCTCGTGAGTTCATAAGAATTTTAGTGTCATTGCTTGTATGAAAATGTTTGTAAGTGTCTGATGTATAAGTTTGTAAAAGTTTATAGTAAATGTTTGTATCTCTTAGAAAATCCTATATTTTCTACTAAAAGTAGCCTTCTAACAAGGCATCAAATGTTCTGTATGTTTGTTTCTTGTAAAAGTGTGTATTTTTCCCAAGTGTGACCATCATTAACAAAATATAATTTTTTTTCATTACCGTTTATGTGAGAAGATCACAATGTGAATGCAATGAGAAAATAATAAATTACTGTAGTGTTGTATTATAGTGACTACTGTTGTACTAACTATCTTAAACCAATTGTTAATTAAGGTATAATATGATATAATTATAACCATAATTGATTGACTTAGTAAAACATGACGCTCGAAGTGTAACGACCCAATTTTTTTACGTCCGAAAATTTCATTTTTAAGATATTACTTTAGAAAACATTAATAAATAAAAACATTGTTTAAATAAAAAGAAACATTGTTTGTTCACACCATAACACATTGCAACCATGTTCTCAAAAGCCAAACCGTACATCCCATCAAAATATCAGAGTACAATCCCAGTAAATCTCATAAATGCGAAAACCGAAGAGTGTGTGTATGACGTGCCGCTACCGCGCCGGCTCCTTCCCCTTCGATGCAGAGGTACCTGAAAACAAAACTGTAAACGTAAGCACAAAGCTTAGTGAGTTCCCCCAACGTACCGCATACCATACAAACACATAACATATATATACTGCCAGGCTATTCTGGGGTGCCTGACTACCCGGTACGGCCATTCTGGGGTGCCGACCTACCCATACGGCCATTCTGGGGTGCCGTCTTACCCGTGTCAAGCCATTCTGGGGTGCTGACTACCCATCGGTCCTAACAACCGATCCTCGGGGACTATTTCACCCCTACTACTACGATCACATATAACATAACAAGCCAGCATGCATACATATCATCACATACTGTCAGACGTATCTGGGGTGTCTGACTACCCTTCGGTCCGAACAACCAAACTCTACTACTATCACATACAGCATATCATGCTAGCATATAACATGTCAGGTAATAGCGAACTTAGATGATATCACAAAGACAATCATCTATCATACAACTCCTACTGGTGGGTCGGCATTGTGGCCTTAGACCCACCGCTACTGGAAGGTAACTCACCTCAAAGTAGCTGCTGAACTGATCGGGAACTAACTGGCTGCTGCTGCTCCGGGAGTCCTCCGGTTGCAATTTCCACGACATACTCAATCAAACACTGCTAACTGTCCTTTAGGTAAAATGACCATTTTACCCCTGGATTAGCTTTAAGCCAAAGCTGGAGTCAACTTTCAGTTGACCCGACTCGCCGAGTCCCTAGCAAACCGATGTCCTGGGTCCCTGGTTCTACTCGTCGAGTCAGGCTATGACTCGACGAGTTCACCTTCTAACTGACATTCAACACCTTCGTCCTACTCGCCGAGTTGTATGAACAACTCGTCGAGTTCATCTTCATCCGATGAACGCTTTATGCTAAGACTCGCCGAGTTGTATGAACAACTCGCCGAGTCTGTTCTTGAGCTATGAAGATTGCCTTGGACTCGCCGAGTCAGGGCATTGACTCGCCGAGTCCTAACATGGGTGAGTTCAGCTCCCAACTCACCGAGTCAGCCCCTGTGACTCAAGGCACAACTCGATACATGAAGAAGGGACCAAATCGGTGACTCGCGACCAGACTCGCCGAGTCACCTATGCCACTCGCCGAGTCGTCGCCATGCACTCCTTAAATATACCGATTTGCTCGGTTCCAGTCCATGCCATTCATAGATCTGGACTCCTAGGACACGAATCACACGTAAAGTTTCCAACTTTACGTGTGGATATTCACCAATATGGATTATAAGGCTCAAAATGTCTCAAAAGGGTAGATCTAGGGCTAACAAGCCTCATGGGGCCAAAAAGCTAACAGATCAGAGCTCCTGGAGCTCAATCTTGCATAGATCCAAAGGCCAAACGCCTTATTACGACATATAATGAACATGCAAACTTGGGGAATTGACCAAGAAGGACCCAAATGAAGTTTTAAGCATAGAATCAAGGGGAAAACGGGTTATACCTCAAAGGAAATGTTGAAATGACACAAGGATGGCTGATCTCCTTCTCCTCTTCTTGATCTACTCCTCTTACTCTTCAAAACCTTCAAGAACACACCAAGAACACCTCAAACTCTCAAGGAAACAAGGGAAAACGATGTAGGGGGAGTTCTGGGGGTGAATGGGGACGAGTTGGGGCGGAATGAGAGTTTAAATAGGGTGCAAACCCTTGAAACTTAGGGTTTCATCCCGCAGCGGTGACTCGCCGAGTCCAGGATATGGACTCGTCGAGTCGCCTACTTAAAACGTGTTCTGAGTCTCGTCCCTACTCGGCGAGTCGGACCCTATGACTCGCCGAGTCTAAGGCTAAATTAGGGCAATGCTCAAATAAAATTCACATACCGGAAACCAGGTGCTACAAATCTCCCCCACTTATTTTAGACTTCGTCCTCGAAGTCTGCTGCCTGGTCCTGAAACAGCTCGGGGTAGTGCTCCATCATCTCGTCTACCGGCTCCCAAGTCCACTCTGAACCCTTGCGGTGCTGCCATTGCACCTTCACTAGCTCCACCCTCTTGTTCCTTAAATCCTTCGACTTCCTGTCGAGGATTGCGACTGGGCGCTCAATGTAGTTCAGGCTGTCATCAACCTGAATATCCTCCAAAGGTACTACTGCAGAATCGTCCACTAGGCACTTCCGCAACTGCGAAACATGGAAAGTGCTGTGGATCTGGCTAAGCTCGGCTGGCAGATCCAGCCTATATGCTACCTTGACCACCCGGGCTAAGACCCTGAACGGTCCGATGAATCGCGGGCCCAACTTGCCCCGCTTCCTGAATCGGATGACGCCTTTCCACGGTGACACCTTCAGGAGGACCATATCCCCGACCTGGAACTCTAAATCGGATCGACGCTTGTCGGCATAACTTTTCTGCCGACTCTGAGCAGTCTGAAGCCTGCTCCGGACCTGCTGTATCCTCTCAGTCGTCTTGAGCACCACTTCGGTGCTTCCCATAACTCTCTGGCCAACCTCACCCCAGCATATCGGGGTCCTACACCTCCGTCCGTACAACATCTCGAAGGGAGGGCGGTCGATACTCGCGTGATAGCTGTTGTTGTAGGAGAACTCAGCCAAAGGAAGATAGGTATCCCAGCTACCACCGAAATCCAGAACACACGCCCGCAACATGTCCTCCAAAGTCTGGATGGTCCGCTCACTCTGTCCATCTGTCTGCGGGTGAAAGGCGGTGCTGAAATGCAGACGAGTGCCCAACTCGTCGTGGAATCTCTTCCAAAACCTGGAAGTAAAACGCACATCCCTGTCCGAGATCACCGATACTGGCACCCCATGCCGTGCCACAATTTCCCTGATATAGATGTCGGCCAATTTCTCGGCCGATATGCTCTCCGGAATCGGAATAAAGTGAGCACTCTTGGTCAATCTATCCACGATGACCCAAATCGAATCCACTCCACGCGCGGTCCTGGGAAGCTTCGTGATAAAATCCATCGTGATATCTTCCCACTTCCACAGTGGAATGTCCAACGGCTGCATCTTGCCATGCGGCCTCTGATGTTCGGCCTTGACCTTCCTGCAGGTCAAGCACCGCTCGACGTACCATGCCACATCCCGCTTCATGCAGGGCCACCAATAGTCTAGACGAAGATCCCTATACATCTTCGTCGCCCCGGGATGAATAGAGAATCGGGACTTGTGCGCCTCCTCCATCAAAATCTGGCGCACGCCCCCGTGATACGGCACCCACACCCTATGGTGTAGTGTCAATAACCCTCGGCTATCATAATCGAAGGAGGAAACCTGAACTACTACACGCTCGCTCTTCCGATGCTCCTCCTTGATAGCCTCCTGTTGAGCTTTTCGAATTTGCTCCAACAGGGGAGTCACCACAGTCATCCTCAAACAGGCATCCCTGATCGGTGCCGTCTTACGGCTAAGCGCATCGGCCACCACATTGGCCTTTCCCGGGTGGTAAAGGATCTCGCAATCATAATCCTTCACCACATCCAACCACCGACGCTGCCTCATGTTCAGATTCGGCTGGTCCATGAGGTACCTCAAGCTCTTGTGGTCCGTGTAGATGGTACACCGAACCCCATAGAGGTAATGTCGCCAAATCTTGAGGGCAAATACCACCGCCCCCAACTCCAAATCGTGCGTCGGGTAGTTCGCCTCATGAGGCTTGAGCTGCCTCGAAGCGTAAGCAATGACATGCCCCCTTTGCATCAGCACCGCGCCCAACCCAGAAATGGACGCATCACAATAAACCACGAAATCCTCTACGCCCTCTGGCAGGGCTAAGATCGGCGCCTCACACAATCTCTGTCTCAGCGTCTCAAATGCAGGCTGCTGCTCGGGTCCCCACCGAAAGACCACGGCTTTCTTCGTCAGCCGCGTCAGGGGCACGGCTATCTTGGAGAAATCCTGGATAAACCTCCGATAGTAGCCTGCCAATCCTAGGAAGCTCCGAATCTCAGATGGGGAATTCGGAACCTCCCATCTCATCACGGCCTCGACCTTGGCCGGATCGACCAGAATCCCGTTCTGGTTGACGAGGTGCCCCAGAAATTGCACCTCGCGCAACCAAAACTCACACTTGGAGAACTTGGCATACAAGCTCTCCCTCCTCAGGGTCTCTAACACCTCTCTCAAATGCTCCTCATGTTCCTCCCGGGTCTTGGAATAAACCAAGATATCATCGATAAAGACTATCACAGACCGGTCCAGCATCGGTCTGCATACATGGTTCATGAGGTTCATGAACGCGGCAGGAGCATTGGTGAGCCCAAACGGCATCACCACAAACTCGTAATGGCCATAGCGCGTCCGAAACGCGGTCTTCTGCATATCCTCCTCCCTGACCCTCATCTGATGATAACCCGAACGCAAATCAATCTTGGAGAACCAAGATGCGCCCTGAAGCTGGTCAAAGAGGTCATCAATCCTCGGAAGCGGGTAACGGTTCTTCACCGTTACCTTGTTCAGCTCCCGATAGTCTATACACATCCGATGCGACCCATCCTTCTTCTTCACAAACAGAATCGGGGCTCCCCAGGGCGAACTGCTCGGCCGAATAAATCCCTTGTCCAGCAGCTCCTGCAGCTGCGTAGACAACTCCTGCATCTCGGGAGGAGCCAACCGATACGGTGCTTTGGCTATCGGAGCCGCACCGGGAACGAGGTCAATCCTGAACTCCACCTGTCGCTCCGGAGGTATCCCAGGCAGTTCCTCCGGAAAAACATCAGCAAAATCTCGAACCACCGGGACCTCGCTCACGGTCGCCTTACCCGCCTCCCGGGTGTCCATCACGTACGCGACATAACCCGCGCATCCCTGCTGAAGGTAGCGCCTAGCCCTCGCTGCTGAACATACAGTGGGTCCACACTGCGGCCGCTCTCTATGAATCACTAACTCTCCCCCGCTTGGGGTCTTGACTCGCACTAGCTGCTGTGCGCAATCTATCACTGCCCCATTAGGGCTCAACCAATCCATACCAATAATCACCTTGTTCCCACGCAATGGAATGGGAACCAAGTCTACCAGGTAACACTCCTCAAACAGTCGCAGGACACAATCTCGAAACACCATCGATGCTCGCACCGATCGATCATCGGCAATCTCTACCTCTAACGGGCAATCTAACTCGCCTGAAGTCTCATGAAATCTCTTGCTAAGAGCAAGAGAAACGAACGATCGGGATGCACCCGAGTCGAACAATACCTGAACCGGGATGCCGTTCACATGGAACGATCCTAATACACATGTATACACACGGAGCACATATCAATATCATAACAACGTAAAATAAAAGGTAGAAGGAAGGAATCATACCCGTCACCACATCGGGCGCGGCGCGTGCCTCCTCGGCAGTCAACTGAAATGCCCGACTCCTCACCACTGGAGCCTCTGCCTTGCCCTGACGGCCATCCGTGATCCGCAGGGTCGCTGGAGCTGGCGCCTTCACTGGCGCTGAAGCTGTCAACATGGGGCAATTGGCCTTCTTGTGGCCCCTCTGGTTGCAGTGGAAACACAGCAACTCCGATGTCTGAATAACGGTCGCAGGAGCAGTGCAATCCCTGCTGATATGCCCAAACTTGCCGCACTTGTAGCAGCCTGACGATCCCATCCTGCACGCCCCCTCGTGCGGCCTGCCGCACCTCCTGCAGCGGCTCGGTCCCGACTGGCCTTTCGGCCTCCCATCTGATCCCTTGGGCTTCTTCCCCGAAGCCCCCGATGCCTGACCATCCTCAAGTTTCCGTTTCCGGATGTGCTCCAAATCTATCTCTCTCTCCCTAGCCCTGGCAATCATGGAGTCCAGGGTAGGGCAAGCCGAAAAGCTAACATGCTCCCGAATGTCAGCTCGTAGCATATCATGGTAACGAGTCCTCCTCATATCCTCGTCACCTGCATACTGGGGCACCAATAAAGCCCTCTCCCGAAACTTGGCGGTGATCTCCGCCACGGTCTCTGTCGTCTGCCTCATGTCTAAGAACTCCCTGGCCAGCTGCTGAAGCTTGACCGCTGGCGCAAACTCTGCCCTGAACCTAGCCACAAAGTCCGACCAGGTCATTGCCTCGATAGCCGAGGCTCCCATCGAGCCACCCACTGACTCCCACCAATCTCGGGCCCGGTCCCGTAAACACCCTGCTGCGTACCTCACCTTCGACCCCTCGGGGCAGAAGCTGATCAACTGGGCGGACTCGATATCCGCAATCCACCGCCTGGCGACAATGGGGTCCTTCACCCCATGGAAATCCGGCGCACCACTGCTCCTGAAGTCCTTGAAGGACAGTGTGCGAGATCCTGACTGGCTAGAGGCCAAGTCGCTCCTGAATGCCCGTAGGCGATCCTCCATCATCTCCACGATCCCTTCCTTGATCGACCCAAAGATGATGGGGGTCGACTCAAGGATGCCCCTAGTGATCTCCGACGTGATGAACTCACGTAGCCTCTCCTCAATCGGCTCGGTGCCAGATCCTGAACCTGACCCCTCTCCCGACCCGCCATCTGTCGGTCTCGGTCGAAGTACCACCATTCTGCAAAACATCAATAATAATCATTAGTGGTACTGCTACTTTCTGAGGGATCTCAACTACTTACAGGTTCCTTGGTCTCATCTTGGCCTTCCTCGGCTCGGGTACGGATCCTCTGCTTTCAGTAGTACGGGCCCATACTACCTTCCACATCTATCCGTACCTTCTCCGAGGAATTCCTCGACTCCACCAACTCCCCTCTACTACTGCTACTCTCGGTTATTCTCATCCTAGGCTTGCCCCAGGGAAAACTCAAATTCAATACAACTGGTCCTCAGCTGCTGTAGGTCTCCTGATAATGCCAGTTAGCCACCACCTAAACACCATCACATGTGATGAGGATTAGATAATCCTTCAAGTAAAAGGTCCGTCCCTACAACGGTTGGACTCAAACAAGAGCTGCGCAATAGGGCCAGTTCCAACACTTTGGGATTATTCAACCCTGATTACATGTGGTGTGACGTGTTTACCTAATGGCTCACTCCCATTACTCGGAATCCCACCAAGCACGAAGCAAGCAGCATTCGGATAAGGAAAAACAGACTCAAGCCAAAACTGTTCTTAGAACAAGAAACGACACTTAACATAGGATGCTAAGCTCATACTATCAGGCATACCCTAAACAGGCTACCCTACTGCTGTCTACTCAATTCTAGCATGCAGTATTCAATAAGCTGTAACAAATAAACAGGCACATAAGGCATCACTCCTAGATCCTTAGCCTATTCTAGCATGCAATATTCATAAAGCTGATAAACATAACATAAACTTGTATGGGTACTATGGGGAATACTTACTTGAGCTCGGCCGGTCGCGCACGTCACACACTTTACTCTTTCTCGTGACCCTTTTTCTTTTCTTTTTTTTTTCCAGGTTTCAAAGAACAATTTCTTTTGGAAAAATCTTTCAATCCCTCGATTTGAGTCCAAACACTCCCGAAGGCGTGTCCGAATCCCTCAAACCAGGGCTCTGATACCAACTTGTAACGACCCAATTTTTTTACGTCCGAAAATTTCATTTTTAAGATATTACTTTAGAAAACATTAATAAATAAAAACATTGTTTAAATAAAAAGAAACATTGTTTGTTCACACCATAACACATTGCAACCATGTTCTCAAAAGCCAAACCGTACATCCCATCAAAATATCAGAGTACAATCCCAGTAAATCTCATAAATGCGGAAACCGAAGAGTGTGTGTATGACGTGCCGCTACCGCGCCGGCTCCTTCCCCTTCGATGCAGAGGTACCTGAAAACAAAACTGTAAACGTAAGCACAAAGCTTAGTGAGTTCCCCCAACGTACCGCATACCATACAAACACATAACATATATATACTGCCAGGCTATTCTGGGGTGCCTGACTACCCGGTACGGCCATTCTGGGGTGCCGACCTACCCATACGGCCATTCTGGGGTGCCGTCTTACCCGTGTCAAGCCATTCTGGGGTGCTGACTACCCATCGGTCCTAACAACCGATCCTCGGGGACTATTTCACCCCTACTACTACGATCACATATAACATAATAAGCCAGCATGCATACATATCATCACATACTGTCAGACGTATCTGGGGTGTCTGACTACCCTTCGGTCCGAACAACCAAACTCTACTACTATCACATACAGCATATCATGCTAGCATATAACATGTAAGGTAATAGCGAACTTAGATGATATCACAAAGACAATCATCTATCATACAACTCCTACTGGTGGGTCGGCATTGTGGCCTTAGACCCACCGCTACTGGAAGGTAACTCACCTCAAAGTAGCTGCTGAACTGATCGGGAACTAACTGGCTGCTGCTGCTCCGGGAGTCCTCCGGCTGCAATTTCCACGACATACTCAATCAAACACTGCTAACTGTCCTTTAGGTAAAATGACCATTTTACCCCTGGATTAGCTTTAAGCCAAAGCTGGAGTCAACTTTCAGTTGACCCGACTCGCCGAGTCCCTAGCAAACCGATGTCCTGGGTCCCTGGTTCTACTCGTCGAGTCAGGCTATGACTCGACGAGTTCACCTTCTAACTGACATTCAACACCTTCGTCCTACTCGCCGAGTTGTATGAACAACTCGTCGAGTTCATCTTCATCCGATGAACGCTTTATGCTAAGACTCGCCGAGTTGTATGAACAACTCGCCGAGTCTGTTCTTGAGCTATGAAGATTGCCTTGGACTCGCCGAGTCAGGGCATTGACTCGCCGAGTCCTAACATGGGTGAGTTCAGCTCCCAACTCACCGAGTCACCCCCTGTGACTCAAGGCACAACTCGATACATGAAGAAGGGACCAAATCGGTGACTCGCGACCAGACTCGCCGAGTCACCTATGCGACTCGCCGAGTCGTCGCCATGCACTCCTTAAATATACCGATTTGCTCGGTTCCAGTCCATGCCATTCATAGATCTGGACTCCTAGGACACGAATCACACGTAAAGTTTCCAACTTTACGTGTGGATATTCACCAATATGGATTATAAGGCTCAAAATGTCTCAAAAGGGTAGATCTAGGGCTAACAAGCCTCATGGGGCCAAAAAGCTAACAGATCAGAGCTCCTGGAGCTCAATCTTGCATAGATCCAAAGGCCAAACGCCTTATTACGACATATAATGAACATGCAAACTTGGGGAATTGACCAAGAAGGACCCAAATGAAGTTTTAAGCATAGAATCAAGGGGAAAACGGGTTATACCTCAAAGGAAATGTTGAAATGACACAAGGATGGCTGATCTCCTTCTCCTCTTCTTGATCTACTCCTCTTACTCTTCAAAACCTTCAAGAACACACCAAGAACACCTCAAACTCTCAAGGAAACAAGGGAAAACGATGTAGGGGGAGTTCTGGGGGTGAATGGGGACGAGTTGGGGTGGAATGAGAGTTTAAATAGGGTGCAAACCCTTGAAACTTAGGGTTTCATCCCGCAGCGGTGACTCGCCGAGTCCAGGATATGGACTCGTCGAGTCGCCTACTTAAAACGTGTCCTGAGTCTCGTCCCTACTCGGCGAGTCGGACCCTATGACTCGCCGAGTCTAAGGATAAATTAGGGCAATGCTCAAATAAAATTCACATACCGGAAACGAGGTGCTACACGAAGATGTCGAAATGGTATGACATTCATCACCGGTAGACCTGTAGGTCCCACTATAGCTAGCAGCAAGGTGTAGGACGGTTAGTCTCATATTGATCTATACAAAAATTCACGCTCTCCCTCCAGGAGACTCTGGTTACAAAACGAGCCATAGTAGTGATGACATGCCCCGAAGTAGTGACTCACATTTATGTTATAGTATTCTTGTATATGTATTATATGTACTAGTGTAATGTATGTTCTCTATGTCTAGTATGTAGTATGTTCTATTTGTTTCTCATCATAGTATGTTCTCTTGTATAGTGTATAGTATGTGTTGTTTCTCGTTATAGTATTCTCTATTTGTTTCTCTTTATAGTATGTATTGTTTCTCGTTATAGTATTCTCTATCTGTTTCTCTTTACAGCATGCATTGACTCATATATGAACCGACTCTTTATATGTTTCGTTGTACTAGAAATAGTGGGTAGTGACTTCTTAAACTATACCTATTATAGTTTACTAGTAGAGTTGTTTGTATAAATGAACATGTTCTTACACCTTTGCTACCCAAAGGTATGGAACTAAGATAAACTCTTTTATGTCTATACATATATACATTATACATAACTAAGGATCAAGCAACACTCAGACAAACAACAGGGTACTCTAAGTCCACAACCAAACAAGGAATAGGAAATAAAGTGAGTTATCAGTCCTAAGTCCTTCCAACCTTACTTATATAATTATATATGCATTAGACATGGTTTTGACAATATATAAGTTTGAAAGAGTTAAAAGAAAAGGTTAGGCATATAAGAATAAGTTTGATAAAGAGTTTAGTAGGTAAAAAAGTTTGATAATCATTTTGAAGTAGTTTGCTGCATAAAATAGTTAAAAGTATAGTAAATCCGTTTGTTTGATAGTTATTAATCACATGTGATTGATATAATAACTATAATGTTTCAACTTGTATTCCCCCTCCCTATAAAAGCATTTTAAATCATTTAAAAGGTAGATTAAGGCGTATGAACTCACCTATAGCGAGTGGTTTGGATGAATGAGTGGTATAGGATGCTAAGTGCCAAGTGAAGACTTGAGCACACACACAGATCCTATTTATCATATAATGATACATAATGTATACAATTAATGTTTAAACAACTATTTTACCAAGTAAACACACCCTATGTCATATAATTGGTGTATGGCCACACATTAGTGTTTATAGCCAAGAGGTTATGTTTCATGTGTGTGTATGGTTAGAGTGTACGGCCCAAGTGAATGTAAGGTTGTACACTCATGGTGAAACATGCCATTGGGTGATTTAAAGCCCTCTTAAGCATCTAGGTAGTGTGTCTTGACCAATACTCAACCTTATTGAAAGTTAAATGTCATTTTGGAATCTAAAAAAGGGGTGTGTATGGCCATACAAAGAGTGTACGGCCGTACACCCTTGATAATCATGTAAACATGGTCAAAAAGGTATTCCAAGGTTCTATCTTTCATTCTCTAAGTGTTCTTGATGAAGTGTTGGCTTAGAACATGAGTTTAACGCCATTAAGCACCAAATAACGGGGTGTACAACCACATGGGGGTGTGTACGGCCATACACTCCTTATTGATCATGTTTTGGATGTTTACTAAGGATTAAATTTAGTAACTAACAAGCATTAGGAGTGGTACTTACAATAGAGAAACCTTTAGGGATGTTTGAGGTGCAAAACTTAGTAGGTGTGCTTGGTGTTCTTGGAGAACACTTGAAGATCTAATCAAAATGAGTAATTTCATGAATGAAAAGGTAGATCCTTATTAGATAGTGTAATGAATCATCAAATAGAAGGAAGAAAGACTTACAACTTGAAGATCTAGAAGCAAAATCGGATGATACTTTGAGAGAAGTTGAATTTTCGGCTTAAGAGTAGGATAAGAGGTGAAAGGAGGCTAACACTCCCATTTATACATGAGAGTTTACGACCAGAAGGGGGTTTACGGCCGTACACTCCTTAAGTTGGAGTGTTTGGCCGATTTTTGAAGTATTGGACTTGTGGGACTCCTTTCTATACCCTAACTTTGAGGATACAAAGCTTAGAACACTCTAACTGACTCTAAACAATGCTAGAAGATAACAAAACGAGTCTCAACTTGATTGATTTGAATGGTTTGTACAAGAAAGAAATTTCGGGTGGTCACATCATCCCCCCGTTAGAGAGAATTTCATCCTAAAATTAGAGTTTAAGCAAGTAAGTTATGACAACCTTCAATTTCCGGTCAAGTCAAAGTCAACTAAAGTCAACAAGTCAAACCGGTCGACTCAATTTGCCCGTGGGTACTAGAGTTTACGTTATGTAATTTCTAAACAACTCACTATTCTTATGAGATATCATAAATCAAAAAGTACGTACATCTAGATCTCCTTAACCTAAAACTTTGGTAAGTGACGAACCAAACCGATAAAACAATGTTGCATACTCATCGGGAGTGTGTAAAATCCTCAAACAAGGCTTAATGGGGTTTACGGACCTTGCATTGCAAAGCCGGACACTCACAAATGTCACACACAAAACCTCTCTTAATCATTTTCACTCTATCTCTCTTTGTATGAGAAATCTCTCCAAGAATGTGAAATCTCTCCCAAATCTCTCCAAGAATGTGAAATCTCTCCCAAATCTCTCCAAGAATGTGAAATGTCTCCCAAATCTCTCCAAGAATGTGAAATCTCTCTTTGTATGAGAAATCTCTCTCAAAAGTTCCCATAACTTTTTATAGTCTTTCAGGCCATCCCGACCCTTAACCAGGTAAAAAACGGCTTAAAACGGGGTAAAAACGAGTAAAATAGGCTTAAGGACCCGAAACCCCTCTTAAGGAGCCGAACCCTCTAAAGGAGTCGAACCCTCTTAGGAAGTGAACTTGTCAGAAGCGAACTAGTCTGAAGCGAACTTGTCTGAAGCGAACTAGTCAGAAACGAACCTCCCTTCAAACCGAAGCTCAACAGACTGAACCCGAACCTTCCCTCTCGGGCCGAACCTTGCCTGATGGACCAAAACTTGCACAAGGGACCGAAACTACCTTCGGCCCATTTCGCTTCTTACCCTCTTCGCCTCATTTCGCTTTCGGCCCAGCACCAGAAGGGACCGAACCTCCGGCCAGGACCGAGAGGTCTCGCTGGAAGCTCATTTTCACCCGATTTTCGACTAGTTTTGCGTTTTAGGCCCGTTTTTAATTGTTTTAATGCGGGATTTTCACCCAAAACTTTATTTTAACATATAAGGCCCCATATTTACTAATTAACCACGTTTTTGGAGATAAACCTTACCCAAAAAGAGTGGGTGAAGTACAAGAGGTGGAGTGTTGACTTTGCTTTAATCTATGACACAAGCAACCTCCCATACCCACTCCCTGTCACTATTCCTCATCAGCCCATACCTAGTCACTACATTATACTTTACACACCTTTTTCAAACCACACAATTGGTCAAAGGCTAGAAAATGCTCCTCTCTCCTCACACTTCTCTCATTTTCTCATTCTTCCACCAAAGATCAAACATAGTTTCTCTCTCACTTCCTCTCTCTAAAAATTCGATATTCAAGGGTTGATCTTAGATTTTTCCTCAACATTTTGTAAGTATCTTCCTCCTACACTTATATATTCTACTATCCTTCATCCAAATCATATATTGCTTACACAAATATCATCATATTTCTTGTTAGATCCTCAAATCTTCAAGCATCTCCCAAGTGTTCTTGAGTTGAACACTTCTTTTCTCCATCATCCATATACTAAAATCACTCAAGGTGAGTTCATACCCCTGTAATTTCATGTTTTCTCAAGTTTTTAGGGGGGGGGGGATACAAGTTAAAACACCAAGAACATAACTAAACTTTTCTAACAACTTTCATCAGAAAAGTTGGACTCCATTCACGAACTGTTTTGGACAACTTAAACATTTTTGTTTTCAAAACTGTTTTAGGTGTAAGTATTTCCAGTTCTTACCTTTAAAATGACTACTTGCACATCTCCATACGAGTTTTCTACAATTTATGGTGATTTTTACAAAACTGCCTATCATTTCAAACACCAATCCAGACCAGTCTGTGATTATAGACTTTTTCACCCAATTTGGAAGTCATTAAAAATCATGATAAACATTATGACTAAGCTAGACACATTTTGGGAACTCTCAGAATTTACGGATTTAGTTTCCAACTTCGTATGATTTTTCTATGACTTTTCTAAAACAGCGCAGAAAGGTTAAAAATTAGTTAAGAGCATATAATTTTCATAACACTTTGTATTATGTTGAGTAAAGTGTATAACAATAAGTTCTAAATATTGAATGTGTTTCCTTGTTAGTTTATCATCATAAACTGAAACTTAGTCATTCATGATAAGATTATTCATTCATTTAGAACACGTATATTAAGCTATAATAAGCATAGTTTATGGATTCATAACACTAATGTATTTTCATAAAAGAGTTCTTATACATTATAAACGTTTTGGATAAACTATAATAGGTATAGTTTATGTATCATTCACTTCTCAAACTTATTTACCAAAGGTTTTCAGTTTAGTTCACGTAAATCTGTTAATGAATAAATTTGTGAGTCATTCGCTTCGGGTTACTTCCAAAGTAACCAATTTAAAAAGTCCTATAAATTGTAACCAGGGTCTTTTGTAGGGAGAACGTGATAGTTGTGTATAGATCTATATTGGGTTTGACAAACCCACACCTGAGCTGCTTGCAACAGCTAGACCGGCAGGTCTGTGGTGACAAGTGTCATTTAACGGCAACGCCTGAAGAACGTCGCATTACGAGGCCGTCTAAGTCAAGTATGGTTATGATAGCTCACATGTGGTATTAACAAATCATAAGATTTACGGGTTCTAAATTTAAATTAGCGAGTTATGTCGATTTAGCTCACTGAAATTACTTTAAGTGTGGTAAAATACTTGTACGCCTTCATATCAAAAAGGGTTTTATGTCGATTTAAAATCACTTTTTATATCAATAATTACACATATTGTTGTATATTTTCAGTCTTGGTATTTAAGACTGCACACCATCCTAGTATTTAAGACTGCACACCATTTCAGTCTTGTTCATTTTCGGTCCTGGTATTTAGGACCACATAACTTTTATAAGGAAAATATTGGATTTTTCTTTGTAACATATATCTCTTTACAAAGATCGATTTTTAAACTCTTACTATCAAAAGCTTATGAACTCATCAACCTTTGTGTTGACACTTTTTCAAACAACTTGTATTCTCAGGAATTCAGTGAAACATCAAATCAACAGCATTTTGAGGATGGGACGATAAATTGTTAAACAGTTCATTTTTTCATCATAATGTAATTGATTTGAATCATGTAAACATATACTTTGGTGTAACTTTTTCAATTATATTTATGATGGTTGTAATTAATTTGAGCACTAGTATACTCGTTGTTGTGATACTATACATGAAGTCTGCCACCCCCGGACGTTTCCGCCATCCTTGGTTTGGGGGTGTGATAGATTGGTATCAGAGCATTGTTTATAGTGAACTAAGTATATCGAACCACATAAGATATACAAACTATAAATGCATTGGGACTAAGGTGTCTAATTTAAAGCTTTCAAACAACTATACTTTTAGAAATAAATAGTTTCTTGTTAAAAGTATACATGCATGCATACATACTAAGGTCAGCATCATTCTAGAACAAAACAAAAGTAATGATTGTTGAATATCACAGGTAAGCTCAGGGATGTATGGTCAGTCTTGGGAGTAGCATAGCCTGATCAACTATGCTGGTTCGAGGAGTGATTAGCACATGTCCAAGAATGGTTGTGATATGGCAACAAGTCTAAAAACTTACCAACACTACCAAAATGAGAACATTAGAACAGAACATGGGTTTAAAATACTATGGGTGTATTTTGTGTTATTATAAGTACTTATCTGAGAACCAAATAGATTTTTATCAATAGGTCAATAACTACTTAGTGGATACATTAAAATTATATGTACACAAGATATCATAGACTTAGAATCTGTGGATCTTTGTTTTACTTCTTGTTCCTCGTTAGGTTGTGAACTTAGATTTATGATCGCATATTCGAAGGTCTATCCTGTCCCAAATGCATATAACTAGTATTCACTAAACAAGTATTGAAGTAGCTGATAAAGGTCATCTTATAATTATCTAATTAGTACGACTACTTGGTTATTTCTTATATTCCCTTTTCTTGTGTGGATATCATGGCTGGATCTCCATCCCCACGACGACCCGTACCACCCTAACCACAACAATACTGAATGGCTCGGAGAGGAGCCAGAGAATGATCACCAAATCCCTGTGGATGGTCACCAAGTTGAAGGCCTTGCTAATGGTTCTGACTCCGAACCTGAAATAGAGAACTTACCCCGATGGCTCTTGTTCCAAATCCTAACCCTCATCCGGCTTTTCAAGGCCCGACTCCTCCTTGGGTAGAGTGCTTGGAAACCTGGAGCGAAGAGCAAGACCAACCTATGCCGTTTAATGGAGACCGAAGCTTCTACAACATAAGCGAAGGAAGCTCAGGAAACAGAATTCTTCCAATCCTGGTGCGTAGAGTTGCCTGAAACGAGATTTAGGGCAGAACAACACTCTGTCATATCGCAAAGGTTAATGCAAATGCAAGAATGCATACAACCCGCACCAATCGCCTTGAGCACACTCGTGAAAAATCTGAGAGAGACATTGCTGCAAGCACTAGCTGAAACTCGAACCGAAGTCATAGAACTCCGAGTACGCCAGAGGGTGTACGAAACGCACATGCTTGATATAGAGCGGCAACTAGCTGAACTGAGGGTTCACCAGAGGGATGACCGCCGCCAGTAGTAGATGCCTTACTTTACTTCCCGGCTAAAAAGGAATCATTTTCCTATCTATGTCCTATGTGGTATATTCTATGAAACTATCTTGGGTTATAGGTACTTTTGGCTAGGCCTTTAGGCGGCGAAAACTCTCCTGCTCTGGATGTGATGTAAGAACCTCTACAAGGTCAATTTTCCCTAATTTGTTACTGTTGGATTAATGTCTAAGTCCATAACTATAATTGGTAATACTTGACCCGATCCGACATGGTCCATTTGGGTTGCATGACATCATGCATTTGGATAGACTAAAATGAGAGAAATAACACTTAAGGTTTGTTAATATATTACAAGTTCTAATATATTAATAAGGTTATTTAATTAGTATTGATCAAAAACTAATTTGGAATTAATTAAGTGGTCAAAAGAAGACTAATTAAATATATGGGTTGATTGTGTAAATCATTCATTCTTATATATGTAGGGTTGTGATCCAAGATTCCTTATGTTGGACTAAGTCCATGGGGTGACCGATGGATACTCCATGGAGGTTAAAATCCATGGAGCAGAAGGAATGGGTAAAGTCATGAGTTACCTGGTGTAACCCTAATAGCCACCATATAAAAGAATCCCATGGCTCAAGAAATCATGCACTATGTGTGAGTGTGAGGGCTAAATGATTTCAAGGAGTGTTCAACTTTCTCTCAAGTTATTGCCAGTGTATTTGGTGTTGTGTGAACCATTTGAGGTGTCACACTTGAGGCACTAGGCACTCAAGCTTCATGAGGACATTCTACATCAAAGAGGTATGTATTCTATCTTGTTATAGTTATTGTTTTATATGCTAGATTAGTATAATACCTTGGATGTTCATATTTGCATGTATAATAGAGAATACATAGATCCAAGGTATTTAGGGTTGCATGTACACTTAGGAGTGTTAGAATGCTCAAAACCCAACAGTGGTATCAAAGCCATGGGGTGTTTTCTATTATATTGATGCAAATATTTTATTTTCAAAGTTGAAAAAAAAGGAAAAAAAACATGAAGTTTGTCAAATTTTAAGATAGTTACTTGTTCTTGTGAAAAACTAATTATTTGTAAAATTTGAATAATTTGCTATATGAGTTGAATTTGGTCGAATTTAGTAAAAGATAAAATGATATGATTATTTTATTAATTTTAAAAGTTTGATCTAAAGAGTTTTATTTTTTGTAACTTCCATAAGTTATGGATATGAAAAGGTTTTAAAAAAAAATTGATTCAAAGTTTTTATGGAGTTACAAATTTTGGTGTTAATGTTTTAAAGAATTCCATAACTTAAGAATAAGTTATGGATCACCAAAAGTTTTTTGTGTTACTTTGTTTTATGAGTGAATTTAGATTAATGAAAAAAATTATGTGATAGTTGGTTTTAATCCAAATTAATCCAAAAGAAGTTCATAAAATGTGTTTATGTAACTTAAAAGTAACATTTGTGAATCTTAAAACTCATAAAAGTTAACATAGGTGACAAAAATGAAGAGTCTTGTTTTCATTGAATGCTTTGATGACTCGATAACTTGTCCTCAAGTTATGGAGGTTCAAGAGTCACTTCATTAAATCATTAAAATGTGTAACCTTAATTAATTCCATATGTTACACATAAAGAAAAAGTTACATTCTTTTATTAGTTTAAAGTCTTCCATAACTTGTCCTCAAGTTATGAAACTTGAAGAGTTTTTGGATTAAAACTACTTTAAACACATAAGGTTTTGGAATTTGAAAAGTTTTCTCTTATGAATACTTTAATTCCAAGTTAGCCCTTTAGAATTTTAAAAGTTAAAATTCAACCCCTATACTTTATAATATTATAAGTTAATAATATTTATATATATGTATAAGAGTAAAGTCAGTCTTACCGTTAGTAGGCCTCATTCACGAAGCCGGTCTATAAGGGGGGTATAAGGTTACTGCCTATAAAATGGCAGTTTAATGGGTGTCCACTCTCACCCACCGCTTCCTTGACTGGTGGAGGGTCGTTAGCCGAACGGGTTTGACAGGACTAGAACTCTCCCTTCATTAAAAGTATTAATGATAAATATTAAGTAACTAAACTCTTAATAATATCCAATCTTAGTTACTTAGGAAAATGTGAATAAGGTGCTAATCCATGAAATTACACTTTGCACTTTGTTTAAGTCGGTTAGTGGAGCGTGTGTGGTTAACCGGCACACTAACTCGTATTTAACAACGTAGGCAAAGGGTAACTTAATGTTTATCATAGTATCGATGGAGTGTGTGTGGTTAACCGGCACATCGATTGAGGGGTAAACACTTAAGGGTACCAAGTAATTTGCATGGTTACTTCACACCTTGTTTTGTGATCCTCAGCATCCCAGTCACAAAACCTGAAGGGCACACTCGAGATTGAAACATGCCATTGAACATGCAGTTCAATGAATCTCAAAAGATCTAGGAGTTTCAAATCCAATTAAAACCTAATAATAAATTTCGTTTATCTTGGTGGAAATTGGTGAATCATCATTCACCTACCTTCAAATATTTTATAGCTTGGATTACGGCATCCCTCTTCTAAGTTATAAAATAGTTTGTTGGGTCCTAGCCTTAATATTTCATATTTGGTGTCATATTAAGGACTTTAAATCAATTATCTTGAATATCTCCTAAAAGATGTCTGGTTTAGACATTTATGATCTTCCCAAATCTCTTGAAACAAGTTTTCCTAAATGAAGATAATGTCCCATGGAAATCATACTTCTTTCACCTCCTCCAATTATTCTCCCTAACCCACAAGTTCAAGGTCACTCAAGCCCTATTGGCAAGGCAAGGTCTAGGTGTGATCACATCTTGGAGATGTAGTCACATATTGACAAGCCGGGAGAGTTGGGTGTCAAAGTCTTGAGAAAGTTGGTGGTTCAATAACTTTCTAAGTTACATAGTGAGCTCCCTTGGGACTCCTATGAAGCAGACTAAGACAAGGCCCTTAATGATCTTATCCATTTGCTAAGATCAACTTCCTAAAACTTTATAGACATTGACAATGATGACATTGGATATCCGGTAAAGCTCTCTCTTCCCAATGGAAAGGGATCGGCCATAGTCAACTCGGTTGACCAAATGGTAAAGAGAAAAGCTAAGTCTATGACAGTCCCGTGTACCATTATCAAAGGGTCCATATGTTTATATTGCCAAAGGAAGGGTTATTAGTTGCGAAGCTGCCAAATTTACGTAAGGATGTTAAAGTCAATAAGTTTGACTCTACTTTAGGTAAAGTCCACTATCTAACTCTGCTTAGTTTCTATTATGAGATTCTTGATACATGATGTGACTGGGTCACATGGTGATGTTTTAAGAATCAAAGAAAAGTGAAGAAACTTAAAGAAAGAATATGTTGAATCTGATCGCGTAGATGGATTTCTATCGCGTAGTTTGAAGAGTGGATTCTTGAGATACTTCTTAAGAGTTATGAGATATTACTTAGGAATAGATAACAACAAGTTTTCATATGGATTGTAAGGACAAGTTCTTCCGTAAAGTTTTTCAAAATAAAAGGAAAATTTTGGTTTTATTTATTTTAAAATATCCTTACAATGGCATCCGTGGAAATGTTTGTTGCTTATAAGATTCCATTAAGAGAAAGAGTGGAAATATGGATTTGATTCTTTCATTTGTGGTAGTGTCTAAATTTACCAAATAAGGAAAGATTCTCATCACCCAAGTTTCAATTGGATCGGAACATGGAATCATGCAAGTTGTATAGCATGATGAAAGAGAACTTTCAAGCATTGGAAAAGTTAAGACTAACTACTTGTTCACATGGATGTGTGAGTCAAGTAATGGACTAAGGGATAGAGTACACATTCTTGTGAACTGATTAAGTCCACCACAAAAGATCGATAAGACTATTCATCATGATTTACTTATGTTCAGTAAATATAGTTACACTTACAAGTTTAAGTATAATTCTGAAACATTGGAAAAGTTTCAATGTAAGGTAGAACGAATAAGAAGAGTCAAATTAGGCAGAAAGATAAAAGTTTCTCAAATCTGAAAAGATGGGAGAGTACTTTAGTATCAGTTCTATGATCATCTTAATGATTAAGAAACCATATCAAAATTAGTTCTCTAAGGAAATCTTAGTGCATTTTTATGACTAAGAAGAGGAACTTGAATTGTTGAAATGGTTAAATCAAGAAGATGAGTCATACTTTGTTCCAAGACAAGTCTTAGAGTCATACTCCAAGATTGTAATTTGAGTGACATGTCTTGAAGAAGGTCTAAAACACTTGTCAAATGTAAGAGTAAAAGTTTTCTACTCTTGTACATTTGAAGTTGGTAAGTTGTGATGTTTTGGATAAAACAAAGACCAATTAAGGCCAATTGTGTGAAGTGTTTGTCTTGATTAGAATCCACACTATCTCTTGAATATTTGACAAGAGAGTCTTATATGTCAAGAGGACAGTGGGAGTCTTAAAGGTCTTGAAAGTCTCAAGAACTAATCAAGAATAAAACCTGAAGTTCTTCACTAGCACACGACTTGAGGTTTATAACCTATCGTGTTAACATATTCTATGCCCATTCCAGTTAAAGTTGGCTTTGCATATGAGTTCTTAGAGTTGTCAATTGGTTGCATAACAACTTGGAAGCAATGTCAGGCCCTTGAGCTACTAGATGGCAAGAAATTAAGATTGAGTTCAGTCCATATGAGTTTGCATTTGTCATTATCCTTGTCTTGTGACTATGGTTTTGACAATTCACATGGATAAGAACTCATACACCATTAAATCTTAGTGTCATAAGGTTTCTCTCGGATTCATGAAAATGATGGTGAGGAAACACTTTCACTAAGTAGATTTTAGCTAGATAGCAATTGTGATATTTGCATTCTCAAAGTCGTTAATGAGCGTGTGTGGTTTATCGGAACACTAACATGGACTTGTGAGAAGTGGAAAAGGTCTAAACAATAGAGACTATGATTACGACATCCCTTTTCATAGTTCTAAAATTGTTTAGAAACACCTGTGAGCTATCTAAAAGAGGTGTATGATTTTGATAATGTTTTATCAAAACAATCTAGTATCAGAAATCTGGACTTTGTTAAGAAAGTCAGCTAATTTCTGAGTACATGTCAAAGCTAGTGGGAGCATAAGTGTTATGCTAATAATCATCATGTTAGTGGGAGCATGATAATTATGATAAAGGTTGCAAGTTAGCAATGTTAATTATAGAAAAAAAGTTTCAATTGGAAAAAAAAGTTGTTTTGGTATAATTAAGGGAGAGGAAATTATACTTCATCTCAAATCTAAAAGCTTAGATTGAGGTTTTAATCGTATTTAGTCAATGATATATATATATATATATATATATATATATATATATATATATATATATATATATATATATATATATATATATATATATATATATATATATATATATATATATATATATATATATGAATTTCATGTTGGAATGGCTCGACATAAGGGAATTATGTATATGGTTCCATTATTTGCATTCTAAAATTCGATTATGATTACGGCATCTGTAACGACCAAAAATTTCAACATAATTTAAACTTTTCAAAACAATTCATTTTAATAACATTATTACAAAAAGGTTTTCAATACATTATTTATCAGAGTATTCCCAAGTCCATTCCATATAACATAAATGCGAGGAACGGTACGATCACGCCTTTGCCTTGCCACAGTCTCCGGAAGAACTTGAAAAACATTAAACCACAACTCTAAGCCCGAAAGCTTAGTGAGATACCCCCAAAATACCAACCACATATACGCCCTTCCAGACCACGACCATCCGGTCCAAAACATATTGCCTTCCGGCCCATAACATATCGCCTTCTGGCCCATAACATATTGCCTTCTGGCCCATAACATAAAAAGCATACATAACATAACAGAACATAGAACATCCATGCATATCGGGTCAAACTCCAGTCTGAACAACCCTGTGCACATAATATTCAATCATATAACAGTTCGCAGCCAACAATTCGATCAAGCAGATCACAACACATATCATTACCCTAACCAGGATACCGACCTAGCCGATCACGAGCATATATCACCCTACGTCTCAGTCTAAATACTACTTACACACATACGCCTTTCCAGGCCATGACCTTCCAGTCCACATAATGTAGAATGCCTTCCAGCCCATATCATAATGCCTTCCGGCCCACATCATAATGCCTTCCGACCCACATCATAATGCCTTCCGGCCCATAACATAATGCCTTCCGGCCCATATCAAGTTATACCATAACAGACAACTATCCGGATTTCCATCCGGTAAAGGGTCCGCCTTGGTGCCGTAGACCCTGTCGATATAGTGAGGATAACTCACATCGAAACTGCCGGCTGAAAGGATAAGATCCCGCTGCTCCGAACTCCAACACGAACTCCTCCACTGAACACCAAAACACTCAACTCAATATATACCCTTAATTACCAAAATACCCCCGGAAGACAACTGGTCAACCTTGGACAAGGTCAATGTCAACCCCTGACTGACTCTACTGCCGAGTCAACCCGATGACTCGTTGAGTCCCCAAGCTCAGAACTTCCCTCAACCCGCGACTTAACTCGCCGAGTCACCCCGAGACTCGCCGAGTCCAACAACTCTGAGTCCACTCGCACCCAACTCATCGAATCATCCCTTGACTCACCGATTCTCGAATCAACCAGAAAATATTAGGACTCTTTGAGAAGACTCGCTGAGTCCAAGAATAGACTCGCCGAGTCTAAGGCTTTCTTCAACCTACTCGCCGAGTTGTTCATCCAACTCGTCGAGTTCCAGCTCATCTTCAAGCAACTCATCGAGTCCACCCTTGTGACTCGCCGAGTACAACCGGTCTGAATTCAAATAGAAGTATTCCAGGCCATGCAATTGATCCAAAACATAGATCTAGCCTCCTACAACCCATCTATCACGTAAAGTGGCAAACTTTATGCGAATCCAAAGAGATCTAGGCCTTTTACTCTAGGGTTTGGGGTTTGGGACAAGATAGCTCCATCAACAACACAAGAACAGGGACTTTAATGCTCTTAAGACCTTCTCCACTCCAGATCTGAGGTAGCAACCTCAGATCTATCCTTCAAACTCAAGATGCCACAAATCTAAGCTTCCCACACAACCCAAAATGAAGAATCTAGAAGAACACAACCCAAGAACGAGATATTACCTCAAAAGAATGCCCTAACTGCAATAAAACTCGAATCCAAGCAAAGCCCTTTTATCCAAGCCTCTTCTCCTTCAAGATTTCTTCAACAAACACCTCCCCAAGCTCCAAATGCACTCCAATATTTCACAAACACGATTTCTAGGGTTTCTGGACTTCAAGGGGGATCAAAGAGGCTGGGGAAGGGACATAATGTTCTTTAAATAGGGCTCATTCCCTGGGTTTAGGGTTTTCTCCACTCAGCAGCTACTCGCCGAGTCCATCTTTGGACTCGTCGATTAGGCCACTTGACTCGCGACCAAAGTCGCGACCCCACTCGCCGAGTCCATCCATGGACTCGCCGAGTTGCCCTTCAAAATTTACACTTTTAGTCCTTCAACTCTACTCTTGCTATTCCGAGATGTTACAACATCCCTTTTCATAATCTGAATTATGAGAACTTGGCAAACTGAAATGGAAATGTTATAGCAAAAGACTGGTTTAGTCTTCATGTGAGACATCATGAATCGTGTCCCATATGCTTCGGATATAGGATCGATTACATGTGCTATATTCATCCTTTCTAAAAATTTCAAAATGCATGGGGCATTGACATGACTAAAAGGATTAATCAATTGTCGAGGACAATCTAATGTTTACCAAAGATTGGGTGCTCAAGGACAGTTGGAAGTATACTGATAATTCTGACAGGACCATATTGACATAATCTGTAAGGAGGCAACTCTTGTTCAGAAGCGATAGTCAAAATGGAATTTGGAAATGTTTCAAAGTTAGAAATTATTCAATCTGTTTAAGATTAGGAAACTTAATGGAAGAATGATGTTTTAAGGAGCTGATCTCCTTTGGAATGCTCTGTAATGGTTGTTGTCAAGTCTTTCTGACTTTGTGCATAATCATTACAAGAGGATCAATGCATATTAGTTTAGAATCTAACAGATTGTAGTAAATGGCATGAATTTGGAATTCTTGCATTTGCAGTAAGGAATTGGGACGGTGAAAAGAGGATCATTGGAGTTATGTTTAGTTGATCTATTTCACAAAGTCAAGATCAAAGACAAAAATAGTATGCATATACTTGGTGTGTGGCATGACTAGTGTTTAGAAAAACATAGTGTACATGCTTGGAGCATGGGACAACTATTGTTTTAATTCAAGAATAAAGTTGATAGCTGAAATAGTATACAATGAATAATGTGTAATCATATGGTGATAAATAAAAGGTGTTTTATTTATGTTCATAGGTTTTGATACCATATTAGATTCTATTATTATTGTGTTTCATTTTGCATGTTTTGACTTCCAGAATAACTAGTTCGTTCTTCCAGATTGACTAAGTTATTCAAACCATCCAGAGTCGGTCATATGTTGGAAGTAGATATGAATTAAGACTGTCAAGGGTTGGCTTGTAGAGGTCTAAGATGTTGGACAAAGGGCTACAACACTCATGAGTGCTCATAAGTTCTGAGTATTGAATTCAACTCGCGCTCATTGGAATCACTTCATGGATCTTATCACGAGTGATCATGAGACAATAATATCTTATATTCTTCAAACCTAGAGATATGAGTTGTTACTATGAGTTGATCGTACATTGATTGCATGAAAACGCATTTGGTAACTCGGTGTTATAAAATGTGCCTTTGTGTATGATTCAACAAGTAGTAGAACAAGCCATATGAGTCGAAGTTTATCCATTCCTTTTACCGTTAGGATAAAAGCGATATCTGTGGGCCCCTCGATGATTTGATGATGACAAACGGAAGTGCTCGGCCGAGCCAGGACTGATTTGGTTTGTTCAATTAGTCAGTCGTCATAAATCGGAAATCGTGAAACAAAAAATGGACAGACAGAATGATTATAATCCATGTCTCAGTCCATATGATATCTAGAATGGAGGAATATATGATCCCTTATCTAATCGACAAGTCATTGACAAGGTCAGAGTTCATCTACAAGGTCAGAGTTCGACAGAAGCTTTTGAAAGCTATGATTGCCACTCAGTTCTTGAAGTCATATGTAATAATAGTTTTAGACTTATCCAAGTGGGAGACTGTTGGATTAATGTCTAAGTCCATAACTATAATTGGTAAGACTTGACCCGACCCGACATGGTCCATTTGGGTTGCATGGCATCATGCATTTGGATAGACTAAAATGAGAGAAATAACACTTAAGGTTTGTTAATATATTATAAGTTCTAATATGTTAATAAGGTTATTTAATTAGTATTGATCAAGAATTAATATGGAATTAATTAAGTGATCAAAAGAAGACTAATTAAATATATGGGTTGATTGTGTAAATCATTCATTCTTATATATACGGGCTTGTGATCCAAGATTCCTTATGTTGGACTAAGTCCATGGGGTGACCGATGGATACTCCATGGAGGTTAAAATCCATGGAGCATAAGGAATGGGTAAGGTCATGAGTTACATGGTGTAACCCTAATAGCCACCATATAAAAGAATCCCATGGCTCAAGAAATCATGCACTATATGTGAGTGTGAGGGCTAAACGATTTCAAGGAGTGTTCAAGTTTCTCTCAAGTTATTCCAAGTGAATTTGGTGTTGTGTGAACCATTTGAGGTGTCACACTTGAGGCACTAGCTTCATGAGGACATTCTACATCAAAGAGGTATGTATTCTATCTTGTTATAATTATTGTTTTGTATGATAGATTAGTATAATACCTTGGATGTTCATATTTGCATGTATAATAGAGAAAACATAGATCCAAGGTATTTAGGGTTGCATGTACACTTAGGAGTGTTAGAATGCTCAAAACCCAACAGTTACATCTTAAACATCAATGAAATTGTCAGTCGGCTAAACTCTGTGTCACCCCTTGTTTAAATACTTCCATTATGCTACCATAGGAGTCTATTTGAAACCCACTCTAGTCAAATTGTTGGACTAGAGTAATTTAGCTCTGGGATCGTTCCCAATTCTCTTTCCAAGGTTGGATCATGTTATTTACCAACCAATGGAACCCGGTTTTGAACGACAAACATCATGAGACCATTCTACGAACTCACTTCTACTCCGTAATTGGACTACATCATAAGGATGTAGGTCAAACCTTCAAGAACATACTTCTAATCTATAGGTGAACGGTCGAAATACATCTAGGTTCAATGATGGCCTTTACTAGGAATTCTAGTTCATTAAGAGGGATCAATAAGAATGTTATTATTATGATTTCCTCACTCATACATTCCACAGTTATATATAACAAAGACCTGGTATACAATAGAATGTGAGATTTCTAACTTAGTTTCTTTTCCTTGTTGGGATGTGAAACTAAAGTAGAATCACACATTTCACTATCCACCCAGTCTTGGTTATATCATAACGTGTATAAGTTAAGTTTTCATGTATAATAACTCATCTCTTAGTCAGACTCAAAATAATATAGAGGAAACCTGGATCACTCACGAACCCCTTGTCTTTTGTGTTGCAGAATCATGTCATCATCCGGAAATAGTCAGCCGATCAACGAAGCCCCTATCCTTCATATCGATGCCGCTACATCCCAAGCCGCATTAACAGCTGCCGTGACAGCTGTCCTTGTACACCTCAATGTTTGCAACATAATCATGATTAATGAAGGAATTGAAAATTACGATCGATGTATCAGTCCAGGAAGCCAACAAAGGGCAACAGTCACGAACGTACAAGGTTGTAAAACCAAGAGGAGGAAACGAAATCGCAGAGCTCGAAAGGAGCGCCAATGATCCCAAAGACTTGCCATGCAACAACGCCGAGTAGCAACTCCTGCCCCTTCAGTACCAACACGACCCATTCCTCAAGTCCCTGGTGTCACACCCCAAAACCGAGAATGGCGGAATACATTCTGAGGTGGAGGACTTCATGTTCAGTCCCTGGTGTCACACCCCAAACAAGCAACAACATTCCTTACATTAATATGTTAAATTTAATACATGTGTGTTATGTACATTTAAGTAGACACCAAAAGTATGAACTGAATAAAAGATGAGTCTTATATGTGCTCCATCTTCCCAAAAACCGCACCAGTACCTGTTTATTTTTGACCTGTGAATACAAGTTATTTTGAAAACAAGTATCAGCATAAAGCTGGTGAGTTCTTAAGTATTTAGTGTCATTGTTTGTATAAAAATGTATGCAAATCGCATAGTATGTCATTTATTAACAAGGTCTGAAGATGATTTGATCCCCAAAAAATCCCATATTTTCCAGCAAAAGTAGTCTTTTACCAAGACTTAGTTATTTGTAAATTCGTTTCTTTGAAAATATAATTAGTTTTCTGATGAAAGTACCAGAAATGAAAAATACAGTTTTAAACTTGTTCATTATAGATAAATATGTAGATGTTAAATTGTAAAAGTTGAATTGAGTGTTTGTTTAGTTTTCGCATTTTTAGTTATTTTACTAAGTCAGTTTTATGCGAAGCGTATTGTAATAGACTTAGTATACTTTTTGTACACTTAGGTTCCCTATAAATAGGGACTGAGGATAGAAGTAGATGATAACTTTTGGAAACTCAAATATCCTTTCTGCTTATGCTTGTAATCAGTCTTAATCAATATAAGATCTGATTAATATTTACTCTTCGTGTTCTTACTTTTCAATCACTCAAATCATAATTGCTTTCATAATCTCGGTAACAATTCTCTTCAATTGGTATCAGAGCAGGATTCAAACTGCATCGATCTGATTTTCGTGTTAGAATCATTTGCTTTTTGAGTAGCAACATTACTCAAAATATTTCACGCATTTTGGTTTTGAAAATCAAATTTGATCTTTAGATTTGAATTGATTATGTCTTTGAATTGTTTAGTCGAGTAATCGATTAGCGATTTGTGATCATTTCAGTTAATCAATTCTAAAATTCATCAAGTTTTTCAAGCTTTCTGAAAATTTTTGTGTTCATCAATGACGAACTTCAACATGAATACAATGACTTCCTTCTCTCACTTGCTTGGTTCCTCAACCAAAATTCGGATGTTAATTGTTGAATACTATGATCAGTGGGCTGATAGAATGGAGGGTTACGTAAATGGAATTGATGAAGAACTTTGGAATTGTATCGATGGAACAGTGCAAGCTCCTGCTAATGTTCAACCAATTGGACCATCAACTACATCTGCTGAAGTTGTTGAACAACAAAAACGTTTGAAGAATAATGAAAAGAGGTGCATGAGGGAACTAAGAGGTGCTCCACCTCCTGTGGTTTACAATTACATCCGTAGTTGTAAAACAGCCAAGGAAATCTGGAACACTCTAAAAGAGAAGTATCAAGGTAGCGAAAAGACGAAGATCAACTCTGTGAAGCAATGTCTAGTTGAACTGAAGGAATTCAGACAAAAAGATGCTGAAACTCTTGAAAATTACTATGATCGTCTGAATGAGCTTATGTTTTGCTGCAATAGGTATGGAATCACTAGGTCTCTCATGGAGTTCAATTTAACTTTCATCATGGGACTTCGCAAGGAATGGTGAAGTGTAAGTATGATGATTAAGAATCAACAGAGTTTTGATACAACTCACCTGAATGATCTCTACAATCAGCTGAAACCACATGAAAGTGAAGTTTCAGAAATGTATGAAGAATCAAAACAGATTATTGGAGGTCATTTGGCTCTGGTTTCAAAGGTATCAGAAGTTGAAGTTAATGAAAAAGATGGTTCAGATAATGAAGGATTTTTTATGAGCTCTGATGATGAAGCTGTAGCATTCTACTCAAACAACAGAGTTAAGAAATTTTTCAAAAAGCCTTTTAATCCAAAAGGAAAGGCAAATGATGAGAAGAGCAAAAGTAAAGAGGATGATGCCAAAAATGTGGGGAAAGTCATTTCTACTCAACTCAAATCTACTCTTCCGATACTTACAATGCCAATTTCTTCAACCACAATAACAACAAGGCCAATTCTCAAGGGAATTGTAATTGGATCACAAGAAGGAGGCAGTTCAAGTGCGATACCTCCAGCTGATGATGTGAATAAAGGAAAAGGTATTTTGTACGAAAAATCGAAGGAGGAGAAGAGAGCTGAAGTAGAGGCTGAATTGGAAAGAATGAGACAAGTTCAAAGTATCATGAGGTAAAGAGCAAGTGATCCTCCGACAATGAACAAAGGAGATCCTGCGAAGCTATATTCTTATGACACGATAGAGTCAAAATTTATGGAGAAATGTATGAATTCGAAAAGAAGCCAAAGAGAAGTTATGATATTGTGAATTCAGACAGTTGTCAGCTAGATTTTCCAATTAACGAAATGCTCTTCATTACAACTCAATTCAAGATTAGTCAGAAGTTTGATAATCCTAATGACTCCACAAACTTGAAAATCAGATTTCATGATGTATTAGGGAAGAATCCAGATGAAGTATGGTCATTCATGAAGATCAAAAAGGTGTTAACGATCAAGAAAGATGCGAAGTTTGAAGACATGCTTCAGAATTTTCGTTATTTTGTTATTCGAGCTGATAACAGTCAGTATGATTTCACAATAGTTGACTTTCCTCTGATGAATTGTAATGATTTTATTCAAATGGCTCTCATTTTGAAACATATGGAAGAGAATAAGCTCAAAGGATCTGAGACTGAAGTGTTCAAGATCGGGTTCGCATATGTCAAGATGTTTCTTGTCAATTACTTTGATTGTTTAGCTCTAACTGATGTAGAATTGGCAGATACTTTGAAAAGAGAAGTGAACGTCCCTTGGGAAGAAACCTTAACTCAGTCAGCATTATCAAATTATGTTGTTGGGGAAATATGCTTGAAACCTTTCGACATGGTGTTTTCGGGAAGAGATACAAAGGGAAAGCCCAAGAAATTTTCATTTAAGGTCTCAGAGGTTGAAAGATATACTTCTTCGCAATATACGCACTTTATTGTACGTATGAACAATTGCATGAAGAATAATGAAGGAGACAAGAAGGAGCTCAAGAAGGTGATCTCCTGGTATGGAGAAGTGCGAAAGACAATTCACTCAGCTATTCAAAGGCTTAAGGATTGAATAGTTTCGACTGTGTACAAAGGGGAGATTGTAGATGTTAAATTGTAAAAGTCGAATTGAGTGTTTGTTTAGTTTTCACATTTTTAGTTATTTTACTAAGTCAGTTTTATGCGAAGCGTATTGTAATAGACTTAGTATACTTTTTCTACACTCAGGTTCCCTATAAATAGGTACTGAGGATAGAAGTAGAGGATAACTTTTGGAAACTCAAATATCCTTTCTGCTTATGCTTGTAATCAGTCTTAATCAATATAAGATCTGATTAATATTTACTCTTTGTGTTCTTACTTTTCAATCACTCAAATCATAATTTCTTTCATAATCTTGATAAAGCTGGAAGTGATAAAGCTGGAGGTGAGGAGAGGAAGAAAATGGAGAAAGCTGATGAGAAACCAAAAGATGCAAAAGAAGTGAAGATGCTGAAAGGTGACTCGGGAATTTATTGTCACTACTGCAATGGTACGAATCACTTTGCAACCGATTGCGTGTTGCGAAAGAAAGAAGAGAAGAAGGAAAAAGTTAAAGATGAAGCTTACTATTCAGAAAAACTCAAAGAAGTGTGTGCGAAAGCGAAATGAATGTCACTAGTTGCAAAGGGTGAGTCTGATGAGGAAGAGAGTGGAACATATCAGATCTGGTCTTCAGGGTCTGATGACGAAGAAATGAGGCATCCCACACATGGAGCTATGTTCGCAAGTTTAGAAGATTGCGAAGAAGATATTACAGGAAGGTGTTTCGTATCCAAATCCACATACAAATCACCCATGACCACCAAGGTATGTGCTATACTTGAATCTTTTAATATTCCTTTATCTGCTTATGATGCTGAAATCACTTCATTTGATGATACTGTGGCTTATTTTGATTTTGTTCTTGTGTCTGCTAGTACTGAAGCTCAAAATTTGAATAAGCAACTAGGTGAGACACGAAAGGAATTAGAAATAAAAAGGATCAGAGTAGAAAAACTTGAATTACAGATCAAAAATGTAAATTGTGATAGGGATAATCTTACAAACGATGTTAGGTTATTGCTAGCACAAAGGAACATATACTGTAATTCTGCCAAACGAATGTATGCAAAATTAACTGCTTTACATCATTCTTCTGACATTAGCAAAGTACAACATAGGAAACATTTACCTTTTCTTGAATATGAACGTGAAAAAGTTGATGTTGTTTCTTTTGATTGCGAAAGCACAATTGCTCATTTTGACAAAATACCTGATGATAGATATGCATATGGTATTGTCAAAATTGATGAATTTTTGAATGCTGATGAGTTGGTTAACATTGTCAATGAAAGTTTGACAAAGAGTGAACAAGTGAAAATCTTAAAGAAAACCAAAACCTCGAATCTTGATTCTGAACTCAATTATGCTGATGTCAATAACAATTCAAACAATGTGAGTGAGATCAGTCAAATTGAAGAAGAAAAAGAGGTTGATTGTTCTAAATTGTCAATCATTAATATCACATCTAAGATCAAAGGTAAAGAAATTATAGTTGGTTCAATAGTAGAGGATGAAACTGAAAAACCCTCTACTTCGCAACATTGTAATTTTGATAATGTGGAAATTGAAAGCTGGAAATCTGATGAAACTGATGAAACAAAGAAGATGTGAAAGATTCACATGAAATACCTCCAAGAGTTGTGGTTGATCAAGTGTTTGAAAATACAAAAGAATTTGATAAAATTTTAAATGAAAAAGGTGCACATTATTTGGACACCAACACTATGGTATATCCAAATTTTGTATGCACTGATAACACAATTTTTCCAAATTAAGTTTTTGTCACTACTAGGAATGCTGAGAAAATTCATCATGAATTCAACAAAATGATTGAAAAAGATAATCAAAGATCAACTACTGAAGGTTTTTTTGCAAATTAAAACACAGAAGAAAACAATTGAACTCAAAATTCTTATGTGTTTCAAAAACAAAAATCATCACAAAAATGGGTGATTAAAGGTGCAAAAGCAAACAAAGTTTTTGAAAAAGTTGAAAAACCAAAGGCTGAAGTGAAATTAAATTCTCATGAATTCAAATTGATGGTTGGAAATTATTCAACAGAAAATAATGTTTCAAAAAGAAAAGCAAGAAAAGCAATCTTTTAGCAAGTTATGTCTAATGACAAACCAAAAGTTGAAAAAGAACAAATTTCAAAAACACCATCATCAAAATTTCAAAGCAAAAATAAACAAATAGATACAAGTTTTCACAAACCAATAAACTTTGTTGATAAAATTCCATATGTTCGCAAATATGACAATAATCGCAAATTTGAGACTTCGCAAAAATTTGTAAAGAATCAGAAGTTTCAAAATGTTGGCAAATTCACGAATACTTTATCAACTTTGAAAAATTCAACTCAAGAAAAAGTGAAATTTTCACCAACACAACCAAAATTTCCAAATCCTTCAATTTCAAACCGACTAAAGTTTCGTATACAAAAGGAAAATCTGATGTAAGTACGATCAATCGTTGGCTTGAAGGGATAGGAAAACAATATCAAAGTGGGAAGTTTTCAGAGCAACAAATAAAGAATGCATTTGACAAGTTCGAAAATAATTCTTCCACTGCTAGTTCACCATCTCATAATTCACAAGTTTCAGTTCAAAAATGTAAACCAGTTATCAAAGTTGTGAATGTTGTGAAGGATGAGATTACAATCAATGGAAATCCAAAACTATTAAACGACTATATTTCAATATTTAGATCTGATGATGTTGATATAATGGATTCTGTCACAAACAAAGTGAAAACATGGTTTTCCAATTCAAAGAATTTGTTTCATTCTACTAATGATGGACCCAACAAGTCTTGGGTTCCTAAAATTTTTCAATAAATGCAGGTGATATGTGACGAGCAGTATGATGCGAAATTGTATATTGATAGTGATTGCTTTCGTCATATGACTGGAAGAAAGGAAAACTTGCGAGATTATAGAAGCTTGGAAAATGTTGGAGTAGTTAAATTTGGAAATAATCACAACTGTCAAGTGAAAGGCTGTGGGAAAGTCACAAATGGACAATTCACTGTTAACAAGGTTGCTTATGTTGAAGGTCTTCAACATAACTTGATTAGTGTTTCACAACTTGTTGTGGGTACTGGAAATCAAGTTATGTTTAATGAAGAAGGAAGTATCATTTCAAATGCGAAGACAAATGAAGTACTTCTCAAATCCAAACGATATGGTGATATGTTTACACTGGACATCAAACCAATCGTGGGAAAACCTGCTGTGTGTTTACTATCAAAGGCATCTAATGATGTCAGCTGACTTTAGCATAAAATATTGTCACACTTGAACTTTTGCAATATTAACAAACTGGTCACTGATGATTTAGTTCGAGGTTTACTTGTACTAAAATTTGACAATGATTCTCTGTGTGCAGCTTGCGAACAAGGAAAAAAACATCGAAAAGGTCATCCAATTGTGATAGATTCAAAAATTATGGAACCATTGGAACTTCTTCACATTGACTTATATGGATCGTCGACTGTTGCTATAATCAATAAAAAGTGGTACATTTTAGTTATTGTTGATGATTTTTCTCGATTCACATGGGTATTTTTTCCCAGGTTAAAATCTGAAGATGCTCAGACAATGATTGAATTTATCAAAAAGATTGAGCTTAGTCTGAAAAAGAGTGTTCGCAAAATTAAAAGTGATAATGGTTCTGAGTTTAAAAATCAAAATTTTGGTTCTTTTCTCACAAGTAAAGGCATTTCGCATAACTTCTCATCACCATATACTCCTCAACAAAATGGTGTTGTTGAAAGAAGAAATCGATCACTATGCGAAGCAGCCAGAACAATGTTAACATATGTGAATCTACCTCAATATCTTTGGGCTGAAGCAGTTTCAACTGCATGCTTTACTCAGAATAGATCATTTATTCATCGGAGATTCAATATCACTCCATATGAAATCATCAACAATTGAAAACCTAATGTCAAAATTTTCCATGTTTTTGGTTGTAGGTGCTTCATAATGAATCTCAAAGATAATTTGACAAAGTTCCAAGCTAAAGCTGACGAAGGCATATTCTTCAGATATTCGCAAAATTCAGTAGCATACAGGGTGCTAAACAAGCGAACAAGAAAAGTTGAAGAAACTTTTAACTTAACTTTTGATGACTACTATCTTAAACAAACGGATAGTAAATTTGAACATAAATCAATACTTGTCGATTCAAATACTCAAATTGATAATTCTGAAATAAATGATTTTGATTATGACTTAATTTTCGGAAATCCTAACAGGGCATTTGATGCAGAAACGAATGTTACTGATAATCAAACATCAGAATCCTCAAAACATAATGATGATTCAACAATCACTACAACGTCGATAACTTGCGAAAGTGTGCCTGGAGTTAATGTGGTAGAGCAAACTTTCGAGGGAGAGAATGAAAATATGAATCATCAAGTTGAGGGGGAGCATTTGAAAAATCAACAGGAACATCATTTTAAGGGGGAGCATCAAGATGAACATCATGTTGAGGGGGAGCATGATGAAACAGAGACAATTAATCTTGATGAAAATGATGAGTTTCATGAACTAAATGAAAATTTTTCTATTGCAGGATCTGAAAATGAAGATATATATATGAAGATGCACCATTGGAATTGAATCCAGATTATCCACCACTTGAGAAATGGACAAGAGATCATCCAAAAGAAGCGGTAATTGGAAATCCACAAGATGGTGTGCTGACAAGAGCTCAAATTCGTGCAAAAAATGAGGTACTAAATGCGAATCAAGAACTGCGTATGTTTAATGTCTTTATTTTGAAAATAGAGCCAAAGACAGTAAAGGATGCTATGGAACACTCAGATTGGATTGTTGCTATGCAATCTGAACTGGCTGAATTTGAACGAAACAAGGTTTGGAGATTAATTCCTAAACCTTCTGATGTTTTAATTGTCGGATTAAAATGGATTTTTAAAAATAAAACTGACAAGATGGAAATATTATTCGAAATAAAGCTGGACTAGTGGTTAAAGGATATTCGCAACAAGAAGGAATAGACTATGAAGAAACTTTTGCTCCTGTCGCAAGACTCGAAGCAGTTCACATATTTTTAGCTTATGCAACTCACAAAGACTTTGATGTTTTTCAAATGGATGTTAAATGTGCATTATTAAATGGAGAACTTGAAGAAATAGTGTATGTTGAACAACCACCTGGATTTATAAATGAGGTACATCCTGATCATGTCTACATTCTTGACAAACCGGTTTATAGGTTAACACAAGCACCAAGAGCCTGGTATGCAACACTTACAAATTTCTTGAAACAATCTAAATTTAAACAAGGATCAGTTAACCCTACATTATTTCGCAAGAATGTTGGGAATCATCTCATGCTTGTTCAAATTTATGTTGATGATATTATTTTTGGCTCAACTAACCCAACTTTGTCACTTGAATTTGAAAATCTAATGAAATGTCAATTTGAAATGAGTATGATGGGAAAAATCAATAATTTTCTTGGTTTGAATATAAGACAGAACAGGGATGGAATTTTAATCAATCAAGAAAAATACACAAAGAACTTGCTTGAAAATTTTGGAATAACCAACAACACAAAGTTGCAAGTACCAATGACAGTGGGAACAAGACTAACTCCTTCATTAGATGCTCCTGCTATTGACTTAACACTTTATCGAAGCATGATAGAGTCTTTATTGTAATTAACTACAAGTAGATCTGATATTATGTTTTCGTTATGTAATTATGCTAGATATCAAGCTAATCCCAGGGAACCTCATTTGACAACAGTGAAAAATATTTTTCGCTATCTTAAAGGAACAATTTCTTTAGGACTTTGGTATCCTGCGAAAACAGGATTTTTCATTCAAGCTTTTTTAGATTCTGATCTAGGAGGATGTACTTTGGATAGGAAAAGTACGAGTGGTGGATGTCAACTATTGGATGGGAAGTTGGTAAGTTGGCAATCGAAGAAGCAAACTTGTGTTGCTATATCAACTGCTGAGGCTGAATACATTGCTGCTGCTGCTTGCACTTCGCAAATTATTTGGATTCAGAGTCAACTTCATGACTATGCAATAAACATGAAAAAGATTCCCTTGTATTGTGATTCGCAAAGTGCAATTCATATTTGTCATAATCCAGTACAACATTCAAAGACAAAACACATTGCTCTTCGATATCATTTTATCAAAGATCATGTGGAAGATGGGAATATTGAAATTCACTTTGTTAAAACAACTGAACAACTTGCTGATATTTTTACTAAACCTCTTGATGAAAAATAATTTGTAAGAATTTTAGCAGGTTTGGGGATGATTGATGCGAATTCAATTTCAAAATATCAAGCATAAAAGTGTCATTTAGCGGTTATGAGTCATAATTGTTCAGATGTTACTGTTCATACAGAGGCTTCACATGGCTTCGCAACCACATCTTTTCACATTTACGATCATAACAACTAAGGTTAGGTTTACGATTCGTTTTGTAGTTTTTGTTTTTGAAAAATTAAAAATCCAAAAAGGTTTTATGTTTATTCATTTTTGTTTTTGAAAAATCAAAAATCCAAAAAGATTTTATTTTGTTATGTTTTTAATTTTGAAAAATTCAAAAATCACAAAAATATTTTTTTTGTTGTTAACCTTGTTCTTTAAGGATTGTGTGTTTTTAGTTAGTCCAGTGCTTAATGCAAAGAGATCATGCTTGTATGTTTCTATGAGAAGGTACTATTTCTTTTAACTTTGTATTAGTTACGATGTCCCTAGAAGCATGTTGCAATATGTTGTCTCAAGCCTCATATGACTTTATGTGTACGAAAGGAAAGCCTTAATGAAATTATCACATGAAAATTTCTTCCCAATAAGGCTTATATTCGCATTAGTCAAAAGAGCTACCTTACTCTTCTCAAATGAGTTAAGAGTTTTCTGTTTGGTCCATACATATCAGAGGTACATTCGGTCTTATAACCAATCTTTTTCATCATAAAATTCTTCACACAAATCACACACAAAGACGTATGTCCCAGAGGTCTCTGATTCAACCCATCGAGACTTAGTTATACAAAAATTCTGTGTTTATGATCCGATATCATGAGTCCGTGCTGGAAGTGAAACCCAAACATCATAAACCTTGAGGAATTGACGGGGAACATAGTTCCAGATTTTAACAAAACTTTTGTTTCAGTACCAAAATTTTGAAACTCCAAATCATATTCAATTCGCATGTGTGGTCTTGATAAAACATGCGCAACCCACGATGTTTGTTTGTGACAACCCAAAATTTCCATTCTGAACAAACAATATCACTTCAATAGAAGTTATAGCAATCACAACAAATTTTCAGACTTTTCTGTATAAGTTTGAATAATTCAGGGTTTACACTAGAAAGAACATATTTTTATGGTTTGAGCTAGGCATCATTATGTATAGATGATAGTGTCTTTATTTATGTGTCTGTGAGGTGTAGTGTAATGTGTGCTACCACATATGTGTGTGCGGTCGCACAAACTGTGTGCGGCAGCACACATCTGCTTGGCAGCACTCTCATATTCTTGGTGTGAGGGGTACTATATATAGCTTCTGAGATGTGTCAGATAGTACGATTTTTGCTGGTGTAAGAACTTGTCTACAGTTGTATTTATCTCAAGATGTACCTGACATTTATTAAATATAAATGTGTGCATGCTTGTTTTTAATTCTTCTTCTTTTACATCTCTTTTATTAAAATTAACTTCATTGATTACTAGATTGGATCATTAGATTTGGGACTTACAATTGGTATCAGAGCTGAATTTGGTATCATTTGAAGTTACTTTCTAATTAAAGTATTGTTGAAGGTTTGCTGCCAACTGTTGAAGGTTTGCTGCCAATAGTGTGTGCGGTTAAAACTTGTGCTATTGACTGTGTGCGGTTAAAAGTTTGTGCTGTGTGCGGTTAAGGTATTTTAATTGTGTGCGGTTAAAAACTGTGTGCGATTAAAAGCTTGTGCTGTGTGTGGTTAAGGTGTTTTAATTGTGTGCGGTTAAAGCGGGTGTTGTTAAGTTCAGTGTGTGGTCAGCTTGGTGTGTGCGGCTGGCTTAGTGTGTGCAGCTGGTTTTGGTGTGCGGCTGGCTTAGTGTGTACGATTAAGGAGTGTGTGTTTAAAAGTGTTAGTTTGCGGTTGAATATTGCTCAAATGGAATCTCAAAACATGACTGCTCATCAAGATTGGGATGCAATTATGAGAACAACTACTCGTATTCCTAGATTGTTATCAGCTGAAGGATTTCCTGAATGGAAATACCGAATTGAAAAATACATCAAAATGAAGGATTTCAAAATTTGGAGAACCATCTTGAGAGGACCGATTCAGATTACTTCAACTTTAGAAGATGGAATGGTAATTGACAAATAGATTGAAAACTACACTGATGACGATTTTGAACAAGTTGAAGAACAAGAAAAGGCTCTTGCCACACTAACTATGACATTGTCTCCTGAAATTGCACAAGGATTTCGTGAGTATACATCAACAAAAGCATTATGGGAAGCACTCATAGAAGTTTATGAAGGAAATGAAGACATGAAGCAAAGCCGAAAAGACATGCTCCGATAGAAATTCAACATGTTCAATTATGACGTGGGAGAAGCATTGGAAAATCAATTGCAAAGATTTATCACTTTAACCACTAAAATGAGCTCCGCAGGTGTGATGGTTACAAGGTCTGAAATCAACAAGAAATTACTTAATTCTCTTCCAAAATCATGGGACATGAATATCTCAGTTATTAAAAAGACAAAAGACCTGAAGCGTTTAAGCTTGTCTGAAACAATGGCAATCAACAAAGCTTGCGATCTTTATGATAAACAAAGAGAAATCAATCATGTGAACTCGTACTCTTCAGCCAATCTTGGAATTCAAAACAACAACACAACTTTTTCAAGCTTTACCACCTATCAAAATACTCAAAACCAGGTTCCCCAAGTTCAACCTCATGCAATCCATCAAGACACACCATACATCATACCTAAAATGCAACAAACTTAAATCCCTCAAACCATATCTCAAGTTGGTTTTAGTGTTTTTCCCTCCACAGACTTTTCAGTTCAATCTCATGGAATTGGTTCCCAAAGTTTACATTCAATGGAAAAGGAGGAAAATATGGCTCTAGCTACTGGGTTAGCGAACTGCTAAAATGCTTTTGTTGCTGGAGACCTCTCTCCACAACTCTCATTCACTGATCTTGATCAAATTCACCCTGAAGATGTGGAAGAGATGGATATTACTTGGCAAATGGCAATGGCTGTATTCAGGGCTAAACAATTCTCAAAAAAGATTGGAAAGAACAACTGGGGTGTAAATTCCGATAAAAAGATGGGTTTTAGCAAAGGAAAGTTACGTTGTTATAATTGTCACGAACCAGGACATTTTGCACGGGAATGCCCAAAACCTGATCAGCGAGCAAACTCTGACAGAACCATGGTGCCCGTGACTTATGTTCACAACAACAATAGAGGATCATCTTCAAATAATCAATCTGCAAACGTGGAAATGGTAGCTCAATCATTCAACTGGGAAAATCAAGTTCAGGCCCTAAACATTTCGGGACCTGAAAAGGCAAATCTTGCTCAAGTTAAGGATGCAAATAAAGAGATGGAAGCAGATCCGGAGGAAGAGATAATGAATTTGTAGTTTGCATTCATGGTTCAGACCACTCTTGAGCCAGTCAAATCTGAGGTTAGTGAATTCGATTGTTCTCAATCGTGTATTAAAACTGTTAACTTTTTGAGAGATCAAATTGAATTAATCAAAAGAGAGAACGAGGACTTGAAATATGAGGGATATACTCTTATGAAAAATCAAAAGCCCTTAAAAACTCAATTAGAAAATAAAACAAAAGACTTTAAAAAATTGCAAGAGGATTACAGCAACAAATGCGAGAACTATGTTCATCTCAAAAGAAAACTTGCTGCTGTAACTATGGAACTTGACACATTGAAAAATTGTTTGAAAAAGCTGAATTTAATTTCAAAAAATTCGATGGGTCAAGTGAAAAGATTGCAAAATTAATCAAAGGTCAATTGCACTGGAGAGATATCACTCATGGTAATCAAATAAAAGTCGGATTAGGTTTTGAGAGTGTCCCTCTTCCTTTTAATCGCAACTATACTGTTATCCCCATGTCTCAAGAAGAAATTGACAGAGAACCTTGCATGGTGTATGGAAAGTCAGCTTCTGAGCAGGAAATACAGTCTAGTTATGAGGCTTTGCATACTAACGTTTTTACTTCAAATGCAGATATATCAATAGTTCAGGGGGAGCATGCAGCTGAAACTTTTGAGTCAAATAATGTTGTGATTGAGTCTGGTGTTAATTACAGTAATGAGTTTGTGTCAAAATCATACACAAATGTTTTTGTGTTGGGTGGTATTTTATTTCAGTCTAACAATGTTGTTTCTAATAATGTTATTTCTGATCAAACTGCTAAACCTGAATTACATGTCTCTGCATCTAACACATCTGTCACTACATTCCATGATGGTTCTTACAAGTGTAAATGTGCTAGAAATGGAAAACCAAAGAATAACACTGTCAACAGCAGTGCCAAAGTTACTGATAACAAACAAATTTGTTTTAACTGTGGCACTGCTGGACACATTGCAAGAAATTGCATGAACCGGATGTTTGTATCTCATACAATCAAAAGGGGGAAGAATGAATTTCGGGGACAATCTTTAACTAGAAAAATTCCCAAAACTCGTTCTAGAAATGGAGATCTGAATACAACATTAAACAAAAAGGTTGAAAGATTTCAAAAGCATAAAAAGGTTTTTCATAATAACAACAAATGCTTGCCAAAATCAACTCGGGTTACGCCTAAGTCGAATTTGTCAAAAAGCAGGACAAGATCTTCCAACTCATCACATAGAAAATCCACTGGTTCAAAGTAAAATTACAAATTTTTAAAACCTAACCTTCAGTGGATTCCAAAAACTATTTTAGAACAATCTCCATTACTCTCTAACTAAAAAACAAAGAAAGAAGCAAATGAAAACTTGTAAAAGGAAAGGGTCAACCCAGGATTGTGATGACCTGGGTCCCTAAATCTAACTAATTCCACTTATTGTGCAGGGACAATTGCGGAGGAATGTCGCCAGACCTTGGTATGTCGACAGTGGCTGCTCCCGGCACATGACTGGAGACATATCCCAATTGCACAGCATTCAAACTTTTAATGGAGGATAAGCTTCTTTTGCGAGTGGAGAGGGCGGAAAAATTACTCAAAGAGGAACTATTTCTAATGGAGTATTGAGTTTTGAAAATGTTAACTTTTCTCCAGAACTGAAGCACAACTTGCTGATTGTATCCCAGATATGTGACAAAGGCTATTCTACTCATTTCACAGATAAGGAATGTCTGATCTTAAAGCCTGGTATTATTATCCCTGAAGATTTGATTCTTGTACGATCTAAGCGGGATGGAAATGCCTACATTATAGACATGAATAGCAATTTCCCTGATGATGTCACTTGTCTCTTCTCCAAAGCTTCTGAACAAAATGCGATGTTGTGGCATCGTCGTCTCAGTCATGTGAATACAAAGAACTTGAATCGTCTTGCGAAGAACGAATTGGTCCGCGGGTTACCCATCAAAGATTTCATTACTTTTGAAAAATGTGTTTCATGCGCTCAAGGAAAACATCATCGAAAACCACACTTTGCAAAGCAGATAAACTCCGAGTTATTGCATATGGATTTATTTGGTCCAGTTAATGTTTTAAGTATCAATCGCAACTCTTTCTGCCTTGTTGTGATAGATGATTACTCTCGTTTCACTTGGGTTTTCTTTCTGTCTAACAAAGTTGAAATTGCAAAACTTATCAAAAGATTCATTATCATGGTCGAAAATCAGACTAACAATTGAGTGAAAGCGCTACAAACCGATAATGGAACAGAGTTCAAGAACGCTGTTCTTGATCATTTTTGCGCTGAGAAATGGATTATGCGTCAATTCAGTTCTGTTCGAACACCTCAACAAAACGGGGTTGCCGAGCGTCGAAATCGAACTCTAAAAGATGCCACAAGGACGATGCTCTGTGATTCCAAGCTTCCTGTATTCTTCTGGGTAGAGGCGATTAACACCGCATGTTATGTTCAAAATCGTGTGCTAATCAACAAAGCCAGAATGAAGACACCGTATGAGATTTTATTTGGGGACAAGCCATCTGTCAGTCATTTCCGAGTGTTTGGCTGCCCTTGCACCCTTTTCCACTTGGAATCCAATCCCAAATTCGATGCCAAAGCCGATGACTGTTACTTTGTTGGATATGCTGCTCGAACTGCGTACAGGGTGTATAATAAGAAGACTAAACAGATTGTAGAATCCTTTGATGTTTGTTGGATTGAAGAAAATGAGACAGATGCAAGAGTGGGTCCTGATTAGTTATTTGACTACACATCTCTTTTCAAATCATTCAATGTGTCCTCAGATAATCAAAAGGGATCTACTTCCAATTCGAAGATTCCTAGTGATGACGAAGAAGACGAAGTTATCTATCGACCACCATTGATTTCTTCTGATCCTCCATTGGTACCCACTGCTCACTCTCAATCTTTTGAGTCTCCTGATGCTACTGTTACTCCTTTAACTCCGATGGAAAGAGAGTTCATGAACCACGAGACTTCCGCTGTAACATCAAATCTGATGGAACTTCTCTTTCCGAAAAGTATTGCAGAAGAGTTTGTAACAGACTCTTCAAACGAACCTGGTTCATCTTCTACCGATCATACATAAAATGATGGAGCGGTTAATATTCATAATCTTCCTGTTTCTGTCAATGATATTAGTTATCAGATCCCTACACGTATTCAGCGAGATCATCTGATAGAGAACGTCATTTGACAGCTGGGCGATGGTGTTCAAACAAGAAGCAAAAGTGGGGATGTAAATACATGTCTCTACTCTTGTTTCATCTCTCAAATTTAGCCTAAATCTGTCGATATGGCTCTGAATGAGCCCAGATGGGTTGAAGCCATGCATGATGAATTAAATCAATTTGAGAAACTCGGAGTCTGGAAATTGGTGGAGCTACCAAAAGGAAAGAAATCTCTTGACACTCGTTGGGTATTTCAAAATAAACAAGACGATTCAGGTGTCATTGTGCGCAACAAGGCAAGATTGGTGGTTCGAGGGTTTCGGAAAATTGAGGGTCTTGATTATACAAAAGTTTATGCTCTAGTTGCTCGTTTGGAAGCCATTTGTATCTTCCTTGCTTATGCTTCTTACATGAAATTTACTGTATACCAAATGGACGTTAAGACGGCTTTCTTGTATGGCAAAGTCAAGGAGGAGATTTACGTTGATCAACCACCTGGTTTTATTAACTCATTTCTTCCAAACCATGTTTACAAGTTAGACAAAGCTTTGTATGGATTACATCAAGCTCCTCGAGCTTGGTATGCTACTCTTACTCAACATTTGCTCAATCACGGCTATTCCTGAGGCACCATTGATCAAACCTTATTTCTCAAGCATGTCGGTCCAAATCAAATTCTTGTTCAAATTTATGTGGATGACATCATTTTCGGGTTGACCAGCCAACAACTTTGCAAGGAGTTTGAAGCGGTAATGAAGAAGCATTTTGAGATGAGTTCACTTGGGGAATTGACCACGTTTTTGGGGCTTCAGGTCAAACAATCTTCAACCGAAATCCTTATTCATCAATCAAAATATGTGGAAGATGTACTGGAGAAGTTCGAGTTTCAAGACGCAAAAGTTGCTCTTACACCCATGGCGGAACAACCTCTTTTGACTCCTGATCTTGAGGGTGAATCTGTAGATCAAACTCGTTATCGATCAATGATCGGATCACTCATGTATCTTACTGCTAGTTGACCATACGTCATGTTCGCGGTCTGTCAATGTGCTCGCTACCAGGCTAATCCTAAACTCTCTCATTTAATTGGTGTTAAAAGGATTTTTCGGTATCTTAAAGGGTGCCCAAAACTGGGTTTTTGGTATCCGAAAAATCCCGAATTTGATCTTTATGCTTTTGCAGACAGCAATTATGGTGGGTGTGAGCTTGATAGAAAATTGACTTCAGGAGGATGCCAATTTATGGGAGATAGATTGGTGTCATGGCAGTGCAAGAAGCCGCACACAGTCTCAACCTCAACAGCAGAAGTGGAATATGTTGTTGCATCTGCTTGTTGTTCTCAAGTCATCTGGATCCAACATCAATTGTTGGACTACGGTTTGAATTTTCAAGAAACCCCTATTTTTTGTGACAATGAGGCTGCGATTCAAATTGCCAAAAACCCGGTCCAGCACTCAAAAACCAAGCACATCGACATTAAAATTCATTTTATTCGAGAATGTTATGAATGTTCGCTCATTCGGCTAGAACAGGTCCGCTCTGATAATAATGTAGCAGATCTGTTCACCAAGCCTTTTAACAAAGCTCGATTCGATGTGCTAGTTAATTTTCTAAAAATGATTCGTTTTGATGATTAATTTTTAAAATTTTTTTTAATAAATTTGCGCATTTTATTTCATTTTATTTTCTTTATGCACAAATTTAGGGGGAGAAAATCCAAAAACATTAAAAAATAGAAAATCCAAAAACATTAAAAAATAGAAAATCCAAAAACATAGAAAATCCAAAAACATTAAGAAATAGAAAATCCAAAAACATTAAAAAAAAATAGAAAATCCAAAAACATTAAAAAATTAGAAAATATGTTTGAGGGAGATGTTCAGGGAAGTGATATGATCATGTGATAACAGGCAACCTGAGTCTGTGTAACGTACCCAAAGTTGAAGGGTCTATGCTCTGGTTCGATGTGTCGGTAGGCACGAAAGATTCTAAATGGACATGTCTAGGCAGAATTGAACTTAGGAAATCAAACGACTTGACAAATCTTGACCTAGATAGTTTCGTTTAGTCTGACCATACGACGCTCGGATAGGTTGAGCAGGGAGATATCTATGAGAATCTACTCGTCACATTAAATGAACCCGTATCTAGAACCATGGTTTAACTTTTCCTCCATGTGCGGATTCTGTCCTTAATTCCGGTATTGATGGGGCGACTGGTAAATTCCGATGAATTAGGTCTGTAGAAAATCATTTTCTTTCTTTCTGTCTGTTAGTCATATGTTGCTTCCTCTGCGTGATTGGAAGAGATCCGACCTGGACTGTAACATATGCAACTCTATTTCTCTGCATATATATATATATATATATATATATATATATATATATATATATATATACACACACACACATATGAAATCCTCTTATCTGTTAGCCATATGTTGTCTCCTTTGCGTGACTAACAATCCGACCTGGTACACAGCATATGCACTATAAGTGATAATACTTTGAATATATCTTCTCCCCTAATGATGGTCTGCTCATCCGATGTAAGGAGTACTCTGGAAGTCTTTGATTACTGGGGCATATCTGGAAGCGGGAAACATGTTCCAGTACAATTAAAATTGAACACTCAAAGATTGTCTATAGATATCGCTGCTCAATTTAGGTGGACAACAATAGCCCTGGTCGTCGTCAGCTGAATGGTCCTTAAGATATAGTATCTAGAAACTTAGGATCAGATATAATATCTAGGAACTTAGGATCACATTGTCTTGTCACTTATAGTATGTCCTAATTTTGTCACAATTTTTCGTGTTTAAGTGGACAATAATACCGACAATCCACCAGACAAAGATGTGAATATGAAAGGTACCGACAAGCGGATAATGGTCGTCTAAAAACTTTGATCCCTAATCCTCAACAGGTTAAAGCAATTTATATATGTTTAAATTGATTCTTGTCGTTAATAGATTTTTAAATCTCATTTTATTTTATTTTTATTTTTATTTTCTTATTTTTTTATTTTATTTAATTTTATCTTAAATTTTTCATTAAATCTTTGAAATTAAAATTTTATTAATCCTCAAAATAATTTGTTTTTGAAATTAAAATTTTTCAAAATAATTGTTTAAATTTCCATTAAAACTGTTGTGAAATCAAGCTGTTCACGTGGTAATTTTCATGAACACGGTTAAAATTTTAAATTATTTTCATAAAATTGTCATGGTTTGCTGTTAAATCTTCTTAAAAATTGTTTCTTTTATGTGTAACCGCACACGTCCGTGTGCGGCTGACTGTTTGCTGCCACATCGAGTGTGTACGGCTGACCTTCTACAGCTGTACACATGCGTGTGCGGCTGAGTGTATCTGCGTGTGCGGCTGAAATTTCTTTTGTTGCTCTAATTTTTCATGTGTTAACTTTCAGATTAAAATGGGAGACCTGGAGTTTGCTAAAGCTCATAATTCTGCAATTTTTCTTGAAGATCCTCCTGCAGCCCACAGTGACTTGAAATTCATTGTGGATGGTTTGAAGAAATCATGCTTGGTTCATTGCTTATCTACAAACCCTGCCATCTACCAAAGCTTAATTAAGGATTTCTGGAGAAATGCTGAAGTAAAGAAGAATGATCGAGGCGAAAAATTTCTGGAAACAACAATTGAAGACAAGAAAGTTCTAGTCATAGAAAGAATCATCAGAGAATCTCTTTAAATTGAGGACATACCTGAGTACGTCATGGAAATTGAAGTCCATCAAATTGAGAAAATTTTGGAACATATGGGATACAAAGGAACTTTTCCTCCTACAGTCAAAAGGCTGCTTCCACCATGCTGGAAACTGTTAGCTCATGTGTTCGTAAGTTGCGTTTCTGGCCGGAGATCAGGAGCTAACGAGATTTCTCTAGCCAATACTGGTGCTATTGCTGCATTGGCAGTAGGTTTTGAGTTTAATTTCTCAAAATTCATTTTGAATGAAATGATACTGAATATTGAAGGAAGCAAAAGAGACAAATTTTGCATGTATCCAAGATTCCTTCAAATCATCCTTAACGTAACTCACCCTGAGTTGCAGAGAGGAAATGATACTCTGGATTTCAAATCCATTGGTCCAAGTGCCTTTGGAATAATGAAGCAAAAGAGAGGCGGAAAATTTGTATTTGAAGGAAAATTTCCTTTAATAAAATTTGGAATTTTTAAAGAGGATGATAGAGAAGAAGCAGCAGATAAATCCATGCCGACAAAAGATGAATACACTCATAATTCTCCCTCTGAGCCTGTAGTGGAGGAGATTCATCAATCTCCCACAGCTTGTGTTGCTGATGAGTATGATCATCAGAAAGCAAATGATTCAATATCTTCTCGAGGGGATGACGGGGATTATCTTTATGAAGATGTAGAGTTTTTGAATGAAATCGACTTTACAGGAATCAATGATGATATTCCAACAAACATCGAGTTTGATTTTGGTGATGAAGATTTTGATCCCTTTCTGGATACTCCCAGCAGCCATGCAAATAAAGTGAATGAAGTTACTTCTCTAGCAACCAAGACTAGAAGTGAAGGAAACTCTCTCAAAATTCTGCTCACCTCCTCCAAGCCCTTGGAAATCACTACAAGTCAAGGAGATGTGACATTAGAGATTCCTCCCTCTGTGTCACCTGTCTCAACATCAACTCCAGTCATTTCTATGATATCTGAACCTCAGACTTCCCAGACCTCCATTAGAACAAGCCAATCTCTTGTGAGCCTGGAGGTACCCTCTGTGAAAAGTGCTCCTCAAATTATCTCAAAAATCACTACAACCACTGCTCACTCTCCTTCAAAATAGACTGATGAAGGTCCAAGCACCATGTTTGAGAATGGTGGATCTTCTTCTATTCCAGAATATTCCCCAACACGACCTTCTCTTGATGAAGCATCTATCACATTAGTAAAACATTTAGCTCAATCTAGTCCAACCTCGTCACGCGGAAAATAAATATCATTTAATGAGGGACGGACAGATGATGACAGATCTTCTTCATCTGATTTACGAGAAGAAGTTGGAATCCTCCGTCAACAGCTCATTGAAAAATCTATTCAGATGGATCGGCTCTCTGCACATATTTTTGAGCTCAGGGCAAAAGATAAAGAAAAGACCAAACAAATCAAGGATCTACAAACGAGTCTCCGTTTTGTTCTAGCAAACTATTTCAATCTCAAGAATGTATTGTATGATGCCTTTGGTGAGAAAGTCAAAGCCCTTTTCCAATAGCCTCATGGAGTAGTTGATCCTCCTTCTGTTCAATCACCTCTTGCAACTGATGATCTACCTGTTAACCCACCTGTTCCAAGAACAACTACCATTGTAGACAGATTTGAAAAGGAACCTGAAGGTAGCAGAGCGAGAATTACAATCAAGCAGGGCAAAAGAATCACAAAACATAGCGAAGGCCTTCTATTCATGAAAAACTCCAATGAAAATCGCAACACGAAAGACCCTATCTTGACAGTAACAGATTTGAAGAAAAGGAAGTTTGGTGATGAATACAATGACAGAACAAGCATCCGAATGTGGGCCTTTGATCCAGTGATGAATTTGTGAGTGGTAAAGCGAAAATCAGGAGCTTCTGAATGTTACAAAACACCCATGATTTCAACTCCTGGACCAAAACTGATCTTGCTGAATTATCTAGGGCCCCATTCCATAATCCCTCTGAAGATCAAAATGCTTCAAATTTCAAAAGATTCCATGACAGACAGGTCAAAGAGAACTTTCCGTCAATGAAAACTGCCAAAGCTCTATACAAAAAGGACAAAGATGTTCTTGATCCAGAATCAGGCGAACCCATGAAGATTATACTTTGGCCTGCAACTAAGAAACAAAAGGAAATTCCTATTCCTCAACACTTTCATGAGGGATATCTAGATGACATGGAATTTTGGGCATATGATGACGAAACAGCCACTGCAGCCATCAAATTCAAGAATCGAGAACATATTTTGAGATTGATTAGTGCCAAAGATCTTTTACGCTTCAGAGAAAAAGATATACGAACTTTGGCCCGTCATCAAATAATTTGCAGAAAGGATGTCATGGAGGCTGCTGCTAAAGAATTCACGGAAATGGTAGCTACAATTATAAATGGAAGATTGTGGATGGGTTCAATGGGGAGATCAGATCTGAGGTTGTTTGAGAAGCCCACCGAGGAGACAAAGGAGTAAAGACAAGACCATGCTAGTCTCAAACCAAGGGGGAGACTGAAAGAACATATTTTTATGGTTTGAGCTAGGCATCATTATATATAGATGATAGTGTCTTTATTTATGTGTCTGTGAGGTGTAGTGTAATGTGTGCTGCCACATATGTGTGTGCGGCCGCACACTGTGTGTGCGGCAGCACACATCTGCTTGGCAGCACTCTCATATTCTTGGTGTGAGGGGTACTATATATAGCTTCTGAGATGTGTCAGATAGTACGATTTTTGCTGGTGTAAGAACTTGGCTACAGTTGTATTTATCTCAAGATGTACCTGACATTTATTAAATATAAATGTGTGCATGCTTGTTTTTAATTCTTCTTCTTTTACATCTCTTTTATTAAAATTAACTTCATTGATTACTAGATTGGATCATTAGATTTGGGACTTACAATTGGTATCAGAGCTGAATTTGGTATCATTTGAAGTTACTTTCTCATTAAAGTATTGTTGAAGGTTTGCTGCCAACTGTTGAAGGTTTGCTGCCAATAGTGTGTGTGGTTAAAGATTTGAGAGTTTACAGAAATGAGTTTAGGAATAGAAAACAACCTCAAAACAACAAGATTTGAGAGTTTACCGCCCAAGAACATCTTGGGGAGTAAACTCCATTTTAAGGGCCAAAAGTGTCCCAATGTCCCTCACAGCCTTGGAACTCAATCTAGGGAATACCATTACATGTTTAGACATCCAAAAGAAACAGAATCAAGGGTTGAAAGTGAGTTCACGGCCAAGGAAGTTCTTGGGCCGTGAACTCCATATTTTGATGCCAAAGTGCCCTAAATACCTTCGTTAAGCCAAGAGACAAACATAACACTTTACCTTGATGTGTCTAGGACCCAAAGCAATGAAAATACCAATACCCATGTGTGTTTACGGCCGCAAACACATGACCAAATGGTCCATGGGCCGTAAACTCAAGTTAGGGGGTGTTTTGATGCCACAAACACTTCCTAAGGCTTAGGCTTGAATTTAGATATGTCCCCTAAAGTGTTTATATCCTAGAAAACATAAGGAGTCACAAGTATTAAGGAGTTTACGGCTAAGACAAATTCTTGGGCCGTAAACCCCTATAAAGGGGACAAATGACACCCAAACACTTGTTTAAACCTAGAAGCCCTTCACCACTTAATTTGTATTAATGTTAAACTTCATTTTGTGACCTAAGAGTGAGTTTACGGCCAAGAGTTTACTCCCCTGGTCCGTAAACTCCAAAGCATGTGGTCATTGGACCATAAACTCCCATTAGAGGTCTTGCACTCCTTTGTTGCAACCTATTAGCCTCCTAGCAGTTGACCAAAAGTGTTTTCCTTGCGTTAGGATGTTTATACATGTTTAAATAGTGGTATAATCACTAATTGTTTATATACATATGTCTTCATATGTAATTAGGATCATTGTGTGTGTCTAAAGTCTTCACTTGACACCTAACAGTCCTACCTCATCAGTTCATCCGAATCACCCACAACAGGTGAGTTCATACCCCTTAATCAACGTTTTAAATGATTTTAAAAGCTTTAATGGGGGGGGGGGGGGGGGGAATACAAGTAGAAAACAATATGTTATTAAATCAATCTTATGTATTTTATAACTGTGTTTTCACTCAGTAGATTTCACATACTTCAAAAGGTGACACATGAAATGGTTTTCTATCTTAAAATACCTTGATAACAAAAGTATTACTTTTGAAATGTTTATTAAAACGACATCAAGTCACTATTAATTATTGTTCAAAACTCCTAGATATCTTGCAAAACCATTATTTTTACCTTCTTGAGAAAAACTACACTTATACGCCTATGATTATATATATATATATATATATGTATGTATGTATGTATGTATATATTGATGTTATAGTTTCCATCCTTCGTTCAGTTTCCCACACCTTGGTGTATCGAGGGTGCATAAATCTACTTGAACAACCAATTACTTTCCAGTTAATTATCATAGGGATAGCTAGACGAAACAAAACATTATTCCTATTAGAAGGAATCACATAAGAGTCAGTTCATTCATGAGTCTACACTAGTACCTTACATGATACATGAGTACAAATACCTAGGATTACATGATACATGAGTATGTTTACATAGCTACGTTTTTCTGAATACGCTTACATGAATACGATACATGAGTACTGTTACTTAGATACATTATCATCTATTCACTTACCTGGATACTTGTACCTAGAGTTATTAGGAAGATTTATTCGTACCTTCTGTGTAAATTTTCCTGCCTATCCCTGTTCGATGGGATGTCTAGAAGGGACTAACCATTCCGGAACCCAGATGTTAGTAACACTGGGTGATGAACATCTATGGATGTCTAAGGTTATCAGTTATAATAGGTGGATCGATATCGGAACTAACCATTCCTCTATCCTACTATTGCAACAGAGGATGAGATGAAAATCTTCGGATGATTATTAGGTTAACGCTTAAATTAGGAGTCGGCCACGGGACTATCCTTTCCTCCAACCTTCTTCTGCTACAGAGGAGAATTGGACAATCTTCGGATGTTCATTAGGTTATACATGTCACTTACTACGATGGCGTGTTAGTCCTAGTAACCAGGGATACCACTTACATGATTATATTTTTCCTATTTACTTTATTTTGTGATATATTCACATAAACGATGAGTTAGACTTCGTACTTTTAGTACTAGTCAATAGAAAGGAAAAACTATCATTTACTTACAGAACAATTAGGTCTTGGTAGAAGACTATCATATTATTTTCCTATTTTTCTTTATTTTGTGATATATTCACATAAACGATGAGTTAGACTACGTACTTTTAGTACTAGTCAATAGAAAGGAAAAACTATCATTTTACTTACAAAACATTTAGGTCTTGGTAGAAGACTATCATATTATTTTCCTATTTTTCTTTATTTTGTGATATATTCACATAAACGATGAGTTAGACTAAGTACTTTTAGTACTAGTCAATAGAAAGGAAAAGCTATCATTTTACTTACAGAACATTTATGTATTGGTAGAAGACTATCATATCATTTTCCTATTTTACTTTATTTTGTGATACATTCATATAAACAAAGAGTTAGACTAAGTACTTTTAGTACTAGTCAATACAAAGGAAAAGCCATCATTTTACTTAAAAAACATTCGGGTCTTGGTAGAAGACCACATTTCATACTTATATCAACTATGTTATTTAAAGATTTATACGACATTCTTAACAACATTCCAAAACAGGACAATAACACCTAAATACTTATGAATTCACCAGCTTTAAAGCTGATACCCGCTTTCAAAAGGACCTGTATTCTCAGGTCATCAGTTAGACAGGTGCGATGGCCAGGTTTTTGAGAAGACGGAGCACGGTCAGGACTCATATTATTTTGATTATTTATTTTATTATTATACATTATGAAAGAACACACATGTATTAAAACTTTACTTTTAATGCAATGGATGATGTTGTTGCTTGTTTACTACTTTACACTGTTATGATACTTCACATGACGTCCTCCACCCCGGAACGTTTCCGCCGTTCTTGGTTTTGGGGTGTGACAGATTGGTATCAGAGCATTGTTTATAGTGAATTAAGTATATCAACCCATAAAAGATATAATAACTATAAACACATTGGGATTAAAACATTCTGTCTAAGAGTTTATACTTTTAAATAATAAAACATTTAACAAAGTATACGTGCCTGTATTCATACTAAAATCCGTGTCACAATGACAAGAACAAAAGTATTGAGATTGTTGAATATCACAGGTAAGCTCGGGGATGTATGGTCCGTCTTGGGAGTGATATAGCCTGATCAACTATGTTGTTCCGAGGAGTGATTAGCACATGCCCAAGAATGGTTGTGATATGGCAACAAGTCGAAAAACTTACCAACATTACCACAATGAGAACATTATAATAGAACCTAAGTCTAAAATACCATAGGGGTGTTTTGTGTGACTATAAGTACTTTATACTTGAGAACTAAAATGGAATCTTCATTCCTAAGTTGATAATTGCTAAGTGGATACGCTAAAGTTATATGTAAATAGGATGTTATAGACTTAGAATCGGTGAAATTTTTGCTTTACCCCTATTCCTTGTGAATTTGGAGTTGAGGTCACTTATTCGAAGGCCTATCCTATGTTGATTACATATAATTGGTATGCACATTACAAATAGCGATGAAACTAATGAAGATTTCCTAAATAATTATCTAGATAGTTCGTCTAATAATTATTTTCTTACCCCAATTCTCGCGTAGATAACATGGCTGGATTCCATCCCCACGGCAACCTGTTCCTTCCGAACGAAGTGATTGCTGGATGGTTTGGAGAAGAACCAGATGATGATAATCCAATCCCTCTGAATGATCATCATGCTGACAACCTTTCAGATGATGCCATCTCCGAACCCGAGGTTGAGAACCTACCCCAGGCAGCTCCCTTTTCAATTCCTAACCCTCGTCCGGCTTTTCATGGCTCGACGCCTGAGTGGGTGGAATGTTTGGAAACATGGAGCCAAGGACAAGATCAGCCCATGCCATTTAATGGTGACCAAAGCTTCTATGACCTGAGCTACCGGGGCTCAGTAGACAGAATCATGCCAATTCTGATCCGAAGAGTTGCCCAAAACGAAATTCAGGGCAGGATAGCTCTACCACGTATCGCAGAAGTTGATACAAATGGAGGAATGCATATGCTTCACACCAGTCGCCTTGAACATGCTCGTGAGAGTTCTGAAAGAGACCATGAAACCCTGCTGCAAGCACTGGCTGAATCACGAGCCGAAGTCATAGAACTTCGAGTACGCCAGAGAGTGTACGAAAGACACCTACTTGATGTGGAACGCCAACTGGCTGAACTGAGAGTTCACCAGAGGGATGACCGTCGCTAGTAGTAGATACTTTACCTTATATTCCTTGTTAGAAAGGAATCGTGTTCCTGTCTATGCCCGATGTGGCATTTTCTATGAAACTATCTTGTACTGTAAGTACTTTAGTTAGGTCTTTATGCTGTCAAGAACTATCTTCTCTGGATATGATGTAAGACCCTTTACAAGGTTATTTTCCCGAACCTGTACTTCATGAATATCAAAGATATTGACAGTCGGCTAACATCTGTGTCATTCTTTATTCAAATACTCTTATGATACTTTCATTAGAGTCTATTTGAAACATGCTCTAGTCAAGTCATTGGACTATAGCCATTTAACTCCGGAGACATCTCCGTGTCTCTTCTAATGGTTGGATCACGTTATTCGCCAACCAACGATACCTCGGCTAGAACGACAAACATCTTGAGACCATTGTATGAACTTACTTTTGATCTTTGCTAGGACTGCATCATAGGGATGTAGGTCGAACCTTAGAGAACATACTTCTATTCTTTATATGAGCGATCAAACTACGTCTAGTTTCAACCATTCTCGCTCACAAATTCATTTTCTTTCCATGTAACAGAATCATGTCACCGAAGAAAAACGATCAGCCCATCAACCAACCACCAACTCTTCAGATTGATGCAGCTACCTTTCAAGTTGCAGTCTCGGCTACCATGTTAGCTATTCTGACCCATCTGAACGCTAACAACGCAAGTGTTAGCGGGATTGTTAACAACCATTCCAATCCAAGTAACAATCCAGCACCGCAACGAGCAACAAACTACCACGATACCCCGAGTGTCGAGGCCACGAGTAACAAACGAATGTTTTGGGACAAAAGGCAGGACGAATCGCTTCGAGGGGCGAATAAGAAACAACCACCAGTAACAACCTTCACAGCCACGACATTAGTACCTCCTACTACCATCCCTTAGGGCATCCCAATTGTCCCTAAACCAGCCAAAATTTATGTTGGAAATCTCCCAAAATGCATTAAATGCAGTTTTCACCACCATGGACCTTGTAGGGAGATGCAGTGCTCACACTGCAACAGGAAGGGGCATACAGCCCGTTACTGCAAGACTCCAATAGCTCAGCCCGCCCAAGTGCCAAACACCAGTGTGAACCAGACTTGCTACGGTTGTGGCAAAGTAGGTCACTACAAAAGGAACTGCCTAGAGGCAACAATTGCTGGCACAGACGAAAGTCTACTACCAACCACCACCACAGGAGAGTCTACTCCAGACCTACGTTAATGTAATTTAGGCGTTTCATTGTAACAGACTTATGAACCATCCCAACGCTAGTGCAACCAGAGTCTTATCTTTTGCGGGATCCAGTCCGTTTAGGGATGCTCATGCTGCGTATACTTGTCTTTTGTAGTATACCTTGTTCGCAGCAATAGTCTTGTAGTAAATCCTAAGTACAGTAACTCTGTTAATGGTTGCTGTGTTGTGTTTTGTCTGTAACGCCTTATGTTCAAATCTAATGTCTTTATTTTCCATATGATTCCGACTTTATCATACAACTCGAGTAAACTCGATCCTCGCAATACTAGCTTCCTAAGTACATCTCTTCTCAGTAATCGTCTTTTAGCGAAGCCATCATATCAGAACACAGTATCACTCGTACAGTACGTCAAGTTCAATCCAAAGATTCATATGGTCGAGCTATCACGGAAGAATGTATACATGAGGGTGTTATATAATCAATGTTCTACAGGTTTAGAATTGATGATTCCACTTTAACTTCTTTTCCCTCAAAGGGGATGTGAGCTTAAAGAAGAATCAGTTATTCAACTACCTTTTCAATCTTAATTATATACAACTTGTATACACGAGATTGTGATCGTTGAACCAAGTATGAATTCTAATATGAACTTCAGGACGGAGACTGCCCAAGACTACGAGTAATTGCATTTGGCATGTGAACAAACTTAGAACCTAGTATGACTCTTATAACCAGATTGCCTTACAGTCTAAACACCTACGGAAATACAAGAACAAACCGAAAAACTCAGTGAACTACTCAACAATAGAATTTGAAGACTAGGCTTCTCACCCTTGAGAGCTCTGGTCTTATTCTTACCAGAAGTCGACAGAGTGCATCCTATGTACCTCGACGAACGGGGACTTCATTAAGATTTCCTTTGGAAATCATTATCTCTGCCTCGCATAGATGAGTTGATTGAAAAAACACAGGGAAAGAATTACATTAAAAAATGGACATGAAATCCGAATATCACCAGTTCAAGTGTTAGGGAAGGATGTCCTATAGACTACCCTCCAAACTCGATGCGGACACTTCGAGTCCATAGTGATACCCCTCAGATAGGACCTATACGCCCATAGTATTCATGAGTTAAATGAGTGGAGTACGCCTTTCTTACTAGGATCAGTTCGTCATTTCTCCATATAATGACTTACTTATCTACCCTCATAATAAGAAAGAACCCATAGTAACATTACCCTCGGAGATACTTTTCACAAAGTTCTCTGAACATGAGTTTTGGAATTAAAGAGTCAAATTTCCAAGGACACACTATTAGTGATGTGGAAATTCTTGAGTACTCTGTCAAATTATCCAAAACCGTTGGGAATTTGTTGACACCGTAGTCACCGATGGAAAATTTGCCAAATTCTAGGTCTTACACACCTACTATCATAGTCCATCCGGAACTCCCCGCAAATTTTAGAAACCCTTTCGACTTTGACCGACCAAGGGATGGCCCTTGACTGCGAAGTAAGCGAGAGAAAGAACCTTTGGAATTCCAAGTGAGAGACCAAATTCTTTAGGAAACCTCACTCTGGGAACGGCTTAATATGCTTAGTAAAATGTGGAAAGCTAAAATCCAATATAGTTAGGACCTCCGAGATTCTTACCAGAATCGGTCCTACATTTCACAAACTAGACTTACTCCGCGAACTCAGTAACGTACATTTTCCTCTTTGTGTCTCGAACTTGAAACAATGTCTTTCCGTTAGGACTTTCGTAAGCCGTCTTGACGAGATCAGGATTTACGAGATCCTTGCCTTTGTATTAGAACCGTAGTGACCCTCGACCGAGTGGTCAAGCGAATGTAGCAACGCCATTGCCCATTAGTGAAGGTTCATTGGAATACAACCGAGAACCCGACTTCACTTAGGGGCGCGAGAACCAATCGATTAGGAAGTTCACCTAACGACTCGATCACTTCTACCTACTTCCTTGCCTAAATTTTAATTTCGGGACAAAATTCCCTTTAACAGTGGGATGATGTGACAACCCGAAATTTCCATTATGAACAAACAATATCACTTCAATAGAAGTTATAACAGTCACAACAAATTTTTAGACTTTTCCGTATAAGTTTGAATAATTCATGGTTTACAGTTTAGGAGATATCAGGAGAGTGGATGCACTAGGGTTTTGTGCAACTCTGTTAGTCCAACACTCTATTATATTAGAGTTCATTCCGGGAATAAAAATATTTTTTGCCAAAAATCCCAGGACTATATATAGAAATCTGAACCAAATAATTCATTAGTTACATTTCCAATTCGAGAAAAGCCAAATTCTCTCTCACGGATCTTTGTGTTTTTATCCCAAATCATGAGTACTTCAATCTAGTTGTATTATATAGCTTAGATTGTGCTTAATAACATCAAAATAATGACAGAACAACAAGATATGTGAGTTTACTCCCCAAGAACATCTTGGAGAGTAAACTCCTTTTCAAAAGCCAAATGATGCCTAGTCCTTCCTTAAGCCATGAAACCAGTTTGGACTTGTACACAAATGAGTTTAGGAATAGAAAACAACCTCAAAACAACAAGATTTGAGAGTTTACCGCCCAAGAACATCTTGATGAGTAAACTCCATTTTAAGGGCCAAAAGTGTCCCAATGTCCCTCAAAGCCTTGGAACTCAAACTACGGACTACCATTACATGTTTAGACATCCAAAACAAATAGAATCAAGGGTTGAAAGTGAGTTCACGGCCAAGGAAGTTCTCGGGCCACGAAGTCCATATTTGGGTGCCAAAGTGCCCTAAATACCTTCGTTAAGCCAAGAGACAAACATAACACTTTACCTTGATGTGTCTAGGACCCAAAGCAATGAAAATATCAATACCCATGTGTGTTTACGGCTGCAAACACATGACCAAATGGCCCATGGACCGTAAAATCAAGTTAGGGGTGTTTTGATGCCACAAACACTTCTTAAGGCTTAGGCTTGAATTTAGACATGTCCCCTAAATTTTTTTTAGCCTAGAAAACAATAAGAGTCACAAATATTAAGGAGTTTACGGCCAAGACAAATTCTTGGGCCGTAAACCCCTATAAAGGGGACAAATGACACCCAAACACTTTTTTAAACCTAGAAGCCCTTCACCACTTAATTTGTATTAATGTTAAACTTCATTTTGTGACCTAGGAGAGAGTTTACAGCCAGGAGTTTACTCCCCTGGGCCGTAAACTCCAAAACATGTGGTCATTGGACCATAAACTCCCATTAGAGGTCTTGCACTCCTTTGTTGCAACCTGTTAGCCTCCTAGCACTTGACCAAAAGTGTTTTCCTCGCGTTAAGATGTTTATACATGTTTAAATAGTGTTATAGTCACTAATTGTTTATATACATATGTCTTCATATGTAATTTGGATCATTGTGTGTGTCTTAAGTCTTCACTTGACACCTAGCAGTCCTACCTCATCAGTTCATCTGTATCACGTACAACAGGTCAGTTCATACCCCTTAATCAATGTTTTAAATGATTTTAAAAGCTTTAATGGGAGGGGGGGGGGGGGAATACAAGTAGAAAACAGTATGTTATTAAATCAATCTTATGTATTTTATAATTGTGTTTTCACTTAGTAGATTTCACATACTTCAAAAGGTGACACATGAAATGGTTTTCTATCTTAAAATACCTTGATAACAAAAGTATTAGTTTTGAAATGCTTATTAAAACGAAATCAAGTCACTATTAGTTATTGTTCAAAACTCCTAGATATCTTGCAAAACCATTATTTTTACCTTCTTAAGCAAAACTATACTTATACGCATATGATCTTATATATGTATTGATGTTATCGTTTCCATCCTTCCTTCAGTTTCCCACACCCTGGTGTATCGAGGGTGCATAAATCTACTTGAACAACCAATTACTTTCCAGTTAATTATCATAGGGATAGTTAGAAGAAACAAAACATTATTCCTATTAGAAGGAATCACACAAGAGTCAGTTCATTCATGAGTTTATACCAGTACCTTACATGATACATGAGTACAAATACCTAGGATTGCATGATACATGAGTACGTTTACATAGCTACTGAAGAGTTTAAAACAAACTTAAAGATCGATTAGATCTATGAAACAGGTAGATAAATGACTAGATAAACAATTAAGAACAAGCTAATGAATCAAAAGGTGTCGAATGATTCAATAAACAATCCTCAGAAGAGCTCGATAAAGAACATCAACTGTAGAGGATTTTAGGGTTTATAATATTCAATGAGAGTGACGACTGTTACTATACGCATACATGCATGCATATATTTATAATGAAACCCTAACCATTTTTCTAAGAAAAAGAAGGCTAATCTAGTTAAACACGGATTGACAAGCCCAATCCGGTTGTAAAATAAAAGGGCCCAAGACGCAACACAATTATCTTCAACAATCTCCCCCTTTGCTTCTTTGGCACAGAATCTTCATTCCCTTTTAACAGCAGAAGGCTTCTTCACCGTCTCAAAAATCCTCGGTATAATAGCCAGAATGTGATGCCTGAAGGTGATATGCCAACGAAGCATATCAGTGAAGTTCTTCTTGTCTGCTATGGAGTTCTGCTTGCATCGGTGAATGATATTTATAATATGCTCCAGACAATCTGTTGAAAACAGATGCTTGTCTACCAAAGAAAACAGAAACTTATGCTTGTCGCCTCTTGTGAACATGACCGTCAGATTTGAAGAGTCAATTTGCCCTAACTTCATTTTATGAACGTCTCTTGTCTTGGAAGTAGGCTTGACGGTCGGTTTCTTGTTCATTATCTTTGCTATTTCCTGATCCATAGTGGCGAGCTCATGGATGTAGGAAGCTAACATTCTTTTGAGATGTTTCAGAATCGGTTCATACTCTTTATGATTGGAGAGAAGAATGTTGTATAGCAGAATCCAATCATACGGATTCAGACTGGGAAGATCTGCCAGAGAAATGAGATGTTTTGTGTTGGCCGTTCCTCTGTTTATTTTGAAGTTAACGTTCACAAATTTCCCAGCCTGTGTTGGTTTCAGTACCTTGAATTTAATTATCTTCTGTGCACTCCATGTCAAGTACTACGGTTGACCATACTTCAAATAGAAATCTATTAATTCTCTATCAACCTTCAAGTTTGGATGAGGGACGTCGGCAGTGACATCAAAGCAATGAAATGTAAAAGCTTTTCGCGTGATTGGCATGTCAAACTGCGAGTCTTTGGTATTTTCACACTCGAAAGATGCAATCGGTTCCAACCAATATATGGAGGGAAACTCAATCGCTTGATTGATGAGTGTGTCTCTGTCCCATTCTAGGAACAGAGTCTTCTTGGCTTGTAGAGAATCCTCATCCTCCTTGATTTTTCTTTCTCTAGCCTCGGCCTCTCGAGCTATTTTAAGAGTTTCATCCAGCTCTTTGTCCCTTTTCTTTAGTTGAAGAGCTTCAGCGATAGTTTCATCTGTATCTGACTCGCTCTCAACAAGGAACTATTTTCCAGAACCCGAAGCTACATTAACCTTCGGTTCTGTCTTTGATAAACCTTCCTCTCCCCCTTGTCGCGGAAGAACAAGCTTCTCCGAGACACCCTTCATTTCGCTCAAGATATTAATCGCAGGAAGGAGTTTAGCCTGGAGATGCTGTCTGATAGTAAGGGTAAGGAAGGGATCATGAGTGTCAAGAACATTCGTCAACATATTCTTGACATCACCAGCGCAACCTTGAAGAACTGTCCGCTGAGTTTTCAGCAAAGAGATTTCTTGTTGTGCCTGGGCTAGTTGTATCTTCTGAAGGTCGATAGTTCCCTGATGCTTGACAAGATCTTCCTTTAAGATGCTTTCTGCTGCTAGAGAAGCAAAACGTGAATCCAAAGATTGGAGAAAAGAGGTGGATTCAGTTTTGAGGTCAGCACGCAGAGCCTCAAACTTGGAGGTTTCACCCTGAAGAGTAGCCGAAAAGGAGTTGACTGACGTCTAAAACTTGGCCGCACTGGAATCAGCATGTGCTTTGAGAGAATCAAGAAAGATCTGAGTTGTGTGAACAACCTCAGAAACTTCCTTTGTGGCTTTGGAGCATGAAGCAGCTGAGTTGTCGATGGCATCAGTGGAACGATCTAGAGCGTCAGTGTACGTCTTGATTGCAGACTCAATGATGGCTTTCAGCACGACACCCCCGTAGGCTTTATTATCAGCCAACAGACTATCGAGTTTGTCGTGAATTTCTTGAAGCTGCTGACTGGTAACAGGGGTATCGGCATCAGTGTCTGTGGGAATCCGGTATGGGCTATAATAAAGAGAATCGTACTCTTCATCATCACCGCCCAAGGTAGCACCGGAGTTGGAGGATGGAGAAGGAGATGGTGGGATGTTGATGATGGGAGTTTCAACCACAGTAGTAGCCCCTGTATCAGATACATTGACTGTTAATGGTGGTTGGCAAGAGGTGATAGTAACTGATTCAGTGATAATTGGTGTGAGGATAGAAGATGTAGGTTGAGTAACGGAGAAGGGAATGGTTGGTTCTGTTGTAGTGGGAGGGATGGTTATAGGAACAGAAAGGGGGACCTTCTGTGTTGGTGATTGGGGTGGGGTAGGAGTTTTAGGAGAAGTGGGAGGAGTGGGTGATTTGGTAAGTTTGGAAGATGCTGGTGGAGAGGGTGATTTGGTAATTTTGGAAGATGCTGGTGGAGAGGGAAGATGAGTGCCTGCAGGAGAAGATAGTTGTTGAGGAGAATGAGCAATTGTTGTCTCTGTTGGAGGAGCAGCAGCCTCTGTGTCGGATGGGTCATTAGGAGTAGAGCCAGGAGAAGGAGATACTTTGGCTCTTTTAGCCATCTTCTTGACCTTATTTGATTTGGACTGAGAAGGTTCCTCTGCATCGGATTTTCGTTTGGAGGATCTTCGCTTTCTCTCCTTTTTCGGTTCAGTTTCTTTCTTCTCTGGTTTCTCCTTTTTGCCGGCCCTCTTGCCACGGTTGGCAGGTTGATCAAGGGCTTCTAGTGCAGCTTTCTGTTCTTCGGACAGAACCCTTGGAGGCAAGGGTGTTCTGGTGCTATAGTCAGCCATGATTTTGCTGTGAGGCGTGACACACCTGTACATGGATTCAGGGATTAATCCATAATGGAGAAACTTACTTGGATCGGAAACGCTGATCTTCTTAGTGTGGTAAGAGGCAATTGAAGCCATAAGAGCATCCTTCATCACAAGGATTTCAAGGGAATCCATGGCCTTCTTTGTGATAAGCGTCCAGAAATGGCCGCATGAGATCTCAGAGTACTGTGTAGAGGTGTTGAGACTCTGAATGACTTGAGACCAGATTATGGAGCCATAATCTAGGTTGATGCCGTTGTAAAGACCATAAAGTATGGTGAGAAATCCTTTACTCGTGGTATCAGAACCACCACACCGCTCCGCTAAACCCTTGATCAAAAGGGTAAGCAATCCATTCCATTGAGAAGGAAGACAAGATTACTTGACCTTCGCGATCGTTGTAAGAACATCCGTATAACCCATCTCGTACATCATCGAGAAAAGTTGAGTAGTGGTGATAAAATCCGGTGAGATGACGGAAGAATCAACTGCAAGACCTAGAAGAGAGCAAAACCTGGTTTTGGACACAGAGGTTTTCTTGTCATGGATGGTGAAGTAGATGCGATCTTTGTGTTTGTCATAGTTTGCTATTGTGTAGACTTGAGAAAGCAAGGACATTGGAACGGCTTCCACCTGCGTGAGTGCCAACAGCAATGGGGAATATTTTAGGCATTCCACCACGTGGAGCATGTACGCATCATATAGGAACAGGGTCATCTCTATAATCATATTTTGATTAGGCTTGATGGAGAGCAAAGATGAAGATGCAGTTTGATCTTGTGCAGAAGAAGAAGTCGCCATTGTTGAATTGAAGAAGAAGATGAACAGTGGAAACTTTTCAGAGAGAGAAATTACGTGGGAGGTAAATGCCAAAGAACACGATCACCCCTTATTTATACCGTTCACTGGAGAGAGAAAATCGTGATGATGAGGAAACCAAAACGTCGCCTGAAAAAGCGCGATTGGAAGTTATGGTGTATCCTAGGAATACGTCAGCACACGTGGGTGTGAAACGAGTCAATTGCACGCGCCCAAATCATATTTTCGTACCGTTCGAAATTCCTTGTGCCCTTGTTTGGTTACAACTAAAACTTAAAACCATATACCAAACAGCAATCAGAATGTTGGAAAAAATTAATTTTCGTGCATAAGAGTGTGAAAGATAAAGAAATAAATCAAAGGTGTTTGAGAGGTGAGTGTTGTCTATTAAGAAGACAGAACGTGGAAGATTCCGGGCAAGAATCACTTCCTTCAAAGCCAAGAGAGACTTGAAGTGCTTGTGTGGTTTCCCTGGAAATACGATCAGTTGTCTATTAATAAACAATGAAAGGCATCTTTTGATCATGGGCTGAGGGGTAGCTGACCTCTAACCGAACATCAAGTCTTAACATAAAACTGAGTGTTGGCAGAGATACCTGTGAGACTGATGTGATCTGTTGAACAGGTAGGTGGGAATTATCATGTGACAAGCATGGGATAAACAGAAATCTCAAAGAAAAATAAATTGGACCTCTTTGGAAAGAAATGTCTTAGATGGAGACGATTTCATAAAAGATCACACAAAAAGAAAATAAGATTTCCAAGGAATATCTTGAGTATATCACTCACCGTCAATTCATTTCAGGTATTGGATTTTGGGTTTCACTTAGAACGTGGTAATCGAATCCAAGATCATAAACATAGAGGTTGTGTAACCATAAGCTTCAGTGGTAAAGACCGAAAGCATCAAGGGTTACTTTAGGGAATCGAAGGTAAATGTAGAATTTGAGGAGGTGGTTAAGAGACCGAACGTACCTTCTCCTATAGAAGTGGGACAAAGCAGAGCAACTCATGTATCAAATGAGTAGAGTAAGGTAGCTCTAGACCGAGTGTGAGAGAATAGCCTGATTGGGAAGAAACGATAGGTATTGATCAAATCATGAAGGCGTACTCAAGGTCATAGAGGCTTGCGACAACATACAGCAGCATGCTTCTAGGGACATCTAACTAGTCTGAGAGAAAGATAAAACATACCTGGGTAAACACTACAGAAGGTGATACTTGTAGTTACCTGTGCAAAGCGTACACCGACCAGGACTTGCGAGTAGTGGAAATAAGTAAGAAAACGGAATAAAACAGAAGGATAAAATGTTTTTGTGATTTTGAAATTTTTTTGAAAAATAAATAAAAACAGAAAGATAAAATGTTTTTGTAATTTTGAGATTTTTCTAAAAAATAAATAAAAACAGAAAGATAAAATGTTTTTGTAATTTTGAGATTTTTCTGAAAAATAAATAAAAACAGAAAGATAAAATGTTTTTGTAATTTTGAGATTTTTCTGAAAAATAAATAAAAACAGAAAGATAAAATTGTACAACATAAAAAATGATGAAGCAGAGATAGACCGAGCGATCTATATATTTCGGTGACAATTTCAGAACAGAGAGGAACCGAGCGGTCTGTCTAGTTCGGTTCCAGTAAATCACCAGAGCAGAGAGAGACCGAGCGGTCTGTTTGCTTCGGTTCCTTTAAATCTCCAGAGAAGAGAGCGACCAAGCGGTCTGTTTGCTTCGGTTCCTTTAAATCTCCAGAGCAGAAAGCGACTAAGCGGTCTGTCTATTTCGGTTCTTGATTCTTAGTTGGAGATTTGAGGATTTGGGACCGACTCTCCTACCATCATACCCAAGCCTTGTAGAATTTTGTTGAAAGTTGTTTCAGGAAGAGCTTTGGTAAAGACATCGGCCAATTGATCAGTGGTTCGAACAAAGTGTACTTCAACGTTTCCGTCTTCCACGTGATCTTTGATGAAGTGATACCTCAGTGCGATGTGCTTGGTCTTGGAATGTTGCACTGGGTTATGACAGATCCTAATTGCACTTTTAGAGTCACAATATAGTGGGATCTTTTTCATATTGAGTCCATAGTCTCAGAGTTGACTCTGGATCTAAATTACTTGAGAGGTACAGGAAGCAGCGGCAATGTATTCTGCTTCAGCAGTAGACAGAGACACGCATGTTTGTTTCTTTGACTGCCAGCTAACCAACTTCCTATCGAGGAATTGGCAACCGCCAGTGGTGCTTTTCCTGTCGAGACCACAACCACCAAGGTCTGCATCTGAGTAGGCTTGAACGAAGAAGCCTGAGTTAGAAGGGTACCACAGACCTAAAGAGGTAGTTCTCTTGAGATAACGGAATATGTTTTTCACTGCAAGCATATGAGGTTCCCGTGGATTTGCCTGAAACCGAGCATAGTAACAAACAAAAAACATTATGTCAGGTCTGCTAGTAGTAAGATACATTAGAGAGCCTATCATTTGACGATAAAGTGTAAGATCAACAGCCGGTTTATCCAGGGATGGAGTGAGCTTAGTGCCGAATGCCATTGGGACTTTGACCTTTGAATCTCCCATCATGCCAAATTTTGCTAAGAGATTCTTTGTGTAAGCTTCCTGGTTGATAAAGATGCCTTCAGGTCCCTGTCTGATATTTAAACCAAGAAAAAAGTTAATGGGACCCATCGAGTTCATTTCAAATTTAGTCTCCATCAGCTTTCTAAATTCAGCTGTTAGGCTTGGATGCGTGGAGCCAAAGATGATATCACCGACGTAAATTTGAACGATCATAAGGTGGTTACCTTCCTTTTTGCGAAAGAAGGTTGGGTCAACCGAACCTTGTTTGAATTTGGACATCTTTAAAAATTTAGTCAGCGTTTCATACCAGGCCCTCGGTGCTTGTTTCAGACCATACACGGCTTTATCCAAAATGTAACAGTGATCGGGATACTTTTCATTCACGAATCCAGGAGGTTGATCCACATACACAGTCTCTTCGAGATCTCCATTGAGAAATGCACACTTGACGTCCATTTGAAAGACCTCAAAGTTTTTGTGAGCAACATAAGCAAGAAATATTCTCACTGATTCCAGCCTAGCTACCGGAGCGAAAGTCTTTTAATAGTCAATGCCTTCCTCCTGACAGTATCCTTTGACGACCAGACGTGCTTTGTTTCTGATAACGTTCCCTTCCTTGTCAAGTTTGTTCCTAAAGACCCATTTGAGACCAACAACCGAGGCATGTGGAGGAGTTGGAATAAGACGCCGGACCTTGTTCCTTTCAAATTCAATCAGTTCGTCTTGCATTGCTTGAACCCAATCGGAGTGATCAAGAGCAGTTTTAACTGTCTTTGGTTCAACTTTTGATACGAATGAGTTAAACATGCAGAATTTGACTTTTGAGTACAAGGATGCTTGTTTTGCCTTGAGTTGTGATCGAGTCAGAACTGTTTCTGAGATATTACCGACAACTTGAGAGATAGGATGATTTCTGGTCCATTTGGTGAGAGGAGGGAAGTTTGGATCAAAAGATGGATCTAATTCAGCATTTATCATTTCTTCTGGTTCGGATAGACTGTCGAAGTCGTATGACATATCAGCATGCTCCCCCTCGACATATGATCTTGCAGGAATGTCTTGTGAATCTTGAGCTATAGTGGTTTCTTGAGGTGATGATCTTTCGGGTGTTGATGTACCTACGGTTGGTGGGGCATTTTCGGTTGGTGAGGCACTCTCGGTTGGTGAGACACTCTCGGTTGGTGAAGCACTCTCGGTTGGTGAGACACTCTCGGTTGGTGAGACACTCTCGGTTGAAGGTTGACACCTTAGCTCCCCCTCAACTTGTGAACTTGGCTGGGATGAAAGTGGATCCTCCCCCTCAACTGATGGTGGACAATCCTCCTCTACTGATGCATTGTGTTGGGGAGGGTCTTGTGAACTCGATTCTTCTTCATTCATTCTTCTTGCAGCATCGTCAATAAGTTGCTTCAAGTGATCTACCCTGTTGTCTGCTGCACTGGCTTCAGAAAGAGTGGCCTTCTCTGGTTCATCAAAAAGCTCCATGAATTTCTCGAATAAATTAGCGATCGAGGCTGTGACTTGGCCAGTTTGAGGAAAGATTTCTCCAGCTGTGTCTTCGTTGACCTTTAGCTTTTTAACATAGCTATCATCAAAAGTCACGTAGTAAGTTTCTTCGATCTTCCTTGAACGCTTGTTTAACACCCTGTATGCTTTGGAAGTAAGAGAATAACCCAGAAATATCCCTTCGTCAACTTTGACATCAAACTTGTTGCAGTGTTCTTTGGAATTGAAAATGAAGCATCTGGAACCGAACACATGGAAAAACTTCACATTTGGCTTCCTGTTGTTGATGATCTCATAAGGAGTGAGAGTGAAGCGTTTGTTAAGATACGACCTGTTCTATGTAAAACAAGCAGCAGAAATAGCATCAGCCCAAAAATATAAAGGTAAGGAAGCAAAACTTAGCATTGTTCGGGCAACTTCACATAAGGATCGGTTTCGTCTTTCGACAATTCCGTTCTGTTGAGGTGTCTAGGGAGCTGAGAAGTTGTGACTGATCCCCTTTTCTTCCAGGAATTCTTCAAATTCTTTATTTTTGAACTCCAACCCATTGTCGGTTCTGATGTTGCGAACGACCTTCTTCTGCTGTACTTCAATCTACTTGATGAACACTTTTAGCTTGTGAGTCGCTTCAGATTTAAGCTTCAGAAAGAACACCCATGTAAAACGTGAAAAGTCATCAACAATAACAAGAATATACTTGCTACCACCGATGCTTTCTATAGAAGATGGACCACATAAATCAATATGAAGTAATTCCAGTGGTTCAACGACTTTAGTGTTTATTATGGATGGATGACTTTGACGACTCTGCTTCCCCATTTCACATGCAGCACACAGATGATCTCTGTCATACTTGAGCAATGGGAGACCCCTCACATGACCTCCAGTGACAAGTTTGTTGATATCTTTGAAGTTGAGATGAGAGAGTCTTCTGTGCTACAGCCAGCTTTCGTCAGATGGTGCTTTGGATAACAGACAGATGGCTAGGTTTCCTTTGATTGGTTTGAGATTTAGGGGAAACATTTCACCTTTGCGCTCTGATTGGAGAATAACTTTGTTCGTCTTCTTCTCAATAATTTCCGAACCTTCATCATCGAATGAGACTTTGAGACCAGTACCTCCAACAAGCTGAGATACAGTGATGAGATTGTGTTGTAGTCCCTCTACATATGCAACTTTCCTGATTGAGAAATCACCGTTTGTAATCATCCCGTAGCCTTTGATGGTTCCGAAGGAATTGTTCCCAAATTTGACATTTCCACCATTTGAAAGAGATCTGAATTCCCTTAGTTCTTCCTTCCTCCCTGTCATGTGACGCGAGCAGCCACTATCAATGTACCATTCTTCGTCATACTGCTCGTCACTGATAACCTGTAAAAATTAAGCAGATTTAGGAACCCAGAGCTTCTTGGGTCCTCGTGAGTTGTTTACGGGAATAGTAAGAGAGATGTCAACAACATATGTTTTTTTTATTAGTGTTGTTTCGTCTTTTCTTTTGATGGTGAAAACTTTGATTTTATTTGGATTTAATGGTTTTGGTATTGATTTTGATTCAGTATCTGAAACCTTCTGTTTTCCTTTTTGTTCAGCTGATGACTGAGATTTTTGAGAAGAAATAGAGTGGACTTTAGGACGAGAAGAGACAGAGGATTTTGAGGAGTTAGAAGAGTTAGAATGAGATGACTCAGAACGGTATGACTTCTTGATTGAAGATTCTAGGTGTCTCTTTTGCTTTTGATTAACGGTGGGACCAACTTTAGAGTTTTGACCTCTTTTAATTCCCAAACCGAACCTGTGCTTTTGGTTGAAATCTTTCTCTGAACCGAATCTATACGTTCGGTTGTTGTTGTGCTCTGAGCCGAACCTCTGCTTTTGGTTGTCATTATGCTCTGAACCGAACTTCTGCTTTCGGTAATTGTTCTGCTCAGAACCGAACCTCTGCTTTCGGTTGTTGTTATGCTTTGAACTGAACCTCTGGTTTCGGTTGTTGTTCTGCTCAGAACCGAGACTCTGCGTTCGGTTGTCATTTCTCTCCGTCGATCCAACAGGATTTTTCGCTGGTTTTAAATTCCTGTCTTGATGTGAGAAATAGGCATTTTGCGATTGCCAAAACTGTTTTCTTTCTGAGAGATTTTTCCTGTATCTCTGATTTCTTTCCCGTTTTTGACTTCTCATCTACTTTGGTTGATGATGGACGTTAGCTTTATGTTTTTGATTTTCATTGGTTGATCCACTCTGAACCGATGTTGTTTTGCTTGGAGATGTGACTTCTTTTGCAGGAATTTCTTTCTCTTGAGGGACATCTTTTGTTCCACTGCTACTTGCCACGTTGAAGCAATCAAGTTTATTTAAAGGTTCTGGAATGTATCTACCTTTGCTTTTCCATGAAGTCCTTTCAGACAGACCTACCGTTTCATCAGCATTGTCAATGGGAGCCGACCAGAAGAACTCATCACAGCCATCAGCATTATCTTCGTTCACAATAGCTGTTAGTTCAGCAGTCTGATGTTCGGTTACACCTGTGACTTTGTATACCTGATTCAGAGTGGTCCTAACTTTTTGGTATACAACTGCCTTCTCTACAAGAATCGGGGACTTTTGTTGGGACAACCGAGCGAATTCCACAGAATTTTCTGAGATGACATTTTTGTGGTTCTCGGGTTCATTTTTGACAAATTCTGAACAATCAACTGTGTCCTCTACAGAAATTTCACTCATATTATCGTCCTCATTAAGCTCAGATGCATTTTCAACATCAATTTTATTTTCCGAGCTTAAGTTGACATTCAGTGAGTCAAATTTTTGTATAGTTTCGGTTCTAAGCTTCAGTTTATCATTTTCATCCAAAAGATTTTTGAGCATATTCTTGTGGTCCTTGGATTTTATGAAAGATTCAATTTTGTCCAGTCCATACAAATATGTTGGATTAACATCCTCAGACGAAATAATACTCTCACAATTATATGCGTCAGCATCAATTTCATCTTCCTTAAACTCAAGAAAGGGTAAAATCATGCGATGAATCTTTTGCCCTATTTCACAATTTAAATGAAGCTGAGTAATATTAGTATAAAGACGTTTGGCAATCAGACAAAAAACATTTCGCTGTTTCAAAAGCTTTAAATTGTCTCTTTGCAAATAAATGTTTTCATCTTTTATTTTGATTAACTCTGACTCCTTCAGTTCGATCCACATCTTCCGTTGCTCACTCTTCGAAGACACCCTGCTTAATTGATCAGTTAGGTTAGAGTTGGTGACCCGAGTTTCAGTTAAACTACTATCTAGATGAGAGATTCTTAAATTATCACATTTTAATTCCTTTTCATATGAGCATTGTGGGACTTTAAATGAGACAAAAACTGATTGTACCTTCTTGATCAGTTCATCAAGTTCGCTGAACTGCTCGCTGAGTGGTTTGGTAGTAAAGCACAGATTCTGCTGTTCTTTGTCATCATTCTCACCATCAGTGTTGTATCCTCTCATCTGAGAAACGTCGGACACCATCAAGCATCTTCCTCCACTGCTCTCTTCTTTCGCTACATAGGCCTTTCCATGTGAAGGCTTCCTCACTTCATAATCTTCAGAGTCGGTTGACCAAACCTCCACGCCACCGAGCTCTTCATCAGCTACCGAACCCTGCACAATCAAAGCATTCATGGAAGGGTTAGCAGCAGATTTCTTCTTCCTTAACTCATCAAGCTTTTTCATCAACACAGCTTCTTCATCATTTTCTTCATCCTTTTCTTCCATCTTTTTGAGGACGCAATCTTTTGCATAGTGGTTCTTTCCTCCACAATAATAGCAGCTCACTCCAGAATCTCCTTCAGCCTTCTGTTCCTTCTTTGCTTCTTCAACTTTCGGTTCATCTTTGATCTTTTCAGTGCTATATCTTCCTTGCCAGTTTCGGTTCCTATTGGTGGGGAATCTCTTCTTGATGAATCTCTTAGGGTTTGACACCATCATAGCATAGTCTTCAGACGTGAGATCATAATCATCCAAGTTGAGATCTTCGTCCTCTATCACGGCTTTGCTTTTCGACAGGAGGGCTAATGAACCTAGACTTGAAACCACTGTCTTCTCCTGCAGTACTATCTTTTCTTGAGATTTTAGGATGCCCACCAGTTTCGCCAAAGAATAGGATTTGAATTGCTCGTGTGCTTTAACTGTGGACACGATTGCTCTCCACTCAAACCTGAGTCCATTCAAAAAAGTAACCTTCTGTTCAATAAGCTTCCTTTCGATGTCATGGTTGATCATCCTGCTAAGAAGATGATTGAAGCGATCGAACGTTTGAGTCACCGTTTCTTCTGTTCCTTGCTTGAACTCACCAAACTCAGACAAGAGTAAGGTTTGAATAGAGTGTTCAAGATCTTCATCTGTAGAGTACAATTCACGTAGCCTGTCCCATATCTCTTTAGTAGTCGTGCATGAACTTACCAGCCTAAAGGTATCGGATTGAAGAGCAAATCTAATCAATCTTAGCGCTTTGATATTGCACTGAAATTTAACTTTTTCATCTTGCGCTACATCTTTAACATCTTTCAGGAGATCATTATACTCCGTTTGAGTTTTAATAATCCTTGAAGTTGCTGAATGAGAAAACGGTCCAGAGATAATTGCTTCCCAGATGAGGTATCCATTATCCTCAGATCCTATGACATAATCTTCAAAGTGATTCGCCCAGACTTCATAATCATGGGTGTTCAGGATGGGAATCTTTGTTGTTGATCCAATGCTGTTTGAAATATTGATGGGATTGGATTGTGACTCGTCCATAATTTATCGAATAACCTGTTCAAAGATCAGACTTGTAATATATCAAATTAGGGCAAAAATAATAAATATTGAGATACGTCAATTATGAGATGACGGCTCAATAAATATCAATGAATGCGGAATAACCCTAATCGAAGCTTTTTCACAGAAAAGAAGTGTATTGATTACATAGCCTCCTGCTCTGATACCAATTGAAGAGTTTAAAACAAACTTAAAGATCGATTAGATCTATGAAACAGGTAGATAAATGACTAGATAAACAATTAAGAACAAGCTAATGAATCAAAAGGTGTCGAATGATTCAATAAACAATCCTCAGAAGAGCTCGATAAAGAACATCAACTGTAGAGGATTTTAGGGTTTACAATATTCAATGAGAGTGACGATTGTTACTATACGCATACATGCATGCATATATTTCTAATGAAACCCTAACCGTTTTTCTAAGAAAAAGAAGGCTAATCTAGTTAAACACGGATTGACAAGCCCAATCCGGTTGTAAAACAAAAGGGCCCAAGACGCAACACAATTATCTTCAACAGCTACATTTATCTGAATACGCTTACATGAATACCATACATGAGTACTGTTACTTAGATACATTATCCTGTATTCGCTTACCTGGATACTTGTACCTAGAGTTATTAGGAAGATTTATTCGTACCTTCTGTGTAAATTTTCCTGCCTATCCCTGTTCGATGGGATATATAGACGGGACTAACCATTCCGGAACCCAGCTGTTAGCAACACTGGGTGATGAACATCTACGGATGTCTAAGGTTATCACTTATAATAGGTGGATCGATATCGGAACTAACCATTCCTCCATCCTACTATTGCAACTGAGGATGAGATGAAAATCTTCGGATGATTATTAGGTTAATGCTTACATTAGGAGTCGGCCACGGGACTAACCCTTCCTCCAACCTGCTGCTGCTACAGAGGACAATTGGACAATCTTCGGATGTTCATTAGGTTATACATGTCGCTTACTGCGATGGCGTGTTAGTCCTGGTAACCAGGGATAACACTTACATGGTTATATTTTTCCTATTTACTTTATTTTGTGATATATTCACATAAACGATGAGTTAGACTACATAATTTTAGTACTAGTCAATAGAAAGAAAAAACTATCATTTTACTTACAGAACATTTAGGTCTTGGTAGAATACTATCATATTATTTTCCTATTTTTCTTTATTTTGTGATATATTCACATAAACGATGAGTTAGACTACGTACTTTTAGTACTAGTCAATAGAAAGGAAAAACTATCATTTTACTTACAGAACATTTAGGTCTTCGTAGAAGACTATCATATCATTTTCCTATTTTATTTTATTTTGTGATACATTCACATAAACCAAGAGTTAGACTAAGTACTTTTAGTACTAGTCAATACAAAGGAAAAGCCATCATTTTACTTACAAAACATTCGGGTCTTAGTAGAAGACCACATTTCATACTTATATCAACTATGTTATTTAAAGATTTATACGACATTCTTAACAACATTCCAAAACAGGACAATAACACCTAAATACTTATGAATCCACCAGCTTTAAAGCTGATACTCGCTTTCAAAATAACTTGTATTCTCAGGTCATCAGTTAGACAGGTGCGATGGCCAGGTTTTTGAGAAGACAGAGCACAGTCACGACTCATCTTATTTTGATTATTTATTTTATTTTTGTACATTGTGAAAGAACACACATGTATTAAAACTTTAATTTTAATGCAATGGATGATGTTGTTGCTTGTTTACTACTTTACACTGTTATGATACTTCACATGACGTCCTCCACCCCGGAACGTTTCCGCCGTTCTTTGTTTTGGGGTGTGACATTGTTACCCAACAAGATCCAGTACAAAATTTTTTATGAATATGATTTATGTGTGAGTTTTATTCGCAAATCCTAGTCATGATAAATATTTTCAAAAGCCAACTTGTCACTAACTACACTGGTTATACAAGTAATTTCATTTAAAATTTCTCACCTTATGTTAAGGTTGATTTGTAATGAAATTTGAAACGAACCCAAAAATATCTTTTAAAAGAAGCCCTTTGATACTTATCAAAAAGTATTCGATTGTGATTCACGGGAACACACACATGCCGTTGATCATCTCTCTTGATGATTAATGAAGCAATGTTTACCTGGGGTTTAACTGCCTTTGTGTCAAAATGAATTTTTGACATCACAGAATTCTAAAATTTTTTTTTTTGTTTCTTATCTAATTTCTTTGGAACACTGCACTCACGAAATCCTTGAGGTTTTGAGTAATACCAACTCAGGCTGATGATTTCGCAAATCTGGTATATGACTTCACTTTACATCCCAACAGTGAAAGAGCCTTGCTTCCATGCGAAGGGTTCTAACGGTTATAATTCAGCAACGGAATATTAACAGACTGTGTATGCGTGACGAATGGTATTTGGTCTGGGTTTCAAGAAGATGTGACAGTTTCTTTTTCACACATGGCTAACGTTTGCAGTAATGATCCAATTTTCAAGGTGCCACGTCGAATAACATTAAATGTATCCCGCTTTAATTTCAAATCGATTTGAGTAACCTATAAAAGGGGATCCAGATCATTGTATACGGTTACGCGAAAAAAATTCTCATACTCCTAAAAAGTATCAAACTCTTTCAATCATATCTCTTTCAAACCCTAACAATGGCTGACACTTAATCAAACACTGATGAAGTTCTCTCACAATCACTCCTGAAGATTCAAAGCAACAACTATCTGGTTGATCCAAATGTCTCATCCTACCCAGCATAATTGAAGATGTTAATCGTTGCCTTGAAAAGATCTCCTTTGTCTACTGCAATGTTCAAATTCTTCTCCATTCCGATGACTTGGTTGTCATTGGCAGCATCATTGGCTTCATATAACCATGCTACTGATGTTCTGACCTTTAGTCTGGCAAACAACAAAAAGGTTAAACTTACCTAGAAGTTGTTCATCGATTTCTTGAACATTCCTAACAACACTCCATTTTTCAAACCCATTAATTCTCAAATTTTCCACATGTTCAACGAAATGGGTCATCAACCAACACTTGAGAAAATCAGTGACTTCAGAAAGTCAGGATTACCGTGTATGTGGAATTTTCTCTTTGGTATTTTTCTCAGATGCTTAACAGGTCGAACAGTTAGTCTTGATAGGGGGTGTATGGAAGTTTATGCCATGGTAATGGGCTTATATTATGATATTAATGTGGATTATGCAACTCAATGATGGAAGGAGTTTGTTAAGAGTCTGGAAAAGATGAATACGGGAAAAGGAATTTCATGTGCAAGGTATTGGAGCCTTATTCTAGAAAAGATATATGAAAAAGAGGGAATTCAAGTTCCATAGGGTGCTGATGTGGCTGAATTTTCATTATATCAATTTCCTAAGCAGGTGAAGGATGATGAAAACATTTTTACCCATGTTGCTCGCATTCCATATGCGATGTTTCGCAAAGTATCATCAACTCACAAGGTGTTGATACGTTATATGAAGACTTTTGATGCAGCTGTGGAAACTAGAATTTTATTAGAAGTTGCTGCTAAAACCCGAAAGAAAAAGAAGGCTACCAAGCATGATGCACCTGCTCAATCTTCGCAATAGGGTCATGAAGAGGAAGTTCAGCCAGAGGAAACCTCTCCAAAATCGAAGAAGGAAACAATACCCTCAAAATTAGGGGTATTGAAAAAGCTCTGCAAGACAGAAGTGAGTAGTAAGGGGGTTATAATTCGTGATATTGCAGCTCCTGTCTCTCCAGGATCTAAGAGGCAATGTGCTCAAGATGTTGCGAAGCAAATGAAACAAACATTGTTGAAAAAGTGAAAGCTTATTATTCGCAATGAGTCTTCCAATGAAGAGGTGGTTCAAGACACTCCACTACATTCTTCACCGGTAATCACTTCTGTTCCACGTGTGTCCAATATTCAAATTTCGCAAATTTCTTCACAATCGCTTGAAATAGTCACTACCAAATCAGTTTATGAGGAGGTACCTATTTTTGATACAGTTGTCAACGTATCTGATACGGAGGCACTTATCACAAGTGTTGAAACTACTCTACCAATTATCCTACCAGTCACCATACCTGTTTCCTTACCATCTGTATCATTTTCCACTACTACACTATCTACAACCTCATCCATTTTTGATCATCCTCTACAAAACCCATTTAAAACCCTATTTCCTTCACAATCACCTGAAACTCCTCAACCTTCGCAACCTATGTCTGATAATGAAACAGAAGGAGGAGCTTTTGGAGGAGTATTTGAAGATATTCACTTTGATTCAGAGGAGGAGGATATACCTGATCATATGCTTATGACAGGAAAGCAACTCAAAATCCTGAATCATAAGATGAATGCCATTATTCAGTCGCAAGCTGATTCTGGCAGAATGTATTCTATCTCAATAATGGAGGTTGATGTTATGTAGAAGGCTGCTGAGAAGCGTATATTGGATAAAGTTGCTCAAACGGACAAGAATAATGAGCTTCGCATTACAGCTCAAGGAAATTCATTCAACGGAGTTGTCAAAGATTTACAATCTGTTGCAAAAGAACGTCATGTTCTGTTTGTGCAGGATGTAAAGAAAGTTCGGGAGGATGTTAATTTCAAACTTGAAGAGTTGAAGACTGATCTTGCGAAGGAGCTTTAAGATATTCATTCTCAACAGGTTGAAATTCATAAGTGGGTTGATGCAGTTGTTTTAGATGTCAACAAACTTACTGCTGCCCCTATTATTGATGTGAATCGTAAAGAAAATATGGCGAAGTTTGATACGTCGATTCAAATGATGAATGACTTGAAGGCCTTGATTTCGCAATCTTCATCTTCATCTATTCTTACTCCTGAATTCTTGACTCTCAAAGTAAATACTTTGGAACAAGCAATTCAGAAGGCACTGGCTCCGATCGCGAACTTCACCTCTTTACTACCAAAGAATACCCCACCTGCTTTCACAGGGGTGCAAGGGGGAGAGAAGAGTAAAAGTAAAAAGGATGATGCTAAAACTATGGGGAAAGTCATTTCTACTCAACTCAAATCTACTCTTCCAATACTCACAATGCCAATTTCTTCAACCACAGTAACAACAAGGCCAATTCTCAAGGGAATTGTAATTGGATCAAAAGAAGGAGGCAGTTAACTGATGATGTGGATAAAGGAAAAGGTATTTTGTACGAAAAATCGAAGGAGGACAATAGAGCTGAAGTAGAGGCTGAATTGGAAAGAATGAGGAGATCCTACGAAGCTATATTATTATGAAATGATAGAGTCAAAAATTGTGGGAAGAGAAATGTATGAATTCGAAAAGAAGCCAAAGAGAAGTTATGATATTGCGAATTCAGATAGTTGTCAGCTAGATTTTCCAATTAACGAAATGCTCTTCATTACAGCTCAATTCAAGATTAGTCAGAAGTTTGATAATCCTAATGACTACACAAACTTGAAAATAAGATTTCATGCTTTATTGGGGAAGAATCCAGATGAAGTATGGTCATTCATGAAGATCAAAAAGGTGTTAACAATCAAGAAAGATGCAAAGTTTGAAGACATGCTTCAAAATTTTCGTTATTTTGTTATTCGAGCTGATAACAGTCAGTATGATTTCATAATAGCTGACTTTCCTTTGATGAATTGTAATGATTTGATTCAAATGGCTCTCATTTTGAAACATATGGAAGAGAATAAGATCAAAGCATCTGAGACTGAAGTGTTCAAGATCGGGTTCGCACATGTCAAGATGTTTCTTGTCAATTACTTTGATTGTTTAGCTCTAACTAATGTAGAATTGGCAGATACTTTGAAAAGAGAAGTGAACGTCCCTTGGGAAGAAACCTTAACTCAGTCAGCATTATCAAATTATGTTGTTGGGGAAATATGCCTGAAACCTTTCGGCATGGTGTTTTCGGGAAGAGATACAAAGGGAAATCCCAAGAAATTTTTGTTTAAGGTCTCAGAGGTTGAAAGATATACTTCTTCGCAATATACGCACTATATTGTATGTATGAACAATTGCAAGAAGAATAATGAAGGAGACAAGAAGGAGCTCCAGAAGGTAATCTCCTGGTATGGAGAAGTGCGAAAGACAATTCACTCAGCTATTCAAAGGCTTAAGGACTGAATAGTTTCGACTGTGTACAAAGGGGGAGATTGTAGATGTTAAATTGTAAAAGTCGAATTGAGTGTTTATTTAGTTTTCACATTTTTAGTTATTTTACTAAGTCAGTTTTATGCGAAGCGTATTGTAATAGACTTAGTATACTTTTTGTACACTCAGGTTCCCTATAAATAGGGACTGAGGATAGAAGTAGAGGATAACTTTTGGAAACTCAAATATCCTTTCTGCTTATGCTTGTAATTAGTCTTAATCAATATAAGATCTGATTAATATTTACTCTTCGTGTTCTTACTATTCAATTACTCAAATCATAATTGCTTTCATAATCTCGATAACAATTCTCTTCAAAATAACAGAGTTTCACCCAGCAGCATCCCTGCCGGTTAAGTGTATTAGTGAATGTAAACTCTGGATAGTATTAATTGTGTGCACACCTCGGGATGTGTGTTTAATTGAATGTGAGCTTGTATGTAACCATACTGAGTGATAGTAGTGTAGTAGCTGACCCTGCAGGTCACCAATAGTGTAGTAGTGTTTGTCATCCCTGGGCCTAAGAGGCTCGGACTGTAGCTAGCAGTCGGGATGGAGGAAAATATCCGTCCCGTATAGATCTATACACGTAGTGGTCGCTCTCCCTACAGGAGGCGATAGTTATTCGACGATCGCATAGCGATAGGTCGTATAGAGAGATAGTGCATCACATTCTGTTGTAGTATTTTCTTTCGTATGGTATATAGTGTTCTCTTAGTATACTTTGTATTGTTCTCTTGATGTAGTTTATAATATTTCTTCTTGTAATGATTAGTGTTTCCTTAGTATAGTGTATAGTGTTCTCTTCATATAGTATATTGTACATATAGTCTTGTAATTGTACTGATCATAGTGTGTATACTAGTAATATCAGAAATGAGTGGTAGTTCTTAACTATACCTATTATAGTTAAATTGAGTACTTGATTGAGTGTGTTCATTATGTAGAAGCATCGAGCTAGAGTGAAAACTTTTATGTCTAACACAAATATACAAGATATATAACTAAGTATTAAACGACAGTCGGACAGATAACCTAACACCCTAAGTCCACAATCAAACAAGAAGAGGAAATAAGGCCAGTTATCAGCTCTAAGTCCTTCAATACTTTAAGGTTTGAAAATAATGAAAATCAGTTTCGAGACAATTGATTTTTGAAAATGAGGTTAAGAAACATTTGAAATAACTTTACTGACAAGATACTGTAGAAAATCCTTTTGATAGAAAGTCTTAATCACGTATGATTGATACTGCAATGTATAGAATTCAAATTGTATTCCCCCCCTATAAAAGTAGTTAAAAATATTTGAAAGGTTAATTAAGGGGTATGAACTCACCGTTGAAGGTAGGGTTCGAGTATGTGATTCGTACGAGTGTCGAGTGTCAACGGATGCTCTGAACGCGAGTAGCCCCTATTAATTATATGATGACACATATATAAGTTAGAGTTAAGGTGTTTCATGACTAAACATAATTGGAAATCTCTCCTAAGGGCTTGGAATCACTAGGGCTAAGTGTCCCGTATTATATACTCAATGATATATGTAAATTTAAGGCCAAATATGGGTATTAGGGTGTGTGTATGGCTATAAGGGTGAGTGTGTGGCTAGGGTATGCGGCCAGACTTGTGAATGAGGCTGCACACTAGAGTGTGCAGCCGTACAGGGTGTGTGTGTGGCCGTACACTCCTTGCTTGAGTCCCAGGTGCTGAGTGTGTGGCCTTACTCTCACTATGGAGGGTATTATGAGTGTGTGCGGCCACCTGATGAAGGTGTGCGGCCGCACTCCTTCATAAGATGAAGAACATGAAGAGTTTGAGGCTTGGATTCAAGTGTTATACCTCTATGACAAGCTAAATGATGGTGTTCTTCACGTTTTAGAGGCCTTCTAGGTGTTCTTGGGTGGTTTTCTAGAGAGAGAAAGGATGCAACCAAAAGTGAATAGAAGGGGGTCCTCCACTTTATATAGGGTTGAGTGTGAGGCTGGAGGGGTTTGTTGTTGGGTGTGCGGCTGGGTTGGCCGCACACACTAGTGTGCGGCCGCACACACCTCTCTTGGTGTGTTTGGCTTGATTTTGTGATGCAACACCCTTCCTAATCCTTCCTAAGGCCCATATCTATGATATATTAAGCCTAAAACACTAGCACGAACTCAATTTATTATTAAAAGATGCTAACTTCACATAAATTATAGATATATGGATAAATTTCACAATGTAAAGGTGTTGGGTTGTCACACCTGGCATCGGGACCAACCCTGCACACAAAGGTGGTGGTAAAACCGGACCTGATAAATGGAAATTTTCGCAGTGGATGAACGAGGAGGGCACCTGTGTCCATGTAACTCGGACTAAACACCTCACTTCCACCATCAATGCTAGTACAATCTAGATATGTCACCAATGCGGCGAGATAGGACACCTCAAAAAGGACTGTCCAATAATAAAGAACTCCGGTGCAGACGGGAAGATACTAAGGATCACTGCCACAGGAGAAACTACTACTGACCTCGTTAAAAATATCTACGACATTTATTGTAACAGACTCATAAACTGCTTAGAACTAGTGCAACTAGAGTCTTATCTTTTGCGAGACCCCGTCAGTAAAGGGACCCTCGCGTTGCATATACTTGTCTTTTGTAGTATACCTACTTCGCAGCAATAGTCTTGTAGTAAATCTATAGTACTGTAACTCTGTTAAAAGTTGCACAGTTGTGCTCTGTCTGTAACGCTTTTATGATCAAAATGTAGTGCCTTTATTTCAAATGACTCTGATTTTATCATACGACTGGAGTCCATCGGATCCTCATAATACCAGTTTCGTGCATAAATCTCTTCCTCTGAAATCATCTTTTTTAGCGAAGCCGTCATTCCAGAACTCCAAAGTACTCATGCGCAGAGTACCTCAGGTTTATTATCCTTTTCCGAAGAAACCTCAACAAACCTCCCCGAAGTACCACACGGGCATTACGTCAAGTTTAATCCGAAGACCTATACGGTTAATCTATCACTGAAGAAAGTATACACAAGGGCGGTATATAACCAAGGTTCTATAGGTTTAAAATTACTAATTCCGCATTTATTTCTTTTCATCATTGGGATGTGAGCTTAAAGAATAATCATTTATTAAATTACCTTTTCAATCTTAATTACATACGACGTTCATATACTACTCGATCACAAAATAACCTGTCAGGGATCATGATATCAAGTATCATTACTAGCTATCGAAACACACCTACTACCAGTGCTAGACATTGTGGTATAAATAATCTACAGTAAGAATAATATCGAAGAAAACAGAACACCCGGAAAAGAAACACAAGATACTCTATCACTCTAATGAGCACTTCATACGAATACAACTTAACACATTTTTTACCTTAAAGAGATACTGTTGTCACCATTCAATTTTGATTGGTATATTACTCATCTTCTTAGTTTAACGACTACGAAAGGACTGTTCACCTAACCCACTGAATAACAAAACCTTTGTCCCCTGTAAACCCATCCAACACGGACCTCCGGGTCATCTCTCGCTGTGAAACCCCAAAACACGCACCAGAGGAGTGTTATACTTCCCGAAACCTTGTCACAAGTATTTCAAGGAGACCTTTCGGGAATGTCATGCATAAAACAGACAAGGTTCAAGCACAGAAGCTTGGGACGGATACGACCAGGTACGAGTCCTGCCATGAACTTCGGGCCAGGTTACCCAGGAGTACAAGTGAATGCCCTATCATCCGAATAAGTCTAGTCGTGTAATCCGAGCCCATAAGTTCCTAACTGATCTAATCAAACGGTAGACGCAACAGCAGACCCTATGCAGCGCTTTGAGGAGATGTCATTGCTTATGGCTAAGACGGCTAAAGACGTACGAGGTCGACTAGGTCACGCATGACCTTGAGCCAGGAGCAGTAGTGTTTGCCCTAGAGGTCTAGAGGCACCATGTCTACGATATGAAGCATACAATCTTCACCAATCCTAAGAACCTAGAAGGCACAAACGGCGGGGCATGTTATTCCATGAACTGGATCTGGACAGCGAGGTTGATGGATTCAGAAAATAATGTCACGATCGTAGCACACAAAAACTCACTACTTCCCTTCATCCTGGCTCGAACAAGATGTGTCCGGACCTCAAAGAATGCCATTAGTGGGCAAATAGGAAAAAAGACATCGTTAAACATGTGGGCAAGTATCAGACTTGTGCCAATGATAAGAGAGAAGAAAGGAAGCCTTCGCGTCTTCTACAACAACCAGTGATACCTGAAAGGAAGCGGGAGTGGCTAACCATGGGCTTCATAACCAAGCTACCCAAGGCAATGGGTGGTCTCAATACCATTTGGGTAACCGTCGACGGACTGGCCGAATCCACACACTCCCTACTAATCAATGAAACCGATAGGATGGAGAAACCGACTAGAACGTACATGAAAGGGATTATGCGACCCTTGTAGGGAACTAGGTTAGACGTGAGTATGGCCTACGAACAGCAAACCAACGGGCATAACAAAAGGGGATTGTTAAAAACATGGGCGACGTGTTAATAGCTTGAGTGATTAGCTTCGGTAAAATGTGGGTGTGCCCATTTACCACTTGGCAAAATCGAAATGAACGAGAGTCTCCACTTTGTAGAGGGGAGCATAAAGGCACACATAGAATACACCATCATTTCAAAACAATAACTCCTTTAAATTGACTTAGCTCAAGTTACAATAAGAAATTCCAAGGCGTCATTTAACATCAGGCGGATTGGTCCGCGCTATATCAATTTCTTATACTACGAGAAGTTCCCCATATTTTCTCCAAATTCATGAAGTCCCGGTCAAAGTGCTAATTTCGGGACAAAATTCCCTCTAACAGGGGGATGATGTGACAACCGTCAATTTTCGGTCAAGTCAAAGTCAACTAAAGTCAACAAGTTAAACCAGTCGACTCAATTTACCCGTGGGTACTAGAGTTTATGTTATGTAATTTCTAAACAACTCGCTATTCTTATGAGAGATCATAAATCGAAAAGTAAGTACATCTAGATCTCCTTAACCTAAAACTGTGGTAAGTGATGAACCAAACAGATAAAACAATGTTGCATACTCATCGGGAGTGTGTAAGATCCTCAAACAAGGCTTAACGGGGTTTACGAACCTTGCATTGCAAAGCCGGACACTCACAAATGTCACACACGAAACCTCTCTCAATCATTTTCACTCTATCTCTCTTTGTATGGGAAATCACTCCAAGAATGTGAAATCTCTCCCAAATCTCTTCAAGAATGTGAAATCTCTCTTTGTATGAGAAATCTCTCTAAGAATGTGAAATCTCTCCCAAATCTCTCCAAGAATGTGAAATCTCTCACAAATCTCTCCAAGAATGTGAAATATCTCTTTGTATGACAAATCTATCCCAAATCTCTGTCAAAAGTTCCCGTAACTTTTTATAGTCTTTCGGGCCATCCCGACCCTTAACCAGGTCAAAAACGACTTAAAACGGAGTAAAAACGAGTAAAATTGGCTTAAGGACCCGAAACCCCTCTTAAGGAGTCGAACCCTCTTAGGAAGTGAACTTGTCAGAAGCGAACCTGTCAGAAGCGAACTAGTCAGAAGCAAACTTGTCTGAAGCGAACTAGTCAGAAGAGAACCTCCCTTCGGACCGAACTCGAACCTTTTCTCTCGGGCCGAACCTCGCCTTATGGACCGAAACTCGCACAAGGGACCGAAACTACGTTCAACCCATTTTTCTTCTTACCCTGTTCGCCTCATTTCGCTTTCGGCCCAGCACCAGAAGGGACCTAACCTCTGGCCAGGACCGACAGATCTCGCTGGAAGCTCATTTTCACCCGGTTTTCGACTAGTTTTACGTTTTAGGCCCGTTTTTAATTGTTTTAACGCGTGATTTTCACCCAAAACTTTATTTTAACATATAAGTCCCCATATTTACTAATTAACCATGTTTTTGGAAATAAACCTTATCCAAGAATAGTGGGTGAAGTACAAGAGGTGGAGTGTTGACTTTGCTTTAATCTACGACACAATCAACCTCCCATACCCACTCCCTGTCACTATTCCCCATCAGCCCATACCTAGTCACTTCATTGTACTTTTCCCACCTTTTTCCAACCACACAATTGGTCAAAGGCTAGAAAACTCTCCTCTCTCCTCACACTTCTCTCATTTTCTCATTCTTCCACCAAAGATCAAACATATTTTCTCTCTCACTTCCTCTCTCTAAAAATTCGAGATTCAAGGGCTGATCTTAGATTTTTCCTCCACATTTGGTAAGTATCTTCCTCCTACACTTAGAAATTCTACTATCCTTCATCCAAATCATAGATTGCTTACACAAATATCGTCATATTTGTTGTTAGATCCTCAAATCTTCAAGCATCTCCCAAGTGTTCTTGAGTTGAACACTTCTTTTCTCCATCATCCATCTACTAAAATCACTAAAGGTGAGTTCATACCCCTGTAATTTCATGTTTTCTCAAGTTTTTAGGGGGGGGGGGGTGGATACAAGTTAAAACACCAAGAACATAACTAAACTTTTCTAACAGCTTTCATCAGAAAAGTTGGACTCCATTCACGGACTGTTTTGGAAAACTTAAACATTTTTGTGTTCAACACTATTTTAGGTGTAAAATTTCCAGTTCTTAGCTTTAAAATGACTACTTGCACATCTCCATACGATTTTTCTACAATTAATGGTGATTTTTACAAAACTGCCTATCATTTCAAACACCAATCTGGATCACTCTGTGATTATGGACTTTTTCACCCAAGTTGGAGGTCATTAAAAATCATGATAAACATTATGAGTAAACTAGACACATTTTGGGAACTCTCAGAATTTACAGATTTAGTTTCCGACTTCGTATGATTTTTCTATGACTTTCTAAAACAGCGCAGAATGGTTAAAAATTAGTTAACAACATATAACTTTCATTACACTTTGTATTATGTTGAGAAAAGTGTATAACAATAAATTCTAAATGTTGAATGTGTTTCCTTGTTAGTTTATCATCATAAAATGAAACTTAGTCATTCATGATAAGATTATTCATTCATTTAGAACACGTATATTAAGCTATAATAAGCATAGTTTATGGGTTCATAACACTAATGCATTTTCATAAAAGAGTTCGTATACATTATAAACATTTTGGATAAACTATAATAGGTATAGTTTATGTATCATTTACTTCTCAAACTTATTTACCAAAGGTTTTCATTTTAGTTCACATAAATCTGTTAATGAATAAATTTGTGAGTCATTCGCTTCGGGTTACTTCCAAAGTAACCAATTCAAAAAGTCCTGTAAATTGTAACCAGAGTATCTTGTAGGGAGAACATGATAGTTGTGTATAGATCTATATTGGGTTTGACAAACCCACACCTGAGCTGCTTGCACCATCTAGACCGGCAGGTCTGTGGTGACAAGTGTCATTTAACGGCGACGCCTGAAGAACGTCGCATTACGAGGCCGTCTAACTCAAGTATGTTTATGATAGCTCACATGTTGTATTAACAAATCATAATATTTACGGGTTCTAACTTTAAATTAGCGATATATGTCGATTTAGCTCACTGCAATTACTTTAAGTATGGAAAAATACTTGTACGCCTTCATATCAAAAAGGGTTTTATGTCAACTTAAAATCACTTTTTATATCAATAATTACAGATATTGCTGTATATTTTCAGTCTTGGTATTTAAGACTGCACACCATTCATTACGAGAGTCTTCTCAAATAAAAAAGGGTTTTACGCCAATTTGAAACCACTTTTATATCTTTAAGTATGACAAATACTTGTTCATTTTCGGTCCTGGTATTTAGGACCACATAAATTTTATAAGGAAAATATTGTATTTTTCTTGGTAACATACATCTCTTTACAAAGATCGATTTTCAAACTCTTACTATCAAAATCTTATGAACTCACCAACCTTTGTGTTGACACTTTTTCAAACAACTTGTATTCTCAGGAATTCAGTGAAACAGGAAATCAACAGCGTTTTGAGGATGGGACGATAAATCGTCAACAGTTCATTTTTTCATCATAATGTAATTGATTTGAATCATGTAAACATATACTTTGGTGTAACTTTTTCAATTATATTTATGATGGTTTTAATTACTTTGAGCACTAATATACTCATTGTTGTGATACTATACACGAAGTCCGCCACCCCCGGACGTTTCCGCCATCCTTCGTTTGGGGGTGTGACATAAGTAGTTACAAATAACTACGAGAAAATATGAGGATATTTCAATTTCATTTGCTCCTCACACTCGCAAGTGTATTCAGGTCCTCGCTTGGCGTTCCAGCAAAACTTTACTATTAGGATGCGACTTTGCTTCATTTTCTTGACCTCTCGGTCCATAATCTCTACAAGTTCTTTCACGAAGTTGAGGCTCTCGTTGATCTCGATCTCATCAAGTGAGATTACAAGAGTCTCGTCGGATAGACACTTTTTCAAGTTCGAGACGTGGAAAGTAGAATGTACGTTACAATGTTCGCGGGGTAGGTTGAGTTTGTAAGCTACAGGGCCGATTCTAGCGAGAATCTCAAAAGTCCTTATGTATCTTGGATTTAGCTTCCCATGCTTTCCGAAGCGTATCAAACCCTTCCGGGGTGATACTTCCAAAAGAACGTGGTCTCCCACCTGGAATTCCAAAGGTTTCCTATGTTTGCCTACTTAGCTTTTCTGTCGGTCTGTAGAGGGTTTCAGTCGTTCACGAATATGAATGATCTTCTCTGTTATTTCTTGAATGATCTCCGAACCTGTGAGAGTGCTGTCAGGAACTCGTCCTTTAGCTAACTGTGTGTCACCCACCTCAACCCATCACAGAGGGGACCTATAGTATTTTAGGTTTATGTTCTGTTCTAATGTTCTCATTGTAGTAGTGTTGGTAATTTTTTAAACTTGTTGCAACCTCATAGTCATTCTTAGGCACACGCTAGTCACTCCTTAAATGATATAGTTGATCAGGCTATATCACTCCCATATTTGACTATATGTCTATAAGCCTAATTGTATTATTCAGCAATCGTAATACTTTTGTTCTGTCTTAGTGACACTGGTTTTAGTATGAATGTAGGTATGTATACTTAGTTAAATATTTTATTATTTAAAAGTATAAACTCTTGGTTAGAGTATTTTAATCCCATTATGTTTATATTTTGTATATATTTTATAGGTTGATATACTCAATTCACTATAAATAATGCTTTGATACCAATCTGTTACACCCCAAAACCTGAACAACGGAAATGTTCTGTGGCGGAGGACGTCATGTACAGTATCATAACAAAGCATAATAGTAAACAAGAAACAACATCATCCATTGCATTAATAATATAATTTAATACAAGTGTGTTATGTATAGTTTATAAGACACCAAAAATATGGATCAAAATAAGAGAAGAGTCTTGAACACTCCATCTTCTGAAAACTTGGCATCGGTACCCGTCTACTAATGACCTGAGAATACAAGTTATTTTGAAAGAGTTTATAAGCTTTAAAGCTTGTGAGTTCATAAGAATTTTAGTGTCATTGGTTGCATGAAAATGTTTGTAAGTGTCTGATATATAAGTTTGTAGTAAATGTTTGTATCTTCTAGAAGATCCTATATTTTCTACTAAAAGTAGCCTTCTACCAAGGCATCAAATGTTCTCTATGTTTGTTTCTTTTAAAAGTGTGTATTTTTCCCAAGTGTGACTATCATTAACAAAATATTGTTTTTTTTTCATTACCGTTTATGTGAGAAGATCATAATGTGAATGTAATGAGAAAATAATAAAGTACTGTGATGTTGTATTATAGTGACTACTGTTGTACTAACTACTTTAAACCAATTATTAATTAAGGTATAATGTGATATAATTGTAACCATACTTGATCGACTTAGTAAAACACGATGCTCGAAGACGTCAAAATGGTATGTCATTCATCACCCGTAGACATGCAGGTCCCACTGTAGCAAGCAGCAAGGTGTAGGACGGTATAGATCTATACAAAAATTCTTGGTCTCCTTCCAAGAGACTCTGGTTACAAAACGAGCCATAGTAGTGATGCCATGCCCCGAAGTAGTGACTCACATTTATGTTATAGTATACTTGTATATGTATTGTATGTAGTAGTGTAATGTATGTTCTCTCTATCTAGTATCTAGTAAGTTCTCTTTGATTCTCATCGTAGTATGTTCTCTTGTATAGTGTATAGTATGTATTGTTTCTCGTTATAGTATTCTCTATCTGTTTCTCTTTATAGTATGTATTGTTTCTAGTTATAGTATTCTCTATCTGTTTCTCTTTATAATTTGCATTGACTCATGTATGAACTGACTCTATATATGTTTCATTGTACTAGAAATAGTGAGTAGTGACTTCCTAAACTATACCTATTACAGTTTACTAGTAGAGTTTTTTGTATAAATGAACATGTTTGTACACCTTTGCTACCCAAAGGTACGGAACTAAGATAAAAGCTTTTATGTCTATACATATATACATAATATATAAAAAAGGATCAAACGAGACTCAGACAAACAACAAGGTACTCTAAGTCCACAACCAAACAAGGAACAGGAAACAAAGTGAGTTATCAGTCCTAAGTCCTTCTAACCTTACTTATATAACTATATATCCATTAGACATGGTTTTGACAATATATAACTTTGAAAGAGTTAAAAGAAAAAGTTTGGCATATAAGAACAAGTTTGATAAAGAGTTTAGTAGGTAAAAGAGTTTGATAATCATTTTGAAGTATTTTGCAGCATAAAATAGTTAAAAGTATTGTAAATCCATTTGTTTTGATAGTTATTAATCATATGTGATTGATATGATAACTATAATGTTTCAACTTGTATCCCCCCCCCCATAAAAGCATTTTAAATCATTTAAAAGTTAGATTAAGGGGTATGAACTCACCTATAGTGAGTGGTTTGGATAAACGAGTGATATAGGATGCTAAGTGCCAAGTGAAGACTTGAGCAGACACACGGATCCTATTTATCATATAATGATACATATATGTATACAATTAGTGTTTAAACGACTAATTATCCAAGTAAAGACACCCTATGTCGTACAAAACACTTAGATTCAAGTGTTAGAAGTACTAAGGGTTGCATATAATGAGTGTATGGCCACACATTAGTGTTTATAACCAAGAGTTTGTGTTTCATGTGTGTGTACGATCAGAGTGTACGACCCAAGTGAGTGTACGAACATACACTCATGGTGAAACATGCCATTGGGTGATTTAAAGCCCTCTTAAGCATCTAGGTAGTGTGTATTGATCAATACTCAACCTTATTGAAAGTTAAATGCCATTTTGGACTCTAAAAAGGGTGTGCATGGCCATACAAAGAGTGTACAACCATACACCCTTGATAATCATGTAAACATGGTCAAAAGGGTATTCCAAGGTTCTGTCTTTAATTCTCTAAGTGTTCTGGATCAAGTGATGGCTTAGAACATGAGTTTAAGGCCATTAAGCACCACATAAAGGGGTCTACGGCCACATGGGATGTGTACGGCCATACACTCTTTATTGATCATATTTTGGACGTTTACTAAGGGGTAAATTTAGTAAGTAATAAGCATTAGGAGTGGTACTTACAATAGAGAATCCTTTAGGGATGTTTGAGGTCCAAAACTTAGTAGGTGTGCTTGGTGTTCTTGGTGTTCGTGGAGAAAACTTGAAGATCTTACCAAAATGAGTAATTTCATGGATGAAAGGGTATATCCTTACTAGATAATGTAATGAATCATCAAATAGAAGGAAGAAACACTTACAAATTGAAAATCTAGAAGAAAAACCAAATGATACTTGAGAGAGAAGTTGAATTTTCGGCTTAAGAGTGTGATAAGAAGTGAAAGGAGGCTAACACTCTCATTTATCCATGAGAATGTACGGCCAGAAGAGGGTGTATGGTCGTACACTCCATGTGTATGGTCCTACACTCCTTAAGTTGGAGTGTTTGGCCGATTTTTGAAGTGTTGGACTTGTGGGACTCCTTTCTAAACCCTAACTTTGAGGATACACAACTTAGAACCTCTAATTGACTCTAAAAAATGCTAGAAGATAGCAAAACAAGTCTCAACTTGATTTATTCGAATGGTTTGTACAAGAAAGAAATTTTGGGTAGTCACATCATCCCCCCATTAGAGAGAATTTCGACCCGAAATTAGAGTTTAAGCCAGTAAGTAATTACAAATAACTAAGTGAAAATATGAGGATATTTTGATTTCATTTGATCCTCGCACTTCGAAGTGAATTCAGGTCCTCGCTTGGTGTTCCAGCAAACCTTTACTATCGGAATGCAACTTTGCTTCGTTTTCTTGACCTCTCGGTCCATGATCTCTACAGGTTCTTCCATGAAGTTGAGGCTCTCGTTGATCTCGATCTCGTCATGTAGGATTACAAGAGTCTCATTGGATAGATACTTTTTAAAGTTTGAGACGTGGAAAGTAGAATGTACGTTTCTAAGTTCGCGAGGTAGGTTGAGTTTGTAAGCTACACGGCCAATTCTAGCGAGAATCTCAAAAGTCCCCATGTATCTCAGATTTAGCTTCCCATGCTTTCTGATGTGTATCAAACCCTTCCAGGGTGAGACTTTCAAAAGAACGCGGTCTCCCACCTAGAATTCCAAAGGTTTCCTACGTTTGCCTACATAGCTTTTCGATCGGTCTCAAGAGGGTTTCAGTCATTCACGAATCTGAATGATCTTTTCTGTCATTTCTCGAATGATCTCCGGACATGTGAGAGTGCTGTTAGGAACTCCTCCTTTAGCTAACTGTGTGTCACCCACCTCAACCCATCATAGATGGGACCCACAGTCTTTTAGGTTTATGTTCTGTTCTAATGTTCTCATTGTTGTAGTGTTGGTAAGTTTTTAAACTTGTTGCAACCTCACAGCCATTCTTAGGCACACGCTAGTCACTCCTCGAATGATATAGTTGATCAGGCTATATCACTCCTAGATTTGACTATATGTCTATAAGCCTAATTGTAATGTTCAACAATCATAATACTTATGTTATGTCTTAGCGACACTGGTTTTAGTATGAATGTAGGTATGTATACTTTGTTAAATATTTTATTATTTAAAAGTATAAACTCTTGGTCAGAGTATTTTAATTCCGTTGTGTTTATAATTTGTATATCTTTTAAAGGTTGATATACTCGATTCACTATAAACAATGCCCTGATACCAATCTATCACACCCCAAAACCTGAACGGCGGTAACGTTCCGTGGTGGAGGATGTCATGTACAGTATCATAACAAAGCATAATAGTAAAAAAGCAACAACATCATCCATTGTATTAATAATATAATTTAATACAATTGTGTTCTGTATAGTTTATAAGACACCACAAATATGAATCAAAATAAGAGAAGAGTGTTGAATGCTCCATCTTCTCATAACCTGGCATTGGTACCTGTCTACCGATGACCTGAGAATACAAGTTATTTTGAAAGAGTTTATCAACTTTAAAGCTTGTGAGTTCACAAGCATTTTAGTGTCATTGCTTGTATGAAAATGTTTGTAAGTGTCTGATGTATAAGTTTGTAAAAGTTTGTAGTAAATTTTTGTATCTCCTAGAAAATCCTATATTTTCTACTAAAAGTAGCCTTCTACCAAGGCATCAAATGTTCTATATGTTTGTTTCTTATAAAAGTGTGTATTTTTCCCAAGTGTGACTATCATTAACAAAATATAGTTTTTTTTTTCATTACCATTTATGTGAGAAGATCACAATGTGAATGCAATGAGAAAATAATAAAGTACTGTAGTGTTGTATTATAGTGACTTGTGCTATACTAACTACCTTAAACCAATTGTTATTTAAGGTATAATGCGATATATTTGTAATCATACTTGATCGACTTAATAAAACATGACACTCGAAGACGTCGAAATAGTATGACATTCGTCACCCGTAGACTTGCAGGTCTCACTGTAGCTAGCAGCAAGGTGTAGGACGGTCAGTCCCGTATATATCTCTACACAAATTCACGCTCTCCCTCTAGGTGACTCTGGTTACAAAACAAGCCATAGCAGTGATGCTATGCCCCAAAGTAGTGACTCACATTTATGCTTTAGTATTCTTGTATACGTATTGTATGTACTAGTGAAATGTATGTTCTCTCTCTCTCTCTCTCTCTAGTATGTAGTATGTTCTCTTTGTTTCTCATCATAGTATTTCATGTTGTATAATGTATAGTATGTATTGTTTCTTGTTAGAGTATTCTCTATCTGTTTCTCTTTATAGTATGTATAGTTTCTTGTTATTGTTTTCTCTATCTGTTTCTCTTTATATTATGCATTGACTCATGTATGAATTGACTCTTTGTATGTTTCATTATACTAGAAATAGTGAGTAATGACTTCCTAAACTATACCTATTATAGTTTACTAGTAGAGTTGTTTGTATAAATGAACATGTTTGTACACCTTTGCTACCCAAAGGTATGGTACTGAGATAAAATCTTTTATGCCTATACATATATACATAATATATAACTAAGGATCAAACGAAACTCGGACACACAACATGGTACTCTAAGTCCACAACCAAACAAGGAAGATGAAATAAAGTGAGTTATCAGTCCTAAGTCCTTCCAACCTTACTTATATAACTAGCTATGAATTAGACATGGTTTTTGACAACATATAAGTTTGAAAGAGTTAAAAGAAAAGGTTTGGAATATAAGAACAACTTTGATAAAGAGTTTATTAGTTAAAAGAGTTTGATAATCCTTTTGAAGTAGTTTGCTGGATAAAACAATTAAAAGTATAGTAAATCCATTCGTTTGATATTTATTAATCACATGTTGTTGATATAATAACTATAATGTGTCATCTTGTATTCCCCCCCCCCCCCACCCATAAAATCATTTAAAGGTAGATTAAGGGGTATGAACTCCCCTGTAGTGAGTGGTTTGGATGAACGAGTGTTATAGGATGCTAAGTGCCAAGTGAAGACTTGAACACACACATGAATCCTATTTATCATATAATAATACATATATATATATATATATATATATATATATATATATACAATTAGTGTTTAGACAACTAATTATCCAAGTGCTAGAAGTACTAAGGGTTGCATATAATTGGTGTATGGCAACACATTAGTGTTTATGGCCAAGAGGTTGTGTTTCATGCATGTGTACGGTCAGAGTGTACGGCCTAAGTGAGTGTACGACCATACAATCATGGTGAAACATGCCATTGGGTGATTTAAAGCCCTTTTAAACATCTAGGTAGTGTGTCTTGACCAACACTCAACCTTATTGAAAGTTAAATGCCATTTTGGACTCTAAAAAGGGTGTGTACGGACATACAAGGAGTGTACGGCCATACACCCTTTATAATCATTTAAACATAGTGAAAAGGGTATTCCAAGGTTCCATCTTTCACTCTCTAAGGGTTCTTGATCAAGTGATGGCTTAGAACATGAGTTTAAGGCCATTAAGCACAAAATAAAGGGGTGTACGACCACATGGGGTGTGTACGGCCATACACTCCTTATTGATCATATTTTGGACCTATACTAAGGTGTAAATTCAGTAAGTAACAAGCTTTAGGAGCGGTACTGACAATAGAGAAGCCTTTAGGGGTGTTTGAGGTCCAAAACTTAGTAGGTGTGCTTGGTGTTCTTAAAGAACACTTGAAGATCTAATCAAAATGAGTGATTTCATGGATGAAAATGTAGATCCTTACTAGATAGTGTAATGAATCATCAATTAGAAGGAAGAAACACTTACAACTTGAAGATCTAGAAGCAAAATCGGATGATACTTGAGAGTAGTTGAATTTTCGGTTTAAGAGTGGGAAAAGAGGTGAATGGAGGCTAACACTCTCATTGATACATGAGAGTGTATGGCCAGAAGGGGATATACGGTCGTACACTCCTTAAGTTGGAGTGTTTGGCCGGTTTTTAAAGTGTTGGACTTGTGGGACTCCTTTCTAAACCCTAACTTTGAGGATAAAAAGCTTAGAACACTCTAATTGACTTTATACAATGCTAGAAGATAGCAAAAAGAGTCTGAACTTGATTGATTTGAATGGTTTGTACAAGAAAGAAACTTTAGGTTGTCACATGTAACAACCTATTTATCCTTGAGATCATAGAGTACAAAACAAATACCACCCTCAACCTCAAAGGGTTTTGTAGGCTTGGATCACATACATGGGATCATTAGCTAACTTGGTAAACATTTGGACCATATTATTTTCTATATCCCCAAGTATATGCAATAGATGTCATCCATGCTTCCAAACTATCTATAAATATATATTTCATCAAATTCACGAACGATACAAAAAACATTTACATATTATCTAAACAAAGCATTCACTCTATTATCGAAAAAAAATGCTTATTTCATGAAAGTCACAAACTAAACAAAAAAATCACTTTGGCCTCACTAGATCAATACCCATAACATGATCTTGGCTTGATGTGTTTACTTTATTATCTAGAATATTCATATTTTTATCTGGGATATTAAGAAAACTATGTTTATTGTAACATCCTGAAATAAGGTACCCTTTATCATTCTTTGAATCTTTATCAAAAGTGTTGCATTTGATCCGTAATAGAAAAAGTTGGCAAAAGAGGTTGTATGCGGGCAAAACATATAAGTACACTTAGTGTACTCATGCGCCCTGCATGGTTGCGGAGACCCAACTAGTACGTTGGGCATACATGTGGTACATTGGGCGTACTAGCTCAGGTGTTAAACCGACTTTTAAGGGTTGATAAAAATGCTTGCTTGGTCTTCCAATTTGGGTCATGAATGAGTAAAGTATATTGGAATAGAAAAAGTGATGCTTTGAGCCATTCCTTGCCATGCAATCGCTTAAAGCCCACAACTTTATAGATTAAGAGGCCTTAAATTATTCAGATTTGTAGTTGGGTTGGTTGCCTTAAAGGATTAGACACCAACTTAATGGATTTGGAGAATAATGGAGTATGCCATACATACTCCTAACTATGCGCAACATATCCTGATTCCCCCCCAATGCATGTTGACCTAGTTGTATGCCCAAAATATAGAGCGGTACATTCAGTGTACGCGCTGAGTGTTGACTTTCGTTGACTTTGACCCTTGGTCAAGTTTTAGGGTTTTTGGACCATTGGAAGGGCAAAATGGTCCTTTTTCCCTTAGAAGGTTTAGTTGTAGGATTTGGACTCGCGAATGAGTTTTGAGCCTTAACTATTTATTATGGTTAATTATTTTATTGACTAAGCGGAGTCTAGATCCGACAAGTCTGGTGCTAGGTTTTTTCGTGTCATCAGTACCAGGTGAGTCTCCTCACTTATTCTTACTTGTATGGTAGGATAGTTGTATTATGATGACCAGTTGGGTCTAGCTGCTATGATATGTTATGTTATGATAATTATATATGGCGAGGTTGCTGATAGCCAACTAGGGTTGCTGCTAACCCATCGAGTGTGCTGTTAGCTTACCGGGGCTGTTGATAGCCCTAAGGTTACAAATAACCCATATTTATTAATTTATGTTATGTTGTTTGTGGTATTTTGGGGAACTCACTAAGCTTTGTGCCTACATATATTGATTTATATGTAGCACGTACTTTACAGGACCACAGGAAGGAGAAGGTCTGATTGTACACACGCATTGGAAAATTTACTACTAGGACATGTTTATGAACTCTAATAATTATGATACTTGTTTTGCGATGATCTTGTATTCGATAACTTGGTTGTGAAACTATGATTTTTGGTAATTTAAAAATGAGAAGTTTGGTCCAAAATTTGAGGTGTTACAATTTGGTATCAGAGCCCTGGTGTGAGGGATTTAGATGAACCTCTAGGTGATCCCAAACTCAAACTAAGGATCTGAAGATTTTTAAGAAGTTAACAAAAAATGAAAACTTTTACAGGAGGAAACACCCAGAGAAATAGTTTGTACAATCGACCAACGCTCGAGCAGTAGTTTCCCAAAATACCTCAATTTACATTTTGAATAGTGTAGAGTAGACATGTTTATATTATGAGCTGATAGAACTGCATGCTAGCTAGAGGTAGGCTAAGGAATCTTGTAGGGTTAGTGCAAAAATGTTTCCTAATTTATGATGCCTTGGCCTAGGAGTTCATTCCTTAAGATTAAATAAGTCTTTATTATTTTCTTAGTGTATGCTACATAGTTGAACATAGTTAGGATTTTATTACCTTAGAATGTCTACTTTGACCTTTCTTCCTATTATTTGTTTTGTTGTGGATTTGAGGTAGGATCATTTATTCAAATGTCTATCAAGTCTCATACTATGTTCAATTGGCATAAGCGAAGCAAATAGCAAAGGCAACAAAGATCTCGTGAGGCAAAGTAGTGTTGGAAGCAGTCTAAAGATAGTGTCTAGACGTATGGTTGTTGTTTTAAGGAACCAATAAGGCGAGTCCATAGCTGATGTAAGCCATTAGAGTTCATGGTGTCTCGAGGGTACGACTCAAGACAAATACATATTGGTGTGGAATGTAGTATTGGGCCCGTGCTATTTGAACCACCAGATACATATGTAGCTTGAGGAATAACCTCAAGGGACTAAAGAGCGTGTAGAGGTGTGAGTGTTGATATTTATATTTTAGCCTGCTCTTGATAATTTTCTTATGCATTTTAGTATGGTGGTTACCCAAGGTTTACACTCCAACGACCTCGATAGGCAGAGTGCCAATGATGATGAGATCCACATGATTGTTGCCGCAGAAATCAGAGAGACTATCTCGGAGATGTTTGGGTCTGTCAAGATGACCTTGATTGAGACTTTTGATGAGCGTTATTCCGCTGTGACTGAGGCTCCTGCTGCCGCAGCCACTGCCACTCTTGTTGATGCGATACTGTAGGGGGGGGGGGGTGATTCATTGTGGTATCGGGAGTTCACCAACACAAAGCCACCCGACTTCGATGGGACACGGGATGTGATTGTTGCTATAAGATGGATCTCTGACGTTGAGGGATGTTTCTATATCTGCTCCCGTCCGGAGAATTTGAGGGTTTGATTCGCATTGAACCTGTTTTGCTTGGGAGCGCAGGACTGGTGGAGTTAGTGACTGTTGAGTACACGCTTGCAGAGCATGTTGCGATGAATTAGGAGAGGTTTAATGCGATGTTTAAGGATGAGTTTGTACCCGGAGTTGAGTGGGAAAGCTTAGCCCATGATTTCCTGTCTCTCATTAGAAGACAAAGATAGTGACTAAGATCATCAAAATGTTTCATGAGAGGGATTTATTCTGCCATGAGCAGGTATCCACGGAGTAGGCTCGTGTGACTCGATATTTGAGAATTCTGATGATGGATATCAAGGAGTTCATGGAAAACACCATGTATAGGACATTAGATGGGCTGCAGACCAATACCAGGAGGAGAGAGATCAAGCTGGAGACCCTGGCCAGGGAGGAGAAAGAGGCCCAGGAGAGAGACAGGAGGCCTATGCAGTTGCGGCCAATGACTAAGCGGGCCAAGCCCAATGATCAGAGGAATGGAGGATAGAAGGTCCATACTTGTGGGAAGTGCAAGCAAGGAGTACGAGGGACCATGTCGTTCTAGGTTGGCTTACTCTTTATATGGCAACGAGGGGCATATGGATAGGGATTTCCTTAAGGAATTGCAGGTTTCTTTCAGCTGCAACCGGATGGGCCACGTGAAGGCAGTTTGTCCTCAGCTTGTATCTAGGGTGGTTCACACTCCTGCCCCAGCTACCCTGTGTATCACTAATGGCCGACAAGGGAAGGCCGAGGCACCAAAGGCTCGGGGCAGAGCATTTTAGTTGACAACAGAGGAGGCCCACACAACTCTAGACGTCATGGCTGGTATGTGTTCTTTATATTTTTATTGATTTACATATGATGCTTATAATTTCATTTGTGTGGGTACTTTTCTTGTGATTTTTGTGCATGCGCTTGTGATGTTTGACTCGGGTGCGAGTCGATCATTTGTGTCATTATCATTTTATTATGGTTTTAGTATTCTGCAAGAGACTTTGAGCAGGCCCTTGAGAGTCTCGATACCTGTTGAGCATCTCATCTCTACTACTGATGTTTATCGGGGTTGTGTATTAGAGATCTTCGATGTTGCGTATCTAATAGACATCATCTCTATTGCGAAGGGAGGGAGATGTTTGTGTAATCGTGGGTATGGATTGGTTAAGCTGGTTGGGGATCTAATTGACTGCGAGCGTCAGATAGTGACAGTTTAGAATCCTAGTGGGGGAGTGCTGACTACCTATAGCGAGGGTACTAGATTTGGTTTAGCTTTCTGTTCTTCCACCAAGGAAAGAAAGAGTTTACAACATGGGTGTATAGGTTATCTGGCATATGTAGTGCATACTTGGATTGGGAAGAAGGGATCGACCTTTGTTTCTGATGTTCTGGTGCTATGTGAATTTCTTGATATTTTTCCCGAGGAGTTACCCGATGTTTCTTCTGAGAGGTAGGTGGAGTTCCGGATAAATCAGATTCTGGGTGTATGGGTTATCTGGCATATGTAGTGGATACTCGTGTTGAGAAGAAGGGATCAACCTCTGTTTCTGATGTTCCGATGGTATGTGATTTTCCTAATATTTTTCCATAGGAGTTATCGGGTGTGCCTTCTAAGAGATAGGTGGAGTTTTGGACCAATCTGTTTCTGGGTGCGGCACCGATTGCCTAGGCACTGTATTGTCTTGCACCTCCTAAGATGGAACATTTATCCTTTTAGCTGTAAGATCTGTTGGAAGGGGGGTTCATTAGGTCGAGCAGTTCTCCTCTGGGAGTCGTGATCCTTTTTGTCAGAAAGAAGGATGGTTCGCACAGGATGTTTATTGATTATCGGGATTTGAACAAGCTGACAGTGAAAAACCATTACCCTTTGCCGAGGATTGATGATCTTTTTGATCAACTTCAGGGAGCATCTTGGTTTTCCAAGATCGATTTAAGGTCCAGATATCATCAGATGAGGATATGGGAGGAGGATATTTAGAAGACGACCTTTTGAACTCGTTATGGGTATTACGAGTTTGTGGTGATACCATTTGGGCTCACCAATGCATGACATCATTCATGGACCAAATGAACTGGGTGTGTAGGCCCATGTTGGATCGATCAATGATTTTTTATATCGATGACATTCTGGTATATTTGAAGATTAGGGAGCAACATGAGAGCATCTTTGAGAGAATCTTGGGGTTTTGAGGATGGAGAGGCTTTATGCTAAATTCTCCAAGTGTGACTTCTAGTTGCGAGAGGTTCAGTTTTTTGGGACCTCGTCAATCAGAATGGTATCTTGGTCGACCAAGCCAAGATAGAGGTAGTGATGCAGTGGGAGGTGAAGAGATCACCATCTGAGATTCGAAGATTCCTCATATTGGTAGGTTATTATTAGAGATTCATTAGAGACTTCTCCAAGATTTTTGTTCCTATCACCAAGTTGACAAGGAAGGATTTTGCTTTTCGCTGGGGTCCTGAGCAGCAGGCATCATTCGAGACTCTTCACCAAAAATTGTGCGAAGCAGCAGTACTTACCCTCACTGAGGGATTTGAGGATTTCATAGTATATTGTGTTGCATCCATTGCATGATTGGGTGTTGTGTTGATGCATATAAGGCATGGGTTAGCCTATGCTTCGAGGAAACTAAAGCCTCATGAGGAAAGATATCCCACTCATGATTTGGAGTAGGGGACAATGGTTTTCACCCTCAAGATTTGGCGCCACTATCTCTATGGTGTTCGATGTACCATCTACACGGACCATAAGAGTCTAAGATACCTTATGGATGAGCCTAACTTAAATATAAGGCAAAGGAGGCGGTTGGACATAGTGAAGAACTATGACTGTGAAATCTTGTATCATCCGGGCAAGACCAATGTGGCGGTCGATGCATTAAGTAAGAGGGAGACAAGTACCCTGATTTGGGATGTGTGCATGAGGATGACCGTGATGACTCCAATTGTAGAGATCATAAAGGAAGCACAGTCGGGGGCCATGAAATAGGAAAATTGGAAGAGTGAGTGGGCGATCGGTCATATTTCGTGTTTTGCTATGGACACTCGAGGGCTTTTGACACTTCACAAACGAGTATGGGTATCGTATGCAAGGGGGGATCGATGTATTTTTATGGAGGAGGCCTACAAATCGAGATTTTCTATCCTCTTGGGAGCTATAAAGATGTATCTAGACTTGAAGTATGATTATTGGTGGCCATTTATGAAAAGATATGTGGCATGGTTTGTGGAGTGATGTTTGACATGCCGAAAGGTCAAGGTGGAGTAGCAACACCCTCATGGAATGTTACAGCCTATGGAGGCTCCCCTATGTAAGTGGGAGCATATTACTATGTATTTCATTACAAAGATACCGAGGAATGTGAGGGGTATTGACACTATTTGGGTGATAATGGATCGTTTGACAAAGAGTGCTCACTTCATAGCCATTAGTGAGAACTGCTCTGCAGACAAGTTGGCCGAGATTTATGTTCGAGGGGTGGTGGCTCGGTAAGGGGTGCTGACGTCTATTGTATTTGAATGGGATGTGCCCTTTACTTCCAGATTCTGGAAGAGATTTCATGAGGAGTTGTGTGCCCGACTACACTTCATTACTGCGTACCATCCGCAAACGAATGGCCAGAGCGAGTGAATGATTTAGACGCTCGAGGATATGATGTGTGCTTGTGTTATTGATTTTGGTGGGAGTTGGGACTCCTATCTCTCGTTGGATGACTTTTCTTATAACAACAGCCATCATGCCAATATCAGTATACCCCCGTTCGATCTCCTCTATGGTCGGAGATGTCGAACTCCTATTTGTTGGGGCAAGGTGGGCCAGAGGATCATGGGGAGCATGGAGGTCATGCCTAAGAAGACTAAGCTTATACACCAGGTTCGACATAGACTATTACTAGTTCAGAGTCGTCAGAAGAGTTATGCGGATCGGAAATGCTCTGAGTTAGAGTTTCAGGTGAGGGATCTAGTGCTCCTGAAGGTATTACCCTGGAAGGGTGTTATCCACTTCAGGAAACGAGGCAAGCTAGGCCCCAGGTTCATTGAGCCTTTTCAAGTTTTGGCCCATGCGGGAAAGGTTGCCTACCAATTGAACCCAGATAAATTTGAGCACAGCTTACCACCCTCAGACAGATGGGCAGACGGAGAGAACAATACACACATTGGAAGACATGCTACGGGTGTGTGTCATTGAATTCAAAGGAAATTGAGATACTCATTTTCCTCTAATCAAGTTTTCCTACAATAACAGTTACCACACGAGTATCCAATGTGCTCCGTATGAAGCATTGTATGGACGCAAGTTTCGTTCTCCTTTGTGTTGGATAGAAATTGGAGATAGGCAATTGTCTAGACTCGACCTTATTCAAGAAACAACTGACAAGATTGCTATCATCAGAGATAGGCTTAAAGCCGCCAGAGATCGTCAGAAAAGTTATGCGGATAATCGTCGAAAACCATTAGAATTCGAAGTTGGAGAGAATTTACTTTTAAAGGTGTCGCCTTGGAAAGGGCTTATACGATTTGGTAAGAAAGGAAAACTAAGCCCAAGATATGTTGGACCCTTTGAGATCATTGAAAGGATCGGGCTGGTGGCATATAAACTTCAATTACCCCATGAGTTAAGCGCCATTCACGACACATTCCACGTCTTTAATCTTAAGAAATGTTTAGCCGATGAAGGATTGGTAATACCTCTGGAGGAAATCAGGATCAATGATAAGCTGAATTTTGTTGAGGAGCCGATAGAAATCCTTGACATAGAGGTGAAAGAACTTAAGCAGTGTAAATTCCGATTGTAAAAGTTCGATGGAACTCAAAACGCGGGCCGGAGTACACCTGGGAGCATGAGGGCTTCATGAAGGAAAATTATCCACAACTTTTTCCATACAATGACAAATGATGACATAGAATTAATTTTGGGACAAAATTCTTTTGAGTGGGGGATACTATGACAACTGTCAAATTCAGGTCATTCTCGGACTTGTGCATCTTTTTATTAACCATATATATACAACATGCCATGGCCTAGTAATAGATATTAGGTCATAATCTTGTAGAAACTTGGATCCAACTAAAATCTTGGACTAAAATACTTGACTCTTACAATTCAAGTGAATTGTTCAACTACTGTAGATAATGCCAATACTCGAATTAGAACAAAATACAAACATTGATATAATTGAAAAAGGGTATAAAACCCTAAAATGAATTAAAATATTCTAATTTCGCTACATTATATTGTTAAATATCTAACAAAATCACAAAGCCTTAAAAAGCCCTAAAAACCTAAATTTTATGAAATTTAACCCCTAAACTCCATAAAATTTATTATGAACCTTATAAGATCAATTTAAGTTAAAAAAAATTTGTAAATATAATTATGGAAAGAAAATTTAATTATTAACATTTAACCCTAATCTACAAGTTAAATGTCAAGATTTTATGAAAAGAAAACTAGGTTAATGCATAGTTATAAAAATATGGAAAATTTTATAAAAATAGGAGAGATTATAATTATAAGAAATATGTGAGAGGGAGACTCTCTAATACACTCAAAAAATTCGGCCTCCCCTCTCCCAATACACTCTTCCCCTTCCCAGTACCTAATCATTTTCACCACATTTACACTCTAACTTCTTTCTCACTCTCTCTCATTTTCTATCACTTCAACCACTCAACACTCTCATTCTCCCTCTCTAAACCACGAAATTTTGCAGCCTAGAAGTCCTTCTAAAACCAAAAATCATCTTCTTCAAGTGTTCTTCTTAAGGTAATCACAAAACCCAAGCATCAGTCCTTCATTTCTACTCAAATTTTCACTATGTTATGCATTTCTTTCTACTTCTACTCCATTCTATGAAAAGAATTTGAACCACATACCATATCCACGAGTTTGATGATGATGGTGGTAGGGTTTCACCCAAGAACAACATGCATGTTGTTTAATGGTGAAATTCAAGGACCAAAACCTATGTCAAACCCTAAAATATGATTTTTCACAAGTTTTAAAGGCTCATATACCTTATGCATTCAAGTATTTCCTTTGAAAACATCACTATGACTAACATATGTCCATGCATGGTCTTCAAAACGTGATGCATGTGATGAACACCAAGCTAAAGAGCTTGATGATCAAAGTACATTGTTAATAGTGCATGTAAATGATTTTATTTATATAAAAATATAAAACTCCTTTTCAGTTCGAAATAAAATTTCTCCAGATTTCCAGTAAGATGATATGAAAATCTGGAAAATTCCAAGAGCTTTTATCATTTCCTTGATTTATTAAAATTGTTACAAGAAAACAAGGGCTTAAATAATATAAAATAGTTTTGGAGGTCTATAAATCCTCGATAAATTCTTGGATGACCCCTAAAGTAAATGATGTCACCTCATAAAAGTTTCATCGATTTTTGTTGCTGTTTAGTATGACTTTTAATTTTCTTTTTGTATATCCTCAATAAATCATAAAACCACTTTAGAAATTGTGAAAATGATATATGATAATTTTTGAAGCTCCTACTAGAAGTACAAGACCCAGAAAATATTTTAAGAATTTTTCATAACACATTCCTATTTTTCCCCGATTTGTGTATTTAGAATGAACTAAAAACAAATAAAATAGTTCTGCTCATCTAAAATTCACGAAAATGTAGCAGAACACCTTATAATACATTAGGATGCTACATAAAAAATTTTATGATTTTTCGATAATGTATGCTATTTTCTTCCTATTTTCCCAACATTAAATACACTTAAACTCGTTTCTTATTATAATAAATGCACAAAAATCATAAACTCGGGTTAAAGAGTTAAGAAATCAATTTTTATATTTTTCCCACCTTAATAATGTTTAATAACAGTAATATAAAAAGTTTGGGTAATTTTGGAAACCGTTTGCTATTTATTTCATTTTTTTATTATAATAAATGCACAAAAATAATAAAATCTGATTAAACAGTTTAGTAATCCAGTTTTATCTTTTTTCCAGCTTAATAATATTTAATAATAGTAGTATAAAAAGTTTGAGTAATTTTGGAAACTGTTTGCTATTTATTTCATTTTTTATTATAATAAATGCACAAAAATCATAAATTCGGGTTTAACAGCTTAGAAATTCATTTTTATATTTTTCCCAGCTTAAGTATGTCTAGTGGAAGTGTTATAAAATTTTGGGAATTCTTATCCCTTGGATGCTATCTTTCATGAATTTATATTGTTATAAAGACTTAAAAATTTGGAAAAATAGTTAATCACATCAAAAATTCAAGGGAAAATTTTTGGAAAACATCTACTGTATTTAGAATGAAAATACAAGATTTGATAATTTTTGAAAACTATTTGATAATATTTTACATTTTTAGGAGTTTAAAACACCTTAAAATGTGTTGAAGTACCCTCAATTAATATTACAAAAAATATGGAAAATTAATATCCAAAATTTTCTCAACCACATGTGTTATAAAATTTCATAATTTTAGAAAAATAGTAACCAATTAATATAAAACCAATATTAGAACAAAATTTTTTTTGGCATTTCTCTATATGTAGAGTTTAGTATATTAACATTAGATTTCGATATAGAAACTCACTAGTGTGTGTTTGATGTCGTAGGATCCCGGTAGTAAGGCGTTGGTGTATTCCGAGGCACCACTTGTACCTAGTTGAAACATTGTGAGTATTCACGCACTCCCCTATTTGCAGTTTTTATGTTTTGGGGTGGAAAAGCATGTCGTAAAATATTTATGTTCGTTGTATTAAATTTGACTTGTATCAAACTTGGTTCTTATATGTTGCTATGTATGTGTATGTTATTGTTAATTCATGAGGCCTTATCACGTTTAAGTCCCTCGAATCAGTTCACACAACTCATTAACTCATTTGAGCCTATGGTTATTATGGATAATGCTATTAGGAGGTAGATAACTCCTCACTCGCACGATTCGCTTAAGTGCATTTTTCCATATTTCCCTATGTTAGCGATAGACATAGAAGAGGGCACCCTCGGTCATTAGGCTTGGGTTGTGAACTCATGGTATAATCATTATGCACATACAAATCTTGTATCTCGTTTTAGCAACAAAGTTTATTTTTTATGATGACAACGAACTTATTTACTCATTTTAGCAATGTACTTTTATTTATTGAAACTTCCATAAAAACTTTGATTATGATTTATGAAACCATTATTTTTTTAAACCTATGAACTCACCAACTATTTATATAGTTGACGCTCGTTTTACATGCTTTTTTAGGAAATAATTAGTAAGTGGTCGAAAGATTCATCATCATTAGTATGCTGCACCAAGTGGGAAAATGATTTTGTATTTTTAGTTTTTGAACAATGATGTTTATTTTGAGACTTGTCTTGGATGTGTTTTCTTTAAATATTTATGGTAAACTATAAATGTTTTTATGATGGTGATGTATCTTTAACTTTTGCTATGAAACCGTTATCGATGTCATGCTTCGTGTTTCCGCTTTAACGGGGTGTGACAATAATGAATCCAAACAATATCCTGAATATTTGGCAAGATAGTCTTATATGTCAACAGGATAGTGGGAGTCTTAAAGATCCTAAAAGTTGTTTAACACTAGCACATGACGTGAGGTTTATAACCTATCATGTTGACATATTTCTATTTCTGTGCCCATTTCAGTTAATGTTGGCTTTGCATATGAGTTCTTAGACTTCTCAATTAGTTGCATAACAACTTGGAAGCAATGGCAAGCCCTTGAGCTGCCAGGTGGCAAGAAATTAAGATTAAGTTCAGTCCATATGAGTTTAGATTTGTCATTATCCTTATCTTGTGACTATGGTTTTTACAATTCACATGGATAAGAACACATGCACCATAAAATCTACGGGTCATAAGGTTTCTCTACGATTCATGAAAATGACGGTGAGGAAACACTTCCACCAAGTAGATTTGAAGTAGATAGCAAAGATCTAAACAATTGAGACTATGATTATGGCATCCCTTTTCATAGTTCTAAAATTGTTTAAACACACCTATGAGCTATCTAAGATAAGGTGTATGATTTTGATAAAGTCTTACCAAGGAAATCTCGTCTCAGAAATCTGAACTTTGGTAAGAAAGTTAGTAGAGTATTCACTTCTAGAAGTCCATCTGATTTCTGAGTACATGTCAAAGCTAGTGGGAGCATAAGTGTTATGCTAATAATCATCATGTTAGTGGGATCATGATAATTCTTATTAGTGCTGCAAGATAGCAATGTTAACTGTAGAAAAACAAAAGTTTCAATTTGTGAAGTTGCAAGGGTTGAAAAGTTGTTTTGCTATAATTAAGGGAGAGGAATTTATACTTCATTTCAACTCTAAAAGATTAGATTGAGGTTTTAATCATCTTTAGTCAAGGATATATATGAATTTTGTGTTGGAATGGCTCAACATAAGGAAATTCTATATACGGATCTATTATTTGCATTCTAAAATTCAATTATGATTACGGCACCCCTTTTCATAATCTGAATTATGAGAACTTCGAAAATATAAATATTGTAGCAAAAATACTGGTCTAGTTTCATGTCTTTATGTGATACATCATGAATCGTGTCGAAAATATGCTTCGGATATAGGATCGATTGCATGTGCTATAATATTAATCTTTTCTAAAACTTTCCAAATGCCTGGGCATTAAGAAGGGCGAAGGTCTAGAATTAGATTTGACTAACAGGAATAAGCAATTGTCGAGGATAATCTAAGGTTTACCAAAGATTGTTTGCTCAGGGACAGTTGGAAGTATAATGTTAATTTTTGGAAGGACCATATTGGCATATTCTGAAAAGAGGCAACTCTTGTTCATAAGTGATAGTCAAAATGGGAATATGGGAAGGTGGAAGTTGTTCAATAAATCTGTGTAAGATTAGGAAACTTAATGCAAGAAGAATGTTTCCAAGGAGTTGATCTCCTTTGGAATGCTCTATAATGTTTGTTGTCAAGTCTTTGTGACTTTGTACATAGTAATTAGAAGAGGGTATGTGCATATAAGTTTAAAATCTAACAGATTTCGATAATTGATAGGAATTTGGAATTCTTACATTTTTCGATAAGGATTTGGGACTGTGAAATGAGTATCATTGGAGTTATGTGCAATCGATCTATTTCACAAAGTAAAAATCATAGACAAACTAAGTATGCATACTTGGAGTATGGTATAACTAATGTTTAGAAGAACATAGTGTACATGCTTGGAGCATGGGACAACTATTGTTTTAATTCAAGTATAAAGTTGATAGTTTGAAACAGTATGCAATGAATAATGTGTAATACATATTGTGATAAATAAAAGATGTTTTATTTATATTCATAAGTTTTGAGACCATTTGGATTCAATTATTCTTGTGTTTCATTTTGCATGTTTTGACTTCTAGAATAACTAGGTCGTTCTTCCTGAATGACTATGTTATTCAAACCATCCACAATCGGTATTATGTTGGAGTATATATGAATCAAGACTATCATGGGTTGGCTTGTAGAGGTCTAAGATGTTGGACAAAGTGGTGCTACAACACTCATGAATGCTCATAAGTTCTGAGTATTGGATTCAACCCATGATCATTGGATCGCTTCATGGATTTTATCATGAGTGACCATGAGATGATAATATCATATATTCATCAAACCTAGAGATATGAGTTGCTACTATGAGTTGGTTATACATTGATTGCATGAAAACGCATTGGTAACTCAATGTTATAAAACATGCATTTGTGTATGATTCAACATGTAGTAGAACAATCCATATGAGTCGAAGTGTATCCATTCCTTTTACCTTCGGGATAAAAATGATATTCATGGGCCCATCGATGATTTAATAATGACACATGTGAGTGCTTGGCCAAGCCAGGACTGATTTGATCTGTTCAATCAGTCATTCGTCATAAATCGAAATCGGGAAACAACAAATGGATAGAGAGAAAGATTTATAATCCATGTCTCAGTCCATATGATATCTAGAATGGAGGAATATACGATCCCTTATCTAATGGACAAGTCATTGACAAAGGTAAGAGTTCATCGACAAGGTCAGAGTTCGATAGCGGCTTTTGAGAGATATGATTGCCAGTTAGGTTTTGAAGTCACACTCAATAATAGTTTTAGACTTATCCAAGTGGGAGACTGTTGGATTAGTGTCTAAGTCCAAAACTATATTTGGTATGTACTTGACCCAACTCGGCATGGTCCATTAGGGTTGCATGGCATCATGCATTTGATAGACTAAAATGAGAGAAATAACACTTAAGGTTTGGTAATATATTATAAGCTCTAATATATTAATAAGATTATTTAATTAGTATTGATCAAGAATTAATTTGGAATTAATTAAGTGATCAAAAGGAGACTAATTAAATATATGGGTTGATTGTGTAAATCATCCATACTTGTATAGTGGGATAATGCTCCATGGATTATCAAGTTGGGCTAAAACCCATAGGATGCTCCATGGATGCTCCATGGTGTTTTTGTACCCATGGATCATGGAAATGAAAATCCATGACAATTCGGGTTTACATGGTGTAACCCTAATTGTGACACGCTATATACGAATCTTATTCTTGTCAAAATTGGCCACCATGAGAGACTATGAAGGAATGATGAGGGAGTGCCGATTTCATGAAGTGTATTATTTCTCTCTAAGTTATTCCAAGTGCATTTGGTGTTGTGTGAACCATTTGAGGTGTCACACTTGGGGCACTGGGCTCTCGAGCATCATGGAGTCAAGCTATATCAACAAGGTATGTATTCTAACTTCTTATATTACCCAAGTAACAAAAGATTGTATGCTAGATAGGGTAATACCTTGGAATATTCATATTTGCATGTATAATAGAGAAAACATAGATCCAATGTATTTAGGGTTGCATGTACACTTAGGAGTGTTAGAATGCTCATAACCCAACACCTATCACATATTCCCTCTTAAATTTGGCCATAACTAGAAGTAAGAGAGTTTTTTAGTGTCTGACACTCCTAAAAAATATTATTTTCGTACCATATAATATACTTCCGCCATCCCAAATTAATTGTCCACTTTTGACTTTTGAAGTCTTTTTTCTTCAACTTTGACCTTAAATATTTTTATTTGTAATATATATTACTTGATGAAACTTATAACAATAAAAAGACATTTAAAATACAATCTATTCATATATTTTTTTTATCAAGTATTATCTATCAAAAGAAAAATATTTAACGTTAAATTTGAAGAATAAAGACTTCTAAAGTCAAATATAGATAATTAATTAGGGATGGAGGTAGTAACAGCAAGTTACACTCCTAGAAAATATTATTTTCATAACATAATTATTTTTCAAATTAATATTGTTTTCTAAAAATAATAATTTCTCCAAATTCAATATAAGTGTTTATAATTTTATTAATAATTGAATTATACTAAACAGTCAGTAATTGACTACTTGCTAAAGGTGTGACCATACATGATCATATTTTATTGGAAAACATAATTCTAAATGCTTCTTAAGCATATAGGTCTAACAAACACTGTAACGACTGGAATTTCGAAACAATTAAAACTTTTAAAAAACAACCCATTTTAATAACGTTGTTACAAAAAGGATTTCAATACATTATTTAACAGAGTATTTTCACAGGTCCATTTCATAAAACACCAACGCGAGGAATGGTATGATCACGCCTTTTCCTTGCCACAGACTCCTAAGAACCTGAAAACATAAAAACCACGACTGTAAGCCCGAAAGCTTAGTGAGATACCCCCAAAATACCAACCACATATACGCCCTTCTAGGCCACAACCTTCCGGTCCAAAACATATCGCCTTCCGGCCCATAGCGTAATGCCTTCCGGCCCATAACACATAGCCTTCCGGCCCATATCATATCGCCTTCCGGCCCGCAACATAAAAGCATACATATCATGACAGAACATAAAACAACCATGCACATAACATGTAATCATATAACAGTTCACAGTTAGCAAATCGAATAACAAATCACATAACATATCATTACTCTAACCAAGATACCAGCCTAGCCGATCACTAGCATAACATCACCCTACGACTCATCCAACATACTAATTATGCACATACGCCTTTCCAGGCCATGACCTTCCGGTCCACATCGCATTGCCTTCTGGCCCACAACATGTAATGCCTTCCGGCCCATAACGTAACGCCTTCCGGCCCATTTCCGCAATATCATACAACAGACAATTACTCGGATTTCCATCCGATAAAAAGGGTCGGCCTTAGTGCCTTAAACCCTATAGATATAGTGAGGATAACTCACCTTGAAACTGCCGACTGAACAGATAACCCGAACTGCTCCGATCCCTGATACGATCTCCACCACTGGACAGCCACCAATGCACTGAACTCAAAACCATAACCAACAATTACCAAAATACCCTTGGAGACCACTGGTCAACCCTTGGTCAAATACTGGGTCAAAGTCAACCCCTGACTGACCCTACTCGCCGAGTCAACCCTATGACTCGCCGAGTTCCCAACTCAAAACTTCACTCAATCCGCGACCTAACTCGCCGAGTCACCCCGAGACTCGCCGAGTCCAACAACTCTGAGTCCATTCGCACATAACTCACCGAGTCATCCCTTGACTCACCGATTCTTCGACTCAACCAGAAGATATTGGGACTCTTCGACAAGACTCGCCGAGTCCAAGAACAGACTCGCCGAGTCAAAGGCTATCTTCAACCTACTCGCCGAGTTGTTCATCCAACTCGTCGAGTTCCAGACCATCTTCATCCAACTTGCCAAGTTGTTCTTCCAACTCGTCGAGTCTCAGCTCGTCTTCAAGTAACTCGTCGAGTCCACCCATGTGACTCGCCAAGTACCACCGGTCTGAATCCAAACAGAAGCGTTCCAGACCATGCAATTCATCCAAAACATAGATCTAGCCTCCTACAACTCATCCATCATGTAAAGTGGCAATCTTTACGTGAATCCAAAGAGATCTATGCATTTTGCACATTAGGGCTAAGGTTTGGGACAAGATAGCTTCATCTAACACTCAACACAGGGACTTTCCTGCATTCTAACCCTCCTCCATTCCAGATCTGAGGTAGCAACCTCAGATCCAACCTTTAGACTCCAAAATAACCCAAGATAAGTTTCCCCCCAAACCCCAAAATGAAGAGACAAGACAATAGCAGCTCAAGAACGAGATTTTACCTTCAAAGAATGCCCTAATCCGCAAGGAAACTCAAATCCAAGCAAAACCCCTTGCTCCATACCTTCAAACTTCCAAACTCTCTCCAACAATTACTTCTCCAAGCTCCAAACCACTCAACAATGGTGCTTCTCCATGATTTTAGGGTTTCAGGGACTCAAAGGGTGATAAAGAGGCTGGGGAGGAAACATAAGGCTCTTTATATAGGGCTCAACCCCGGGAATTAGGGTTTTCTCCACTCAGCGCCTACTCGCCGAGTCCATCTCAATGACTCGCCGAGTCGGCTATTTAACATGCGACCAAGTCGCGACTCTACTCGCCGAGTCCATCCATGGACTCGACAAGTCACTCTTTCCCAAATTACACTTTTAGCCCTTCCACACAACTCTTGCTATTTCGGGATGTTACAAACACCCACTTAAACAAGCTTCATTATAAATTGAAATAAACAGTGATTGGCATCTAGTAATGGACCATAACCCCTTGCAACACATGAAAAGGTACCATCTAAACAACCAATATCCATGAGCTTAAAGCTATAATTGTTGTATAAAGTTTTGTATTAGTTATCCTTTTGTCATAAATATGATGTTGAAAATTAGACATGGATCGCAATCAATCTCATATGATGTTCAACCTTTAGTAACGCTTTAGATGTCTAGTTCATGTTATACCCAATGATAAACTTTATAGCCTCCTTTTAATAGGAACAACGTTCGGCCATATCAACACACAACAATTCCTACACTCAAGTCCCAAATATGCATCTCAGGTTGAAGAATTCAAAGATACCCCCTTTTATCAAGAATCAGTCATGACTATGATCCATGGAGTGATCTTGATGCGGGTTATGTCTAATATTTCTTCTCCAAAAAGTACCTACAAACTTGGCTGCAACGTTTTTCTATATTCATCAACATGAAAATCAACCAATCCAATTCATGTTAGTCTTATTTCATATATGTTCCCACAACTATAAACAACTAAGGACTTTCGATTTAAGCGGATCTAAAAGTGAGTGAGTATGTGTCTTCACTGCAATTAATAAAGTAATTGGTCCAATATGTTCTATTGTGAGTGATAATCATTCATAGTTCTAAAAATAATCTAGCAGCATAACGGTTGTAATTCGAACAAATCCAGATTTTAACCAACGTAAAACCAACAATTCCAAAATATATGTACACGTATAAATAAATGTATATATCATTTTTATTGTTTATAATTACAATAAAAACTATATTTAACATTTTTATAGAGATAAAATATATAAATATTCTAATAACGTATATATCGGTAAAAATAGTTCATTGTTTATGAACCCATTATATATATCAAACCATATAGTTATATATACAATTAAACTATAATTTTAACGTTTATAAAAAAAATAACAAGTAAATCACATGTAATATACTATGAAAACATTAAATATGATAGTAAAAAGAAGTGATCCATTAGTCTATCCGAAATTTGTATGATACTGAGATTGCTGAGCATCCGAAATTGAAGACTGTCCAAAGTTCTTTGTGTTGGAGACTGGAAATTCTATGTTAGCATAGTTTTGTCTTCTTGCATTTTGTCTTATGTTCAATAGATCATGTAGGAGACAAAGGTCAACCATACCAATTCTCTCCTAGTTGTATTGGTCATATCATAGTATCAATACGACTATCTTTCAATGTAATTCCTTGTCTACTTTTACCTTTGAAATATAAAATCAAGAATCATTCACTCAATTCTTATCTCTGATTGTCTTCGTTCTTTTTCATATTCATACTTTATTACATCATTTAATATCCTGAATACTTTGTTGATTATTTATCTTCAAGGCTTGATTGGTTCATCAAGACTTTACTAGAAATATTATCAGCCTCCATTGCCATGTTTATCTCAAGGTTTGAGTTTTTAAACCTTGTCATAAATATCATGGATATCGCATCTTGAACCCACAAAAGAGTTTAAAAATAGGGACATGAAACTCACTTTCATAGCACAATGAAGTGATCCCTTAGTCTATCCAAAATTTAAATGATTTCGATATACATATATATATATATATATATATATATATATATATATATATATATATATATATATATCATTCGAGATTGAAGAGTGTCCAAAGTTGTTTGTGTTTCGATATATGGAGACTGGGTGATTCTATTTTGGTAAAGCTTTGTCTTGTTGCATTTTGTCTTATGTTCAGTAGCTCATGCAAGAGACAACGATCAACCACACTGATGTGATAGCTTGTTGATTTGTGAAAACTCTTAGTATAATTGTCTCTAACTTTGATTTGTCCTATGTTATTATAAATAGGATCATTCGTCAATGTAATTCCTTGTCCGCCACACCTTTCAAATATAATGAAAGACCCACACTTTCATACTTGAGACATTGTTACTCCAAATTACACCAAAACATGCTACATGCATATTCATAAATAAAATTTTACATTGATAATTTGATTACAAAAGACTAGATACAAATCTACTATTTAGACTATTACAAAGTGTTATATATTACATAACTACCAAGGATATTTTAGTTTTATACATACATGAGTACTAAATACAAAATTAATAGTTTTAACTATTCAAAATCTTCTAGCAGTATATAACTATAATGGATGTTTATTACCTGCAATTGTTAAACAATGAGAGGGGTAAGCAATAACGCTTAGTGAGTTCAATAATAGATACAATATAACATTATCCTATATATACTTCAATATGGTAGAAGCAAAGAGGAATAATGAACAAAAAAGGCATATGTGAATCATGTGACAAGCTTTCCATATCAATCAATGATTTGATTCAAAGATATACAATCAATAAGACATAACAATTTCAATACTTGATATACATCAATAAAGTTTCATCCCGAATGGCACATATGACATAAACTTTCTGATTTAAACATTTTGGTAGATTTCAGGATTTTAGCCCTATGTAACCTTCTGCTAATGCCATAGGGGTAGAAGTTATTCTCTTACAAGACACACTCTACATGGCCAGAGGTAACATACCAATACCACCATGAATCTAAGTCCTTCTACTGATCACATGGTCAAAGGTACAACTTTACAACCATAATAGCACATAATAATAACACGGAAAAGCACATAGCACGTCTAACACATAATATATAATTGTTCCTATATATTGAACACACCGTGAAATAACCGAAGGAATAAATGATAATTTGGGTAGTACTTCGACTCTAAAAATGACTTTCTATGACAAAACCGGGAATTTTAGTTGAAAACCAGGCCTTACTCGGGTAGAGTTTCGACTAGTAAGATGATTTTCTCGGGAACTTTGGGGCTTCGGGACTTGCTTTGGGTGTCGGGGTTGATACTCGGACTTTGGGGGGTTAAAAGTAGGCTAAAAAACAAGTGGAGAGTGAGAGGAAGTAGGGTTTGTAAACAAAACTCGGAGGTCTTTCTCACTATTTATAAGGTGTTGAATCACAGATTACGTTGGGCATAATTCTCATTGACGCGGGGTGTACAACACTGATGGCTTCTTCGTTGGGTGTACACTCCAGTACGGGGGCGTAATGCATCGCGGCTCAATACAATGGGCGTACCCTGATACGTGCCTCTGAATGTGTCGAGTCCGTATAATACATGTCGCATGCGAGGGTTTGGGCGATGTGGCCAACTCTGGTTCACACACACGAGTACATGGGGTGTACACAGATTTTCCAAACTTTTAAAGTTCATATCTTTTGCATAGGAGCTCTGTTTTTTATGTTCTTGATATCCACGCGTGGGTGAGATTATACTCAACAACTTTCGTTTAAACTCCGTCGACTAATTTTGACTTTATTTTTAAAGTTATATTTTTAACAGGTCGGGACAGGAAAACTCCGTTAAAAATTCATAACTTCTTCATCTGATGTCCGTTTTCGTCTGTCTTTTTACCATTGTACTACTATTGATGAGACATTCGATTCTTGTTTAGGTTGTTTGGCTAAAAATCATTCGATCTTTATTTCGAGTTTTTAGTTGTATACTGCTATATCGAATCTTAGAAAAATCATAACTTCCTCATACGAAGTCATATTTGGACGTTCTTTTTATGAAAGTTCTCGGTTTAACGAATGCTACAACTTTCATTTAGATCATATAGGCTAAAACGTAGTTTAACTAAAGCTCACTTTTTACGTCATATGGCATCGTGTCGGTTCTGTTGTGAAACTTTGAGGAGTCATACTTCTTTGTTATAAATCAGATTTCGACGACGTTTTCGCCAAAATGTTTCTAATGACATTCTTTACAACTTTTAATAATATAATTTTACTTATTTTCAACTTTATATTTTCGTTAATTTCAATATTTGACTTTTGTTTGGAATCTCATAAGACTTCCAATACTTTCTGAATGATTCTAAACATAGTTTTACTTCAATTCTAGTAAAAACTATCTGTTAGAATTCAACGCTCAAAATCACATAATATTTCATAATATTATTCATTCTTAAAAGTTACAAAACACAATATCTGAACGTGTATGTTACATATAAAGTAAAGAATTATTCAGTCAATCGTTATGTCGCATTCTCTTTGTTCTTTTTCATAATCATAATTTTATTACTTCATTTAATTTGAATACTTTGTTGATTATTTATCTTCAAGACTTGACATGTTCATCCAGACATGAATGGTAATATTATCAGCCACTATCGTCATGTTTATCTCAAGGTATGAGTTTTCAAACCTTGTTCTATATCATGGATATCGTGTGACAACCCGAAATTTCCATTTGTACGAACATTATCTATTCAACAGAAGCTAGTCCAGTTTCTGTTAATTTCAGACTTGTCCGAACAAGTTTGTGTACATTAGGGTTTACGTTTCTGGACGTATCAGGAGAGTGGATGCTCCTGTAATTGTGAAACTTGAACATTTTAAGTTTCATAATGTTATAGTCCGACTTCTGCAATAAAAATATTTTCTGTCAAAATATTCCAGGACTATAAATAGATTTTTGAATTTAATTAATTCATTATTTACAATTCCAACTAGAGAAAAGCCAATTCTCTCTGACGGATCTTCAGGTTTTCATCCCGGATTGTGAGTCTACTTTCCTAAACGTGTTTTAATACTTGTATTATGCTTTATAACATCATTTATATGTCTAAACTGCAAGATCCGAGAGTTTACCGCCCAAGAACGTTCTTGGGGAGTAAACTCCAAAACGGAGCCTAAAGGCTTCCTAGTCCCGATTCCTTGTTCGACAACTTGTTTAGGGGTTAGTGTATAAACATTTGGGACTAAAAAGCAACCAAGAAACACAAGTTATTGGAGTTTACGGCCAAGGAACTTTCTTGGGCCGTAAACCCCTTTTTATGGGTCAAAAATGCCCTAACCTGCCTCCTTGAGCCTAAGGACTTTAACCACTAATACTTGTGACTATTTTGGACACCAAAACACTTCAAAATCTTAGGGTTTTAGGAGTTTACGGACAAGGAAAGATCTTGGGCCGTAAACCCCTTTTTCTTGTGTTAAACATGCCACAAACACCCCTAAGGCCTTAAGACAATTTAGCTTGAACACATGGGACTTGAATAGGGATCAAAAGACTTCATAATCACTCCTTAAAAGGAGTTTATGGCCAAGGAACATATCTTGGGCTGTAAACTCCAAGTGATGACCTAAATGTGTGCATCTTGTCCCTATTAGCCTTATATAAAATCATGGAAGCCATCCTTGATGTGCAAGTGCCTCAAATGAATTAAAATCCATCACCCATAGGAGTTTACGGCCGTAAACTCTAGGGTATATGGACTATAGGCCGTAAACTCCCCTATGGAGCATTCTAGGGCCTTAAACTACTTCATGTATTATTCCAACAAAGCTAGAAGTGTTCTTGGATCAAGATAACACTTTAAAACACCCAAAACCACCATGAGAGGAGTTCACGGCCATAAACCCATGAGTTTACGGCCGTAAACTCCAAAGGGTGGGGTTTGTTGGGTGGTGAACTCTTATGCAAGGCCATTTGATGTTTCAAACCCTTTTGCCTTGTCCCGTATCAACTTAGATGCAACCATTAGGACCTATAACACTTATACAAAGTGTATACATGTTCCTAATTGTGTTAACTTACTTTGTTAAGTTATTATGTGGCTAATTAGTTATATATATGCTTATTATATGATAACTAGGCTCGAACGTGTGAACAAGTCTCCGTTTGACACTTAGCACGGTACCCGATACATCAATTCAATCTACTCACGACAAGTGAGTTTATACCCCTTTAATCAACCTTTGAAATACTTTTAAATGTTTTAAATACTTTATGGGGGGAATACAAGTCAAATACTTATAGTTATTACATCAATCACATGTGATTGCATTAATCACATGTGATTAATAACTAGAAAACCAATGATTTTATCACTGTTCAACTGTTTATCAAACTGCTTCACTTCAAATGTTTTACAAACTCTTTTTACTTATCAAATGCTTTTATTAAACTTTGTTTTATTTCTTATAAATTGCATGCCCACATATGTATATATATATAAGTAATGTTTAAAGGGCTTAGGAAGGCCATCCGCCCTATTTCCTTTTCGCGCACTGAGATGTGGTCTGGTGGGATTTCGGGTGACCATCCGAAGGTCGTTTCAACATTAGTTATATATCATATATACACGTATAGACATAAAAGTACTTCCATATTCATATTTATCAGTACACCAATAGTTAGTTACCATCGGGGTAACACAATACAAATACATATACAATGATGGTAGAAACAATACATATACATATACTAGAAACAATACATATACAATGATGCTAGAAACAATACATATAGATATACTAGAAACAATACATATACATATACTAGAAACAATACATATACAATGATGCTAGAAACAATACATATACAATGATGCTAGAAACAATACATATACAACTATACTAGAACGAGAAACAGTACATATACATGAATACTTTATTATTGTGATTTAAATTGGAGCATGACTTAACTATCATGGCTCGAGTTGTAGCCAGAATTCTCTTGAAGGGAGAGCGTGAGTTTGCGTATAGATCTATACTGGATTGACAATCCTACACCTTGCTGCTAGCTACAGCCGGACCTGCAGGTCTGCGGGTGCCAAACGTCATTCCGTTATTACGACCATTCATTTGTCGTTGTTACTAGTCGATAGTATGGTGCAATTTATCACGTAATGCCTTAATATAAATCCGGTTTAAGGTAGTTAGTACAACAGTAGTTTTTATAATACAAGGCTACAGTACTACAATAATTTACCCATTACATATTTTTAGTGATAACCTCACTTAAACGTTTATGTACAAACTATATTTTGTTAAATGATAGTTACATTTGGGAAATTACACACTTTTACATCAAACGAGCATACAAAACAATTAAGCCTTGGTAGAAGGCTACTTTAATAGAAAATATAGGTTTTCTGAGAGATTCAAACTTTTACAAACAATTGCAAACCTTTACATATATTTTACAAACTTATACTTTATACATGTTCAAACATTTTTGGATGACAAATACCGACACTAAAATACTTATGAACTCACCAGCTTAATGCTGATAAACTCTTTCAAAATAACTTGTATTCTCAGGTCATCAGTAGACAAGTACCGAGGCCAGCTTTTGAGAAGATGGAGCGCATTCAAGACTCATCTTATTATTTTGATATACGTTATTTTTGGTGTCTATAATGTACATAACACACTTGTATTAAAATTATATATTTAATGCAATGGATGATGTTGTTTGCTTATTTACATTTACTGTGTTGTGATACTTACATGACGTCCTCCGCCCCAGAACGTTTCCGCTGTTCTTGGTTTTGGGGTGTGACAGATTGGTATCAGAGCATTGTTTATAGTGAATCAAGTGTATCAACCCATAAAAGATATACTAAACTATAAACCCATTTGGGATTAAAACACTCTGACCAAGAGTTTATACTTAAAATACAAAAATATTTAATTAAGTATACTAGTCTATATTCATACTAAAACCAGTGTCACAACGACAAGAACAAAAGTATTACGATTGTTAAATATCACAGGTAAGCTCGGGAATATATGGTCAGTCCTGGGAATGGCATAGCCTGATCAACTATGCTGGTCCGAGGAGTGATTAGCATATACCCTAGAATGGTTGTGATGTGTTAACAAGTCTAAAAACTTACCAACAATACCACAAGAAGATTCAATAGAACCTAAACTTAAAATACTATAGGTGTATTTTGTACTACCAACTACTTGTATACTATATCTTTATACCTCTCTTCTCGCGTAGATCTAAATGGCTGGATTCCATCACGGCGACCCGTACTTTCCAAATGAAGGCAACGCAGGATGGCTCGAAGCAGAGTCTGACGATGAACACCCAATCCCGTTGGATGATCATCAAGCTGAAGGTTTCTCAGATGGATCAGACTCTGAGCCCGAAGTCAACAACCTACCTCTAGTAGGTCAAGCCCCGAACAACAACCCTCGACCAGCTTTTCTAGGTCCCACTCCCTTGTGGGTAGATAACTTGAATCGCTGGAGTGACGAACAGGGTCAACCCTTACCATACTTTGGGGACTGAACCTTTTACAAGGTCAGCGATGGCGGCTCTGCTGACCGAGCTCTACCTGTCCTTATCCGTAGAATAGCTCGTAATGTCGAGCAAGGTCGAGCAGCCATCGACCGGGTCGTGGAGATTGATGCCAACTCTGGTGTCAACACAGTCCGCATTCGCCGTCTCGAAGAAGATATGGAACGGACCCGGAGAACCAATGAAACTCTGCAGCAACGTCTGGTTGCCTCTCAAGCTGAAGTCATGGAACTTCGAGCTCGTCAAAGGGCTCATGAACGACACCTTCAAGAGGTGGTACGTCAAATGAGAGACCTCAGGGTTCTCCCGAGGAATACTCATCGCCGTTAGATGATGTCTAGTACATCATTATCTTTTGGGTTAAGGATTAGCCTTTTAACATCTGTGCTCTAAGTAGCACTTATCTGTAAAATATTCCTAACTTTCAGTACTCTAATTAGGAATCTAAGAACTGTCAAACTTTCTGTATGGTATGATGTAAGACCTACTGTTAGGTCAATTTTCATTGAACTCGTTACATCAGTAATACCAGTATTATTGACAACTACCTACTCTGTGGGATGAATCTTTACATTTGGGTTTTCCTACACATTTTTCTGGTTATGAACACAAACACTCATTCAATTGTTGGGCTATGGTTAGTTAGTCCATGTGTCATTCGCACATTACTTACAAATTGATTCTTACCACTTTTCTCATCTTTATAAACTTATAGTTGAAAGATGCCTCCTCGCAAATCTACCCGGAATAACCCTACACCTCCACCACCCCCGGTCATTGATACAGCAGCCCTAAATGTTGTCGTAGCTGCAGCAGTGGCAACTGCCATGGCACAGTATCACTCTACTGATGCCAGCAGAGGTGGAACCCCGGTTAACTCCATTCCGGTTGAAACTCCTGTGCGCTCGAGAGAGTGCTCTTACAAGGATTTCACCAACTGTAAGCCGAAACCCTTCCATGGGACCGGCGGAGTCATTTCTCTCTCGCAATGGTTTGAGAAGACTGAATCAGTCTTCGAAATTTGTTCTTGCCCTGCTGCGAGCCAAGTCAAATATGCCGCATGCACCTTCGAAGGGAAGGCACTGACGTGGTGGAACAGCCACGTTAAATCTCTAACTCTCGTTGTGGCCAACGACATAGGCTGGGATACGATGAAAAACCTCATGATTGAGGAATACTGCCCGAGGGGCGAGATCTAGAAACTGGAACAGGAGCTTTGGAGGCTGACCATGAAGGGCACCAACATTATCGCTTACACTGCCCGGTTTAGCGAACTGGTGGCCCTCTGCCCTAATATGGTTCCCACTGAAGGGAAGAAGATTGAAAGGTACATATGGGGGCTAGTTCCTCCGTATCAGGGGAATGTTCTATCATCAAACCCCGCTACCTTCGACAGTGCCAAGCGACTGGCACAGCGACTCATTGACCATAGTGTCAAAACCCCTGCAACCACAACAACCCTAGCCATCTCAGAACCTTCCAAACCCGCTGACACCAAGCGGAAGTTCTGGGATGACAAGAAGAGGCAGCGAGCTGCCAAGAAGTAGCAAATTGTGGCAGTACATGCCGCAGTAACCCCTGCTGCTACTGCTCCGACGAAGCAGTATGCTGGAAGTTTGCCGAAGTGCAACAAATGCAACTTCCACCACAACGGCCCCTGCCGTGAAATGCAGTGCTCTAACTGCAACAGGAAAGGACACACCGTCCGTTTCTATAAATTCCCGGCGCAACCGATCACGCAAGTCCCTGGCTCTGGCGCGAGCCCAACTTGCTATGGATGTGGCGAAACAGGCCACTATAAGAGGGACTGCCCCAAAGCGAGAAATGTTGGAGGAGCAGGGAGGGTACTAGCTATAGGCCACGAGGAAGCAGTCGCTGACCCGACAGTGGTGACTGGTATGTTCCTCCTCGATAACTCCTATGCATGCATTCTGTTCGATAGTGGAGTGGAGCGAAGCTTCGTAAACCACAAATTTGCTCGCATGCTTAAACCACAACCACACACACTTAAAGAACAATTCACAGTAGAAATGGCTAACAGCAAAACAGAAAACACCAGTATCATATACTTAGGATGTATCCTAACCCTAGATAACCATTCATTCCCAATCGACCTCATGCCGGTCTCAATAAAAAGCTTCGACGTTATCATCGGCATGGATTGGTTGAGTCTTCATCGTGCCGACATCATGTGCTTCGAGAAAGCAGTCTGACTAAACCTTCCATCTAACAAAACTCTTATAGTCTACGGCGACAAACCTGGTGCGAGTCTTCGCATTATATCAAGTATTCAAGCACAGAAATATCTGCGCAAAGAATACCACGCATTCCTTGCTCACGTCGTCGACACGAACCTCGAAACGAAAGAACTCAAGAACATTCTAGTAGTGAGCGACTTCCCCGACATTTTCCCAGAAGAACTACTTGGATTACTTCCGCAACGACAGGTCGAGTTCAGAATCGACTTAGTCCCAGGAGCTACCCCAGTAGCCAAGTCGCCCTACCGATTGGCACCAGCGGAGATGCAGGAATTATCTGGTCAACTTAACGAACTACTCAGCAAGGGATTCATACGACCAAGCTTCTCACCTTGGGGAGCACCAGTCTTGTTTGTTAAGAAGAAAGACGGATCATTCCGTATGTGTATCGACTACAGAGAACTCAATAAACTGACGATCAAAAATCGTTACCCTCTACCTCGCATAGACGATCTATTTGACCAACTGCAAGGGGCGAACTATTTCTCCAAAATTGATCTAAGATCCGGATATCACCAGTTACGAGTGCTAGAGGAAGATGTTCCAAAGACAGCCTTCCGAACTCGTTACGGACACTACGAGTTCGTAGTGATGCCATTCGGATTGACCAATGCGCCAACAGTTTTCATGGACCTGATGAACAGAGTATGCCGACCTTACTTGGATCAGTTCGTCATCGTTTTCATTGACGACATCCTGATCTACTCCCGAAGTAAGGAAGAGCATGGTGATCACCTCCGACTAGTTTTAGGAACTTTACGAACGGAGAAACTTTATGCGAAGTTCTCGAAATGTGAATTTTGGATCCGAAGAGTCGAATTCTTAGGACACATGGTAAGCGAAGAGGGAATCCACGTGGACCCATCCAAAATTAAAGCCATTGAGAACTGGTCAGCACCCAAGACGCCGACAGAAATTCGTCAATTTCTAGGCCTTGCTGGTTACTACCGCCGATTCATTCAGAACTTCTCCCAAATAGCAAAACCTCTTACAACCTTGACCCAGAAAGGCGTGGCCTTTGACTGGGAAGAGAAACAAGAGAGAGCGTTCCAAACGCTCAAACGAGCCTTGTGCACTGCGCCAATACTATCTCTCCCCGAAGGGATAGAAGACTTCGTAGTCTATTCCGATGCATTGAACCAAGGGCTCGGGTGTGTTATGATGCAACGAGGTAAGGTCATCGCCTACGCCTCCCGACAGTTGAAGACACACGAAGTTAACTATACGACACACGATCTTGAATTGGGAGCAGTGGTGTTTGCTCTGAAGATCTAGAGACATTACTTGTATGGAACGAAGAGCACTATCTTTACCGACCACAAGAGTTTACAACACATATTCTATCAGAAGGAGCTCAACATGAGACAACGACGGTGGGTCGAGCTACTCAGTGATTATGAATGTGATATTCGTTATCATCCGGGTAAAGCCAACGTAGTAGCAGACACCCTAAGTAGGAAAGAATATTCTGGTCGCAAGGTCAAGTCATTATCAATAACCATTCATTCACACTTGTCTAACCAAATTCAGGCGACCCAACTTGAAGCCATGAAACCTGAAAATGTGACGAGTGAATACCTTAGGGGAATGGACAAGAATTTAGAAGCCAAGGGTGACGGAGCCTTATACTTCATGTATCGGATCTGGACACCGAAACACAGTGGTTTCCGAGACTTAGTCATGACCGAGGCGCACAACACTCGGTATTCTGTCCACCCAGGTTCAGATAAGATGTATCTGAATCTTAAAAAGCTATACTGGTGGCCTAATATGAAAGCAGAGATTGCTACCTTTGTGAGTAAATGCCTTACTTGCGCAAAGGTAAAGGTCGAGTACCAGAAGCCCTCTGGTTTACTACAACAGCCAGAGATCCCAGAATGGAAGTGGGAGCAGATCACTATGGATTTCATAACCAAGTTGCCCAAGACAACGGGTGGACTTGATACCATATGGGTAATCGTTGATAAATTGACCAAGTCCGCACACTTCCTGCCTATCAAAGAAACCGACAAGATGGAGAAACTTACGAGAACATACATTAGGGAAATCGTACGACTACATGGTGTGCCTATATCCATTATCTCCGATCGAGATAGTAGGTTCACCTCAAGATTCTGGCAATCACTGCAACATTCCCTAGGAACAAGGCTGGACATGAGCACAGCCTACCATCCACAGACTGACGGACAGAGTGAGAGGACAATCCAGACTTTAGAAGATATGTTGTGTGCTTGTGTAATTGACTTTGGAAAAGCGTGGGATACTCATTTGCCCCTCGTCGAATTTTCCTATAACAAAAGTTATCACACGAGCATAAAGGCAGCACCATTTGAAGCTCTCTACGGCCGAAAGTGCAGATCCCCTCTGTGCTGGGTTGAGGTGGGTGATACCCAATTAGCTAGGGTGCAAGCCTCCGACAGTACTCTCACTGGTCCGGAAATCATTCGGGAAACGACAGAGAAGATCGTTCAGATTCGTGAACAATTGAAAGCCTCTAGAGACCGACAAAAGAGCTACGCTGATAAACGCAGAAAACCTTTGGAATTTCAGGTGGGAGACCGAGTCCTTCTCAAAGTCTCACCCTGGAAGGGCTTGGTACGCTTCGGTAAGCATGGGAAGCTTAATCCTAGGTACATAGGGCCTTTCGAGATTCTCGCAAGAGTCGGCCCCGTAGCTTACAAACTTGATCTACCCGACACACTTCGTAACGTACATTCTACATTCCACGTATCTAACTTGAAAAAGTGTCTGTCCGACGAGACTCTCGTAATCCCACTCGACGAAATCGAGATCAACGAGAGCCTCAACTTCGTGGAAGAACCTGTAGAGATCATGGACCGTGAGGTCAAGCAGACGAAGCAAAGCCGTATCCCTATCGTGAAGGTTCACTGGAACGCCAAGCGAGGACCAGAATTCACTTGGGAACGCGAGGATCAGATGAAACTGAAATATCCTCATCTTTTCGCTTAGTAATTTGTAACTTCTTATTTGCTTAAATTCTAATTTCGGGACGAAATTCCTTCTAACGGGGGGATGATGTGACCACCCGAAATTTCCATTTGTACGAACATTATCTATTCAACAGAAGCTAGTCCAGTTTCGGTAAATTTCAGACTTGTCCGAACAAGTTTGTGTACATTAGGGTTTACGTTTCTGGACGTATCAGGAGAGTGGATGCTCCTGTAATTGTGAAACTTGAACATTTTAAGTTTCATAATGTTATTGTCCGACTTCTGAAATAAAAATATTTTCTGTCAAAATATTCCAGGACTATAAATAGATTTCTGAATTTAATTAATTCATTATTTACAATTCCAACTAGAGAAAAGCCAATTCTCTCTGACGGATCTTCGGGTTTTCATCCCGGATTGTGAGTCTACTTTCCTAAACGTGTTTTAATACTTGTATTATGCTTTATAACATCATTTATATGTCTAAACTGCAAGATCCGAGAGTTTACCGCCCAAGAACGTTCTTGGGGAGTAAACTCCAAAACGGAGCCTAAAGGCTTCCTAGTCCCGATTCCTTGTTAGACAACTTGTTTAGGGGTTAGTGTATAAACATTTGGGACTAAAAAGAAACCAAGAAACACAAGTTATTGGAGTTTACGGCCAAGGAACTTTCTTGGGCCGTAAACCCCTTTTTATGGGTCAAAAATTCCCTAACTTGCCTCCTTGAGCCTAAGGACTTTAACCACTAATGCTTGTGACTATTTTGGACACCAAAACACTTCAAAATCTTAGGGTTTTAGGAGTTTACGGCCAAGGAAAGATCTTGGGCCGTAAACCCCTTTTTCTTGTGTTAAACATGCCACAAACACCCTTAAGGCCTTAAGACAATTTAGCTTGAACACATGGGACTTGAATGGGGATCAAAAGACTTCATAATCACTCCTTAAAAAGAGTTTACGGCCAAGGAACATATCTTGGGCCATAAACTCCAAGTGATGACCTAAATGTGTGCATCTTGTCCCTATTAGCTTTATATAAAATCATGGAAGCCATCCTTGATGTGTAAGTGCCTCAAATGAATTAAAATCCATCACCCATAGGAGTTTACGGCCATAAACTCTAGGGTATATGGACTATAGGCCGTAAACTCCCCTATGGAGCATTCTAGGGCCTTAAACTACTTCATGTATTATTCCAACAAAGCTAGAAGTGTTCTTGGATCAAGATAACACTTTAAAACACCCAAAACCACCATGTGAGGAGTTCACGGCCATAAACCCATGAGTTTACGGCTGTAAACTCCAAAGGGTGGGGTTTGTTGGGTGGTGAACTCTTATGCAAGGCCATTTGATGTTTCAAACCCTTTTGCCTTGTCCCGTATCAACTTAGATGCAACCATTAGGACCTATAACACTTATACAAAGTGTATACATGTTCCTAATTGTGTTAACTTACTTTGTTAAGTTATTATGTGGCTAATTAGTTATATATATGCTTATTATATGATAACTAGGCTCGAACGTGTGAACAAGTCTCCGTTTGACACTTAGCACGGTACCCGATACATCAATTCAATCTACTCACGACAAGTGAGTTTATACCCCTTTAATCAACCTTTGAAATACTTTTAAATGTTTTAAATACTTTATGGGGGGAATACAAGTCAAATACTTATAGTTATTACATCAATCACATGTGATTGCATTAATCACATGTGATTAATAACTAGAAAACCAATGATTTTATCACTGTTCAACTGTTTATCAAACTGCTTCACTTCAAATGTTTTACAAACTCTTTTTACTTATCAAATGCTTTTATTAAACTTTGTTTTATTTCTTATAAATTGCATGCCCATATATGTATATATATATATATATATATATATATATATATATATATATATATATATATATATAAGTAATGTTTAAAGGGCTTAGGAAGGCCATCCGCCCTATTTCCTTTTCGCGCACTGAGATGTGGTCTGGTGGGATTTCGGGTGACCATCCGAAGGTCGTTTCAACATTAGTTATATATCATATATACATGTATAGACATAAAAGTACTTCCATATTCATATTTATCAGTACACCAATAGTTAGTTACCATCGGGGTAACACAATACAAATACATATACAATGATACTAGAAACAATACATATACATATACTAGAAACAATACATATACAATGATGCTAGAAACAATACATATACATATACTAGAAACAATACATATACATATACTAGAAACAATACATATACAATGATGCTAGAAACAATACATATACAATGATGCTAGAAACAATACATATACAACTATACTAGAACGAGAAACAGTACATATACATGAATACTTTATTATTGTGAATTAAATCGGAGCATGACTTAACTGTCATGGCTCGAGTTGTAGCCAGAATTCTCTTGAAGGGAGAGCGTGAGTTTGCGTATAGATCTATACTGGATTGACAATCCTACACCTTGCTGCTAGCTACTGCCGGACCTGCAGGTCTGCGGGTGCCAAACGTCATTCTGTTATTACGACCATTCATTTGTCGTTGTTACTAGTCGATAGTATGGTGCAATTTATCACGTAATGCCTTAATATAAATCCTGTTTAAGGTAGTTAGTACAACAGTAGTTTTTATAATACAAGGCTACAGTACTACAATAAATTACCCATTACATATTTTTAGTGATAACCTCACTTAAACGTTTATGTACAAACTATATTTTGTTAAATGATAGTTACATTTGGGAAATTACACACTTTTACATCAAACGAGCATACAAAACAGTTAAGCCTTGGTAGAAGGCTACTTTAATAGAAAATATAGGTTTTCTGAGAGATTCAAACTTTTACAAACAATTGCAAACCTTTAAATATATTTTACAAACTTATACTTTATACATGTTCAAACATTTTTGGATGACAAATACCGACACTAAAATACTTATGAACTCACCAGCTTAATGCTGATAAACTCTTTCAAAATAACTTATATTCTCAGGTCATCAGTAGACAGGTACCGAGGCCAGCTTTTGAGAAGATGGAGCGCATTCAAGACTCATCTTATTATTTTGATATACGTTATTTTTGGTGTCTATAATGTACAGAACACACTTGTATTAAAATTATATATTTAATGCAATGGATGATGTTGTTTGCTTATTTACATTTACTGTGTTGTGATACTTACATGACGTCCTCCGCCCCATAACGTTTCCGCCGTTCTTGGTTTTGGGGTGTGACATATCGCTTCTTGAAATCACAATTGGCATCAGTTCTAAAGTGGTTGTCCTTTGAATCCTTAAGATCAAATTATAGTCTGTTGAGATTATCTTGCTATCTCCATTATTTCTAATTCAGGATAAAAGTTCTTCTATATACCACTTTTTCTCAAATATCGCACAACAATGGTTGCTCCTAATCAATATCAACAAATACATTCAATGCAAATTGCAAATATCACGGGTTTCCCTTTTAGATCCCCATTGCTAGTTGTAGAAGAGTATGATCATTGGAAAGTTAGAATGGAGAGATTCTTGGCTGGAAAAGAAAAAGGTGAAGAAATATGGAGACCTGTGAAAGAAGGTCGTCATGTCCCAGGTAGGAAAATAGTTAAAGATATCGTTGCTACACTCATGTGTGAAGACGAACTCAGACCTACACCTCTATTATCCAATTACATTACGAAGCCCCATTCCGATCAAATAGCATTTTATGAAATGGTTTTTGATGTTCCACCATCTCTTTGAGAATAACAAGGTTTTCAAATTAGCCACCGAGATATGGAACACTCTTGAAGATCTGTTTGAAGGTTTGGAAAATATGAAAGACAAGCGTCTGACCTCTGTGGTGAATGAATTGGATACATTTACTAGAACTCCTAGAGAATCTATAGCCTCAACATCAAATCGATACTGCTAGTGGTGAACAACATTTCTACACATGGTGTAATCTGAACTCCTCTTGAGTACAACATAAAGTTCATCAACAGTCTTGGAAAAGGATAGGGCAACTTCAAGTCTTGTCTTCAGAGTAATAGATCTATAAAGAAACTGAAGCTCTATCAATTATCCAACAAACTGCAAGGTCATGAGCCTAATATTTCCAAAACCTTAAGAGAACTATGTGGTGGTCCTCTTGGTCTCCTCAGTTTGTTTAATCCACTTATTTTGAACCTTGTTGTTTCTGTTCTGTTCAGAGTTATTCAAGCCATTCTACTTGCTCCGACTATTCTACTAATTCCAAATTTCAGTTTGAAGAGAACGTCGATCTAGAAGCTGCATATACCGAACTTAGTTTCAAACAAGAGTTGTCCCTATTGACCATGATATACAGGAGACTATGCAACATCAATAAAAACGAACTTAGAATAGATTCCAATGTCCTGACCAAAACAATCCACAACCTTATCTCAAACATTCTAAAACCCCTCATATTACTAACCAAACCTTCCAAATCAAACTTCGAAACCTCAAGACATTCTAACTCTATTCAAGCCCATATTCACATGTCACAAATGTAGTCTCAGAAACCACTAAGACAACGTTTTTCAGGCTGAAATACCTCAGAAACCAAAAGTAAAGGACTCTACTTACTATGATCTTCTTGTACAAGGGCTAGCAGAGAGTGAGAAAGCATTTGTTAATATTGTTTCACAGAATTTGGATAGTTACAGGTCATCAGGTAATGAGAAGAGAGTGATAAAGCATTTGTTAATATTGTTTTATAGAATTTGGATAGTTACAGGTCATCAGGTGATGAGAAGCATGGATACTTTTGGGAGAAATATGTGTCTTATAGCTTGGCAAGCTATTGAATATGAATACGCTCATGTATTCTAGTTATCCAATATTTGATGAAGACTCCCAACTACTTGTCCCAAGTATAACATTTGCAAACATGGGAATAAGCAAAGGTTCTAAACCAGCAACAGATGAACTTCCACATGAAGCACCTACACAAGAAATAATAATATTATTAAAAAAATCCTAACGATGAAATTAATGTCCCAAAGAAAATTCATGTTTCTAAATTTAAAGAAGCATGCACCTAACTATCTGTCACACCCCCAAACCGAATTAGCGGAGACATTCGGGGGTGGAGGACGTCATGTACAGTATCATAACAATGCATAATAGTAAATCAAGCAACAACATCCATTGCAGTAAATAGTAATAGTTAATACATGTGTGTTCTTTGTACAATTAAGCTTACACCAAAAATAAATGTGAAACAAAAGAATATGACGAGTCATGATTTCCACTCCGTCTTCACAAAAGCTGACTAGTGTACCTACCTTACTGGTTTCCTGAGAATACAAGTTATTTTGAAAAGAGAGTGTCAACATAAGAATGTTGGTGAGTTCATAAGTATTTAGTGTCATTAGTTTGTGTTTGTTTTACAGAAGTATTTGATTAGTTTAGTAAAATGTTCGTATCGTTCCCATAAAATCATATATTTCTCCTTTTAAAATGAAACACGGTCTCCTACCCGAGGCCCTACTGTTTTTGTAGTATAAAAATGTACGTTTTCCATATTAGTAATTACCTTTACTAGAAAAATTGTAGTCACTAATCTTGCGTAAAAACACTGTATAAGTAATGTAAAGTGAAGTTGAGTAGTTGTGTTATGCTAAAATACCCTACTAGTAGCTTACTGCCTTATAACCGAGTTGGTTGATTAAGGTTAAAATGTGATTGAAATGATAACCATGCTTGATTGACCTAGTATAATCGAGTTGGTTGATTAAGGTTAAAATGTTATTGAAATTATAACCATGCTTGATCGACCTAGTATAAGATATGACGTTCTTCGAACGTCGAAATGGTATGACATTTGTTCACCCGTGGACTTGCAGGTCCCACTGTAGCTAGCAGTGTGGTGTGGGATGGTAAATCCCGTATAGATCTATACAAAAAATCACACTCTCCCTCTAGGAGACTCTGGTTAAAAAACGCGACACAACATGTGTATTGATGTGCCATGAAGTAGTATCTCACATTTTCGTTATCATGTACATGTATAATGTGTATGTTCCTTTTGTTTCTTGTATATGTATGAATGTGTTCCTTTTGTAAATGTATATGTTCCTTTTGTAAATGTTTATGTTCCCTTTGTAAATGTATATTGTTCCTTTTGTAATATGTATAGTGTTATGTAACGCCCGCAGATCCGGGCTAGTCAATTTAGAGGCAATAGGGGTCGAAAACGACTTTTCTACAAAAAGATTATTTAGAATAAATAATCTTAACCAATTTGTAGAATATGCCACAAGGTTTCCGTACATATAAAGAACGCCAAAATCCGAGTTATAACGAAGAAGTTATCACCCGTCGAAGTTTCGCGTCGGAACCGGCACGGCGCCCGGAAGCGTAAAATAGTAGATTTATGATAGAGAGAGATTTAGCCTTAGCGCTCTAAACAAAAGTCGTATCATATGATCAACTAAGAACATCGATAAAAAGAACGCCCAAATCTGACTTCGTATGAAGAAGTTATGATTTTTCGAAGTTTCGGATTAGCGGTGTACAACCCGAGATTCGAATTTTAGATCGATTGATTTTTAGCCGACACAACCTAAACAAGAATCGAAGATCTCGCTATTAGTAGCGTAACGATAAAAATACAGACGAAAATGGACATCGGATAAAGAAGTTATGAGATTTTAACGGACCAATCCTGTCCCGGCCTGTTAAAAATATAACTTTAAAAATAAATTCAAAATTAGCCGACGGAGTCTAAACGAAAGTTGTAGAGTACGTCTCCACCTACGCGTGGATATAAAGAACGTCAAAAACAGAGCTCGTATGAACGAGTTACAAATTATAATAGCATATTTACGTATTAAAATAAAGTATAAATCATGTATACGTACATATATATATATATATATATATATATATATATATATATATATATATATATATATATATACATATGTATATATCATTAGAAAGGTATCGACGATGCGGTCATTATAAGACTAATGTTGAGTTCTTTCGACATTAGTTTAGTACAAATATCATTAAATCCATTTAAAATAGTATTATAGAGGGGTGTTTAATTGTTTATATAACTAAAAGGTCATTAAGTAATTATGGAGGGTAGTTTTTGAAAATTCAATTAGTATAAATAAGAGCCTTGGGCTCTCATATTTCTTGTACCATTCTCTTGATTCAAAAATCTTTCTCTCCTTATCCCCCGAGCATTTCGGTCCCTCGTGATTCGACTTCTCTTTCTGTAGTTTTAGTATAGTAAGGTGAGCGCTGAAGCGCTGCACGAATCTTTCTTAGAAAGATTCAGCGACGCAGTTCTGCCCCTGCAGAGCCCAACTCTTAGCTAAAATCCCCTTGAAAGTAAGTTTTGCTTACCCTATTTTAAATATAGTTTATATTTAAAATTAGTATTTTTATTATAAATTTATAATAAATATTTGAGCTATTATTATGACTTATATAAGTGTCGTTATAATATCTTTTAACTACTCGTGGTACGGGAAATCTGGTTTAAAGGGCCGCATAGGGTTGTTGGATTTCAGAAGTGCTATACGCCAAAATGGTCCTGCCCTCCGGTGTTTTATGTCTGGCCCCTGTCTGTACGTAGTAGTTGGAAAGTATTGTTTAAACGCTTATATAATAATAATAATAATAAGACTAATAATTAGTCACGGTAATATTAGACTAAAATCTAGTGGTGATAAAACTAGGTTTCGTCAAAGGAAATTATTTTAAAGTAAACGAAGCGCTGTCCGAGTACCGAGTCACCAGCTTCTCAGGTGAGTGCATAGTCCCTTTCATCTTACACATAGATATGAAGTATTTTAATATAAATTACGTGCTATGTGTGCATATTATCTGAATACTTGCTGTCTATGCTGAGTGAAAGATTTTATACATGTTTTAAATGATTTAAACTATATATGTATTTTATATCTACGAAAATGTTGGGGTAAAACATGGGTAGATATAATAGATGAAATATGAGTTGGATGATGAGTTGAGAGGTGATATAGACTATAAGGTGTGGGTGAGAGGTGTACGATGTGAGAAGCCTTTTTCCCAAACGATGTCCCCGTCATTCAGCAGAGTATGGATGACAACCACGGACTATCCTAGATAGTCCAGTGGAACACCATCAGGCTCGCAACCTGTAGGTGTTGTGAACGATGTGTTCACCCGGTGTACTCTAAACCTTGGTGATCATGCAGACTTGATACCTAGACCCTGGCGATCATGCAGACTTGGTGCCAAAACCTTGGCGACTATGCAGACTTAGTGCCTATTGTATAAATTCTGGCGACTATGCAGACTTAGTGCCTAAACCCCGGTAACGATGGACTTCGTGCCGATTCCTTAGGATGATCCTTAGGAATGTATGAACGAGGAATAGTTGATTCTTAGGGTAGATCCTTAAGAATAAAGTAGATAATAGGGATGGGTAATTGGGTTGGCTGTTTGATTGTTTGATAATAATAATTATATTATTGTGGGTTGAAAACCCTATGTACTCACCAGGTTTCCCAACCTGACCCACTCAGTTTATTTATATCACAGGTGCTGATATGAAGTCACATTACACTGAGAGATTTAAAGAGATGTAGATCACTAGTGTAAATAAATGTAAGTTCTGTTTATGCTTATGTTCCTGTATTAACGATGACATCCCAAACGTTCTAAAATGAATAAAGTACGTTTCTTCGGAAATGTTTTAATAACGTATTTATCATGTTTTTCTGGGAACAAAATTCCGCAACATTTTTATTAAAAGAAGAACTCTGATTTTTATAAAGCATAAACAAAATCGGTCTTATCTGGCCGTGAAAATGGGGATGTCACAGTTAGTTTCAGAGCATTAGTTTAAGCGAACTAGGAATATGGATTTATTTCTAGACTTAAACTTAGAATGCTAAGTGATGATTGTGAGGAGTGTGTCAAATAGATTTACGTAATGCACCTGAATAGACACAAGCACTAGCTTATTTTAGGAATGATGCCTAAATTCCTTTTACGTGCTAAATGATGCTATAGTTTGATCGGATCTATGGTCTGTTGCCGACCGGATCTGGAAACCTTATGTGTTTAGGATTCTAAACGTACGAATACGATATTAGAACTAGCATATAAACGTTTCGGAGTGCTAAGGATGATTTAAACGTCAATCTTAAGTATAGGTCTAGATTCACCTTATTCGGTGTATAGATCAAGATGGCAAGGACCCACAGCGGAAACATGAATGCAAATGGGAACCGGAACCAACCCCCGGTGATTGAGAAAATACGGGTTGTGGTAACCGCTGCTGAGCCAATAACAATGGCCGGAATGCAAGCAATGATCCAGGCGATGTTGGATCGTCAAATGGAGGAAACCAGAAGTTTGCTCCAGCAAAATCGAGAAGAAGCAACCATACAGATCGAACAGCCCGAGTTGAACGAAAGGCAGACTGAGGAGGGAAACTACAGTGGGACTGTTGGTCAAGCCAACCCACCGATAGTTAGGCAAAACCACCAGGATGGAGGAAATGATGGACGTGGATGCAAATACAAGGATTTCATGGCGTCCAAACCACCGAGTCTATCTGGAAGCCCGACGCCGGTGGAAGTCATGAACTGGATCTCCGAGATGGAGACGATGTTTGAGAGTTGCGAGTGTAGCAACAGGCAAAAGACCGCTCTCGCGATTCCTTTATTGAAATCTGGAGTACTAAGCTGGTGGAAGCTACTAGCCGATTCGATGCCCAAAGGAGAAGCGAGCAAGATGTCATGGGAGGATTTTCTAGTGCAGTTAAAAATGCAGTACTGCTCTGAGCAGGATCTTCTGGAGATCAACAACGAGTTTCAGAATCTAAAGAAGGGAAAGATGAGTGTCATCTAGTATGCTGCAAGTTTTACAGAGAAAATGAAGCTTGTTCCTTATCTAGTTCCAACTGAGCTCTCCAAGGTCAATAAGTTTGCCCATGGATTACCAGCAGACTTTGGACCAATGGTCAAGCAAGCAACCACTTTGAAAGGAGCCATCTAGGCAGCCAGGAATGTTGAGACCCAGATTAGGGAAAAAGGCCTGGAGAGAGCTGAAGTTGGCGAGAAAAGGAAACATGAAGGATCATCAAAATCCAACAAGGAAAAGAAATTCTCAAAGATTGAAGAAGGAGGAGGAGGTGAAACCAAGTGGTGCGAGAAGTGTAAAAAGAAGCACTTCGGGAAATGTAGCGAGGAGGTGACTTGCTACAAATGTGGGAAGACAGGGCATTATGCCAGCAAGTGTGCGTCCAACAAGAAGGTGTGTTATGGATGTAACAAGGAAGGGCATATTTCCAGGGACTGCCCGGGGAAAAATAAGGCAGCAAGACCAGAAACGCCACTGAGGCCAAGGGCATTCCACATGATCCTCGACGAAGCAGAAAACTGTGCAAGTAATCAATGATGAGGACTTCATATCCGAAGATCAAGTTATGCAGTAGCCATAGTGTCGTATGATGTAGCCTATTAGAGGCATAGTCTAGGGTGAACTTGGACACCTATGTAATAGTTTCAAGAAATAATAAAACCTTCGTTTTGTTATCTGATGTGTTAAAATGTTATGTGATTTTCTTGTATAGTGACTTGGGAAACTGCGGGACAATACTTGGGACGAGTATGAGTAGGTGTGAATGGTAGTAGAGGCCTATACTACCGGAAGCACAGGACTCACACTTGGATCAGGGAAAGTCACAAGGTTACCAAGAAGCTAGTAACTGATTCTGTTTTTTTTCAAGTATGTCATTACCATCGTGTTGATAATGACTAAAAAGATTGTTAATTTCCGACCCTAGTGGTCGTACCGAATTGAGTCCGACTATGATGAGTATGTTGCGTGGTTCAGGGAACCAAGTTCGATGTAGCGTCCGACTTAAACCAAACAATTGAAATCAAAGCGATCAATAGAAGTATCGCGTTCGTTGTTAAAAAAGTTGGTAGCCAGAAACGCTACATGTTAAAGTGTGATTATATCACATTAGAACATGAAGGAAGGCATAGTCTATTTTAGAATTTAACTCTAAGAGACCTAAGTCTAAACGTGCATCACATGATGATAGGTCATAATTCGAAGTCTAGTGTGAGGTAGAGAGCAGGTGCACGATCGAGTATTGCTTACAGTCAATGAGTCTAAGAGATAGACTTGAAGGAATATAGAAGTTATAATTATTACCTAGGATGAAGAGATGACGTATGGAATCATTATACGAGCCCTGTTTCGTTGATGATTCCGGGACGTAATCATCCTAAGGGGGAGATAATTGTAACGCCCGCAGATCCGGGCTAGTCAATTTAGAGGTAATAGGGGTTGAAAACGACTTTTCTACAAAAATATTATTTAGAATAAATAATCTTAACCAAGTTGTAGAATATTTCACAAGGTTTCCTTACATATAAAGAACGCCGAAATCCGAGTTATAACGAAGAAGTTATGACCCGTCGAAGTTTCGCGTCGTAACCGGCACGGCGCCGGGAAGCGTAAAATAGTAGATTTATGATAGAGAGAGATTTATCCTTAGCGCTCTAAACTAAAGTCGTAGAATATGTTAAACTAAGAACATCGATAAAAAGAACGCCAAAATCTGACTTCGTATGAAGAAGTTATGATTCTTCGAAGTTTCGGATTAGCGGTGTACAACCCGAGATTCGAATTTTAGATCGAATGATTTTTAGCCGACACAACCTAAACAAGAATCGAAGATCTCGCTATTAGTAGCATAACGATAAAAATACAAACGAAAATGGACATCGGATAAAGAAGTTATGAGATTTTAACGGACCAATCCTGTCCCGGCCTGTTAAAAATATAACTTTAAAAATAAATTCAAAATTAGCCGACGGAGTCTAAACGAAAGTTGTAGAGTACGTCTCCACCTACGCGTGGATATAAAGAACGTCAAAAACGGAGTTTGTATGAACGAGTTACAAATTATAATAGCATATTTACGTATTAAAATAAAGTATAAATCATGTATACGTACATATATATATATATATATATATATATATATATATATATATATATATATATATATACATATGTATATATCATTAGAAAGGTATCGACGATGCGGTCATTATAAGACTAATGTTGAGTTCTTTCGACATTAGTTTAGTACAAATATCATTAAATCCATTTAAAATAGTATTATAGAGGGGTGTTTAGTTGTTTATATAACTAAAAGGTCATTAAGTAATTATGGAGGGTAGTTTTTGAAAATTCAATTAGTATAAATAAGAGCCTTGGGCTCTCATATTTCTTGTACCATTCTCTTAATTCAAGAGTCTTTATCTCCTTATCCCCCGAGCATTTCGGTCCCTCGTGATTCGACTTCTCTTTCTGTAGTTTTAGTATAGTAAGGTGAGCGCTGAAGCGCTGCACGAATCTTTCTTAGAAAGATTCAGCGATGAAGATCTGCCCCTGCAGAGCCCGACTCCTAGCTAAAATCCCCTTGAAAGTAAGTTATGCTTACCCTATTTTAAATATAGTTTATATTTAAAATTAGTATTGTTATTATAAATTTATAATAAATATTTGAGCTATTATTATGACTTATATAAGTGTCGTTATAATATCTTTTAACTACTCGCGGTACGGGGAATCTGGTTTAAAGGGCCGCATAGAGTTGTTGGATTTCAGAAGTGCTATACGCCAAAATGGTCCTGCCCTCCGGTGTTTTATGTCTGGCCCCTGTCTGTACATAGTAGTTGGAAAGTATTGTTTAAACGCTTATATAATAATAATAATAATAATAAGACTAATAATTAGTCACGGTAATATTAGACTAAAATCTAGTGGTGATAAAACTAGGTTTCATCAAAGGAAATTATTTTAAAGTAAACGAAGCGTTGTCCGAGTACCGAGTCACGACCTTCTCAGGTGAGTGCATAGTCCCTTTCATCTTACACATAGATATGAAGTATTTTAATATAAATTACGTGCTATGTGTGCATATTGTCTGAATACTTGCTGTCTATGCTGAGTGAAAGATTTTATACATGTTTTAAATGATTTAAACTATATATGTATTTTATATCTACGAAAATGTTGGGGTAAAACATGGGTAGATATAATAGATGAAATATGAGTTGGATGATGAGTTGAGAGGTGATATAAACTATAAGGTGTGGGTGAGAGGTGTACGATGTAAGAAGCCTTTTTCCCAAACGATGCCCCCGTCATTCGGTAGAGTATGGATGACAACCACGGACTATCCTAGATAGTCCAGTGGGACACTATCAGGCTCGCAACCTATAGGTGTTGTGAACGATGTGTTCACCCGGTGTACTCTAAACCTTGGTGATCATCCAGACTTGATACCTAGACCCTGGCGATCATGCAGACTTGGTGCCAAAACCTTGCCGACTATGCAGACTTAGTGCCTATTGTATAAATTCTGGCGACTATGCAGACTTAGTGCCTAAACCCCGGTGACGATGGACTTCGTGCCGATTCCTTAGGATGATCCTTAGGAATGTATGAACGATGAATAGTTGATTCTTAGGGTAGATCCTTAAGAATAAAGCAGATAATAGGGATGGGTAATTGGGTTGATTGTTTGATTGTTTGAAAATAATAATTATATTATTGTGGGTTGAAAACCCTATGTACTCACCAGGTTTCCCAACCTGACCCACTCAGTTTATTTATATCACAGGTGCTGATATGAAGTCACATTACACTGAGAGATTTAAAGAGATGTAGATCACTAGTGTAAATAAATGTAAGTTTTGTTTATGCTTATGTTCCTGTATTAATGATGACATCCCAAACGTTTTAAAATGAATAAAGTACGTTTCTTCGGAAATGTTTTAATAACGTATTTATCATGTTTTTCTTGGAACAAAATTCCGCAACATTTTTATTAAAAGAAGAACTCTGATTTTTATAAAGCATAAACAAAATCGGTCTTATCTAGCCGTGAAAATGGGGATGTCACATGTTACTTCTTGTACTTGTATATTTATGATCTCTAAACTATACCTATTACAATCATCAAAACATGAGTAATAAGTTTAGATTCCAATGTAAGAATTTAGTCACAACCGATTACATAACAAAAGATAACAAAATGGTTTCCCCGAGTGTGTGTACGGTCACGCTGGCGCCTTCGCACGGTCCTCGCTAGTACCTGAAACACATAATACAACAACTGTATGCATAAAGCTTAGTGAGTTCCCCAAAAATACAACCTACGCATGTACGCCTTTCCAGGCCTTGACCTTCCGGTCCATGTGTCTCAGGGGACTTCCTTCTCGACTGGGTAAACCTTCCGGTCCTACCTACGTCAACCTTACAGTCCATATGACCACGCCTTCCGGCCCATATCATGTTGCCTTCCGGCCCAAATCAAACATATCATACATGGCACATATAACGAATAACTTAACACACATAAGGCATATATCTCATATCATATTCGACCTTCCGGTCACACAGTCAAAACCCTTCCGGGTACAGTATAGTGAGAAGACTCACCTCGTATGCCTCGCTAAGTCGCTAATCGTGAATCTTGAAATCACTTGGGCTCGAACCCTCGAGCTGCAATCCTCCTGTGATATTATAAATCTATAATTATTACTTGTACCACAAAAGGGGGGGTCATCCTTATCATGTCAACACAGGTTGACTTGGTCAACAGTCTTTAGTCAATTTGGACCGGACTCGGCGAGTGCACACTAGTGACTCGGCGAGTCTACGCATTTTAATCAACTATCAAGGTTTTCCCCTTTTGACTCGTCGAGTACTCCCCCGACTCGACGAGTTCCTCCTGGGCCTGAATCACAGGGCCACCGAGACTCAACTCACCGAGTCAAAGGTCAACTCGGCGAGTCCCAACCTGACTCGGTCCACCTGTCAAGACCTTTCCAACTCTCTGGGACTCACTGAGTCGCCCACAACTCGGTCCGGACTACACACAGGGTGGTCTCAAAGACAATCTTCAAGCGACTCGTCGAGTCTGTTCTTCACACTCGGCGAGTCCATGCCATGCACCAGCTAAAACTAGCTTTTGCGGTCAAATCCGTTCCATACATACATAGATATGGCCTTCCCAAGCTTATTTGTCACGTAAAGTCTCAGTCTTGGTTGCCATGCAATATATACAAGGATTATTTTGAAGAAACAACCTCTAATATGGCAAGTTTAGCTTCTAACTCAAAAGAATGAACATAAAGCTTGACATAAGGGGTCTCCTGGACCTGCTAAGGTCCAGATCTAGGTTCCATATCTCCATGGGACCTCTCATACTTCCAATTCAAGGCAAGAAATGCAAGAAGAAACCCTAGATTTGGCACATCAACACAAAACACGAAGTTTGGCTCTGAAAATTACCTCAAGAAGACTCCCTTGATGAAGTAGCAACAGATCCAAGCTCCCCAGCTCTTCAAGCTTGATCCTCTCCCTCCTTTCCTTGCAATATCCCACAAAATAATGAACAAAAAGCCTCCAAACACACTCACAAGGGCTCACAGACGTATGGGGGCTCTTAGGGTTCAAGGTGGCCGCAAATGAGGGTCATAAGGTCCTTTAAATAGGGCTTAGGACCGGGAAATCAGGGTTTCATTAAACAGCGCGGACTCGCCGAGTCCACCCCTTGGACTCGCCGAGTCCGGACGCGAACCCCCGCCCAAAACCGCGACCCGACTCGGCGAGTTCGACCTCCAACTCAACGAGTCCCCTCACAGAATGTCAACAATATATGAAATGAAGGTACTTGGGGATCCGGGCTGTTACAATTCTCCCCCACTAGAATCAGACTTCGCCCTCGAAGTCCAGCTAGGCAAATAGCTCTGGATGGTGCTCCCGCATCTCACGTTCCGGCTCCCAGGTCATCTCTGATCCCTTCCGATGCTTCCACTGAACCAATACCAGGGGTACTTCCTTGTTTCTCAAAACCTTGATCTTCCGATCTCTGATGGCTACAGGTCTTTCAGCGTAATTTAGGCTTGCATCCACCTGAATATCCCCTAACGGAACCATCGCCGATTCGTCGGCTATACATTTCATCAGTTGCGACACATGGAAAGTATCGTGAATCTGTCCCAAATCTGTTGGCAAGTCTAAATGGTAGGCTACCCGGCCTACCCTTGCGATCACACGGAAAGGACCAATATATCGGGGCCCCAACTTGCCCCTCTTCCTGAACCGAATCACTCCTTTCCAAGGAGAGACCTTCAGGAGTACGAGATCACCAACTTGGAACTCAAGCTCGGACCGTCGACTGTCTGCATAACTCTTCTGTCGACTCTGAGCGATCAACAACCTTTGCCTGACCATCTGAATTTGCTCATTCGTCTGAAGCACGATCTCCGTGCTACCCATAACCTGCTGTCCCACCTCACCCCAACAGATGGGGGTGCGACACCTCCGCCCATACAACAGCTCAAAGGGCGGCATACCAATGCTCGAATGATGGCTGTTGTTATACGAGAACTCTGCTAAAGGTAGATAGGTGTCCCAGCTCCCTCCGAAGTCCAACACACATGCCCGAAGCATGTCCTCGAGTGTCTGAATTGTCCGCTCACTCTGACCGTCTGTCTGAGGATGATATGTCGTACTGAAATGTAACCTAGTACCCAACTCCTCATGGAATTTCTTCCAGAACCTGGAAGTGAAACGCACGTCGCGGTCCAAAATAATCGAGATCGGCACCTCATGCCGAGATACTACTTCCCTCACATATAACTCGGCTAACTTCTCCGCAGAAAAGCTCTCGCTAATGGCTAGAAAATGAGCGCTCTTTGTCAGCCGATCCACGATCACCCAAATCGCATCGACTCTTCTCGCCCTTCGCGGTAACTTGGTGATGAAATCCATAGAGATTTGTTCCCACTTCCATTCGGGAATCTCTAGCAGTTGCAGCTTACCGTGCGGTCGCTGGTGCTCGGCCTTGACCTGTCGACAAGTCAAGCACCTCTCGACAAACCAAGCGGCATCCCTTTTCATACATGGCCACCAGTACTCCTTCTTGAGATCCAAATACATTTTCGTAGCACCAGGATGAATCGAGAATTTCGATCGATGTGCTTCCTCCATCAAAATAGTGCGCGCACCGCCCACAAACGGCACCCAAATCCGTCCCTGAAAAGTCATAAGCTCTCGACCATCTGTAACAAATCCTGATACCTGACCTACAACCCGTTCCTTCTTCTGGTGTTCCGGCTTTGCAGCCTCCATCTGAGCCCCTCGAATAATATCCAGGATCGGGGTCAAAACCGTCAATCTCATACAAATATCTCGGATCGGGGCGCTATCCGCCCTACGGCTCAATGCATCGGCTACCACATTAGCCTTGCCCGGGTGGTACAGGATCTCACAATCGTAATCCTTCACCACATCCAACCACCTCCTCTGTCGCATATTTAGATTTGGCTGATCCATCAAGTATTTCAAGCTCTTATGGTCCGTGTAAATCGTACACTGAACCCCGTACATATAGTGTCGCCAGATCTTGAGGGAAAACACCACCGCCCCCAATTCCAGGTCGTGCGTGGGATATCTCAACTCATGAGGCTTCAACTGCCTCGAAGCGTACGCTATCACATGACCCCTCTGCATAAGTACCGCCCCCAAACCCGATATAGAGGCATCACAGTATACCACAAAATCCTCTATCCCTTTCGGGAGTGCAAGCACTGGAGCCTCGCACAATTTCTGACGAAGCGTCTCAAATGAAGACTGCTGCTCCGGTCCCCATGAAAACGTAACACCCTTCCAGGTCATCCTAGTAAGTGGCACAACGATCTTGGAAAAATCCTTGATAAATCTGCGGTAATATCCAACCAAACCCAGAAAACTCCTGATCTCGGTGGGCGATCTCGGCACCTCCCACCTCAACACCGCCTCAATCTTGGTCGGGTCGACCAATATCCCTTTCTGGTTCACAAGGTGCCCGAGGAACTGGACCTCTCGTAACCAGAAATCACACTTGGAGAACTTGGCATACAATCTCTCCGATCTCAAAACCCAAAGAATCTCCCGCAAATGTTCCTCATGCTGGTCCCTAGTCCTCGAATACACCAAAATATCATCGATGAATACGATCACCGACCAATCCAGCATCAGTCGGCACACCCGGTTCATGAGATCCATGAACGCCGCCGGGGCATTGGTGAGCCCAAAAGGCATCACCACAAACTCATAATGTCCATAACGAGTCCTGAAAGCAGTCTTTTGGATATCCTCCTCGCGAACCCTCATCTGATGATATCCAACCCTAAATTCAATCTTGGAAAACCAAAATGCCCCCTGCAACTGATCGAACAGATCGTCGATCCTAGGTAACGGATATCGGTTCTTAACCGTCAACTTGTTCAACTCCCGATAATCGATACACATCCGATGGGAACCATCCTTTTTCTTGACGAACAAAATCAACGCTCCCCAAGGCGAGCTACTGGGTCGAATGAATCCCTTTCCCAACAGCTCCTGAAGCTGCAAGGGTAATTCCTGCATTTCCGGCGGAGCGAGACGATAAGGTGCCTTGGCGATGGGCGCTGCTCCCGGAACCAAATCGATACGAAACTCCACTTGCCTCTCCGGAGGCACACCTGGTAACTCTTCGGGGAACACATCCGAAAACTCGCATACGACCGGAACGTCATCAATCGAATTGGGCCTCTCCGCGGTCACTCGAGTATCCATCACATAGGCTATGAATCCATCACATCCCTGCTGCAAACTCTGCCTCGCCCTGGCAGCCGAACAAAACGCCGACCCACACCGGGTCCCCTCGCCATAAACCGTGAGCACTCCCCCACTAGGGTCTCGAATCATCACCAGCTGTCTCTCGCAGTCAATAACTGCTCCAAACTTGCTCAACCAATCCATGCCCACGATAATGCAAACATCCCCCATAGCTATAGGGACCAAGTCTATAGGAAACTTGACCCCAAAAATCTCGAGCACGCATCCTAGAATCACCTCGGTGGCGTATACCGCTCTCTCATTCGCTATAGCAACTCGCAGGGGACGACTCATCGTCTCCCCATCGATATCGATGTGCTGGCTAAAAGCCAACGAAACAAAGGACCGACTCGCACCCGAGTCGAATAATACCAAAGCAGGCACATGATTCACAAGAAAAGTACCTACGCAGATAATAATATAAGCATAATATCTCAGTATAAATGTAAATACATGAAAGAATACATACCGGCCACGATATCACGCACCGCGCGGACCTCCTCCGCAGTCAACTGGAAAGCTCTCCCACGAGCCTTCGGAGCCTCGGTCTTCACTGGACGAACCGCAGGAACCCTGGCAGCAGGCGAAGATCCCTGGCGATGCTGGGGGCACTCGGCCTTCCGATGGCCAGTCTGGTTGCAATGGAAGCAAACCATGAATCCCTTGGGGCAATCCCTAGCAATGTGCCCCTCCTTGCCACACTTGTAGCAAGCACCCGATTGACATGCCCCCTCGTGACCCTTGCCGCACTTCCCACAAGTGCGGCTCTTCTGACCTCCGGATCTCAAATCAGCGGACTTGGTCCACTTGGCTGCCGGCTAAGACTGAGCCGGCCGCCGATCCACCCGTTGAGACTCGGCCTCCTCCCTGGCCTGGGTCTCTAACTCGATCTCACGCCACCTGGCATTCGCCTGAAGCTCAGCAAAAGTCTGATATGACGAGTTCGATACGAACTCCCAGATTTCTCTCCTCAGCACTCCCAAATACCGGCTCATCCGAGCCTGCTCCGTGGACACCTGCTCGAGGCAGAACATCACCCTCTCATGAAACTTCCGCGTGATCACCGTAACCGAATCATTAACTCCTGAACCAACCGTTCCCTCTCCACCGGGGGAACATACTCATCTCTAAACATAGCAGTAAATCTCTCCCACGTCACGGCTGAAACCTCCGCAAGAGTGAAGTTCGCCGTCACGAACTTCCACCAATCCTTTGCTCCCAGGCGGAGCTGGTTCAAAGCGAACCGTACCCTCAGATGCTCCGGACATGAACAAGTACAGAAGCATCCCTCGATATCAGCAATCCATCTCATCGCAACAATTGGATCCTGCGTCCTGTCAAACTTTGGTGGCTTCGTGTTGCTGAACTCCCGGAACAGCAACGAGTCACCCCCCTGTGGTCTGGCAGCGGCCACTACCGCGGTAGCTGCAGCGGCGGCAGCCTCAGTCAACGCGGCGTACCGCTCATCAAACGTCTCCATCAGCGTGGTCTTAATAGACCCAAACATCTCCGGAATCTCGACCCAGATCGCTGCAGCTACCTCCTCATGAATCATCTGACGAAGCTCCTCGTTAGTCACTCCACTCGTACCAGGTCTGTGTCGTGGTCCATCCATGATGTCTCTGAAATACAACATAAAAATATCAGAGATTCTATCGGGCATAATCGCACTCGATAACGCCGTCCCACTCAGTCTCCGATACTCAGGGATTCTTACTTGGGCTGCCCACTGACCCGGTGTCCTTGGTAGTACGGGCCCAATACTACCAATTACACCGCATTGGTATTCACCCCAAGTCCTCCTCCCCAAACCCCGAATCCTGAGTACTCTATTCTTGTCATACACTAGTTACTCACTCGCTCTCGAGCACCTCATAGAAACAGGTTTCCCTAGACTAAGGCATCACAAAATCAGGCCACTCTAGTCCTAATATGTATACCTAGTCTACTAGCATGCGTATCATATCATATCATATCTCATAACACATATTGTAAGAGTATTTTGGGGATCTTTACCATTCGGGCGCTGGATGACCGTACACACTTTTTCTTCTTTGGTCGTCTCACTTATCAAAAAAAAAATTATTAATTAAAATTTTCTCAAATCCCCAGTTTGAGTTCAGTTACGCCCGAAGGTGTACCCGAATCCCTCAAACCAAGGCTTTGATACCAACTTGTAACGTCATAAAATTCCAACCAAAAATTTTCATTTTTACAATCATCAAAACATGAGTAATACGTTTAGATTCCAATGTAACAATTTAGTCACAACTGATTACATAACAAAAGATAACAAAATGGTTTCCCCGAGTGTGTGTACGGTCACGCTGGCGCCTTCCCACGGTCCTCGCTAGTACCTGAAACACATAATACAACAACTGTAAGCATAAAGCTTAGTGAGTTCCCCAAAAATACGACCTACACACGTACGCCTTTCCAGGCCTTGACCTTCCGGTCCATGTGTCTCAGGGGACTTCCTTCCCGACTGGGTAAACCTTCCGGTCCTACCCACGTCAACCTTACAGTCCATATGAGCACGCCTTCCGGCCCATATCATGTTGCCTTCCGGCCCAAATCAAACATATCATACATGGCACATATAACGAATAACTTAACACACATAAGGCATTTATCTCATATCATATTCGACCTTCCGGTCACACAGTCAAAACCCTTCCGGGTACAGTATAGTGAGAAGACTCACCTCGTATGCCTCGCTAAGTTGCTAATCGTGAATCCTGAAATCACTTGGGCTCGAACCCTCGAGCTGCAATCCTCCTATGATATTATAAATCTATAATTATTACTTGTACCACAAAAGGGGGGGTCATCCTTATCATGCCAGCACAGGTTGACTTGGTCAACAGTCTTTAGTCAATTTGGACTGGACTCGGCGAGTGCACACTAGTGACTCGGCGAGTCTACGCATTTTAATCAACTATCAAGGTTTTCCCCTTTTGACTCGTCGAGTACTCCCCCGACTCGACGAGTTCCTCCTGGGCCTGAATCACAGGGCCACCGAGACTCAACTCACCGAGTCAAAGGTCAACTCGGCGAGTCCCAACCTGACTCGGTCCACCTGTCAAGACCTTTCCAACTCTCTGGGACTCACTGAGTCGCCCACAACTCGGTCCGGACTACACACATGGTGGTCTCAAAGACAATCTTCAAGCGACTCGTCGAGTCTGTTCTTCACACTCGGCGAGTCCATGCCATGCACCAGCTAAAACTAGCTTTTGCGGTCAAATCCGTTCCATACATACATAGATATGGCCTTCCCAAGCTTATTTGTCACGTAAAGTCTCAGTCTTGGTTGCCATGCAATGCATACAAGGCTTATTTTGAAGAAACAACCTCTAATATTGCAAGTTTAGCTTCTAACTCAAAAGAATGAACATAAAGCTTGACATAAGGGGTCTCCTGGACCTGCTAAGGTCCAGATCTAGGTTCCATATCTCCATGGGACCTCTCATACTTCCAATTCAAGCCAAGAAATTCAAGAAGAAACCCTAGATTTGGCACATCAACACAAAACAGGAAGTTTGGCTCTGAAAATTACCTCAAGAAGACTCCCTTGATGAAGTAGCAACAGATCCAAGCTCCCCAACTCTTCAAGTTAGATCCTCTCCCTCCTTTCCTTGCAATATCCCACAAAATAATGAACAAAATGCCTCCAAACACACTCACAAGGGCTCACAGACGTATGGGGGCTCTTAGGGTTCAAGGTGGCCGCAAATGAGGGCCATAAGGTCCTTTAAATAGGGCTTAGGACCGGGAAATTAGGGTTTCATTAAACAGTGCGGACTCGCCCAGTCCACCCCTTGGACTCGCCGAGTCCGGACGCGAACCCCCGCCCAAAACCGCGACCCGACTCGACGAGTTCGACCTCCAACTCGCCGAGTCCCCTCACAAAATGTCAAAAATATATGAAATGAAGGTACCTGGGGATCCGGGCTGTTACAAGTATGTTTAATGTATAACTGACTTGTTGAAAGGACTCAATTGTTAAGCATAAACAATTATGTTAAGACAAACCTTGAGAAAAAGGCTAAATGTTCATATAAGTATTTAGTATGTTAATCATAAGTTAATCGACAGTCGGACTAGCGAATACTACCCTAAGCCCACAACCAAACAAGGAATAGGAGTCAAGGTCATTAACACTAGTCCTAAGTCCATTAAAGTATATTTATACCCAAATATTTATATGAATTTGATTTTGAAAGTAAAAGAGTTTATAAGTAATTTTAATAAGGGTTTTGATATTAATTTTGGAGAATAGTAAAAGTCCTTTTTGTCTGTAAGTAATCAAATGTATGAACAACACAATTCTATTATGTTTCAACTTGTATCCTCCCCCTAAAAAGTATTTAACATATGCAAAAGGTTGATTGTAGGGGTATGAACTCACCTTGTAGTGAGTGATTCGAATGAAAGATCGATATAGGATGCTAAGTATGCCAAGTGAAGTCTTGAGCACAAACAGATCGTATTAAGCATATAATGACACATATGTGTATACAATTAGTGTATATAACAGCTAACATGCTAAGGTAAACAACCTTAGGAACTAGGAAACACTTGAAATGAAGTCTTACAATCACAAATGATTGATTAAAGGGAGTTCTCGGCCAAACAAGGAGTGTTCACGGCCATAGAACACATGATTTGTTCACAGTCTAATCTTGCATCTAAGAAGTGTTCACGGTCTTACAAGGGTTCACGGCCCAAGATCTTATGAAGGGTTCACGACCCTATGAAGGGTTCATGGCTGTCACTTTCAAATAGAGTTTTCGGGTTGTCACACTATTAGAAAAAGGAATCATACGACCTAGTACAAGTCCTTATTCAACATCCGCATTCTATGTAGAAAATAATAATGAAATAAAACAAGGGAAACAAAGAATAGCCATTAATTACAAAAAAGATGAATGATGCTACTATTAGCGACTCTTATAAATTACATCAAAAAGAATATATTTTAGAAAAAATAAAAGGAAATACACATTTTAGTACATTTGATGCAAAATCGGGATATTGATAATTACGTTTACATGAAAATACAAAACCACTAACTATTTTCTTATGTCCTCCTCAAAAACATTATGAATGGAATGTCCTTCTATTTGATTTAAAGCAAGCACCAACAATATATCAATGATTCATGGATACCACCATAAATGGTTTAGATAATATTTTTCTTGCATAGATTGATGATATAATTGTTTTCACAAGTGGAAATGAACAAACACATGTAGATGAAGTTATCAAAGGTTTACAAAGAATAAAACAAAAAGGTTTAGTTTTGTCAAAAAAGAAATCAAAACTTTTACAAACTACAATTGAATATCTAGGTTTAAAAATAGGTAAAATAGCAGTTATCTTTAACAGATAGCATACAAGAAAATTTTGAATATGTTTCCTAATAAGCTTGAAAACAGAAAACAAATACAACGATTTCTTGGTTGTTTAAATTATATTGTAGAACAAAGATTTTTAAAACTTTTAGCAAAAGAAACAAGAGTTTTACGAAATAAAATATCAGAAAATATACATTGGTCTTGGACCAATACAGATACTATGTTAGCACAAAATATAAAACAAAAAATTCAAGTTCTCCTTACCTTAAATAATTCAAAAATAAGAGATTTCATAATTGTGGAAATAGACGCATGAAAAGATACTTAGGTAGGTTGCCTAAAAGCAATTATACATGGAAACTCGTTATTAGGACTAGATAATGAGGGACATCTCGTATCTAACCCATCAAAATCATACAATGATATAAATATATCATCGGAAGTATTAAAAACAGACAAATATGAGAAAAAATTATGTAAGTATATTGGGAACACTTCCCTAAACAAAGAAAAATTATAGTACACATGAACGAGAAACACTAGCTTGTCTTAGAACGCTGAAGAAATGATAGATCAAACTTTTACAAACAAGATTCGAATTACGAATAGATTCCAAATACCTACTAGGATTTTGGCGCTATAAATTACAAGAAGATTATTGTCGAGGACGATTGATTCGTTGGCAACTATAATTACATTCGTTTCATCCTTATCTCAAGTACATAAAAGCAAAAACAATGACATAGTAGACACATTAACGAGAGAATGGAAGCCATCATGAAACAAAGTCCAACATCAACTAAAACAGAAACGAGAACAAAAATCAACTTAACTCAGACAGTTTGAAACAGTAGGACGTGAAGAGGACCAGCTATAACAAACACTTCAAGTATTATCATCATACTCCGCAACTAAGAACCAAGCAGCCAAAACTTAACTACGAAACACCCAAAAGAAGACATAGAAGAGACATCATCCGATAATAATCAACCACGAGTAGTATTCAACAAAATAGTAGAAAAAACATCCACTACATCAACTCCAGAAGATTTTCCACGAATTCAAACCGAGAACGAAGATGTGAAAAAGTGGTATTTAAAATTCAACAGTCCAAAAAAAGGCATATACGATGACTACGGAGTAGCTAACTCACACATCCTTGGTCAAAATGTTAGCCATAAAGTTACAAAACAAAGACCGAAGTAGAAACATCCTTCAAGGAAGCATATAAAGAAGTCACTAAGGATCAGGTTCAGCATTCCTCTAAAACAGTTCTCCTTAGCCCACAAAAACCAACATCCATCCTAAAATCATTAAACTAACTAATTGAAAAAGTAGCCCTTGATGCAATTTTATCCACTAAAGAAAAATAAGCCATAAAATCCTACAACCCAAAAGTTTTTTGAATTATAAGACAGCCTAATATAATACACCACAATCTATTTTTGATGGGCTTTTACCCCGTAGCCAGGCGTCCAGGCCCAAAAGTAGTATTCCTAGCAGACCTAACTGATCCCATGACTTTATTAGACTATTTTATCCATGGGTTGATAGACAGTACAAGTCTTGAAGGAACTAATTTACATTGCATCAGTGAATTTCCATCATCCGTTCAATTCATAATTCGAAGCTACAAAACAAGATTTGCTAAACAAGAGAGCAGAAAATTCATTAAAATGTATTTTAGTTATCCAATCTTTGATGAAGACTCTTAGCTACTTGTCCTAAGTATAACATTTACAAACATAGGAATAAGCAATGGTTCTAAACCAACAAAAGATGAACATCCACATGAAGCACCTGCACAAATCATTTAATTTTTGCATTAGCGGGTGTTTATCTTGCATCATCTTGAATAGGCAATGGAAAATATCAACAATCACAAGTCAGAATAAATTATGCAAGCAAAACATTCATTACCTATTCTATAACTAATAATGAAATTACTCCTGACACATTAAAACCATTAGAAACTTTCGAACAACCATTCAAAATATTTTCTCATCATTTAGGTGAATTACCTACTGACTTAAAAAAAACAACTTTGTAAACATGTTATGCATGCACCAAGACACAATTGTAGTAATTGCAACAAAAATCCAGAATAATCACCTTTCATGGAAGTGATGGATGAATAACATCAACAATAATGTTTGAAGAAAATTATAAACTACATGTTGTCGATCCTTTCTTTGCATTAGAAAGGTGTAAGTGTGAATAATTGCATGTTTGTCGTTTTACAATGATATGGCACAATAATAGATAGTAATAATATATGTGTGTTGTATGTTGCAATAATATATTGCAATAATGTGAGTCTGTTGTTTGTTATCATATTGTATCATACTCTCGAAGATTCTATATGTATATAAATAAGGTTTTGACCATTATGAATAAATCAGAATTGTTTTGTGTAAGACTTGAATACTCTGAAAGTTTTTTTTTTTTTTGGTTGAAATTTGTTGAATATTTTAGTGTTGTGTCTTGGGCTTTTTGATTTGTAATCGGATTGGGCTTATCCATCCGTAGTTATCTAGAATAGTTTCCTTTATCTAGATAAGTTGTTAGGGTTTTGTTATAAATATTTGCATGCATGTATGCGTATATAATACATATAGTCGTTCACATTGATTCTGGTAACCCTAATATTTACCTCTACAGATTGAAGTTCTTAATCGAGCTCTTCTGGGGTATTTTGCATTAATCATTCGACATATTCTTTGCAATACTTGTGTTCTTATTTACGTTCTTATTTATATTCTACTTAGAATCATACGATCCTGATAGAACTTTGTTCTAACAATTGGTATCAGAGCAGGAGATTGTGTTCGTTGATACGCTTCTCTTCTGTATTCACAAATAGTTAGGGTTTCCGCTTTTATCGAAGCCGTCGTCTTCTTAACGACGACTACTCAGCTTTTGATAAAACCCTAATCTTAAGTTTACAGATAAGATTCTAGCAGCTCACCATGTCTCATGAAGATACACATACAAACCCTATTAACATCTCAAACAGCATCGGTTCTACAACTAGAGTTCCCATACTCTACACTCAAGACTACGAAGTATGGGCTCATCACTTTGAAGATTACGTGGTTGGATCCGAAGATAATGGCTATCTCATCTGGGAAGCTATTGTTCTTGGACCGTTTGTGCACTCAGAAACAAACACCATCGCCAAGACATAGAATGATTACAATAAGTTAGTGACAGATGTTCAGAAGAGATGAGAAGGACAAGATTATGTGTAATGTCAAAGCCACGCGAATGATAAGATTCGCCTTACAATCTGACACCTTTCGGCTTGTAGGATCATGCACAACTGCTATGGAAATCTGGGATAGGTTGAAGGAACTCTACTCAACTGATGAGGATCTGGAGCACTCCATTCAAACTCTGTTGCTGTCAGAATTTGGAGTATCTGAACAGAAACCTGAAGAGAAGCTCATTCAGACCTTTGATCGGTTCAATCATCTTTTAAGTAATATGATCAAGCATGGAATTGAAAGGAAGGTGATCGAACAGAAAGTTACATTCATGAATGGGCTCAGACTAGAATGGATGGCTGTGGTTTCCACTGTGAAGGCGCATGAACAATTCAAATCCTACTCTCTGGCGAAACTAGTTGGTATACTGAAGTCACATGAAAGTGTTGTAACTAAGGAGGCGAAAGTGGTCTCTGGCATGGGAACGCTGGCTCTTGTCTCTAAAGGAAAAAGTTTTGTTGAGGAATAAGAAGAGTCAGACATGTCAGAATGTGATCTTGCAAGTGAGGAGTATGCTCTAATGATAACAAATCCAAAGAAATTCACAAGAAGAAAATTTCCCACCAATATGAACCGAAATTGGCAAGGAAGTTACAGTTCTGAAAAAGTAAAAGAGGAACCGAAAGGTTCTTCTCAAAAGGTGGAAGAGAAAAAGCAAAACAAGCTTGTAGGAGACTCTTGATACGACTGCAATTACTGTCACGGCAAGAACCACTTTGCCAAAGATTGTATGTTAAGAAAGATGTCTGAGAAGAGAGAGGGTGAAGATGATGAAGTGTATTACATGCGAAAACTTGAAGAAGTCAAAAAGAAAAAGGCTTCCAACAGCTCAATGAATGCTCTAATTGTACAAGAAAATGCAGAGGAAGATGAGTTTGGCGGCGTAGAAGTCTGGTCAACAGACTCTGAAGACGAAGAGGTTAGAAGACCCATGCATGGAAAGGCGTTTCTGGCAAAGAATGGAGGTTCTGGTGGAAAATGCTTGATCGTCACTGCTGGACCATCAACCGAAAGTGCAGACATAGAACCGAACATGACTGAAAACAAGTGTTTTGCAGCCAAGCCAGTGAGTGAGAAGATCAACGACTGCGATCGATTGATCAAGAAGGTACATTCTCTCCTTGAATCTCTTAAAATTTCCAAAACTGAATATCTAGAAGAATTAAATGAACTAAACTTTAAATTTAACAACCTAAGTAGTACCCTCATGCAAACCCGCTTAGCAAACTCTAACCTAACTGACCAACTCGGCAGGGTGTCTTCAAAAAGTGAGGAGAGAAGGATCTGGATTGAGCAGAAGGAAATGGAGTTAGTTAGGGCTAAGGATGAGAGTATTTATTTGCAAAGAGACAATTTAAAATTATTAAAACAAAGAAATGTTTTCTGTTTAATTGTTAAGCGTCTTTATACTAATATTGCTCAATTACATCTTAATTGTGAAATTGGAAAGAAAATACACAAAATGATTTTTCCCTTTCTTGAATTTAAGGAAGATGATGTTATAGCAGAGTGTGAATCAGAAGTCTCCTCTGAAGAAACATCCATGTCATATAGGCTAGGTTTAGATAAGATATAAACTATCATCGATTCTAAGGAACATAAAAGTATGTTAAGAGATATCTTAGATGAAAATGATAGGCTGAAAATTAAAACCGAAACTATACAAACATTCGATGAATCAAATGCCAAAATCGTCAAGGATAATTGAAGAGGATAATGTTGAAGGATGCGAAGACTATTTCTGGTCTGCTCCCATTGACAATGCAGATGAAACTGTGGGTCTGTCTGAGAGAACCACATGGAGAGTCAAAGGACGATACATACCTAAACCCATCAATAAACCTTCCAGTTTCGATATTCCCAGCACAAGCGGAACGAAAGATGTTCCTGAAGAACCATCAATGCAACCTGATACACCAATCGAAAGAAAAGAACCGAAAGGTCCACTCAAGAGACAGGAAGCACCGAAAGTTCAAAGTAAGGAACGCACTGAAACCAGAGTGGAAGACAAGATAATGAAGGAGAAATCAAAGCCAAGTTTCAATGTTCACAAATCTTAGAAGGAGCTAGCTGAACAGAAAAGACTCAGAATCAGCGATATGCCTTGAATCTAAATGAACGGAAAAGGCATTGGAATTCTAAAAATCCTAACTTTGAGCCTCCTAGGAAAGAATCCATGGATAAAGGAAAGCAGAAGTTAAAGGAAGATTTTTCTCCTAATTCCTATTATTCCAAATCCCAAACCGAAAGTCAAGTCTCGGTTCTAAACCAAGTTTCGGTTCTCAACCGAGTTTCGGTTCTCAACCAAGTTTCGGTTCTAGACCAGGTTTCGGTCATCGACCTAAGTTCAGTCCTAACACCAGATTCAATTCTAACATCGGTTTCGGTCCCAATTCTAGATATGGATCCTCCAAGTTCCAATATAAACATAAGTGATCCTCCCCTAAACCTAAGAATCAAATGAAAAACACTAAACCAACTAATGAAGATACATTAAAATTTAAAGAAGATAAAACAAAAATCAAGGTGTTTACCATCAAAAGAAAAGATCAAACAACTCTCGTCAAACGAAATTATTTTGTTGATGCTTGTATTGTTATTCCTTTCTCTGTGAAAAACTCACAAGGACCCAAGAAACTTTGGGTTCCCAAATCTGCTTGAAATTGCAGGTAATCAGTGACGAGCAGTTTGACGACGAATGGTATATAGACAGTGGCTGCTCGCGTCACATGACAGGAAGAAAGGAGGAATTAAGGGAGTTTCGGTCTCTAAAGGATGGTGGCTCTGTGAAATTTGGAAACAACTCCTATGGAACAGTTAAAGGATACGGTATGATAACTAATGGGGACTTTTCCATCAGAAAGGTGGCTTATGTGGAGGTATTACAGCACAACCTAATCAGTGTCTCGCAATTAGTTGTCGGCACAGGCTTGAAGGTATCATTTGATGACACAAGATCTGAGATAATAGAAAAACAAACCAAGAAAGTTCTGCTAAAATTTGCACGAAAAGTAGAAATGTATCCGATGAATCTTAATCCTATTCGAGGGACACCAGCTATCTGTCTGCTATCAAAGGCAAACACTGATGAAAGTTGGCTTTGGCATCGACGTCTATCTCACCTGAACTTCAAAGATATCAACAAATTGGTAATTGGTGATCACGTTCGAGGTCTTCCTCTTCCAAAGTTCGAAAAGGAGCATTTATGTGCAGCATGTGAAATGGGAAAGAAAAGCAGAAAAAGCCACCCAACACACATTAATACCAAGATCGTGGAAGCACTTGAACTGTTACATATCGATTTGTGTGGACCATCTGCTATAGAGAGTATCGATGGAAGTAAGTACATTCTAGTAATTGTAGATGATTTTTCACGTTTCACGTGGGTTTTATTTCTTAGACAGAAATCAGATGCAACTCTCAAGCTGAAGATGTTCATCAAGCAAGTGGAAGTTCAATTAAAGAAGATGGTGAGAAACATCAGAAGTGACAATGGGCTGGAATTCAAAAACAAGGATTTCGAAGACTTTCTGGCTGATAAGGGGATCACACACACCCCAGCAAAATGGAATCGTTGAAAGACGAAACCGATCGTTGTGTGAAGCAGCTAGGACCATGCTCAGTTATGCCTCTCTACCTCTATACTTTTGGGCTGATGCCATTGCTGCGGCCTGTTATACTCAGAATTGGTCCTTCCGCAACAAGCAATTCTCAATAACTCCTTATGAGATTTTAAACAATCAGAAACCAAACGTCAAGTTTTTCCACATATTCGGTTCCAGGTGTTTTATCCTTAATTCTAAAGAAAACCGAAATAAGTTTGATGTTAAAATCGATGAGGGGCTCTTTCTGGGTTATTCTTTGTCATCAAAAGCATACCGAGTGCTGAACAAGCGTTCCAAAAGAATAAAAGAGACTTACTATGTCACCTTTGACGACAATTACATAAAGAAGATTCAAAAGACAGTAGATGCATCTGGAAACATCTTTCCAGCATCTGGACAGGTCTCTGTTCCAATATCAAATCTGTTTGATGAATAAATTCGGTTGTTTGATGAACCAGAAAAGGCAATACATTTGGAGGTAACAGCAGCAGACAACAAGGTAGATAATTTGAAGCAAGTAATAGACGAAGATGCCAAATCAATAGAAACCGAAACACCTACTCCTAAACCATCACCTAGTACTTCAAACTCCGATTCAACGTTCCAGGGGGAGAACTCTAACACTTTCAAACCATCTAGAGTTTCTGTCGAGGGGGAGAATTACCATTCCGCCACATCTGATACTCAAACAACTGAACCAAAATTAACAAGCGAAATACCAATCGAGGGGGAGACCCCTACTGCCGATTCTGTTGAAGACATAGGCTTCACTTCGCCAGTCGAGGGGGAGAAGGAAAGAATAAGTGATAATTCAACTGACAAAGGTGAAGGGGATAAGTCAGATGTTGAAATTGAAGTTGAAGCAGAACTAAATCCAGAATATGATCCAAGCTATCCTCCGCTAGTAAAATGGACAAAAAACCATCCCAAAGAGCAAATTATTGATGAATCGTCTGAAAGTGTTATTACTAGATCTCAACTGAAGGCAAAACAAACAGCATTATTCTCCAAAGTGGAATTTTGTATGTTTAATTCTTTTATCTCCAAAATAGAGCCAAAAACCATAAATGTTGCACTTGATCATTCTGATTGGGTTCAAGCAATGGAGGATGAGCTCAATGAATTCGAACGAAACAGAGTTTAGATATGGATTCCTACACCGAAAGATGCCTCTGTTGTTGGCTTGAAATGGGTATTTAGAAATAAACTGGACAAAGAAGGTAATGTCATTCGTAACAAGGCTCGGTTGGTGGTAAAAGGCTATTGTCAAGAAGAAAGGATTGATTATGAAGAAACATTTGCTCTTGTGGCGCGGTTAGAGTCTGTTCGAATTTTTCTAGCATATGCTGCTCACAAGAACTTTGAAGTTTTCCAAATGGATGTCAAATGTGCATTCTTGAATGGAGAATTAGAAGAAACCATCTATGTTGAGCAACCACCCGGTTTTGTGAATGAAAAGTACCCTGATCATTGCTATGTACTGGATAAAGTTGTCTATTGGCTAAAGCAAGCACCAAGAGCCTGGTATGAAACTCTTACTCGCTTTCTAAAAATGTCAATGTTTAAACAAGGTTCGGTTGACCCAACCTTCTTTCGAAAGAAAGAAGGAGAACATTTGATGATTGTTCAGATTTATGTCGATGATATCATCTTCGACTCTACGAATCCTAGCTTAACCTCTGAATTTAGAAAGTTGATGGAGACTAAATTTGAAATGAGCACAATGGGTCCGATTAACTTTTTCCTTGGTTTGAATATTAGACAGGGACCAGAAGGCATCTTTATAAACTAGGAAGCATACACCAAAAATATACTAACTAAATTTGGAATGAAGGGTGATTCAAAAGTAAAGGTTCCAATGGCATTTGGCACCAAGCTAACCCCATCTCTAGAGAAACCGGCTGTAGACATAACTCTTTATCGACAAATGATAGAATCCCTTATTTATCTAACAACTAGTAGACCAGATATCATGTTCTCTGTTTGTTATTGTGCCAGGTTTCAAGCTAATCCAAGAGAACCCCACATGACTGCTGTGAAGAATATTTTTCGATATCTGAAGAAGACATCAACTCTCGGTTTCTGGTATCCCGCAAGATTTGGATTCTTCATACAAGCCTTTTTAGATGCTGATCTTGGAGGATGTGGATTGGACAGGAAAACCACTACCAGAGGATGTCAATTCCTTGATGGAAAACTTGTCAGTTGGCAATCAAAGAAGCAACCCTGTGTTTCCTTGTCCACAGCAGAAGCAGAATGCATCGCTGCCGCATCATGTACCTCTCAGGTTGTTTGGATTCAAAGTCAGTTGAGAGATTATGGGCTGAGTATGAAAAAGATCCCTCTCTACTGTGACTCTGAAAGTGCAATCAGGATTTGTTATCATCCAGTGCAACGTTTGAAAACCAAGCACATAGCACTAAGGTATCATTTCATCAAGGATCACGTAGAAGACGGGAATGTAGAAGTACATTTTGTTCGTTCTGCTGATCAACTGGCCGACATCTTTACTAAAGCCTTACCAGAAACAACCTTCAATAAAATCTTACAAGGCTTGGGTATGATGGAAGGAGATTCGGTACCGAATCCTTAATTTTCCCCTTAAAATAAAGACGACAGAGATAGACAGAGCGCTCGGTCTATCTCTGCTCTAGATTTTTGGAAATAAACAGACCGCTTTGTATATCTCGGTTCGGTAAATCTCGGCCTCGCTCTGTCTACTCTCATTAATAAGACAAGGTTTCAGTTATATATATTTACTATCTTTCTGCTTATTTTTTTCAGAAAATCCCCAAAAATCCAAAAATATGTTATCTTTCTGTTTTTATTTTTTATTTTTTTCAGAAATAATCCAAAAATTCAATTTTTTTTTTGTTGCTTGTTTGTTTTGTTTGGTGTCTATTATTAATGGGTAAACACAAGAATAACCGTTGAAAAATCTCAAGCAGGTATGATTTCACTTTTATACAACCTAGGTAAGTGTCCCTAGAAGCATGTTGCTGTATGTTGTCATAAAGCATCTATGATCTCGAGTAAGCCTTAATGATTTGATTGATACCCATCGTTTCTTCCAAATCGGGCTATTTTAACTCACTCGGTCTAGAGCTACCTTACTCTTCTCATTTGAGTAAAGAGTTTCTCTGCTCTGTCACGCTTATCTAGCAGAAAGTACATTCGGTTCCTTAACCACCTCCTTATATTCTACATTTACCTTCGATTCACTAATGTAACCCTTGAGACTCTCGGTCTTTACCACTGAGGTTTAAGGTTACACAACATCTGTGTTGATGATCTTAGATATGATTACCACGTTCTAAGTAAAACCCAAAATCCGACACCAAAAATGAATTCACGGTGAGTGAAATACTCAAGCATTAACTGGTTACCCAAGGAAATATCTTTTTATTTTGCGTGATCTTTTACGAAATTGTCTACAGCTAAGACATTTCTTCCCAAAGAGGTCCATTTTTTTTTCTTTTGAGATTTCTGCTTCCTATAAGTCATAAACATAATATATCCCACCTACCTGTTCAATAGATCACATCGGTCTCACAGGTACCTCTACCAACGATCGGTTTTATGTTAAAACTTGATGTTTGGTTGGAGGAAAGCCACCCAATGCATATGATCAAAAGAATCCTTTCATTGTTTATTAACAAACAGTTGATCGTATTTTTCGGGAAACCGCACAAGCACTTCAAGTCTCTCTTGACTTTGAAGGAAGTGATTCTTGCCCGAAATCCTCTGCTTTCTGTCTTTTAAAAAGACATCACTCACATCCAATACAAACTTGTTTTATTTCTTTATCTTTCACACTCTTATGCACGAAAATTAATATTTTCCAACATTCTAATTACTGATTGGTATAAGTTTTGGTTATCCGTTGTAATCAAACACAGGGTAACAGGGAATTTCAAATGGTTCGAAGATAAGATTTGGCCCCGTGAATTTCATGCGTTTCAAACCCACGCGTACTTCCGTTTTCCTGGGATTAACCACACTATCAAATCGCGCTTTTTCAGGCGACGTTTTAGCAACCTCATCATCACAATGTCTCTCTCCAGGCAACCGTATAAATAGGGATGATCGTTTTATTTGTCATTTACAAGTCTCAGATTATCTCTCTTATACAAAGCTTAAACTGTTCATCTTCTTCTTTGTTCATCAATGGCGACCTCATCCTCCGCGCATGATTAAACTGCAACATCCTCCTTGCTTACAATCCGACCCAACCAAAATCTGATAATCGAAATGAGTCCATTCGCATATGACTCATATATGTTTCATGTGGTGGAGTGTCTGAAGTATTCCCCTCTGGTAATGGCCCTAACCCTAGTCGAAGCAGTTCCGTTGTCGCTACTATCGCAAGTGTACTCATCAGCGATGTATGACAAGAATAAGGATCGCATCTACTTCAGTATTCACGATAAGAAATCCTCGATTTCAAAGATGAAGTTTTGTTCCCTTTTAGGGCTCGCAGTTGATTCCTCCATCATCTCACCCGACTTCATCACAACAACCCAAATCTTCACAATGCTGTACGAGATGGGGTACACCGATGTACTTATATCGATTGCGAAGGTCAAGAAGTCCTGCTTACCATCGCAGTGGAATGGGTTGTTGACCCTGCTCATCAAGGGTCTAGTGGAAAGAAGTGGTGGTTCTGATACCACAAGCAAAGGCTTTCTCACCATTCTTTATGGTTTGTATAATGGGATCAATGTAGATTATGGCACGATAATCCGGTCCCAAGTGGTGCAGAGTTTGAATACCACAACCCGTCACTCAGAGATTTCATGTGGCCGTTTCTAGACCGTGATTACAAGAAAAAGCCATGGATTCTTTTGGAGATTCCGGTTATGAAAGACGCTCTTCTTGCCTCTATCGCTTCATTTCACACCACGAAGATTATTTTATCTGATCCACGTAAGTTTCCTCATTATGGATCAATTCCTGAATCGATGTACAGGTGTGTCACAGCACAGAGCACGGTAATGGAAGATTACAGAAAATTGTCTCCAGTTTATATTTATGAAAAGTAGAGTGCATCCTACATCTAAGTTCATATCATCCACTATAATCACATATTAATGTTAGCCTATCTATTTATATTTATTATTCTTTCATACAATTGTTATTTCATTTAGGTCTATCTATTTATCTTTATTATTCTTTCATACATCTGTTATTTCATTTTTCCTCGTGCATAATATACACTACTTGTTTTTTTTTCGTCGTAAATTGTTTTTATGTTTTCCTGATTATTTTAATCTATGCTTTCTATCCGTTAGATTTGAGTTTCTTTATATTTCTGAATAGCAGAGTGCATCCAACATCTAAGCTCATATCATCCATTGTAATCACAATATTCAGGTTTATCTATCTATTTATCTTTATTGTTATTTCATTTTGAGTATATCTATTTATCACTATTATTCTTTCATACATATGTTATTTCATTTTGCCCCGCACATAATATATATTACTTGCCTTTTTTCGTTCAAAAATGTTTTTATATTTTCCTGTTTATTTTAATCTATGCTTTCTATGCGTTAGGTTTGAGTTTCTTTATGTTTTGACGTAAATTTTGTGTATTTTTCATGCTTATTTTTCGGTATGTTTCATATGTATGAGTTAGGAAATGTATAATATGTTTTCATTCAACGATATAAATTGGAGTTAGTCAGTGGTACCGACCTTGTATATTCATCTACCAACTAGTACAACCTAACTTTTATAAATACAATTTTCAAGATTCAACTTATAAAATAGATTGGCCCCACAACAACACGCGATTAGAAAGTTACTTGCAATGGTATAAATTGGAAGTTTCCATCAATATCCCCCCCCCCCCCCCCCACACCCCCTCTACTTTTAAAACACTTTGCAAAATGACATTTTCCACTCCTTTTAACTTTGGCACCTTCACTTTGAACTTTGTTAAATACCACTTTCATCCTCGTTATTTTATAAATTGTTCTCTTTATCCTTTGTAGTACACAAAATCTGATTTTCCTTAATAAATTTCTTTTGTTAACTCAAACAAAAAAAAATACGTGTTGAATTATATGTATGTGTCGATATAAATTCGAAGTGGTTAACGTTTAACGTAAATTTAGAACTTTCGTTCGTTAATGTGTATCGACCTTGCATATTTATCTACCAACAAACGCAGTAGCAAAGCCAAGATTTAAGAATAAGGGGGACTGGTAGCCTCAGATCGCAATAATATATTAAAATATAATGTTATATCCACATAAAATAATGGGTTAAAAATTTAAAAGAAAAAATCACAAAATTAAAATTTTGTAAACATTAGCTTTAATCTTTAAAAGTTATCAAGTTGTTTAATTGTAAAACTTAAGATTGAAGTTCTGTCTTATAGATAACGAATCAAGAATCTAGTTTACCTCTTCTAAACTTGACATCGTTTTTTCATGTTCAATATTATTTGGTCCCTCAATGTTACTATTGTATATTATGAACGATTTTTTTAGTATTATCACGGATGTAATTGTGGGTCATGTTAATCTTTTATTCTTTTCTTGCTTATAATTTACTCTATAAATTTATAATTATAATAAACTAAATTATCAAAAAATAATTAAATTATTAATTGCAAATAACACTATATAATGTATGCAATACAAAATAAATTAACCTTAGAATTGAAATCTCGTTGATGTATGTTACACCCCGAAACCAAAAGGGTGGAATCGTTTCGAAGTGGAGGACGTCATGTTTAGCATCACAACCATTGTACAACAACAATCATAGTAGCACAACCATTACAATGAATATATATATATATATATATATATATATATATATATATATATATATATATATATATATATATACGCACACATATGTGTGTGTGATAAGTGTTCTCATTAGTTTGGAACTTGTATTAAATACACCAAAAGTATGTAGAATATAAACAGATGATTCTTATTGCTCCGACTCCTCTAAATCCAAGAAGTACTTGTCTACAGATTTCCTAACAAGAAAAGCAGTTTGAAAGAATATTAGCATAAAGCTGGTGAGCTCATAAGCATTTAGTTTTTGGTGGAAGAATGTTTCTTTGAATCCTTTTGAAGAGTGTTCCTCAAGAAAATCCTATATTTTCTTATGAAAAGCATGTTTGAAAACCCATTCCTTCCATGGCTTCCCAATTCATACAAGGTATGTACAATCCAAGGAATTATGGAATGAATATGAATATCTAATAGTAGAAAATAAACCATCAATTTTAGAGATGTCGATATTATCCTGGTAAAATCCCATAGTATCCCTAAAAGTAGTTATCCATCCTAGAGGTTGAGATGCAAGTTTAGAAATCCCTGATAACTATCAGTATATATAAAAGTAGTTTTATAACTTAAAATCAAATAAATGAAGAGTAGAGTCCGCAAACCAAAGTCAGTTTCTACTTATTTGTGAGTCATATAACCATACTTGATGTGACCTAGAGACCCATATAACATTTTTCAGGCATTAAAGCTAAATGAAATTTGTTCACCCCAGGCATACCTACCTAAATTTAGCTAGCAGTTCAAGTGTGGGGTTGTCAGTGCCGAATAGATCTATTCACAAATCTCACGCTCCCCTCCAGGAGACTCTGGTTATACTGAGATAGAATTTAGCCCTATACACCTAAGGGTACAATATTGAAGAAGAGCCTCACAATTCTATATAATCTAGTTTACTAGCTAGAGATAGTATAAAACAATAATCATCCTTGAATAATAGTACTTTATACTCGTGAGAAAATATATAATATAAACTAAACCAGCCATAGTTTATACATATTCACCCATGAAATATGATTTGGTAAAATCCTCCAAGAATTTTATCCCAAAGTATACCCAATACAATTTATTTTAATTGATATAGAAAACGCTTTGTAATAACCTTTCTAAAGGCCATGTAGTTAGATTTCCAAAATAACAGTTTCCTTTATGCTCAACATATTAAAAAAAGGGATAAATATCTGAATATGTTATTAAACGTGGAAATCGTTGGACTGTATTAATAAGTTAAAAACATAATGTAATACTTTGAGTTTGGCTTGTATTCCCCCTTGAAAACATTAAAAACATGTAAAATGTAGGGGTATGAACTCACCTCGGGTAAGTGGTTTGACTGAAGGATCGATATGGAAAGTTGGAGGTTCAAGTGAAGCCTTGAACACAATTTGATCCTAATTAACACGTAATGACACATAAAAGAGTCAAATGAGGGTACTTGACTACTAGATGTGATGGAGAACCACTTTAGGAAACTGGAACTACTTGCACTAAGTGTTAGGACCTTTAAGGATTGCATGGGGGAGGTGTATGGCCACCTTCAAGGTGTGTGCGGCCCAAGGGGTGTGCGGCCGTACACTCTTGATGAGACATGCCTTTGTGATGTTTTCAAGGTCCATACTTGCTACCATGTAGTGTTATTGGTTTATACTCGATTGTAGTGCAAGTTAAGGGTCATAGAAGTGGGTTTATGGTCCTGGAGTGTGTGTGTGTGTGGTTGCACATGGGAGTGTGCTGGTGCACACAAGGAGTGTGCTGCCTCACAAGTGTGTGTGCGGCCATACATAGGTGTGTCCGATCATCCACCCCACATGAATATGTCCAAAACGTCAATTCTAAGGTGCAATAAGGCTAGGGTCATATCTATCTCGAGAATGGAAGTCAAACTCTCACTTTGTAGGGTGTTTTAAGAGTGTGCGGTCACCTTAAAGGGGTGTGCGGCCGCACTCTCCAACTTTAGAACTTCACCTCTCGGGCAGTATTCTGCAAGCATGAGTTCCTTCAGTCTTTCCAAACCCATGGCATTAGCTACTGGCAGGGTTAGGGTTTTGACTTGACCATTCCACCAGCTCAAAGCTCTTTCGGTGAAGGTGCAGGCGACGAACTTCACCTTGTTTGCTTCGGGACAGGTGCAAATTTCGAAGATGGATTTGGTCTTCTCGAACCATCGAGTCAGAGCGATAACACCTCCATTTCCATCGAAGGACTTGGGTTTTGCGGTCATGAAGTCCTTGTAGTAACACTCCTTTTGATGTCCCTGACTTCCATCTTGCTACTATGGGTAGGTCCCACCTCCAGCTCTACCAGAGTTCACTTGTGCCATTGCAGCAGTCACGGCGGCTGTAACTGCTGTCTGGAACATGACGGGGTCGAACTAAGGGGGTGGTGGTGGTGGTGGTCTGTCATCGTTTCTTCTGATGGGTCTTGGTCGGGGAGGCATCTTGTTCTAGAAACAATCAGGAAGAAGAGGATGGTAAGTCCTCGAGATACATGAAACAAGATATATCTCATCCTGATGATAAAAATTTTCTACCAAGCGATAAGCACAGAAAGGTTACTAACAAAAGTAAGTTATTGCTTAAGAAAGAAGAGGTAGCAACACTTGGAATGAATATGTATACTAAATTGGGCTCTAGCTAAAATAGTCCTATAGTATTTTATGTTGGATGTTTTTGTTCCTGGTAAGTTTCAGGCTTACTGTAATCCCAAGCACATGTTGGTTATGTCTCAAATGAATATAGTTGATCAGGCTATATTGATCCTAGACATGATTACATATCTGCCCACGTTTAACCACAGTGTCCCAATATCCAAATACTTTTGTTTTGTTCTTCCTATGACACGGATTCTGGTACACAAGTATACTTGTGTACTCTTTATAAAAATAATTATATTTTTTTGAAAGTATACTTTAAGTTTAGAGCACTTAGACCCCTTAATGTTTATAGTTGTAAACCATGTAAGGTTCGGTACACTTAGTTCTCTATAAACAATGGCTCTGATACCAATCTGTCACACCCCGAAACCAAAATGGCAGAATCGTTTTAGAGTGGAGAATGTCATGTTTAGCATCAAAACCATTGTACAACAACAATCATAGCAACATAACCATTACAATGAATATATATATATATATATATATATATATATATATATATATATATATGTGTGTGTGTATATATATATATACACACACACACATATATATATATATATATATATATATATATATATATATATATATAGTAAGTGTTTACATCAGTTTGGAACTTGTTTCAAATACACCAAAAGTATGTAGAATATAAAAAGATGATTGTTATTGCTCCGGCTCCTCTAAATCCAAGAAGTACCTATCTACTGATTTTCTGAGAATACTAGCAGTTTGAAAGAATATCAGCATAAAGCTGGTGAGTTCATAAGCATTCAGTTTTTGGAGGAAAAATGTTTCTTTGAATCCTTTTGAAGAGTGTTCCTCAAGAAAATCCTATATTTTCTTATGAAAAGCATGTGTGAAAGCCCTTCCTTCCATGACATCCAGATTCATACAAGGTATGTACAATCCAAGGAATCATGAAATGGATATGAATATCTATTAGTAGAAAATAAACCATTAGATTTAGAGATTTCGGTATTATCTTGGGAAAATCCCATATTTTCCCTAAAAACAGTTATCTGTCCTAGAGGTAGAGATGCATGTTTAGAAATCCCTAACTACTATCAATATATATAAAAGTAGTTTTATTACTTCAAATAAAACAAATGAAGGGTAGAATCCGTAAACCAAAGTTAGTTTATACTTAATTGTGAGTTGTATAACCATACTTGATGTGACCTAGAGACTTTTATAACGTTCTTCAGGCGTTAAAGCTAAATGACATTTGTTCACCCCAGGCATACCTGGCTAACTATAGCTAGCAGTTTAGGTGTGGGATTGTTAGTCCCGAATAGATCTATTCACAAATCTCACGCTCTCCCTCTAGGAGAATCTGGTTATACTAAGATAGGATTTAGCCTTGTACACCTAAGGGTACAATATTGAAGTAGAGCCTTACAATTATGTATAATCTAGTTTACTAGCTAGAGACAGTATAAAACAATAATTATCCTTGAATAATAGTACTTTATACTCGTGAGAAAATATATAATATAAACTAAACCAGCCATAATTTATCCATATTCACCCATGAAATCTGATTTGGTAAAATCTGCCTAGAGGGTTATTGTCACACCCCCGAACCGAACGGTGGAGACGTCCGAGGGCTCGCGTGACTTAAATTGAAATATCATCACAATGAATATATACATGAAACATAACATAAATATCACCATGCATTAATACATTACAACTAACCTTGTTCACATCAAGTACATTGTCTAAATATTACATATCCATAGCATAAATTGTTTGAAAGTTTTCAAAACATAACTTCCTAACATACTTGGTATTGTTCTTCAGCTTATCTGTTACATGAGAATACATGTTATTTTTTTTTAAAACGTCAACATATAGAACGTTGGTGAGTTCATAAGCAGGTTTGATATGAAAATGTTTTGTGTAGTTTATAAAACCCGGAAAATCCGATATTTTCTGAAATGACAATTGTTTATACAAAAAGTGTGAAGATCCATAGGTATATGTGTGAATGATTTCAAATTGTGTATAAATGAGAAGTTTTGCATTATAGATATAGAAAGTACAAGTGAATAATGTTGATTTCCCGAGAAAACCCGATGTTTTCCGATAAAACAGTATGATCGTTTTGTAATATTGTATCGTCACATCGAATGAATAAGATTTCCCTTGATTACTTAGATGGTATTGGATTTTTTTATGTGAGTTGTTATAATCATACATGATAATAACTAGTTCGTCTGTCTTGGCATTCTAGTGAACGTTAGAATTGATCTTAAGATTTTGTTAACCTAGATTGGCCGAGTCTAACTGTAGCGAACAACTTAGGTGTGGGGGAGTCACCCCCGTATAGATTTATACAAAAACTCTAAGTCTCCCTCTAGGAGACTTTGATTATAACTATAGACTACGACCGACACTTATTGGTGTCGCCTGTTATTACTCACTTAATCCAAATGAATTTGATTAACCTTGATTAACGACTTGATTTTTGCTTACTTGAATAGATGGTAAGCCTAACAGACGAGGAGAAGAGGGTGCGTTGGCCTATTTCGCATATGTTATTTAAGGCTATCGAGTACACGAAGGGTGCGTTGGCCTATTTCGCATATGATTTATTTGGACCTTACTAGCAATGCTAATGGGCTACTGAGGCCCAATAGCATGTAAAAGCCATTGAGGGACCCTTAAGCATGTATTTGAGTCACAGGAGGCCCAATAAACATGTATTATTTATGTTAGGCGCAAAAGTCATGTTAATGGGTCACGAAGGCCCAATAAGCAAGATTAGAATCTTTCAAGCCCAACAATTTGAATGTTTAATTGTTTTGTATTGTAACAGCCCGAAATTCAGGTACCTCTAATTAGCCCTTCATTTTTTGTTATGTTGTCATTTTGGGCGTTTGTGTTGGGCGAGTACGCTGGGCGTACAAGGAGTACGTTGCGCGTACTCGCGCGCTTCATTTAAATGCATCATCCCCCGGGTACGCTGGGCGTACCCAAGGTTACGCTGGGCATAACCGGTCCAGACCCAAAAACCCTAATTTAGTGGTTGGCTATAAAAGGAATGAGATGGATTGGTTCCTCAGCCACCATCCTTCATAAAGAAACCCTAAGGGAGTCGTTCTTTCGTTCATAGCTTGTTTGTGAGTGTTCTAAGCTTGGTGGTGTCATTTCAAGGTAGAAAAAGAGAAGAAGAGTCCATTGTGGAGGCTAGAAATTGGTGTTCAAGTGTAGATCCGTGAATAGCAAAGGTTGGAGCTTCTTTCTAAGGTAAAAAGTTCGGATCTTGCCTTGTAGTTCTTGTGGTATGCTTTATGGACCATTTTCTAAGGTTTTGGTCCCAAAGATGGAGACTTTATGAGCAAGTAGCCTCCATTGGCTTAGATTCATCATATTTCTAGTCCATTTGAGTTGTATATTCATAAAAATGTAATCTTGGACGTGAATGATTAGCCATGCATGAGATCTAAATCTTTTGAGGTTAAATGGAAAGGTATTAAGGAGTGTAGGAGCCGTTACAACCATGCCAAGGCTTAAAGGTTTCGACTTTATGGGTAAGGAGGCTTAAAGTGAGCCAGATCTAGAAGTTAAAGAAGTGTCTTAACCCTTTAAGACCAGAAATGAAGAATGATTGAATCTAGGTGTTACGTTGGGCGTAACAGTACCCCCGACTGTGAATCAGCGATGTACACCCCGCGTAAATGAGTCTGTACGCCCCGCATACTGTGAATGTTGACTTTTGTTGACTTTTAGGGTTTTGGTCAACATGTGGACTTTGAGTCAAGGAAGGGTAAAATGGTCTTTTACCCCTCTGAGGAATGTTAATAAGGGAGAAGTCTGGTTGTGGAAGTCTATAATAGTTAAATGATATTTCGTTATGATTAGGAGGGGTTGGGATTCGGAGATAGCGAGCACGTGAGATTCTAGACTTTCCACGAGGTGAGTTTTCTCACTATACTGTACCCGGAAGGGTTTTATTGTGTGACCGGAAGTTCGGATATCTTATGAGTTGTATGCATTGTATATGATAAGTTACCGTTGCATATGCTATGAATGTTATAATTGATATGGGCCGAAAGGCATTATGTTATGGGCCGGAAGGCATATATGTTATGGGCCGGAAGGCGTTGTGATGTGGACCGTAAGGTTGACGCGAGTAGGACCGGAAGGTTTACCGGGTCGGGACGGAAGTCCCCTGAGACACATGGACCGGAAGGTCAAGGCCTGGAAAGGCGTATGTGTGTAAGTAGTATTTTGGGGAACTCACTAAGAATTTATGCTTACAGTTGTTGTGTTATGTATTTCAGGTACTAGCGAGGACCGTGGGAAGGCGCCGACGTGATCTGTACACACTGACGGAAAAATTGTTTTATGGTCTTGGGATGTATTTTGTTACGATGACATTTGTTATACATGTGATTTCAGAATATTAAATGATGGTTTATGTTGTTTGAAAAATGAAAAATTGTTTTGAAATTTTCGTTGTTACAAGTTGGTATCAGAGCCTTGGTTTGAGGGATGCATCTTCGGTTGTAACTGAACTCAAACCGAGGATTTGAGAAAAAAATTTCAATAAATAAAGGCATAAAAATTTTATAAGAGATTTTGTAATAACCAAAGGAGAAGCAGTGTGTATGGTCAGCCAACGCCCGAATGGTAAAATCCCCAAAATACCCTTACAATATGTGTTATGAGATATGTTATGATATGTTATGCATGCTAGAGTAGACTAGATATTCATATTAGGACTAGAGTGGCCTGATTTGTGATGCCTTAGTCTAGGGGAACCTGTTGTTATGAGATGCTTTGTGAGCGAGTACGTAGCCAGTGCATAGCAAGAATAGAGTACTCATGATCCGGGGTCCAGGAAGGAGGACTTGGGGTGAATGTTGGTGCGGTGTAGTCGGTAGTATAGGGCCCGTACTACCGAAGACACCAGATCATTGGGCAACCCAAGTAAGAATCCTTTGGGTATCGAAGGCCGAGTAGGGTTGCATTATCGAGTGCGAGTATGCTCGATTGAGTCTCTGATATTTTTATGTTGTATTTCAGAGGCATTATGGTTGGGCCACGCCACAGACCTGGACGAGCGGTGTGAGTGACGAGGAGCTTCGTCAGATGATCCACGATGAGGTGGCTGCGGCGATCCGGGTCGAGATTTCGGAGATGTTTGCGTCTATCAAGACCACACTGATGGAGACTTTCGATGAGCGGTACGCCGCGGTGACTGAGGCCACAGCCGCTGCAGCTACCGTAGCTGTGGCTGATGCCAGACCTCAGGGAGGTGGGTCGTTGCTATTCCGGGAGTTCAGCAACATGAAGGCACCCGAGTTTGACGGGACGTAGGATCCGATCGTTGCGATGAGATGGATTGCTGACATTGAGGGATGCTTATACACATGTTCATGTCCGGAGCATCTGAGGGTACGGTTCGCTTTGAACCAGCTCCGCCTGGGAGCAAAGGATCGGTGGAATTTCGTGACGGCGAACTTCACTCTTGTGGAGATTTCGGCTGTGACTTGGGAGAGATTTACTACTATGTTCAGAGACAAGTATGTTCCCCCGGTGGAGAGGGAACGATTGATTCAAGAGTTCTTGACCCTCAAGCAGGGTAACGATTCAGTTACTATGATCAGCTGGAAGTTTCATGAGAGGGCGATGTTCTGCCTTGAGCAAGTGTCCACTGAGCAGGCATGGATGAGCCGATATTTGGGTATACTAAGGAGGGACATTCGAGAGTTCGTATCGAACTCAACATACCGTACATTTGTTGAGCTCCAGGAAAATGCCCGAAAAAGGGAGATCGAGTTGGAGACTCAGGCCAGGGAGGAAGCCGAGTCTCAGCGGGTGGATCGACGACCGACTCAGTCCCAGTTGGCAGCCAAGCGGACCAAGTCCGCCGATTCGAGGACGGGAGGTTAGAAGGGCTGCACTTGAGGAAAGTGCGGCAAGGGTCATGAGGGGGCCTGTCGATCAGGTGCTTGCTACAAGTGTGGCAAGGAGGGGCACATCGCTAGGGATTGCCCCAAGAGATTTATGGTTTGCTTCTATTGCAACCAGACCAACCATCGGAAGGCCGAGTGTCCTCAGCTTCACAAGGGATCAACACAGGGATCTACGCCTACTACTAGGGTTACCGAGACTCGGCCGGTGAAATCCGAGGCTCCGAAGGCTCGTGGGAGAGCTTTTCAGTTGACTGCGGAGGAGGTCCGCGCAACGCCCGATTTCGTGGCTGGTATGTATTCTTTCGTGTATTTACTTTGATGTTGAGATATTGTGCTTATATTATGATATGCGTAGGTACTTTTCTTGTGAATTCTATACCTGCCTTGGTATTATTTGACTCGAGTGCGAGTCGGTCTTTTGTATGTTTGGCTTTTAGTCTGCACATCGGTATTGATCGGCAGGTGATGAGTCGACCTCTGAGGGTTTCCATAGCAGATGAGAAAGCGGTACACACCACCGACGTGATTCGAGGATGTGTGCTCGAGATTTTTGGTGTCAAGTTCCCTACAGATCTGGTTCCTATAGCGATGGGAGATGTCTGTGTCATCATGGGCATGGACTGGTTAAGTAAGTTTGGAGCAGTTATTAACTGCGAGAGACAGCTGGTGACTATACGAGACCCTAGTGGGGGAGTACTTAATGTGTATGGTGAGGGGACCTGGTGTGGGTCAGCGTTTTGTTCGGCTGCCAGGGCGAGACAGAGTTTGCAGCATGGCTATAGTTGATTCATAGCCTATGTGATGGACACACGAGTGGCCACGGGGAGGCCAATTTCAGTTAACAAGGTAGGTAAAGGGTGACTTAAGGTTTATTATAGTATCGGTGGAGCGTGTGTGGTTTACCGGCACATCGATTGAGTGATAAACTTTAAGGGTACCAAGTGATTTGCATGGTTACTTCACACCTCGTTTTGTGATCCTCGGCATCCCAGTCACAAAACCTGGAGGGCACTCCCGAGATTGAAACATGCCTTTGAAAAGTTCATTGGATCTCAAAGAATCTAGGAATTTCTAAAACCAATAAAAACTAAATATCTAATATTTCGGTTTTCGTGGTGGAAATTGGTGAATCGTCATTCACCTACCTTTCAAATATGGTATAGCTTAGATTACGGCATACCTCTTCTAAGTTATATTATATTGTGATTGGATCCTAGCCTTAATATTACATTTGGGTGTTTTATTAAGGACTCTCTTAAATCTAAACTAAACTTGTTCTTCTCTTTTAGATGTCTTCAAATAATGCTTCTGGCTCGAATCCTAATGGCTCCTTTACTCTTATGAGTTTGTTTGGGAAAGACACCTTTGATGGATCCAACTTCAATAAGTGGATCAGAAACATCAGGATGATTACCCGCTACGAGGACAAAGAATATGTCCTTGACAAGGATCTTAAGGAAATTGACGAGTCCACTGCAACTCCCCAGGAGATCGCTGACTTTCATACTCATGAAAGAGATGCAACCAAGGTGGCTTGCATCATGTTGGCCACCATGACAGCTAAACTCCAAAAGTCTTATGAGGATTTCTACCCTTATGAAATGCACCAAGATTTGATGGAAAGATACCATCAAAGTGCACGACAAGAGAGGTACGAAGTCATCTGCTCCATGATAACAACCATGATGAAGGACGGAGAGTCCGTCACGAGCCACATGCAGAAAATGCAAAGGTATGTGGATCGTTTGCTGAAGCTCAATGTGAACTTCCCTGAGGAGCTTGAAATAGATATCATTTTGCACTCCTTACCATCGTGCTATGATCAATTCCGCATGACATATCACATGAACAAGGAAGAGGTCACCCTCCGCAAACTTCAGGGACTTCTCAAGACCGCAGAAACAGGTCTTAAAGGGAAGTCGGTTGCTATCACTCCTACTCCAGACTCAACTCCGGTCTTGGCAATTGGGCAAAGTCGAGGGAGGAAGAGAAAGAGATCATCGAAGGGTACCAAGGCTCAGACCCTTGATGGCTCTTCTTCAAGTGGAACCAAGAAAGGTTTCATTACTCCTTCTTCTAACCCAAAAGAGGCTGAATGCTTCTATTGCCATGAAAAAGCTCATTGGAAGCGGAACTGCCCAAAGTACCAGCAGGATGTGAAGGATGGGAAAGTCAAACCCAACCATGCAGGTATTTACACTATCATTTCTAATAACTCACCCCATTCGAAATCTTGGGTCCTTGATACCGGTTGCGGTATTCATATTTGTTGTGACTTGCAGGGACTAGGAAGAAGTGAGAATGTGGAGCAAGGAAGAATAAACTTAATCATGGGGAATAGGAAAGTTACACCTGTCACCAAGATTGGAGTTTATACTTTATCGCTAAGTAGTGGGTTAAATTTAGATTTGAATAAATGTTGTTATTCGCCAGAAATGGCAAGAGATATTATTTCCTTTCATGCATTGTACAAACAAGGTTTCACCTTTTCGTTTGATAATGAAGTTGGTTCGATTAATGCTTTCTTTAATAATGTACTTTATTTTAAAGCATTACCTTGTGATGGTGTGTATGAAGTTGTATCTATTGTAGATAACTTAGGAAATAATGTTTTGTGTATTGATTCTACTAATAATAATAACTTGGATAAAGCATCATTATGGCATTGTCGTCTTGGACATATAAGCAAGAAACACATAGGCCAACTCCAAAAGGATGGAGTCTTGGAGTCGTTTGACCTAAAGTCAAATGATAGTTGCGAATCATGCTTACTTGGAAAAATGACAAAGTCACCCTTCACAGGCTCGTGTGAAAGGGGTGAAGGTTTGTTGGACCTTATACACACGGATGTGTGTGGACCATTCAAACATGCCACAAGAGATGCTAATCGTTATTATTTGACTTTTACTGATGATTACAGTAGATATGGATATGTCTACTTAATCAAGCATAAGTCAGAGACTTTCGAGAAGTTTAAGGAATTTAAACAGGAAGTCGAGAATCAATTGGGCAGGAACATTAAGATGCTTCGATCTGATCAAGGTGGTGAGTATCTTAGTTCAGAGTTCCTCGACTATCTAAAGGAATGTGGGATTGTCTCACAATTGACACCTCCCAGGACACCGCAGTTGAATGGTGTGGCTGAGAGGCGTAATCGAACCTTGTTGGACATGGTTCGTTCCATGATGAGTCGAGCTTCGCTACCAATCTCATTCTGGGGGTATGCCTTAGAGACTGCCGCCCATATCCTTAATCTAGTCCCTACAAAGAAAGTTACCAAAACTCCTCACGAGATGTGGACTGGTAAAGTACCTAAACTAGACCACATCAAGATTTGGGGTTGTGAGGCTTTCGTGAGACGCGAGACTCATGATAAGCTCGAACCCCGAAGCGAGAGGTGTATTTTCATCGGCTACCCACAACAATCCTTTGGTTACCACTTCTACAGACCTAGTGACAATGTGGTCTTTGTAGCAAGAAGAGGAGTCTTTCGAGAAAGAGAGTTTATAAGCCAAGGAGACAGTGGGAGGCAAGTTGATCTTGAAGAAATTCAAGAGTCAAGTGGTGAAGGAACTTCAAACTCTAGCCCTCAACTTGAAGAGGAAACTCCTGTTGAGCCAATTGACGAATCTGTACCTCTGAGGCGTTCCACGAGAGTTAGGAGTGCACCTGAGCATTACTATGGATTCCATATTACTGCAGAAGGTGAGACACTTATTAGTGATGAGACACTAGTAAGTCAAGATGACCCTAACAGCTACGAGGAAGCCATGGCAGGCCCCGAGTCTGCTAAATGGAAAGAGGCTATGGATAGCGAGATACAATCCATGTATGACAATCAAGTTTGGAACTTGGTTGAGAATGTACCAGGTCGAAAGACTGTAGGGTGCAAATGGGTCTTCAAGAAGAAGACCGACATGGATGGTAAAGTACACACTTATAAGGCTAGACTGGTTGCAAAGGGCTTCTCTCAAATTCCTGGAGTGGATTATGATGAGACCTTTTCTCCGGTAGCCAAGATTAAGTCTATTCGGGTTCTGTTAGCCATAGCCGCATTTCATGACTATGAAATTTGGCAAATGGATGTCAAAACCGCTTTCCTTAATGGGAAGTTGGCTGAAGATGTTTACATGAGTCAGCCAGAGGGTTTTGTCAGTAACGAGTACCCTAATAGAGTGTGTAAGCTTGAGAAATCCATTTATGGATTAAAGCAAGCACCTCGCAGATGGAATCTTTGCTTTGATGAAAAGGTCAAGGAATTTGGCTTTTCAAGGAGTGAAGATGAATCTTGTGTATATGTCAAGGCTAGTGGGAGTATAATTAGCTTTTTGTCATTGTATGTGGATGACATACTACTCATAGGAAATGACATTCCAACCCTGCAGGAAGTAAAGTCCTGGCTTGGAAAGTGTTTCGCTATGAAGGACCTTGGTGAAGCTGCCTATATTTTGGGAATAAGGATCTTGAGAGATCGGAGTAAAAGACTAATTGGACTTAGTCAAAGTACCTACTTGGAGAAGGTTCTGAAGAGATTCAGAATGCAAGACTCCAAGAAAGGAGAGTTGCCCATCCAGAGTAGCGCCAAGTTGAGTAAGACACAAAGCCCTAGCACTGAGGCTGAGATAGCATAAATGAGTCGAGTACCTTATGCTTCGGCTATAGGTTCGATCATGTATGCTATGACGTGTACTCGACCTGATGTAGCCTTTGCCTTGAGCATGGTTAGCAGGTTTCAGGGGAACCCTGGCAAGGCACACTGGACTGCGGTAAAGAATATTCTCAAGTACCTACGAAGGACTAAGGACTGGGTCCTTACCCTCGGTGGGAGTGATGACTTGAGAGTTGTAGGGTATAGTGATGCTAGCTTCCAGACTGATAGGGATAACTTCCGCTCTCATTCGGGCTGGGTCTTTACCCTAAATGGAGGAGCAATTTCTTGGAAGAGTTCCAAGCAAGAGACAGTGGCAGATTCTACTTGTGAATCAGAGTATATTGCAGCTAGCGAAGCAGCAAAGGAGGCGTTATGGCTAAGGAACTTCATTGGAGACCTTGGAGTTGTACCAGCTATTAAAGAGCCAATGGAAATTTTCTGTGATAGTGAAAGTGCTGTTGCCTTAGCCAAGGAACCAAGGGATCATGGGAGATCCAGACACATCGACAGAAAATACCATTTCATCAGACATCGGATCGAAGAAGGACTCCTCGTGGCAAAGAGGGTATCATCAGATGAGAATCCGGCAGATCCCTTCACGAAGGGACTGACTCGGATTAAGCATCTCCAGCATGCTCGGAGCATAGGGTTGAAGGATGATATTAGATTTAGTAGTTAGATAATCTCTAAATTTGTAAAGTGTAATTGACATTTGATGATGAATAAAAGTGTTTTATTTATGAGTAAAGTGTTGCTATCTCTTGTCGATCGTTTACTATATTTCTTTTGCATGTTTTGACTTCCAGAATAATTTTGTTTGGTATAACATATTATTCAAACCTCCACAGTCGGTCATATGTCGGAAGTAGGTATGAATCAAGACTGTCATGTTTGGTTGTAGAGGTCTGGGACAAGGCTACAACAATCATGAGTGCTCATAAGTTCTGAGCATTGGACTCAACCCACGCTCACTGGAATCACTTCATGGAATTCTATCTCAAGTGATCGTGAGACGGTAATATCATATAAATCTTTAAACCTAGAGATATGATTTGTTACTTACAAGTTGATTATGCATTGATTGTACGAAAAACGCATTGGTAACTCGATGTTATAAAATCGCGCTCTTATGTGTAATTCAATGAGTAGTAGAACAAACATATGAGTCGAAGTTTATCTGTTCCTTCTTGGATTAGAAGCTGATATCTGGGCCCCTCGATGATTTTGTTTTGACCTATGTACCGGGCCCGGTCAGAACTAAATTGATGTGTTCAATGAAGTTCTTTGTCAAACAAATCGGAAATCGGGAAACAAATTGTTGGACAATAAGTAAGACATTGTTCCATGTATTTGTCCGACTGATATCTAGAATAGAGGATTATATGATCACTTATCTTAAATGGCGTACCATCATCTTCTCAGTTTCGAGAAACCTTGTAAAGAGCTATGATTGCCGATCGGTTCCTGAAGTCATACTTGCAGTAATAGTTATTAGACTTATCCAAGTGGGAGACTGTTGGATAAGGTGTCTAAGTCCATAACTATTTCTGGTATGTACTTGACCCGACCCGGCATGGTCCATTTGGGTTGCATGGCACCATGCAATTGGATAGACTAAATGAGAGAAATAACACTTGGAGATTATTAATATATTATAAGTTCTAATATATTAATAATATTATTCGATTAGTTTGATCAAGAATTAATTTAGAATTAATTAAGTGATCAAAAGATAACTAATTAAATATATTGGTTGATTATGTAAATCATCCATATCTTGTATAGTGGGCTAAAAGGCTCCATGGACTATCAAGTTAGGTTCCACCCATAGGATGCTCCATGGATGCTCCATGGGAGTTACAAACCCATGGGTCATGGAAATGAAGAGTCATGACACATTAGGGTTTAACCCTAGATGTGTCAAAACTATATAAGTAACATGTTCTCCACCCAAAATCGGCTACACTAAGAATCAAGAGGGCTTGGCCGATTTTGAGAAGTGAGTATTCTCTCATAAGTTCTTCCAAGAGCATTTGGTGTTGTGTGAAGCATTTGAGGCATCACACTTGGGGTGCTAGGCTCACAAGGTTTCAAGGAACACAAACAACAACAAGGTAAGTTATTCTATCTATACTTTAAGTTAAAATTGTTCCCCATGTATGCTAGATAGGAATATAACCTTGGAATTCAACTTTTCATGACAATTAGACAACCATAGATCCAAGGTTATTAGGGTTGCATGTACACTTAGGAAGTGTTAGAATGCTCAAAACCCATCAGGTGAATCAACTCGTCGAGTCCCTCTACAGACTTGTCGAGCTCTACCATAAACTGTAACGGGACAACACGACCCGACTCATCGAGGTCCCTCATGAACTCGATGAGTCCTTCTGTCTGTTTGGCCATCTTAACATATTAAGCCCTTGTTCTCTAGATCTAAAGCCCATACTTTGATTGTTCAAAGGAAATGACCTTTCTAAGGGTAAAGTCTCTAACTTTATCCGTTGATAGCCCTTTTTAGTGGTTTAACTCAAACCCTAATTCCTTTACAACATAGATCTGGTCCTAACAGCCTTAGTATCCTAAAACAAAGCATGAAAACCTAGATGTAGGGCCTAGATACTAGATAACCACGCAACGTCCTGAGCTTGCTTCCATGTGTGGCCCCTTTGGGGTTTAAAAGGCCATAACAACATCCTTAGGGTTTGCATGAGGCTTAAATGGCGTAAAGTTTGCACCTTTATGCCTTTACAACCCTTAATGACTCCAGATCTAAAAGTATAATCACCTTGGGAGATCCATGTCTCATAAATCATACTACTTGGACAAAAACCCCATAAAGGAGACCACAAAGAGATCTAATGAACTATAAGGCAACTTGAGATCTTGACTACCAGAAAGTGAAGAGGATGGAATGAAATCTATTGATCTATAAGCTTCTCCTTGAACCTTCAAGCTTCTTTTTCTTCTTCCAGGCTTCAAAACACAAAAAACCACTCAAAAATGGATCACACACTCCCAAAATGATCTAGAGTTACATGGAGTACTGTTTACGACAAGGAGGCTATAAATGAGGCCAAGGGGTGGGAATTAGGATGCATAAATAGTGTTCAAAACCCCAAAGTTAGGGTTTCACCTTGGCCCGGCTACTTGCCGAGTCAGGGGTTCGACTCACCGAGTAGATAGCTTAAACCCATAACATAGTCTACCCTCTACTCGATGAGTTAGGGCCACCAACTCGTCATGTCCTTCTTACAAAATAGATAAATAATTAAATTAAATGTGTACCAGGAAACCAGGTGTTACAATTCTCCCCCACTTGTCTTAGAATTCGTCCTCGAAGTCTGCTACATCCGGAAACAACTGCGGGTAGTTCTCCCTCATCTCCTCCTCAGGCTCCCATGTCCGCTCCAAACCCTTACGGTGCTCCAATCGATATGCTACCTTGCCCACCTGGGCAATGACTCTAAAGGGGCCGATATACCTGGGCCCAACTTGCCCCGCTTCTGGAACCAGATGACACCCTTCCAGGGTGACACCTTCAGGAGAACCATGTCGCCCTCCCGAAACTTCGAATCCGAACGTTGCTTGTCGGCGTAGCTCTTTTGCTGACTCTAAGCAGTCTGGAGCCTGATTCGGACCTGCTGGAATCGCTCTGTAGTCTTGAGTACAACTTCAGTACTCCCTATGACCCTCTGATTGACCACACCCTAACAGATTGTGGTCCTACTCTTCCTCCTATAGAGCATCTTGAAGGAGGTCGGTTTATGCTGGCGTGGTAAGTGTGGTTATACGAAAACTTCGCTAATGGAAGATACATACCCCAACTGCCACCGAAATCCAAAACACATGCAAAAAGCATGTCGTCGAGATTCTAAATCATCTTCTCGCTCTATCCGTCGGTCTATGGGTGGAAAGCAGTGCTGAAGTGGAGACGAGTACCCATCTCGTCGTGAATCCCCTTCCAAAATCTGTAAGTAAAATGGACATCTCGATCTGACACCACTGAGACAAGAACTCCATGTCGTGGCAGCACCTCTCGCACATAAATATTATCCAGCTTCTTGACCGAGATGCTCTCTTGGATCAGGATAAAGTGAGCACTCTTGGTCAACCGATCCACAATGACCTATATCGAATCAACTCCACGTGCGCTCATGGGAAGCTTAGCGATGAAATCTATAGTAATTTCCTCCCACTTCCACACGGGGATATCTAACTGTTACATGTTTCGAAGAGGCCTATGGTGTTATGGATTGACCTTCCTACAGGCCAGGCATCTCTCTACGTACCAGGCTACATCCCTCTTAATGCAGGGCCACCAGTAATCGGGTCGAAGATCTCTATACATGTTCATTTCCCCGTGATGGATGGAGACCCTGTACTTGTGTGCCTCATTCATCAATATCTATCGAACTCCGCCCCAGTACGGTACCCAGATCCTCCCATGCAGGGTCAACAATCCACGACTATCATAATCGAAGGAGGCCACCTGGCCTATGATCCGCTTGCACTTCCGACGCTCCTAGTTCAGGCCCTCGACCTATGTCTCCCGGATCTGGTCTAGCAGTGGGGTAATCAGTGTCATCCTTAGACAAATATCTCAAATTAGGGTGTCGGTCACCACGTTGGCCTTGCCCAAGTGATAAATGATCTCACAATCATAATCCTTCACCACATCTAACCACCAACGCTACCTCATGTTCAGATTCGGCTAATCCATGAGGTACCTCAAACTCTTCTGGTATGTGTAAATGGTACAACGGACCCCGTAGAGGTAATGTCGCCAAATCTTAAGGGCGAACACCAGCCCTTAGCTCTAAGTCGTGCGTCGGATAGTTAGCCTCATGAGGCTTTAATTGCCTCGAAGCATAAGCTATCACATGACCCCGCTGCATCGAAACTGCTCCCATGCCTGTGATCGAAGCATCACAATAGACTACAAAGTCATTAAATCCCTTTAGCAAGGCCAGAATCGGTGTCTCGCATAACCGCTGTGTGAGGGTCTCGAAGGCCGCCAACCAGTCACATAGTCAGCCCTCTACTTGACGAGTTAGGTCCACAAATCATCAAGTCCTTCTTACAAAATAGATACATAATTAAAATAAACGTGTACCAAGAAACTATGCATTACATAGTCCCCAGTCTACTAACCGGGAGAGAAAGGGAATCAATATGCCTTCTCATGGAACTAACATAAAAACGCCTCTTGGATCAAGACTCGAGGACCACCTTTTGGGAATGGAAGGCAACTGAATAGGAGTCAAATTTTGCATAAAACTTTGTAATTGCTCAGCTTTAAATCCTCCTCTAATTCCATGCCTCCAAGAGAAGTTCCACCCAATAGAAGTCTAGAAATTCGAGACTAACCCATCTTTCAGCAAGGATAACGAAAACAGCCTATGGAATTGCGTTTTAAACAACACGCCTCAACATCACACATCCTCCTAAAACCAAGCCACTAACCCATCACCTACGACATCGACATTAAGTCAGATTCTAAGACATTATGGCTTTCCATCTTCTTGATACAATCCACAATTCTCTACCAAACTCCCATACCTCCTGAAGGGTGTGAATTATGAGGCAAAGCCCTAAAATCACCATGTAACCCTTTAATGAGCCTCATAAATAAAGATGAATGCTCATGAAGAAACCACCACTTCCATCTAACAAGGAGATCCCCGTTAAACGCATCCAAACTACCAGCCTCTAAACCACCATTATCCCTAGAATTAAGGATAATATCCCATTTGACCAAATGAATACGTCTTTGATCTTCCTCCATTCCCTAAAAAAATGAGCTCTAAAAGACTCCAATAAATTGAAAACTGTAACCGACATACGAAACAAAGAAAAGAAATAAATCCCAAGGCTGCCGAAAACAGATTTAGAGTTAAACGCCTACATATGGAAAGCATTTGAACTTTGTAATTAGAAAGTCTCTTGCGAAACCTATCCACAATCACATCCTAGTTACTGACACGACTCATAGAAGCACCCACAGGAATTCCAAGGTAAGAAAAAGGAAAATTAGCTGCAACACATCTCATAATAGAAGCAAGAGAAGTTACTTCAGGCTGATTAACACCGACACCCAACAAACTAGATTTAAAGAGATTAATCTTTAAACCTGAAACCGTATAAAAACAACGAAGAATATGATAATATTTCGAATATTACTCTCCTCCCATTTACCCAAAAACAAAGAATCATGATCATAAAAAAAATGAGAAATCTTTAAATTAGCCTCTTCAACCTTAACCCCACAAAAATTTCCAGAAGCAACCACGTCCTCCATGGCTATATGAAGACCCTTCATAGCAATAAGAAACAAAAAAAGGGGAGATTGGATCACCATGACATAAACCTCTAAAAAGTTGAAACTCTTCAGTTAGGTTGCCATTAACAAGGATAGAAGATCTAGCATTTTTCAGTAAACCATTAATCAAAGACCGCCACTTATCACCAAAGCCTATTGAAGAGGTTTGTTAATTGAGAACAAAATGAAATCAAAGTCGTAATGAATAATGAACACCGAGAGTAAATATGATATTGTTTCAGCTCTATTAAACTTTCCAATACAAAGAGTACTAGACAGAATACAATGGGAAAGTTCTTATCTAACTCTAGGTATCATCCCCTGTTTATAGAAGAACTAGAAAGCATGCAAAAAATACAAAGTACTAAACATTACAGGTTCGAAACAAATAATGCATATGTAAATAACGTTACACAAAATCACGAACATTACAAAGTTTTGACACCTTACAACTAATTTTGACCTCTATAATCTCCCCCTTTGTAAGCAGTATCGAAACAATTAATCAAAACTTGAGCAGCCACATGTAATGTTCTTCGAATTTCCGCATACCAGTTCATCACCTTTTCTAATTCTGCTTTATCCCCTTCATTGTTCTTCTTACAATTATGTAGGGTTTTGAGCATCCTAACACTCCTAAGGTGTACATGGAACCCTAGAAACCCTTGGATCTATGTTTGTCTAAAATACATGCAAATTTGATTTCCAAGGTTCTTAATCCTATCTATCATACATGGGGAACTTTAAACATAAAAGATAGCTGGAAATACGTACCTTGTAGTGATTTGGATTCCTTGAAAAACCTTGTGAGCCTAGCACCCCAAGTGTGATCCCTCAAATGTCTCACACAACACCAAATGCGCTTCGAATAAACTTTGAGAGAAATGTCACACTTAGAAAAATCGGCTTACCTTCTCTATTCTTTCTAGTGGTCAATTTTGGTGAGCATAAGCATCCTTATATAGTGTGTTACAATTAGAGTTACACCATGTAAACCCTAATTGTGATGACCTTTCATTTCCATGACATATGGATCCTATAAACACCATGGAGCATCCTATGAGCCTTAGCCCAACTTGATAATCCATGAAGCATTAAGTCCACTATACAAGTATGAGTGATTTACACAATCAACCCATATATTTAATTAGTCACCTTTTGATCACTTAATTAATTCTAAATAAATTCTTGATCAATAATAATTAAATAATATTATTAATATATTAGAGCTTATAATATATTAATAAACCATAAGTGTTATTTCTCTCATTTTAGTATATGCAAATGCATGATTCCATGCAACCCAAATGGACCATGCCAAACCGGGTCAAGTACATACCAGAAATAGTTATGGACTTAGACACCTTATCCAACAGTCTCCCACTTGGATAAGTCTAATAACTATAACTGCAAGTATGACTTTAGGAACCGATCAACAATCGTAGCTCTTTCAAGGTCTCTCGGAACTGAGATGATGATGATATGCCATTTAAGATAATTGATCATATAATCCTCTGTTCTGGATATCAGCCAGAAAAAAACATGGAACAATGTCCTACTTATTGTCTAGTACTTTGTTTCCCGATTTCCGATTTGTTTGACGAAGAACTTAATCGAACACATCAATTTAGTTCTGACCGGGCCCGCTATATAGGTTAAAACAAAATCATCGAGGGGCCCATATATCACTTCTAATCCAAGAAGGAAAAAATAAACTTCGACACATATGCTTGTTCTACTACTTGTTGAATCATACACAAAAGCACATTTTATAGCATGGAGTTACCAATGTGGTTTTGTACGATCAATGTATAACCAACTAATAGGCAACTACTCATATCTCTAGGTTTGAAGACTTATATGATATTACCATCTCACGGACGCTAGAGATAAATTCCATAAAGTGATGCTAGTGAGTGTGGGTTAAGTCCAATACTCAGAACTTATGATTACTCATGAAGTGTTGTAGCACCACTTTGCTACAAGCCAACCTCATGATAGTCTTTATTCATATCTACTTCTGACATATGACCGACTGTGGAGAATTTGAATAATATGTAATATAGAACATAAATATTCTGGAAGTCAAAACATGCAAAAGAAATTATAGTAAATGATTTACAAAAGATAGCAACACTTTACCCATAAATAAACACAACTTTTATTCATCATAAACTATCAATTACACTTTACAAATTTCTGAGCTATCTAACTACTAAAAACTAACACCATCCTTCAGCCCTATGCGCCTCCCTTGCTGGAGATGCTTAACCCTACCCAGTCCATTCGTGAGGGGATTGTTGGGTTCTCATCCGATGATACCCTCTTTGCCACGAGGTGTCCTTCTTCTATTCGATGTCTGATGCTGTCCTTCTGTCGATGTGTCTAGATCTCCCATGATCCCTTGGTTCTTTTTCTAAGGCAACTGCACTCTCACTATCACAGAAAATTTATAGCTGGTACTACTCCAAGGTATCCAATGAAGTTCTTCAGCCTTATTGCTTCCTTTGCTGCCTCGCTTGCTGCTATATACTCTGATTTGCAAGTTGAATCAGCCACAAGTCCTGCTTGGAATTTTTCCAAGTAATTGCTCCTCCATTTAAGGTAAAGACCCAGCTCGAATGAGAGCGGAATTATCCCTATCAGTCTGGAAGCTAGCATCCCTATACCCTATAACTCTCATGTCATCACTCCCACCGAGGGTAAGGACCCAGTACTTAGTCCTCCAAAGGTACTTGAGAATATTCTTTACCGTAGTACAGTGAGACTTGCCAAGGTTCCCTTGATATCTGCTGACCATGCTCAAGGCAAAGGCCACATCAGGACGAGTCCAAGTCATAGCATACGTGATCAAGCCTACAACGGAAGCATAAGGTAATGAACTCAATTCTGCTATCTCAACCTCGGTACTCGGGGTCTGAGTCTTACTCAATCTGGCATTACTCTAGATAGGTAACTCTCTTTTCTTGGAATCTTGCATGCTAAGCCTCTTCAGCACCTTATCTAAGTAGGTACTCTGACTAAGTCCAATTAGTTTTTTACTTCGATCTCTCAGAATCCTTATCCCTAGAATATAGGCAGCTTCTCCAAGGTCTTTCATAGTGAAACACTTCCCAAGCCAAGACTTCACTTCCTACAAGGTTGGGATGTCATTTCCTATGAGTAGTATGTCATCCATATACAGTACCAAAAAGCTAACTATACTCCCACTAGCCTTGACATATACACAAGATTCATCTTCACTCTTCGAAAAGCCAAACTCATTGACTTTTTCATTGAAACAAAGATTCCATCTGCGAGGTGCTTCTTTCAATCCATAGATGGATTTCTCAAGCTTACACACTCTATTAGGGTATTTTTGTACTGCTAAAACCCTCTGGCTGACACATGTAAACATCTTCAGCCATACTTCTAATAAGGAAAACGGTTTTGACATCCATTTGCCATATTTCATAATCATGAAATGCAACAATGGCTAACGGGACCCTAATAGACTTAATCTTTGCTACTGGTGAAAAGGTCTCATTATAATCAACTCCTGGAGTTTGAGAAAAGCCATTTGCAACCAGTCGTACCTTATATGTGTGTACATTACCATCCATGTCGGTCTTCTTCTTGAAGATCCACTTGCACCCAACTGTCTTTTGACCTGGTACATTGTCAACCAAGTTCCAAAATTGATTGTCATACATGGACTGTATCTCATTGTCCATTTCCTCTTTCCATTTAGCAGACTCAGGGCCTTCCATGGCTTCTGCATAGTTTTTAGGTTCATCCAGACTTACCAGTGTCTCATCATGGATAAGTGTCTCAGCTTCCGCAGTGATATGGAAACCATAGTAGTGCTCAGGTGCATTCCTAACCATTATGGAACGCCTCAGAGGTACACACTCGTCAATTGGATCAACAATAGCTTCCTCCTCAGGTTGAGTGCTAGGGTTTGAGGTTCCTTCACCACTCGACTCTTTGATTTCTTCAAGGTTAATCTGTCTCCCATTGTTTCCTTGGCTTATGAACTCTCTTTCTCAAAAGACACCCCTTCTTGCTAAAAAGACCACATTCTCACTAGTTCTGTAGAAAAGGTAACCAAAGGATTTATGTGGGTAGCCGATGAAAATACACCTCCCACTTTGTGGTTCGAGCTTATCGTGAGTCTCGCGTCTCACGAACACCTCACAACCCTAAATCTTGATGTGGGCTAGACTAGGAACTTTTCCAGTCCACATCTCGTGAGGTGTTTTGGCAACATTCTTTGTTATGACTAGATTAAGGATATGGGCAGTAGTCTCTAAAGGCATACCCCAAGAATGAGATTAGTAGCAAAGCTCGACTCATCATGGAATGAACCATGTCCAACAAGGTTCGATTACACCTCTCAGCCACACCATTCAACTATGATGTCCTGGGAAGTGTCAATTATAGAGACAATCCGACATTCCTTAAGATAGTCGAGGAACTATGTACTAAGATACTCATGACCACGATCGGATCGAAGCATCTTAATGTTCCTGCCAAATTGATTCTCGACTTCTTGTTGAAACTCTATAAACATTTCAAAAGTCTCTGACTTAGGCTTGATTAAGTATACATATCCATATCTACTATAATCATCTATAAAAGTCACATAATAACGATTAGCATCCCTTGTGGCAGTTTTGAAGCATCCACACACATCTGTGTGCACAAGATCCAACAAACCTTCACCCATTGCACAAGAATCAGTAAAGGGTGACTTTGTCATTTTTCCAAGTAAGCATGATTCACAACTATCATTTGACTTTAGGTCAAATGACTCCAAGACTTCATTCTTACGGAGTTGGCCTATGTGTTTCTTGCTTACATGTCCAAGACGACAATGTCATAATGCTGCTTTATCCAAGTTATCATTAGAAGAATCAATACACAACACATTATTCCCTAGGTTATCTACAACAGATACATCTTCATACACACCATCACATGCTTTAAAATAAAGAACATTATTAAAGAAAGCATTTATTCCACCAATTTCATTATCAAAGGAAAAGGTAAAACCTTGTTTGTACAACGCATGAAAGGAAATAATATTTCTTACCATTTCAGGCGAGTAACAAGATTTATTCAAATCTAATGTAAACCCACTACTTAGTAACAAAGAATAAACTCTAATCTTGGTGACAGGTGAAGCTTTCCTATTCCCCATGATCAAGTTTATCTTTCCATGCTCCGCATTCTCACTTCTTCTTAGTCCCTACAAATCATAACATATGTGAATTCCACAACCTGTATCAATGAACCAAGAGTTAGAATAGGGTGAGTTATTAGACAATATTAGGTAAATACCTGCATGGGTGGGTTTTACTTTCCCATCCTTAATGTCTTGCTGGTACTTTGGATAGTTCCGCTTCCAGTGTGACTTTTCATGGCAATAGACGCATTCAGCCTCTTTTGGGTTAGAAGGAGTAATGAAACCTTTCTTGGTTCCACTTGAAGAGGAGACTTCAAGGGTCTTACCCTTGGTACCCTTCGAAGGGTTCTTCCTCTCTTTCCTTCTACCTTTCCGGATTGCCAGGATAGGGGCAGAGTTTGGAGTAGGAGTAGGAGTGGTAACAACCGACTTTCCTTTAAGAATTGTTTTAGCGATCTTAAGGAGTCCTTGAAGCTTGCTGAGGGTAACGTCCTCCTTGTTCATGTGGTATGTCATGCGGAATTGATCATAACATGAGGGAAAGGAGTGCAAAATGATATCTATTGACAACTCCCCAGGGAAGTTCACATTTAGCTTCAGCAACCGGTCCACATACCTTTACATTTTCTGCAAGTGGCCGGTGATGGGTTCACCATCCTTCATTCGGCTTGTTATCATGGAGCAGATGATGTCATACCTCTCTTGGTGAGCACTTTGATGGTAGCGGTCCATCAAGTCCTGGTGCATCTCAAAAGGGTAATAGTCCTCATATGACTTTTAGAGCTCGGCTGTCATCATGGATATCATGATACAAGCCACTTTCGTGGCATCTCTCTCATGAGTCTGGAATTCAGCGATCTCCTCAGGAGTAGCAGTTGACTCATCATTTTCCTTTAGCTCCTTGTCAAAGACATATTCCTTGTCCTCGTAGTGTGTGACCATCCTGATGTTCTGGATCCAATCCATAAAGTTGGAACCACCAAAGATGACTCTCCCACAAAGGTTCGTGATAGAGAAGGAGTTGGTAGGGTTTGAGCCATAAGCAGTATTGTTGGAAGACATCTGAAAAGAAAAAAACAAGTTTAGATTAGATATAAAGATAGTCCTTAATAAAACACACAAATGTAATATTAAGGCTAGGATCCAATCACAATATATTAAAACTTAGAAGAGGGATGATGTAATCTAAGCTACCACATATTTGAAAGGTAGATGAATGACGATTCACCAATTTCCACCATGAAAAATGAAATATAAATTATTAGATTTTTAATTGGTTTTTAGAAACTCCTAGATTCTTTTTTTTAGATTCAATGGACTTTTCAATGGCATGTTTCAATCTCGAGTGTGTCCTTCATGTTTTGTGACTGGGATGCCGATGATCACAAAACAAGGTATGAAGTAACAATGCAAATTACTTGGTACCCTTAATGTTTTTCACTAAATCGATGTGTCAGTTAACCACACGCGCTCCACCGACCTATGAAAAACCTTAAGTCACCCTTTTCCTACCTTGTTAAGTCCAAGTTAGTGTTCCGGTTAACCACACACGCTCCACTAACGACTTAATGAAAGTACATAGTGTAATGTCATGGGTTAGCACGTTATTCACATTTTCCTAAATTAACTAGATTGGGAATTTATAAAAATATTTTGTTACTTTATAATAATCATTATACTTTTAATAAGATTTTTAAATCATTTTCCTACCCATTCGGCTAACGACCCTTCACCAGTCAAGGAAGCGGTGGGTGAGAGTGGACACACATTAAGCTGCCATTTTATAGGCAACAACCTTATAACCCCTTATAGACCGACTTCGTGAATTAGGCCTAGTAATTGTAAAACGAGTTGATCTTATATGTATATATATATATATATTAACTTATAATATTATAAAGTATAAGGGTTGAATTTGAACTTTTAAAATTCTAGGGATTGGAACTAAAGTTTACTAGATGTCTTTACATGTTCCAAAACTTGAGGGAAAGTTTTATAACTTTACAAAACCTTTCAATTCATAACTTATGAGTTATTAAAAATGAAGACTCTTCATTTTTGTAACTCATGTGTTCTTTTAATGGATTTAATACAAAGTGACTTTTGGTTATCCATAACTTAAGGACAAGTTATGGACTCCATTAAAACATATAAATATCATGAATTAACCATTAAACAAGTAATTCCTATGATCTATCAAGAACTCATAAGAACATGAATATTCATATCAAAATTTCAAGAACATATGAACACATGTAAACATGGAATTTTGATATTAGCCATTGTAAATGGATTAAACGAACCATTACACCATCTAAAACAAGTTTTAAAACAGCAAAGCAGTTTAGGGTAATGTTTCTAGTCCATTTCCAGAAGCAAAAATCGAAAATCTGCACTCTGCATTGCCAACTCGTCGAGTGCAAGAACCAACTCTCCGAGTTGGTTGAAGATTCACTTGGACTTGTCGAGTCCCCCTATGGACTTGGCGAGTCCCCTGTGCAGACAACAAGAAATTCAGCTTTTTTCACTATTTTTCATCAAGTATCAAACAAACAAGCCTAGGCTTTGATACCACTGTATGGTTTTGAGCATCCTAACACTCTTAGCGTGTACATGCAACCCTAGAAACCTTGGATCTATGTTTGTCTAAAATACCTGCAAAATTTATTTCAAAGGTTCTTAATCCTATCTAGCATATATGGGGAACTTTAAACATAAAAGATAGCTAGAAATACATACATTGTACTGATTTGGATTCCTTGAAAAACCTTGTGAGCCTAGCACCCCAAGTGTGATGCCTTAAATGTCTCTCACAACACCAAATGCACTTGGAATAAACTTTGAGAGAAGTGTCACACTTAGAAAAATTGACTGCCTTCTCTATTCTTTCTAGTGGCCGATTTTGGTGAGCATAAGCATCCTTATATAGTGTGTTACAATCCGGGTTACACCATGTAAACCCTAATTGTGACGATCTTTCATTTCCACGACCCATGGATCCTATAAACACCACGGAGCATCCATGGAGCATTAAGCCCACTATACAAGTATGAGTGATTTACACAATCAACCCATATATTTAATTAGTTACCTTTTGATCACTTAATTAATTCTAAATTAATTCTTGATCAATACTAATTAAATAATATTATTAATATATTAGAAATTAATAATATTTTAATAAACCATAAGTGTTATTCCTCTCATTTTAGTCTATCCAAATCCATGATGCCATGCAACCCAAATGGAGCATGCTAAACCGGGTCAAGTACATACCAGAAATAGTTATGGACAAAACACCTTATCCAACAAATTATTCATCCTCACAATCAAGTTTATATAATGAGCATATGCGTATTTTTCAAAATCACTCACTTGAAATAAAAACTTGGGTTGTGTTCCCTTCTTGCTCTTCCCTATAGAAACATTTCTAAATGGCTTCAAACATATTTCTCCATCAACATATGTCTTCAGATCAGCTTGACTCTTCAGCACTAATTGAGGAACTAAGACTTCTTTTCCTTGAGATAATGTTAACTCAACATCCGTCAATGCTAGACAATCATAATAATCGTCTATCAAAATCTTGATATGACCCAATCCCAGACGTAACACTTCTTTACTTATTCCTTGGAGTTTTGAATCATCCATATCTTTAAGAATAGTTGCAAGTTGAATCAGATCATTCAAGTTCATTAGTGGGAAATTAGCAATTGTGAAGTCAACAACAACTTTGTTCACCCTTACAACATGGTACCAAAAATTTTGTAGCATGTTCTCGAACATTTCATCCTTTGTTATGCTGATAACCTAAACAATCTTCACTACTGACCATACCTCATCGTGTTCTTTTCCCAAAATGGCATGAAATCTCAACTTCATATGGATAAAATCATCTTTGTCCCTGAATTTATCGACAATCTTGTGCTGAGCTATGAGAAACATCATTTCGTTGATTGGAAAATCAACTTGATTCATGTCAGTGTTCTCTATATCATAACTCCTCCTCAGCTTCTTTTCAAAATCATGCATTTTGTTATAACCAACCCTTGCTTCGATATTCTCATAGCTATACAATTTCCTCGGTTCTCCTCTGTTCAAATTAGGAGGATCATTTTGTCTAAGACTCAACAAACTTTGAATTTGTCTTTGTTTTTCCATCTCAGATTCAAACTCGGCTTTCTTTTCTTCTTTCGATTTCTCTACAACAACCCCTTTTCCTCTATCCATATTCGTTGTAGTCTTAACTGGTTTCCAAGAAATTTTTGCACCAGTTGATCCAATTACAATACCTTTTGCAATCTGAGCATACGTTGGAAAAACCTTTCCAACTTCCTTAACTTCTTTACCAGTCTTCCCAGAAGCACCTTCTCATTTACGAATAGGCCTTCTCTCTCGCGCTTGCACTCCTGTGACAACAAACGAGACATTCGTTGGTAAAAGAATGATGAGTTGTTACAATGGGGCTAAGTCCTTTTGGAGATTTGTATCAAACAAACTAAACTTCTGAGTTAAGAACCTAAGAGTTATCAAAGAAAAGGAACCAGACATCGAAACCAACTCTTTAAATTCACTTAACAATTTGTTGATTTGCAAAAAACTATTAACCTTGTCCATAGACATTTGCTCAACCTTTGGACCAAGAGCTTCATACAGCTTAACAAATATGGTCACTGCATCAGCAATAATGTCAACCTTCTGATTCAGTGAAGCTTAGTCTTGTTGTGCTAATGCAGTTTCCTTGCTCATATCTTCCCTGAGTTCTTGAAGTTTGGAATTTACATCGTCAAGGACCTTCTTAACATCTTGAACAAATCAGATATGTCGTTACTTTGCTACTACATTCAAGTCTTTTAAATCAAATGCAAAAGTAGATAACTAATTCTTCACCCTCTTCTCATTATTTCTATCAGCATCTTAAATAGCATCATGAAGATGACTTTCTTGACGTTTGAGCAACAGATCAACCTCCAGACTTGAGACTAAACGTTTACCACCATCAGCTTGAACTTATAAAAGTGAATTAAGTTTTCAATTATGAATTTTGAACTGTTTCCCTGAAAGAATCATATTATCGGGAATATCCTCCTCTTCTCGATGCAACTGAATGCTAGCAAAGGTGCCATCAAAGACATCCTCATCATCATCCGTTGGGGTTTGAACTTCTTCATTAGTGACAGGTGGATCAATGGATTGTGAAGAAAATAAGGAAGTAATGGGTTGATCAAGAATGTTATCAATAGTGGGTGAGTGGGTATTGATGGGAGTAGAAACAAATTGAGGTAATGTAGTGGAAGTGTCGATTGTGGAAGTTCCGAAGGTAGTAGAAAGAACAATAGATGTACCTTGAGCATGAGAAGTTTCGATAAATGACACCTTTGGTGGAGTAAGAACAATGGGTGTTGTGGCAGAAACTTGTGAATACTCAATAATCGTGATAACTGGGGCAGAAGTTTCGACATTCGAGATGAGTGGAACTGCAGTTTCTGGAATGATCTCTTCTTCGGTAGGCTCATCATTGATGACAAGATTTCGAAGTTTCTCCCTTAGCTTCTTCAAAATATATTTTGCCATATCCTCTGCCTGGCGTTTCTTCGATGCAGGAGAAACGGGTTCTTGAACTTCACAAAAAACTACCCCTTTTCTTGTAACATGACGTTTCACCGTATAAGCAAGAGATGACAGATAGGCCTTCTTTTTCAACTTCAAAAACACCCAAGTTTTGGATGGTAGAGCAGCTTCCTCAGGCTTATTTGCAACAATCGGAGGTGGGAACTGTCATCTTGCTTCTTCGACTTTTTAACAATTGTTAGAGAAGAGCTCTCAGCATGCTTCTTTGACTCATTCTGTGATTTATCTTTTGGCGAAGACAACATCACCCTAGTTTCGACAGCGGGATTTATGGTTTTCAAGTTATTAATCAAAACTGGATAAGCCAGATCAATTTTTCAAAGCATTGCACCTAGAATGCGAGCAACTGAAGGAAAAATATTCACATCATCCTCAACAGATTTGAGAAAGTGAAAGATTGGAAATGATGCAGTGTCTTCGTCTTGTGGAACATCAATCCCTTCCTTCTCATAGGCAAACTTCAGAATGAGACTCTAGTAGCATGAACACAAAATTTTATCCACTACATTCGTGTTGGCAACACTCTTCACAAATTCTTTCCACAACTGAGTTGCATAATCAACTTGCAGACCATAGTAGCGTCCTGCAACCATCGCGTATACCTCCAACCTGCCCTTATCCAACCCCACACTACGACCAGTAAGACAACGAAGATAAATTCCAAAGAAAATATTCCATAAATAAGGTAAACCCAACTTCTTGAATTCATTGATTTTGGTAAGTCGTGGCTGATACCCCATCTCATTGAACAAATGGATAATCTGCTCATTAGAAACCTTGTAAAACGGAGCAGTACTTGGAATTTCCAGAATATGAGGAAAGTTATTATTGGTTAAGTGAAACTTCTTGTCATTCATCATAGAAAACGTAACAGAACCCAAGGTTTTTTTGTAAGTGGATGTCGATCTAGCAAGTGATAACCAAGAATTGGGTATAGCAAAAGAAGCAAACATCACCTTAGATAGAACAGATTGCTGAAGAGCAATAATCAAAACCTTCAAATCTCCAGGATACACTGAAACATCATTCTGAACTTGTAGGTTTGTACTTTGAATTTTCATCAAGGGTTGTGAGGAGATATCTTTAGTACTTAGAGATTAATCAACAACAGTAGCAGGAATAGGCATGATTAGTGTTTGAGAATGATGAAGAAGATAAAGAGTTCTTTTGCGATTTGGGGGTATTTAGAAAGTGTAACCATTGAGTAAACCCCTTAAACCCTTTTTATAGGTGACCATTAGTTTTAAATTTGAAGCAAGGTCAGCATTAAATGACATCTGATGTGGCACCTAGAAAATCGGACCCATACACCGATAATATAGCCATGCATGAAAAAGTAATCATCACGTCTCCTTGAAATTTGTAGAGAATACAAAACGTCACATCATACAGCCTGGTAACTTATTCTAATGGAATGAGAACCATTAGAAACCTTCGGAATGGAGGTTAGGCTCTTTCACTTTTGGGTTGAAAAGCGAAGTCATACGCCATACTGTAAAAATCATTAGCCTGAGTTGGTAATACTCAGAACCTCAAGGATTTTGTGAGTGCAGTGAGTTAAGGAAAAAAGATAAGAAGAAAATTAAGAAAAATATGGATATGTGATGTCAAAAAATTAAAATTTGACATAAAAGCAGATAAATCTCGGGCAAAGATTACTTCATTAATCATCAAGAGAGATGATCAACTACTTGTGTGGTATCCCGTGAATTACAATCTAATACTTGTAGAAAAGTATCGAAGGGATTCTTTTTACATGGCTTCAAAGGTGGCTTATCATTTCGTTAAAATGCACTACAAAACATATGAGTGACAATTTGTAAACGGAATTACCTGTTTCACCAGTGTAGTCAGTGAGAAGTAGGCTTTAGAAAAACTTTTGTAATTGACTAAGAGAACAAATAATACTCACACACAAATCATATTAAAAAAAACAAAGTATTAACTAGATCGTATTAGGTAACAAACATCGTGGGTTACGAACATTTGATCAAGACAACTCAAAACGATAGAATACGATTTGGAGTATCAAAGGTTGGTACAGAAACAAATGTTTCGTTAAATCTGGAAAAAAGTTCCTCGTCAATTCCTTAAAATTGTTAGACATTTAGGGTTTCACTTTCATCATGGTCTCATGATGTTAGATTATAAACACAAATTTTTGATATGTCTAGATCATGATTGGTTTATGCCGGAAATCTCTTGGACATATGTCATTGTGTGTGAAAGTGTCAGAACTTTAGGATGAAAAGATTTTGGTAAAGTTTCAAAAGTACCTTTACTATGTATGGACCAAGTAGTAAAATCTTAGCTCAAATGAGAAGAGTAAGGTAGCTTAAGGACTAATGTGAATATAGCCTGATTGGGAAGAAATTTTCATGATGAAAACTTCATTAAGGCTTTGAAATCACACATTAAGTCAAAGGAGGATTGGGTCTACATGCTGCAACATGCTTCTAGGGACATCCTAACTAGTATAAAGTTTTTCGAAAATATACCTGACACTAGAACTGCACGCATGAACCATGGATGATCTTTGCTAAAAGCTGTATAAACAACATGAAATACAAACACCAAAAAAACAAGAAAATATTTTTGTAATATTTGATTTTTCGAAAATTAAAAAATAAAATATTTTTGTTGTTTTAGATTTTTTGAAAATTGAAAAACAAAACAAAAGTAAAATCCTTTTGGTCTTTTAGATTTTTCGAAAATTGAAAGACAAAACAAATGTAAAATATTTTTGCTCTTTTTGATTTTTCGAAAAGAAGTTTAAAAAAATTCAAAAATAAGAAAAGAGAATGTAAAGGCTGGTCAGCAGTTTTTACAAAGTGAACTTCAATATTCCCATCTTCGACATGATCTTTGATGAAATGATAACGAAGACCTATATGCTTAGTTTTCAAATGTTAAACCAGATTATGGCAAATGCATATAGTACTTTGTAAGTCATAATATAAAGGAATTTTCTTCATATTTATTGCATAATCACGTAGTTGGCTTTGAATCCAAATGATTTGAGAAGTGTAAGCTGCAGCAGCCATGTATTCTGCTTCTGCTGTCGAAATTGAGACACAAATTTATTTCTTCGATTGCCATCTCACAAGCTTACCATCAAGTAATTGGCATCCACCACTTGTGCTTTTGCGATCCAAATTGCAACCCCCCAAGTCAACATCTGATAAAGCTTAAATGAAGAATGTTGTTTTCGAAGGATACCATAATCCTAATGAAATAGTTCCTTTCAGATATCGAAAAATATTCTTGATAGCCGTGAGATGTGGTTCTATTAGATTTGATTGATATATAGCACTATTGCACATAGAAAACATGATATCAGGTCAACTAGATGTAAGGTAAAGTAACGGACTGATCATGCTCCTGTATAACATGATATCCATATCAGGTTTATCTAATGATGGACTAAGCTTCGTTCCAACTGCCATTGGTATTCTAAGCTTTGTGTTATTTGTCATGCCAAATTTCTCAAGAAGATTTCGAGTGTAGTTCTCTTCATTTATGAAAATACCTTCTCTGCTCTTATGCATGTTTAAACCCAAGAAATTGTTTATTTTACCCATCATGCTCATTTCAAATTTGCTCTTCATTAAAATTTTGAATTCATTAGACAAGCTAGGGTTAGTTGAGCAAAAAATGATATCATCAACATATATTTGAACAAGCATTAAATGATTTCCAACCTTCTTTCTGAAAAGAGTGGGATCAACCGATCCTTGTTTAAATTTCGAATGTTTCAAAAAGTTGGTCAGAGTTGCATACCAGGCTCATGGTCCTTGTTCTAACCCATAAACAGATTTATCTAGGATATAACAGTGATCAGGAAATTCTTCATTAATAAAACCTGGAGGTTGCTCAACATATATACACTCTCTTCAAGTTCACCATTAAGAAATTCACATTTGACGTCCATTTGATAAACATCAGAATCTTTATGGGCTACATAGGCTAAAAGTATTCGAACAGCGTCGAGTCTTGCGACAAGGGCAAAGGTTTCTTTATAATGTGTACCTTATTGTTGCGAATAACCTTTTACAACAAGCCTAGCTTTGTTTACAATAATATTATCATCTTTATTTTTTTTTATTTTTGAAAATCCATTTTAATCCAACAATCAAAACATCTTTTGGTCTAGGAATTAAACTCCAAACCTTGTTTCTTTCGAATTTAGCCAATTCAGATTGCATTGCAACAACCCAATCTGAGTGTTCCATTGCAACCTTAACTGACTTTGGTTTAATTTTCAAAATAAAAAACATTAAACATCAAAAACTCTTGATGAGCATTGAGTACCTCATTCTTTGCATGTAATTGGGCTCTTGTCAGCACTCCTTCATGTGGATCTCCTATTACTTGTTCTTTAGGATGGATTTTAATCCATTTATCCATTGGAGGATATGTTGGATCAAAATCTATTGTCACATCCTCAACATTTCTTTAGTTTCAGAACCTGCAACATAAATGTTATCACTTAAATCATGAAAAGTTTCAACATTAGTATTATTCGACACATTATACTCGCCCTCGAAATTTGTATTTCCATGTTTCTCCCCCTCAACATTATCATCCATCCTTTGATTCCCCCCTTCGAAATAATGCCCCCCCTCAACATGAGATGTCGAATGCAAGTGCTCCCCCTCCACTTGATCATATGGCATACTTTCATCATTTTCAGAAGATTGGAATGTTGAATTTTGATCTACATCATCCTGACTAAGTGTTGAAAATTCAAAATGTTTTGTTGATTCAGGGATTCAATTGTCTTCTGCAGTAACTTAGGCATCAGCAACCTTATCTGTAACACCAAAAATTAAATCATAATCAAAATCAGATGAATTAATACTATCAATATCATCCTTTGATTCATTAATAATTGGCTTTTGGTCAAAACACTTGTCAACTTGTTTGATATAATAATCATCAAAAGTTAAGTTAAATGTTTCTTCAATTTTTTGTGTTCGTCGATTCAATACTCGATAGGCAACCGAATATGAGAATAACCCAAGAAAATTCCTTCGTTAGCTTTGGACTGAAATTTTGAAAGATTATCCTTGAGATTCATGATAAAACACCTGTTGTGACACCGTAAATTTTCAAACAATTTTTTTTTTCATTTTGGAAAATCACATTATTCTCATAGCACGTTTCACAAAAATCTCATTTATTTAATTTACAATGCAACTCCATAATTGTTTAACTAATACTCCAAGATCCACAAAAACATAACTCTTCCCACGGTGTATACAATCGAACCTGCGCCCTCCCGCGATCCTGAGAAGAACCTGAAACACATTTCACATAACACGGTATGCACGAAGCTTAGTGAGTTCCCCAAAATACCACATACATCACATTAGCCACTCGAGGCTATACACACTGTAAGACCCTCCGGTCTATGTGTCTCAGTGGGACCCTCCAGTCCTATGGCTTGTTGGACCCTCCTGTCCGGTCTGGTTGGGGCCCTCCAGTCCCATGGCTCGTTGGACCCTCTTGTCCGGTCTGTAAAGTTCCTCATAGCATAAATCACAAAGACATAATGCACAACATACAACATAAAGCAGGATAACATAATACTCAATTGAAGCACATACGACCTTCCGATCACGCATAAGTACCACTCTAGGTAAAGTATAGTGAGAAGACTCACCTTGGATGATGAACAGCCGTTATAAATGTTGATGCTACGCATCGGCCACTAACTCTTTGCCAAACCCACAATTATCCCAATTATGCACTAAGTCCAAAATCTCACTCGTTAGGTCTAAAGGTAGTCCACTAACCAACCTATCAATGACCTAAAACTCATTGGGCCCACCAAGGCCCAATAATAAATAGCCTCTCCAAAGGCCCAATTCTCAATCCAAATGGCAAGCCCAACTCAAGGGCCCAAAGCACAATATAATATTTCTCTGATCAAAGTCACTAATACACAAGCCCAAAGATCCAAGACCAACCCTTAAGGAACAATAATAAATTCAGCCCAAAAAGCTCACAGAGAGGTTACACGGGGTGTAACTCCCTTGGTACGCTCAGCATACACTAGCATGCGCGAATCTGATCGGGAACACCAACCCAGTACGCAGGGCGTATTGGAATTACACTGCGCGTACGCCCAGCTTTGCTTAGTCCATTCTCATGGTCTTAACCCATTAAGACCTTAGCTCATTTCTCAGATCTATACTCCCTAATAGCTCTTACTCCATAAACTAAGTGACTTTAAGCCTTTACATGGATGATATGGTCACAAACACACAAAACACCCACTCTCTTATCTCAAAAATCTCATAACTAATGCATGGGTTGATACCAATGTCCAAGAGCTCATTTTTATGGATCCTCTCCACTAGAAATATTCTAAAGGATAAACATTAAGCTCTAGAGTTCAACAACTCATAAAGCTTCAAGCTTTGGTACCAAAAACCCTAAAGTTGACCACAACATGCACAAATCAAAAGGATGGGAAAGCTTTGAGCTTTATACCTTCAAATGATGCTCCATCCACAGAAAAGCTCAGATCCAAAGCCTGGACTCCAACTCTATTCTCTTCTATGCTCCTTCTTCACTCCCAAAAATCCCACAGCAATACTTGTAAGCTCACAATAGACACTTAAGCTCAAAGAACGAGAATTAGGGTTTTGAGAGAGTTGAAATCTGGAGATGGTGGCTGGATATGAAGACATAATGTTCCTTAAATAGGGGCACTCCAAAATATTAAGGTTTCTTTATGGACCTAGTACGCCCAGCATACCCTCTGGTACGCCTAGCATACTGGGTGACTATGCTTTAATTTCACCCACATGAGTACACTAAGCGTACACACATGTACGCCCAGCGTACTCAGCTGCCGCCTTTCTCAAATAAGGGACTCATACTGCCACAAATTCAAACTTCCATAACTTCCTCGATATAAGTCTTGTTCCAATGAGCCTTAAACCCTCGGAAAGGTGTCGAGATGCCCTACGCTTCTAGCAACTCGTCACAACCCCGAGGCTCCCTCATGTCCGGGTTGCAGCCCACGAGCCCTAATCATGGAAGATCCGAAACAGGATGTTACAATTCTCCCCCACTTGAATTAGATTTCTCCCTCAAAATCGCTCCTCGTCAACACATAGATCGAACCTAAACCCGAGAAGCACGACCGGAAAGACCCCACATACTACAAAAATCTCATCGAAAAGCACCTGAACCCGAAAGGGACTCCTGACCTCGAAGAAGTACAAACCCAACTACCATTGAAATACTTGATCTGACCCTACAGAACTTGAAACTCTAGTGGTCTTTCTCCCTACCAGACCACCCTCGCAGAACATCAACCTGCTAATCGCCTATCGACTAACAAACTCTTTGAACACACTCCCAACTCTAATTCTCTAATCGATCATGATCGCATTATAAAAAGGAACAAAAAGGTCATAATCCCCTAAGGACCCACCTCCTGAACCGCTATTAGAACTCATCGGAAGGAAAGAACCCAAAACTTAACACAAGAAAATATTATGCTCGCTTGGAAGTATCCTCTGATCTCTAAAGATATGAGCTTCAACTTCCTCTCAATTATCCCCTTCAACACTGAGCATCAAGTCAGCTCCAGACCCAAAAGATGATCCTAAAAAGGTTATTTGTTGCAAACAAAAAACGTTTCACCGATTTCCTTCTCCCGATAAGTATATCAGCTCATCGTGACACACAAGTCACACGGTTCGCTTTACCCCAAGAGAGTGCTACATCTCATGTGAAATCGTCTCACCTCCGATCTCTGTCCTTTACCATCCATTGATTCCATGTGTCTTGCGGTTTTTTCCTACCGATGAAACTGAATCACTCTGGACTAAGACATCTAATAAAGAACAATACCCCTCAAACCCATCTATGAATCTGAAACCTCATATTACCTATTCATCATATGAATGAATTCCAGACTCGAGCTCGAGAGTCTGATTCAACAAAAGAATTGGAACTACTCAATTCTAATCTGGTACTCAGCTGATGACCAAATATTCGCAGATTTACGCACACACCATCACTTCAATTCCTTCCAATTATGATAATCCCTCATCATCCCAGGGATACAACGACTCTTAACTGGCACTAAGACCCCCGTGTTGCCCCTGGTTCAGCAACCAGGATCCCAAAGACTTGAGTGGTAAGGCTACCCAAGCCTAAAAATTTCACTATGGCATACTCTGTCTAGTTAATACTACAGCTTCTGGCAGAACAATATTCATCCTTATCAATTACTGGGTGTTATGGCCTCTTCCGTAGTCTTGCGATAGTCTCTCTTACTGACTTGTGAATGCTACTACTCCCTGGAGTACCACAACACACTCTCTCTATTCAGTGAATACTATGGCTCTCTGCAATATCGCAACACTCTTGCGCTGACTAGGGAATACCATAGCTTCCCACGGTATCACAGCCCTTACCCATTATTCAGTGAATACTATGGCTCCCCGTAGTATCTCGACACTTCCTTCCACTAACTCATGGAGGCGACGGGTCCCCGTAGTCTTACAACACTCCCTTGCTCACTGACTCAACATGGGATCATTCCACGGTTTCTCCTACTAAACACAAGCGAATCATAATCTCATCCTAAAGTCATCACGAGACTGAGTTCACCAACCCATGCTCTGTGGTTCCATATAGATAGTTGCTTACACCCACATAGCTTACGCATCACCACTCCTTATGCAAGTTCTCTCAGGAAGGGCACTAGCCTCAACACATATATGCCCTTATACAGTCTCACTCCAGCAATAATTAACTGATGGGTTCCCACTGGAACAAAATCACTCGGTACTCCGCTCTCCATCTCACAACTCGAGTCCTAACATGACCAAAATTAGGACGTCATACTGGGGGTACCTCGGTACACCATCACAACGATTCATCTGGTCTTGCCTTTACCAATGATCTCCCACTTACTCAACTCAGAACCTTGAAATACTCCCATCTCCCAAATTGAAACACGGAGGAATCATCAACGACTGAATACACGTTGACGAAAATCTGAAGCTCCACCCTCTACTCATCATCGCCCATAGGAACTACTCATACCGACTCTAAAGTTGATTGACAAACCAACTGTCGCCCTCTTCTAGGGTACGAATCATAATCTATACATATATTTGCAAATCTCAGCTATTGCACCCTGAGCTCAGCGACTCATCTGCCTCGAACTCAACATTTGCAAACTCGAATTTTTAGCCATCTGTCATGGATTCACTCATCCATCAATAAGCACATACTCATACACCATCCCATCTCGCACCTTTCCGCATCCTCCAATATCCTAGGTTTCATGTGTCCACACCGCAAATTTCCTTAATCTATTGCACTTGAACGAATTGCTGACCTTCTTAATTGAATACTCAGTTCTCCCCTACTCAGGGTTCGAACCAATCACCAGGTACATCACACTTGACTCTTAGAACGTACCACAAAAACACTTAATGATCTTTCCAATGGAAACCAAGCTACTCGTAACTCAAACAAGACCCTCAGAATCCTCCCAACTTGACTATCTCAGGTTATCTCGAAACCTCAGATTAACACACCGCCGGATACCTCAACTATTCCAAAATAACCCTAACCCTTGGTCCGGAAACAATGCACTATCACACACCTCGTCTCTAACTTCTTGACTAGCCTACCAACACGGGAATCATCAAAGCATGAGACCTTACTCTCACAGCTGATACACAACATAACAACGAGGGCCACCGCCTCGACATATTCCTCTTAACCACCTGAAACTGCTATTGAAAGCATGCCCCAGTCAAAAAGGCAATTTCCTGGGTCTCTTCCATATCAGCCTCCAATAATGACTCCATGGTACCATAAATACCTCATAGTAGGCAAACTGCTCACATACCCTGATGAAAAGGTCACCACCAGTTCTACCACACGGGGTTTACCTCCAAACTTTAAAACCAGAAACTCGATATCTCCTTCGCTTCTCCCAAAAAACGGAAACAATGCAACCCTTGCCACAGAAGGTGATGTCTCATCCATTAGCCGATGGCTCGACTCAGACCTCGATCCTCTAATAAGCATCATCTCTACTCATCCCTGACCCTTGCAACTCCAACTAACATCTCATTAATAACATCCCTTGGAAATGAACTCGATTTCCTTTTCAATGTATACTCCATTAAAACTTGCTCGTCATGACCCTCTGGCCCCACACTCTATCATCTGATCTCAGACTAATCAACCACCACAGGACAACTGGTAAAAACAGAAGCACTAATCGCCATAAATCATGATACTCGAACCATGTGATCACTTCTCAATCTGCCCTGAATCATGGCACTCAAACCATGTTATCTCCTCTTAATCTTCTACTTAGAACCTCTGGTATTCTCCCTATATCAAGTATGTGTCCTCTGCTTTCAGTAGTATGGGCCCATACAACTTGCCACATCTACCTGTACTTTCCAGACGGATCGTCCCAGAATTCCTAAGTAGCTCCTCAACCTTCTCGATCACCAATCCTGCTAAACCTGGTCACTTCCCAGCGAATACACTCCTCTATCATTGTACTCATCAGACTAAGGCCACTTCCTAGGTTCTTCCTAGGTTCCCTTACTTCTCTGCCATCAGCTGCTGAAGAACTCCTTATGATGCCAATCATCCACCTCCTGAATATCATAATATTCACTTAGTAGCTAACTCCCATCACCAACAGTTCCTCAAAGCACGAACCAAGCAGTATTCAGGCTTCGAATAATCTCTATCAGTACGAAAAACCGCTCTAGGTTACAACTCCACTTGCTCTGCTCCCTCAAAAAGGGTATCACCCAACTCAAGCAACTCTATACCCTTTCGGGTATCTAACTACTCTCTTAGTAGGCTCCTTAAATGCTCATCTAGGTATCTCTCTTAGATTACTCCTAACTCAAGTTCTCTCTAAAAGATCTCTACTGGATACTCTTACTCCGCAAAAACTCAAAGCATATCTCACATAGCAAAATTCCTAGGCTAAGGCATCACAAACTAGGCAACTCTAGCCCTAAAATATGAAATACCTAGCATGTCTTTTAGCATGCATTTCTAATAGCTCAATAATAACTCATAACACAAATAGGTAAGGGCATTTTAGGAAATCACCGTTTGGACTCTGGCTAATTGTACACACTGCTCTTTCTCGTTTTCTCTTAGAAACTCTAGCTCGTTTTAGAAAAAACATTTCTTTTGAAAACTTTTATCAAATCCTCAGTTTGAGTCCAGATATACCTGAAGGTGCATCCGAATCCCTCAAACCAAGCCTTTGATACCAACTTGTAACACCGTAACTTTTTCAAACATTTTTTTTTCATTTTGAAAAATCACATAATTCTCATAATACGTTTCACAAAAATCTCATTTATTTAATTTACAATGCAACTCCATAATTGTCTAATTAATACTCCATGATCTTCAAAACATAACTCTCCCTCCGGTGTGTACAATTGAACTTGCGCGATCCTGAGAAGAACCTGAAATACATATCACATAACAAGGTAAGCAAGAAGCTTAGTGAGTTCCCGCAAATACGACATACATCACATTAGCCACTCAAAGCTATAACATTGTAAGACCCTCCAGTCTATATGTCTCAGTCGGACCCTCCGGTCCCACAGCTAGTTGGACCCTCCAGTCCGGTCTGGTTGGGATCCTCCAGTCCCATGGCTCGTTGGACCCTCTAGTTCGGTTTGTAAAGTTTCGCATAGCATAAATCACAAAGACATAATGCACATCATACAACATAAATCAGGATAACATAATACTCAATGTAAGCACATAAGACCCTCCAATCACGCATAAGTACAACTCTAGGTAAATTATAGTGAGAAGACTCACCTTGGATGATGAACTGCCGTTATAAATGATGATGCTACGCACCAGCCACTAAATTTGTGCCAAACCCACAATTATCTCAATTAGGCACTAAGTCCAAACTCTCACTCGTTAGGTCTAAAGGTAGTCCACTAACCAGCCTATCAATGACCTAAAACCCATTGGGCCCACCAAGGCCCAATAATAAATGGGCTCTCCCAAGGCCCAATTGTCAATCGATATGGAAAGCCCAACTCAAGGGCGCAAAGCACAATATAATATTTCTCTGATCAAAGTTACTAATACACAAGACCAAATATCCAAGCCCAACCCTTAAGGCCCAATAACAAATTCAGCCCAAAAATCTCACACAGAGCTTATGCGGGGCGTACCTCCCTTGGTACGCTCAGTGTACAGTAGCATACACGAATATGATCGGGGACACCAACCCAATAACCGGGGCGTATTGGAATTACATTAGGCGTACGCCCAACTTTGCTTAGTCCAATATCTTGGTCTTAACCCGTTAAGACCTTAGCACATTTCTTAGATCTACACTCCCTAATAGCTCTTACTCCATAAAGTCAATGACTTTAAGCCTTTGCATGCATGATATGGTCACAAAAACTCAAAACACGCACTCTCTTATCTCAAAAAGCTCATAACTCATGCATGGCTTGATACCAATGTCCAAGACCTCATTTTTATGGATCGTCTCCACTAGAAATATTCTAAAGGATAAACATTAGGCTCTGGAGTTCAACAACTCATAAAGCTTCAAGATTTGGGACCAAAAACCCTAAAACAGACCATATCACGCACAAATCAAAAGGATGGGAAAGCTTTGAGCTTTATACCTTCAAATGATGCTCCATCCACAAAAAAGCTCAGATCCGAAGCCTAAACTCCAACTCTCTTCTCTTCCCTACCCCTTCTTCAATCCTAAAAATCCCACAAGAACACTTGTAAGATCACAATAGAAATTCAAGCTCAAAGAACGGGAATTAGGATTTTGAGAGAGTTGAAATCTGGAGATGGTGGTTGGATATGAAGACATAATGTTCCTTAAATAAGGGCACTCCAAAATATTAAGGTTTCTTTATGGACCTAGTACGCCCAGCATACCCTCTGGTACACCCAGCGTACTGGGTGACTCTGCTTTAAATTCTCGCACATGAGTACACTAAGCGTACACACATGTACGCCCGGCGTACTCAACTGCCACCTTTCTCAAATAAGGGACTTATCCTGCCACATCTTCAAACTTCCATAGCTTCCTCGATATAACTCTGATTCCAATGAACCTCATACCCCAAGAAAGGTGTCGAGATACCCTACGCTTCTAGCAACTCATCACAACCCCTAGGCTCCCTCATGCACAGGTTGCAACCCAAAAACCCTAATCATGGACCATCTGAAACAGGATGTTACACCTACAACCAAAAACATGAAAGAATTAGACATTAGGATTTTGGTTATTGATAATTTCATAAGGAGTAATATTGAATCTTCAATGAATGAATGATCTGTTCTGAGTAAAACATGCGGTGGAGACTGCTTCAGACCAAATATATTGAGGAAGGTTTGCATATATGAGCATTGTGCGTGCTACTTCACAAAGAGATCGATTTCGCCATTCAACAACACCATTTTGCTGAGGTGTGTAAGTTGAAGAAAAATTATGCGAAATCCCATTGTCAATTAAGAATAATTCAAGAACATGGTTCTTAAATTTAGAGCCGTTATAACTTTTAATCATTCAAACTTTCTTCTTCAAACTTGTTTCCATTTTCTTAATAAAGTAGATCATTACTTGAGAAACTTTAGATTTTATCATGAGAAAATAAATCCAAGTAAATCGACAAAAATCATCAACAATAACCAAAATGTATTGTTTCTTGTTGAGAGATTCAACGGTTGACGGTCCACATAGGTTAATGCGATGTAATTCCAACGGTTCAACAATCTTTGAGTCAATGATAATTGGATGAACTTGTCTACGTTGCTTCCCTTGTTCACAAGCTGCACATAAAGTATCGTTATCAAACTTTAAAATAGGTAAACATCTTACCAGATCTTAAACCACCAAATTGTTAAGATAAAGTTCAAATGTGAAAACCTTCAAAGCCAAAGCTAGCTAACATCTAAAGAAGCTTTCGAGAGTAAGCATACTGAGGGCTTCCCAACAATAGGATTGATGTCGAGAGTAAAAATGTGACCTTTGCGCTATGATTCGAGCAAAGCTTCCTTTGTCTGCATGTTCAAGATCACATTACCTTCTTCATTAAACACCACTTGATAACCAGTACCCACAAAAATTTGCGAAACACTTATCAAGTTATGTTGAAGACCTTCGACATATGTACTCAGTTGATAGTGAAAGTTCCATTTGTTATTTTCCCATAGCCTCGAACATGACATTTGTGATTGTTTCCAACTTCACAACTCCTGGACTCTCTAAAGATCGATATTCTCGAAGATTCTCCTTTCGACCTGTCATGCAATGAGAACAACCACTACCGATATACCATTGTTCATCAAAATGCTTGTCACTTAGTTGAAAAATATTTGGAAACAAAGAACCTTTAATCCAACTACGAACTTTTGAATTTATACTATCAACTAAGTCTACTTCATTAGTCGAAGGCATAGAAAAGTAATTATTCTTTGAGTTAAAATCAACATTGACATGTTTCTTTTCCTTCGTAGCTTGGTTCATAACAACCGATGTCTTTGGCACAACTTTCCACTTTTACCAGAAACATTCGACTCTTGTGAAGATGAACTTGCTTTTGAAGAGTCATTCAAATATTTCTCATACTCCTTCTTAATCACTTCTTGAGAGAATTTTGAAGACTGATATTTCATCCCTTTTCCTTCCAACCAATGGTTGATGTTCTTCACATTTTTTGGTCCTTTAAAAAATGAAGATTTCACTGGTTGTTTTGAGGTTGGATTTGGAAATGAAGTAGCGGTAGCCTTGAAAGATTCAAAATTCCTTTCTTGCACTTGTAACTTCTCAATGTTTCTCGCCAGTTTCGTGTTGAGACATGTGGAGTAAAACGACTTTGAAATTGTTGAGTTTAAAGGTGTTGCGCCATTGGGCCTTACTGTTTTGGTCCATTTTGTACTCGTGGTATGGGCCTATCCAACGATGTTTATGTCACACCCCAAAACCAATAACGGCGGAATACGTTTCAGGGTGGATGACGTAGTGTACGGTATCATCACAATTGCATAATAGTAAAAGAAAGAAACATACAACCATTTCATTTACATAGTAAGTGTATTTACAAGTGTGTTTTGTAATGTTTGACAAACACCAAAAGTAAACAAAAAATAAGAGATGGGTCTTGCATGCTCCATCTTCTCCAAAAATGCTGCAGTTGTACCTGTCTATCTTTGACCTGAAGATACAAGTTATTTTGAAAAGAATATCAGCATAAAGCTGGTGAGTTCATAATAGTTTAGTGTGAGTTCTTATATAAAAAGCATTAAAATCATTAGTATGAAAGCTGAAGTTTATAGTCATAAGTAGTGTTAAAACCTAGAAAATCCTATATTTTCCAGAACTGTATAGTAAGTGAAAACCTTTAAGAAATATGATATTTCCATCTTTGAAAACCATTTATCGTAGAAGTATAATAGTGACTCACCAATAAGTAAAGCAGTATGGTAAGTTATACTTGAAGTAAATAATAGTGGTGCAGCTTCCTTTAGTATTAGATACTTATTTACTTCGGGATATTAACTTTATCTTTTGTTTAGCGTTTTAGCACGGTTATAGTGTATTTCTTGTATGTTGTCAATAGTATGAGTAATAGCGGACCCCCATGACCTTCCCGGTCATGTATAGTGTAGTGGAGTAAAGGCATCCCTGGACCTGTGCGGCTCGAACTGAAGTTATCAGTCTGAATGTAATAGCGTCTGCCCCGTATAGATCTATACATATAGTGTCGTCTTCCCATCGGAAAACTTCGGGCGTAGTGTGTAGCGAATAGAGTATCTCGTAGTGGGTAAATGAGTTATCTTATGATTTGTACTTTATCTTGTATTATAGTGGAGTAGTATTTTGTATAACTTGTATTGTATTCTCTTATTAGTGTATAGTTTCATAATAGAGAGAATTATAGTAGTGTAGAGTAGTAGTTAAAACAAGGGATATAGACCTTAACTATACCTATTATAGTTAACTTAGTGTATGTGGTTCTAGTCAGGTTAGTGATTTAGGCATCTAATGAAATAAGAAGTACTTGTAATCCGTACTAATATACGAGATATATAATTAAGAAATCAACGACAGTCGGACGGATAACCACTACCCTAAGCCCACAATCAAACAAGAACAGGAAATAAGGCGAGCTATCGGTCCTAAGTCCTTCAAGTCTTACTTATACAAATATATCAGTGTGATTACATTTTCATAAGGAGATTTATTAAATAAAAGTATTGTACAAAAGAGACATTTAAAACTTGTTTGTCTATTCAAAATAGTTTTGAAAACAAATGATTGATTTATAAGGCATAGTGATAAATCACATGTGGTTTGAACTACAGGTAGTGAAACACATGTTATTAATTCTGTAATATGAAAATATGTCTTCTATAACTTTTCATAAACATGTATATTCAACTAGTATCCCCCCCCCCCTAAAACATATAAAACATTTGAAAGGTTCATTAAAGGGGTATGAACTCACCTGAATTCGCGTAAATCGGGTGAATCGGGTAAATCGGGTAAAAGTGTCGGTTGAGCGTTTTGTTCCAAACAATGACTTGTACACCTTTTAGGACCCTAATGTCATATAAAGATATGTGTTTTACACGAAATTAATCATTTTATGCTTTCCGTTTAAGTATTGAGGCATTTTAGCATCAATTCGGGGTTTTAGGGCCTAGAAGGGGTTCCCGGGAGTGGTTTAAGGCTAAGAAGGATTTACAGGAGAGTCCATGAGCTGACTCCCTTGGAGTTTACGGCCCAAAGGCCACTCCTTAGGAGTTTATGGCCGTAAGCCCCCTAGGCTTGGCCGTAAACTCATGTGGTCTTCCAAAATGCATGTTTAAGGCCTTATTTCACTTCCTTTAATTTAATGGTATGTGTCTTGGACTAATATGGAGGGATTAAACCCTCACTTTGTGACATTTTGGGGAGTTTATGGCCAAGACTTGTGCTTGGGCCGTAAACTCCATTTAATCCCTCAAAATGGATGGTTAAATGGTACAACACACTCTCATTCACCTTAGGTAAATTTTAGAAGGCCTTAGATGGAGTTTTGGGACATTTTGACATGAAAATTGGGGAGTTTACGGCTCAAGAATATCCTTGGCCGTAAACTCTTCTTTTGGCCTCAAAATGGGAAGTTTAATGGTACAACACACATCCAAGGGCCTTAGCTAAATTCCTTACATGCATTAGATAAGTTTTGGGACTTGTTTGACACAAAAATTTGGGTGTTTACAGCCCAAGCTTAGCCTTGGCTGTAAACTCCTCTTTTTGTCCTCAAATGATGTTGTTTAATGCATTTAAACATTCCCTAGTGTCAAGACTAAATTACCAAACACCCTAGATGAGTTTTTGGGGCTTTTAACAAGGGTTTTTGGGGTGCTTGGGGTGTTTACGGCCTAAGCATAAGCTTGGGCCGTAAACTCCTTTTTAAGCTTCAAGTCCTTGTGTTTTAATGTCCAAACTCTCCTAGGTATATGTCTTAATTAGTCCATAAGCTTAAAGGAAGGAAAAATGAGGTTTTTGGCAAGTTTTTAGGTGTTTACGGCCTAAGGGGCTTCTTAGGCCGTAAACTCCTTTTTGGTCCTTGTTTTTGTAACACCCCAAAGTTTGGAAAGCCAAGAAAAGAAAGAAAACCTCAAGTTTAGGGGAGACTCGGCGAGTCCATGGAGGGACTCGGCGAGTCCGAGCGGGATCCGGGTTGTGGTGAAAGCGACCGACTCGGCGAGTCGGCCAGGGAGACTCGACGAGTTGGGTCTGAACGGGGAAAACCCTAAACCCGGGAACTTAGAGCCTATTTAAGCATCTCATTCTCTTTCCTAGGGTTCCTTTAGTGCCTCTTTACCCCCCCAGAACATCAACCCTAGCCGCCATATCCGTTTTTGAGCTAGATCTTGCATCGAAGAGAGCACTATAAGCTTGGAGAAGGAAGAAAAGCCTTGGAAGAGCAAGAAGGGATTGTAGATCCGAGATTGAGAAGACATTTCAGATCATTTGGAGGTAATAAGCTATTGATTGGACTCCCTTTGCATCTAGATCTATTCTTATGTGTGAGTTTTGGTCATTATTGGTATGTTTTGTAACCAATTCGGGTTGGAGGTTCAGATCTGGGGTTGCTACCTCAGATCCATGTTGGTTTTGGTCTTGATACCCCTAAAGTATCAGCCCTTGGTATGTTGAAGAAGCATGTTTGCCATAAACCCTAGTTTAGTGTGTTTTGAGCTTAGATCTCTCAATCTACACGTAAAGTTTGCCACTTTACGTGGGGAATAGGCCCTAGAGGTATGGATCTAGGAGTTGGAAGTTCAGTTTGGCTCGAAAAGCCACTGCATATGAACCCGACGAGTCAGTAGATTGACTCGGCGAGTCGGACAGGACAGGACTTGGACCTAGCTGGACTCGGCGAGTCATGGATTGACTCGGCGAGTCGAGTCGCGAATAAGAAAGACTCAGGGCATATGAACCCGGCGAGTTAGTAGATAGACTCGGTGAGTAGGGTTGACCCGGAAGGTTGACTTTGACCAGGATTTTGACCTTGACCAGATTTGACCTAGTAACCTTTGGAGGTCAGTTGGACTAAGTGTCATATTGATATTGGTAGCTTGAGGAGCTAGTGGAGCAACAGTCGAAGTCAGAAGTCAGGTAGCAGTCAAGGATTAGCAGTAGCAGTTCAGCAGCATCAGGTGAGTTTCCTTCCAGTAGGGACGGGTCTAAGGCCACAATGCTGGCCCGTTCAGTTAGCAGTAGTTTCCGGACTTTGGTCCGATGCAGTAGCTAGTATGTTTGATGCCTTCGTGGCTCAGACAGGATTTGTATGCTATGTTTTATGTGTTAAGTGTTATGTGTTCCGGGCTACGGCCTGATGTAGTATGCAGTATATGTGTTCATGCTAGATGATGTGTTATGCCATGCCATGTTCAGTTAGTCAGTTCCGGACTTCGGTCCGATGCAGGGGACAAGGTCCCAGTCGGCTCCGGACTTCGGTCCGATGCAGATAGTTCCGAACTTCGGTCCGATGCAGTTAGTTCCAGACTTTGGTCCGATGCAGTTAGTTTTGGACTTCGGTCCAATGCAGTTAGTTCCGGATTTCGGTCCGATGCAGGGGACAAGGTCCTAGTCAGTTCCGGACTTCGGTCCGATGCAGTTTCCGGGTTTCGGCCCGATGCAGTGGGCCAAGCCCAATATGTGTTTATATGATACTGTATGGTATGTGGTAGTTTGGGGGAGCTCACTAAGCTTCGTGCTTACAGTTTCAGTTTTGGTTTCAGGTACTTCCGCAAGCAAAGGGAAGAGCTCGGGGTGATAGCATCGCACACACCACAGCTTAGCTTTTATCCTGGGGATGGTTCTAGTTGTCTTGATTTGATATAGTATGATACAGTTTTTCCGCACATTATTTTATTATGATTTGGGATACATCGCGTATGTTTTTATGTTATGATACTCAGATTATGGTTTTGATTACATTGAAAAACAAAATTTTTGGGTCGTTTCATCGTGATTTTTGGGTTGCTACAAGTTGGTATCAGAGCCTTGGTTTGAGGGATTCGGGCGCACTCCCGAGTGTGTCTGAACTCAAACTAAGGAAGTGGTATATAGTTTTCAAAAGAAAAATCGTAGTTACAAAAGAATTTTGAGAAGAGAAAACAATTTTTAGAAAAAGCAAAAAGAGTTTTGAAAAGAGAAAAGGGTGTGGTGCATGCAATCAGCTGAGCCCAAGTAAGTACTCCCAATTTACCCATACAAGTTATGTTATTATTTTCAATATCAGTTTCAGTATCAGTTTTAGTTCAGTTTCAGTTCCAGCTTCCGTAGAACAGCATGCTAGAATAGGACTAAGGATCTAGGATGATGCCTTATGTGCCTGCTTTATGTGTTCCAGCTTGATGAGAATTGCATGCTAGTAATGAGTAGACAGTAGTAGGATAGCCTGTGTAGGTTATGCCTGAAAGTATGAGCTTAGCATTATATGCTAGTGCAGTTTCTTGTTATGAGAATTGTTTTGCCTGAGTATGTTTCCCTTATCTGAATGCTGCTTGCTTTGTGCTTTGTGGGACTCTAAGTGATGAGAGTTAGCCATTAGGTGAATACGTTTCATCACATGTGATCAGGGTTGAATAATCTCAGAGTGCTGGATTTGGCCCTACTGCGCAGCTCTCGTTTGAGTCCAACCGTTGTAGGGACGAGTCTTTTACTTGAAGGATTATCTGAGCCTCGTCACATGTGATGGTATTCAGGTGGTGACTAATTGGCATTACTAGGAGGCCTTTAGCAACTGAGGACTGTGTGGGTAGAGTCAGAGGTTCCCTAGGGCAAGCCTAGGATGAGAGTAGCAGAGATCAGTAGAAGAGTAAAGGGGACTGGGTGGAGTTGAGGTAACTCTCAAGGAAAGTATGGATAGATGTGGAAGGTAGTAGGGGCCCATACTACTGAAAGCAGAGGATCCGTACTCGATTCAAGAGGGGCCAAGACGAAACCAGGAATGGTGTAGTGAGTGAGAAATCCCTCAGCAATAGTGTGTTAATTGATCAGGATTTTGTTATGTTTTCAGCATGGTGACATTGCGCAAGCTACCAGTTAGCAATTCAGGCGTTGAGGAGGGATCTAGCTCGGGTTTTGGAGCCAGGCAGCTTGATGATCAGATGAGGGATTTCATTTCCGCAGAGATTATGCGCAACATCATTGATCAGACTCCAGTGATTTTCGGTTCAGTTAGAGAGGCCATTGTGGAGCTCATGGACAGTCATCTTAAGGCCTTAGGGGCCGGGGCAGTTTCAGGATAGTTTGAGGCTCATATAGAGCCCGATTCTCATGGATCCCAGGGATCCATCAGGAAGGGGAGTCCCATTTTTAGCACTTGTCATCCGGGGTCGGGAGTGAGTGGTCCACCTTACCCCCAAGAGGGTTCCCTGCAGGATTGGATTGCTGCAGAGGTTTCGCGGGCTCTCCAGGAAGAGTTACCAAACACCATTGGGCGTATCACCGATAGTGTGGTCGACGGGATTGAAAGGCGGACCTCAGCTGTCTAGGCAATGGGTGAAATGGTCACTATGACCCATGAGCGGGAGATTGGCTCGGATAGTCAGCTTGGGAAGAGGAAGCGGTCTTCCGGTCTAGTTCGGCAAGATGGGCAGTCGGACACTGTCGAAGTGGGTGTCAGAAGCCCGCAAGGTCGAGATAGTTGCTCGAGGGAGAAGGGAGCACGAGCTGGTGTGCGCAGCAAGTCTAAGTGCAGCAGATGCGGATGGAAGGGTCACAAACATCAGGAATGCACAGTAGAAGTAGAGTTATGCCATCGTTGTCATCAACCTGGCCACGTTAGGGTGAACTGCCCCGTTCAGCGGTTGGGACAGCCTCATTGCCATAGTAGAGTTCGAAAATCAGAGGGATTTGAGGATCCTTCAGATCAGGTTACAGGTATGATTCTTTTCCCTCTATTTTACTATTCACAACATTATTGCTATGTTGCTGCATTGATGTCAATAAACTTATGTGTGGTGTTAGTGTGGCTTGTTTGTGATTATGTTATATGCCATTTGCATACCTCGGAAAATTGGTTGGTAGATAGGGGATGTGCTCTTATGAAGAAGGTTTCGGAGGATGCAGTAACTGTAGAATGGTTGGGAGAGATTTGGTTCGTTTCGCTAGTTCGGAGTGGTTAGTGTTGGAATGGATTGGTTAGATCCCTAGCTATGGCAGGCTTGGGTTCCTTAGCAGAATGATTATGGAATGACAGCAAGGATCGGGATCTCTTTTGAGTGTGAAGCAGCAAGGGGTAAGCAGGATCGAAGTGGGGGAGAACCCTCTGGGTATATTTGGATAAGAGTCTCGTAGACTCAGAATGAGTGCGCGGCCTCTAAGAAGAAATGGTAGTAGCACAGTGATGGATGGATTGAGAAGTTCAGAATTAGGAGTTCGAGAACTTTTCCCAGCAGTTAGTTCATGTAATCGAGATGGTTAGAAGCTGGTTGGGAATCCAAGATTTGAGGACCACCTGTTGGACGCATGAGAGTCGGAATGAAGATCCTGAGAACGGGTAGCAAGAGATGTTTTCGTATTGGTAGCCAGTGTTTGAGGCAGCATGCAGGTTGCGTAGATTCAGGAGTTGGGAGGTTGGAAACTTCCCAACAATAGCTTCTTGTATCCAGATTAGTAGACGGTTGGTTTTGGAACCAAGCCGAAGGATTCCTCGACGAAGCGCTAAGTATATCAAGGATATAAGATGTCGAGGATGATGCAGAATTCAAAGACTGAGGGCTGGTTTGAGAAATCGGGATGAGGAATCACTAGCGGGACTAGGGATAGTCAGGATGTCCTCAGGATAGTAGTAGTGTTGTAAGCCTGCGGGGGTAGCCGTAGCATTCACTAGCAGTCAGATAGTAGTAGTAGTGTTGTAAGCCTGCGGGGGTAGCCGTAGCATTCACTAGCAGTCAGATAGTAGTAGTGTTGTAAGCCTGCGGGGGTAGCCGTAGCATTCACTAGCAGTCAAATAGTAGTAGTAGTGTTGTAAGCCTGCGGGGGTAGCCGTAGCATTCAGTAGCAGTCAGATAGTAGTAGTAGTGTTGTAAGCCTGCGGGGGTAGCCGTAGCATTCACTAGCAGTCAGATAGTAGTAGTAGTGTTGTAAGCCTGCGGGGGTAGCCGTAGCATTCACTAGCAGTCAGATAGTAGTAGAGTGTTGTAAGCCTGCGGGGGTAGCCGTAGCGTTCATTAGCAGCCATATAGTATTTGAGACTTGTGAATCCGAGGGTGTAGCCGTGGTTTTTATCAGATTGGTAGCAGCATGAGCGCGTGGTTGAACGCGGGAATGTAGTAATTCCCACCCGTTCGGGTGCAGCGGTGGGAATATGGGAATCCACGGATTAGATTCGGATTTCCCAAATGGTTCAGTTATGGCTAAGTCAGCGAATCTTGGCTATAGATCGTCACATCAGTTATGAGAACAGAGTAGCAGTGGACCATTGAGGTTCGGGTATGTTAAAGGGTACCGTCAGTCTGGGAACCATCATGTTATTAGTCATAGAATGGATGATGTCAGGATGTGATGTAAGGACCCGATCGGTTGGATCGGAAGGTTGTTAGAGCCACAGTGACAGGATAACTAGTGGAAACTAGTCCTTGAGGAAGATTTCATTCAGAAGTCGTGGAAGCGACTAAGTGAGGAGTCCCTTGACTCCACAGTTGGATTTGAGTTTAGTGTTTCAGGCAGCTCAGTGATTCAGCCCGATCAGCGTTTCAGGCAGTTTAGTGTTTTAGGCAGGTTCAGTATTGTAGACAATTCAGTGTTTGAAAGGTTTCAGAATTTTGGGTCAGTATTGTATTTGAGTTGGAATACAAGTGTTGACGGTATAGTTGGTTGATTTGGAAATGACAAGTCTCTCTCAGCAGGATCGGTTGAGCCTTCGGCCGAGTATAAGTGACATGTAAAGATAGCTAGGCAGATAGCTTTTCTTCGGAATGAAAGACTCGAGTTAGTAGGAGTTGAGTAATCAGATGGGATGTAAGCAAGCTGATTCAGTATGGATGACAGAATAGATGGGACAGTTATGGACAGTCGGGGTATCTTACGGAGTTGCTAGGAGCGGCTAGCAGATTGCGATGGAGTGTAGTGACCGGTGGGAGATGGTAACTCAGATATTGGCAGAATAGTTGAGCAAGGGTAGTCTCAGTGCATCCAGTAGGCAGTTGAGAGGCAACAGGATTTTCAGTCGGAGGAAGTATCGTTGAGGAAATTATGGAAAGGAGAAAGATTCAGTATGTACCAACAGTAGTGATCAACATGGTGAGTGGCTGGAGTGATGGGCACAAGGGTGTTAGATTTTCCAGACCGGGAGTTGGAGGCAGCTCAAAGGCAGTTGATCGTAGCAAACTTCGAGGATGAAGTTTAGTTTAAGTGGGGGAGAGTTGTAACACCCCAAAGTTTGGAAAGCCAAGAAAAGAAAGAAAACCTCAAGTTTAGGGGAGACTCGGCGAGTCCATGGAGGGACTCGGCGAGTCCGAGCGGGATCCAGGTTGTGGTGAAAGCGACCGACTCGGCGAGTCGGCCAGGGAGACTCGGTGAGTTGGGTCTGAACGGGGAAAACCCTAAACCCGGGAACTTGGAGCCTATTTAAGCATCTCATTCTCTTTCCTAGGGTTCCTTTAGTGCCTCTTTACCCCCCAGAACATCAACCCTAGCCGCCATATCCGTTTTTGAGCTAGATCTTGCATCGAAGAGAGCACTATAAGCTTGGAGAAGGAAGAAAAGCCTTGGAAGAGCAAGAAGGGACTGTAGATCCGAGATTGAGAAGACATTTCAGATCATTTGGAGGTAATAAGCTATTGATTGGACTCCCTTTGCATCTAGATCTATTCTTATGTGTGAGTTTTGGTCATTATTGGTATGTTTTGTAACCAATTCGGGTTGGAGGTTCAGATCTGGGGTTGCTACCTCAGATCCATGTTGGTTTTGGTCTTGATACCCCTAAAGTATCAGCCCTTGGTATGTTGAAGAAGCATGTTTGCCATAAACCCTAGTTTAGTGTGTTTTGAGCTTAGATCTCTCAATCTACACGTAAAGTTTGCCACTTTACGTGGGGAATAGGCCCTAGAGGTATGGATCTAGGAGTTGGAAGTTCAGTTTGGCTCGAAAAGCCACTGCATGGATTGAGGAATGGATAGACTCGGCGAGTCCTTCGAGTGGACTCGGCGAGTAGCTTGAAGGTGAGGAGGAACCTGACGAGTAGGATAAACAACTCGTCGAGTCGGATGAAGATAGGCATGGCCTCGGCAAGTTGGATGAACAACTCGACGAGTTGGTTGAAGATTGTCTAGGACTCGGCGAGTCAGATCGCGAAACCCTAAACCCTTCGAGTCGAGACCCGAATCAGTGAGTCGGGTGGTGACTCAGCGAGTTGGACCGGACAGGACTTGGACCTAGTTGGACTCGACGAGTCATGGATTGACTCGGCGAGTCGAGTCGCGAACAAGAAAGACTCAGGGCATATGAACTCGGCGAGTCATGGATTGACTCGGCGAGTCGAGTCGCGAACAAGAAAGACTCAGGGCATATGAACCCGGCGAGTCAGTAAATAGACTCGGCGAGTAGGGTTGACCCGGAAGGTTGACTTTGACCAGGATTTTGACCTTGACCAGATTTGACCTAGTAACCTTTGGAGGTCAGTTGGACTAAGTGTCATATTGATATTGGTAGCTTGAGGAGCTAGTGGAGCAGCAGTCGAAGTCAGAAGTCAGGTAGCAGTCAAGGATTAGCAGCAGCAGTTCAGCAGCATTAGGTGAGTTTCCTTCCAGTAGGGACGGGTCTAAGGCCACAATGTTGGCCCGTTCAGTTAGCAGTAGTTTCCGGACTTTGGTCCGATGCAGTAGCTAGTATGTTTGATGCCTTCGTGGCTCAGACAGGATTTGTATGCTATGTTTTATGTGTTAAGTGTTATGTGTTCCGGGCTACGGCCCGATGTTGTATGCAGTATATGTGTTCATGCTAGATGATGTGTTATGCTATGCCATGTTCAGTCAGTCAGTTCCGGACTTCGGTCCGATGCAGGGGACAAGGTCCCAGTCGGTTCCGGACTTCGGTCCGATGCAAATAGTTCCGGACTTCGGTCCGATGCAGTTAGTTCCTGACTTTGGTCCGATGCAGTTAGTTCCAGACTTCGGTCCGATGCAGTTAGTTCCGGACTTCGGTCCGATGCAGGGGACAAGGTCCCAGTCAGTTCCGGACTTCGGTCCGATGCAGTTTCCGGGTTTCGGCCCGATGCAGTGGGCCAGGCCCAATATGTGTTTATATGATACTGTATGGTATGTGGTAGTTTGGGGGAGCTCACTAAGCTTCGTGCTTACAGTTTCAGTTTTGGTTTCAGGTACTTCCGCAAGCAAAGGGAAGAGCTCGGGGTGATAGCATCGCACACACCACAGCTTAGCTTTTATCCTGGGGATGGTTTTAGTTGTCTTGATTTGATATAGTATGATACAGTTTTTCCGCACAGTATTTTATTATGATTTGGGATACTTCGCGTATGTTTTTATGTTATGATACTCAGATTATGGTTTTGATTACATTGAAAAACAAAATTTTTGGGTTGTTTCATCGTGATTTTTGGGTCGTTACAGTTTTCTATGATTTTGGCCTCTAAATACAGTGAAGTATGTTTAGACTAATATAGGGAATGAGTCCTTACATTTGGAAGCCGTAAATTCGCGGATTTGGGGTCGATTTCGGGTCTAGAGAGAGAAAGTAGTGAGAGAGAGGTGAAGGTGTGGTAAAAGAGTTCAATTGTAGTGTCCATTTGTTTATATATGTCTCGGGTATTGCACCCGATACACGGCTACCTGATGCTAAAGTTTAATGGAGTTAAAACTTTTTACCCGGGTGAAGTGGTTGAAAAGTAATATAACTCTATTTAGTTAAACGGGGTTAACATTTACAAGTTATAATTACTCATGATAATATCGGAACATATAATTAACTAGATATTTGTTTATTGACGACTCCAAACATTACCGAAAATAACATATAGTGACGCATTCCGTTAGTGAAAATAGGGTTTGTAACGGCAATATATTTGGGGTTGTCACAGTTTAGCTTTAGTGGTTACTTATAGATACATAGTGTATGTATGCATTATGAAGTTAACGCTTTTGATTATTTTTCCACATTAAGTATTGTATCCCTATAACACCTCTATAGTAGCAATTCTCATTGAATTCTTTTGAGGTGGAACATATTAATCATTCGACATACATTTGATTCATCTTGGTGTTCAATTACTTGTCATTGATTGTTATTGTTTTATTGATATCTGTTGAATCTACCGATCTTATAGATTTAATTCTCATCAATTGGTATCAGAGCAGGATACTGTGTAATTCATATGCATCTCTTCTATTAGAAGAATCTGTTTAGGGATTTGCTTTTATCAAATCTGTAGGAGCCGTCACTTCTTTATTGACACTATTTATTGCTTTTGATAAAACCCTAATTTAATCATCACAAGTATGATTCTTGAAGATATCTATAAAAGTTCATCATGTATCTCGATGATTCTTAAACCAATCCAATCAATATCTCCAAAAGCATTGGATCTACAACCAGGATTCCAATCCTATACACTCAAGATTACAAAGTTTGGATACATCACTTTGAAGATTATTGGTTGGATCTGAAGACAATGGCGATCTAATCTGGGAAGCAATAACACTGGTCCATTTTTCATTATGAAACAAATAGAATAGTCAAGACTCAAAAATAGTACAACACACTCTTAACTGATTTGGACAAAATTCCTCAAGATGAAAAAGACAAGATGTTGTGTAATGTAAAGGCCATAAGAATGATAAGGTTCACTTTGCGGTCTGATACCTTTCGTTTGGTTAGCCCGTGCACTACAATGAAAGAGATCTCGGATAGACTCAAGGAATTGTATTCAACTGACGAAGACCTGGAACACTCCATCCAAAGTTAATTGCTTTCATGGTTCAGTGCATTTCAATAGAAACCAGATGAAAAACTCATTTAGTCTTTCGATCGATTCAACCATCTTCTAAGAAAAATGATCAAGCATGGCATTGCAAGAGATGTGATTGAACAGAAGGTCAGATTTTTGAATGGTTTAAGACCCGAATGGATGGATATTGTTTCAACTGTGAAAGCTCATGAGCAGTTTAAGTCTTATTCCCTGGCGAAAATGATGGGAATTCTCAAGTCGCACAAAAGTGTTGTGTCGAAAGAAGCGGAGGTAGTGTCTGGAATAGGATATTTGGCCCTTCTCTGAAAAGGGAAGAATGTGGTAGAGGAGGAAGAGGAGTCAGAAATGTCAGAATCTGATATGACAAATGAAGAGTACGCAATGATGGTCTCTAACCCAAAAAGTTTCGCTCGTAAGAAGTTCCCGGTTGCCAAGAACCAAAATTGGCAGGGGAGCTATAGGTCAGAAAAGACTAAAGAGGATATCAAAAACAATCCTTAGAAAAAAAAAGAGAATAAAGAGAACAAGCTGGTGGGAGACTCCGGTTATGTTTGTAACTTCTACCATGGAAAAAACCATTTTGCCAAAGATTGCATGTTGAGGAAGTTGTCAGAGAAGAAAGAGGGAGAAGATGATGAGGGATATCACATGTGCAAGCTGGAGGAAATAAAGAAGAAGAAAACCTCTAGCAAAGCTATGAATCTTTTAGTTGTGCTGGAGAATGTGGTTGATGATGAATTTGGTGGAGTAGAAGTCTGGTCGACAGACTCAGAAGATGAAGAAGTACGTAAACCAACGCATGGTAGGGTGCTTGTGGTCAAAGAAGATAATATTGAGTTTGCAGGGAAATGCTTGGTGGTAACCAGTGAAGCTTCTCAAAGGAGGGTCTATACAAGCGAAGGCGAGTGTAATGAAGTGAATCAGTAGGAAGAAAAATGCTTTGCTGCCAAGCCTGAGAGTGAGAGGATTAGCGACTGTAATCAGTTGATCAAGAAGGTACATTCCATTCTCTAATCACTTAAACTACTTGTAACAAACTATGAAAAGGAATTAAACGAATTAAAATTTAAATTTTCTAGTTTAAGTGGTATCCTAATGCAAACTCGACTCACACATGCTAACCTAACCGATTAACTTAGGAGGGAAACATCCAAGAGTGAGGAGCGAAGAATGTGGATTGAAAAGACGAAGTTAGAGTCTATTAGGATTAGAGATGAGCTGATTTATTTACAGCGAGACAATTTAAAGCTTTTACAACAATAGAATATATTTTGTTTAATAGTTAAATGTCTTTACACTGATATTACTTAGTTGCAATTAAATTGTGATATTGGTAAAAAGGTTCACAAAATGATCTTGCCGTTTCTTGAACTTAAGGAAGATGAAGTGGATGCAAATTGTTACAACTGTGAATCGATTGTTTCATCAGATGAGGTTACAGATGCTTACAAGATAGGTCTGGACAAAATTAAATCCTTTATAAAATCCAAGGACCATAAGGACATGCTTAGGAATTTATTGGAAGAAAATGACAAGTTGGAAATTAAGACTTAAACCATGAAAAATTTACCTCATTGAATACCAAATTAAATTCAGAACACAAGTTAAATGTGGAAAAATCTTCTGAATTTGATGAGGACACGAATATGAGTGAAATTTTTGTAGAGGATGAGGTTGACTATTCTGAATTCCTAAAAAATGAGCCTGGGCCAACAAAACCACTCATATCTGAAAATTCAGTTGAGTTCATTCGTTCGTCCAAAAACAAGTCGAAAGTCCTTAGAGAAAAAGCAGTTGTATAACAAAAGGTGCAGACAATACCGAATCAAGTGTATGCTACTACAGGAGCTACCAAAAGGAAAACAGTGGAGCTTACTTCGTTGGTGGATGAAGATAACGCTGAAGGTTGTGACAACTTTTTCTGGTCGTCTCCCATTGACAATCCAGACGAAACAGTAGGTTTGTCAGAGCAAACCTCTAGGAGAGTAAAAGGGAGAAATGTAGCTGAGCCACTTAACAAACCTTCAAGCTTTGATAAGCCAAGCACAAGTGGTACTAAAGAGATTCAAAGTGAACCAATAAAGGGTTCAACTAGATCATCTCAAAGCGAAGCAACTAAAGAGATGCCGAACCCAAAAAAAACATTCACAGGTCTCAAGAGCAACTTGCTGAGAATGCACGTCAAAGAAACCAAAGGTATCAGAAGAACCATTAAGAGAGACGCAGTTCTAGAATTCCTAAAATGCCAATTTTGTTCACAACGTAACTAAACCACAGGCAAAAGCAAGTCCTCAGTCGAACAAAGCCCCATATGCTTAATTTCCATCTTGCAGATTAATAAACCAAAGAGATAGTTTCGGTTCTAAGCCCAGTAGTGATAAGAACCAAAAGACAGGTTTTCGCTCTAAACCTCAAAATCTTCATCAACAACTGAAGCAAAACCCAGTGGAAGATATCAAAGGAAAAGGGAATCAAGTCTCAGATTTAGAAGTTCATGCCAAGAAGAGAATAGCTAACCCTAGGAATCAAAAGGCTAATGAAAATCAAAATAAAAATAACCAACCTGATTCAAATCAACCAAAAGTGGAAAGTAATAAGATTAAATTATTCATTATTAAAAGGACAGATGAAACCACGTTAATAAAAAGAACATATTTGGTTGATCTTTCTATTGCAATTCCTTGTCCTGTAAAAGGCTCACGAGGACCCAACAAACTTTGGGTTCCTAAATCTGCTTAATTTTTGCAGGTTATAAGTGACAAGCAGTTTGACGACGAATGGTACATTGATAGTGGCTGCTCACGTCACATGACCAGAAGGAGAGAACAGTTGAAAGAGTTTTAGGCCCTTAAGGATGGTGGATGTGCTAAATATGGTAATAGTTCATATGGAACAATCAAAGGCTATGGAATGATCAGAAATGTGGAATTCTCAATAAGAAAGGTAGCATATGTGGACGGATTGCAACACAACCTAATTAGTGTCTCTCAACTTGTTGTGAGAACTGGATTGAAGGTTTCGTTCGATGATGAAAGTTCAGAAATTGTTGAGAAGAAGACAAAGATTGTTTTGTTGAAATCCAAGCGAAAGGGTGAGATGTATCCTCTAAATCTCAATCCAATTCGAGGGAAGCCAGCTGTATGCCTTCTAACGAAACCTCACTCTAACAAAAGTTGGCTATGGCACCGAAGGCTCTCACATCTCAACTCTAGGGACATCAACAAGTTGGTCATTAGTGATCATGTACAAGGACTTTATCTTCTCAAATTTGACAAGGAACACTCGTGCATTGCATGCGAAATGGGTAAGCAAAGCCGAAAGAGTCATCCAACTCGTATAAATACAAAAGATCATCGAACCTCTTGAACTTCTTCACATAGACTTGTATGGTCCTTCACCAATAGAAAACGTTGGTGGTAGTAAGTACATATTGGTAATTGTTGATGACTTTTCTTGTTTCACTTGGGTTTTCTTCCTTAAAAAGAAGAACGAAGCGGCTCCAAATATGAAGGCATTTATAAAGCAAGTGGAACTACAACTACGAAAGATGGTCAGGGATATAAGAAGAGACAATGGATTGGAATTCAAGAATCAACAGCTTGAAGAATTTCTTGTTAATAAGGGAATGTCTCACAACTTCTCTGCTCCCTACACTCCACAACAGAACGACATCATTGAAAGGAAAAACCACTCTCTGTGTGAAGCAGCCCAAACCATGCTCAACTTCGCTTCCTTACCTTTGTACTTCTAGGCCGATGCGATCGTTGTTGCTTATTATACCCATAATCGATCTTTCCTCAACAAGCGATTCTCCATTACCCCATACAAAATCCTGAATAATCACAAGTTGAATGTCAAGTTCTTCCATGTGTTCGGTTCAAGATGCTTTATTTTCAATTCCAAAGATAACCAAAAAAAGTTCAACGTGAAGGCTGATGAAGGGATCTTTCTCAGTTACTCCTTAACCTCAAAGGCATATAAGGTTCGAAATAAACGCTCAAAGAGAATTGAGGAAACCTATTTTGTCACCTTTGATGATAGTTATGTAAAGAAGCTTCAAACAAACATTGATCAATCGGAGGAAATCTTTCCTAAATCAGGTGAAGTTTTGGTCCCTATTTCCAATCTATTTGATGAATACGTGTTGCTCTTTGATGAACCAGAACGAGCAATTCTCTCTGAGAAAATGGCTGCTGACAACAAGATCAACAACTTGAAGAAAATCATCGATGAAGCAGTGAAAGAAATGTCAAGCAAACACAAGGAACCAACCAAACAACCAGTTTCTAGCGAACCTCCAAAAGATTTTCCTAGTTTCCAGGAAGAAAATTCATCGCCAGTAGAAAACCATGATATCCCATTCGAGGGGGAGCAATCAAACCCAGAGGATGAAACCAATTCATCACTCGAGAGGGAGAATCCAACTTCAAACAATGAGCGTCCAACCGAACCTTTCTTAAATTTTGACATTTTAGAAAGTGAGTAAGAGTTTCATACCATGCTCTAGGAAAGGTTCGCAAGAAAAGTTTGAAATGGGTCATCTTCGGTTCACAAGTAAGAGGGGAATCATTCGATGGGGAGAATCCAGGCTTTCTTAAATTTGTCCAAATTTAAGAAAGGTTCGCAAGAAAGAGGGTGACCACTTAATGATCGTTCAAATTTATGTCGATGATATCATCTTCGGTTCCACGAATCCAAGCTTAACTGTTGAATTTAGGAAGTTGATGGTGACTAAGTTTAAAATGAGCTCAATGGGTCCAATTAACTTTTTCCTTGGCTTAAATATTAGACAGGGACCCGAAGACATATTTATCAATCAAGAAGTTTACACAAAGACCTTGCTAACCAAATTTGGCAAGATGGGTGATTCCAAAGTGAAAGTTCTTGTGGCATTTGGAACAAAACTAACACCATCTTTGGAGAAACTGACTATTGATATGACCCTTTATTGACAAATGATAGGATCTCTTATGTATTGAACAACTAGTCGACCCGACATTCTATTTTCTATTTGTTATTGTGCCAGGATCCAAGCTAATCCACGCGCACCTCACATGGTGGTTGTGGAAAACATTTTCAGATACCTGAAGTGAACCTCATCTCTCGGTCTTTGGTATCTAGCAAAATTAGGTTTCTTTATGCAAGCATTCTCAGATGTTGATCTTGGAGGATGTGGATTGGACCGAAAGAGCACCACTGGCAGTTGTCAATTCCTTGATGGGAAACTCGTTAGTTGGCAGTCCAAGAAACAAACATATGTTTCCCTCTCCACAGTCGAAGTTGAATATATTGATGCAGCATCTTGCACGTCATAGGTCATATGGATCAAAATCCAATTAAGAGATTATAAGCTGAATATGAAGAAAAATCCTCTCTACGGTGATCTCGAAAGCTCCATCAGAATTTGCCACAATCTAGAGTAGCATTCCAAGGAAAAACATATAGTACTGAGGTATCACTTCATCAATTCGCAGACATCTTTACTAAGGCCTTACCTAAAGCATTGTTTAATAAAATTCTATAAGGCTTAGGAATGATGGAAGTTGAGTCAGTTCCAAAACCACTCTCATTTCATTACGTATAACTTTCGCTTTTGCTTTCATAAAATGTTTCTTACAACCGAAATAAACCGAACGCTCGGTCTATTTCGGCTCCTGATTTTTTTCTGGAACCGAAATGAACCGAAGGCTCGGTCGTTTTCGCCTCATTTAATTTTTCAAAGCAAGTCACTGTTCTATCTTGGGGTTTGGTTCTTATATATCCTTTGTACACTTAGTATGTATTTATCTTGTTTTTCTTTTCTGTTTTTATTATTTTCTCAAAAAATCAAAATTCCAAAAACATTTTTCTTTTATGTTTTTATTATTTTTCAGAAAAATCAAAATTCCAAAAATATTTTTCTTTTCTGTTTTTATTGTTTTTCAGAAACATTAAACATCCAAAAATATTATTGTCAAGTATCACAAATGCTCTTTCATGATAGAGCTAGGGCAAACATTTTACACTCTCTCTTTTAAAATAGCTAAGTGTCCCTAGAAGCATCCTGCTGCATGCAGACCGAAGCCTCACTAATTTCAAGTGAAGCCTTAATGATTCGATATATACAAATCGTTTCTTCCCAAAAAGGCTGTTAAATTCACTTAAGTCCTGAGCTACCTTGCTTTTCTCATATTGGATAAAGAGTTAACTGCTTGGTCATTTTCGTATAGCAGAGGTACTTTCGGTTCCTTCACCATATATTCACTATTATCCATCTCACTCCAGTTCATCATCTTAACCCTTAAGACTCTCAAACTTTACCACTGATCTTTATGGTTACACAACATCTGTGTTAACGATCTTAGTTACGTTTACCACATGCTGAGTGAGACCCAAAATCCAACACCCATAATGAATTGACGGTGAACAATCAAATGTTCTATTTTTCACCCTACTTTTAACGAATTCCCTTTGTTGGAATGTATCAAGAAATATCGCTTTTCATTTTTGAGAGATCTTTATGAAATTGTCTAAATACCAAGACTTTTCTTCCTAAAAGATATAGCTTGTTTTGTTTTTGAGATTTCTTCAAAAATCCCATGTCACTAAAAATTATTCAAACCTACTTGTTTAACAGACCACATCGGTCTCACAGGTACTTCAAGAAACTTTCGGTCTTATTTTAAGTTGTGAAGTTCAGTTGAAGCTAAGCCACCCCTTGTAGCCATAATTTGAAAAGAAGGCTTTCAATGTTTCTTAATAAACAATTGATCGTAATTCAACGGGAAACCGTACAGACACTTCTAGGTCTCTCCTGCCCTCGAAGGAAGCGATTCGTGCCCGGGATCCATAGTTTCGTGTCTATCTAAACATCACTTAAATCCCACAAATAATTTGATTTATTTCTTTTTTGTTGGCACACTCTTGCACGAAGATCTTTAAGATTTTCTCAATTCTTTTTAATGTTACTAATGGAAAAAATTGCAGAATTGGTGGTTCGACTGTCGCTCTCTAGATGTATACAAAATTAAGGAGCAAACCTTGACAGTTATTTAAAGCGAAAGGGTCGTTATCAACTGGTAACAAAACTTGAATCATTTTTGGAAATGATAAGGCAGTATCAAGATAAGATTTTAAGACAAGTCATCGGATAAGAATTGCAACGGGCGCGTGAATTTGAATTGTTTCCTAAACCCACTCCTGGTGACGTATATCTAGGGAAACCAAGCTATCAAATCATGCTTTTTCAGGCGCCGTTTCAGGCATCGTATCATTATCAAAACATATTCTTTCTCTCTCTTGGAAACAGTATAAAAGGGTTTCTCACACCTCCTGTACCTCCTTACCACCTCCAAAACTCTCTCAAGAATAAAACATAGGATTTCAACTGTTCATCTTCTTCCTTTCTTCAACAATGGCAGAATCATCTTCTGTCCAAGAACAAACCGCCACTTCATCTCTTCTAACCATCAAACCAATTCAAAATCTGATTATTGAACTAAATCCCTTTGTCTATGATTCCTACATGCTTCATGTAGTTGAATGTCTAAAGTATTCCATGCTGGTGATTGCGCTCACGCAAGTTGAATCTGTTCCCATGTCCCTGCTCTCACAGGCCTATTCATCTGTGTCTTACAATAAATGCAAGGAACGGATCTTTTTGACATCTTTAATCATAATACATCCATTTCAAAAGCTTGATTCTATTCTCTGCTAGAGCTTGCTTCAAATGCCTTTGTTATCTCTCCAGATTTCATCACTGCTACCCAACTGTTCACTATGTTCTATGACATGGGGTATACTGATGTTCTTACAACGGTCACAAAGTTTAAGAAATCCTACTTACCACCTCAATGGAATGGTCTTTTCACCCACATCTTCAAAGGATTGGCTGAAAGGGTTGACGGGTCCGATGGTGCCAACAAAGGCTTCATGACCATTCTGTATGTGCTCTATCACGGAATCAATTTGGACTATGGCTCACTCATTTGGTCCCAACTGGTGCAGAGCCTCAATTCATTGTCCAAAAACTTTGAAATCTCATGTGGACGCTATTGGACACTGGTGACTCGTATAGCCATTGAGCATTTTCAGATTCCCATCATGGTGGATGCAATGCAGTCATCAATCGCCACTTTCCACACAACCAAAATCATTGTTTCTTACCCCACGAAGTTCTTAATCATCGGGTAAATTTCTAAAACAATGTCCCGATGTGTTTCAAGCAAAAGCCATGTTATTGCTAATTACAAAAATTGACACCTTCAAAGCCAAGACAACTTACTCCTGAAATGCAAAGTGCCTTGGAGGTTGTTGAGAAACCGGCTAAGAGGGGAAAGAAAGCTGACCAAAAGAAGAAGGAAGCCGTAGGTCCATCGGCCCAAGTGTCCATGCCTAAAACACGTAAACACGAAAAGGAATATTCTCCTACTCATAAAAAGAAAAAGATTAAGAAGATGGCAAAGAAGCCGAAGGCTACCTCTTCCACTGATTCGAATTATGTTTCATCCTATCAAGATCAACTGAATTCTCCTGAAGCCGAAACCATTCATCTTGAAAGCTCACCAAGAGTAAATTCACCACCTCAGTCCCCATCTCCTGAGGTACATGTAATTGAAACTGTTCAACTCCTCCTTCTTCACCACCTCATACAACTGTTCCTATTGTGATAGCACCACTTCTACCACCGGTTACTTCTTAGTATATTTCCACACCACCAAGTGTTACAACTATTCCACTTCCACCTCCAGTAATTACACAAGCAACCACCACAACCACTACAACCGAAACTCAGGTTATTGTCAACGTATCTGATACGGGGGAAACTACTAAAGGTCTCACCATCCCTGTCACTTCAAAACCTTTATCCCCGCGTCACTCAACTGAATAAAATGCAGTTCTTGGTGGAGCTGATATGAAATTTGACTCGGTATATTCCAGTCCATATCAGGTTCTTAATGATGAAGGTGAAGATGCTCCCATTACTAAGAGATATTACAAGGACCTTAACGCCAAGCTTAACACATTGCCCGCTTCAGCCTCTTCTTCCTCATCATCTGCTTATACAGATGATGTTTTCAAACCTCTTATTGATACATCCATCAAGTAGCATGATGAGTCAATCAAACAAGCGACCATGGAGGTGGATGCCTCAACCCTGTCCTGCAAAACCGCATCGGATAATGTCGCTCATATTATTGACGAAGTTCAAAATTTTATGGATTCTCTTAAAGGCGCTGCTGAAACAAATGCTAACAAGGTCAATTTATCAATTGACTCTCTTTCATAGTCTCTTCAGGGAAAGCAACAAAAGTTTGAGGTGGTGCGTAATTCCCTGAAGGCTGATCAAACTAATCTTCCGTCTTCTTATTTTGACAAACTGCAACATAATATTGCCCTGGAAAACAAACTTCGAGATGAGCTGGCTCTCAGCACATCTCAAGTTCAAACTCAAGCTCACCAGATCACCCATCTTCAAACAGAAAATGATAATCTCAAATTAGAGCGAGCTGTTATTCAAAACAATGTTAGTATCATACATTCTATTCTATTACATCTGTTGGACGCCCATGATCCCGTTCTCACAATAACCACTCGTCGTCACCTGGTTGAGAAACTGCAACCAGTTTTGGATATCCTTAGCTGGATACAGGGTGTTTCGGAGAGTGGTGTCCCTCCAAAACAAGGGGGAGATATGGGACACAAAGTCGCAGCTGAACTGAAGGTTAATGTAGCTTCGATCAGTTTGAAGGATAGACAGAAGAACAAAGTTGTTGCTGAGGATGATGTAATTTTTGAAGATGTTGTTCAAGGTGAAGCCACTGAGCCTATAAATCTAAAACTCAAACATAGTAACAAAGAGCACACAGAGAAGCTTAAACAGGCTGATGAAGATCTTGAAAGACAAAAGAAGGAAAAAAAAGCTTATGAGGCCTTAGAATGAGAGAAGTCATTGTTTCCCTTGTGGTCAATGGAACGTCTTATGAGAGAGGCTATCGAAGCATCGAGCATGCACTGGCTGGAGCCGGTCCTCTCTTTCGCGCTGGAAAATTCAAAGGATGCTCAGTTTGATATGCCCATCACCCGAAAAGCATTTGTTTTTCATTGCTTTGATTTAACTATTCCAATCCCCTCTCCCGATCCAAAGGTTGATCGAGACTTGCTTGAATATTATCTTTCTTTCTCTCAACCGCAATACCTCACTTGGAGCAATAAGAAGATCACAATAGTGAAGGTATTGAAACCCACTTTGGGTGGGAAATTTATAAATTTCATGTTCAAGGTACCACAAGGCTCAAGTGGCTCGGTTCATGAGATCACCCTTGTTGATCTGCGGAACTTAAATCCCCATGATGTGATTCTTATGAATAAGATTTTGCTAACCAATCAACAAGAATATGGGCCTATTATTGATCATATCAAGTGAATGTTGGTCTGCTATATTTTTGAGGTGGTGAAGATGGATCAGGAGGTCGCCTCAGCAATTAGAAAGAAGCCTATTGTGAAGCCAATCAGGAAGGCAAGTGACATGACGGTGATGATTAAAGGTTAAATTGATCCACAATTTTACACCGTCTTGTTCACAAGGGGCGAATGTCAAAGATGTTTGTTCGCTTTGGCTGATAAACATTTGTTCTCCACTGCATGCTTATAACATATTCTTGAAATCATATATCGGTGTGACCAGAACAGTGAAGCAGATAAGAAGTTATTCACATACATGCTTTGGTGGTATATTCACTTTCAACAAACTTTGCTTGCAATAATACCGAAGTTGTTCAAGACCATGAAGTCATATGCGCTTAATCAACCGAAGTGATATCCCGCCTCAATTGCCGCAAAGGGGGAGATTGTTCAGTTTAAAGGTGTCGCGCCATTGGGCATTAGTGATTTGGTCCATTTTATACTCGTGGTCCTGAAATCATCCGCCAAGAGTCGAGTCCCCAACAGAGATCTGAGTTTAAAGGTGTTGCGCCATTGCGCCAAGAGTCGAGTCCCTGACAGTGCTCTGACTGGTCCTGAAATCATCCGTAAAACCACTGAGAAAATCACCCAGATCCGAGAACGATTGAAAGCTTCACGAGACAGACAAAAGATTTATGCCGATAAACGACGGAAACCCTTGGAATTCTAGATTGGAGATCGTGTGTTGTTGAAGGTCTCACCCTATAAAGTCATGATACACTTTGGAAAGCGCGGAAAACTTAACCCGAGGTACATAGGACCTTTCGAGATCCTCGCTAGGATTGGTCTCGTAGCCTACAAACTCCGACTACCTCAAGAGCTTAGCAATATCCATCCTGTCTTCCACGTCTCTAATCTTAAAAAGTGTCTATCTGATGAAACCCTCATGATCCCTCTTGATGAGATCGAGATCTACGAAAACCTGAACTTTGTGGAAGAACCAATCGAAATCATGGATCGAGAGATCAAACGTACGAAACAAAGTCGTATCCCGATAGTGAAGGTTCGTTGGAATGCCAAGCAAGGACCCGAATTCACTTGGGAGCCTGAAGACTCGATGAAACAAAAATATCCACATCTCTTTCCAAATCCATGATTTGAATCTTAATTCTAAATTTCGGGAAGAAATTCCCTCTAATGGGGGGATAATGTGACAATCCGAAAGCTTTCCGTCAATGTAACCCGTTCCTGTTAATAAAATCGTTTGTATTCCATATTTTCTATTAACTTTGGATTAGGTTAATTAATTGAGACTTTTATTATGACTTCATGAGTGTCCAAACACATTAGAAACACGTGAAAACACTCTCGATAATTCCTTAAAAAGTTTTTAATTTACGTCCAAATCGTGTTACGACTATTTAATTGGGTACGACCATAACCTCCGTTTAACGTCGATATTGGGTGGATTCCCACTTAGCCTCAAACTCAAGCCTTATATAAAGGATGAGTGGTTTTCATTTGAGATTTTTCCCACCTCCTCATAACTTTCTCTCTCTACTCTCTCTCTAAAACTCGAGTTTTGATCCAAAAACGCCTCTTCAAGCTCCCAAAATCGTAAGTAATCTACCCTACCTTGTTTTTTAACTTGTTAAGCATGTAAATCTATGTTTAAATCACCTAAAACACTCAAAAACTTGTGTTTACGGTTTGGGAACAGCTCCCAAAACCGTAAACTCCCATAAAGGGGTTTTGAAGCCCCAAAACCATTCCAAATCCTTTCTAGTGTTTAGCAAAGACTTAAAGACTTGCATGTACGAGATTAGAACACCAAAATCATGTTATTTGGGTAGTAAACATGATTTTATCGCCCAAGAACATTCTTGGACCGTAAACACACCTTCATAGACCATAAACACCTTTTTAGGTGTTAAATTGCCCCTTAAACACCTCCAAAAGCTTCCATGAGAGCCTAGAACCTTATATTCTTTCTTGTGATACACCAAACCATAGACAAATGAGCCACACTTGAGTTTACAGTTTGGGAAGGTCTCCTAAGACCGTAAACACCTCCAAAGGGTGTTTAAGTGCCCTTAACACCTTGTATGGCTTAGAATTGGGTCTAGAACTTTGTATGATTAAACTACAACCACCAAAACACATGGAGAATGGAGCAAGCATGAGTTTAGGGCCGTAAACTCATGTGTTTACGGTAGTAAAATCCCCAAGTTTCCTTCAAGAACCATAAACCCCTTTTCCAAGGTCATTTCAAGTCCCAATCACTTCCTAAGCCATGGAATCAACCCTAAAACCTTTCCTTGTGCATTATAGGACCATTGCACACCCAAAAAAACACCGCCCATGAGTTTACGGCCGTAAACTCATGGGGATATGGTATTTGGACCGTAAACACCCCTAAGGGTTTACACTTGAAGACTAAACTCCTTATCTAGGCCCTACACTCCTTAGATGCAACCCGTATCACTTCCAACACTTGAGATAAAGTGTTTTAGCGCATCGGAGTGTATTATATCACTTAATTAGTAGTTCCAAGTATAATTAGATACAATTATGTATCTCCTTATGTTACATAGGAACCTCACGCGTGTTCAATCCTAAAACTGACACTTAGCATCCTAACCGGTACATTTCTCGACTAGTGAGTTCATACCCCTACACCTTTTCCGTATTTTTCAATGTTTTCAGGGGGGAATACAAGCAAAAGTACAAGGAAAAATTTTACTCAAACTTATTATTTCAATTGAAATGTTTCATATTCCGTATGCTTTTAACGCTTGAAACCGTATTAACCAACCGTTTAATTTACATAGTTAGTTTTCAAACTATTTGTGAAACTCATTATAAAATGTTATATTTTATATTTCACAATTGATGTTTCCACATTGTTACTGTTAAAAGCATTAACATCAGAACTTTTCTAACGTCCTTGGTAACACTCCCCTGGATACGAGAGTGAATGACTAATAAACATAACTTTTCTAACGTCCTTGGTAACACTCCCCTGGATACGAGAGTGAAGGACTAATAAACAGGATTTTCTAACGTCCTTGGTAACACTCCCTTGGATACGAGAGTGAAGGACTAATAAACAGGATTTTATTACGTCCTTGGTAACACTCCCACTAGATACAAGAGTGAAGGACCAATTTCATTAATCTTAAGATTGGAGACACATCCTTGGTAACACTCCCCTGGATACGAGAGTGTAGGACTATCCCCGTAACCAGAATCTACTGGAAGGAGAACATGACTTGAGTGTATAGATCTATACGAGATTGACTACCCTGCACGTGACTGCTAACTACAGTCGAACCGATAGGTCTACAGGTGACAAAAGTCATAAAACGATACTGGCCCCGTTACGAGCCTTATCTAGTCTATTGTATGGTTATGGAACTCGCAACTTAGATTATGACAAAATTTCTACTTACTTATTAGTTTTATATACGTGTTAAGACTAATGTACCTTTGAAGGATAACCAGGCTTTCTGAATACACCCCGAAACATTTCCGCCATCGGTTTCGGGGTGTGATAGATTTGGTATTAGAGCCCTTGTTTATAGTGAACTAAGTATACCGAACCTTACATGGTATAAGACTATAAAAACTAAAGGGCCACAGTGCTTTGAACTAAAAGTATACTTTAAAATATAAGTATATTTCAAAATTATACAAGAATACCTAAACGTCAGTGACTGTAACCTCGTGTAGAACAAAACATAAGTAATTGGGTGTTGTGCGTTGCGGTTACACCTGGGCAATTATGTAGTCGTCTCTAGGGTCAATATAGCCTGATCAACTATTTTCATTCGAGACACGGCCGACATGTGCATCGGAGTGACTGTGGTGTGCAACATGCCTAAAACTTACCTAATATCCAAACAATGATTCATCGTTGCAGTGAAACATAAAATACTATGGGAGTATTTTAGCCAAAGCTGATTACGTTGTAGAAATTCACTCCGAGTGTTGCTACTCACTCTTTCCTTAGCGATAGTTTATCTGCTTTGATAACTCTTTCCTGTTTTATTGCTTAATAGAACTCTATATCTGTCATATTGAGATGTCTCTTGTTCCATATCTCTTGATTCAATTCAGAGGACTTATGATCCTCTCTTTCCTGGCTATTTTGGATCAAGATGCCTCCAAAGAAAAGACCCAGCTCAAAGAACAACAATCCTCCTCCACCACCACCTCCCTCTCCATTTGACCCCGCCATGTTCCAAGCAACTGTTACTACTGCTGTGGCTATTGCCATGTCACAAATGAACCCCGGTGGTTCAGGCGGGCCAGGAGGTGGAAATCAGCCCCAAAACCAGGAAAGTAGTCAGGGACACCGGACGGAGTGTTCCTACAAAGATTTTACGAATGCGAAACCCACACCCTTCAATGGAAGTGGGGGTGTCATTGCCCTAACTCGATGGTTCGATAAAATCGAATCTATCATCGAAGTCTATGCCTGCTCTGAAGCTGATAAGGTGAAGTTTGCCGCCTGCACTTTCACCGACAAAGCCCTGACTTGGTGGAACGGCCGAGTCAAATCCTTAACCCTGCATGTAGCTAATGCTATGGGTTGGGAGAGCATGAAGGAGTTCCTGCTTGCAGAGTCCTGCCCTCGGGGCGAAATGCAGAAGCTAGAACACGAACTATGGAATCTAAAGATGAAGGGTTCCAATATCGCCTCTTACACTTCCAGATTCGATGACTTGGCGCTTCTATGTCCGGGAATGGTTACCCCAGAAAGAAAAAAGATTGAAAGATTCATCTGGGGGTTGATCCAGCCAACCAAGGGTAATAATTTGGTTGCAAAGCCAGACACCTACGACAGCGCCAAATGCCTAGCGCAAACGTTGATTGACCATGGTGACAACCTCGAGGAAGTGACCACTGTTCCTGAACCAGCTAAAAGGAGCAGTGAAAATAAGAAGAGATCCTGGAGCAAACGGAAGAGTCAGATTTCACAAGGATCTTCCCAGAAGCAACAAACTGTGGAAGTCCACGCTGCTACTACCCCCGTTACTGTTTTTTCTGCCGCTTCTACAGCTCAAACACCTACCAGTAGGTATGCTGGTACCCTTCCTCGATGTGACAAGTGTAACTTCCATCATAACCCCAGACCATGTCGTGAACCGTCATGCCCCAACTATGGCAAAAACGGGCACACGACACGAAACTGCAAAACACCAACCCAATCAACAAATCAATCTTCCAGAGCGGGTGTCGTTCAGGCCTGCTACAGTTGTGGTGAAGTCAGCCATTTCAAGAGAAACTTCCCCCAGGCAGCAACATTTGGCAACACTAGAAGAGTCCTAACTATGGGACAAGAGGAGGTAGTCGCCGATCCCACCGGTGTCTCGGGTATGTTCCTTCTCGACAACTCTTATGCTTGAATCCTTTTCGATTCCGGTGCTGAAAGAAGTTTTGTTAGCCATTCATTCAAACATCTTCTTAAACATAATCCTCAACCATTAACCGAAACATTTACCTTCGATATGGCTAATGGTGAGAAAGATAACTCCAACGATATATTCATAGGCTGTACCCTTACCCTGAACAATCATTCTTTCCTCATCGACCTAATGCCAATTTCCATAAAGAGCTTTGATGTTATCATTGGCATGGATTGGTTGAGTCCCAATCATGCTGATATCCTTTGTTATGAAAAATCCATCCGTCTCAATCTCCCCTCTGGCCGGACTCTCATGATCTACGACGATAAGCTTAGTTCCAATCTCCGCATCATTTCCTGCATCAAAGCTCAAAAGCTTCTGCGAAAGGAGTGTTACGCATTCCTAGCTCATGTAATCAACGAGAAACAGGAAGTCAAAGACCTCTAGAGCATCCCCAAAGTCTGCAACTTTCCTGATGTCTTTCCTAAAGAGCTCCCGGGAATTCCTCCTGAACATCAAGTCAAGTTTCGCATCGACCTAATTCCAGGAGTTAATCCTGTAGCCAAGTCTCCATATCGCTTAGCTCCAGCAGAAATGCAGGAGTTATCCAGTCAGCTTAATGAGCTGCTCGACAAAGGGCTCATCAGACCGAGTTCCTCACCCTGGGGAGCCCCGATATTATTTGTGAAGAAGAAAGATGGATCCTTTCGGATGTGTATAGACTACTGCGAGTTGAACAAATTGACCATCAAAAACCGTTATCCTCTTCCTCGAATAGATGACCTCTTCGATCAACTTCAGGGAGCCATTTACTTCTCGAAGATAGACCTTAGATCAGGGTACCATCAGCTTCGAGTTCACGAGAATGATGTTTCCAAAACAACATTCAGGACTCGATATGGTCACTACGAGTTCGTAGTGATGCCCTTCGGTCTAACCAACGCACCGACAATGTTCATGGATCTGATGAATCAGGTGTGTCGTCCTTTTCTGGAAAAGTTCGTCATCGTGTTCATTGACGACATACTTGTCTATTCCCGAAGCGAAGAAGATCACAAACATCACTTGAGGTTAGTGCTGGAAACACTTAGATCAGAAAAGTTGTGTCACACCCCGAAACTAATAACGGCGGAATACGTTTCGGGGTGGAGGACATCATGTACAGTATCATCAAAATTGCATAATAGTAAAAACAAGAAACACACAACCATTTCATTTACATAGTGAGTTTAATTACAAGTGTGTTTTGTAATGTTCAACAAACACCAAAAGTAATACAAAAATAAGAGATGGATCTTGTATGCTCCACCTTCTCCAAAATGCTGCACCTGTACCTGTCTATCTTTGACCTGAGGATACAAGTTATTTTTAAAACGAGTATCAGCATAATGTTGGTGAGTTCATAAGAGTTTAGTATGAGTTTTTGTATAACATGCATTAGAACCGATAGTGTGAAAAGCTGCAATTTACATTCATAAGTAGTAGAAAACCCTAAAAATCCTCTAATTTCTAGAAAATACATTGTAAGTGAAAACCTTTAAGAAACAAGAAATCTTCATCTTTGAAAACCATTTATTGTAAAAGTATGTTATTGAATCTCCAATAAGTAATGTAATAAGATAGGATATGCCTGTAGTCAGTAATAGAGGTGCAAACTCCCTTTAGTGATAGATACTTATTTACTTCGGGATGTTAAATTAGACTTTAGTTTAGTATTTTAGTGTGGATATAGCGTATTCCTTGTATACTACCGATAGTGTGAGCAATAGAGGACCCCATGACCTTCTCGGTTATGCACAGTGTAGTGAAGTAGTGGCCTCCCTGGGACTGCACAGCTCGGACTGAAGTTAACAGTCGGGATGTAATAATATCTGTCCCGTATAGATCTATACATGTAGCGTCGTCTTCCGGTCGGAAAAACTCTGGGCATAGTAAGTAACGAATCGAGTATCTCGTAGTGAGTTAGTGTGTTATCTCCTATTTAGTGCCTTCTCTTGTATTATAGTGTAGTAGTCTTTTGTATAACTCTTAGGGTGTTCTCTTATTATTGTATCGTCTCGTAATAGTGTGTATTATAGTGTGTAGAGTAGTAGTTATAGCGAAATAGTAATGGCCTTAACTATACCTATTATAGTTAACTTAGTGTGTGTATAGTTCTTACCAATTTAGTGGTTTAAGCATCGGATGAAATGAAAAATGCTTGTATCCAACACTAATATACATGATATATAACTAAGAAATCAACGACAGTTGGACGGATAACAACTACCCTAAGCCCACAATCAAACAAGAACAGGAAATAAGCCGAGCTATCGGTCCTATGTCCTTCAAGTCTTACTTATATAAACATATTAGTGTGTTTACATTTTATAAGAAAATTTATTTAATAAAAATCTTGTCCAAAGGGAACATTTAAAAAGTTGTTTATTTATCCCAAAATAGTTTTGAAAACGTAAAATCCTTTTATAAGGCATAGTGGTAAATCACATGTGATTTGAACTACGGATAGTGAATCACATGTGATTAATTTCCATAAAAATGTATAATTGACTTGTATTCCCCCCTTAAAACATATAAAAACATTTGAAAGGTTCATTAAAGGGGTATGAACTCACCTGAAATCGAGTGAATCGGGTAAATCGGGTGAAAGTGTCGGTTGAGCGTTTGGTGCCAAATAAGGACTTGTAAACCTTTTAAGACCCTAATAACATGTGGAATATGTGTTTTACAAATAATTAATCATTTTATGCCTTTTATGAAAAGATTTAGACATTATAACATTGATTCGGGGTCATAGGGCTTATAAGTGGTTCTCGGGGATTGTACAAGGCCAATAAGGGTTTACGGGGGAGTCCAAGAGTTTACTCCTTGGTAGTTTACAACCGTAAGCCCCTAGGCTTGGCCGTGATCTCTTGTTCTCCTCCCAAAATGGATGTTAAGGCCTTAATTTAATCCTCTATAATTCTAGTGAATGTCTAGGGCCAATTTGCCGGTTTAAAACCTTCATTTGATTATGTTTTGGGGTGTTTATAGTCCTAGCTTATGCTTGGGCCGTGAACTCCATTTGGTCCCTCAAAATGAGCTGTTAAATGGTCCTAAGCACTTCCTAAACTCATAACTAAATTCTAGTATGCCTTAGATGAGTTTTTGGGACAATTTAACATGGAAATTGGGTGTTTACGGCCTAAGCAAAAGTTTGGGCCATAAACCCTCTTTTAGGCTCTAAAAACTTGTGTTTTAATGTCCAAACTCCTCTAGGTAATTTCCTTAATTAGTATACAAGCTTAAAGGAAGGAAAAATGGGACTTTGGTAAAGATTTGGGGTGTTTACGGCCTAAGGGGCTTCTTAGGCCGTAAACTCCTTGTTTTCCACTAATTCGTATGATTTTTGTATTCTAAATACAATGGAGTATGTTTAGAACAAGCTAGGGAAAAAACTCTTACGTTTGGAAGCCGGAATCCACGGTTTTGGAGTCGGAATCGAGTCTAGAGAGAGAAAGTAGTGAGAGAGAGTGTATGTTTGGGGTGGTAAAAGGGTGTAAAGTGGCATCCAATTTTCTTAAATATGCCTTGGGTATTGCACCCGGTACACAACTACCCGATGCTCAAGTTTAACGGGATTAAGGCTTTTTACCCGGGTGAAGTGGTTGAAAAGTAATATAACTTTATTTTGTTAAACGGGGTTAACAGTTACAAGTTATATTTACCTATACTAAAATGATAATGTCAAGAAATATAATATTTATTTATTGACGACTCCAAATATTACGGAAATTTATATATAATGATGAATTCCGTTAGTGAAAACAGGATTATGTAACATAAATAAATTTGGGTTGTCACATCATCCCCCTGTTAGGGGAATTTCATCCCGAAATTTAGAATTCATACAGATAAGTATTACAATACTACTAAGCGAAGAGATGGGGATATTTGAGTTTCATTTGATCTTCGCGCTCCCAAGTAAATTCCGGTCCCCGCTTGGCGTTCCACCGAACTTTCACAATTGGGATGCGGCTTTGTTTCGTTCATTTTACTTCCTGATCCATAATCTCCGCAGGCTCTTCCACGAAGTTTAGGCTCTCATTGACCTCGATCTCGTCGAGTGGAATCACGAGAGTCTCGTTGGACAGGCATTTTTTCAAGTTTGAGACGTGGAAGGTAGGATGTATGTTACATAGTTCGTGGGGTAGGTTGAGTTTGTAAGCTATAGGGCCGATTCTAGTGAGAATCTCAAAAGGCCCTATGTACCTTGGGTTTAGCTTTCCACGCTTTCCGAAGCGTATCGTGCCCTTCCAGGGCGAGACCTTCAAAAGGACTCAGTCTCCCACCTGGAATTCCAAGGGTTTTCTTCGTTTGTCGGCGTAGCTTTTCTGTCGATCCCTAGCGGCTTTTAGTCATTCACGAATCTATACAATCTTCTCGTTCATTTCTCGAATGATCTCCGGACCAGTGAGAGAACTATCAGGAACTCATCCTTTAGCTAACTGAGTCTCACCCACCTCAGCCCAGCACAGAGGGGATCCGCACTTCCGGCCGTAGAGGGCTTCGAATGGAGCTGCCTTCATGCTCGTATGATAACTATTGTTGCAGGAAAACTCCACAAGAGGTAAGTGTGTATCCCACGATTTACCGAAGTCGATCACGCAAGCTCGCAGCATATCTTCTAGAGTTTGGATCATCCTCTCACTTTGTCCGTCAGTCTGCGGATGGTAGGCTGTACTCATATCCAGCCTCATCCCTAGTGCCTTTTGTAGTGATTGCCAAAATCTTGAGGTAAACCTACTATCTCTATCGGAGATAATAGATATAGGGACGCCATGCAGCCGTACTATTTCCTTAATGTATGTTCTTGTGATTTTCTCCATCTTGTCCGTTTCCTTGATGGGTAGGAAGTGTGCAGACTTGGTCAATCTGTCGACAATGACCCAAATGGTATCCAACCCACCCGTTGTCTTGGGTAGTTTGGTTATAAAGTCCATTGTAATCCTCTCCCACTTCCATTCCGGTATCTCTGGTTGTTGGAGGAGTCCTGATGGCCTTTGATATTCGACCTTGAGCTTCGCGCAAGTAAGGCACTTACTCACAAAGGTAGCGATCTCCGCTTTCATGTTAGGCCACCAGTATAGCTTTTTGAGATCCAGATACATCTTATCTGAACCTGCGTGGATGGAGTAGCGAGTGTTGTGTGCTTCCTTCATGAACAAGTCTCTGAAACCTCCATGGTGCGGTGTCTAGATTCGGTCCATGAAGTAGTAGGCTCCGTCACCCTTGACCTCCAAACTTTTATCCACTCCGCGCAGTGATTCTCCCATCACATTCTCAGACTTTAAGGCTTCCAGCTGAGCCTCCTTGATCTGTGCGGATAGATGCGAATGGATAGTCATTGTCAATAACTTGGTTCTTTGACCAGAATACTTCTTCCTACTCAGAGCGTCTGCTACTATGTTGGCTTTCCCCGGGTGGTATCGGATTTCGCAATCGTAATCGTTGAGTAGCTCGACCCATCGATGCTGCGTCATGTTGAGTTCTTTCTGGTTCAGTATGTGTTGGAGGATTTTGTGATCAGTGTACACCACACTCTTTGTCCCATACAAGTAGTGTCTCCAGATTTTTAGTGCGAAGACGACCGCTCCTAACTTGAGGTTGTGAGTAGTGTAGTTCACCTCATGTGTCTTTAGCTGTCTTGAGGAATAGGCGATGACCATACCTTGTTGCATCAAGACACAACTGAGCCCCTGATGCAGTGCATAGGGCTCGCTTCAGGGTCTGGAATGCCTTCTCCTATTTCTCTTCCCATTCAAATGATACAGCCTTCTATGTCAACATGGTGAGAGGCTTCGCAATCCGAGAGAAGTTTTGGGTGAATCTACGGTAGTAGCCACTGAGGCCTAGAAATTGGCGAATTTTCGTAGGCATCTTCGGTGCTGACCAATTCTCAATAGCTTTAATTTTGGAGGGATCCACGTGGATTCCATCTTCACTAACCACGTGTCCTAAGAATTCAACTCTTCGGATCTAAAATTCGCACTTAGAGAACTTCACATATAACTTCTCTGACCGTAGGTTTTTCAGTACTCGTCATAAATGATTCTTGTGTTCTTCCTCGCTTCGAGAGTAGACGAGTATATCGTCAATAAAGACGATGATGAACTGATCTAGATATGGACGACACACCCTATTCATCAAGTCCATGAATACCGCGGGGGCGTTAGTCAGTCCAAAGGGCATCACTACAAACTCGAAGTGCCCGTAACGGGTTCGGAAGGCTGTCTTCGGAACATCTTCCTCAAGTACCCGTAACTGGTGATACCCAGACCTAAGATCAATCTTGGAGAAGTAACTTGCTCCATGTAGTTGGTCGAATAGGTCATCGATACGATGGAGAGGGTAACGATTTTTTACCGTGAGTTTGTTGAGTTCCCTATAATCGATGCACATCCGGAATGATCCATCCTTCTTCTTCACGAATAAGACCGGAGCTCCCCAAGGTGAGAAGCTAGGTCTTATAAAGCCCTTGCTGAGCAGCTCGTTGAGTTGACCGGATAGTTCTTGCATCTCGGCAGGCGCTAGACGATAGGTAGACTTTGCTACGGGGCTAGCTCCTGGGACTAGGTCAATTCTGAACTCAACCTAATGTTTGGGAGGTAGACCTGGAAGATCCTCCAGGAAAACATCAGGGAATTCGCATACAACGGGAATGTGTTTTGGATTCTTCGATTTCTGGCTTGTGTCGACGACGTGAGCAAGGAAGGCGTGGTATTCCTTACGTAAGTATTTCTGAGCCTGAATACTGGAGATGATACGAAGACTCATACCGGGTTTATCTCCATAGATCAATAGGGTTTAGCAATTCGGAAGATTTAGGCGAATAGATTTGTCAAAGCATAAGATATCGGCACGATAAAGACTCAACCAGTCCATACCAACAATGACATCGAACTCTTAATTGAGACTGGTATGAGATCGATTGGAAATGAGTGATCATCTAACGTGAGGGTACAACCTACGTAGATTTCATTAGAGCTTTCGGTCTTCCCGTTAGCCATTTCTATGATGAATGTTTCTTTTAGTGGTTGAGGGGATTGTTTGAGTAAGTGTTTAAAGTTTTGGTTTACGAAGCTTCTTTCTGCACCACTATCGAATAAGACACGGGCATAAGAGTTGTTGAGAAGAAATGTACCCGTGACTACTGTGGGATCCGCCACCACTTCATTCTGACCAATAACGAGTAGTCTTCCGGTTCCCCCAGCATTCGCAGCCTTCGGACAATTTTTCTTGAAGTGACCAGCTTCACCGCAACCGTAACACGTCAGGGTCACTCCCGAACCGCGAACTTGCGAAATAGGTTTGGGAGGGGCTTTGCAGAATCGCACCGTATGGCCCTTCCGACCGCAGTTGGAACACTGTAATTCACGGTAGGGGTCGTTGAGGTGGTAAGGACACTTTGGACATTTGGGCAGATTCCCACTATAAGGCTTTGGCGGTGCAGGAGCGGTTGGAGTAGTGGCAGCATGGACCGCCACAATTTGTTGGTCCCTGTAGGAGGTTTGAGTCTTCTTGCCCTTCTTCTTAGCCCATCGCTTCCTCTTTTTGTCAGATGACTCGGGTGGTGCAGCGAAAGTTGTGGTTGCTGTTGCTGGAGTGGAAGAAACTTCGTGATTGATTAGACTCTGAGCCAATTCCTTGGCGCTGTCAAAAGTGGTAGGGCGTGAGGCTAGAACATTTCCTCGATACGGGGGCATTAAACCCCAGATGTGACGTTCAATCTTCTTGCTTTCAGATGGGATCATATTGGGACACATAGCCGCCAAGTCACAGAACCTAGCCATGTAGGCTATTATGTCGGTCCCTTTCATCTTGAGGTTCCAGAGTTCTTCCTCAAGTTTTTGGATTTTGCCCCTCGGGCAGTACTCCCTTCTCATGAGATATTTTAGAGCGTCCCAGCCCATGGCATTGGCTGTAACCAAGGAGAGTGCACTGACATGGCCGTTACACCATGTCAATGCCCTGTTAGTGAGGGTGGCAGTTGCGAACTTGATTTTGCTCTCTTCGGGGCAAGAGCACATTTCAAAGACAGCTTCGGTTCTTTCGAACCATTGGGACAATGCCAGAATTCCTCCGGTACCATCGAAGAAGGTAGGTTTACAGTTCATGAAGTCTTTATAAGTGCATCCCTGCACTCTTTGATGGACTTCACCAAATCTAGAGTTGCCACCGCTCAAATCACCGGAGTTCACTTGAGCCATGGCTGCTGTCACAGCTGCAGTCACAGCCATTTGAAACAGCACTGGATGTAATTGCGGAGGAAGAGGTGGTGGTGGAGGGGTTTGAGTTGCTGGTCTTCCTCTGCTTGGACGCTTTCGTGGAGGCATCTTTCACTGGAAGACCATAAAAATGATAGCAATAGTAAGAGTCTATTGCGGATACGAATAGAGTGCTTCATGGATTAAATCACATAATTCAAGATGAGAATGAGAGTCATAGCAATAGAGTAGTCAACTGCCAATATACTGGTATAGATGATGTAATACAAGTTCATGAAAATTGACCTAACAGTAGGTCTTACACCAAACCATAAGGAAAATGTTGGCGGTTTAGAGGTCTAGTTAGAGTACTTTTAAAGCTAGGAATGTTTACAGACAAGTGATCTATGAAACATAGAGAGGGAAGGCTAGTCCTTTAAACAAAAGAGTGAGATAAATAGACGTCTTCTACTGGTGACGGTTACTTGTTGGGCAAACCCTCAGATCCTCTAGTTGACGCATAACTTCCTGAAGGTGCCGATCATGCATCCTTTGACATGCTCGGAGTTCCCTAACTTCAGCTCGGGTAGCAGCTAGCTGATGCTGCAGAGCCTCGTTGGTCCTCCTTGTCATGTCCACAACTTCTTCGAGTTGGCGGATGTGAACAGTGTTGAGATTCGAGTTGGCATCCACTTCTACAACTCGACAAATGGTTGCTTGACCCTCTCAACATTCCTGGCGATTCTTTGGACAATGATGGGTAGAACTCGGTCCGCTGATCCTCCTTCGTTTATGTTATAGAAGCTTCGATCTCCATTGTAAGGTAAGGGCTGGCCCTGCTCCTCGCTCCATCGGTGCAAGGATATGGCCCACATAGGAGTGGGACCCTGAAATGCCGGATGGGAGTTGGGGTACGGAGCTTCGGGAGGTAGGTTATTAACTTCTAGCTCGGAGTCGGAGTTATCCGAAAAGCCTTATGCTCGGTGGTCATCCAGAGGGATTGGGTGATCATCGTCCGACTCTTCGTCGAGCCATCCTCCATTGCCCTGGTTTGGGTAGTACGGGTTGCCTGGAAGGTGGAAACCAACCATGATATCTATGCGAGAAAAGGGGAAAGGAAGATTAATAAATGCACTAACCTAAAATACTTATAAGATGATCGTCACGAGTGAGACCAATGCTTGCACAATGCATACTAATTACATGTGACCGGGGCAGGATAGTTCGTCGAATAAGTGACCCTAACTCTAAATCCACAACCAAACAAGGAACAGGAAGTAAAGTAAAGATCACAGATTCTAAGTCTATAACGCCCTAGTCACATGTAACCGGAAAGTATCCATTTAGCAACTATTTCTCCACTAGTAACGACCCTTTTTGGTTCTCACACATGTATATTTTAGAGGTACAGAATACTCCTATAGTATTCTTATGCTAACATTATTGTGGTAGTGTTGGTAAGTTTTAAACTTGTTGCAACACCACAACCAAGCTTAGGCACATGCTAGTCACTCCCAGAAACGTAGTTGATCAGGCTACATCCCCCCAAATGTGACCATATGTCTCTAAGCTCAATTATGCTATCCAACAATCTTAATACTTTTGTTCTGTTCTAGTGTGATACTGACTTTTGTATTTTATAGTGGTGTGTGTGTATATATATATATATATATATATATATATATATATATATACTTAGTTAAATCTTTTAAATGCTTAACAGTATATATTCTTGGTCAGAGTGTTTTAGTCCCGAAGTGTCTATAGTTCGTATATCTTTTATAGGTTGATATACTTGATTCACTATAAACAATGCTCTGCTACAAAAATAAGAGATGGATCTTGTATGCTCCACCTTCTCCAAAATGCTGCACCTGTACCTGTCTATCTTTGACCTGAGGATACAAGTTATTTTGAAAACGAGTATCAACATAAAGCTGGTGAGTTCATAAGAGTTTAGTGTGAGTATTTGTATAACATGCATTAGAACCGATAGTATGAAAAGCTGCAATTTACATTCATAAGTAGTAGAAAACCCTAGAAAATCCTATAATTTCCAGAAAATACATTGTAAGTGAAAACCTTTAAGAAACAAGAAATCTTCATCTTTGAAAACCGTTTATTGTAAAAGTATGTTATTGAATCTCCAATAAGTAATGTAATAAGATAGGATATGCCTGTAGTCAGTAATAGAGGTGCAAACTCCCTTTAGTGATAGATACTTATTTACTTCGGGATGTTAAATTAGACTTTAGTTTAGTATTTTAGTGTGGATATAGCGTATTCCTTGTATACTACCGATAGTGTGAGCAATAGAGGACCCCATGACCTTCTCGGTTATGCACAGTGTAGTGAAGTAGTGGCCTCCCTGGGACTGCACAGCTCGGACTGAAGTTAACAGTCGGGATGTAATAGTGTCTGGCCCGTATAGATCTATACATGTAGCGTCGTCTTCCGGTCGGAAAAACTCTGGGCATAGTATGTAACGAATCGAGTATCTCGTAGTAAGTTAGTGTGTTATCTCCTATTTAGTGCCTTTTCTTGTATTATAGTGTAGTAGTCTTTTGTATAACTCGTAGGGTGTTCTCTTATTAGTGTATCATCTCGTCATAGTGTGTATTATAGTGTGTAGAGTAGTTGTTATAGCGAAATAGTAATGGCCTTAACTATACCTATTATAGTTAACTTATTGTGTGTATAGTTCTTACCAATTTAGTGGTTTAAGCATTGGATGAAATGAAAAATGCTCGTATCCAACACTAATATACATGATATATAACTAAGAAATCAACGACAGTCGGACGGATAACAACTACCCTAAGCCCACAATCAAACAAGAACATGAAATAAGGCGAGCTATCGGTCCTAAGTCCTTCAAGTCTTACTTATATAAATATATTTGTGTGTTTACATTTTATAAGAAAAATTATTTAATAAAAATCTTGTCCAAAGGGAACATTTAAAAAGTTGTTTATTTATCCCAAAATAGTTTTGAAAACGTAAAATCCTTTTATAAGGCATAGTGGTAAATCACATGTGATTTGAACTACGGATAGTGAATCACATGTGATTAATTTCCATAAACATGTATAATTGACTTGTATTCCCCCCTAAAACATATAAAAGCATTTGAAAGGTTCATTAAAGGGGTATGAACTCACCTGAAATCGAGTGAATCGGGTAAATTGGGTGAAAGTGTCGGTTGAGCGTTTGGTGCCAAATAAGGACTTGTAAACCTTTTAAGACCCTAATAACATGTGGAATATGTGTTTTACAAAGAATTAATCATTTTATGCCTTTTATGAAAACATTGAGACACTCTAGCATTGGTTTGGGGTCTTAGGGCTTATAAGTGGTTCTCGGGGATTGTACAAGGCCAAGAAGGGTTTACGGGGGAGCCCAAGAGTTTACTCCCTTGGAGTTTACGGTCCAAAGTCTGCTCCTTGGGAGTTTACGGTCGTAAGCCCCTACGCTTGGCCGTGAACTCTTATTCTCCTCCCAAAATGGATGTTAAGGCCTTAATTCAATCCTCTATAATTCTAGTGAATGTCTAGGGCCAATTTGCGGGTTTAAAACCTTCATTTGATTATGTTCTGGGGAGTATACGGTCCTAGCATATGCTTGGTCTGTAAACTCCATTTTGTCCCTCAAAATGAGTTGTTAAATGGTCCTAAGCACTTCCTAAACTCATAACTAAATTCTAGTATGCCTTAGATGTGTTTTTGGGAAAATTTAACATGGAAATTGGGTGTTTACGGCCTATGCAAAAGTTTGGGCCATAAACCCTCTTTTAGGCTCTAAAAACTTGTGTTTTAAAGTCCAAACTCGTCTAGGTAATTTCCTTAATTAGTATACAAGCTTAAAGGAAGGAAAAATGGGACTTTGATAAAGATTTGGGGTGTTTACGGCCTAAGGGGCTTCTTAGGCCGTAAACTCCTTGTTTTCCACTAATTCGTATGATTTTTGTGTTCTAAATACAATGGAGTATGTTTAGAACAAGCTAGGGAAGAAACTCTTACGTTTGGAAGCCGAAATCCGCGGTTTTGGAGTCGGAATCGGGTCTAGAGAGAGAAAGTAGTGAGGGAGTGTATGTTTGGGTGGTAAAAGGGTGTAAAGTGGCATCCAATTTTCTTAAATATGCCTCGGGTATTGCACCCGGTACACGACTACCCGATGCTCAAGTTTAACGGGATTAAAACTTTTTACCCGGGTGAAGTGGTTGAAAAGTAATATAACTTTATTTTGTTAAACGGGTTTAACACTTACAAGTTATATTTACCTATACCAAAATGATAATGTCAAGAAATATAAATAATTTGATATTTATTTATTGATGACTCCAAATATTACGGAAATTTATATATAACGATGAATTCCATTAGTGAAAATGGGATTGTGTAACGGAAATAAATTTGGGTTGTCACAAGTTGTACGCGGAATTCTCCAAGTGTGAATTATGGATTCGAAAAGTAGCTTTCCTTGGTCACGTTGTAAGAAAGGAGGGTATACACGTGGACCTGTCCAAAATCAAGGCGATAGAGAATTGGTCGGCACTGAAGATACCCACAGAAATCTATCAATTCTTGGGTCTCGCCGGCTACTATCGTAGATTAATTCAAAATTCTTCCAGAATTGCCAAACCCCTAACCACTCTGACACAGAAAGGTGTACCCTTTTGTTGGAGTGAAAAGCAAGACATTGCCTTCCGAACATTGAAGCCAGCCTTGTGTAGTGCACCTATCCTGTCCTTGCCCGAAGGGACAGAGGATTTCGTTGTCTATTATGATGCGTCCAATCAGGGCTTAGGCTGTGTGCTTATGCAGAGAGGAAAATTATCACTTATGCCTCAAGACAGCTGAAGGCACATGAAGTTAACTATACGACTCACGACTTGGAGCTAGGAGTAGTGGTCTTCGTACTGAAGATGTGGAGACATTATCCCTACGGAACTAAGTGTACGATCTTCACTGACCATAAAATCCTACAACATATCGTCAATCAGAAAGACTTCAACATGAGGCAACGGCGATGGGTAGAGCTGCTCAGTGACTATGAGTGCGAAATCTGCTACTATCCCGGCAAGGCCAATGTTGTAGCAGATGCCCTTAGCCGAAAGGAAAGCTCAAGTAACAAGGCGAAGACATTAACAGTGACTGTCCATTCCCACTTATCTGCACAGATCTGAGAAGCCCTGTTGGAAGCCCTAAAACTAGAGAATGTGTCGAACGAAGCATTGAGAGGAATGGATAAGAAACTTGAGATCAGAGGTGACAGAGTCTGTTGTTTCATGGATCGAATCTGGACCCCAAAGTTCGGAGGTTTCAGAGAAGTTGTTATGAATGAAGCTCACAAGACCAGATAATCTGTTCACCCAGGTTCGGATAAGATGTATCTGGATCTCAAGAAACAATATTGGTGGCTAAACATGAAGGCCGAAATCTCTACCTTCGTGGGCAAGTGTCTGACTTGCACCAAAGTGAAAGTCAAGTATCAGAATCCCTCGGGTCTACTCCAGCAGCACGAGACACCTGAGTGGAAATGAGAGATGATTACCATGTATTTCATCACCAAGTTACCCAGATCTCCGAGTAGTTACGATACCTTTTGGGTAATTGCCGATCGATTGAAAAAATCCGCTCACTTCCTTCTGATTAAAGAATCATTCAAGATGGAAAGACTCACGCGAATCTACATCCAAGAGATAGTCTGACTACACGGTGTGTCTGTGTCCATTATCTCCGATCGAGATAGCAGGTTTACCTCAAGGTTTTGGCAATCCCTTCAGAAAGCTATTGGAACTAAGCTGGATATGAGTACAACTTACAATCCTCAGACAGACGGACAGAGTGAGAGAACTATCCAGACCCTGGAAGACATGCTGAGAGAATGTGTCATCGATTTCGGAAAGTCGTGGGACACCCATTTATCCTTGATCGAGTTCTCATATAACAACAGCTACCACATCAGCATCAAGGCTACACCGTTCGAAGCCCTTTACGGTCGCAAGTGCAGATCCCCTCTGTGCTGGGCCGAGGTAGGGGACACGCAGCTAGCCAAGAGTCAAGTCCCCGACAATGCTCTCACTGGTCCTGAAATCATTCGCGAAACCACCGAGAAAATCATCCAGATCCAAGAACAATTGAAAGCTTCACGAGACAGACAAAAGAGTTACGCCGATAAACAATGGAAACTCTTGGAATTCCAGGTTGGAGATCGTGTCCTGTTGAAGGTCTCACCCTGGAAAGGCATGATACGCTTTAGAAAGCGTGGAAAACTTAACCCGAGGTACATAGGACCTTTCAAGATCCTCGCTAGGATTGGTCACGTAGCCTACAAATGCCGACTACCTCAAGAGCTTAGCAACATCCATCCTGTCTTCCAAATCTCTAATCTTAAAAAGTGTCTATTCGATGGAACCCTCGTGATCCCTCTTGACGAGATCGAGATCTACGAAAACTTGAACTTTGTGGAAGAACCAATCGAAATCATGGATCGAGAGATCAAACATACGAAACAAAGTCGCATCCCGATAGTGAAGGTTCTCTGGAATGCCAAGCGGGGACCCGAATTCACTTGGGAGCGCGAACACTCAATGAAACAGAAATATCCGCACCTCTTTCCAAATCCATGATTTGTATCTTAATTCTAAATTTCGGGAAGAAATTACCTCTAAAGGGGGGATAATGTGACAATCCGAAAGCTTTTCGTCACTGTAACACGTTCCCGTTAATAAAACCGTTTGTATTCCAATTTTTCTGTTAACTTTGTATTAGGTTAATTAGTTGAGACTTTTATTATGACTTCATGAGTGTCCAAACGCATTAGAAACACGTGAAAACACCCTCTATAATTCTTTGAAAAGTTTTTAGTTTACGTCCAAATCATGTTACGACTATTTAATTGGGTACGAGCATAAACTCCGTTTAATGTCGATATTGGGTGGATTCCCACTTAGCCTCAAACTCAAGCCTTATATAAAGGATGAGTGGCTTTCATTTGAGCTTTTTCCCACTTCCTCATAACTTTCTCTCTCTACTCTCTCTCTCTCTCTAAAACTCGAGTTTTGATCCAAAAATGCCTCTTCAAGCTCCCAAAATCGTAAGTAATCTACCTTACCTTCATTATGTCCCTTCGGGAAGGGATAATACCAATGCAGTGCATAGGGCTCGCTTCAGGGTCTGGAATGCCTTCTCCTATTTCTCTTCCCAGTCGAATGATACAGCCTTCTATGTCAACTTTGATTATGGAACTCGCAACTTAGATTATGAAAACTTTTCTACTTACTTATTAGTTTTATATACCTGTTAAAACTAATGTACCTTTCAAGGATAACCAGGCTTTCTGAATACTTAACTTAATACTACAAGTATGGTAGACACTTGTACACTGCATTCCGAATCGATAACCAAACACAAACTTTTAAGGAAAATAAGGGTTTTTCCTGGGATAACTGAACTGTTCTTAACCAGATTGTGTAACAAACAGATAACTAAACTTTTCTTATAAGAATTACGGAAATTTATTGGATAAAAACTTTTTCGGAAAACCAAAAGAAACTTGTTCTTTTATAGAAACAAACCGCTTATGAACTCACCAGCTTTATGTTGATATTTCTAAAACTGCTTGTATTCTAAGGTCAATGTTAGACAGGTATTCTGCAATCTTTTGGAGAAGACGGAGCATATTAGTAATCTTTTTTTTTACTTTTGTTATATTGATGTATATATTAAACATGTAACTTTGCTTTCAAACAAATGTAAATTCCTATGTAATGTAATGGTTGTGTTTACTATGCTTACTATGTACATTGGTTGTGATACTTTACATGACGTCCTCCGCTCCGGAACGTTTCCGCCATCGGTTTCGGGGTGTGACATAGTGCATGCATGCATTATGAAGTTAATGCTTTTGATTATTTTTCACATTAAGCATGGTAACTCTAGCACACCTATACAGTAGCAATTCTCATTGAATTCTTCTAAGGTGGAGCATATTAATCATTCGACATTTATCTTGGTGTTCAATTACTTGTCATTGATTGTTATTATTTTTTTGATATCTGCTGAATCTATCAATCTTATAGATTTAATTCTCAAACTGATTTTGATAACCAACTTTTTGAAAATTTGTTTGAGCATAGAAGGAAAAACCTTTCGTGGAAAATTATTTGAAGAAAATCTCTGATTTGATTGATTGTTTTGAAAAGACTTGGTTTGTACATAATTCTCATGGAAAGATGTTTGATCTTGAGAATTAGAAGTAGATTTTGGAGAAAACAAATTCTTTGATTTTGACACATGTTCCTTTTTAACAAAAGATTCTTTTCGAGATTTTTGAGTGAATGAAGGTGTAACAACGTAAATTTAAAACAAAATTTTCATTTTTGTAAGCATCAAAAACCATCGATTAATGTTCCAAATTCAAATGTGAACAATGTTATCATAATATAATACATCCCAATGATCATAAAATAGTTTTTCTCCGACAATGTGTACAATCATGTCGGCGCCTTCCCACGGTCCTCGCTAGTACCTGAAACACATAACACAACAACTGTAAGCATTAAGGCTTAGTGAGTTCCCCAAAATATAACTTACGCACATACGCCTTTCCAGGCCCTGACCTTCCGGTCCAAGTGTCTCAGGGGACTTCTGTCCCAACTAGGTAGACCTTCCGGTCCTACCGACGTCAACCTTATGGTCCACATCACAACGCCTTCCGGCCCATAACATATTCACCTTCCAGCACATAACATAATGCCTTCCGGCCCATATTAAGCATATCATACAGGGCACATATAAACGATTAACTTATCACACGCAATACACTTCGGTCAATTAGCAATAATTTTTCTGTGCCATAACATATCCGACCTTCCGGTCACACAGTCATACCCTTCCGGGTACAGTATAGTGAGAAAACTCACCTCGTGGAAAGTCTAAGATCTCGCGTCCTCTCTATCTCCAAATCCCAACGACGACTCTACCTCGCCTAAACATAAAAATACCATTTTACCCTTCCTTGACCTAAAGTACTCATGTTGAACAAAACCATAAAAGTCAACAAAAGACAACCCTAAGAGTACACGGGGCGTACTGCTAGATGTACGCGGGGCCTACATCGCCAACCCATGGATTGGGGTCTCCACCCAGTACGCTGCACCTACTGGAAGTTACGCCCAGTGTAACCATCAGATTCTAGCACTCTTCATTTTTGGTCTTAATCGGTTAAGCCATTACTCCAACTTCTAGATCCGACTCTGATAATGTGTCTAAACCCATAAATTCGAGACCTTTAAGCCTTGGCATGGCTGTAAAGGTTCCAACACTTCTTAACAACATTCTATTCCAACTCAAGGGCCTAGATCTCATGCATGGTGCAATATTCACGTCCAAGATGCCATTTTTATGAGTCTACAACTCCAATAGACCAGAAATATAAAGGATCTAAGCTTGTGGAGGCCATTTGCACAAAAAGTCTCCACCTTTGGGACTAAAACCCTAGAAAATGGTACTTGAAGCATATATCATGAACCAAATGACAAGATCCGAACTTTTTACCTAATAATGAAGCTTTAACCCTTGCAAAGCTCAGATCTACACTTGAACACCACTTCTAGCCTTTCCAATTAGCTATTCTTCTCCTTTGCAACCTTGGAATGGCACCACCAAGCTTAGAATATACACCAAATGGCTTAAGAACGAAGGTACACTCTATTTAGGGTTTCACTCTGAGGGATAGTGGCTAAGAAGTCCAGCCACACATTCCTTTTATAGCCCTCCAAAGGAATTAGGGTTTTTAGATCTGGGCAAGTTACGCCATTCGTAACCTTGGGTACGCCCAGCGTACTTGAGGGTGAACGCGTCCAAATGAGGCGCGCGAGTACGCACAGCGTACACCTTGTATGCCCAACGTAGTCGCTTATCATGAAAACCCTAAAATGACAACATAACCAAATTAGAAGAATACCTGGATTTCGGGCTGTTACAATTCTCCCCCACTAGAACCAGACTTCGCCCCCGAAGTCTCATTCTGAAAACAACTCTGGATACTGATCCCGCATCTCAGACTCGGACTCCCATGTCAGCTCGGACCCCTTCCGATGTTTCCACTGCACTTGTACTAGGGGTACTTCCTTGTTCCACAGAACCTTAACCTTCCGATCCCTGATCGCTACTGGTCTCCCCACATAGTTCAGGCCTGCATCCACCAGAATATCATCTAATGGAACCACCGCCGACTCGTTGGCAATACGTTTCCTCAACTGTGAGACATGAAAGGTATCATGGATCTGCCCCAACTCGGCAGGTAGATCCAACCGGTAGGCTACCCTGCCTACCCTAGCTATTACCCTGAAGGGTCCAATATACCGGGGTCCCAACATGCCCCTCTTCCTGAATCGAATCACTCCTTTCCAAGGAGAGACCTTTAGGAGCACAAGGTCACCAACCTGAAACTCGAGTTCGGACCGACGCCTGTCCGCATAACTCTTCTGGTGACTCTGCGCGGTCAACAACCTCTGCCTGACCTGCTGAATCTGCTCGGTCGTCTGAAGTACAATCTTCGTGCTACCCATCACCTGGTGCCCCACCTCTCCCCAGCAGATGGGGGTGCGACACCTCCACCCATACAACAGCTCAAAGGGTGGCATACCAATGCTCGAATGATGGCTGTTGTTGTACGAAAACTCTGCTAAAGGTAGGTAGGTGTCCCAGCTCCCTCCAAAATCCAAAACACATGCTCGGAGCATATCCTCAAGCGTCTGAATCGTCCGCTCGCTCTGTCCATCCGTCTGCGGGTGGTATGCGGTACTGAAATGCAGTCTAGTACCCAACTCCTCATGAAACTTCTTCCAAAATCTGGAAGTAAAACGCACATCCCGATCTGAAACAATCGACATCGGAACCCCATGCCGCGATACCACCTCCCTCACGTATAGTTCCGCCAACTTCTCCGCAGAAGAGCTCTCGCTGATGGCTAGAAAATGAGCGCTCTTCGTCAATCTATCCAAGATCACCCAAATCGCATCGACTCCTCTCGCAGTCCTTGGCAATTTGGTGATAAAATCCATGGTGATCTGTGTCACACCCCAAGACCAGGAACGGCGGAAACGTTCTGGGGCGGAGGACGTCATGTACAGTATCACAACAATGAAAAGTAGCAAACAAGCAACAACATCATCCATTGCATTAATAATAGAATTATTATTGTAACACCTGTGTTTCTGGGCTTGCCAGTTTTAGCAATGTAATAATCTAGGTTAACCTTTGTAACCCATTTTGAAATAATAGAAGTGTATTATTTGAGTATTATGTGTTTTGTGCTTAATTGCTTAATTATGTGGTTTGATTAATTAAGAATAAAAATAAGCGTCAAAATTTAAGTGTATAATAAACTTGATATCTTTAGATAATCTTGTAGTAGTTGAAACAAGGTTTCCGAAGATATAAAGAATGCCGAAATCCAAGTTATAACGAAGAAGTTATGACATGTCGAAGTTTCGCTACAGAACCGGCACCGCTGAATGACGTAAAAAGTGAAATTTACGTTAGAGCGATATTTAGCCTTAGTGATCTAAACGAGAATCGAAGATCTCGTTGTTAGTATCGAAGCGATAAAAGTTAGGCGAGAACGGACGTCAAACGAAGAAGTTATGAATTTATAACGTAATTTTCTGTCCCAGCCTATTAAAAATAAATAATAAAAATAAATTCAAAATTAGCCGACGGAGTCTAAACGAAAGTTGTAGAGCGTAGTCTCACCTTCGTATGGATATAAAGAACCTCGAAAACAGAGTTCGTATGAAGAAGATATGAATTTTCGAAGTTTATTAAATAATTAATAATTAAATTTAATTATTAAATTCGGTATTATCCGAAGGCGAGTCACCGAATTCATCCGAAGTACGCCCCGCGTACAGCGAAGAATGTTGACACTCGCAATCGAGGACTTCGAATGATGCATGCAGTGACGAATTCGGAGCAGTACGCCCCGCGTACTGCTGTACGCCCCTCGTATTGTTATACGTCCCGCGTACTCCGAGGCCTCAGCCTCCTATAAATAGGATGCGAGGGCAGCCGGCTCTTTTGCCATTTTCTCCCTTCTCTCTCCCGTTTTGCGTCGTTTTGCGTGCCAGAAATACCCCGAAGCCTAGGTAATATTATCGAGTCCCGAAGTAAGTCCCGAAGATCCCGAGAAGTGCGATTCCCGAGCCGAAGCTCTGCCCGCGAGAAGTTCGAGTTTTGTGAAGATCTTCCAGATCTGCTGAGGATTACTACTTCTACGAGCCGTAGTGCTGTCCGATCATCTTCTGATCAAGTGAGTGTGTGGTTACTTTCTTCTAACGCATAATTATGAAGTAATTTATATGAGATACGTGTTATGTGTATATTTTGTTGTTATGTGTGTGAATGTATATTCACTTTCTTCTATCTTATAGATCTGTAGATTTCTCTATGAAATACGTGTTCTGTGGGTGTGCCTCATCTATTATGTGGAAAATGTATTGATTGAGCATGTTATACAGGTTTTGAAAATATGTATAAAAATGTATGTTTTATCTACTAATATATTGGGTAGAACATGGGTAGATAGTTGGTGTGTAATAAACAAACGAGAGGCCTCGATGTTGTTTTGACCCAGTCATCTAGCGGAATTTAGATGACGACCATGGACTTTTCTAGACAGTCCAGTGGAACGCTAGTAGGCTCATAACATGTAGGTGTTGATGAACTTGGGTGTTCATTCTCTGTATTCCATCCCCCTCATGGTTTCCTTATTTAACATATATTGTCGGGAAACCCCCGAATGCATGTGTTGTCGCCCCGATGAAATATTCTAAAACTAGGTCCCCCGTGTTAGTTGTTTTAGGGATGTAAAGTGAGAATAACGGGAATGGGTAATTAGGTTATTGTTGATTGGAGGAATTAAATATAATTATTTATTGTGGGTTGAAAACCCTATATGCTCACCAAGCTCCCAAGCCTGACCCACTCAGCTTTATTTGTATTACAGGAAGTGGCGCGAGGGCGTAGGATGGATGAACCATCAAATTGTTTTGTTTACAAGTCTGTATATGTGTATATTTGTTGAATGACTTGTAATGTTATCATTTATGCTTATTGGTCTGTATCGGAACATGACACCCCGAGTTTTGATTATATTATGAAAATACATTTCTTTTATGAAATGCTTTGTTAAACATTGTTTTATCATGTTTTGTTTTTGGGAACAAATTCCACAACTCTTTCAAATAAAAAGGATTTACTCTGAAATTATTTTAAAAGCATAAATGAAAATCGGTCTTTTCTGGCCGAGATTTTGGGGATGTCACAGTTGGTATCAGAGCATTAGTTTAAGTGAAATAGGAATTTGTAGAATTTCTAGACTTAAACTTAGAATGCTAAGTGAAATTTTGAGATGTTTGTCTGTTACATTTTAGACACGAGCACTAGTTTATTTTAGGAAAGTTGCCTAAAATGCTTTATGTGCTAAATCTTATATGTTGTCGTATATGATATTATTTGTTCGAATCTATGGTCTGTTGCCGACCGGATCTAGAAACTTTAGGTGTGTAGGATTCTAAGCGTACGTCTACGATATTAGAACTAGCATGTAAACGTTTCGGAGTGATAAGGATGATTTGAATATCTATCGTGAATGAGGATCTAATTTCACTTTATTCGGTGTGTAGATAAAAAATGGTGAGAACAAGAAGTGGAGTTGGAAATGCTGATGAAAACATGAATGAACCACCAGTGATTGAACAAAGACCTGTCGTAGCAGCAGTACCTGAGCCAATAACCATGGCTTGTGTGCAAATGATGATTCAACCAATGTTGGATCGTCAGATGGATGAAACTAGACGCTTGCTTGAACAGAATCGTGAAGAACTGCCAATTCGTGTGGAAGAGCCTGAATTAAATGAAGGGCACTCAGAAGGTGGAAACTTCAACGGATCAGTTGGTCAAGCCAACCCACCGATAGTTAGGTGAGACAACCATGATGGAAGGAATGATGGAATGGGATGCAAGTACAAGGACTTTCTAACTTGCAAACCATCGACCTTCAATGGAAAGGAGGATCGGATTGGAGTTATGGATTGGATCTCAGAAACGAAATTGGCCTTCATGACTTGTGCCTACAGAGGCAAGTTATAACTATCTATGCAGTGCGTCAGTTCCGAGGTGGAGCCGTTCGTTGGTGGAACACTCTAAGGAAGACTTTAAGCCCAAATGAGCCACTGCAATTGTCATGGGCAGAGTTCTTGGTGCAGTTCAAGTGCAAGTTCTGCTCGGCTCAAAATCTATTGGAACTAGAGAACAAGTTTCTGACATTGACGAAGAGCAGCATGTCAGTTCATGAATACACCAATAACTTCACCGATAAGATGGAGTTTGCCTTGCGTATCGTTCCAGACGAGCTGACAAAGGTGGACCGGTATGCGAAGGGACTCCCATGGGAGTACGAGGTGCCAGTACGTCAAGCACACACTCTAGAGGCAGCTATCTGGGATGCCAAGTCTGTTGAGAACATGATTAAGGGGAGAACCACCAACAAGGTTGAGGTTGGTGAGAAGAGAAATTTTGAGGGAACATCTAGTTCCGGTAAGAAAAACAAAATTTTGAAATCTAATTCGAAAACGTTTGGTGGAGGAAAAGGAGGCGGAGCGAAGTGGTGTGATAAGTGTAAGAAAAAGCACTTTGGGAAATGTAGCGAGGATGTAACCTGCTACAAGTGTGGAAAGGTTGGACATTTTGCCAATGAATGTCCGAACAAAAAAAGGATGTGTTTTGGTTGTAATGAAGAGGGGCACATTTTGAAAGACTGTCCGAAGAAGAAGGAGGCAGCTAAGCCCAACAATCCACCAAAGCCAAAGTTGAGAGCATTCCAGATGACACTGGAAGCTGCTAAAGATGAAGCTGATGTTGCTTCAGGTACCTTTCTCGTAAACACATTGTCTGCCCAAATTTTATTTGATTCTGGAGCCAACTACTCCTTTATATCGCACGAATTTGGAAGAAAACTAGCTTTGCCTGTTGATAGACTAGATAATGCTTTATTAGTCGAAGTTGCTAGTGGCAAGTTTGTACCTGTTAGCCATCGTATGAAAAACATCTTAATCAACCTTAATGGGAATAAGTTTCACGAAGAATTATTACTTATCGAACTTAATGGTTTCGACATCGTGTTGGGAATGGATTGGCTTAGCGCCAATGATGCCGAAATTTTATGCAAGAAGAAGATAGTTAAAGTAAACCCGCATGGAAAAGATTCGTTTATGGTGTATGGGGACAAACGTCGAGTGAATTCTGGAATCATTTCCCTAATGAAAGCCAGAAAGTGTTTGACCAAGGGATGTACATCATATTTAGCATTCGTGATTGATGCTAAGAAGGAAAAGAAGGTGATGTAGAGTATTCTAGTGGTGTGTAATTATCCGGAAGTATTTCCCGAAGATCTTCTTGGATTACCACCTGATAGACATGTGGAGTTCCGTATTGACTTGTTACCAGGAACAATGCCAATTGCAAAAGCACCTTATCGATTAGCACCGACAGAGATGAAGGAATTGATGATGCAACTTCAGGAGTTGTTGGACAAAGGTTTCATTAGACCTAGTTCATCACCCTGGGGGAGCTCCGGTGTTATTCGTGAAGAAGAAAGATGGAAGTATGAGAATGTGCATTGATTACTGAGAGTTGAACAAGGCAACAATAAAGAATAGATATCCGTTGCCAAGGATTGATGACCTGTTTGATCAATTGCAAGGTTCGAGCTATTTCTCGAAGATCGATCTAAGGTCAGGATATCATCAACTAAAAGTAAGAGAGCAGGATATAGAGAAGACTGCATTCAGAACTAGATATGGACACTACGAGTTCTTGGTTATGTCGTTTGGACTAACCAATGCTCTGGCAGCATTCATGGATTTAATGAACAGAGTTTGTAATCCGTTCCTTGCTAAATCTGTGATAGTGTTCATAGATGACATTCTGATTTACTCAAAAATCCAGGAGGAGCATGGTAGACACTTATGAGAAGTGTTAGAAGTCTTGAAGAAGGAGAAGTTGTATGCTAAGTTCTCCAAATGTGATTTTCGGATTTGGGAAGTCCAATTCTTGGGTCACGTGGTCAACCAAGAAGGGATAATGGTTGATCCAGCAAAGATTGAAGTTGTAATGAAGTGGGAACAACCGAAAAGACCCACAGAAATCTGAAGCTTTTTAGGATTCGCCGGATATTACCGAAGGTTTATCCAAGGCTTTTCTTCGATCGCTAGTCCGTTAACAACTTTGACCCACACAGGAGCTACTTATACTTGGAATGATAAGCATAAAGAAGCATTCGAGAAACTAAAGAAGAAGTTATGCGAGGCACCGATACTTTCTCTACCCGATGGAGTTGAAGACTTCGCTGTTTATAGCGATGCGTCTCGTGTTGGATTGGGTTGTGTTTTAACCCAAAGAGAAAAGGTGATAGCATATGCATCTCGACAGCTGAGGGAGCATGAAAAGAACTACCCGACTCATGATTTGGAGTTGGCAGCGGTAGTTTTCGCTCTGAAAATATGGAGGCATTACCTCTATGGCACGAAGTGCAAACCTTTCATTGATCATAAGAGTCTCCAATATCTCTTCAATCAGAAAAAATTAAATATGAGGCAACGACGCTGGCTAGAGTTACACAAGGACTACGACTGTGAGATACTTTACCATCCCGGTAAAGCTAATGTAGTTGCTGATGCTCTCAGTTGGAAAGTCAATCTTGAAAGGAAAAGGCCAAGAGCGTTTAGAATTGAAGTTTTCTCAACCATTGTGGAAAGTATAAAGAAAGCTCAAGGGGAACCTTTTGAGAAGAATGACCGAAAGGAGGAACGTTTGGGCAAAACGTTGTTCGGTGTAAACAGTCATGGACTGAAGGTGTTCCAAGATCGGATTTGGATACCTAAGATAGGAGGAATCAGAGATCTTCTGATGGAAGAAGCTCACAAAACCATGTACTCGATTCATCCCTGTAGCACTAAAATGTATAGGGACCGGAAACCCTACTACTGGTGGCCTACGATGAAGCTTGATGTTGCGAAGTATGTGGCGGAGTGTGTGACTTGTGCAAGAGTCAAGACACAACATCAGAAACCGTACGGGAGTTTAGAACCATTAGCTGTGCCTATGGGTAAGTGGGAAGACATTGTTATGGATTTTGTCACTAAACTGCCCAGAACAAAGAATGGTCACGACATGATTTGGGTGGTCGTCGATCGATTCACTAAGAGTGCGCATTTCATAGCAGCCGGGGAGAAATGGTCTATGAAAAAGCTTGTGAATTCTTATGTGAAGGAAATTGTGAGACTTCATGGTGTTCCGCTAACAATTGTGTCGGATCGTGATAGTCGTTTCACCTCAAGGTTTTGGAAAAGTCTACAAGAGGAAATGGGTACCAAGTTATGTTTAAGTACAGCTTACCATCCGCAGACTGATGGTCAAAGTGAAAGAACGATACAAACACTTGAAGATATGCTGAGAGCATGTACCTTGGAATTCCTAGGTAATTGGGATGAACATTTACCACTGGTAGAATTTTCCTATAATAATAGTTTTCACTCGAGCATTAAGATGGCACCTTACCAAGCTTTGTATGGATAAAAGTGTCGTACGCCGTCTTGTTGGCTTGAGGATGGCTAAAAGCAGTTTATGGGACCGGAGTTGGTTCATCAAACTGCTGAAAAGTTGAAAATAATTAGGGAAAGAATGTTAGCGGGTCAGGATCGTCAAAAGAGCTATGCTGACAAAAAGCGAAGACCGATGACTTTTGGAGTTGGGGATTCGGTTTTGCTTAAAGTCTCGCCGTGGAAGGGACTTATAAGATTTGGAAAAAGAGGAAAATTAAGTCGAAGGTTTATTGGACCGTTTAAAGTTCTTCAAAAAATTGGGAACCAAGCTTACAAGCTCGAACTACCAGAAGAACTGAATGGAATTCCTAACACTTTTCATGTGTGTTATTTATGGAAGTTCACGGGGGAAGTTCCTGACATGATTCCACTTTCGGAATTGAGAATTGATGAGAACAAAAGGTTGATTGAAGAACCAGAGGCAATTGTTGACCGAAAGACTAAGAAGTTGCGACGCAAGATGGTCGAGTTAGTGTTTGTCCGATGGAAACACATGAATGGGCCGAATCTCACCTGGGTGACGGAGAGTGGCATGATGAGTCGCTATCCGCATCTGTTTCTTGAGGTGTGATTCCGGGGACGGAATCATTCTAAGGTGGAGAGAATTGTAACGCCTGTGTTTCTGGGCTTTCCATTTTTAGCAATGTAATAGTCTAGGTTAACCTTTGTAACCCGTTTTGAAATAATAGAAGTGTATTATTTGAGTATTATGTGTTTTGTGCTTAATTGCTTAATTATGTGGTTTTATTAATTAAGAATAAAAATAAGCATCAAAATTTAAGTGTATAATAAACTTGATAGTTTTAGATAATGTTGTAGTAGTTGAAACAAGGTTTCCGAAGATATAAAGAATGTCGAAATCCGAGTTATAACGAAGAAGTTATGACCTGTCGAAGTTTCGCGACAGAACCGGCATCGCTGAATGACGTAAAAAGTGAAATTTATGTTAGAGCGATATTTATCCTTAGTGATCTAAACGAGAATCGAAGATCTCGTTGTTAGTATCGAAGCGATAAAAAGTTAGGCGAGAACGGACGTCAAACGAAGAAGTTATGAATTTATAACGAAATTTTCTGTCCCGGCCTATTAAAATTAAATAATAAAAATAAATTCAAAATTAGCCGACGGAGTCTAAACGAAAGTTGTAGAGCGTAGTCTCACCTTCGCGTGGATATAAAGAACGTCGAAAACGGAGTTGGTATGAAGAAGATATGAATTTTCGAAGTTTATTAAATAATTAATAATTAAATTTAATTATTAAATTCGGTATTATCCGAAGGTGAGTCACCGGACTCATGTGAAGTACACCCCGCGTATAGCGAAGAATGTCGACACTCACACTCGAGGACTTCGGATGACGCATGCAGTGACGAATTCGGAGCAGTACGCCCCACGTACTACTGTACGCCCCGCGTACTCCGAGGCCTCAGCCTCCTATAAATAGGATGCGAAGGCAGCCGGCTCTTTTGCCATTTTTCTCCCTTCTCTCTCCCGTTTTTCATTGTTTTGCATGCCAGAAATACCCCGAAGCCCCAGTAATATTCCCGAGTCCCGAAGCAAGTCCCGAAGATCCCGAGAAGTGCGATTCCCGAGCTGAAGCTCTGCCCGTGAAAAGTTCGAGTTTTGTGAAGATCTTCCAGATATGCTGAGGATTACTACTTCTACGAGCCGTAGTGCTGTCCGATCATCTTCTGATCAAGTGAGTGTGTGGTTACTTTCTTCTAATGCATAATTATGAAGTAATTTATACGAGATACGTGTTATGTGTATATTTTGTTGTTATGTGTGTGAATGTATATTCACTTTCTTCTATCTTATAGATCTATTGATTTCTCTATGAAATACATGTTGTGTGGGTGTGCCTCATCTATTATGTGGAAAATGTATGATTGAGCATGTTATACAGGTTTTGAAAATATGTATAAAAATGTATGTTTTATCTACTAATATGTTGGGTAGAACATGGGTAGATAGTTGGTGTGTAATAAACAGATGAGAGACCTCGATGTTGTTTTAATCCAGTCATCTAGCGGAATTTAGATGATGACCACGGACTTTTCTAGACAGTCCAGTGGAACGCTAGCAGGCTCATAACCTGTAGGTGTTAATGAACTTGGGTGTTCATTCGTTGTATTCCATCCCCCCTCATGGTTGCCTTATTTGACATATATTGCCAGGAAACACCCGAATGCATGTGTTGTCGCTCCGATGAAATATTCTAAAACTAGGTCCCTTGTGTTAGTTGTTTTAGGGACGTAAAGTGAGAATAACGGGAATGGATAATTGGGTTATTGTTGATTGGTGGAATTAAATATAATTATTTATTGTGGGTTGAAAACCTTATATGCTCACCAGGCTCCCAAGCCTGACCCACTCAACTTTATTTGTATTACAGGAAGTGGCGCGAGGGCGTAGGATGGATGAACTATCAAGTTGTTTTGTTTACAAGTCTGTATATGTGTATATTTATTGAATGACTTGTAATGTTATCGTTTATGCTTATTGGTTTGTATGGGAACATGACACCCCGAGTTTTGATTATATAATGAAAATACATTTCTTTTATGAAATGCTTTGGTAAACATTGTTTGATCATGTTTTGTTTTTGGGAACAAATTCCGCAACTCTTTCAAATCAAAAGGATTTACTCTGAAATTATTTTAAAAGCATAAATGAAAATCAGTCTTTTCTGGGCGAGATTTTGGGGATGTCACAATTATACAAGTGTGTTCTGTCAAATTTTCATAAAAACTAAATCATAAATCAAAATGAAAGATGAATCTTCAACGAGTTCCATCTTCCCTAGTCCTTGCATCGGTACCTGTCTATGATGACCTGAGGATACAAGTAATTTTGAAAGCGAGTATCAGCTTTAAAGCTGGTGAGATCATAAGTATTTTAGTGTCTTAATTTGTATGTAAATACTTGTATGTATTTGAAATGTAAGTATTTGTATGTATACGAATTGTAAGTATTGAAAATGTAAATGAACAGTAAGTATGAAAATGTATATGAATTGTAAGTATGAACATGTTTGTAAAACAATTGTAAACGTTTGAAAACCCCAGAAATTCCTATGATTCCTATTAGTAACAATAGGAGTCTTCTACCAAGACTTAACTGTTCTCATGTAGTCTTCTACCAAGACCTAACTGTTCCGAATGTAGTCTTCTACCAAGACCTAACTGTTCCGAATGTAGTCTTCTACCAAGACCTAACTGTTCTGAATGTAGTCTTCTACCAAGACCTAGCTGTTCTGAATGTAGTCTTCTACCAAGACCTAACTGTAATAGTATCACCCTTTGGTACTAGGGCAAATTACATTGTTAACTGAAGACATCCGTAGATGTACATTTACCTCTATTGCTAACAGCTGGGTATAGGAATAGTAAGTCCCCAAAAGTATACATGTAATGGTATCAACCGTTGACATCCGTGGATGTGCTTTTACCTCTGTAGCTAACAGAGATTCTAGGAATGGTCAGTCCCGCAATGTATCCTTGGGTACTAGGATATTATTCCCAATCTATCTCGTCGATTGTGTGATTGAATCACAAGGTAAAGATAAGAATGAGGATTATATAACAGAATCTATAGACATAAAATGTACTAGTAATTCATGTAAGTGTACTCATGTACATGTGATCATGTAAACATATCTATGTAATAGTATAGTAATGTACTGTAATGTTCCACGTGTGCTAGCTGTAAAGTGTGATCTCTCTCTATCTAGCATGTATAGTAATGTACTCATTCTAGTATCATTGTATATGTTCTTCTCTAGTATAGTTGTATATGTTCTTCTCTGGTATAGTCCTATATGTTCCACTCTAGTATTGTCGTATATGTTCCTCTCTAGTATTGTTGTATATGTTCTCATAGTAGTAAGTATTGACTCATGAATGAACTGACACATAGTATGATATTGTGTTCTAGTAATAATTGTTCTAATATCTTCCTAAACTACCCTTATGGTAGTTTACTAGTAATCTAATTGGTATGTATGGACATGGATGTATACCCTTGCTACCCAAGGGTATTGATTGAACTGGAAGAACCATTATGACTACATATGTACACATGATATATAACTAATATTTAAACGACCTTCAGACGGGTACCCGATATCCCACCAGACCACATCTCAAGCGCGAAAAGGAAATAGGGTGGATAGCTTTCCTGAGTCTTTTAAACATTACTCATATAAATATACATATATAGGCATGTAATTTATAATATAATAGCATAAAGTAAGTTTTGTAAAACCTTTGAACATAATTATTATCTTAAGAAAAGATCGACTTGATGTCAATCTATAAAACAATTTGAAGGCATGGGTTTGATAAAACAGTTTAGTATAAAGAAACATTTGTTTGAAACACAATTGTAAATAAGTTTGAAATGTAATATACAGAGTAAAATGTACAGTGTAATAAAGAGTTGTAAACACATAAAGTGTTTATGAAAAACATTTGAAGCAAACTGTTTGGTAAAACGGCTAATGAATAGCCAATCATTTGAATGCTGCTTACTAAGCACATGTGAATGATATAGTAACTAGCATGATTCTACTTGTATCCCCCCCCCCCATGGCATAAAACATTTAAAAATGGTTAAAACATTGATTAAGGGGTATGAACTCACCTGTAGTAAGTGGATCGGAAGGAAGTGTCAGATAAGTGCTTGGTGTCAAGTGAAGACTTAGACACGCACAAAGATCCTAATAACATATAAGGATATATGTATATACACAATTAGTCTTTAAACAACTAATAAACAAAGTTAAGACACCCTAGGACATGTTAAACACTTTATACAAGTGTTATAAGTCTCAAGGGTTGCATCTAATTGTTGTAGGGAAAGGCTAGTGTGTTTGGGGTTCAACGGTAAACTCCGTTGGAGTATACGGTTTTCATAACCATTACCTAAGGAGTTTACGGCAGTAAACTCAAGGGTTTACGGTCGTAAACTCTACACTTTATGACCATTTGTTGGTTTGAAGTCTTTTAAGCTATTCCAAGCATTCCTACATCATAATTTAGCCTTAGGAAGTGTTGTGTGGAATCAAAACACTCCTAAATGGAGTTTACGGTCTAAGGACCATTTCTCCATGAATTTACTACCTTAAACTCATTAGTTTACTACCTTAAACTCCTAAGTTTGTTATTTGGCGGTTTTCAAGTCCTTAGCTCAAACATGACACTAGTCTAGGTTAGATTCTAGCCATAAGGAACAACTATGGGCCATTTATGGGACATTTAGACCACATTTGAGGTGTTTACGATTTTGGGAGATCCCCAAACCATAAACACATAAAAATATATGATTTTGGTGCTTTTTGTGTGATACACTCATCAAGGATGGATCTAAACAAATCCTTAAGGCATTGTGAAGCATCCAGACACCCTAAAGCACCCTAAGGCACTATATTCGGTGTTTACGGTTTTGGGAGCCTCTCAAAACCGTGAACACCTTGTTCTTGGGACTTTTCCTTGGTATAAACATGTATAGCAAGCTTAAAATGACTCTAGGATAGAAGTACTTACATAGAGGAAGCTTGAAATGAACTTTAAATCCAAGAACACTTAGTGTGTGTTCTTGGTGTTTTTGGAAACTAATCAAAACACAAAAATGGATGTTTTAAAGGATGTACAATCACTAGATTAAGTGATATACTAACTTGAAATGGTTAGAACACTTACAACTTTGAAGATTTTGAATTAAATCTTGGATGATACTTGAGAGTATATTTTGGAGTTTACTCTTTTGACATTTGGGGAGTAAACACAAATGACTAGCTTTTTGGGGAGTAAACTCATACATAGGTATGAGTTCACGGTTCTTGGGTGATTTTTCAACCCAAACATAAAAGTTTGGTCGGGAATTTGTAAGACGCGAAGTGTTTGCGGTTTTTAAAATTCAAAACCCGAGACGACACTTTCTTTCACCCGTTCGTTTAAAAATAATATTAAAATAATCAAACAAAATTTATATATCTTAAAAATAAGAAATAATGACGTTGACTTATGATACGAAGTGGTTGACTTTTAGGGTTTGACCGAATGGAAATTTCAGGTTGTCACATTATCCCCCTGTTAAAGGGAATTTCATCCCGAAATTAGAATTTAGATAAGGAAGTAGGTATGAATGATCGAGTCGTGAGGATGAAACTTCCTAATCGATTGGTTCTAGCGCTCCTAGGTGAAATTGGGTCCTCGGTTGGTATCCCAACAAACCTTCACTAACGGGCGCTGCCGTTGCTTTGTCCGCTTGAACTATCGGTCGAGGGTCACTACGGTTCTAATACGAAGGCGAGGATCTCGACGAGTGGACTTACAACAGTCATAACGAAAAGGTACAGTTTCTAGGTCAAGACGCGAAAAGTAAAATGTACGTTACCGAGTTCGCGGAGTAGGTCTAGTTTGTGCGAAGTATAGGACCGCTTCTGGAAAGAATCCCGGAGGTCCTACCTATCTTGGATTTAGCTTTCCATGCTTTACGAAGCGTATTAATTCGTTTCCATAGTGAGACTTCCTAAAGAACTTGGTCTCTCACTTGGAATCTCCAAGGTTTCCTTTTCTTGTTTAACTTCCCAGTCAAGGTCACTCCTTTCCGGGTCAAGATCGTACGGTTTCCGGTGATTTGCGAGGGGTTATGGATGAACTATGACAGTAGGTCTGTAAGACCTAGAATTTGGCGAATGTCTGTCAGCATCTCTAGTGTCGATAACTGCTCATCGGCTTTGACAAATTGAAAGAGTACTCAAAATTTCCCACATTACTAACAGTGTGTCATAGAAATTTGACTTTTCAATTTCCAAAACTCGTGCCTAGAGAACTTCGCTAAAAGTTCCTCTGTAGGAAATGTTTCCATGGGTTTTCTTCTTACTACGAGGGTAGATAAGTAAGTCATTACATGGAGAAATGACGAACTGATCCAAGTAAGAAAGACGTAACCCTATTCATTTAGCTCATGAAAACTATTGGCGTATTGGTCCTATCCAAAAGGTATCACTATGGACTCAAAGTGTCTGCATCGAGTTCAGGAGATAGTCTTCCGGACATCTTTCCCTAACACTCGAACTGGTGATATTCGGATCTCAGATTCATTCCTGGAAGTAATTCTTTCCTTGCGTTTGTTCAACCATTTCATCTATGCGAGGCAGAGATAACGATTTCTATGAAAATCTTGACGGACTCCTCGATATCCGAGGCACATACGATGCAATCCGTCGATCTCTGGGAGAATATGATCGAGGTTCTCTAGGATGAGAAACCTAGTCTTCTAATTCTATTTCTGTGTATTTCGCTAAGTTGTCTGGACTGTTCTTGTATCTCCGTAGGTGTTTAAACTATAGGGTGATCTGTTTACGGGAGTCGTACTGGGTTCTAAGTTTGTTCGCATGACGATGCGATTACTCGTAGGCTTAAGCATTTCTCCGTCCTGAAGTTCATATTAGAATTCATACGTGGTTTCACAATCACAACTTCGGGTATACGAGTCGTATATAGTTAAGATTGAAAAGGTAGTCGAATAACTGATTCTTCCTTAAGCTCACATCCCATCGGGGAAAAGAAGTTAAAGTAGAATCATCAATTCTAAACCTGTAGAAGCTTGATTATATATCACTCTTATGTATACCTTCCTCAGTGATAGATTCAATCGCATGAATCCTTGGATTAAACTTGACGTACTGCACGAGTGGTACTTCGGGGATTTCTTCGGAAAGAAAATAACTAAGAGGTACTCCTGGCATGAGTACTTCGGTGTTCTGATATGACGGCTCTGGTAGAAAAGTGATCTAGAAGAAAGAGATGTACGTATGAAGCTATTTTCGTGAGGATCAAATTGAATCGATTCGTATGATAATGTCGAAATCACACTGGAACTTAAAGACATTAGATTTGAACATAAGACGTTTACAGACAAAACACAACCGTGCAACCATGAACAAAGTTACAGTACTTTAGACTTACAACAAGACCATTGATGCGAATATGGTATACTACAAAAGACAAGTATACGTAGCACGAGGATCTCTATACTGACAGAATCTCGCAAAAAGTAAGACTCTAGTTGCACTAGTTCTGGATAGTTTAGAGGTCTGTTACAACAACACTCCTAAATTACATAACGAGGGGTTCCAGAGTAGGCTCTCCTGCAGTTGTGATCTTGAGAATTCTCCCATCTGCACCAGAGTTCTTTGCTATGGGGCAATCCTTCTTGAAGTGCCCTATCTCACCGCATTGGTGGCATGATTGGCTAGTACTAGCTTTGGTGATGGGATTGCGGTGTTTAGCCAGTGTTATGTGGACACGAGTGCCTTCCTCATTACTCCACTTTGAGAATTGCTTCCTAAATCGTTCGACGTCATAAATACTCTTGTGTGTAGGGTTAGTCCCGATGAAAGGGACTTGAGTGATGGGTCGTGACAGTGCTCCACAGCCACGAGCATGGTGCCCTATGTTTTGGAAATTGCAACATTGCATCTCATGGAAAGCCCCATGATGATGGAAACTACACTTATCACACTTCAGGAGTTTTCCCTCATATGGCCTGCTCGGTATGGGAACGGCAGGGGTTTCCACTTGCTGCTGTTGTATAGCCAGCTTTTGGGATCTCTTGCGTTCTTTCTGGGCTTGACGCTTTCGTTTCTTGTTCTCTGATTTTCGGCTTTGCGAGCCTATGACTATTAATGTTTGGCGACTCCCTGGATGGATACCACGATTGGAAACTTCATTCCCATCAGCAGCATTGTCTATGCTGATAGCGCTACGGTGCGCAAGGACCACGGTTACGGCAGCCACCACGTCAGCTGTAACTGCTATTTGAAAGGTAGCAGCGTTCATAGGAAAGGAGGAGGTTTCGTCGTTCAACTAATTACTTTTGGATAACGACATGATTCTGTAACACGAGAGATAAGAATTTTGTGAGCGATTCTGGTTGACCCTTGATGTACTTAGATTGTTCGTGTAAAGAGTACGACTATGTTCTCGTAAGTTTGACCTACATCCCTATGATGCAGTCCTAGTACGGAATGGAAGTATGTTCGCGAAGGTTTGACCTACATCTCTATGATGCAGTCTTAGTACTGAGTGGAGGTGTGTTTATGAAGGGTTAACCTACATCCCTATGATGCAGTCCTAGTGATGAGTGAAAGTAAGTTTGTAGAATGGTCTCAAGACGTTTGACGTTCGAGCCAAGGTACCGTGGGTTGGTGAATAACAAGATCCAACCACTGAAAGAGACTTGGAAATGTCTCCGGAGATAAATCACTATAGTCCAATGACTTGACTAAAGCATGTTTCAGATAGGCTCCAATGAAAGTATGATAAGAGTACTTGAATGAAGGATGACACAGAAGTTAGCCTGCTGTCAATATCTTTGATATTCACGATGTAAAGATTTGGAGAAATGACCTTGTAAAGGTCTTACATCATATCCACAGAGAAGGTAGTTCCTGAAAACATAAAGACCTAACTAAAGTACTTACGGTACAAGATAATTTCATAGAAAATGCCACATCAGGCATAGACAGAAAAACATTCCTTTATAACAAGGAAAATAAAGTAAAACATTTATTACTGACGACGGTAATCCCTCTGGTGAACTCTTAGTTCAGCCAGTTGACGTTCTACATCGAGTAGGTGTCTTTCGTACACCCTCTGTCGTACTCGAAGTTCTATGACTTCGGCTCGGGATTCAGCTAGTGCCTGCAGCAGGGTTTCATGGTTTCTTTTAGATCTCTCATGAGCATCTTCTAGACGAATGGTGTGGAGGGTATGCATTCTCGCATTAGTGACAACTTCAGTGATCTGATGTAGGGCTGTCTTGCCTTGAATCTCATTTCGGGCCACTCTGCGGACCAGGATTGGCAAGCTTCTGTCTGTCGAGCCCCCATTGCTCAGGTCATAAAAGTTTCGATCACCATTAAATGGCATGGGCTGATCTTGTCCTTGGCTCCATATTTCCAAACATTCCACCCATGGAGGCGTCGGGTCATGAAAAGCCGGACGAGGGTTAGGAATTTGAACGGGAGCTGCGTGGGGTAGATCTTTAACCTCGGGTTCGGAATAAGCACCATCTGAAAGGTCTTCATCATGGTGATCATTCACAGGGATAGGATGATCATTTTCTAGCTCTTCTTCAAACCATCCAGCAATAACTTCGTTCGGAAGGAACAGGTTGTCGTGGGGATGGAGTCCATCCATGTTATCTATGCGAGATTTGGGGTAAGAAAATAATTATTAGACGGACTATCTAGATAATTAGTTAGAAAATCTTCATCAGTTACATCGCTATTTGTGAAGTGCATACCAGTTATATGTAATCTAAACAGGATAGACCTTCGAATAAGTGGCCTTAATTCCAAATTCACACAGAATACGGGTAAGGCAAAATTTTCATAGATTCTAAGTCTATAACATCCTAATTACATATAGCCTTGGTGTATCCGCTTAGCAACTATAAACTTAGTAATGAAGATCCCGTTTTAATTCTCAAGTATAAAGTACTTATAGTAACACCAAATACTCCTATAGTATTTTAAATTTTTAATGTTATGTTCTATTGTTCTCATTGTGGTAGGGTTGGTAAGATTTTAGCATTGTTGCAACCACACAATTAAACTTAGGCACATGCTAGTCAACCCTCAGATAATATAGGTGATCAGGCTATGTCTCTAAACCCACTTGTGTTGCCCAACAATCGTAATTCTTTTGTACTGTCCTAGTGACACTGATTTTAGTATGAATGCAGCACGTATACTTACTTAAATATTTTAATATTTAAAGTATAAACTCTTGGTCAGAGTATTTTTAATCCCTTATGTATTTATAGTTAGTATATCTTTTATGGGTTGATATACTTAATTCACTATAAACAATGCTCTGATACCAATCTGTCACACCCCAAAACTAGGAACGACGGAAACGTTCTGGAGCGGAGGACGTCATGTACAGTATCACAACAATGAAAAGTAGCAAACAAGCAACAACATCATCCATTGCATTAATAATAGAATTATTATACAAGTGTGTTCTGTCAAATTTTGATAAACACTAAATCATAAATCAAAATGAAAGATGAATCTTCAACGAGCTCCATCTTCCCTAGTCCTTGCATCGGTACCTGTCTATGATGACCTGAGGACACAAGTAATTTTGAAAGCGAGTATCAGCTTTAAAGCTGGTGAGATCATAAGTATTTTAGTGTCTTAATTTGTATGTAAATACTTGTATGTATTTGAAATGTAAGTATTTATATGTATACGAATTGTAAGTATTGAAAATGTAAATGAACTATAAGTATGAAAATGTATATGAATTGTAAGTATGAACATGTTTGTAAAACAACTGTAAACGTTTGAAAACCCTACAAATCCCTATGATTCCTATTAGTAACAAAAGGAGTCTTCTACCAAGCCTTAATTGTTCTCATGTAGTCTTCTACCAAGACCTAACTGTTCTGAATGTAGTCTTCTACCAAGACCTAACTGTTCTGAATGTAGTCTTCTGCCAAGACCTAACTGTTCTGAATGTAGTCTTCTACCAAGACCTAACTGTTCTGAATGTAGTCTTCTACCAAGACCTAACTGTAATAGTATCACCCTTTGGTACTAGGGAAAATTACAATGTTAACTGAAGACATCCGTAGATGTACATTTACCTCTATTGCTAACAGCTGGGTATAGGAATAGTAAGTCCCCAAAAGTATACATGTAATGGTATCAACCGTTGACATCCGTGGATGTGCTTTTACCTCTGTAGCTAACAGAGATTCTAGGAATGGTCAGTCCCGCAATGTATCCTTGGGTACTAGGATATTAATCCCAATCTATCCCGTCGATTGTGTGATTGAATCACAAGGTAAAGATAAGAATGAGGATTATATAACAGAATCTATACACATAAAATGTACTAGTAATTCATGTAAGTGTACTCATGTACATGTGATCATGTAAACATATCTATGTAATAGTATAGTAATGTACTGTAATGTTCCACGTGTGCTAGCTGTAAATTGTGATCTCTCTCTATCTAGCATGTATAGTAATGTACTCGTTCTAGTATCATTGTATCTGTTCTTCTCTAGTATAGTTGTATGTGTTCTTCTCTGGTATAGTCGTATATGTTCCACTCTAGTATTTTCGTATATGTTCCTCTCTAATATTGTTGTATATGTTCTCATAGTAGTAAGTATTGACTCATGAATGAACTGACACATAGTATGATATTGTGTTCTAGTAATAATAGTTCTAGTATCTTCCTAAACTACCCTTATGGTAGTTTACTAGTAATCTAACTGGTATGTATGGACATGGATGTATACCCTTGCTACCCAAGGGTATTGATTGAACTGGAAGAACCTTTATGACTACATATGTACAAATGATATATAACTATTATTTAAACGACCTTTGGACGGGTACCCGATATCCCACCAGACCACATCTCAAGCGCGAAAAGGAAATAGGGTGGATAGCCTTCCTGAGTCTTTTAAACATTACTCATATAAATATACATATATAGGCATGTAATTTATAATATAAAAGCATAAAGTAAGTTTTGTAAAACCTTTGAACATAATTATTATCTTAAGAAAAGATCGACTTGATGTCAATCTATAAAACAATTTGAAGGCATGGGTTTGATAAAACAGTTTAGTATAAAGAAACATTTGTTTGAAACACAATTGTAAATAAGTTTGAAATGTAATATACAGAGTAAAATGTACAGTGTAATAAAGAGTTGTAAACACATAAAGTGTTTATGAAAAACATTTGAAGCAAACTGTTTGGTAAAACGGCTAATGAATAGCCAATCATTTGAATGCTGCTTACTAAGCACATGTGAATGATATAGTAACTAGCATGATTCTACTTGTATCCCCCCCACGGCATAAAACATTTAAAAATGGTTAAAACATTGATTAAGGGGTATGAACTCACCTGTAGTAAGTGGATCGGAAGGAAGTGTCGGATAAGTGCTTGGTGTCAAGTGAAGACTTAGACACGCACAAAGATCCTAATAACATATAAGGATATATGTATATACACAATTAGTCTTTAAACAACTAATAAACAAAGTTAAGACACCCTAGGACATGTTAAACACTTTATACAAGTGTTATAAGTCTCAAGGGTTGCATCTAATTGTTGTAGGGAAAGGCTAGTGTGTTTGGGGTTCAACGGTAAACTCCGTTGGAGTATACGGTTTTCATAACCATTCCCTAAGGAGTTTATGGCAGTAAACTCAAGGGTTTACGGTCGTAAACTCTACACTTTATGACCATTTGTTGGTTTGAAGTCTTCTAAGCTATTCCAAGCATTCCTACTTCATAATTTAGCCTTAGGAAGTGTTGTGTGGAATCAAAACACTCCTAAATGGAGTTTACGGTCTAAGGACCATTTCTCCATGAATTTACTACCTTAAACTCATTAGTTTACTACCTTAAACTCCTAAGTTTGTTATTTGGCGGTTTTCAAGTCCTTAGCTCAAACATGACACTAGTCTAGGTTAGATTCTAGCCATAAGGAACAACCATGGGCCATTTATGGGACATTTAGACCACATTTGAGGTGTTTACGATTTTGGGAGATCCCCAAACCATAAACACATAAAAATATATGATTTTGGTGCTTTTTGTGTGATACACTCATCAAGGATGGATCTAAACAAATCCTTAAGGCATTGTGAAGCATCCAGACACCCTAAAGCACCCTAAGGCACTATATTCGGTGTTTACGGTTTTGGGAGCCTCCCAAAACCGTGAATACCTTGTTCTTGGGACTTTTCCTTGGTATAAACATGTATAGCAAGCTTAAAATGACTCTAGGATAGAAGTACTTACATAGAGGAAGCTTGAAATGAACTTTAAATCCAAGAACACTTAGTGTGTGTTCTTGGTGTTTTTGGAAACTAATCAAAACACAAAAATGGATGTTTTAAAGGATGTACAATCACTAGATTAAGTGATATACTAACTTGAAATGGTTAGAACACTTACAACTTTGAAGATTTTGAATTAAATCTTGGATGATACTTGAGAGTATATTTTGGAGTTTACTCTTTTGACATTTGGGGAGTAAACACAAATGACTAGCTTTTTGGGGAGTAAACTCATACATAGGTATGAGTTCACGGTTCTTGGGTGATTTTTCAACCCAAACATAAAAGTTTGGTCGGGAATTTGTAAGACGCGAAGTGTTTGCGGTTTTTAAAATTCAAAACCCGAGACGACACTTTCTTTCACCCGTTCGTTTAAAAATAATATTAAAATAATCAAACAAAATTTATATATCTTAAAAATAAGAAATAATGACGTTGACTTATGATACGAAGTGGTTGACTTTTAGGGTTTGACCGAATGGAAATTTCAGGTTGTCACATTATCCCCCTGTTAAAGGGAATTTCATCCCGAAATTAGAATTTAGATAAGGAAGTAGGTATGAATGATCGAGTCGTGAGGATGAAACTTCCTAATCGATTGGTTCTAGCGCTCCTAGGTGAAATTGGGTCCTCGGTTGGTATCCCAACGAACCTTCACTAACGGGCGCTGCCGTTGCTTTGTCCGCTTGAACTATCGGTCGAGGGTCACTACGGTTCTAATACGAAGGCGAGGATCTCGACGAGTGGACTTACAACAGTCATAACGAAAAGGTACAGTTTCTAGGTCAAGACGCGAAAAGTAAAATGTACGTTACCGAGTTCGCGGAGTAGGTCTAGTTTGTGCGAAGTATAGGACCGCTTCTGGAAAGAATCCCGGAGGTCCTACCTATCTTGGATTTAGCTTTCCATGCTTTACGAAGCGTATTAATTCGTTCCCATAGTGAGACTTCCTAAAGAACTTGGTCTCTCACTTGGAATCTCCAAGGTTTCCTTTTCTTGTTTAACTTCCCAGTCAAGGTCACTCCTTTCCGGGTCAAGATCGTACGGTTTCCGGTGATTTGCGAGGGGTTATGGATGAACTATGACAGTAGGTCTGTAAGACCTAGAATTTGGCGAATGTCTGTCAGCATCTCTAGTGTCGATAACTGCTCATCGGCTTTGACAAATTGAAAGAGTACTCAAAATTTCCCACATTACTAACAGTGTGTCATAGAAATTTGACTTTTCAATTTCCAAAACTCGTGCCTAGAGAACTTCGCTAAAAGTTCCTCTGTAGGAAATGTTTCCATGGGTTTTCTTCTTACTACGAGGGTAGATAAGTAAGTCATTACATGGAGAAATGACGAACTGATCCAAGTAACAAAGACGTAACCCTATTCATTTAGCTCATGAAAACTATTGGCGTATTGGTCCTATCCAAAAGGTATCACTACGGACTCAAAGTGTCTGCATCGAGTTCAGGAGATAGTCTTCCGGACATCTTTCCCTAACACTCGAACTGGTGATATTCGGATCTCAGATTCATTCCTGGAAGTAATTCTTTCCTTGCGTTTGTTCAACCATTTCATCTATGCGAGGCAGAGATAACGATTTCTATGAAAATCTTGACGGACTCCTCGATATCCGAGGCACATACGATGCAATCCGTCGATCTCTGGGAGAATATGATCGAGGTTCTCTAGGATGAGAAACCTAGTCTTCTAATTCTATTTCTGTGTATTTCGCTAAGTTGTCTGGACTGTTCTTGTATCTCCGTAGGTGTTTAAACTATAGGGTGATCTGTTTACGGGAGTCGTACTGGGTTCTAAGTTTGTTCGCATGACGATGCGATTACTCGTAGGCTTAAGCAGTTCTCCATCCTGAAGTTCATATTAGAATTCATACGTGGTTTCACAATCACAACTTCGGGTATACGAGTCGTATATAGTTAAGATTGAAAAGGTAGTCGAATAACTGATTCTTCCTTAAGCTCACATCCCATCGGGGAAAAGAAGTTAAAGTAGAATCATCAATTCTAAACCTGTAGAAGCTTGATTATATATCACTCTTATGTATACCTTCCTCAGTGATAGATTCAATCGCATGAATCCTTGGATTAAACTTGACGTACTGCACGAGTGGTACTTCGGGGATTTCTTCGGAAAGAAAATAACTAAGAGGTACTCCTGGCATGAGTACTTCGGTGTTCTGATATGACGGCTCTGGTAGAAAAGTGATCTAGAAGAAAGAGATGTACGTATGAAGCTATTTTCGTGAGGATCAAATTGAATCGATTCGTATGATAATGTCGAAATCACACTGGAACTTAAAGACATTAGATTTGAACATAAGACGTTTACAGACAAAACACAACCGTGCAACCATGAACAAAGTTACAGTACTTTAGACTTACAACAAGACCATTGATGCGAATATGGTATACTACAAAAGACAAGTATACGTAGCACGAGGATCTCTATACTGACAGAATCTCGCAAAAAGTAAGACTCTAGTTGCACTAGTTCTGGATAGTTTAGAGGTCTGTTACAACAACACTCCTAAATTACATAACGAGGGGTTCCAGAGTAGGCTCTCCTGCAGTTGTGATCTTGAGAATTCTCCCATCTGCACCAGAGTTCTTTGCTATGGGGCAATCCTTCTTGAAGTGCCCTATCTCACCGCATTGGTGGCATGACTGGCTAGTACTAGCTTTGGTGATGGGATTGCGGTGTTTAGCCAATGTTATGTGGACACGAGTGCCTTCCTCATTACTCCACTTTGAGAATTGCTTCCTAAATCGTTCGACGTCATAAATACTCTTGTGTGTAGGGTTAGTCCCGATGAAAGGGACTTGAGTGATGGGTCGTGACAGTGCTCCACAGCCACGAGCATGGTGCCCTATGTTTTGGAAATTGCAACATTGCATCTCATGGAAAGCCCCATGATGATGGAAACTACACTTATCACACTTCGGGAGTTTTCCCTCATATGGCCTGCTCGGTATGGGAACGGCAGGGGTTTCCACTTGCTGCTGTTGTATAGCCAGCTTTTGGGATCTCTTGCGTTCTTTCTGGGCTTGACGCTTTCGTTTCTTGTTCTCTGCTTTTCGGCTTTGCGAGCCTATGACTATTAATGTTTGGCGACTCCCTGGATGGATACCACGATTGGAAACTTCATTCCCATCAGCAGCATTGTCTATGCTGATAGCGCTACGGTGCGCAAGGACCACGGTTACGGCAGCCACCACGTCAGCTGTAACTGCTATTTGAAAGGTAGCAGCGTTCATAGGAAAGGAGGAGGTTTCGTCGTTCGACTAATTACTTTTGGATAACGACATGATTCTGTAACACGAGAGATAAGAATTTTGTGAGCGATTCTGGTTGACCCTTGATGTACTTAGATTGTTCGTGTAAAGAGTACGACTATGTTCTCGTAAGTTTGACCTACATCCCTATGATGCAGTCCTAGTACGGAATGGAAGTATGTTCGCGAAGGTTTGACCTACATCTCTATGATGCAGTCTTAGTACTGAGTGGAGGTGTGTTTATGAAGGGTTGACCTACATCCCTATGATGCAGTCCTAGTGATGAGTGAAAGTAAGTTTGTAGAATGGTCTCAAGACGTTTGACGTTCGAGCCAAGGTACCGTGGGTTGGTGAATAACAAGATCCAACCACTGAAAGAGACTTGGAAATGTCTCCGGAGATAAATCACTATAGTCCAATGACTTGACTAAAGCATGTTTCAGATAGGCTCCAATGAAAGTATGATAAGAGTACTTGAATGAAGGATGACACAGAAGTTAGCCTGCTGTCAATATCTTTGATATTCACGATGTAAAGATTTGGAGAAATGACCTTGTAAAGGTCTTACATCATATCCACAGAGAAGGTAGTTCCTGAAAACATAAAGACCTAACTAAAGTACTTACGGTACAAGATAATTTCATAGAAAATGCCACATCAGGCATAGACAGAAAAACATTCCTTTATAACAAGGAAAATAAAGTAAAACATTTATTACTGACGACGGTAATCCCTCTGGTGAACTCTTAGTTCAGCCAGTTGACGTTCTACATCGAGTAGGTGTCTTTCGTACACCCTCTGTCGTACTCGAAGTTCTATGACTTCGGCTCGGGATTCAGCTAGTGCCTGCAGCAGGGTTTCATGGTTTCTTTTAGATCTCTCATGAGCATCTTCTAGACGAATGGTGTGGAGGGTATGCATTCTCGCATTAGTGACAACTTCAGTGATCTGATGTAGGGCTGTCTTGCCTTGAATCTCATTTCGGGCCACTCTGCGGACCAGGATTGGCAAGCTTCTGTCTGTCGAGCCCCCATTGCTCAGGTCATAAAAGTTTCGATCACCATTAAATGGCATGGGCTGATCTTGTCCTTGGCTCCATATTTCCAAACATTCCACCCATGGAGGCGTCGGGTCATGAAAAGCCGGACGAGGGTTAGGAATTTGAACGGGAGCTGCGTGGGGTAGATCTTTAACCTCGGGTTCGGAATAAGCACCATCTGAAAGGTCTTCATCATGGTGATCATTCACAGGGATAGGATGATCATTTTCTAGCTCTTCTTCAAACCATCCAGCAATAACTTCGTTCGGAAGGAACAGGTTGTCGTGGGGATGGAGTCCATCCATGTTATCTATGCGAGATTTGGGGTAAGAAAATAATTATTAGACGGACTATCTAGATAATTAGTTAGAAAATCTTCATCAGTTACATCGCTATTTGTGAAGTGCATACCAGTTATATGTAATCTAAACAGGATAGACCTTCGAATAAGTGGCCTTAATTCCAAATTCACACAGAATACGGGTAAGGCAAAATTTTCATAGATTCTAAGTCTATAACATCCTAATTACATATAGCCTTGGTGTATCCGCTTAGCAACTATAAACTTAGTAATGAAGATCCCGTTTTAATTCTCAAGTATAAAGTACTTATAGTAACACCAAATACTCCTATAGTATTTTAAATTTTTAATGTTATGTTCTATTGTTCTCATTGTGGTAGGGTTGGTAAGATTTTAGCATTGTTGCAACCACACAATTAAACTTAGGCACATGCTAGTCAACCCTCAGATAATATAGGTGATCAGGCTATGTCTCTAAACCCACTTGTGTTGCCCAACAATCGTAATTCTTTTGTACTGTCCTAGTGACACTGATTTTAGTATGAATGCAGCACGTATACTTACTTAAATATTTTAATATTTAAAGTATAAACTCTTGGTCAGAGTATTTTTAATCCCTTATGTATTTATAGTTAGTATATCTTTTATGGGTTGATATACTTAATTCACTATAAACAATGCTCTGATACCAATCTGTCACACCCCAAAACTAGGAACGACGGAAACGTTCTGGAGCGGAGGACGTCATGTACAGTATCACAACAATGAAAAGTAGCAAACAAGCAACAACATCATCCATTGCATTAATAATAGAATTATTATACAAGTGTGTTCTGTCAAATTTTGATAAACACTAAATCATAAATCAAAATGAAAGATGAATCTTCAACGAGCTCCATCTTCCCTAGTCCTTGCATCGGTACCTGTCTATGATGACCTGAGGACACAAGTAATTTTGAAAGCGAGTATCAGCTTTAAAGCTGGTGAGATCATAAGTATTTTAGTGTCTTAATTTGTATGTAAATACTTGTATGTATTTGAAATGTAAGTATTTATATGTATACGAATTGTAAGTATTGAAAATGTAAATGAACTATAAGTATGAAAATGTATATGAATTGTAAGTATGAACATGTTTGTAAAACAACTGTAAACGTTTGAAAACCCTACAAATCCCTATGATTCCTATTAGTAACAAAAGGAGTCTTCTACCAAGCCTTAATTGTTCTCATGTAGTCTTCTACCAAGACCTAACTGTTCTGAATGTAGTCTTCTACCAAGACCTAACTGTTCTGAATGTAGTCTTCTGCCAAGACCTAACTGTTCTGAATGTAGTCTTCTACCAAGACCTAACTGTTCTGAATGTAGTCTTCTACCAAGACCTAACTGTAATAGTATCACCCTTTGGTACTAGGGAAAATTACAATGTTAACTGAAGACATCCGTAGATGTACATTTACCTCTATTGCTAACAGCTGGGTATAGGAATAGTAAGTCCCCAAAAGTATACATGTAATGGTATCAACCGTTGACATCCGTGGATGTGCTTTTACCTCTGTAGCTAACAGAGATTCTAGGAATGGTCAGTCCCGCAATGTATCCTTGGGTACTAGGATATTAATCCCAATCTATCCCGTCGATTGTGTGATTGAATCACAAGGTAAAGATAAGAATGAGGATTATATAACAGAATCTATACACATAAAATGTACTAGTAATTCATGTAAGTGTACTCATGTACATGTGATCATGTAAACATATCTATGTAATAGTATAGTAATGTACTGTAATGTTCCACGTGTGCTAGCTGTAAATTGTGATCTCTCTCTATCTAGCATGTATAGTAATGTACTCGTTCTAGTATCATTGTATCTGTTCTTCTCTAGTATAGTTGTATGTGTTCTTCTCTGGTATAGTCGTATATGTTCCACTCTAGTATTTTCGTATATGTTCCTCTCTAATATTGTTGTATATGTTCTCATAGTAGTAAGTATTGACTCATGAATGAACTGACACATAGTATGATATTGTGTTCTAGTAATAATAGTTCTAGTATCTTCCTAAACTACCCTTATGGTAGTTTACTAGTAATCTAACTGGTATGTATGGACATGGATGTATACCCTTGCTACCCAAGGGTATTGATTGAACTGGAAGAACCTTTATGACTACATATGTACAAATGATATATAACTATTATTTAAACGACCTTTGGACGGGTACCCGATATCCCACCAGACCACATCTCAAGCGTGAAAAGGAAATAGGGTGGCTAGCCTTCCTGAGTCTTTTAAACATTACTCATATAAATATACATATATAGGCATGTAATTTATAATATAAAATCATAAAGTAAGTTTTGTAAAACCTTTGAACATAATTATTATCTTAAGAAAAGATCGACTTGATGTCAATCTATAAAACAATTTGAAGGCATGGGTTTGATAAAACAGTTTAGTATAAAGAAACATTTGTTTGAAACACAGTTGTAAATAAGTTTGAAATGTAATATACAGAGTAAAATGTACAGTGTAATAAAGAGTTGTAAACACATAAAGTGTTTATGAAAAACATTTGAAGCAAACTGTTTGGTAAAACGGCTAATGAATAGCCAATCATTTGAATGTTGCTTACTAATCACATGTGAATGATATAGTAACTAGCATTATTCTAATTGTATCCCCCCCCCCATAAAACATTTAAAAATGGTTAAAACATTGATTAAGGGGTATGAACTCACCTGTAGTAAGTGGATCGGAAGGAAGTGTCGGACAAGTGCTTGGTGTCAAGTGAATGACTTAGATACGCACAAAGATCCTAATAACATATAAGGATATATGTATATACACAATTAGTCTTTAAACAACTAATAAACAAAGTTAAGACACTCTAGGACATGTTAAACACTTTATACAAGTGTTATAAGTCTCAAGGGTTGCATCTAATTGTTGTAGGGAAAGGCTAGTGTGTTTGGGGTTCAACGGTAAACTCCGTTGGAGTATACGGTTTTCATAACCATTACCTAAGGAGTTTACGGCAGTAAACTCAAGGGTTTACGGTCGTAAACTCTACACTTTATGACCATTTGTTGGTTTGAAGTCTTCTAAGCTATTCCAAGCATTCCTACTTCATGATTTAGCCTTAGGAAGTGTTGTGTGGAATCAAAACACTCCTAAATGGAGTTTACGGTCTAAGGACCATTTCTCCATGAGTTTACTACCTTAAACTCATGAGTTTACTACCTTAAACTCCTAAGTTTGGTATTTGGCAGTTTTCAAGTGCTTAGCTCAAACATGGCACTAGTCTAGGTTAGATTCTAGCCATAAGGAACAACCATGGGCATTTATGGGACATTTACACCACATTTGAGGTGTTTACGGTTTTGGGAGATCCGCAAACCGTAAACAAATAAAAATATATGGTTTTGGTGCTTTTGTGTGATACACTCATCAAGGATGGATCTAAACAAGTCCTTAAGGCATTGTGAAGCATCTGGACACCCTAAAGCACCCTAAGGCACTATATTGGGTGTTTACGGTTTTGGGAGCCTCCCAAAATCGTGAACACATTGTTCTTGGTGTTCTTGGGACTTTTCCTTGGTATAAACATGTATAGCAAGCTTAAAATGACTAGGATAGAAGTACTTACATAGAGGAAGCTTGAAATGAACTTTAAATCCAAGAACACTTAGTGTGTGTTCTTGGTGTTCTTGGTGTTTTGGGAAACTAATCAAAACACAAAAATGGATGGATTAAAGGATGTACAATCACTAGATTAAGTGATATACTAACTTGAAATGGTTAGAACACTTACAACTTTGAAGATTTTGAATTAAATCTTGGATGATACTTGAGAGGATATTTTGGAGTTTACTCTTTTGACATTTGGGGAGTAAACACAAATGACTAGCTTTTTGGGGAGTAAACTCATACATAAGTATGAGTTCACGGTTTTTGGGTGATTTTTCAACCCAACTATAAAAGTTTGGTCGCGAATTTCTCAGACGCAAAGCGTTTGCGGTTTTTAAAATTCAAAACCAGAGACGGCACTTTCTTTCACCCGTTCGTTTAAAAATAATATTAAAATAATCAAACAAACTTTATATTTCTTAAAAATAAGAAATAATAACATTGACTTATGATACGAAGTGGTTGACTTGTAGGGTTTGACCGAATGAAAATTTCGGGTTGTCACAATCTGTTCCCACTTCCATTCGGGAATCTCAAGCGGCTACAATTTACCGTGCGGACGCTGGTGTTCGGCCTTAACCTGTCGACAAGTCAGGCGCCTCTCAACAAACCATGCAACATCTCTTTTCATACAGGGCCACCAATACTCCTTCTTTAGGTCCAAATACATTTTTGTAGCCCCAGGATGAATCGAGAATTTCGATCGATGCGCTTCCTCCATCAAAATAGTACGCGTACCGCCCACAAACGGTACCCAAATCCAACCCTAAAAAGGAATAAGCCCTCGACCATCTGTAACGAATCCTGATACCTGACCGACAACTCGCTCCCTCTTCTGGTTTTCTGGTCTCGCAGCCTCAGCCTGAGCTCCTCGAATGGTATCCAAAATCGGGGTCACCACTGTCAACCTCATACAAATATCTCGGATCGGGGCGCTTTCTGCCCTACGGCTCAAAGCATCGGCCACCACATTAGCCTTGCCCGGGTGGTACAGGATCTTACAATCATAATCCTTCACCACGTCCAACCATCTCCTCTATCGCATATTCAGATTTGGCTAATCCATCAAGTATTTCAGACTCTTGTGGTCCGTGTAGATGGTACACCGAACCCCATAAAGATAGTGCTGCCATATCTTGAGGGCAAACACCACAACCCCTAATTCCAGGTCGTGGGTGGGATATCTCGACTCATGACGCTTCAACGGCCTCGAAGCATATGTTATAACGTGTCCCCTCCGCATAAGCACTGCCCCCAAACCCGATATAGATGCATCACAGTATACCACAAAATCCTCCATTCCTTCTGGGAGTGCAAGCACCGGGGCCTTGCACAATTTCTGACGAAGGGTCTTGAATGAGGACTGCTGCTCCGGTCCCCACGAAAATGCAACACCCTTCCGGGTCATCTTAGTAAGTGGCACGGAGATCTTGGAGAAATCCTTGATAAACCTCTGATAATAGCCGGCCAATCCCAGAAAACTACTGATCTCGGTGGGCGATCTCGGCACCTCCCATCTCAACACTACCTCAATCTTGGCCGGATCGACCAATATCCCTTTCTGGTTAACAAGGTGTCCAAGGAACTGGACCTCTCACAACCAGAAATCGCACTTGGAGAATTTGGCATACAGCTTCTCCGATCTCAATACCCCAAGAATTTCCCTCAAATGTTCCTCATGCTGCTCCCTAGACCTCGAATATACCAAAATATCATCAATGAATACGATCATCGACTGATCTAGCATCGGCCTGCACACGCAGTTCATAAGATCCATGAACGCAGCCGGGGCATTGGTGAGGCCTAAAGGCATCACCACAAACTCATAATGCCCATAACGAGTTCTGAATGCAGTCTTCTGAATATTTTCATCCCAAACCCTCATATGATGATATCTCGATCTCAAGTCTATCTTGGAGAACCAAGATGCCCCCTGCAACTTATCGAACAGATCATCGATCCTAGGTAACGGATACCGGTTCTTAACCGTCAACTTGTTCAACTCCCGGTAATCGATGCACATCCGGTGCGAACCATCGTTTTTCTTGACAAATAAAATCGACACTCCCCAGGGTGAGTTACTCGGTCGAATAAACCCATTTCCTAACAACTCCTGAAGCTGCGAGGATAACTCTTGCATTTCTGGTGGAGCGAGGCGATAAGGCGCCTTGGCGATGGGCGCCGCTCCCGGAACCAGATCGATACGGAACTCCGCTTGCCTTTCCGGAGGCATACCTGGTACCTCTTCGGGGAACACATCCGAAAACTCGCATACTAATGGAACGTCGTCAACCGAATTGGGCCTCCCCGCGGCCACTTGAGTGTCCATCACGTAGGCTATGAATCCATTGCAACCCTGCTGCAAACTTTGCCTCGCCCTGGCAGCTGAACAAAACGCTGACCCACACCGGGTCCCCTCGCCATACACAATAAGCACTCCCCCACTAGGGTCTTGAATAGTCACCAGCTGTCTCTCGCAGTCAATGATTGCCGCAAACTTACTCAACCATTCCATGCTCACGATGACGCAGACATCCCCCATCGCTATAGGAACCAACTCTATAGGGAACTTGACTGCAAAAATCTCGAGCACACATCCTCGAATCACGTCAGTGGCGTTTACCGCTTTCTCATCCGCTATAGAAACTCGTAGGGATCGACTCATCACCTCCCGATCAATACCGATGTGCTGGATACAAGCCAACGATACAAAAGACCGACTCACACCCGAGTCAAATAATACCAAAGCAGCTACAGAATTCACAAGGAAAGTACCTACGCATATCATAATATAAGCACAATATCTTAGCATAAAAGTAAATACACAAAAGAATATACACCAGCTACGACATCAGGCGCCGCGCGGACCTCCTCCGCAGTCAACTGAAAAGCTCTCCCACGAGCCTTCGGAGCCTCGGCTTTCACCGGCCGAGTCTCGGTAACCCTGGCAGTAGGCGCATATCCCTGGCAAAGTTGGCGGCACTCGGCCTTCCGATGGCCAGTCTGGTTGTAATGAAAGAAAACCATGAATCCCTTGGGGAAATCCCTAGCAATGTGCCCCTCCTTGACACACTTGTAGCACACACCCGATCGACATGCCCCCTCATGACCCTTGCCGTACTTTCCGCAAGTGCGGCCCTTCTGTCCTCCCGTCCTCGAATCGGCAGACTTGATCCGCTTGGCTGTCGGCTGGGACTGAGCCGGCCGCCGATCCACCCGTTGGGACTCGACCTCCTCCCTGGCATGGGTCTCCAACTCGATCTCTCGCTTCCTGGCATTCGCCTGGAGCTCAGCAAAGGTCTGGTATGACGAGTTCGATACGAACTCCCGGATATCCCTCCTCAGCACACCCAAATATTGGCTCATCCGAGCCTTCTCCGTTAACACCTGCTCAGGGCAAAACATTGCCCTCTCATGAAACATCCAAGTGATCGCCATAACAGAATCATTACCCTGCTTGAGGGTCAAGAACTCCTGAACCAACCATTCCCTCTCCACTGGGGGAACATACTCGTCTCTGAACATAGCAGTAAATCTGTAACAACCCGAAATTTCCATATCATTTACTGTAACTCCTTCGTAGTACAATTCGCGCAACTGATCGTCGTTCCGATTTCGATTTCCGATCTTCCATTTAAATTAAGTCATTATCTAGTACACAATTAAAATGACTTAATGGGTGTCTTAATACATTTAGAAATCATTTTAACACCCAACTTTAGTGATCGGAATATTACTAGTAATTACCGTGTCGGGTTACGGTAACTCAATCGGGTACGACCAAAAGCCTCGTCTAACACCGGTATCGGGTAGAATTCCACCGTGTCCAAAACTTAAACACTATATAAATGTGTTTAAGACTTCATTTGAAGCCTTTGGCCAATTTCTCACTAAACTCTTACAACCTCTCTCCTCAAGCTAGAATTAAGGTCCAAATCACAAGTTTAAGGCTTCAAATCTTTAAGGTAACCTCCCTAACATGTTATTCAACACCTTTAGCCTTCAAATTGATGAATTAATTGAGTTTTGGGACCAAGAACTTGAGTTTACGGCCAAGGAGCAAGCTTGGGCCGTAAACTCCATTAAATGGGGTTTTAAGCTCTTAAACTCCTTCCTAGACTCAATTGGACTTTAGATATGGCTATGGGACTTCAAGATATGGACTTAGAACATTTGAAACTTTGATTTTGAGCCATTTGAAGGAGTTTACGGCCAAGGCATAAGCTTGGGCCGTAAACTCATGTAAAAGGGGTTTTTCATGCCCTTAAACCCTCCCAAATCACTTCTATGGCTTTGAGATGAATTATAGGACATTGGTTTTAGCATTTGGACACTTGAAACATGAATTTTGGGGGATTTAGATGAGTATACAGCCAAGGAGAGTGCTTGGGCCATAAACTCCCCAAAACTTGACATAAATCCAATTCTAAGGTGTTAGAAAGCCATCCAACACCACCAAAAGCCTTGGAATAAATCAAGGGACCAACCAAAAATACTTTAAGGGCCTAAAACACATCATTTGTGGGATTTATAAGAGTTTACGGCCAAGGCTTGTTCTTGGGCCGTAAACTCCAAGATTTTTGGTGTTAGAATGCAAACTAAACACCCCTAAAGCCCTTAGATGAATTTTAGAAGCCCTTCTATACAAGTTTTAGACCTTGAAACACTTTGTATGACCCTACAGAAGAGTTTATGGCCATGAGTAGGGTCTCATGGGCCGTAAACTCCATAACACCCCTCAAATGTCCCATAAAACTCAAGCTAGGCCTTGGAATAATCCTATTAATCACATGTGATTTGTTTTAACAACATTTAACACCATTTTCATGAAGATTAAGGAGTTTACGGCCAGGAGCCTATACTGGGCCGTAAACTCCCATAAAATAATCATTTTGATGATTTAAATTCATTACAAGTGTTCCAAGGCAATTTAGATAATCCATTCTAGCAACCCCTATGTCCATTTGAGCCCTTAAACCATCAAAACCACACCCACATGAGTTTACGGCCGTAAACTCATGTATATATGTGTTCCATAGTTGTAAAATCATTTAAATGTTTACTCTTGGGGAGTAAACTCAAGTCCCAAGTCCCTAGTGCAATTACAAGTCCGAAGATGTCACCCGGGTCACTCCAAACGCTCGTTTTGAGGTATTTAACCTCATTGGAGTGTAATGTTCCATATGATTAGTGAATGTATCTCTAATTGTATATATATGGACATTATATCATTTTACATAGGGTCATCGCGAGTAATCAAACCCCGAACCAACGTATAGCATTCAAAACCGACACGTTTCCGAGTCCGGTGAGTTCATACCCCTACCCTTTTTCACTGTTTTTCACTGTTTTCAGGGGGGAACACAAGCAAAGTACAAGTGAATACTTGTACTCAAAACATGTTTTCAAATGTGTGTTTCATATTATTATGCTTTTATAACTGATTACTACAACTGATAACAGATCGAACATACAGATCACGTAACATATATTTGTGAAATAAGTCTTTAAACTAGTATGTTATACATATATTTCACAAATGGTTTTCCACATTTTATCAGTTAAAAGCATAACATTAAACATTTGAATATAACACATGTACAATGTTTTGTCCTCGGTAACACTCCCCACACATATACGAGTGGAGGACTATCATATTATTACTAGTAAATTTGTTATTCCTGTATAATTGGAGACACGTCCTCGGAGAACACTCCACCCAGATTACGCGGGTGGAGGACTACACCCATAACCAGAATCTCTGGTATTTAGAGAGCATGACTTGAGTGTATAGATCTATACGGGGCTGACTACCCCACACCTGGCTGCTAGCTACAGCCGAACCGAAATGGTTCAAGGGTGACGAAAGTCATAAGTATGTAGACGACTTATTGCCACATGTGGACTACTTATTGCCACAGGTTTCAGTCTATTGTATGGTTATGGAACTCGCAATTAGGATAACAGAGATTTACTTACAGTAATAATGGATTACTTTATACATCGTTTACATCTTTTACATCTTTTACTTACTGTAACTAACATTCAGGAAGGTACGGGACTTTCCTGGGGAAAACATGGAACCTAATCGCGATTACATCTTTTATATCTTTAACATCGTTTACATTAGATACATACATGCAGGAAAGCATGGGGCTTTCCTGGGTAACACTTACATAACTAGAAAGAGTAACAAACTGGATAACATTACATCTTTTACAATTTGTAACATACAATAAGGAAAGTATGGGACTTTCTTGGTAACACATTAACCAGTCAGATAACCAACTATACATTTTCACATGAGTAAACATGTTTTCAGTGTACAAACTTACCATACTTTACATTTGTGAAACAATAACCAACTTTTAAGAAAATACGGGATTTTCTTGGTGTACATAACATTTCAGAAACAGAAAGGAAACCGATACATTTTCGTAAAACAAAACCGCTTATGAACTCACCAGCTTTATGCTGATTTTCAAACCGCTTGTGTTCTCAGGTCAGCGTTAGAACAGGTACCCGAAGATTCCTTTTGCTCGAAGACGGAGTACATGAAGATCCGTTTCATTTTGTCTATATATACTATGTATCACAACTGTACAAACTTTACTTTTGAACAACTGTAAAACTTTTATTATGTAATGTAATGGTTGTTTTACTTTACTTACTATGTGCATTTGATTTGATACTCAACGTGGAGTCAACCCCGGAAATGATTCCGCCTTCGGTTTTCGGGGTGTGACAGATTGGTATCAGAGCCCTTTTTTATAGTGAATGAAGTATACCAAACCTTACATGGTATAAAACTATAAACACTAAAGGGCCTAAGTGCTCTGAATTAAAAGTATCTTCAAACTACAAGTATTTTCAAAAGTATACAAGTATACCGAACCGTCGTCATCCGTAACCACAAGTAGAACAAAACATAAGTAAATGGGTGTAGTGTACTACGGTTAAACCTGGGAAGTTATGTAGTCGTGTCTAGGGTCAATATAGCCTGGCCAACTATATTCATTCGAGACACGGCCAACATGTGCTTGGGAGTGACTGTGGTATGTGGCATGCCTAAAACTTACCCTAATATCCCAAACATCGAATCATTGTCGTAAACAATTCATGAAATACTATGGGAGTATTTCTCGATCCCGATCCTCTGTAGTAATCCTTATTCAAGTGGTTTTCTGTGATCATTCTTAGCGATAAATTATCTGTTCGATAACTCTTTCCTGCTTTATCGCTTACTTGAATCATATAACTGTCATAACTATCGATTCAATGTAGAGGACTTACCATCCTCTTTTCCTTGATCTTATTAGATCAAGATGCCTCCCCGAAAGAGACCTAGCTCAAAGAACAATGATAATCCTTCCTCGCCGCCACCTCCTCCCCAGTTCGATCTAACATCACTCCAGACATGATGACCGCTGCGATGGTAGCAGCTATGTCACAAATGAACCCTAGTGGTTCAGGTGGTGGTACTCAATCTCAAAACCCTGAGGGTAGCCAGGGACAGCAAAGAGGGGGTTCCTACAAGGATTTCATGAATGCGAAACCAACATCTTTTAATGGCGCTGGAGGTGTCATTTCCTTATCTCGATGGTTCGAGAAAATTGAGTCCATCTTTGAAATCTGTGCTTGTGCGGAGTCCGATAAAGTCAAATTCGCAGTCTGTACTTTCGTGGATAAAGCCTTGACTTGGTGGAATGGCCGAGTCAAATCTCTGACCTTACCCGTAGCCAATGCCATGGGCTGGGAGGCCATGAAAGAACTTCTCATTGTCGAGTACTGCCCTCGTGGTGAAATGCAGAAATTAGAGCACGAGCTCTGGAACCTGAAGATGAAAGGTTCCGACATTGCTGCATATACTTCCCGATTTGATGATCTCGCACTTCTCTGCCCGGGATTAGTCACTCCTGAAAACAAAAAGATCGAAAGGTTCATTTGGGGGTTATCTCAACCAATAAAGAGTCACGTTTTGGCTGCTCGTCCGGATACCTATGATAGTGCCAAGACTTTAGCTCAAATTCTGATTGATCACAGTGACGATGTTAAGGAAATCACTACCACTTCTGAGCCGACTCAAAGGAGTGGTGAAAAGAGGAAATTCTGGAAGAAGAAGAAGGGTCAATCTTCTCAAGGATCATCCAAGAAACAACAGACGGTGGCAGTCCATGCTGCTACTACTACTCCTGTTGCTGCTGTTTCTGCCATGGGATCCACAGCCTCAACTCCTACCAGTAAATATGCTAGTAACCTTCCTCTGTGTGACAAATGTAAATACCATCATCATCCTGGTCCCTGTCGAGAATTGTCTTGCACCAACTGTGGTAAGAAAGGGCACACTGTTCGATACTGCAGAACTCCTACCCAATCAGCCAACCAATCATCAGGAGCAGGTGTTAGTCAAGCCTGCTACAACTGTGGAGAAGTTGGACACTTTAAAAGGAACTGTCCCAAGAAGTCAACTGCTGATAACACTGGAAGAGTTTTAACCATGGGATGGGAGGAAGCAGTTGTTGATCCCACTGTTGTTTCGGGTACGTTCCTTCTCGAGAACTCATATGCTAGTATTCTTTTCGATTCGGGTGCTGAAAGGAGTTTTGTTAGTCATGCATTCAAACATAATCTAAAACCAAATCCTCAACCACTAACCGAAATGTTTACCGTCGAGATGGCTAACGGTGAGAAAGAAAGCGCTAACGATGTATTCATAGATTGTACGCTTACCCTAAATGATCACTCATTTCCTGTAGATCTCATGACCGTTTCCATTAAGAGCTTTGATGTTATCATTGGCATGGATTGGTTGAGTCCCAATCATGCTGACATTCTTTGTTACGAAAAAGCCATCCGTCTCAATCTTCCTTCGGATCAAACTCTCGTAATCTATGGCGATAAACCCAGTTCCAACCTTCATATCATTTCTTGCATCAAAGCTCGAAAGCTCCTTCGAAAGGAGTGTGTTGCATTCTTAGCTCATGTGATCAACGAGAAACAAGAAGTTAGAGACCTCGCGAGCATCCCCGAAGTCTGTAACTTTCCCGATGTGTTTCCCGAAGAACTTCTAGGAATTCCTCCCGAACGATAGGTCGAGTTCCGTATTGACCTAATTCCTGGAGCTACTCCCGTAGCAAAACCTCCATATCGCTTAGCTCCGGCAGAAATGCAGGAGTTATCCAGTCAACTCAATGAGTTGCTCAGTAAAGGATTCATTAGACCAAGTTCCTCACCCTGGGGAGCTCCGATTCTGTTCTTAAAAAAGAAAGATGGATCCTTTCGGATGTGTATCGACTATCGTGAACTGAACAAGTTGACCGTTAAGAACCGATATCCTCTTCCAAGAATAGACGACCTCTTCGATCAACTCCAGGGAGCCAGCTACTTTTCTAAGATAGACCTTCGGTCAGGGTACCATCAGTTACGAGTCCAGGAGAATGATGTTCCCAAGACAGCTTTTAGGACTCGGTATGGACACTACGAGTTCGTAGTGATGCCCTTCGGTCTAACCAATGCACCAGCTGTGTTCATGGACTTGATGAACCGGGTGTGTCGTCCCTTCTTAGACAAATTCATCATCGTGTTCATTGATGATATCCTCGTATACTCCCGAAGCGAAGGAGACCACAAACAACACTTGAGGCTAGTGTTGGAAACCCTTAGATCCGAAAAGCTATACGCGAAATTTTCCAAATGTGAATTCTGGATACGGAAGGTAACCTTCCTCGGTCACGTGGTAAGCGAGGAGGGTATTCATGTAGATCCTTCCAAGATTAAAGCGATAGAGAATTGGTCGACACCGAAAACACCCACAGAAATTCGTCAATTCTTGGGTCTCGCCGGCTACTATCGACGATTCATTCAAAACTTTTCCAAAATCGCCAAACCTTTAACCACTCTAACACAGAAAGGTATACCCTTTTGTTGGAGTGATAAACAAGAAACCGCATTCCAAATATTAAAGAAAGCCTTATGCAGCGCGCCTGTCCTGTCTCTGCCCGAAGGGACAGAGGACTTCGTTGTCTACTGCGATGCGTCTAATCAAGGTTTAGGCTGTGTGCTTATGCAAAGAGGAAAGGTGATTGCCTATGCCTCTAGACAGCTGAAAGCACACGAGGTCAACTATACCACACATGACTTGGAACTAGGAGCAGTAATCTTCGCATTGAAGATTTGGAGACATTATCTCTACGGAACCAAGTGCACGATCTTCACTGATCACAAAAGTTTGCAACACATCTTTAATCAAAAAGACTTAAACATGAGGCAACGGCGATGGGTAGAATTACTCAGTGATTATGAGTGTGAAATCCGTTACCACCCCGGCAAGGCCAATGTGGTAGCAGATGCCCTTAGCCGAAAGGATAGTGCAGACCACAAAGTGAGGAACCAGACGATGACCATCCATTCCAACTTACCCATGCAAATCCGAGAAGCTCAGTATACAACCCTCAAACCCAAGAACGTGTCAGATGAAACCTTGAGAGGGATGGAAAAGAAACTTGAGATCAGAGGTGACGGAGTTCACTGTTTCATGAATCGAATCTGGATCCCCAAATCCGGTGGATTCAGGGAAATAGTCATGGAGGAAGCACACCGAACCAAATACTCTGTTCACCCGGGTTCGGACAAGATGTACCTGGATCTCAAGAAACAATACTGGTGGCCGAACATGAAAGCTGAGATAGCTACATTTGTGGGCAAGTGTATAACTTGCGCCAAAGTCAAAGTCGAACATCAGAAGCCTTCAGGTCTACTCCAACAACCCGAGATTCCCGAGTGGAAATGGGAGATGATTACCATGGACTTCATCACCAAACTACCCAAGTGTTCTAGTGGGTACGATACCATTTGGGTAATTGTCGATCGCTTGACAAAATCCGCTCACTTCATCCCGATCAAAGAATCATACAAGATGGAGAGACTCGCGCGAATCTACATCCAGGAGGTAGTACGTCTACACGGTGTACCTGTATCCATTATTTCTAATCGAGATAGTAGGTTTACCTCCAGATTCTGGCAATCTCTTCAGAAAGCCCTTGGAACCAAACTAGATATGAGCACGGCATATCATCCTCAGACTGATGGACAGAGTGAGAGAACAATCCAAACCCTGGAGGACATGCTTCGGGCATGTGTCATTGACTTTGGAAAGTCGTGGGATACACATCTATCCTTGATCGAGTTCTCGTACAACAACAGTTACCACACCAACATTAGGGCTGCTCCGTTCGAAGCCCTATACGGTCGTAAGTGCAGATCCCCTCTGTGCTGGGCTGAGGTGGGGGATACACAGTTAGTCAGGAGTCGAGTCCCCGACAGTGCTCTCACTGGTCCTGAAATCATCCGCGAAACCACCGAAAAGATCATTCAAATCCGTAACCGACTGAAAGCCTCACATGATCGTCAAAAGAGTTACGCTGATAATCGTCGGAAACCACTAGAATTCCAGGTTGGAGACCGTGTCCTGTTAAAAGTCTCGCCCTGGAAAGGCACTGTACGCTTTGGTAAGCGTGGGAAACTTAATCTGAGGTACATTGGACCCTTTGAGATCCTCTCCAGGATCGGTCCAGTTGCCTATAAACTTCATTTACCTCATGAACTCAGTAACATTCATCCAGTCTTCCATGTTTCAAATCTCAAAAAGTGCCTATCCGATGAAACCCTAACAATTCCCTTAGACGAGATCGAAATCAATGAAAACCTCAACTTTGTGGAGGAACCGATCGAAATCATGGATCGAGAAGTCAAACGTACAAAACAAAGTCGCATCCCATTAGTGAAGGTTCGCTGGAATGCCAAGCGGGGACCGGAATTCACTTGGGAACGGGAAGATTCAATGAAACAGAAGTATCCACAACTCTTTTCTTATCCATGATTTGTATCTTGTCTTATGTTCTAAACTTGAATTTCGGGACGAAATTCCCTTTAACAGGGGGATAATGTAACAACCCGAAATTTCCATATCATTTACTGTAACTCCTTCGTAGTACAATTCGCGCAACCGATCGTCGTTCCGATTTCGATTTCCGATCTTCCGTTTAAATTAAGTCATTATCTAGTCCACAATTAAAATGACTTAATGGGTGTCTTAATACATTTAGAAATCATTATAACACCCAACTTTAGTGATCGGAATATTACTAGTAATTACCGTGTCGGGTTACGGTAACTCAATCGGGTACGACCAAAAGCCTCGTCTAACACCGGTATCGGGTAGAATTCCACCGTGTCCAAAACTTAAACACTATATAAACATGTTTAAGACTTCATTTGAATCCTTTGGCCAATTTCTCACTAAACTCTTACAACCTCTCTCCTCAAGCTAGAATTAAGGTCCAAATCACAAGTTTAAGGCTTCAAATCTTTAAGGTAACCTCCCTAACATGTTATTCAACACCTTTAGCCTTCAAATTGATGAATTAATTGAGTTTTGGGACCAAGAACTTGAGTTTACGGCCAAGGAGCAAGCTTGGGCCGTAAACTCCATTAAATGGGGTTTTAAGCTCTTAAACTCCTTCCTAGACTCAATTGGACTTTAGATATGGCTATGGGACTTCAAGATATGGACTTAGAACATTTGAAACTTTGATTTTGAGCCATTTGAAGGAGTTTACGGCCAAGGCATAAGCTTGGGCCGTAAACTCATGTAAAAGGGGTTTTTCATGCCCTTAAACCCTCCCAAATCACTTCTATGGCTTTGAGATGAATTATAGGACATTGGTTTTAGCATTTGGACACTTGAAACATGAATTTTGGGGGATTTAGATGAGTATACAGCCAAGGAGAGTGCTTGGGCCATAAACTCCCCAAAACTTGACATAAATCCAATTCTAAGGTGTTAGAAAGCCATCCAACACCACCAAAAGCCTTGGAATATATCAAGGGACCAACCAAAAATACTTTAAGGGCCTAAAACACATCACTTGTCGGATTTATAAGAGTTTACGGCCAAGGCTTGTTCTTGGGCCGTAAACTCCAAGATTTTTGGTGTTAGAATGCAAACTAAACACCCCTAAAGCCCTTAGATGAATTTTAGAAGCCCTTCTATACAAGTTTTAGACCTTGAAACACTTTGTATGACCCTACATAAGAGTTTACAGCCATGAGGAGGGTCTCATGGGCCATAAACTCCATAACACCCCTCAAATGTCCCATAAAACTCATGCTAGGCCTTGGAATAATCCTATTAATCACATGTGATTTGTTTTAACAACATTTAACACCATTTTCATGAAGATTAAGGAGTTTACAGCCAGGAGCCTATACTGGGCCGTAAACTCCCATAAAATAATCATTTTGATGATTTAAATTCATTCCAAGTGTTCCAAGGCAATTTAGATAATCCATTCTAGCAACCCCTATGTCCATTTGAGCCCTTAAACCATCAAAACCACACCCACATGAGTTTACGGACGTAAACTCATGTATATATGCGTTTCATAGTTGTAAACTCATTTAAATGTTTACTCTTGGGGAGTAAACTCAAGTCCCAAGTCCCTAGTGCCATTACAAGTCCGAAGATGTCACCCGGGTCACTCCAAACGCTCGTTTTGAGGTGTTTAACCTCATTGGAGTGTAATGTTCCATATGATTAGTGAATGTATCTCTAATTGTATATATATGGAAATTATATAATTTTACATAGGGTCATCACGAGTAATCAAACCCCGAACCAACGTATAGCATTCAAAACCGACACGTTTCTGAGTCCGGTGAGTTCATACCCCTACCCTTTTTCACTGTTTTTCACTGTTTTCAGGGGGGGGGGGGGACACAAGCAAAGTACAAGTGAATACTTGTACTCAAAACATGTTTTCAAATGTGTGTTTCATATTATTATGCTTTTATAACTAATTACTACAACTGATAACAGATCGAACATACAGATCACGTAACATATATTTGTGAAATAAGTCTTTAAACTAGTATGTTATACATATATTTCACAAATGGTTTTCCACATTTTATCAGTTAAAAGCATAACATTAAACATTTGAATATAACACCGGTACACTGTTTTGTCCTCGGTAACACTCCCCACACATATACGAGTGGAGGACTATCATATTATTACTAGTAAATTTGTTATTCCTATATAATTGGAGACACGTCCTCGGAGAACACTCCACCCAGATTACGCGGGTGGAGGACTACACCCATAACCAGAATCTCTGGTATTTAGAGAGCGTGACTTGAGTGTATAGATCTATACGGGGCTGACTACCCCACACTTGGCTGCTAGCTACAGCCGAACCGAAATGGTTCAAGGGTAACGAAAGTCATAAGTATGTGGACGACTTATTGCCACATGTGGACTACTTATTGCCACAGGTTTCAGTCTATTGTATGGTTATGGAACTCGCAATTAGGATAACAGAGATTTACTTACAGTAATAATGGATTACTTTATACATCGTTTACATCTTTTACATCTTTTACTTACTGTAACTAACATTCAGGAAGGTACGGGACTTTCCTGGGGAAAACATGGAACCTAATTGCGATTACAACTTTTATATCTTTAACATCGTTTACATTAGATACATACATGCAGGAAAGCATGGGGCTTTCCTGGGTAACACTTACATAACTAGAAAGAGTAACAAACTGGATAACATTACATCTTTTACAATTTGTAACATACAATAAGGAAAGTATGGGACTTTCCTGGTAACACATGATAAGTAAACAGAACAGTTTAACCAGTCAGATAACCAACTATACATTTTCACATGAGTAAACATGTTTTCAGTGTACAAACTTACCATACTTTACATTTGTGAAACAATAACCAACTTTTAAGAAAATACAGGATTTTCTTGGTGTACATAACATTTCAGAAACAGAAAGGAAACCGATACATTTTCGTAAAACAAAACCGCTTATGAACTCACCAGCTTTATGCTGATTTTCAAACCGCTTGTGTTCTCAGGTCAACGTTAGAACAGGTACCCGAAGATTCCTTTTGCTCGAAGACGGAGTACATGAAGATCCGTTTCATTTTGTCTATATATACTATGTATCACAACTGTACAAACTTTACTTTTGAACAACTGTAAAACTTTTATTATGTAATGTAATGGTTGTTTTACTTTACTTACTATGTGCATTGGATTTGATACTCAACGTGGAGTCAACCCCGGAAATGATTCCGCCTTCGGTTTTCGGGGTGTGACAAAATCTCTCCCAAGTCACGGCTGAAACCTCCACAAGAGTGAAGTTTGTCGTCACGAACTTCCACCAACCCTTTGCTCCCAGGCGGAGCTGGTTCAAAGCGAACCGTACCCTCAGATGCTCCGGACACGAACAAGTGTAGAAGCATCCCTCGATATCAGCAATCCATCTCATCGCAGCAATCAGATCCTGTGTCCCGTCAAACTCTGTTGGCTTCGTGTTGCTGAACTCCCGGAACAGCAACGAGTCACCTCCCTGTGGTCTGGCAGAGGCCACAGCTGCGGTAGCTGCAGCGGCTGCGGCCTCAGTCACCGCGGCGTACTACTCATCAGAAGTCTCCATCAGTGTGGTCTTAATAGACCCAAACATCTCCGGAATCTCGGCCCGGATCGCCACAGCCACCTCCTCTTGAATCATCTGACGAAGCTCCTCGTCACTCACACCGCTCGTGCCAGGTCTGTGGCGTGGTCCAACCATGATGCCTCTGAAATACAACATAAAAATATCAAAGACTCCATCGAGCATAACCGTACTCGATAACGCAACCCTACTCGGTCTCCGATACCCAAGGATTCTTACTTGGGTTGCCTACTGACCCGGTGTCTTCAGTAGTACGGGCCCAATACTACCAATTACAATGCATCAGTATTCACCCCAAGTCCTCCTCCCTAAACCCCGGATCATGAGTACTCTATTCTCGCTATGCACTAGCTACCCACTCGCTCTCAAAGCATCTCATAGCAGCAGTTTTCCCCTAGACTAAGGCATCCCAAATCAGGCCACTCTAGTCCTAATATGAATACCTAGTCTACTAGCATGCATATCATATCATAACACATATTGTAAGAGTATTTTGGGGATTTTACCGTTCGGGCGCTGGCTGACCGTACACACTGCTTCTCCTTTGGTTGTTTCGAAATTTCTTATTAGATTTTTATTGCTTTTATTAATTAAAATTTTTCTCAATTCCCGGGTTTGAGTTTAGTTACGCTCGAAGGTGTATCCGAATCCCTCAAACCAAGGCTCTGATACCAACTTGTAACAACGTAAATTTAAAACAAAATTTTCATTTTTGTAAGCATCAAAAACCATCAGTTAATGTTCCAAATTCAAACGTGAACAATGTTATCATAATGTAATACATCCCAATGATCATAAAATAGTTTTTCTCCGACAATGTGTACGAGCACGCCGGCGCCTTCCCACGGTCCTCGCTAGTACCTGAAACACATAACACAACAATTGTAAGCACTAATGCTCAGTGAGTTCCCCAAAATACAACTTACGCACATATACCTTTCCAGGCCCTGACCTTCTGGTCCAAGTGTCTCAGGGGACTTCCGTCCCGACTAGGTAGAGCTTTCGGTCCTACCCACGTCAACCTTACGGTCCACATCACAACGCCTTCCGGCCCATAACATATTCGCCTTCCGGCACATAACATAATGCCTTCCGGTCCATATCGAGCATATCATACAGGGCACGTATAAACGATTAACTTATCAAACACAATACATATATCTCATAACATATCCGACCTTCCGGTCGCACAGTCAAACCCTTCCGGGTACAGTATAGTGAGAAAAATCACGTTGTGGAAAGTCTAAGATCTCGCGTCCTCGCTATCTCCAAATCCCAACGACGACTCTACCTTGCCTAAACATAAAAATATCATTTAATACTCAAAGACTTCCACCACTAAAACTTTACCACTTATTATCATTCCTCTGATAGTAAAAGACCATTTTACCCTTTCTTAACCTAAAGTCCTCATGTTGACCAAAACCCTAAAAGTCAACAAAAGTCAACCCTGAGAGTACGCGGGGCGTACATCGCCAACCCATGGATCGGGGTCTCCACCCAGTACGCTGCGCGTACTGGAAGTTACGCCCAGCGTAACCATTAGATTCTAACACTCTTCATGTCTGGTCTTAATCGGTTAAGCCATTACTCCAACTTCTAGATCCGACTCTGATAATGTGTCTAAACCCATAAATTCGAGACCTTTAAGCCTTGGCATGGCTGTAAAGGCTCCAACACCTCTTAACAACATTCTATTCCAACTCAAGGGCCTAGATCTCATGCATGGAGCAATATTCACGTCCAAGATGCCATTTTTATGAGTCGACAACTCCAATAGACTAGAAATAAAAAGGATCTAAGCTTGTGGAGGCCATTTGCACAAAACGTCTCCACCTTTGGGACTAAAACCCTAGAAAATGGTACTTGAAGCATATATCATGAACCAAATGACAAGATCCGAACTTTTTACCTGATAATGAAGCTTTAACCCTTGCAAAGCTCAGATCTACACTTGAACACCACTTCTAGCCTTTCCAATGAGCTCTTCTTCTCCTTTGCAACCTTGGAATGGCACCACCAAGTTTAGAATATACACCAAATGGCTTAAGAACGAAGGTACACTCTATTTAGGGTTTCACTCTGAGGGATGGTGGCTAAGAAGTCTAGCCACACATTCCTTTTATAGCCCTCCAAAGGAATTAGGGTTTTTAGATCTGGGCAAGTTACGCCATGCGTAACCTTGGGTACGCCCAGCATACCTGAGGGTGAACGCGTCCAAATGAGGCGCGCGAGTACGTGGAGCGTACACCTTGTACGCCCAGCGTACTCGCTTATCATGAAAACCCTAAAATGACAACATAACATAAATAGAAGAATGCCTGGATTTCGGGCTGTTACATAAGGTGTTGATTTGAAATCATGATTTGGTTTATATGCTTGTTTCTTTTCTAAACATGTCTGAATATATATAGACTTTTACTGTTTAGAAGATTTGTTAAGCAAAACACTTGATTTTTTCGAAGACTTAATGTTATTCCAAAACACTTCTGTTCGAGCTTATCGGTTTGAAATGTTATTATCTCTCGAAAGTTTATCAACTTGATCTTTAAAATCTTGTGAATTGATTTTAAATTTTTGAGAAACAACTTCATCTTGCTTAGAAACATCTTCTTCTTTGTCAGTTTTTACAATCCAAACTTGTTTTGTTTTATCATTCTTTTCCGTCGTTTTGACACTTGTTGATTTCCCAGACCAATCTCGATTTGATTTTCGTCTTTGAAAGGTGTATGAATTTTTGGTAATATTATTTTCAACTGTGCTTTGATTCGAATGAACAATCATTTGACATGTTCTTGTTATCTTCTTCAAGAAACTTTTTAAATTCAGGTTTGATTTTAACAACATTTCCAGATGTGATAAACACTTGATTTGGAAAGATAACTGTAACAATGTAAATATTTCAAAATAATTTTTCATTTTTCAAACAACATAAACCATCATTCAATATTCACAAATATCATGTTTAGCAAATGTCATCATAATAAAAATACATCCCAAGATCATAAATAAATCTTCCGTCGGTGTGTACAGATCATGCATGCACCTTCCCACGGTCCTCGCTCGTACCTGAAACACATAACACAAAAACTGTAAGCATAATTCTTAGTGAGTTCCCCAATATACCACTTACACACATGCGCCCTTCCAGGCCATGAACTTCCAGTCCATGTGTTTCAACGGACTTCCGTCCCAACCCAGTGAACCTTCCGGCCCTACCCGTGTCTACCTTCCGATCCATAACTCCCTGATCTTCCTATCCACATCATAATGCCTCTGGCCCATAACATAATGCCTTCCAGCCCATAACAAGCATAGCATACATAGCACATACAAAACGGTTAACTAATCACATACAATGCATACATCTTATAGCATATACGTCCTTCCGGTCACACATAGGTACCCTTCCAGGTACAGTATAGTGAGAAGACAAACCTCGTAGGATGTCAAGAATCTCACGTGCTCGATATCTCTAAATCTCAAAACGACAACCCAACCCCGCCTATTCACAACGAATAATCATTCTAATTAATATAGGCTTCCAAGACTAAGCTACACCCTTTTTCACTATCCCATAGACGGGTAAAAGACCATTTCACCCCTCCTTGACTCAAAAGTCCACATGTTGACCAAAACCCTAAAAGTCAACAAAAGTCAACAACAAGCAGTACGCGGGGCGTACCAGCTCCTGTACGCGGGGCGTACTCTTGCATTCCAGAAACGGGGAACGCATCCCACTACGTGGCGCGTACTGGGATTACGCCTAACGTACTTCCCAGTTTCTCACTTCCTTCTTCTAATGTCTTAAACGATTAAGACACAACCCCATATTCCATATCTAGCTAAAATAATACCTCTTAGTCCATAAAGTCAAAACCTTTAAGCCTTGGCATGGCTAAAAGGTTCCCCACACCTTCTAACACCTTTCCTTTCCCCTCTAAGAGTCTAGATCTCATGCATGGCTCAATATCCACATCCAAGATTGCATTTTTATGAACATACAAATCATATAGTCCTGTAATATAATAGATCTAGGCCAATGGAGACTATTTGCTCATAAAGTCTCCATCTTGGGACCAAAAACCCTAGAAATTGGTCCAAGAAGCACACCATATAAACTACAAGGCAAGATTTGAACTTTTTACCTCAGGAAGAAGCTCCAACGTTTGTAGTCCTCAGATCTACACTTGTCCACCAACTTCTAGCCTCCACAATGGACTCCTCTTCTCTTTTACTACCTTGAAATGACACTTCGAAGCCTAGAACACCCACACCCAAGCTAAAAACGAAGGAAACGCTCTCTTAGGGTTTCTTTCTGAAAGGTAGTAACTGGGGGACAAGACCATTTCATTCCTTTTATAGCCCTCAAGTCATATTAGGGTTTTGAGTCTGGGTCGGTTACCCCCGACGTAACCTTAGGTACGCCCAGTGTACCCGGATGGAACTGCGTATAAAATAAGCACGCGAGTACGCGCAACGTACTCTTTGTACGCCCAGCTTACTCACTCAACACAAAGGACCAAAATAACATTTTGGAAAAGATGAAGGGCTAAATGGTCGTACCTGAATTTCAGGCTGTTACAATTCTCCCCCACTAGAACCAGACTTCGTCCCCGAAGTCTTAAACCGAAAACAACTTCAGATGCTGCTCCTGCATTTCCGACTCAGACTCCCATGTCAGCTCGGACCCCTTCCGATGCTGCCACTACAATTGCACCAAAGGCACTTCCTTGTTCCTCAGAACCTTAACCTTCCGATCCCTAACTGTCACCGGTCTCTCAACATAGTTCAGGCCTGCATCCACCTGAATATCCTCTAATGGTACCACTGCCGACTCGTCGGCTATACACTTTCTCAATTGCGACACATGGAAAGTGTCGTGAATTTGACCCAACTCCGCAGGTAGATCCAAATGGTAGGCTACCCTTCTAACCCTCGTGATTACCCTGAAAGGTCCAATATATCGAGGCCCCAACTTGCCCCTCTTCCTGAATCGGAGCACTCCTTTCCAAGGATAGACCTTTAGGAGTACGAGGTCACCGACCTGAAACTCGAGCTCGAACCGACGCCTGTCCGCATAACTCTTCTGGCGACTCTAAGCGGTCAACAACCTCTGCCTGACCTGCTTTATCTGCCTAGTCATCTGAAGCATGATCTCCATACTACCCATTACACGTTTCCCCACCTCTCCCCAGCGAATGGGGGTCCGACACCTCCTCCCATACAACAGCTCAAAGGGTGGCATACCAATGCTCGAATGATGGCTTTTGTTGTACAAAAACTCCGCCAAAGGTAAATATGTGTCCCAACTTCCGCCAAAATCCAAAACACATGCTCGGAGCATATCCTTGAGTGTCTAAATCGTCCGCTCACTCTGACCGTCCGTATGTGGGTGGTATGTGGTACTGAAATGCAGCCTCGTACCCAACTCCTCGTGAAACTTCTTCCAAAATCTGGAAGTAAATCGTACGTCTCGATCTGAAACAATCGACATCAGAACCCCATGCCGCGATACCACCTCCCTTACATACAACTCTGCCAACCTCTCAGTAGAAGAGCTCTCACTGATAGCATGAAAATGAGAGCTCTTCGTCAACCTATCCACAATCACCCAAATAGCATCGACTCCCCTTGCAGTCCTTGGCAATTTGGTGATAAAATCCATGGTAATTTGTTCCCACTTCCACTCGGGAATCTCCAGCGGCTGTAGCTTACCATTCGGATGCTGGTGCTCGGCCTTAACCTGGCAACAAGTTAGGCACCTCTCAACGAACCATGCAACATCCTTTTTCATACAGGGCCACCAATACTCCTTCTTTAGGTCCAGATACATCTTAGTGGCCCCAGGATGGATTGAGAACCTCGATCGATGTGCCTGTTCCATCAAAATGGTACACGTCCCGCCCACAAACGGTACCCAAATCCGACCCTGAAATGTCATAAGTCCCCGACTATCGATAACGAACTCCGATACCTGCCTGACAACTCGCTCCCTCTTTCGGTTTTCTGGTCTCACAGCCTCAGCCTGGGCCCCTCGGATGGTGTCCAATACCAGAGTCATCACTGTCTATTTCATACAAACGTCTCGAATCGGGGCGCTCTCCGCCCTATGGCTCAAACCATCGGCTACGACATTAGCCTTTCCCGGGTGGTACAGGATCTCACAATCATAATCCTTCACCACATCCAACCATCTCCTCTGGCGCATATTTAGGTTGGGCTGATCCATCAAGTACTTCAGACTCTTGTGGTCCATGTATATGGTACACCGAGCCCCATACAGATAGTGACGCCGGATCTTGAGGGCAAACACCACAACCCCCAGCTCCAGATCGTGGGTGGGATATCTCGACTCATGAGGATTTAGCTGCATCGATGCATACGTTATCACGTGTCCCCTTTGCATAAGCACTGCCCCTAACCCAGATATTGATGCATCACAGTATACCAATGACTTTAGCAGGTACTTCTTTTTGGTGATGCTTAGGCTTTGATATTGCTCAATGACTTTAGCAGGTACTTCCCAACACTTATTCCTTAAGTTTACTAGACTAAAACTCCTTAGAATGACCTTTAACAAGGCTAGAACTCATTACTAATGAGTCTAACACTCAGTTGAGTTGACTGGCTGAGCTTTCAAAGAAAAAAAATTTCGGGTTGTCACATTCACCTTTTGCCACTACATACATTACTTTTTTTTATTCCCTGACTTCCTCCAAACGTTCGACATAATATATTTCATCTTTGATCTTATTTTTCTTTTCTTCTTTATTCCTTAGCATACAATCACTTGCCATGTGATTAGTGATGGGTTTTGGTCATAAGACATCCTATATGCTCATAAAAACCCTAATGCTTGGATCTAGGTTTCTCTATTGTACATGCTTTGAATCCAAGACAATAAACCCTAATTCTAGCATGTAAGTCATCATATTAACATGTAATTAGGTTTAGAACATACCTTGATTGTTATGTAGCAATAACAATCCTAATTCCTCCTTGAATTTGCTTTGGAAGGCTTAGAGTCACAAGTGTCACTCCTCTAATGGCTTACAAACACCATAAGCAAGAGGTGAGAGGTTAGAATTCGTATCTAGGACCTCTTCAGAAGGGATACACGAATTCATGACCCTAGGGGTGTTTATATAGGTGTAGAGATAGGGTTTCAGTCATTATCCTTATCTAGTTGATTATCCATTAAGCAACCAATAAGATAATCCTTGAATCCTTATCATACTCGAATTCTAAGGCTTTCCAACCTTAAATTCGTCCACCATATAAATAAGATAATCCTTACCTTATTTTGTAACTATCACATAATTACAAATCAGCCCCTCTAGTTTAATTAATTACATTTGATCACAAAACTAATTCTTAATTAATTATTGACCAATATTAATTAAACAAATATGATTTCTCCTTTAATATATTATTCTTATAACATATTAATAAATCATATTATCCTCTCTCTCTTTATTCATTTCTCCAATCAAGTTGCTTTGGTGAAGGCAACCCAAAAGGACCATGCACCATCGGGTCAAGTACATACCAAAATAGTTATGGACTTAGACACTAATCCAACAGTCTCCCACTTGGATAAGTCTAACAACTATTCTGCGTATGACTTCAGATCCCGATCTGCAATCGTAGCTTTCCAAAGCCGCTGTCAACTCTGATCATATCAGATACGCGTGTCCTTAGATAAGGGATCATATATTCCTCCATTCTAGATATCGTATGAGATATGATTTCTAATCATTCTCTTTGTACTATATCTCGATTTCCGATTTATGACGACAGACTAACTGAACAAATCAAATTAGCCCTAGTCCGGCCGAGCATTTACGTATGTCATCACTAAACCATCGAGGGGCCCAAAGATATCGCTTTTATCCTACTTTGGATAAGAGCAACGGATAAACTTTGATACAATGCTCGCTTGCACTCACTCACCGAATTACACACAACAATATGTTTTATAACACCAAGTTACTGGTGCGTTTACATATTATCAATGTGCAACCGATTCGCAAGATACAACTCACACACCTCGGTTTCAAGAATATAAGATGTTATCGTCTCACTAATCACTCGTAATACAATTCATAGAGTGATCTAAGTGAGCGTGGGTTTAATCCAATGCTCAAATGATATTCATAAGCACTCATGAACGTTGCAGCAAACATTTGCTTATGTCTAATACTCTTCTAGACAATCCACACACCAATTCATGACAGTCTTCATTCATATCTACTTCCAACATATGAACGACTGTGGCCCGTTTGAATAATTCGATTATTCTTAATAAACTCAATTATTCTGGAAGTCAAAACATGCAAAGTGAAACACAAGAATAATACTAATCCCATATGGCCTCAAACCTTTGAGTATAAACAAAACACGTTTTATTTATCACCATATCGATTACTCATTATTTGTCGTTTCGGGTAATCAACTTTATACTTGAATTATTACACTTGTCCCATGGTCCTAGCATGCACACAATGTTTACCTATGGTTCTTACTTTTGTGAAATAGACAAATTGAACACGTTTCCAATCATTCTCATTTTACAACTCCAAATCCATTTTCTTAAGTGTAAGAATATCAAATTCTTGTTACTTATAGAATATACTAGATTCTAACACTTTATGCAACGATCCTTTTGTAATGTCACTGCACCAAAGTCTCAAAGACTATTGCCAATGATATTACAAAGTCCTCTATCGGAGATTGTTACAAGACAATTCCTTAGATATGATGTCTCTCACTCAAAGTACATTCCTTTGGACATCCTTTTGCATAAAAGTTTCTAATCTAGACATAGATTTTCAATATTTACTTCCCAATATGGACACGCTTCCATATTTTCCATATGACAACTAATTTCTTAATAGAATCTTATCTATTCGTAATGATGTTGATATTGTCCATCCAATATGGAAACATTTCCATAATTTACAATACTATACTTCCAACTACTCACAAGCGACCAATCCTCGTCGAACTTTGGATTGTCCTTTGATAGTTGTTTAATTATTTTAGTCATTTGTCCTTACAATGCAAAATCCATTGAAAACTATGTAAAAGGAAAATTTCTAACAACTCTATCATAACTATCTAAGCTCAAAATCCAATCTTCAAGTCCATGAGATCGAGATCCATCACTTGTGATTAGATTCATCTGGCTCTCTTATCAAGCTTCCTTTCTTTTCACCGATCCTTCAAAACATTCAAATGCAATCTTATCACATCATGTATTAAGAATCAATGAATAAGAACTTAATGGAGTTAGATAGTGGATTTTTACCTAAAGCGTAGTCATACTTTTGACTCTCCCATCTCTTAGATCTCTTAGGTAAATAGGGCAACTTCGTCTCCAATGCCCCTTCTCTTGGCAATAAAAGCAAATTGACTCTTTTTGGAACAGGACATGGAACTATTTTAGACATCGCCTTTCTCTTATGATCAATCTTTTCAATCATTGCATGTCTTTCATTGCCATTGTCTATATCCATAGAGGTCTTGAAGGCAGATTCACCAATCAACTTTGCTTTTCTATTGCGCCAAACCATTGTTGATTCAGCAGCAATAAGCATATAGGTGAAATCTATAAGGGTCACGTCGCGGTTCATCATATAGTACTCTCTTACGAACTCACTATACGAGTTAGGAAGTGACTGAAGAACCCAATCAACAGCCATCGCTTCACCGACAACGGATCCCATCATTCTTAATCTATCAATGTGTGACTTCATCCCTAAGACGTGTGCACACACCGACTTGCCCTCTTTATGTTTACTTGCCAAAAGGGCTTGAGTGATATTGAACATTTCAATTTTACAATCTTGTGGGTTAGGGAGAATAATTGGAGGAGGAGGAGGAAGTGAAGCATGATTTCTTGTTCCTCGATCGAATCATGGAATATCATCTTCATGTGGAATGCTTGTTCCACGGGATTTGAGAAGACCATAGTTGTCGAACTTTCACATCGGGAGAAAAACGAATTCAAGTTAGTTGATTGATTGAGTCCTTGGTAAATCACCCAAATGAAATTCCAAGGCTAGGACCCAACACAATATCCTACAACTCGGGAAAGGGATGCCGTAACCCAAATTGCAGAACATTTGAAGGTAAGTGAATGACGATTCACTAATTTCCACCATGAAAAACGAGAAAGAAATTTAAGTTTTAAACCTATGAAAACTCCTAGATCCTTTGAGATTCATTGAACATTTCAATGGCATGTTTAAATCTCGATATGCCCCTCTTGTTTGTGACTGGGATGCCGAGGATCACAAAGCGGGTGTGAATAACCATGCAAACTACATGGTGCCCTCACATGTTACAATCACCTATTCGATGTGCCGGTAAACCACACACGCTCCACCGAACTATGACAAACATTGAGTCACCCTTTGCAACCTTTGCTTAGAACCATTTAGTGTGCCGGTAAACCACACATGCTCCACTAACGTCTTCGCAAGGGCACAAAGTGTAATTTCATGGAATTGCATCAATTCACTTTTTGCCTAAGTAACTAAGATTGGGAATTTGAAAAACATTTAGTTACTTGGTATTTCATTATACTTATACTGGAAGGTTTCGTCCTATCCTACCCGTTCGGCTAACGACCCTCCACTAGTCAAGAGTGCGGTGGGTAAGAGTGGATACCCATTCAATCGCCATTTTATAGGCAATTTCCTTAAACACCCATTATAGACCAGCTTCGTGAATGAGGCCTACTAACGGTAAGACTGACTTTTACTCATACATATATATAATGTTAGACTTTTAATGTTATATATAGTATAGAGTGTATTTTATACTTTTAAAATACTATATGGTTAACTTTAACAATTACACTTTTAATTCAATTAAAAGGTTAACCTAAACTTTTATGGATTTATTAAACCTCTTTTAATTATACTCCTTAATTAATTAATAAAACCATAAGGGTGTGATTTGAACTTTTCAAAACATTACTAGAGTTTTAGAATTTAACATTTCTAATTAAACCTTTTAATCAACTTTTAAATTCCAAAACTTGAGGGCAAGTTTTGAAACCTTTTTCAAAACATTAGGGTTTTAACTATTTAAATTTCAAAACTCCAAACCTTTTGGGTTCAAATTTAAACTATAAAACCTAAAGGGGAAAATATGAAACTTTTCATAATAACAAGGATCAAATAACAAATAATCTAAACTAACATTTAGTTACATAATTATCCATATTTGATTTGTTTAATGATTTCTTGCAAAACAATTTATCAATTTACTCAAAATAATTAATCAATTATCTTATAAGGAAACAATTATCTTGTTAATTGATAATTATCTTTAATTAGATCAAGAATATAGTCATATATATCATAAAATCGGATTTATATTGATCTAACATGATAAGGTAACTATCCAAATGCAAAAACAGCAAGAAATCCCGAGATAAGCATTATCTGACGCTCGAACTCGCCGAGTACCACACTATACTCGCCGAGTTGAGGTCTACTCGCCGAGTACACTGTGGTACTCGCTGAGTTCGTCAGCCATAAAGCCCAAAAAACAATTTTCCAGTTATACAATGCATCAATACAATTGAAACCAAGCTAGGCTCTGATACCACTGATGGGTTTTGGTCATAAGACATCCTATGTGCTCATACAAATCCTAATGCTTGGATCTAGGTTTCTCTATTGTACATGCTTTGAATCCAAGACTATAAACCCTAATTCTAGCATGTAAGTAATCATATTAACATGTAATTAGGTTTAGAACATACCTTGATTGTTATGTAGCAATAACAATCCCAATTCCTCCTTGAATTTGCTTTGGAAGGCTTAGAGTCACAAGTGTCACTCCTCTAATGGCTTACAAACACCATAAGCAAGTGGAGAAGGTATAAAGAGAGAGGTGAGAGGTTAGAATTCATATCTAGGACCTCTTGGGAAGGGATACACGAATTCATGACCCTAGGGGTGTTTACATAGGGTTTCAGTCATTATCCTTATCTAGTTGATTATCCATTAAGCAACCAATAAGATAATCCTTGAATCCTTATCATACTCGAATTCTAAGGCTTTCCAACCTTAAATTCGTCCACCATATAAATAAGATAATCCTTACCTTATTTTGTAACTATCACATAATTACAAATCAGCCCCTCTAGTTTAATTAATTACATTTGATCACAAAACTAATTCTTAATTAATTATTGACCAATATTAATTAAACAAATATGATTTCTCCTTTAATATATTATTCTTATAACATATTAATAAATCATATTATCCTCTCTCTCTTTATTCATTTCTCCAATCAAGTTGCTTTGGTGAAGGCAACCCAAAAGGACCATGCACCATCGGGTCAAGTACATACCAAAATAGTTATGGACTTAGACACTAATCCAACAATTAGCACCATGACAGTAATGACAATCGATTCCAGAGTCTCCTTTAAGTTTCTTTTCGAGTTTCATCTCTTCTACTTTCACTTCAATCTTCTCACTCTTCTTCTTCTTCTCCTCTCCTCCAGCTTTTGTCATGAAATTTTCATTTCCATCACCAGGTTTCGACTTTAGATTGAAAGGTTTCTTAAAGAACTTATTTACTCTATTATTCGAGTAAAATGCAAAAGCTTCATCGTCAAAGTTTACCAAAAATCCTTCTTCTTTAGAATCTTCCTTCTCAACAAACTCCTTCTCAGAAGCTTTCGAGATCAAAGCTAGTGGTCCTCTAAGACTCATTTTCGACTCTTCAACAATTTCATTTACATCACCTTCATGACTTTTTAGGAAATTGTATAAGTCATTTTGAGTTGAAGTGTTGAAGCTTTGTTGTGTTTTAACCATCAAGCTGACATTTCTCCACTCTTTGCGTAAACCCATGACGAAAGTGAGATTGAACTACATGGTTGATCTTGTGATTCCATAGCGGTTGCACCTATAGATGAGTTCGTTCAACTGATCATAGTAGCCTTCAATAGATTCACCATCCTTCTGTTTGAAATCTTTTAACTCAATCAAATAGTGCTTCACCGAATTAATCTTCGTCTTTTCACTTCCTTGAAAATTTTCTTTGAGAGTATTATAGATTTCCTTAGTATTTCTACAAATCTTGACATAGTTGTGAACAACTGGAGGCAATGCACTGCACAATTCCCTCATACATCATTTCTCATTCTTCTTTAGTTTTTTCTGTCTGATCAATAACTGTTTGAGATGTCGCAGATAAACCAATGTTTTGAACATTTCATGGTGGAAGATTGTTTCCTTCATTGCAATCCCAGAGCTCTTCGTCCAATCCATTCAAATAATCCTCCATGTGATCCTCCCATTGATCATAGTATTCTAGAATGAGCATAGGAATCATAGTCGAAGATCCTAGCAAATGAGAAAACAATATCATGGTGTTCATATTAAAATTCGCCATTGATGAATGAATGTTTTCTCACAGAAATTTCAGAAATTTGCGAATTATGAATTGAATCATTCAAAAAATGCAAACAAAACACTTGATTAAACAAACGAATTGCAGAATCGAATCACAACTGAATATCTAAAACGATTTCACTATCGAACGAGCGGAAATTTTTGAATCTAGAATAAGACTCAAAATACGATTGATACAAAAAGAAAATCAGATCATTGCAGTATGATTCCTGCTCTGATACCAATTGAAAAGGTTTGTTAATCGAGAACGAAATGAAATTAGAGTCATAATGAATTAGGAACACCAAGAGTAAATATGATCTTGTTTAAGCTCTAGTATGCTTTCCAATACAAAGAGTACTAGACAGAACACAATGGGAAAGTTCTAATCTAACTCTAAGTATCATTCCCTATTTATAGGAGAACTAGAAAGCATACAAAAAGTACAAAGGACTAAACATTACAATTTCGAAACAAACAATGCCTTTGTAAATAACATTACACAAAATCACGAACATTACAACGTTTCGACACCTTATAACTAATTTCGACCTCTTCTCCCATAAGCCCCATAATTTGATCCAAATAGTCCCAACTAACGGAATCATTCGCTTTCTCAAAGTCAACTTTAAAAATAAGAAATTTCTTATTTTTCTTTTTCCCCTAAGAAATCACCTCACTAATTTAAGGAAAATCGACTGCTCCACACTAATAACATCAGGAACCACCACCACCAAATATTTTGCTAAAAGTTTAGCAATAATCTTGAATTGCATCCCAATAAGGCTAATAAGATGAAAATCATTCACATGTAACATATTCGTAACCTTGTGGATAAGAATAATGAATGAGGAATTATAACCCACCGTAATAATAGGTTTATAAAAAAATTCCTGCATAAATGCAATCACATCATCACCCAAGATATCCCAATAATTTTTATGAAACTGAAAGGAAAAACCATCCGAACCTGGGGCTCTATCCCTACCACAATCCCAAACCGCCTCCTTATCTCTTCTACAGTAAAAAGCCTGTCTAATCCTAAAGCATTCTCCGTAGTAATAGTAGAAAACCGATTACTTCTCTCTACCATCTGAATATCATTAAATTCTTGAAACTTAGAAGAGTAAAAATAAAAATAAAAAATCTGTTTTACTGCCATCAGGTCCGTAACCCACTCCTCATTAACTGAGACCCCACGAACTAACATCTAATGTCTTCTTTTTTTTTCAACATACCATGAAAAAAGCCAGTATTCTCATCACCTTCAATAGACCATTTCATCTTTAGCTTTCTGGACCACATGCGACAACTCCTGATTTTCTATAGAAGCCAAAGACCCAAGAACTTGTTTTCTTTCATTACATAAATGAATACAAGTATCGCCACTATCAATACAAATATCAATATCATGCAACTGAGACTTCAAAGCAGCCTTCTGATGCTCATGGATCTCCTTAGTTTGGATATGCCACTCCCGAATCATATTCTTAATAAATTTAAGCTTATTTTTTAATACAAAAAATTTACTCCAGCTTTGATTCACCACAAACTCTGAAGCACTTGCTCAAATCATCTCATCAAAACCATCCAACAACATCTACAAATTGAAGAATCTAAAAGGAGTAGGACCATAAGAAACCTTAACTTCATGTAGCAAAATAGGACAATGATCAGACCACAACCCATCCAACACTGCTACATATAAACCCTGAAACTGATCATAAATACCCTCAGATACCAAAAATCGATCTAGCTTACTAAGCTTGACATTAATAAATTCAACCCTAGTAACTTTCTTCCAAATCATAGGCGCATCCAACCCCCCCCCCCCCCACATCATCTATAAAATCATTAAAATCACCATCAGAAATAGAAAATAGATCCAAACCTCTCCTCAACACTCCTAACCACATTAAAATCACCAAAAATAACATAATTACCCCTATATCTGATAATAAAAGAAGAAATATAATTCCATATCAATCATTTCTCTATGACATCTTGAGTAGCATAAATGTTCACCATATAACATTCCATATTAAATGGCACCTAGAAACCATGAACAATAACAATATTGCTGGTACAAACAATGCTATTTTTTGTAACACATTAGGATCCCAAATCAATAAAATACCCTCGGATCTCCCATGTCACAACTAGAAATTTTGTGTCTTGTAATCACTATACTCAAGTAAATGTTGAATTCAAAAACTCAAGAGCATGTATGATGCTTACTCAATGGAAAACTAAACCCCAATTCACTACATCAAGCAATTGGAAACCCTAGAAGTTCTTGATTAGGTCCATTTTGGACTAGGACTTCCTTATTGGACCTAAATGGACCAATAAGCTTCCAATATGACTATCATGGGCTTAGAACCCTTAAATGGGCTCTAATTGGACCCACATTTACTTATTTCAATATTTTGGGCCATATTGGGCCTAGAATGAAATAAATTAAAAATAATGAACAATAATGAACTTAAACTAGCCCAACAAAGTATAAAAATCACACTTATATCTTACAATCATCAAACATAACTCTAATATTGGGCTTAGGGGCATTAAAGCCCAATACTCTCTTTTTCCTTCCAAATTTCGGCCCAAGACAAGCCCAAGAGGGAGAAGTTGACTATTACCATGACACCTCACTTTTACATGGGGGATATCCATGTTTTACACTCCAAACATCCATACAATCTCATCTTTCCATGCAAACTCCTCTCTTCTTCTTCCCCTCTCTCATTCTTGGCCGAACACCCCTCTTCACTCATCAAAAATTCATTCCAAACCTCTCTAAGTCTTGAAGAGCATTCCTCCTTCCCTCTCCTAAAATTTTCGAGGTTTAAGTGCATTCCAAGGAGATTTTTCACAAAAATCACCATCCAAGGTAAGGTTATACTAAATTCTATGATCTAGGTTCCTTGATCTATCTAAAATCTCTTCTTAACTCTCATGAAATCATGAACTTGTGTCTTAGAACCCCTCAAACTCGAGATCTTCAAGAAAAGGGTGCTAAGGACAAAAATCACTTCATTTCTTCCATCCTTTCTTCAAAAACCGAATCAACACCCAAGGTGAGTTTCATACCCCCTTATTTTTGATTTTTATAAGTTTTTGTGGGGGAGAATACAAGCAAAGGTGTAGATCCATCATTATGTGTATGTTTTGGTTGATTTCTATGCTTATATGTATGTTTTGTATGATTTTGATGCTAGATCTAGTTACGAATTGCTAAAAACCGAGATATATTTTATACTAGCATAAAATATACTACTACATGCAAAGTATACCAAGAAAAATAGCCAAATGGCTTGACAACACTTATTTTGGGCTAAAAACTCATTTTTTTGACACAAAATGTTAAAAATACAAAGTTGAAGGGCCTAAAATGAAATATTTCGAAATCTGATGGGTGAGATGAGTGAAAACCGTTTCCATAATGTATTTTCTGAAAATATACTATTTGGAGGATTAAAAGCATAAATTTCAAGCTTAATGGGCTAAAAATGACAATTTCGGCCCAATAGGGCCCATTATGCAAAATTTTCTGTTTTGGAGGGCCAAAACTGTGTTTTTCTGTAAAACAATGGACCACTAGTGTCACAAGTACTTTTCAAAGGTTTAAAATGCTTTTCAAATTTAAAAAGGACCAAAGTTGCAAAAAATTTCCAATTTGGGCCAAAAATGTAAAAATTGCGAAAAAGAGGGGTTACAACCGAGAAAACTGCAATTTCAGGGACTTAAACTGTTTTCAATGGAAAATATGCTGGAAAATATTAATTTCAATAATTTTTGGTGTTAAAATGTCAAGAAAAATGGTTTAAGGACTAAACCGGAAATTATTTTACCTACAGGGGTGAAAAAGTAAATTTACAAAATAAAGAGGGGTTGTAAACAGAAAATTTTCAATGATAATTCAATTCACTCGTTGTGAACAAAGATTGACACTATGACTCTCGATGAATTACAATACACAATATCACCAACAATCGTTACCAAACGAATTGATTCGGTCTCGAATCAATAACAAATCCAAAACTACTAACACTACAACGCTCAATACACATATGGAACTCTTGGAACTCTTTACTCTCGTGGAATTACTCAATACGTCGACGTACACTCCTTAGGCCCAAAAGTTGCAAATCCTGCTTGTCGAGCCTAGCTAGCCCGATGACATGATCTTTAGGCCCAAAGGACACTTGCTTACATGTAGTTGGGTCTAATACGACTCGACCGCGTGTAAAAGGACTTTCAATGGCAAACATGCTGCTGGTCCCCAAGGGTCCTTCAGTGCTGCTAGTAAAGTCGGGAACTCACGATTGCGGGTTGGGCTTCGGGCCCTTCGCAATTGCAAAGGTCTTGAACGACGTAGGGAAATACCGAGGGTTTCGCACCTTCACTTTTTCTCCTCGGTCGTGGGACTACACAAGTCCGGGAGGATTGAGTTGTGTGAATAACTGCGAGTGACGCCTAAGGGATCGCTAGTACGGTTGTCAATTGGACGTTTTCATTAACGTACGTTACAACAATTCACCACCCTCTGTATACTCAATGCCTTCGGAGCTCAACGAACACCTCTAACGTAACGAAATAACAGTACACAAACTAAGTAAAGCAAAGTGATAGGAAAACGTCGGGTTTTCCTAGGGTTTTCAACAAGTACACTTATGAACTACATGTCGAATTTCACAACTCTTACACTTACATCTATAGAATTCAAACAAGCTTACTCACGGATCTTCACATATTTTTACGCTATTCTATTTTCAGAAAATATCGGATTTTCTGGTGGTTTTTCAAAACATTACAAACATTGGATTTCAAACATTACTTATGAACTCACCAACATTTCACATGTTGACGTTTTTCAAAATACTTGTATTCTCAGGTAACAGATAAGTGAAGAAAGGACTGTACTCTATGATTGTTTTGCGGTTGTTTAAGTAACAACGAACAATGTATTTTGAAATGTAATATTTTGAAACAATGTAATGGATATAAATGCTACCAGTTGTATTATTCCAATGCTTGGTGATGTATGATGTTACGTTTCATGTATATTCACTGTGATGGTATTCAATTGAGTCACAACAGCCCCCGGACGTTTCCGCCGTCTGGTTCGGGGGTGTGACAGGTTGGTATCAGAGCTTTGTTTATAGTGAACTAGCATATCTAGCCACACATTGATATGCAACTATAAACCAAAAAGAGGGACTAACATAACTCTGAACAAAACAAGTAAATAAAACACCCTTGCTTGCATTAGGAATAGGAACATAACGCCGAACCAAACAAAAATAATACTAGTGTCTCGGTTAAATTCAGGACTGTTCTTAGTGGTACCAAGGAGTGGATGTAGCCTGATCAACTACACTCTCTCCAAAGTATAACTAACACACATCCTGATGAGATCAGGATAGCTAGGGAATCTAAAACTATACCCTACCACCGAAAAGAGAACACCTACTTGATCTATGCGATAATTGTAGCATCCTAGGAATAACATTAGCATAATTACGCACTCTCGCAGACCGCATGGCTGGTTTTCATCACCCTGGAGATCCTTACTTCCCTAACCAGGGGAACAACGGATGGCTAGAGGAGGAGCCCGAGGAAGAGCCTGAGGAGGAGCCCGAGGAAGAGCCTGAGGAGGAGCCCGAGGAAGACCCCTAAGAGGAATCTGACGGGGAACCGGAGGCCGAAGTTGAAGGCGAGCCTGCCGAATCAGAGGAAGATGAAGGAAGCCTCGAGGAGGATACTAATGATAGTGAAGGGGGTGATTCGGATGCGGAGTCCAAAGTCATCAACCCCCTTACCCGATCAGGGTGCCTGCCTATCGTGTAGGCCCCACTGGTCCTACACCTCCCTGGGGTATTGATCTTTGGAGATGGAGCAGACAGCAGGGAAAGCGACCCCCGTACGGCATGTCACACGAGTTCTTTGACCTGAGAGACAGAGGACCGGCTGATCGAGCCCTTCCAGTCATGGTGAAACGGTTACGGAATACGGGCGACCTTGCCCAGGACACTGCTGATCAGGTGCGCCAGTTGAGGACTAGGGTCAAGCGTGCGGAGCAGGAGACGCGTGACGTCCTTCGAGAGTTTCACATGAGGCAGGTTCGGTAGGAGTCTCGACTTCGAGACACAGAACGCTTGGTGGCTCGTCTTCAGGGAGCATCCACATCCTCGGCACCACCTCCGGACGCAGCTCATCGCGGTTAGGGATAGACTTATCTTAGTAGGTCGTTAGGAAATATGCTATGTACTCTGACTCTATGTTTAAGTGACTACACTACTCATAGAGCCGTTATGTTGTCGAATCAGTGTCACTCATGTAATGTCTTACGAGCAAAATTTTCATGTATCAAATGCGGATAATATTAATAAAGTTTTACATGTTTTGTTACGATATTACGAATTACTATGTGTTGAGAAATTATGATCGAATGGTCAATAGTAGTAGTGTTTAAGTTCGCACCATGCACCTAGTCAGTAGGATCACGACCTCACAAAAACCACATACCCTCAACATATTTCCGTTTTGTCACAGAAAGATGCCTCTCCGACCTACTCGCAGAAACCCAGGACCAACCCCGCCTGAAGTCAACTCAGCCGCATTCTAGGCAGCTGTATCTGCAGTAGTCACGGCAGCGATTGCGCAAATTCATCAAGGGAACAATGGAGGAGTCAATGGGCAAGGAGCCGGAAGTTCGAACAACGGAATGAACCAAGGACCCACCAAGACATGTACCTACAAGGACTTCACAAACGCCAAACCACGAACTTTTAATGGCACTGGAGGGGTGATCACTCTGAAGCGATGGATCGAAAAGGTGGAGTCGGTATTCGAGATATGCGACTGCCCTGAGCACATGAAGGTGAAGTTCACGGCCTGCACTTTTGTGGATCAAGCGCTCACCTGGTGGAACGGACATGTAGAATCCATGACGCTCCCTGTAGCCAACTCTATGTCGTGGACAGAGATGAAAGAAATGTTAATGGCCGAGTACTGCCCACGAGGCGAAATACAGAAGATGGAGCAAGAGCTATGGAACCTCACTATGCAGAATGCGAATATCGATGCCTACATATCGAGATTTAGCGAACTATCTCTGCTGTGCCCGGGTATGATCACCTCAGAAGGAAAGAAGATTGAGCGATTCATCTGGGGACTAACATCACCAATTCAAGGGAATGTGATAGCTGCAAACCCCGAAACATTTGACAGTGCGAAAAGATTGGCAAAGAAGCTGTATGACCATAACAACAAGAAGGGAGAGAAGCTAGTGGAGACTGAGAAGACGAAGGAAGGTGATGGCAAGAGGGGAAAGAACAATAAGAGGAAGGGGCGCCAGGGCCCCGACACCTCCAAGAAGCAGCAGACAGTGGCGGTTAATGCTGTTACCGCACCGGTTCCAGCCGCACCACATGCTCCAACCTCAGCCACTTCAAATGCTTCCAGACCTTATTCCGGTAATCTTCCCAAATGCAACAAGTGCGGTTTCCATCACAATGGAGAATGCAAGGATTTTCAGTGCACCAGTTGCAACCGAAGGGGACACACTGCAAAGTACTGCAGGACTTACCCTCCCCAGAACCAAAATCAGGGAACCAAATACAACAACCATCGCAGCAACAACAACATCAATGCCGGCGGCAATAACGCAGGGCCTAGCCACACCTGCTTCGGGTGTGGGAGGACTGGATATATCCGTCGAGACTGTCCTAACAACAACAATTTAAGAAACGGAGGAACAGGAAGGATGTTGACCATGGGTCAGGGTGAGGCTATTCAAGACCCCTCTGTTGTTACCGATACGTTTCCCTTAAACCACACTTATGCATGCATCTTATTTGACACCGAAGCGGAGCGAAGTTTCGTAAGCAATAAGTTTAAGCATTTATTAAAACAACTGCCCCAAAAGCTAAATGAAACCTATACGGTGGAAATGGCCAATGGGAAAACCGAATCCACTGGGGAAATCTACACCGGATGTACCCTAACCCTTAATCAACACGTCTTTCGAATAGATCTAATGCCAGTGTCAATTAGGAGTTTCGATGTGATCATCGGCATGGACTGGTTAAGCCCCCACCATGCTGAAATTATGTGCCACGAGAAGGCCGTTCGTCTTCGTCTCCCAAATAAACCCTAGTGATTTACGGGGACAAATCTAGCATGAACCTTTGCCTCGTTTCGTGAATCAAGGCACAGAAATATGTACGAAGGAACAATCTGGCGTTCCTGGCTCACGTGGTGGATAAAACCAAGGAGGAGATTAACGTTCGAGACATTCCCGTAGCGTGTGAATTTCCGGACGTGTTTCCTGAAGATCTTCCGGGAGTACCCCCAGAGAGACAGGTTGAGTTTCGAATCGACCTCATTCCAGGAGCAACGCCTCTCGCTAAATCACCCTACCGGCTAGCTCCTGCCGAGATGCAGGAATTATCCAGCCAACTCAGTGAACTTTTGGACAAGGGATTTATTCGACCTAGTTACTTGCCATGGGGAGCTCCGGTGCTCTTTGTCAAAAAGAAGGACAGATCTTTTAGAATGTGCATCGATTACAGAGAGTTAAATAAACTCACAATCAAGAACCGCTACCCACTCCCACGAATCGATGACCTATTTGATCAGCTCCAAGGAGCTAGTTATTTTTCTAAAATAGATCTACGGTCCGGATACCACCAACTCAAATTCCGGGAAGAGGATATTCCAAAAACCGCTTTTCGAACTCGCTACGGACATTATGAATTTGTCGTAATGCCCTTCGGTCAAACGAATGCCCCTGCCGCATTTATGGACCTAATGAATCGAATCTGCCGACTTTTCCTCGATAACTTTGTCATTGTTTTTATCGATGACATCCTCGTCTATTCTCGAAGCAAGGAAGCGCATGGCCAACATCTTCGACAAGTCCTAGAAACTCTGCGATCAGAAAAGCTTTATGCCAAACTCTCCAAGTGTGAGTTCTGGCTGCGGAGTGTGAACTTCCTAGGTCATGTAGTCAGCCAAGATGGAATCCATGTGGATCCCTCTAAGGTCAAAGCTGTAGAAGGATGGGCAATCCCGACAACGCCCACAGAAATTCGTCAATTCTTTGGTCTAGCAGGCTACTATAGGAGATTCATTCAAAACTTTTCTAAGATCGCCAAGCCACTTACCTCGCTTACGCAAAAGGGCGTACCATTTGAATGGACAGACAAACAAGAGATTGCGTTTCGGACCTTGAAACAAGCTCTCTGTAGCGCACCTGTACTATCTCTGCCCGAAGGAACAGAAGATTTTGTAGTCTACTGCGACGCGTCAAATCAGGGCTTAGGTTGCGTTCTCATGCAACGTGGGAGAGTGATAGCCTACGCATCCCGTCAACTAAAGACGCATGAAGTAAACTATACGACCCATGACCTAGAGTTGGGAGCTGTAGCCTTTGCCCTAAAGATTTGGAGGCATTACCTTTACGGTACGAGGTGCACCATCTTTACGGATCACAAGAGTCTCCAACACATCTTGAACCAAAAGGAGTTGAACATGAGGCAACGAAGATGGGTTGAATTGCTAAACGATTATGAGTGTGAGATTAAGTACCACCCAGGCAAGGCCAACGTGGTAGCTGATGCATTAAGTCGGAAGGAGTACTCTAATCGTTGTACGAAAACTCTCTCGATAACCATTCAATCTCACCTGGCCACTCAAATTGCAGTAGTCCAGTCAGAGGCCATGAAGACGGAAAATAGAGCAAGCGAAGTATTACGCGGAATGGAAAAGAACCTGGAGGCAAAGGAGAATGGAGTATACTATTTCATGAACCGTATTTGGGTCCCTAAACTTGGAGGGTTTAGAGATGTTGTCATGAAGGAAGCCCACAAGACGCGATACTCCATTCATCCCGGTTCCGATAAGATGTATTTGGATATTAAACAACACTATTGGTGGCCTAACATGAAGGCTGAAATCGCGACCTACGTCAGTAAGTGCCTTACGTGCGCCAAAGTAAAGGTGGAATACCAGAAACCCTCAGGATTGTTACAGCAACCGGCAATCCCTGAGTGGAAATGGGAGGGAATTTCTATGGATTTCGTGACCAAGCTACCCAAAACGTCGGATGGATTAGACACCATATGGGTAATAATCGACCGATTGACGAAATCTACCCATTTCATGCCAATTAAAGAATCTTACAAGATGGAGAGATTGACGCGTTTATACATTCGAGAGATTGTGAGACTCCACGGAATACCAACATCTATCATCTCGGATAGGGACAGTAGGTTCACGTCACGATTTTGGTAATCACTCCATAAGGCGATGGGAACAAACCTCGACATGAGCACCGCTTATCATCCACAAACGGATGGTCAAAGCGAGCGAACCATCCAAACGCTCGAAGATATGCTCCGCGCATGCGTGATAGACTTTGGAAAGTCTTGGGATACCCACCTACCCTTAATCGAGTTCTCATACAACAATAGTTACCATTCGAGCATCAAGGTGGCTCCTTTCGAAGCACTGTACGGGCGTAAATGTAGATCACCGTTATGTTGGGCTGAAGTAGCTGACACCCAGCTAGTAAAAACGCATACGTCAAACAAAGCACTAACAGGACCGGAGATCATTCGTGAAACCACGGAAAAGATCATTCAAATCAGAGCTCGATTGCAAGCATCGCGTGACCGACAAAAGAGCTACGCTGATAAACGGCAAAAGCCTTTAGAATTTCATGTCGGTGATCGAGTACTGTTAAAAGTCTTGCCCTGGAAAGGAGTTATTCGTTTTGGGAAGCGGGGAAAACTAAATCCACGATACATTGGACCTTTCGAAATCGTCGCCGAATTGGTCCAGTAGCATACAAACTGCAACTACCCGCAGAGCTAAACGGTGTACACCCTGTGTTTCATGTCTCTAATCTGAAGAAGTGCCTATCAAATGAAACCCTTGTCATTCCTCTTGATGAAATCAAAATCAACGAGAATCTCCTGTTCACTGAAGAACCAATTGAAATCATGGACAGGGAGGTGAAGCATACTAAGCAAAGTCGCATCCCGATCGTGAAAGTACGGTGGAACGCAAAGCGTGGGCCAGAATTCTCGTGGGAACGCGAAGACCAAATGAAGCAAAAGTACCTTCACCTATTCTAGCATTCTCAAATCTAGCTTTCAAACAGAATTTCGGGACGAAATTCCCTCTAACGGGGGGATGATGTCACAACTAGAAATTTTGTGTCTTATAATCACTATACTCAAGTAAATGTTGAATTCAAAAACTCAAGAGCATGTATGATGCTTACTCAATGGAAAACTAAACCCCAATTCACTACATCAAGCAATTGGAAACCCTAGAAGTTCTTGATTAGGTCCATTTTGGACTAGGACTTCCTTATTGGACCTAAATGGACCAATAAGCTTCCAATTTGACTATCATGGGCTTAGAACCCTTAAATGGGCTCTAATTGGACCCACATTTACTTATTTCAATATTTTGGGCCATATTGGGCCTAGAATGAAATAAATTAAAAATAATGAACAATAATGAACTTAAACTAGCCCAACAAAGTATAAAAATCACACTTATATCTTACAATCATCAAACATAACTCTAATATTGGGCTTAGGGGCATTAAAGCCCAATACTCTCTTTTTCCTTCCAAATTTCGGCCCAAGACAAGCCCAAGAGGAAGAAGTTGACTATTACCATGACACCTCACTTTTACATTGGGGATATCCATGTTTTACACTCCAAACATCCATACAATCTCATCTTTCCATGCAAACTCCTCTCTTCTTCTTCCCCTCTCTCATTCTTGGCCGAACACCCCTCTTCACTCATCAAAAATTCATTCCAAACCTCTCTAAGTCTTGAAGAGCATTCCTCCTTCCCTCTCCTAAAATTTTCGAGGTTTAAGTGCATTCCAAGGAGATTTTTCACAAAAATCACCATCCAAGGTAAGGTTATACTAAATTCTATGATCTAGGTTCCTTGATCTATCTAAAATCTCTTCTTAACTCTCATGAAATCATGAACTTGTGTCTTAGAACCCCTCAAACGCGAGATCTTCAAGAAAAGGGTGCTAAGGACAAAAATCACTTCATTTCTTCCATCCTTTCTTCAAAAACCGAATCAACACCCAAGGTGAGTTTCATACCCCCTTATTTTTGGTTTTTATAAGTTTTTGTGGGGGAGAATACAAGCAAAGGTGTAGATCCATCATTATGTGTATGTTTTGGTTGATTTCTATGCTTATATGTATGTTTTGTATGATTTTGATGCTAGATCTAGTTACAAATTGCTAAAAACCGAGATATATTTTATACTAGCATAAAATATACTACTACATGCAAAGTATACCAAGAAAAATAGCCAAATGGCTTGACAACACTTATTTTGGGCTAAAAACTCATTTTTTTGACACAAAATGTTAAAAATACAAAGTTGAAGGGCCTAAAATGAAATATTTCGAAATGTGATGGGTGAGATGAGTGAAAACAGTTTCCATAATGTATTTTCTGAAAATATACTATTTGGAGGATTAAAAGCATAAATTTCAAGCTTAATGGGCTAAAAATGACAATTTCGGCCCAATAGGGCCCATTATGCGAAATTTTCTGTTTTGGAGGGCCAAAACTGTGTTTTTCTGTAAAACAATGGACCACTAGTGTCACAAGTACTTTTCAAAGGTTTAAAATGCTTTTCAAATTTAAAAAGGACCAAAGTTGCAAAAAATTTCCAATTTGGGCCAAAAATGTAAAAATTGCGAAAAAGAGGGGTTACAACCGAGAAAACTGCAATTTCAGGGACTTAAACTGTTTTCAATGAAAAATATGCTGAAAAATATTAATTTCAATAATTTTTGGTGTTAAAATGTCAAGAAAAATGGTTTAAGGACTAAACCGGAAATTATTTTACCTAAAGGGGTGAAAAAGTAAATTTACAAAATAAAGAGGGGTTGTAAACAGAAAATTTTCAATGATAATTCAATTCACTCGTTGTGAACAAAGATTGACACTACGACTCTCGATGAATTACAATACACAATATCACCAACAATCGTTACCAAACGAATTGATTCGGTCTCGAATCAATAACAAATCCAAAACTACTAACACTACAACGCTCAATACACATATGGAACTCTTGGAACTCTTTACTCTCGTGGAATTACTCAATACGTCGACGTACACTCCTTAGGCCCAAAAGTTGCAAATCCTGCTTGCCGAGCCTAGCTAGCCCGATGACATGATCTTTAGGCCCAAAGGACACTTGCTTACATGTAGTTGGGTCTAATACGATTCGACCGCGTGTAAAAGGACTTTCAATGGCAAACATGTTGCTGGTCCCCAAGGGTCCTTCAGTGCTGCTAGTAAAGTCGGGAACTCACGATTGCGGGTTGGGCTTCGGGCCCTTCGCAATTGTAAAGGTCTTGAACGACGTAGGGAAATACCGAGGGTTTCGCACCTTCACTTTTTCTCCTCGGTCGTGGGACTACACAAGTCCGGGAGGATTGAGTTGTGTGAATAACTGCGAGTGATGCCTAAGGGATCGCTAGTACGGTTGTCAATTGGACGTTTTCATTAACGTACGTTACAACAATTCACCACCCTATGTATACTCAATGCCTCCGGAGCTCAACGAACACCTCTAACGTAACGAAATAACAGTACACAAACTAAGTAAAGCAAAGTGATAGGAAAACGTCGGGTTTTCCTAGGGTTTTCAACAAGTACACTTATGAACTACATGTCGAATTTCACAACTCTTACACTTACATCTATAGAATTCAAACAAGCTTACTCACGGATCTTCACATATTTTTACGCTATTCTATTTTCAGAAAATATCGGATTTTCTGGTGGTTTTTCAAAACATTACAAACATTGGATTTCAAACATTACTTATGAACTCACCAACATTTCACATGTTGACGTTTTTCAAAATACTTGTATTCTCAGGTAACAGATAAGTGAAGAAAGGACTGTACTCTATGATTGTTTTGCGGTTGTTTAAGTAACAACGAACAATGTATTTTGAAATGTAATATTTTGAAACAATGTAATGGATATAAACGCTACCAGTTGTATTATTCCAATGCTTGGTGATGTATGATGTTACGTTTCATGTATATTCACTGTGATGGTATTCAATTGAGTCACAACAGCCCCCGGACGTTTCCGCCGTCTGGTTCGGGGGTGTGACATCCCACGAGCACTACTAAAAGCAAAATTAAATTTACAATTCCCCCACATACTTCTAACTTTGAAGAGATCCAACTGAGTCATTCTAGTTTCTTGTAACCCTAAAAACAACACACCATTTTGAACACACAAAGACTTCACCCAATTCCTCTTATGACAAGAACGTATGCTACATATATTCAACGGCATGCAATTCATTAAACAACTTGAATCACACCAATACTAGCCAAAATTTGTTTCACCTTATCTTTATTTCCTTCCATATCGTAACCAAGCAACCTTCCCATTTCAACATACTGTTTCATGATATTCGAAAATCTTCAATATTAGTCGGGACTCATTTTTTCAACAATCCTGAAGAACCATGAGAACTAGCAGATATAGACCTCATTTTACTAGTCCTAGAATCCAACTCAACATCACGCCTGAAGCCAGGTGGCTGTGAAAAAGACTTAGCCGAAACATCATCATCACCCAACCCTTGAACAGCCTCCACCGTAGGACCTGCCATTGTAGCAATCGGAATAGCCGGAACCGTTCCAAAACCGTCAACATCTATCGGACCAACATCAACATCTACCGGACCAGCCACAGGAACATCTACTGGCATGGAATTGAAGCCCCTCCTGTTAGCATCAGATTTTAACAAATCTGTTTGAAAAAATCGGCCTTACTGGTCTAAAAAATCTACCCCTTGTTACTAACATAATCTTGTTCAATGCCAAATGAATTACCATTTTCCATATCAATAGACTTAACATTATTCTTAGGTGTCATTTCCCTTCTTCTTCAGCTAAAATATCATCAAAATCATTAACAACCTTTTTCGAATCACCCAAGAGAGAATGTAGATCACAATCTAGTGCTTCTTCATTACATAAAATATCAGGTTCCCAATTTGACAATTCTCTAACCACTACATCATATGTAATTCCTTGGACCACTAGAGACAATTTATCATGAATTAATGAAGATTTAGTTGTTTTGATACAAACTCTTTTAATCGCCAATGGAGCTTGATTATCATCATCTAAGAAACACAATTCACCCCAAATTCCTACCACCTTATTCAATGAACCATTGTTCCATGCACAACATGGTAAGCCAAGAATTTCAATCCAAACCAGGGCCGATCCAAGCCGATTTGGGCCTAGGGAAAATTAACAAATGAGGCCCTTTAACTTTTAAAAAATTAGTATTTTTCTGAACATCAATATATTTTATATATTAAAAGACTATCATATACTTAGGAAATACAAAGACAATAAAATGAGAATGCTTTCTATACAGTGTAGGTAAAATGTTTAAGAAAACATTAAATATCTTTGGATTTTAATAAACTTTAGGCTGTAAAATCCAATCTTCAAGGTATTGAAAAGAACAATTTAAGCAAAAATAGCCTCAAATGTACATGTGCATATCATAAACACACCGGATAGTGTATTACACTTACAAGTTCAGTTTAGCAATTTATTATGCTTTGAGCTCCTGATAAGAAATAAGGTAAGATAGAAAACTATTCTTAAACTTCCATCATTACTAGGATCCAATTTTTGAGCCATAATTGTTGGTGATTTGTTTCACTCATTGTATTTAAGCGTAATCGGTTGACTTGTTGACCAAAAATTAATCTTGATGAATATTAAAAAAGTAAGGAAGATGTGGAGTGCACACTTGTTTAAGTTTATTGAAGATTAAAAGTATACTGTCATTTACGGGTGAACACCCTGAATGAACTGGGGTCCTAGGGCAGCGCCCTTGGAAGTGGGGTCCAAGGGGCGGCAGCCCCTAGCAGAGTCCAATGGTAAGAGCCCTTGGTTCGGGTGGAGCTGCCAGGTCAGCACGAAATGTTTTTTTATATGTTATGTTGCTATAATAAAAATGTATCAGAAATCTGGATTTTTGGTAAATGTACCCGGTTTTGTGATCCATATTCTAAACCTAGATTTAAGTTGTTTTATGACATTTTGGACAGTTTTAGCACATAAAACTGTCATGTGGGAATTTTAAGACAGGAAGATTTTCTGGTTATATGATCATATTCGAAATTTGTGGTTGGTACATTTCTTCTTCATAACATCTTGAACATTCTCTCTTCTTTTTCTCAATTTTCTGAGTCTTATCCGATTAAAGATTGGAAGTACCACCCAAATACTTTAATCTGAAAATGTTAACAAGATTCTCAGAATTTCCAAGCCTTTATACACCCAAGATTCTAAGAGTAACTACAATTTAAGAAATCACTCAATTAGAATTATTATAAAAAAATCAAACAAACAGCCAAAAGCTTAACTCTAAATTGTACAAGTCTCGTAGGCATTTTATCAACCATCCGGCAGCCATACCCATTAAAGGGAAAACATGTACATTAGTTCACATAACAAGCTTCAAGATATCATTCTATATTTCCTCCATAGCAGTTATTTATCTCTCATTTAGTATATTCAAGTACCTTTGCTCTATACAATTTTCAATACTTGAAAATTAACTTCATATTATGTATTGATATGCAATTTCTATACAAACAGGTGAACAAAGAAAAGCACATAAACAAAAGAGAGCTTTAACAGTTAAACCCAATAGAACCTACAGACTACAACTCTTTGTAAACAAATCCATCTTAAGCAAACAAAAATCAAAACTAGGTTTACATAATAAAAACTAACAAACATACCATCAATATGATCGTTGAAGGAAGGATCAAACAAGATGGAAGGTTAATTAAGGATTTGAGGAGTTTGATTAAACTCGTTGAAGATTGATTCATGAAGGATAGCATATGAACAAGGAATCGACGGTGTAGTGAAAAAAATAACTCGATCGTGAATATGTAAAAGCATAACTCGTGGTTATTGAAAACCGAGAAGTCTGTTTGAGAATCGGGAGAACGTGAATATGTTATTGAAAACTGAGAAGTCACTAAAACCTTCAAAAACTATGTTAAAAACATTAAAACTAGGTTCGAACTAAGGTCTTCCACTTTGAAGTTACGCATGCCTCAACCATCTCAACTAAATATGTCTTAGATATTTTTGCTACATAGTAATTTTATATGCTAAAACTATTTGTATAAATATTAACCTTGACTCGTAGGGGCCCCGAAATTCAGCGAGGCCCGGGGCGGTCACCTAGCTTGCCCTCCCTCTAGGGCCGGCCCTGATCCAAACAACCCTCTCTAAGACTTTAAACCCATTAACCACAGGTCTGAAATTAGAGAAGAAAGCACGAACAGAAGAAGACTTCTTAAACATAGAGCACACCAAATCTGAATCAAACTCCACATACATCCAATCACCATCCAAATATTTTATCCATAAATAATGAAAACCTTCATCTTCCAGCAAAATTAATAACTTCGGGATCAACCTAACACTTCTAACTTGACAAAAAAAACGGATGGTTACAAAACCAAATCATTAATAAGATCCTTATCCTCAAGAGTAAGCAACATCTGAGCCTTATTCCGTTTCAAAGTCCCACCCTTCACAGCAAGGCCGATCCTGAGAAGTTAAATTTTCACAAAGGCTCAAGACGAATAAGAAAAAAAAACCTTATCGTTATTATAATTTTTTATTTTTAAAAAAATAAAAATTAAACTCTGTACCGCTGCCCACTTCCTTCAACCCGGCATAAGTTATATTTTTGGAATTATTATTACCCACCAACAGTATGAATTGTTATACATCTAATATATGAGGCTTCTGCGGCATGTCTTAATTTTTAATACTTAAAAAAGTTAAAAGTGTCACTCTTAATTACTAATTATTATATTAATTAAATGAGAACGTTTTACAATTTTAGGGTATTGTCATGTATTATGCCACATTTTGGGGTACTGTCTACACAAAAAATGAAAAATAATAATAATATAAAATAAAAAAGTAAAAGGGGATGGAACTCTAACACAAAAAATAATAATAATATAATATAAAAAAAGTATAAGGGGATGGAACTCTAACAACTCATTTAAATAAGTGCAAGGTGCCTTTCCTTTTCGTCTAAAGGTATGTTTGATTATCATTTTTATTAGATGTATAACATAATTAATTTTGAGGACAAAATTTTGAATCACAGAAGCCTCATATATTAGATGTATAACATAATTAATTTTGAGGACAAAATTTTGAGGCCCCAATTGTCGTGAGGTATTGGGCGTCGCCTAACGTGCCCCCTGGGCAGCCTACCTCCATAGGCATAAACCAGATAACTTTTCTATCACATATTATTAACAATCATATTAAATATGTTTTAAAATCATAGACTATCTACTGGTTTTATCTTTGTTCTATCTACCTTTCTGTTTCGAGTTTATTTGTAATTTTTAATATTAAATACATCAAAAAAAGTGGAGTTAGATTTCCCAAAATTACATTCAAAGAATATGCAAACCCAACAATACGTTGACAAGGGAAACAAGAAGTTGTTTTTTTTAACCCAACCCGATGGATCAGCAATGCATGACGGGTCATCAAGAGGGGCACTACTCACTACCAAACGGAACAAAGAATCGAACCTACGTCAATCTAAAAAAAATCTCTTAAATATGCTCAGCCAAAAGTAAAATATCTGATAAAAACTTGAAACATATACTTCATACAATTCAATGTTTTGGTGGGGAATTACGTGTACATTATTGTTATGGAACAAGACAAAGTCATTTATTTGGATGTTTGTGGCAAAAGGTAAAGTCTTTGGACTAGGGGGCCGTCCAACCCTTGTGGACCGTTGATGTCAATTGGGATTTAATGACTCCTTACACTGGGTTGGGGTTAAACCAAGGTACCATGATCTTTTGTTTTTTCACTTATGGAAACCTTCCATTCTCTCTCTCTCTCTCTCTCTCTCTCTCTCTCTCTCTCTCTCTCTCTCTCTCTCTCTCTCTCTCTCTCTCTCTCTCTCTCTCTCTCTCTCTATATATATATATATATATATATATATATATATATATATATATATATATATAGAGAGAGAGAAAGAGAGAGATAAGATCGGTTGATAACTCATAGTTTTTCAATAACCCGATAATTAAAAGTGAAACATTGGATCGAAAGTAATTCATTAAGGATATAATTATCATCTTACTAATCGTATTTAATGTTAAATTTTTTTGTGTTATTTAATATATATTAATTTATATGTCTAAAAATTTACATCATAAATCAAATTTTCAAATTTTATTGAATATAATGTTTTTCGTTTTTTTTTTTAAAGAAAATCCATGAATTTTTGAAAAATAAATTATATATATATATATATATATATATATATATATATATATATATATATATATATATATATATATATATATATATATATATATATATATATTTTAAACTGCAATATTTTCAAAAAACTGTAATAAAAAAATTGCATTTTTATTCAAAAAAATTGCATTTTTTTTCAAAGAAATTGCTTTTTTTTTTCAAAAAAACTGTAATTTTTTTAAATAAAACTGTATTTTTTTTAAAAACGATTTTAAATAAAAAAATCTGCACGTTTTTTAAAAAAAAAAAAGTTACATTTTTTTTTAAAACGCATTTAAAAAAAATGTAATTTTTTCAAAAAAAACAACTTTTTTTTAAAAAAGCAAATTTTTAGATGCATATATGCATATTTTTTTCAAATGCATATATATATATATATATATATATATATATATATATATATATATACATATATATATATATATATATATATATATATATATATATATATATTTCATATACTATAATATTCGTAAGTAAATTACAAAAAAATCTCATTTTCATTAATTAATCTATAAACATAATAGTACAAGTATTTTATTCGATACAAAATAAAATATAAAAAATAAAAAATGCTACAAATTTCAAATCGTTTTCATGTCTTCCTGTCAATATTTCCTTATTTTCTTCAATTTATCATTTTTCATCTCTTCAATACTCACCACAATTTCTTCCAAATCTACAAGAAAATTAAAAAAAAAAAAATGATTGATGCAAAAGCACTCACAAAAATACATATGTTATTTTCATGTGATTAATATATGAATCACATGTGATTCACATATGAATCACATACGATTCCCATATGAATCATATTTACATATGGCAGCATATGTAAATGTGATTCACATGTGAATCGCATATGATTCACATATGAATCACATGGGATTCACATGTAAATCATATGTAAATTATATGTGAATTACATGTGAATCAAATGTGATTTAGATGTCAATCAAATGTGATTACTATGTGAATTACATGTGATTTTCATGTGATTAACATATGAATGTGTGCATATATACGTAATTCATATGTAATTTGCTTGTGATTTACATGTGAATCACATATCATTCATTTATGATTTACATGTGATTAATATGTGAATCACATGAGATTTACATGTGAATCACATATGATTTACATGTGAATCAGTTGTGATTTCCATGTGAATCACATGTAAAATTCAAATATAGCACTTCATTATCCTCAAAAAATTTCATTGTTGTAACAAAATTGAATATGATTCTTTTAATTGTATCGTAATAACATGAATATGGGGAACTTTGGAGTCACATCGACTCATGATCCATTTGACAAATGAAACAAGATACAAATCCACTTATATAATAGTTGATTGATACAACCGAATCTGTGTATAACTTCATTTGGATACCCGAAGCTTTCAACTCCAATAAACCATCGAATTCTAAAGTAATTAAACTCCATCTACATTGTCTTCCACACATGATTATAGTGGATTCATGTTCACATCTTTGTAGAGCAAATAACATGTGGGAATTTTACCAAGTGTAGCATACCTGAACAAACGATTTAAAACTATAATGCAATTAATTTGTTTAATGCACAAAAAAGATATGATCTAATTCAATAATGTTCATCGAGTCTCTTACTATTGAGGCACAAATGGAGCCATCCAGATTGAACCCAAATCAAGATATATGACAAAAACTTATATGTGGTTTAAGATTTTAGATCATAAGGTAAAAAAGAAGCACCTGTTGATTCAAATGAAGCCAATTATTAAGCAGGTGCAGAGAAATCCAATTACAACAACAACATCTGGATTAACAGGAGCATGACCTTTCTACCAACCAGTACTCAATATTCAAGTGTACATGGTTGAATACCCATTTTCCTACCGTATTTAATCTCTAATCAACTAATAACTCTTATCATTTTTGCCTTAATTATGTAAACTCGAAGAGAAATATTACCTCAAACAGGTGATCTAAGAAGAAGTGGGATAAAGAACCAGCCGATATGAGCAAGAAACATTGGTTCAATGTAAAGGGGGATCTGCACCAAAGCATCAGAAACAGTGAAAATATTGTAAGATCTCGTTGAATTTTAGGGCACAAAAACATTACTAGACTGATGTAATATATGATGAAAACAATAATCGATAAAGTGAAAACAAGAATGCAAGTTAGAGAAAATGTAACTTGATGTATTCCAATTTTCACAAAAGAATGATCTCCATGTCATGTCACTTATTTTGAGCTCAAAAGAACCCAAAACCCTCTGAGGCATTTCATCGAACAGGTGGTGAGCGGCACAAGGAGATCTCTGTTGGAACCTGAAAGTGAACCTATAGCAATCCTAAGTTCCAATATCAATTCCAAAGTCAGATGGTGTTCTGAAGTGAAGATTGGTCCGGAATCTGTTTAAGTCCAGACTTGAAGATATGTTAGTGATGTGAAGATTGGAAGTGAAGGTATTCTGGAATGAGCTTTATGTCCAGAATGTTTGCTGATCTGGAATCTATGTTTTGTGTAACATCCTAAAATACGACCCAATTTTTTTTTTGTTTAATAATTACTGAAACATCATGTCAATATCATAAAATAAAACTCATACGTCAATATCCCAAAACCATAGCAATGTATTATGAGAAAAATTTATCAAGACTGTATCAAATCATATCTATGAAAAGCTAAAACAACTCCCAGGATAAAATGAAGCTGTGATGTGTGCTATGCCATCAACCCAAGCTCTTCCCTTTACTTGCAGAAGTACCTGAAACCAAAACTGAAACTGTAAACACAAAGCTTAGTGAGCTCCCCCAAGCTACCACATACCATACAATAACATATAAACACATATTGGGCCTTGCCCACTTCATCGGACCGAAGTCCAGAAACTGCATCGGACCAAAGTCCGGAACTGACTGAGACCTTCACTACTAGAAAAACAGCCTTTTACGACGCTCATTGCGCATCATAAAAGGCTCAGACGACGCACAAATGCGCGTCAAGGAAGGCCCTATCATAAAGAGAGACGACGCGCTTTTGCGCGTCTTCTATAGACGACGCTCATTTACGACGCACGTTTACAACACGCAATGCGTATCAAGGAAGGCCCTATCATAAAGGAAGATGACACGCATTTGCGTGTCGGAACCTTACGACGCGCGTGTTGATGACACACAATGCGTATCAAGAAAGCCCCTGTCAAGAAAGGTCATGTCATAAATGAAGATGACACACATTTTTGCTTATCATAATTGTAAATGTTTAAAAAAATATATTTATAGATTTACTAATTTTCAAATTAAATTTGTATTTAATGTCTCATAATAGAAAATAAGTATCATATACAAAAAATACAATCCATTGCATAAAATTTAATGTCATATAAATAAAATACCATAAATAAGAGGTTTTCCCTAACTATATAACCTAATGTTACAATGCTATAAAGGGGAACCTTCTTGTTTTAGTAACTCATCATTAAGCGATCTAAAGAAGCTCTGAAACCCTTTCATGTATCCAACCAATCATCATCTCTCTTAGCTTCAATATCAATCCCAACTCTAGATCAAAAACAACACGAAAATCCTACACAATAAACATATATGTTAGTTGTACAATATCAATATCAAATAATTAATAATACACATGATATGTATGAGAGTGGAATCAAAATGATCTACCAATAAGTCATGTTTCCTTTAAAGGTATCTTTAGCAACTGCAAGTTTCTAGTGATCAAGAATATACAAAATATCAAGGAAGTATGATTGAATGTAAGACAACTTTGTAGTAATTATATTTGTACTTGAAATACCAAGCAAGGAAATTAGGAAACAACATAGCTAAGAAGCTTTACCAGTTCAACTTGACTAGTGATGCGATTCTCAAACTCTTCCATGACCTTACTTAGCACAGATTCTACAAGCTGCATAAGCAGAATAATATCATAGCAAACATGAGAAATCAATTGTTGTAGTGACACAAACTTGCAAAACACCAAATTACACTTACCATGGGAACCTCATCGGGCTTCTTATCCAATAGAACTGCATGGACAAGTATGTTTAATGAGAACAACGTTTTTATGATGATTTTTCAACACATGCATTTTTGTGATGATTTTAATATTTTAATAAATAGAAAATCACACACATTAACATTTTAATAAATAGTTCATGTAAAGAGACCACACAGATTAACATTTTAATAAATAAAAAAATCACATCTAAAATACTTGGCCTTTCTTTTTCATTGCTTACTAGTTGAATGAAAAGTATTTCGATTTACACGAGCAACAAAACAAACGTAACATTCTATAAACAAATACTTGAATAGACAATCTCGTGCTACTTTTCAATAGACGATCTCGCATACTGACGTGGCATCCGCATAATAGTCAGAGAGAGGAGATAGAGAGAAATACCTGATCATGGGCATTATAGCAACAACAATTTACATACTCTTAGTGTCCTTGAAGTATCATACTACCCTTCCCTGACCAAAGATCAAATGCCTATAAAAGCATCCAGACAGAAAACATATTTACAAATGAAAAAATATACTCAAATTGACTACTCTTCAAGAAACTTAAGGTTGCGTTTGTTACATGGGAAGCTTTATAATTATAGGGATATTTCTAATGACAAGGATAAGGAGGGCATTTACATATCAATGCTATTCTTGCATTTAACTAATTTTGAAAAGAAAAAACCTGCACTTAGAAGATACATGCTATCTTCTATGGCTTTGAGGCCCATAACAACAAAAAAAATAGATTTCAGATGAAAGTGCTGGCAAAACAGCATTCATATCAATGTACTCTGATAACATAATCAACAGGATTAACCCACTAAAGAAACACACAACAACAAAAAAAAAAATATATCAATTATTATAATTATATTTTACACCATATTCATAAATAAGTTAGCATTCTTGAAAAACATTAGTTTACATGATTACTAACCAGTTTACCATGTGGTACCCAACACCTCTAAATGAGATCAAATGAGTACCAGATTTTCCATGTTCATTCTTTGCTTTAACATTATTAACCTAAAACACAGAAATTAAACCATTCTTCAAATAAATAAAAAGTTATAATCAACTTCATTCTATTAATAAATTCCAGCTGTCCAGTGGTATCCATAATTCCATCAACTGCAAGTTCGTTGTAGCTTTTATCATCGGAATCACCAACTCCTAAAGATTCCAAGCTAAAAAGGGAATCCACAATTCCCTGGAATTCATTAGGCACATCTACTTTAACCCATGTTTCTTGATCAAGCACTGCTTTCAGTTTTGTCATCTATAATAATAATAATAATAATAATAATAATAATAATAATAATAATCAAACAAATTGTTGTTTACCTTCTCTGTTACAGTTACAAATTCTTGTGACACGTTATATATTTGTAAAAAGTCTTGAAGCCTTAGTCTTGGATGCAAAAGAGCACGAACACCAAGAAGTTTTGCCCATCTTCCGTGAGCTGCATCACAAGCTGCAAACACTGCTTCTGCAACATATATATATATATATATATATATATATATATATATATATATATATATATATATATATATATATATATAATATAACAGATCACCTGAATTTTTTTGATAAATTTGATGGACTTGTGGCATCGTTGGATTTTCGTTGGATTGGGGACACCTTGATAGAATTCCTAGGAAAGGATCCAGACTGAGAATCACCAAGAGGGGTATTTTTTGATAAATTTGATGGACTTCTTCAACGTGTGCTTCTTTCCATTATGTTCTCTAAATCTAGCAGCAAAAAGATGAATCTCTGGTTGCTTCTGTAAAAATAAATAAATATAGAACAGTAACTGCAGCATGCTCCATGTGTTGCAGCATCATGCAAAGTCCTCCTTGTCTCTCTACAGACCCCAAACCACCACCCCAATTCAAAACCCTAGCCAAGTCATTCCCAGATCCAACAGGTAGAATGGCTACAGGAGGGGGTGAAAAGTAATTTTGCTTCTCAATTGCATCCAATAACCACCCTGCTGTCCCATCTCCTCCACATACAAGATTTTTGAAATGAGGCACTCTTCTGAATAGATATAGACCAATTTATGGCCCTTCTGTTGAACTCAACTCATATACCTACAAAAAGTTTAATCAAGATTTTAGAAATTTTGGTCAAAAGATAAATCAAGAATCAATCAGTATGAAGCTATGAACCTGGACATCATTATTCCCATCTAGTGTACTTTCTGTAGATGATTCCCCTATACCTTTATCTTTATCTAAATTCACTTGATTGAAATTCCCTTTATTTTTCTTACTTTGATTTGTGATACTTGCTAGAACAGAAGAAGCAATCTCATTGGCTTCATAAATAATGGAACTCAAGATTCCACCAGATGATGATCTACCAAGTCCTTTAACACATATCACCTGTTTCAAATCAATCTTTTAAAAGGACCCATGTCACCTCAGTCCACCTTATAGCCCATTGGTGTAAAACCTGATAAATAAATGCAACAAGACAATAAATGTTGGTGATATTATCCCAAAATCATACAAATGATACATAAAGCAAAAGAAGCTTTAAGAACTCAGACCTGAAGATGTTTAAGGACTCAGACCTGAAGAAGCTTTAAGGACTCATACTCAGCTTTGTTGCCTGGGATCTTTCAAATCAATCACAGAATTCTGAATTCATCCTATTTGAATGGAGTGTTATGTAAATTATTACTAGTTTACTACTACGTGCCTGGTAGAATCCTACTAAGTTCCACATTAGACTGACGTTCATTCCAGCAATGGAGAAGTTGGAAAACAGGACAAACTTCATAAGTTCTGAAGTGGGAAGATGTGAGGGTTGGATGTAGCCCAACCACCTAACAACAAGGGCCATCAATGTGGTAGTCATAAAATGCAATGCAGTCAATGTTGTTGCTGCCTACAAAGTATAAAGATGTAATTAGTTATAAAGGAATTTTAATATCTTAACAAACCTGAATAGTTGATTTTGCTAGAAACAGAAACACATCAGATGCAGTAACACATCAGTACCATATATTTGATCCGGATCAATCAAAGTGGTCAAAAGTCATCGCTTATAATCCATCTAAAGAGCAAGATAAAATATTTACAATTTTAATATCTTAACAAACCTGAATAGTTGATTTTGCAAAAGGGCATTTTAGACATGTTGCATTGTTTTGAGCTTTTTGGGTATGGAGAGTATGCCCTAATACTTGTTGAAGAAATTGCACAAGATTGAGAATGTTTTGTATAGAATGAGATCTTAAAGCCTATGACTTCAACATTTTCACATAACCTGAAACCAATAAAGATGGTGCTGATAGGATTGAGAATGTGTATCAGAAATCAATCCTTTAATCTAGATAAGTTGTTAGAGGCATTTTTACAAACAGGTGGTGTGCACCATGAAAAACATGTGGAATTAGTCTATCTAACGTGAATGAGATTAGATTAGAAACAAATGGTTCACTCCCCCTGAACCCTGACCCATCATCCATTTCTTCACGACGGTCCCCATCCGGTAAAACATCGTTGGAGCTTGCCTGCTTCGTGTCCACCGGAACTGGAGGGTAAAGCTTCTTGCTTTCGCAGAGACTAGCATGAGTATAAACCATATCCTTCACTTCATCGTAAATGGAAGAATCTGAATTCTCTTTGTCTTTGACTTTGTTCACAACTTCACTTTCGATCGTTGGATTCTTGTAAAGTAACCAGAAGAACCACGTCAAAGCCGCCGAGGTTGTATCTCTTCCAGCGAGTATGAAGCTGATTACAATATCCGTCAGATGTTTTCATCCAAATGACCAGACTTCAAAAACCGTGAAAAGAAATCAACAGGTTCGGTCGTGAGTGCTTGTTTCTTTCTGTTCAATATGTTCGTGGTGAACTAACGGATCTCGGCAACTGCTTCTTTAAGTCGTTTCTCGGATCCGATGTTAAAAAACCTTTCGACGTTAAAGATTCCATCTCCAAGCAGATCGAAGGGGTTGACCGGAAAATATCGCCTTTTTGGTATGGTGAGAATTTAGTCTTGAGGATATGTTGAACGTTTGCGGGGTTTCCCGTGAGCACACGGTTTTGAACGAAAGGACGGCTGAGCAAGAAGCTGAAGTAGCAATCGACAAATGAAATTGAAAAGTAGAGGCGCTACACTCCTTTTTTTCGTGTCACCAGACATCAACATTGAGAAATCGAGAACCCTGCGGGTTTGATCTGTTCAAAAGACGGGATCAAAGATCTAGTGATATTGGGATTTTGTTGTGGGAGAAAAGAGGATTGGTGATGATATTAGGTTTTTTTTGGTATTAGAGTGAGAGAGATATAGAGAGGGAGAGAGAGATAGAAAATAACGGTGGAAATTAGGTAGAGGATAACAATGGCGGCCTTTCAAACTTTTTGGATTTTCGTTTCCCCCCAGTTGCAAAAGAAGAGAACGCGCCTTTCATTATAAAAATATAAAGCGGCATTTCTAGACGACACCCATTTTTAAATAAGTGCCCTCCGTGTTTTTTTTTTGTTGGATATTAATTTAAGGGCACGCACAAAAGTGTGTCTTCTATCCTTCAAATTTTAGAAGTGATAACATTATTTTTAGGGCACATGCTTTTGCGTATCGTAAATCACCACGTGTCATTGTTTGCGCGTCATTAAAGGTCTGTTTTCTAGTAGTGCTTGTCCCATGCATCAGACCGAAGTCCAAAACTAACTGCATCGGACCAAAGTCCGGAACTTACTGAGCATAGCATAGCATAGCATAGCATAAACATATCAACTAGCATGAACACATAAACTGCATACTGCATTGGTTCGTAGCCTGGAACACATAACACATACATTGTTTGAGCCATGAAGGCATCAAACATTCTAACTACTGTATCGGACCGAGGTCTGGAAACTACTACTAATTAAACGGGCCGACATTTTTTCCTTAGACCCGTTCCTACTGGAAGGAAACTCACCTCGTACACTGGCTGCTAAATGAACTACTCTGGAAACCAACTGCTGCTGCTCCGGTATCTCACCGTCTATAATTTCCATAAATACACTCAATCAATTACTGATAACTATACTGAGGGTAAAATGACTATTTTACCCCTGGTCAAAGTCAACCTCCAGTTGACCGGACTCGCCGAGTCTGAGGAACTACTCGCCGAGTTCTGTCGAGCAGATTCCATACAACTACATTCGAATCCGCTCTATGGTTCCTAACTCGTAGATCTGAAATCTTGGAACCATCTGAACACGTAAAGTTGCTAACTTTACATGTAACTACGAAGGAATGAAGCCTTCCTACTCAAACACCACTTTACTTGGGAAAACTCATCCGACTCGCCGAGTTGCTCATACAACTCATCGAGTTCTAAGGCAAACTTCATTGGACTCGCCGAATTGTTCTTCCAACTCGTCGAGTCGACGGCTAAATTCATATAACTCGCCGAGTCGTCCTGTGGACTCGTCGAGTTCATTCAGCCATTTTTCCATACAGGTCTGATCTGAGCCATGCAGCTGCTACAAATCATGGATCTAGACTTCTAGGGCATTTTTTTCACATAAAGTTGCTAACTTTACGTGCATGCATGGCTTTAAAGGCTTCATATGCCCAAAATAAGCTCTTAATGAGGTTCTAGGCTCAATAGGGACTTTAATCACAACCACCACCAAGACTTTATACTTCTAGCATGCCATGAGTGTCCAGATCTGAGGTATAACCTGGCTATAAGGCCTAATCATAAGGGATTTGGGGTTTTTGGGCTTAGAAACCACAAATTAGGAACAACATAGATCTATATGATCAATAAGAAAGTTATGGAATTTAATACCCGAAAAGATGATCAATAGAGTGTGTATTCTGGATCTACTTCCTCTTCCTTGAACTCTCCAACTTTCTCCTTCTCGTTCTTACTCCAAGGATGCCTTCACAAGAAATAAACACACACACACTCACTAAGAAAATGGCTAGGGTTTGATAAGGAATACTCTGAGGGTGATGGAGGCTGAGATGGGGGCTATAAGGATGTTTAAATAGGTTGCAAACCCTAAGAATTAGGGTCTCCTCCTGATTGGCCTACTCGTCGAGTCCATGCGTGGGACTCCCCAAGTAGATCACTTAAAGCCCGTATCCAACTTGACATCTACTCGGCGAGTTAGGGCTACAACTCGCCGAGTATGTCTTCCTAAAAGATCATTTAATCAAAATAAATACGTACCAGGAACAGGGCATTACAATTCTCCCCCACTTATCTTAGACTTCGTCCGCGAAGTTTGCTGACTCCAGAAACAACTCTAGGTAGTGCTCCCTCATCTCCTCCTCCGCCTCCCATGTCCACTCGGAACCCTTTCGGTGCTGCCACTGCACCTTCACCCACTGAACCACCTTGTTCCTCAAGGTCTTCGTCTTCCGATCTATGATCGCTATGGGTTTCTCAATATAATTCAGGCTGCTATCAACCTGAATGTCCTCCAAGGGTACAACTGCTGACTCGTCCACCAAACATTTTCTCAACTGAGAAACATGGAAAGTGTTGTGGATCTGACTAAGCTCTGCCGGGAGATCCAACCGATAAGCAACCCGTACCACCCGAGCCAAAACCCTAAAAGAACCGATGAACCTGGCGCCCAACTTGCCCCTCTTCCGAAACCTGATAACACCCTTCCAGTGTGATACCTTCAGGAGGACCATCTCGCCCACCTGGAACTCCAAGTCTGAACGCCTCCTATCGGCGTAACTCTTCTGCCGACTCTGTGCAGTCTGTAGTCTGCTACGAACCTGCTGGATCAACTCTATTGTCTTGAGCACCACTTCGGTGCTCCCACTGACCCACTAACCGACCTCGCCCCAACAAATCGGGGTCCTGCACTTCCTCCCATAGAGCATCTCGAAAGGAGATCGATCAATACTCGCATGGTAACTGTTGTTATACGAAAATTCCACTAGTGGGAAATACGTATCCCAACTGCCACCGAAGTCTAGGACACATGCTCGCAGCATGTCCTCGAGAGTCTGAATCGTTCTCTTGCTCTGTCCTTCCGTCTGAGGATGGAAAGCGATGCTAAAAAGGAGACGAGTACCCATCTCATCGTGAAACCGCTTCCAGAATCTGGAAGTAAGACAAACATCTCAATCTAACACCATTGAAACAGGCACTTCATGTCATGCCACCACCTCTTGCACATATATATCGGCTAGCTTCTCCGCCGATATGCTCTCTTGGATCGGTATAAAATGGGAACTCTTCGTCAATCGATCCACTATAACCCAAATCGAATCTACTCCACATGTGGTCCTGGGAAGCTTAGTGATGAAATCCATAGTGATATCCTCCCATTTCCACACTAGTATGTCCAACGGCTGCATCTTGCCGTGAGGCCTCTGGTGCTCCGCCTCAACCTTCCTGCAGGCCAGGCATCTTTCCACATACCAAGCGACATCCCGTTTCATGCAGGGCCACCAATAGTCAGGTCGAAGATCCCTATACATCTTCATTGGCCCTGGATGGATGGAAAATCGAGACTTATGGGCCTCATCCATCAACACCTGTCGTACTCCGCCCCAATACGGTACCCATACCCTCCCATGAAGGGTCAACAATCCTCGGCTATCGTAGTCAATAGAAGCTACTCGGCCCACAATCCTTTCACACTTCAGCCTTTCCTCCTTAAGGCCCTTGGTCTGCGCATCTTTGATTTGCTCCAATAATGGAGTAATTACCGTCATCCTCAAACAAATGCCTCTGATCGGGGCCGCCACTGCCTTGTGACTCAGAGCGTCGGCCACCATGTTAGCCTTCCCTGGGTGATAAAGGATCTCACAATCATAATCCTTCAACACATCTAACCATCACCTCTGCCTCATGTTCAGATTCGGCTGATCCATGAGGTACCTCAAACTCTTGTGATCCGTGTAAATAGTACAATGGACCCCATAGAGGTAATGTCTCCAAATCTTGAGGGAAAACACCACTGCCCCCAACTCCAAATCATGCGTAGGATAGTTAGCCTCGTGAGGCTTCAACTGTCTCGAGGCGTAGGCTATCACACGGCCTCGTTGCATCAATACTGCTGCCATACCTGTGATCGAGGCATCACAGTATACTACGAAATCCTCTACTCCTTCTGGCAAGGTAAGAATCGGTGCCTTGCACAATCTCTACCTGAGAGTCTGAAACACCACGTGCTATTCAGGCCCCCAACAAAACACCACCGACTTCTTGGTCAGTCAGGTGAGTGGTACAGCTATCTTGGAGAAATCCTGACCTAGGAAGCTCCGAATCTCGGATGGAGATCTCGGGACCTCCCACTACATCATTGCCTCTATCTTGGCCGGATCTACCAAAATACCCTTCTGGTTGATGAGATGACCAAGGAATTGCACCTCGCGCAACCAGAACTCGTACTTGGAGAACTTTGCGAAAAGTCTCTCCCTCCTCAAAATCTCTAGCACCTCTCTCAGATGCTCCTCGTGTTGTTCCTAAGTTTTGGAATACACCAAGATATCATCTATGAATACTATTACAAACCGATCCAGCATTGGCCTGCACACGCGGTTTATGAGATCCATGAACACTGCGGGAGCGTTGGTGAGCCCAAACGGCATCACCACGAACTCGTAATGACCATATCGAGTCCTAAAAGCAGTCTTCTGCACATCCTCGCATCTGATGATACCCGGAGCGTAAATCGATCTTGGAGAACCAAGACACTCCTTGCAGCTGATCAAACAAATCATCTATCCTCGGATGTGGGTAACAGTTCTTCACCGTTTCCTTATTCAGCTCCTGGTAATCTATGCACATACTGTGCGATCCGTCCTTTTTCTTTACAAACAAAATCGGTGCACCCAGGGCGAACTGCTCGGCCTGATAAAACCCTTGTCGAGCATCTCTTGTAGCTGCGTAGATAACTCCTGCATCTCCGGAGCAGCCAACCAATACGGTGCCTTGGCTATCGGAGCCGTACCAGGGATTAGGTCAATCCCGAACTCAACCTATCTCTCAAGGGGTATTCCTGGCAAATCCTCAGGAAATACATCCGAGTAGTCCCGTACCACCGGAACACCATTAACTGTCATCTTACCCTTCTCACGGGCATCTAGAACATAGGCAACATAGCCGACACAACCCTGCTGAAAATAACGCCTTGATCTCGCCGCTGAACACAGAACCGGTCCGCGCTGTGGCCTCTCGCCCTGAATCACCAACTCTCCCCCACTGGGAGTGCGAACTCTCACTAACTGCCACTCACAATCTATCATCGCCCCATTGGGGCTCAGCCAATCCATGCCTACTATAACATTGTTCCCTCACAGGGTAATAGGGACCAAGTCCACTGAAAACTGCTCCTCGAATAATTGTAGAGAACATCCTCTGTGTACCCTTGCAAACCTAACAGTCCTATCAGCTGCTATCTTAAACTCAAGTGGACAATCTAGCTGTCCAAGAGCTCTGCTGAATCTCTTGCTAAGCGTAAGAGAGATGAATGATCGGGTAGCCCCCGAATCAAACAATACTATAGCAGAAATGTCGTTCACTGAGAACGACCCTATACAAAACATATAACCATAAGAAACACTCAATAATAAATGCAGAGATAAGGGAAAAATACATACCTATCTCCACGTCAGGACTCGCTCGTGCCTCCTCTGCTGTCAGCTGAAAAGCCCTACTCTTTGTCGCCGGTGTCTCAGCTCGGCCCTGACTGCCATCTGTAATCCTCAAAGTAACAGGAGCAGGTGCTAAAAGCTTTCCTGCAGCAGCTAAATTCGGACACTGGGACTTTTTATGTCCCCTCTGATTGCAATGGAAGCAAATCATATCTGATGTTGCAACGGCGACAGTAGTGGCTGTACAATCTCTGCTCATATGCCCAGTCCGACCGCACTTGTAGCAGCCGGCACTCCCTGCCTTGCACGCCCCATCGTGCAATATCCCACACTTGCCACACCGAACGTGGCTGTTCTGACTCCTAGCTTTGTGATCTGTACCCTTGGGCTTTTTGCCCGCACTCCCCGCATCTGGAGTCGCCTTCGTCTTCCTCTTTCTCTCCATCTCAAGGTCATTCTCTCTCTCTCTCTCTCTCTCTCTCTCCCTCTCTCTTTCTCTCTCTCTCTCTCTCTCTCTCTCTCTCTCTCCCTCTCAAGCCCTAGCAATCATGTCATCCAACGCTTTACAGCTGGACCGGCTCACAAACTAGCGGATATCACTCCGCAGCATCTCATGATAACGAGCCTTCTTCATTTCCTCATCAGCCACGTACTGAGGAACAAGAAGAGCCCTCTCCCTGAACTTGGCGGTAATCTCCCCCACTATCTCTGTAGTCTGAGTAAGATCCTGAAACTCGCGTGCTAACTGCTGCACCTCAATAACTGGTGCGAACTCGGCTCTGAATCTGGTAGTAAAGTTTGCTCAGGTCATGGCATCCAAGGTTACCCCATCCCCGATGGCATGACCAATCTCTTCCCACCAATCCCGTGCCCTGTCCTTCAGAAGACAGGATGCCAATCTGACCTTGTCCCCTCGGTACATATGCTAGTGCAGAAAATGTTGGCCACGTCTGCCAACCATCTAGTGCTCGCTATGGGGTCCCGTGCCCCGTGATAATCCGGAGCCCCGCAAGACTGGAACTCCCTAAAAGTAAGTGTACATGACCCCATCATGGCCGCCACCTCAGCACGCAAGGTGCTTAACCTCTCGTCCATCATCTCCAAGATACCCTCCTTGATCGAACCGAAGATCACAGGAGTCTGCTAAAGTATTGTGCAAGTAATCTCTAAAGAGAGAAACTCCCTAGTCTTCTCATCCAACTGCTCGGACTCCAGGCCTGATCCTGATCCCCCTCCGGCACCTGAACTGTCGACTGCTGGCCTAGGGCGTAACACCACCATTCTGAAACACAACATAATAAATTCAGGAACACTGATATATCTCGAGGGATCACTACTACCACAAGTTTCCTGGTCTTATCTCAGTTTTTCCTTGATTCGAGTACGGATCCTCTGCTTCCAATAGTATGGGCCCCTACTACCTTCCACATCTATCCGTACCTTCCTCAAGAACTACCTCGACTCCACCAAGTCACTATTACTGCTAATGATCTCTGTTACTCCCATCCTAGTCTTACCCTAGGGAATCCTCTGACTAAACCCGATTCGGTCCTCAGCTGCTGAAAGCCTCCTTGTGATGCCAATTAGCCATCACCTGAATACCATCACATGCGGCGAGGCTCAGATAATCCTTCAAGTAAAAGACTCATCCCCACAACGGTTAGACTCAAACAAGAGCTGCGCAATAGCGCTAAGTCTAGCACTCAAAGATTATTCAACCCCGTTCACATGTGACGTGATATATTCACCTAATGGCTAACTCCTATCTCTTAGAGTCCCACAAAGCACAAAGCAAGCAGCATTCAGACATAGGAGACTACTCAAGCAATTCTATCCTCATAATGGGGAATTGTACTAGCATACAATGCTAAGTTCATATTATCAGTCATAACCTAAACAGGCTATCCTACTGCTGACTACTCCATGTTAGCATTCAATTCTTATAAGGCTGAAACACATAAAGCAGACATATAAGGCATCCTCCTAGATCCTTAGTTCTATACTAGCATGCTGTTCTACTGATACTAAAACTATAACTCAACATTAACTGATACATATTGTTGTATGGGTAATTTGGGAGTACTTGAGCTCGGCTGATCGCATTCACCACACCCTTTTCCCTTTTAAAAGTTTTTATCTTTCTAAAATTCTTTTTACTTTCCTAGAACTCTTTTCTCTCGAAAAACATTTTACTGTTTCCTTAGTTTGAGTTCAGACACACCCGGAAGTGTGCACGAATCCCTCAAACCAAGGCTCTGATACCAACTTGTAACATCCCAAAATATGAGCCAATTTATTTATTTTTCTTTAATAATTACTGAAAACATCATGTTAATATCATAAAATAAAACTCGTACATCAATATCTCAAAACCATAGCAATGTATTGTGAGAAAACTTTATCAAGGTTGTATCAAATCATATCTATGAAAAGCTAAAACAACTCCCAGGATAAACTGAAGCTGTGGTGTGTGCTATGCCATCAACGTGAGCTCTTCCCTTTACTTGCGGAGGTACCTGAAACCAAAACTGAAACTGTAAGCACAAAGCTTAGTGAGCTCCCCCAAGCCACCACATACCATACAATAACATATAAACACATATTGGGCCTTGCCCACTGCATCGGACCGAAGTCCGGAAATTGCATCGGACCGAAGTTCAGAACTGACTGGGACCTTGTCCCCTGCGTCAGACCGAAGTCCAAAACTAAATGCATCGGACCAAAGTCCAGAACTTACTGAGCATAGCATAGCATAAACATATCAACTAGCATGAACATAAACTGCATACTGCATCGGGTCGTAGCCTGAATCACATAACACATACACACTGTCTGAGCCACGAAGGCATCAAATATTCTAACTACTGTATCGGACCGAGGTCCGGAAACTACTACTAATTAAACGGGCTGGCATTTTGGCCTTAGACCCGTTCCTACTGGAAGGAAACTCACCTCGTACATTGGCTGCAAAATGAACTGCTCTGGAAACCGACTGCTGCTGCTCCGGTATCTCCCCGGCTACAATTTCCATAAATACACTCAATCCATTACTAATAACTGTACTGAGGGTAAAATGACTATTTTACCCCTGGTCAAAGTCAACCTCCAATTGACCGGACTCGACGAGTCTGAGGAACTACTAGCCGAGTTCTGTCGAGCAGATTCCATACAACTACATTCGAATCCGCTATGTGGTTCCTAACTCGTAGATCTGAAATCTTTGAAACATCTGAACACGTAAAGTTCCTAACTTTACGTGTAACTATGAAGGAATGAAGCCTTCCTACTCAAACACCACTTTACTCGGGAAAACTCATCCGACTCGCCGAGTTGCTCATACAACTCGTCGAGTTCTAAGGCAAACTTCATCGGACTCGCCGAGTTGTTCTTCCAACTCGTCAAGTCGACGGCTAACTTCATATAACTCGCCGAGTAGTCCTATCGACTCGCCGAGTTCATTCAGCCCTTTTTCCATACAGGTCCGATCTGAGCCATGCAACTGCTACAAATCATGGATCTAGACTTCTAGGGCATGTTTTTCACGTAAAGTTGCTAACTTTACGTGCATGCATGGCTTTAAAGGCTTCATATGCCCAAAATAATCTCTTAATGAGGTTCTAGGCTCAATAGGGACTTTAATCACAACCACCACCAAGACTTTATACTTCTAGCATGCCATGAGTGTCCAGATCTGAGGTATAACCTGGCCACAAGGCCTAATCATAAGGGATTTGGGGTTTTTGGGCTTAGAAACCACAAATTAGGAACAACATAGATCTATATGATCAATAAGAAAGGTATGGAATTTAATACCCGAAAAGATTATCAATAGAGTGTGTATTCTGGATCTACTTCCTCTTCCTTGAACTCTCCAACTTTCTCCTTCTCCTTCTTACTCTAAGGATTCCTTCACAAGCAATAAACACACACATACACTCACTAAGAAAATGGATAGGGTTTGATAAGGAATACTCTGAGGGTGATGGAGGCTGAGATAGGGGCTATAAGGATGTTTAAATAGGTTATAAACCCTAAGAATTAGTGTCTCCTCCTGATTGGCCTACTCGTCGAGTCCATGCGTGGACTCGCCGAGTATATCACTTAAAGCCCGTATCCAACTTGACATATACTCGGCGAGTTAGGGCTACAACTCGCCGAGTATGTCTTCCTAAAAGAACATTAAATCAAAACAAATATGTACCAGGAACGGGGTGTTACATTTTATCTCTTTACATTCATTGTATTTGTCTTTTGCTTGATTTAACTTGTCATATGACTTAGCTTTATTTTTCAAACACGGATATTCAGAGTGTCACATGTAACTCTTTTATCTAGTCCTTTGATTGTAATTAGTTAGTACCATGTTTCATGTACTCCTATTTATAGGATATTTCAATGTTAAATCTATGAAGGATCATTTTCACTCATTTTACCAATATCCAAGTTACTTCATCTTTCTGAATATTCTCTCAAACATTCTTATTGTTCTACATTTATTAACTTTGCTTTGATCATTATCTTCTCTCTTCATTAAATATCTTGAATAATGTGTTGATTACATTAGCTTAGACTTGACTGGTCTTGTCAGACTTGACTAGAACATTTATTAGTAAGCAGACATTGATCTTAAGCATTCATTCAACGTTTGAGTTTTCAAACATTGTCCCTACACAGTAGATCATTCTTGTTCTTCCAATTGGTATCAAAGCTTGAGTGGCTGTCCTTTGAATCCATAAGATCCGATTATCATTGATTTGAAGTTACCTTGGTATTTCAATCGTTTATGTGTATAGGATAAAAGTTCTTCTATATATCACTTTTGCTCAAGATATCTTAACTTCAATGGCTTCTTCTAATCCTCAACAGATGTATTCAATGCAAATTGCAAATAGCATGGGTTGCCCGACTCGTGCCCAATTGCTAGTTGTTGAAGAATATGATCATTGGAAAGTAAGAATGGAGATATTTTGACTTGGAAAAGAGAAATGTGAATCTATCTGGAGATCCGTTAAGCAAGGCCCACATGTTCCAGTTCGAACAATTGTTAGAGATGTTGCTGCAACTCTCATGGGTCAAGATGAACAGCGACAAGCACCACTTACTGCCGATCATCTTGGAAAAATGCATGCTGATCAAGTTGCTTTTTCAATAATGGTATTTGTTGTTCGTCCTATCTTTGAGCGCATCAAACTGTGCAAGTCTGCTAAAGATATATGGGACACACTTCAACACTTGTTTGAAGGGTCATACAACATGAAGGACAAGCGTTTGACTTCTGTTGTAAATGAGTTTGACACATTCACTACCACACTCGGTGAATCTAATGCCTCAAATTCAAATAGATACTAAATCATTGTCAACAACATGACAGCTCACGGTATAATCCGAGCTCCTCTTGAGTACAATCTAAGTTTCATCAACAGCCTCGGCAAGGGATGGGAAAATGTGAAGTCTTGTTTTCAGAGTAATGGATCTCTGAAAAAGCTTAAGCTCTATCAACTTATTGATGAGCTTCCAGGTCATGAATCAAACGTCGCTTGGACTTTAAGAGAACTATCTGGAGGTCCTCTTTCCTTAGTCAATTCCTATGACCCTCCTCAAACCTCCAACCCAGTCATTTCAGACCGTCTCACTATTGTTATTCCTTTCGTTCCTTCTGTTCAAACTTCACTTCATGATGCTCCGGTTCTTACTAACTCTAACTATCATCCTATGGAAACCTTGAATCTTGATGAGACAAACTCTGAACTTCAATTTCAAGAAGAATTTGCTCTACTATCCATAAAATACAACTGTCCTTTCTACAAGCCCTACAATACACGATTCTAAAATCCTATCCAAAATAACCGTTTTCAATCTCCTCACCAAAACAATCATCAACCATTCAACAAACCTTCCAAAACCCCTCCTACTTACAAACCAAATCTTCCTACTCAATATCACACTTCAGAATCTTCACAACTTCCGAAATCTGATAAACCTAAAATTATGTGTCACAAGTGAGGAAATGCAAACCACTTTTCCAAGGATTGCTTAGCCAAAGTCCCACAAAAACCAAAGATCAAGGCCTCTGCTTACTATGCATGTCGTACTCAGGAATTGGCTGAGAGTGAAAAGGCTTTTGTTACTACTGTGTCAAGGGATGTGGAAGGATAGTGGTCGTCTAGAGATGATGATCATGTAACTACTGGTAGAAACAAGTGTCTCATGACTCGACAAGAAATCGATTGTGATGAAGGCTATTTGTCACACCCCCAAACCTGAACGGCCGAAACGTTCGGGGGCGGATGACTTCATGTGGTAGCGTAACAAGTGAATACATAGTAAAGAAAGCAATACGACCATCATATATATATAATTGAAAGTTTACATTTGTCAAAAGTTGCATGTTCAAAACCAATTACAAATATCATGTAAAAATATGAGATTTAAACTGGCGCCGCAGCATCTCTTCATCAAAAGCATAATGATACCTGTAGTTACTGAATCCTTGGGACATACAAGTAGTTTTGAAAGAGTAGATCAGCATTTAAGCTGGTGAGTTTCATAAGTATTTAATGAAAATGTTTGTATGAAACGAAATATCTTGTTCTTGTTTGTTTGTGTTTAGAAAATCCTGTATTTTCTACTAGTATAAAAGTAGTCTTCCTTCAAGACCAAAGTTTGTTTCCAAAATGTATGTAAGTGTAAAAGTAACCAATATGTTTGAAAACCTCGTAAATCAATGTATTTTTAATACCTCCTATGAGCTTTATAACCATACTATTGACTCGGAATGCCTATACACAACGTTCTTCAGGCGTTGGAATGTTATGACGTTTGACATCCCAAACGGTGGACTGTAGCTAACAGTGAGGGCGCGGGTTGTCAAGCCCGTATAGATCTATACACAAACACCATGCTCCCCCTCCATGGGATTCTGGTATATAATAGAGGACTTGAAATGTGTACTCGAACGTACGTGAAGTAAATGTGTCACATAACCGTAGTATAAAAATAGATTTACGTGTTGAAATGTTCGTTTGTTATTGTACATGAAAGTGATTTCTTGAAAATCGTGTTTCTAGTATGTAAAAGTTAGCAATATCCTCATAAAACTATACTTATTATAGTTTTCTAAAAGTGTGCCTCGTTTGTTTTAGAATATCTAGAAAAGGAATCACTTGTTATGAAATCGTAGATTTTTGTAGAGTCTAAGATAGACACATATACATTAAATCTAGGAAAATGTTTAGTTTATACATGCATTACAACAATTTATAGTTTCAAAGATAGAATGCTTTTGTAATATATTTTGTATACGGGAGTTCCCTATAAAGTTTATAAATCACATATGATTCTACTTAATAAAAGTGTATAAGAATCTTTATATATAACACCCGATAGTGGTCGTGTGTTTAACTTGTATTCCCCCCCCTTAGAAAGCATATAAAAGCGTTTAGAATATTTAAAAGGGTTAATTAAGGGGTATGAACTCACTTGAAAGTTTAAAGATAGCAAGATGGAAAACCGGACAGAGTTTCGTCTCGGGAAACGGATTTTTCTCGGGATTCTCGGGAATCTCGGGAGTAAAATCGACCTTCGGGACTTGCACAAAATGACTAGGGCTTTGGGGTAGTGCGGGCACGGAAAACGAGGAAAAACGCAAGAAAAGTGAGAGAGAATGAGAAAATTTTCCGAGAACCCTCGCATCCTATTTATAGGAGGCTGGAACCACCTCGGTACGCGGGGCGTACGCGTACGTCACGCATGATCGAGTCCTCGACTGCCTCGGACTTCGGATGCGACAGGCTAGCTTCGCATAGACCAGGACGTGGACGATCCGAGGCCTTGGCCTTGAGTACACGGGGCGTACGAGGGTACGCGACGCGTACTTCGGCCCTATCTGCTGACTCCATTGGATAATACCAAGAATTTATAATTAAATAAATATATAATTTATTTAATAAACTTTAAAAATTCATATCTTCTTCATACGGACTCCGTTTTCGACGTTCTTTATATCCCCACGAAGGTGAGACTACGCTTTACAACTTTCGTTTAGATTGCATTGGCAAATTCCGAAATTATTTTTATTATTTATTTATTAAAATGACGTGATTAAGGAATTTCTTTAAAAATCATAACTTCTTTATCTGACATCGGTTTTTTCCAGACTTTTTACCGCTGAATTACCATTGTCGAGACCTTCGATTCTCGTTTAGGTCATTCTGGCCAAAAGTCGCTCGATCTCCGATTCGAGTTTTTTGTTGTTTGTTGCTAAGCCGAAATTGGAAAAATCTTAATTTGAATATACGACGCCGAGTTTGGGCAGTCTTTTTACGTACGATCCCGGTTTAATGATATAAAACATAGTAGGTAGTTAAATAGAAACTTTTTGGACATTTTATTATCAACGTTAATTTTTATTAATTCAAAAATGGTTACAATACTTGACCTATTAGGCCATTACAAAGAGTTGAAATATCGGGTTGTCACATCATCCCCCCGTTAGAGGGAATTTCGTCCCGAAATTTAAAGTAGTAAGGACACTAGTGAACATGAAAGAGATGAGGGTACTTTTGTTTCATCTAATCTTCGCGTTCCCATGTGAATTTAGGTCCCCGCTTGGCGTTCCAGCGAACCTTCATGATGGGTATGCGACTTTGTTTTATTTGTTTGACCTCTCGGTCCATGATTTCTACTGGTTCTTCCACAAAGTTGAGGCTCTCGTTGATCTCGATTTCGTCAAGCGGAATAACAAGAGTCTCATCGGACAGACACTTTTTCAAGTTTGAGACGTGGAAGGTTGGATGTATGTTACTAAGTTCACGCGGTAGGTTAAGCTTGTAAGCCACAGGGCTGATTCTGGCAAGAATCTCGAAAGGCCCGATGTATCTTGGATTTAGTTTCCCCCACTTTCCAAAGCGTATTAAACCCTTCCACGGTGAGACCTTTAATAAAACGTGGTCTCCAACCTGGAATTCCAAAGGTTTCCTCCTTTGGTCAGCGTAGCTTTTCTGTCGGTCCCTAGAGGCTTTCAATCGTTCACGAATCTGAACGATCTTCTCTGTTGTTTCTCGTATGATTTCCGGACCGGTGAGAGTGCTTTCAGGAACTCTTCCTTTAGCTAACTGGGTATCGCCAACTTCAGTCCAACACAGAGGGGATCTGCACTTTCAACCATAGAGGGCTTCGAACGGAGCAGCCTTTATGCTTGTATGATAACTATTGTTGTATGAAAATTTGACAAGGGGCGAATGGATATCCCATGCCTTTCCAAAGTCAATCACACAGGCTCTCAGCATATCTTCTAAAGTATGTATCGTTCTCTCACTCTGCCCGTCTGTTTGTGGGTGGTGGGTTGTACTCATGTCTAGCTTAGTCCCCAGGGAACCTTGTAGTGACTGCCAGAATCTTGAAGTGAATCTACTATCTCGGTCGGAGATAATGGATATCGGAACACCATGCAGTCGCACTACTTCCCTTAAGTAAGTTCTTGTAAGCTTTTCCATTTTTTCAGTCTCCTTGATGGGTAGGAAATGCGCGGATTTGGTCAATCTGTCGATGATGACCCATATGGTGTCGAGTCCACTCGTCGTCTTGGGAACTTGGTTATGAAGTCCATAGTAATCCGTTCCCATTTCCATTCTGGTATCTCTGGTTGTTGTAGTAATCCTGACAGTTTTTTATACTCGACCTTAACCTTAGCGCAAGTAAGGCATTTACTTACGAAGGTAGCAATTTCTGCTTTCATGTTAGGCCACCAGTACATGTTCTTAAGGTCCAGATACATCTTATCTGAACCCGGGTGAACGGAATACCTCGTGTTGTGTGCTTCAGTCATTACTACGTCTCTGAACCTGCCACGTTTCGGCGTTCAGATTCGGTCCATAAGATAATATGCTCCGCCACCCTTGACTTCTAGATTCTTTTCCATTCCCCGTAGGGATTCACCCGCCACATTTTCAGGTCGCAAAGCTTCCATTTGTGCCTCTTTAATTTGTGTGGATAAGTGGGAATGGATAGTCATAGTCAGAGATCTAACCCTCCGTCCAGTGTATTCCTTTCGACTGAGGGCGTCAGCTACCACGTTGGCCTTGCCAGGATGATAACGAATTTCGCATTCGTAGTCATTTAGTAACTCAACCCATCGTCGTTGTCGCATATTGAGTTCCTTCTGATCGAAAATGTGTTGAAGGCTCTTGTGATCAGTGAAAATAGTACTCTTTGTTCCGTATAAGTAGTGTCTCTAGATCTTCAGAGCAAATACCACTGCTCCTAACTCAAGATCGTGTGTCGTATAGTTCACTTCGTGTCTCTTAAGCTGTCAGGAGGCATAAGCAATAACTTTCCCTCTCTACATAAGAACACAACCAAGTCCTTGATTTGACGCATCGCAATACACTACGAAGTCTTCTATCCCTTCGGGGAGGGATAGTATCGGTGCGGTGCACAAGGCCTGTTTTAGTGTTTGGAACGCCTTCTCTTGTTTTGCTTCCCAGTCAAAGGCCACGCCTTTCTGGGTTAATGTAGTAAGAGGTTTCGCAATGCTAGAGAAGTTGTTTATGAATCTGCGATAGTAGCCAGCGAGACCTAGAAATTGATGAATTTCTGTAGGTGTCTTTGGTGCTGACCAGTTCTCGATGGCCTTGATTTTGGAGGGATCCATGTGTATCCCTTTCTCGCTAACCACATCGCCCAAAAATTCGACTCTTCGAATCCAAAATTCTCATTTAGAGAACTTCGCATAGAGTTTATCCGATCGCAGTGTTTCTAAGACTTTTCGTAGGTGTTGACTATGCTCTTCCTTACTTCGGGAGTAGATAAGTATATCATCGATAAAGACAATGACGAACTGATCTAAGTAGGGATGACATACCCTATTCATTAGGTCCATAAATACTGCTGGTGCGTTGGTTAATCCAAATGGCATTACTACAAATTCGTAGTGTCCATAACAAGTTCGGAAAGCTGTATTAGGAATATCCCCCTCAAGTACTCGTAATTGGTGATATCCGGATCGTAGATCTATCTTCGAGAAGTAGTTTGCTCCTTGAAGTTGATCAAACAAATCGTCAATGCGGGGTAGAGGATAACGGTTCTTGACAGTAAGTTTGTTCAGCTCTCTGTAGTCGATGCACATACGGAACGATCCGTCCTTCTTCTTTACGAACAAGACCGGTGCTCCCCAAGGTGAGAAACTTGGTCTTATGAATCCTTTTTGCAGGAGTTCATTAAGTTGACTGGAAAGTTCTTGCATCTCTGCTGGTGCTAGACGATAAGGCGATTTCGCTACTGGGGTAGCCCCTGGAACTAAGTCGATTCTGAATTCGACTTGGCGTTGTGGTGGTAATCCTGGTAGTTCTTCTGGAAAGATATCGGGAAAATCGCGTACTTCTGGAATGTTCTTGATGTCCTTCAGTTCCTGGCTTGTATCGACGATGTGCGCTAGGAATGCTCGACAATCCTTCCGTAAACACTTTCGAACTTGGATGCACGAAATGATACGAAGGTTCGTACTTGATTTGTCGCCATAAATCACTAATGTTTTGTTGTTAGGGAGATTAAGATGAACTTTTTTTTCAAAACACATGATGTCGGCACGAAGAAGACTTAACCAATCCATGCCGACTATGAGGTCGAAACTTTTAATAGGGACCGGCATGATATTGATTGGGAAAGAATGACCGTCTAAAGTTAACGTACAGTCCTTGTATATGTAGTTAGTGTTTTCGGTTTTTTCGTTGGCCATCTCTACAATGAATGATTTTTCTAGTTTGCTAGGTTTAGGTTTAAGTAAGTGAATAAAGTTTTGACTCACGAAGCTTCTCTCCGCTCCACTATCGAATAATATGCATTCATATGAATTATCGAGGAGGAACGTACCAGCAACTATAGTTGGGTCAGCTATAGCTAGCCTATAGTCAAAACTCATCCCACACCGCCCGTGCCTGCTGCATTAGGGCAGTTCCTCCTGTAGTGTCCCACCTCGCCACAACCGTAGCAAGTCTGGCTTATACCTGGACTGGGGACTTGAGTGATCGGCCTTGCGGGCTCCTTGCAGAAACGGGTTGTGTGTCCCTTTCTGTTGCAGTTGGCGCACTGCATTTCCCGACAAGGTCCATGGTGGTGCTAAGTGCATTTGGTGCACTTTGGACGGTTACCTTCATAAGGCTTTGTTGGGTAGGTATTTGTAGGAGCTGTAGTAGGTACCATGGCAGCATTCACCGAAACCATTTGTTTCTTTCCGGATTCTTGGGAAGACCCACCCTTTCCTTTATTCCATTCTCTCTTCCTGTTGTTATTGTTGTTGTTGTTGTTTCCTCTCTGTGATTCTGGTGCAGAAAAGGTTGAGTTCTGATGACCTCCGTAGTCAATCAGAGATTGTGCTAGTTCCTTAGCACTTTCAAAGGTGTCAGGTTTGGAAGCTAACACGCTTGACCGTAGTTGGGTCGTCAGTCCCCATATGTACCTCTCTATTTTCTTGCTCTCAGGAGCAATCATATCTAGGCAAAGGATTGCCAACTCGCAGAATCTGTTGGTATATGTTGCGATGTCGGTACCAACCATTCCGAGAGTCCAGAGTTCATGTTCGAGCCTTTGAATCTCTCCCCGTGGGTAGTATTCTCTCATCATCATGGCTTTGAGGCTCTCCCATCTTATGGAGTTTGCCACTATTAGAGTAAGTACTTTAACGTGGCTGTTCTACCAAGTCAAAGCTCTATCAATGAGTGTGAAGGTTGCAAATTTGACCTTGATGTGCTCGGGGCAGGAGCAGATTTCAAAGACTGATTCTGTCCTTTCAATCCACTGTCTCAGAGCCATCACACCACCAGTTCCATAAAACATACGGGGTTTGGCATTAGTAAAGTCCTTATAAGTGCATTCTCGGGGTTGCCCATGACTATCGCCATGGTTGGATAGGTGTGTGCCAGTTCTCGATTCATTAGTACTCAATTTATTGAGCTGTGACATGGCAACTGCTACTGCTGCGGTGACTGCTGCTTGGAACATGACAACATCAAATTGAGGAGGTGAAGGTGATGGTGGTATCGGTGTTTCATTGATAGGGTTACGTCTGGTATTCCTGCGTGGTGGCATCTTTAACTATACGTTTAAAAGATGATGATATGGATAAGAATAAGTGACAAATGAATGTATCTCATGAACCAAATCGCCATGGTTCAACAACAGATGATAGCATAGAAAAATGAAAGTTATTTGTAAGACTGAAAGTATGAAACAAGTATTTGGTTTCTCGATGACTTTTCATGGTTTGAACGAAATACTCAACGTAGTAATAATAGTGTCACTTATATTAATATAAAATTTGATACAACGATCATGAAAATTTGACCCCTATAAGGGTCCCCGATTACAAAGTTTGAGAAATTTAAAGACTTTTAGCCGAGGTCCTAAGTTATAACAAAATTTTAGGTTTTCACAAGTACTACTTGCGATGGGCGTTGCGCTTGGAGCTCGATTCTGCATCTGATTGCTTCGACTCCATAAGACGCCTATCAAGGGTGGCTTATTGTTCCCTCAATTCTGCGAAGGCTGCATTCCCTTGTGCTTGGAATGCTTCGACGCGAATGTGGATGTCGTTCTGCAACATCTCTAGGCGGTTGATATCGGCCGTGTGGATTTGTACTTCCACGTTAACCTCTCGGATTCGGTTTGCTTGAACCCCTGATTGGTAGGACTGGTTGGCGAGTTTGCCCACCATGACCGGGAGTGCCCGATCGGCTAAACCTCCACCTCGGACATCGTAGAAATCTCGGCACATGCCGTAGGGAGAGCGTATACTTTGTTGTTGGCTCCAGTGGACGAGGTGACTTCCCCAGACGGGAGTCGGTCCTTGAAAGTTCCTCCTATTGGGTGGAGGGTTGACTATTTCCGGTTCTGAGTCTGTCCTGGAGTCGTCCCCGCCATCCAATTCAATGGGCTCTTCGTCCTCCTCCGGATCCTCTTCAATCCACCCTTCGTTGCCTTGTTGTGGGTAGTAGGGGTCTCCATGCGGGTGAAATCCAGCCATTTGACTATACGAGAATACGGTTATAAGATTTGAATAAAACTTAAGACATGTAATACTAATTAATCTAGCGTATGCACCAAATACTCCTATAGTATTTAAATTCTTGTGTTTGATCTTCGTGATGTTTTTGGTAAGTTTTGACTTGTTGCTCACTACGAGCGTTCCTCGATATACATTGGTCCGATTTCGGGCAAATATAGTTGATCATGCTATATTTGTGCCAAATCTGATTACATATATCGAGTCTTAATCGTAGTGTCCAATTTGTCTAAATACTTGTTGTATAGTTAATAAAAATGAAATAATGTGTTGTATGCATATATTTGTACTTGAATGAACTAACATTTTTAAGTTATACGAAATGCGGCTTAGGCATAAATAAAATCATTTTTTCAGAGAGTATTAGTCCCTTAATCATTTATAGTTTGTATATCTTATGTGGTTCGATATACTTAGTTCACTATAAACATTGCTCTGATACCAATCTGTCACACCCCAAACCTGAACGACGGAAACGTTCGGGGGCGGATGACTTCATGTGGTAGCGTAAAAAGTGAATACATAGTAAAGAAAGCAATACAACCATCATATATAATTGAAAGTTTACATTTGTCAAAAGTTACATGTTCAAAACCAATTACAAATATGATGTCAAAATATGAGATTTAAACTAGCACCGCAGCATCTCTTCATCAAAAGCATAATGATACCTGTAGTTACTGAATCCTTGGGACATACAAGTAGTTTTGAAAGAGTAGATCAGCATTTAAGCTGGTGAGTTTCATAATTATTTAATGACAATGTTTGTATGAAACGAAATATCTTGTCCTTGTTTGTTTGTGTTCAGAAAATCTTGTATTTTCTACTAGTATAAAAGTAGTCTTCCTTCCAGACCAAAGTTTGTTTCCAAAATGTATGTAAGTGTAAAAGTAACCAATATGTTTGAAAACCTCGTAAATCAATGTTTTTTTAATACCTCCTGTGAGCTTTATAACCATACTATTGACTCGGAATGCCTATACACAACGTTCTTCAGGCGTTGGAATGTTATGACGTTTGTCACCCCAAACAGTGGACTGCAACTAACAGTCAGGGCGCGGGTTGTCAAGCCCGTATAGATCTATACACAAACACCATGCTCCCCCTCCAAGGGATTCTGGTATATAATACAGGACTTGAAATGTGTACTCGAACGTACGTGAAGTTCACAGAACCGTAGTATAAAAACAGATTTACGTGTTGAAATGTTCGTTTGTTATTGTACATGAAAGTGATTTCTTGAAATTCGTGTTTCTAGTATGTAAAAGTTAGCAATATCCTCATAAAACTATATCTATTATAGTTTTCTAAAAGTGTGCGTCGTTTGTTTTAGAATATCTAGAAAAGGAATCACTTGTTATGAAATCGTAGATTTTTGTAGAGTCTAAGATAGACACATATACATTAAATCTAGGAAAATGTTTAGTTTATACATGCATTACAACAATTTATAGTTTCAAAGATAGAATGCTTTTGTAATATATTTTGTATACGGGAGTTCCCTATAAAGTTTATAAATCACATATGATTCTACTTAATAAAAGTGTATAAGAATCTTTATATATAACACCCGATAGTAGTCGTGTGTTTAACTTGTATTCCCCCCCTTAGAAAGCATATAAAAGCGTTTAGAATATTTAAAAGGGTTAATTAAGGGGTATGAACTCACTTGAAAGTTTGAAGATAGCAAGATGGAAAACCGGGCAGAGTTTCGTCTCGGGAAACGGATTTTTCTCGGGATTCTCGGGAATCTCGGGAGTAAAATCGACCTTCGGGACTTGCACAAAATGACCAGGGCTTTGGGGTAGTGCGGGCACGGAAAACGAGGAAAAACGCAAGAAAAGTGAGAGAGAATGAGAAAATTTTCCGAGAACCCTCGCATCCTATTTATAGGAGGCTGGAACCGCCTCGGTACGCGGGGCGTACGCGTACGTCACGCATGATCGAGTCCTCGACTGCCTCGGACTTCGGATGCGACAGGCTAGCTTCGCATAGACCAGGACGTGGACGATCCGAGGCCTTGGCCTTGAGTACATGGGGCGTACGAGGGTACGCGACGCGTACTTCGGCCCTATCTGCTGACTCCATCGGATCAATGTATTTTTAATACCTCCTATGAGCTTTATAACCATACTATTGACTCGGAATGCCTATACACAACGTTCTTCAGGCGTTGGAATGTTATGACGTTTTTCATCCCAAACGGTGGACTGTAGCTAACAGTGAGGGCGCGGGTTGTCAAGCCCGTATAGATCTATACACAAACACCATGCTCCCCCTCCATGGGATTCTGGTATATAATAGAGGACTTGAAATGTGTACTCGAACGTACGTGAAGTAAATGTCTCACATAACCGTAGTATAAAAATAGATTTACGTGTTGAAATGTTCGTTTGTTATTGTACATGAAAGTGATTTCTTGAAAATCGTGTTTCTAGTATGTAAAAGTTAGCAATATCCTCATAAAACTATACTTATTATAGTTTTATAAAAGTGTGCCTCGTTTGTTTTAGAATATCTAGAAAAGGAATCACTTGTTATGAAAGCATAGATTTTTGTAGAGTCTAAGATAGACACATATACATTAAATCTAGGAAAATGTTTAGTTTATACATGCATTACAACAATTTATAGTTTCAAAGATAGAATGCTTTTGTAATATATTTTGTATACGGGAGTTCCCTATAAAGTTTATAAATCACATATGATTCTACTTAATAAAAGTGTATAATAATCTTTATATATAACACCCGATAGTAGTCGTGTGTTTAACTTGTATTCTCCCCCTTAGAAAGCATATAAAAGCGTTTAGAATATTTAAAAGGGTTAATTAAGGGGTATGAACTCACTTGAAATTTTGAAGATAGCGAGATGGAAAACCAGGTAGAGTTTCGTCTCGGGAAACGGATTTTTCTCGGGATTCTCGGGAATCTCGAGAGTAAAATCGATCTTCGGGACTTGCACAAAATGACCAGGGCTTTGGGGTAGTGCGGGTATGGAAAACGAGGCAAAACTCAAGAAAAGTGAGAGAGAATGAGCAAATTTTCCGGGAACCCTCGCATCCTATTTATAGGAGGCTGGAACCGCTCGGTACGCGGGGCGTACGCGTACGTCACGCATGACCGAGTCCTCGACTGCCTCGGACTTCGGATGGGACAGGCTAGCTTCGCATAGACCGAGACGTGGACGATCCGAGGCCTTGGCCTTGAGTACGCAGGGCGTACGAGGGTACGCGGCGCGTACTTCGGCCCTATCTGCTGACTCCTTCGGATAATACCAAGAATTTATAATTAAATAAATATATAATTTATTTAATAAACTTCAAAAATTCATATCTTCTTCATATGAACTCCGTTTTCGACGTTCTTTATATCCCCGCGAAGGTGAGACTACGCTCTACAACTTTCGTTTAGATTCCGTCGGCAAATTCCAAAATTATTTTTATTATTTATTTATTAAAATGACGTGATTAAGGAATTTCTTTTAAAATTCATAACTTCTTTATCTGACGTCGGTTTTTGCCAGACTTTTTACCGCTGAATTACCATTGTCGAGACCTTTGATTCTCGTTTAGGTCATTCCGGCCAAAAGTCGCTCGATCTCCGATTCGAGTTTTTAGTTGTCTGTTGCTAAGCCGAAATTGGAAAAATCTTAATTTGAATATACAAAGCCGGGTTTGGGCATTCTTTTTACGTACGATCCCGGTTTAATGATATAAAACATAGTATGTAGTTAAATAGAAACTTTTTGGACATTTTATTATCAACGTTAATTTTTATTAATTCAAAAATGGTTACAATACTTGACCTATTAGGCCATTACAAAGAGTTGAAATATCGGGTTGTCACACTATTGGTCGTCTGGATCTGAAAGAGATTGATATTCCCATATTTATGCGTGTTTTTAGGCAATATTTACTTATATTTTTATACATATTTTGGTTATTTGCATTGAACGATGATACTTATAAGTTTGAATTATACTTTACAACCAAATAGAAGCATTCTTGAAGAAAAGGGACTAAAAATGACAAAGCTTGGAACTTTGGAGGCTTGGAGAATAAAAGAAGAAGAAACCCACTTAAGAAGCTAAACTCACGACATGAGGATTGCTTCCTCACGATGTGAGTTAGAATATTCCAGAAGATTAGCATCGCGTAGAGGAATCCTTGTCAAACATGGATACTTACGAATTCACATCGTGAGCCATACTTGCTCACGATGTCAGTACGGTTAATTCCGAAAACTATATATATCCTTGAGTATTATGTTTTAAAGGGATTTTTTGGCTGACTTGGAAAGTTTCTGGAGATGAAAGAAGAGTTCATAATTAGCTTAATGTTTGGAACATTTGAATATGTCTTTGAATATGATTTGTGTTAGTTTGTTTGTTAGCATGTTCAGCTAAATCTAGGTGCTTCTGTTAGCTAGATGAAGTTGGAACTCATGTTTTTAATACTTTAGCTTTGATTTACTTGTTGTCTATGACTTTTGTTTGATTGATTGAACCTAGCATGTTTGATTTAATATTTGATTGCTTTAAAATCTTGTTCTGTGTAGTTAGTAAATATGAATCTGCATGAATTTGAATACCTAATAATTCAGTGAACACTAGTTTATTAGAGCTAAGATCAAACCAATCTTAGATAAGTAATTGAACTATTGAATTAAGTTGTTCTAGGGAACTCATATTATGACTGTAAGTGTGTTTTTCAAATCAATCTTACGTGACTCCAATTCCATTTAATAATTGATTACATGTTAACTATTGTGTGACCATACATAGATTTACATGAATTAATTAATGTTAGTAAATTTGGAACTGAATTGCTAATACTATCTTTATTAGTAACCAACAATATTTGTCATAACTAATTTATAAACCATTGAGGAAAAGTGGATTCAAACTAACAGAAATGTTTTATTTGTTGATTGAATTTGTGTTAAAGAATTAAATTCATCTAAACTTGAAAAATTAGATAAAACCCCTTTCTTTTATTAGAAATTAGGTTAATTTAATGGTAGGTAGATTAATTAGTTAAAACTGTTCCCTGTGATCGACACCTGACTTACCCAAACTATTTGATTAGTTGACTAGGTACACTGCCTAGGTGCATTTTAGTTAGTTAAGAAGTTAGGTTATAAATTTAAAATTAGGTGTAGCTAATTGCACGCAACAAGTTTTTGGCACCGTTGTCAGGGAACGATGTATTTAATTGTCGATTATTTGTTTTAATTTAATCGATCCATTTTGTGGGGTAAAATTGCAAAATTTTATTTTACAATTTAGTTTATTTTCTTCCAGTACTGAATTCACGACGTGAGCTTTATTGGCTCATGACGTGAATCCTGTAATTTCCAGTTTTCTCTGTTTTTTTGTTTTAGTTTATTATTACGTTTTTATTTTTGTTTATTTTGCAGAAGTTCATTACCAGAGGCTCTAACACACCTTTGCTGCCACCACTTGAAGATCCAGAGTCATCCCTTCGCAAAAAGACGGATAAGAACGCAGGAGTGAGACAAACACCAAAAAAGTCATCTTTCAAAGACCTTAAATCAGTCTTTGGAAAGAAGTCAGGAAAGAAAGTAGGAGAGTCGAATACATCATCAAAGGAAAAAAGCAAGATAGAAAGCTTTGAGCAAGATCCAAACCCAAAGGAATTCGAGTATGGATCTGAGCCTGAATTTGCATTACATAGAAGTGAATCCGAAGACGAGTCTGATAACGAGATGGCAGATATTACGGATATGTCCATGGGAGCTTACGAAAAGTGAATTAGAGATGATGCTGGTCCTAGCCTAATACAACCTACAATTCCTGCAACTACCCCATTCGAACTAAAAGGACACATCTTTTGCTGTACTTAGGGATGTACCATTTTTTGGAAAGGATCATGAGGATGCTTACAAGCATTTGGATGAACTAAATGACATAGCAGATTATTTCAATATCCCAAATGTTCCAAGAGAGACAGTCTTGCTAAGGATGCTACCAGTCACTTTTAAAGGAGCTGCAAAAGACTGGCTAAAAGCACTACCACTCGGTGCAATCACTAGTTGGGCTCAAATGAGCGAACAATTTATAGACGGTTTTTGTCCACCTTCCAAGATGGCTAAACTCAAAAAGGCAATAGCAAATTTTGAGCAAAATCCGGGTGAGTCACTTTCTGAGGCATGGGAGCGTGTGACACCCCCAAAATCACGGCCAGAAAAGACCAGTTTAATTTATGCTTCTAAAATGATTTCAGAGTAATCCTTTGATTAAAAGAGTTGAGGAACAATTTTTAGACTAGTATTCTTCGGCAGATCTGGAAGATCTTCACAAAAACCGGGCTCCTCGCGGGCAGAGCTTCGGCTTGGGAATTTTACTTCTCGGGATCTTCGGGGCTTCGGGACTTGCTTTGGGTCTTGGGAATGATACCGGGGCTTTGTGATATTTCTTGCACGCAAAACGAGGTAAAAACGCGAGAGAAGGAAAGAAAATAGCAACTAAAACTCGACAGCCTCAATTTCCTTTTATAACGGGTTGGATCCTTGATTTATGCTGGGCGTAAATCCTAGTTACGCTGGGCATAACCCGGATAAGGTCGCTGACTCCCCCCTTTGGATAATATCGGAATTTATAATTAAATTTAATATTTTAATTATTTAATAAACTTCAAAAATTCATATCTTCCTCATACAAACTCCATTTTTGACGTTCTTTATATCCACGCGTAGGTAAGGCTACGCTCTACAACTTTCGTGTAGTCTCCATCGGCTAGTTTTGAATTTGTTTTTTTTATTACAGGAAAAATCCATTATAAATTCATAACTTCTTCATTTGACGTCTGTTATCACCTGTCTTTTTATCGTTTCAATACTATTAACGAGATCTTCGATTCTCATTTACATTGTTTCGACTAAAAAGCGCTCGGTCTCAAATCGAGTATTCGGACTGCATACCTGTACGTCGAAACTTCGAAAAACCATAACTTCCTTATACGAAGTCAGATTTGTGCGTTCTTTTTATGCATGCTCTCGGTTTAACGAACTCTATGACTTTCATTTAGATCACTAAGGCTAAATATCGCCCTAACGTAAATTTCACTTTTTACATCATTCAACGTCGTCGGTTCTATCGCGAAACTTCGACAGGTCATAATTTCTTCGTTATAACTTGGATTTCAGCATTCTTTATATCTCCAAGTCATGCCTTTATATCGGGATTATCTCACACTTTAATTTTGACGCTTATTTTATTCATAATTCATTAAATTTCAATAATTAAGAAAACAAACACGTAAATCACATAATTCACATAATACTCAAATATTTCATCATTAATACTTCAAAAAGAGTTACAAGGGTTAACCTAGACTATTACCTTAACAATAATTCCAAGCCTAGAAACGCGGGCGTTACAGAGCGCTTTAAGGGATTGTTAAGAAATTGTCCTCAAAATGACCTCAATATACAACAAGAAGTGTCAATATTTTATGATGGTGTTAATGTCATGACAAGGAAACTCCTTGATTCTCAAGGACCACTTACTAAGAAAATTATGGGGGAAGTCAAGGAGTTAATTGAAGAATTTGCAAAGCGTTCTTGTGAGTACCATAATCCAAGAGATAAGGGAGTTAAAGGAAGTGGGGGTGGAAATTCTGCAAACATGGCTACTATAATGGCCATGCTTGATACAATGGACAGGAGAATGACAAAAATGGACCAAAAATACATGTTATAAGAGATGGATGTGAAAGGTGTAATAGTTCACACTTGACTAAGGATTGCAACTTAGATGATAATGGGTATAAAAAAAAACTCAAGTTTGCTATTCTAATGGGGATAGCAAACCCCCACTTACTAAGAAAATTATGGGGGAAGTCAAGGAGTTAATTGAAGAATTTGCAAAGCGTTCTTGTGAGTACCATAATCCAAGAGATAAGGGAGTTAAAGGAAGTGGGGGTGGAAATTCTGCAAACATGGCTACTATAATGGCCATGCTTGATACAATGGACAGGAGAATGACAAAAATGGACCAAAAATACATGTTATAAGAGTTGTGAAAGGTGTAATAGTTCACACTTGACTAAGGATTGCAACTTAGATGATAATGGGTATAAAAAAAACTCAAGTTTGCTATTCTAGTGGGGATAAATATGACGAAGATCGGAGAAAACCAAAGAAGTGGCTGCCATATGACGAATACAACAAGTAAATAGAAGAAAAATATAAGCAGACAGGCTAAGGATTCTAGTGAAAATTAGGAAATTCATTTTTCCAATAGACTTTGTGATTTTAGATATGAAAGAAGATCCCGATGTTCTGATTATTCTTGGTTGCCCATTACTTAATACTGTTGGAGCTTTGGTTGATATTCGCGTGTCTAATCTCACTTTAAGAGTTGGAGATGAAAATGAAACTTTTGGAATAGAAGAAGGTTTCCAAGGGAGTGATGTTCAAAATGTGGTTTGTAACATTGATGAAGTTGATGAAATAGGGGAATTGGAGAAGTTAATGGAAGAAGAAATGAAGACATTTCAACAACTTAAGCATACGATACCAAGAGCATCCATTCCATTTTTGGTTGAAGTGATTGCTTTTACAACACCAACTTCTTGGGTAAGTAAGGAAATCGACGATTTATCGAGTAATGAGGATGAAGACGAGGTTACTTCTAAGGACATGACTTTAGCTGATGAAGAAAAGAATATTACATTAGAGCTTAAAAAGAACGAAGAGAACTTAGAGAATAAAGGGACCAAAAGAAAGATCGATGTAGATGAGATGAAAGCTAAAAAGGAAAACTTGAAAGAAACGTATAAAAGATGAGTTCAAGCTTATAAGAGGTGATGGAAGGAGCAAAGAGTTTAGTTGATGATGGACTCTTCAGAAAACTCAACGTTAGGAGGCACGGAGTCCGGCTCACGACTCCATAAAAAAAGCGTTTCTCGGGAGGCAACCCGAGCCCGGTATGATTTTCTTTCTACTTTTTTTTTTAGTTTTTAGTAAAATTAATCATGTCATCATCAAAGTAATCTTATGAATGGTAAAACAGTAAATGTAGGGTCCCATAATCAAGTGGTAATTAATTAAGATTTATAGTTAAAAAATTGGATATATTAAGTGAATATCTTATCAGACCATACTCACGACATGAGCACGAGTGCCTCATGACGTGAGTCCAGAGGACATTTACGTATCACTTTTATGTTAGCCCAACAAGTATATAGGCCAACTTGTTAATTAATCGAATGGCCAAAACTCACGATATGAGTCATTACAAATTCACGACGTGAATGACGAATTATACGGGACCACAAATAAAGGACCAGAACCCACTTTGACCTAATCACTTCCCCATTCCCACGAAGTGAAGCTATTTTTCCTGGTCCCCCATTCCGATTGCGGCCAAGCACAACTCTATAGTCCACTTTTGCTTATGTAATTTGCACTTGAATGTAATTATTTCTTTCTTCTAATGGTTAATTTTGCTTTATTTGTGGAATAAAGGGCTAGGGTTTGTGCTTAGTCAAAATGACGGAATCTTTCACTAAAAGTTGTGTTATACCCATTGCATGTTACTTGTTTAGGCTTAGAATCGACTTAGGAGAAAACCCTAACAACATTTTTGGATTGATTTGTTCATAGCCGTGACAGATTTGTTTGGGCAGGCCAAACTCACAACATGAATTCTAGGCTTTATGCAACCTGTTCTTTCAACCTTCTAATGTGCTGGAAATTTTGGTTTTGTTTTGTCGTTTCTTTGTTTTTTGCAGGAAATGGCTCCTAGATGTGAAATTCCAGCTAGGGAGGCTAACCTGCATCCATTTTATGTATTTGCAACGAATTTGTCGAGGGATGTTTTTACCTGCTATAGCAATTGTTTGGGTTGGTTACACAACCGAGAGTTTGCAGTTTCCCCGACTGTGAATTGGCAAAGGCTAAGAGAAGTTGGATTGGTTATAGGTTGAAACCATTTCTTATGAAACTATTTATGGGGAATGGGTATTCTTTCACGTGAAAGTGGTGGCACAATCTTTTCTCTATTCAAGAATGGGTTTATGAGGAGTTATGAGTGGAATGTTTCTCTACTGTGGCATTTCACGAAACTATCCAAGATCCAACTTTTCCACAAGCATTAGTTTTTCGTTAAGGCGGAGAATATCGGGAGTGTAGCTTGGTTGAGTTTTCATGGAGAATGGGTTTGTATGAGGCTCACGAGGTTATGTCTGTTGAGTTTGCTATGTTTTTACAGAAGGCTACCCATGGTTATGAGGGAAAAACATCGAGGCTTCAATTATGGAGCAATATCACTTTTGGAGTGTTGAATTTTCGGGTGTCACCGGAAAGTAGTACCAAGTCACCCATTCACTGTCTTATCCACCGACTCATCACCTTTTTCGTCCACCACAACCTCCATGGGGACAAAGTTACCAAGATACATTTGTTTTTCTTATGGAGTATTTTGCAGCCACGGGTGTGTTGCAACATCCCATACTCTATGGCCTGCTACTTGGCGGAGTATGCAATGAGTTCCCGTCCTAGGAGCCCGATATGTGGAGGACATTTTTTCACCCGTTTGGCCCGGTCTTACGGGGTGATAGATCCCGACATTACAAGGTCACTAACTTGTATGTCAGGAACTAGATTTTCCTTGGGTTATTTGGAGACGATGAGGGTCGTGACCAATTATGGTTCACATTAGGGTATCGTGCATATTGATGATGATGAAGAATAACCAAGCGTGGAACCTGACTAACAACCGCAGCCGAGACCTCTCCAAAGAAATGTGCGAGCACATGGAGAAATAGGAAGAGTTCATGGATTTGAAGGAAGAATGCCACCCTAACCATTCCAAAGTCGGGTGGGTTCTTATTTGGACAATCTTTGTGCGGGTGTTAATTATAATACCCAACTTGTCAATGGTATCTATTCCCACATGGATGTGGTTAGATCACCCACTGTGCCACCGCAATGTTCGTATATCCCGACATGGGAGGAACTTTGGATGCCGAGAGGGGATAGGGCTGGAACAAGCGGGGAAAATGAAGACAAAGATGATGATTATTTGTTTTAGTTTATTTTTGTTTATTTCTAGTTTGATTTATTTTATTTTATTTTTACTTTTATTTTGTTTTGAATGTTTTTGGATTGTAAAATTATTGAAGTTATTATGTTAATTTGTCTATTCTTTGGTTGTTATTCAAGATTTGCTAGGAGTCATGGGAGAGAAACGTCGAGATACAAAAGAGTTAATGTATAGTCGAAAGTCTAGAATTGAGAGTCGAGACCCATGATTTAAAATAAGTGTGGGGGTGAGTCGAGAGAGAGGATAGAGTTAGATAAGAGACATAAAATGATGCATTAGAAGGGTCTTAATCCATTAAGATATTTGGTTGAAGTCAAGAGTTGAATGCATAATTACTTTCTGTTTGCCAGTGTTCACGTCGTAAATCCTTAACGTTCACGTCGTGAGTCAAGTTTTTATGGTTCCAAGATTTCGTGTTTTAGCAACCTCACAACGTGACTATTATCACACTCACGTCGTGAATTTGGTATTTGTATATAATGAAGACCATTGCTACATTTTATTTCTTGGGTAACCAATATTATTCTTAGGATTTATTTGAAGACAATTATGGTTCATTTACTCTACCATGTAATGTGTCGTATGCTTTCCCACATTGTTGTTTATGCTTTGGAGATTTACACTGCATTTGTTGAAGACCTAGTTTCGATTCCATATTTTGCCGGCACATTACATATCTCGCATGATCAAGATCCAAGTTCCCATTTAGAGGAGTCTGTATTCAAGATGCACAATTTTTCCACACATTTGAAGTTCGATCTCGCCACTACAATCCCAGGGGAGTCTGTTCCTTTTTCTCCCTTTTATTAATTTTAGTTTATATAATGCATACAACAAGGGCATTGTATGTAATAAGTGTGGGGTAGGGAGTCGAAAAAGTAAATTGTTAGAAATAGGTAAATTTAAAATTTTTAATAGGTTTGAAATAATAATCTAATAATTTAATCTAGTGATAATAATTTGAACTTAAGTTGCTAGTATTGTATGGGGTGATCCGATGAGAGCTCAAATGTTTAGTTGAGCCAATATACGTTATAATGCATTTGTGGCCCCCTTTATTCTAGTGAAATCATGGGACAAAAACACAACATCGCTTAGTTTGAGGATCGCAATATGTATAGCATGTTGTACCAAAAATGTATCCAGGAAAGCTTATGTAGCCATTATACTTAGGCTAATACCTTAACCAATCAAAGTTGAAGTTAAGCACCCCTGCTTAAGCATGTAGGTTTTTGAGTGAAAAAAAGTAAGTTACATGTAAAAATAGAGAGAGAGAATTACAAGAAAAGTTGTAAGAATTTTTTAGCAATCAAATGAAAATCAAAAGAGCAAAGTTCTAAAGAAATTCAAAAGTTGAAGATACCAAAAATCACACAAAAAGGTAGTGAATTCAAAGAAAATAAAGATCAAATATCAAAGAAGTGAAGAATTTCAAGAGCTCCATTGTGGTATCAAAATTTGTAATTTCTAGATTATGTATGTTTGGATATCTTTACAAAAATACCATGAGGTTAGAAAGATTTATGCGGATGGATTCAGAGGGATGCATAAAATGAGCGTTGCTTAAAAGAAGTGGGCGACTGTTTATAAGGATTGTGAGTATTTAGAATTACGGGGGTCCTTAGAAAAAAATTTAGACACAAATGCATGTGTTGCGGTCTTAGCATAATGGCTGAGTTTGAATTAGATTGCTTTATGTGATATTAGTGATAAGAGTTTGAGTTTAAATAATTAGATTTACTTGAGGGCATGCAAAGAATAAATGTCGGGTATTTGATATTGCCATATTTATGCATGTTTTTAGGAAATATTTACTTATATATATATATATATATATATATATATATATATATATATATATATATATATATATATATATATATATATATATATATATTGGTTATTTGCATTGAATAATGATACTTATAAGTTTGAATTATACTTTACAGCCAAATGGAAGCATTCTTGAAGAAAAGGGACTAAAAATTGACAAAGCATGGAACTTTGGAAGATCGGAGAATAAAAGAAGAAGAAACCCACGTAAGAAGCTAAACTCACGACGTGAGGATTGCTTACTCACGACGTGAGTTAGAATATTCTAGAAGGTTAGCATCGCGTAAAGAAATCCTTGTCAAACATGAATACTTACAGATTAACGTCGTGAGCCATAACGGGTTCTAAACGCTGTCTTGTGAATGTCCTCTTCGTGAATTCTTAGCTGATGATACCCTGACCGAAGGTCGATTTTTGAGAAGTAGGAAGCGCCCTGCAACTGATCGAACAAGTCATCTATTCTAGGGAGGGGATATCGATTCTTGATTGTCAACTTGTTCAATTCTCTGTAATCAATGCACATTCGGAACGAACCATCTTTCTTTTTGACGAATAACACTGGGGCTCCCCAAGGTGAAGAACTTGGTCGAATAAACCCTTTGTCTAGAAGTTCTTGAAGTTGTCCGGATAGTTCTTGCATCTCGGATGGTGCAAGGCGATATGGTGCTTTTGCTACCGGTGCCGCTCCGGGAACTAAGTCTATCCGAAATTCGACCTGTCTATAAGGGGGTAGACCGGGCAATTCCTCCGGAAATACTTCGGGATAGTTTTGAACCACTGGAATCTCCTTGAGTTGCTTAGCTTCAGGTTCTCTTTCTAGCACATGGGCCATGCATGCAATACAATTCTTCTTCAGGTACTTGTGAACCTTCACGCTTGATACTATGTTTAAACTTCTTCCTGGCTTCTCACCGTGTATGATAAGGGTTTCTCCATTAGGGAGAGGCACTCTGATGACTTTCTCATAACAACCAATGTCTGCTCTATTTTTGGATAACCAATCCATCCCTACTATCACATCAAAACTACCTAGCTCTATAGGAATTAGGTCAATGCTAAAGAGTTTATCAGCTAAATTCAGAGTACAACCAGGAATTATATCACTAGCCCTAATTTCATACCCATCAGCAAGTTCAATAGCATATGCAATCCTCATCTTTACCGATTTCAAGCCAATTAACGGTCTAAATGCTAAAGAAACAAAACTCCTATCTGCTCCCGCATCGAATATTACTGATGCAAAGTGGTTGTTCAGGAGGAACGTACCTGTTATCACTTCAGGGTTCTGACGAGCTTCTTCTGCACCAATCACAAAGGCTACACCTCTTGGTTGTCTAACTTGATTTCCTTGAAAGTTTTGCCTGGCTTGGCCTTGTCCATGGTTACCAGGTCCATTGTTCAGTTTAGGACATGCTCTACGGAGATGATCAATACTCCCGCACTCGTAACATGTCCTTTTTCCCTCCTTATTCACCTTACAATACTTCGAGTAATGGCCTGTTTGCTTACAGTTTTGGCACACCGGGCAAGCTCCCTTGTGATGGAAGTTACACTTATTGCACTTCGGAAGCGGCCCTGAGTACTGCTTTCGCTCCTGCACTTCTTGTCCTTGAGTTTTCACTGGTTCTTGCTCCTGGGCTCTTACCATAAAGTTTCTTGAGACTTTCTGCTCCCTCCCTGACTTGCCTCCATACTTCTTCTCTCCCTGATTTATTGGCTTCCTCTTGCTACTAGAGCTTTCCTTTGCTGATGCTCCCATCCTTATCACATCATTGGTTAGTCGATTTGCTAGGCTTACTGCACTTTGAATGGTAGTTGGGTTTGCTGAGGTAACCATTCCCCGAATCTCTGGTGCCAGACCCCAGATGTAACGATCTATCCGTTTCTCCTCAGGAGTAACCATGTGAGGTACTAGTTTTGCTAGTTCATGAAATCGGACTGTGTACTTCTCTATTTGTGTTCCAACCATAGAATGGTTCCAGAATTCATATTCAAGTTTCTGAAGTTCATCCTTGGGACAATACTCCTCTATCAGCAGCTTCTTTAGGTCTTCCCAAGTTAGCTGATATGTTGCTGTACGGCCTCGGGTTTGCACTAGAGTATTCCACCAGGTTAATGCCCTATCTTGGAATAGGCAAGATGCATACTCAACTTTGTTGCGCTCGAGGCATTTGCTAATATGAAGGACCGACTCCATGCTGTCAATCCATTTCAGTAACCCAACCGCACCTTCCTTTCCATGGAACTCCTTAGGTTTACAGGCCATAAAGGACTTGTAGTTGCATTCTCTTTCATTGTTTCCCCGGTTTCCTCCACTACTTCCTTGGTTAGCATTAAGTCCTGCAGTTACTTGAGTGACAATGTTTGGGATTGCTTGCATGAGTTGTTGTGCTACCATTTGAGCAACATCGGGCGTTTCGTTCTGTGGGCGCCCGCGATTAGGCCTTCCTGACATGGTTCTATGACACAGGAGAAGAAATACGTATAAATACATAAAATAATGTATAATGTGTATTTCACTACCATTTTGAAAACCGTAAGTGTTGTCAAATTAATGGGTTGCATTAATACTATGCATATAGATTTGAGAAAGGAGAGAAAAGAAAAATCTCTTTTATTCAACCATTTACCAAATAAATTTTAGGGTTTGACCTCATAGTAAAAGTTTTCAAACATAAAATAAAAATTTTCATTACCATTTGAAATAATCTTAAAGCCAAACCAATACGTCAATCTCAAAATAAAGTTTTAAATATTTTTCCCAAAAGACACCCAACATGGGTTTTCATTTCAAAACAAAATAAAACAAAATACTGAAATCAGAACCAAAAGCCAATCGCTATCCCAACAAGAAGCATCAACACCACAATCAGGAACAGCCCACCAAACACATAATATGCTGTCATCGCATGACCTGCCTCTCGTCTAGCAGCACTAGCAGTGTTAGCAGTCTCCATCGAATGCTGATACAGGATTTCCATTCCTGCTAAAACTTCATCCAAAACTTCTCGATGCCCAGCTATCGCAGCGAGACTGTGACGTAGGCCTGCTGCTATCGACTGCAATCTCCGGGACTCCTCCGGGGTCATACCTGGCTGTCGGACAGGTATCCCTATGACTTGCTGAGGTGAGGATGCTCTTGGTCCTGCATCGCTGGGTCCTACCCCGCTAGGTCCTGCCGTGCCATGTCCTGCTGTGCTGGCGGGTATCCTTCCTGGAATGGGGACACTCTTCCTCGCTGTCCTCCGAATGCGAAGTCCATAGAGCGGTGGCTGTGGCAACACCGATGTCGGTGATGCCTCGCGTCGTTGACTCGGGGCGTTGTCATTGCTGATCTCCACCGAGTTCCCAGTATCTTCCGTATCCTCTGATGGGTCTTCTTCTATCGAGGCGGGGGGATTACGTCGAGGGATAACAGTGACGTAGCCGGATTCATCGGCTGAGGCGGTAGCGCGGGAAGATGACGATCTTGACATAGTGGACTGTGACATAGTTTCAATGAGATATGAAATAAATGACAATGCATGCCTATAATATGCAATGCTTACACACACCAAAATTAACCTTTTGAAATTTTTAAATAAGGTTTTCTCAAATATTTTTGTTGAACATATTCCCATTATAATTAGCTCAAGCTTTGTATAAATCTTTTCTTAATTAAACATAGGTGATCAGGCTATGTTTAATCAAGGTCCAATAATACAACTCCCAACCTAATTATACTTGTAATATGTTTGATGTAAAAGGAATTTCTTTGTAAGTTTTAGTTATAGGTTGTGTTTTCTTAAAGAAAAACCGATGTTCTCTATAACTTTAGCTCTGATACCACTTCTGTCACACCCCGCTAAAGCGGAAACGCAAGGTATGACAGCGATAACGGTTTCATTGCAAAAGATAAAGATACATCACCATAGCAGTATTTAAAAGTTTACAACCCATAGCTTCAAAAGAACAAAATACAAGTTTTTCAAAATAACATTGTTCAAAATATAGCTTCATAATAGCTTCAACACGATGCAGCATGCTCTATGATGATGAATCTTTACATCCACTTACTAATTATTTCCTGAAAAAGCATGTAAAACGAGCGTCAACTATGAAAATAGTTGGTGAGTATCACAAGTTTATAAAATCGAGCGTACAATAAGGCTTTTCGTAAATACAAGTACATTGCTTCAATGATAAACAAGTTGATTGCTATTAATGAATACAAGTTTATTGCTATAACGAGAAACGAGTTTGTATGTGTATGAGCAAACAATGAGTCTCAACCAAACCTATGACTGAAGCCCTATCGAGATCTATGCTTATCGTTCCATAGATGAATATGGTATCATGCACTCCAGCGATTCGGGCGAGTGAGGAGTTGTCAATTCCTAATAGCGCTATCCATAACGACCATTGGCTCAAAGAGTTAATGGTTAGAGATAAGGGAAGGGCCTTTGTACGATAAGTTCTCATGTTCCGTGTTGCATAGACATACATAAAGAAACATAGCAATACAATAGCAATCATGTTTGATACAATTCAATTTAAGTACAACATGCAAACAATAGTTTTTCTGGACATGCTTTTCCACCCCAAAACATAAAAAACGAAAATAGGGGAGTGCGTGAATACTCACGATGTTTTGTGTAGACACAAGCGGTACTTCGGGATGCACCAACGTCTTACTACCGGGATCCTACGACACCAAACACACGCACTAGTGAGTTTCCATGTCGATATCTAATGCTAATATACTAAACTCTACATATAGGGAAATGCCAATTTATGTTTTAGTATTGGATTTATATCATTTTGTTACACTTTTTCTGATGTATTGAAATTTTACAAGTCGTGCGATTAATTACAACCTTGGAAGGTTAATTTTCCAAATTTTAAGTCTCAATAACAACATAAATTCACGAAAAATAGTATTCGAGGGATAAAAATTCTCAAACTTTTTATTTAACTGTTAATACACAATACTAAGCTGGGAAAATTATAAAAATGGATTTCCAAGCTGTTTAATTATATTTTATAATTTTTGAGCATTTATTTCAATAAAAATTGAAATAAATAGTAAACAGTTTCCAAAATTACCCAAACTTTTTATTTAATTGTTATTATACATAAATAGGCTGGGAAAAATATAAAATATATTTTTCAGTGGTTATTTGTATTTTTCCTTGTTTTATTTCTTTAAATAGTCATTAATTAAAGAAATATTATTAAACAGTTAAAATAAATTACCATAAATTTTTGTAACATCATTTACAGTATAAATATCTTGGGAAAAATATCAAAAGTGGTTTTCATAATGTATAAACTGGTTTTGGGTATTTATGTATATTTAAGTGAATTTTAGTGCAATTAACTTTAGAAAATAAGGGAAAAATACTTTACAGTGGAGAAAAATATTCAAAATGTTTATGTAACCTCCTACTATATAATATGATATCCTGGCAAATTTTCATGAATTTTGGATAATCAGAACTATTTTTCCCATTTTTAAGCCATTATAATTACCAAAAATTGGGAAAAATAGCTAGACATGATGAAAAATCTTGAAATTATTTTCTTGAGTCACCCATCACAAGTAAGGTATGCGAAAATTGTTAGATACAATTTTCACATCCTAAAAAGTGGTTTTGTAATTTATCATGTCCTAAATAAAAGAAAATTAGAAATCATATGAAACAGTAACAAAAATTGCTGAAATTTGGTGAGGGGTCATTATTCCCCATAAGTATCATCCATGAATTTATTTAGGATTTATTGACCTCTGGAAGTATTTTATATGATTTATGCCCTTGGTTTTAGCAATAATTCTAATAAATCAAATAAATAACAAAAGCTCTTGAAATTTTCCAGATTATCTCATGCATGCAAGGGCTTTCAAAAGTAAAAATGTTAAGAATGTATTCAGAAGAGAAATGAGGGTAATGATTCCAAACAATTTAAGAAAAGTTGCATGCAATAATGCATGAAGTGTAGATGTGGCTGAGGTTCATGAATTTTTGTAGCCCATTCAGTGAGGTTTTAAGCCACGAAATTTCAACCATAACTCACTAGATATGTTAAGTTTCTAAGGTATTTTTCCTAAGATTTATGGTTGGGTTTAAGACCATTGTTTAAGCAAGATAAAAATAGTGATCACAGAAAAAGAGCTGTATGCGCAACCTTTTTGTAAAAATCTGCCAAAAATCGGATATTTAATATTTTACAGTAAGACCAGTTGGGTTTGAAAGTTAACTCGTGGAACTAACCAATACAAAAAGAATATCATGATTTGGTTAAAAAATGACTGAGTTATGACTGTTCAAAGTCGAACAAAATAATCTGGCAGATTGCATGTTTGCTTGTGTGCATTTTTAGGGTATTTCAATAAGAACATCATGCATGTCCTTGGTAAGGCCCGATTTCTAACACATGCATGGAATGAATGAGCATCCAAGATGTACTAGAAATGGTTTAATGCTTTCGTTCATGCATGAACACACAAGAAATGGAGAAGAACATGAAATATTATGTTTTGATGTCACATGATCATATGTGCTTCTTTTCCACTCCTTGCATGGGTTTGATCCCGGATTTTCACCATCTTTAACACATGCATTGTGTTATGGTGAGAATCTACAAACCACAAGGGGAGAATAAAGATTTCTAGCCATGGAAAGGCATAGAATCCGAAAAGTAGAGAAGACTAAGAAGAAAAAGAGGTTTAACCATGAAACTATGGAAGAAGATGTTGTTGTTTACCTTGGTTTTGATCTTGAGAGAAGTAAGAACACTTCAAGGGATTCAAAATCTGGAAATTTTGCAGAGGATTGAGAGGATTTTCGTGAGTTTAGAGAGAAGGAAGAAGAGAGTGAAGTGAGAGAGTGAAGTGGAAGAGGTGGAGTAAGGGTTTAGGCTTGATGATTGTGTTTTGGGGAAGAGAGAGGGCATGGGGAGAGGTGATGGCCGGTTTTTGCATGCCTTTTGGCCTCCTCTCTCCTAAATTTTAAACTTTATAAACTTCCCTCCCATATTTTATATAAAAACATTCATTTTTATAAAATGTTTATTAAGCAATTTGATTTATTTAAAAATCTTGTTTTCAACAAATAATTTATGATTAATACTTGTAATTTATATTTCTAGTTCATTGGTATAATCCATAATTTGATTAATATAATTTGATACTAGGAAGTTTATAGCCAAATTTTATAAAGTTTTTAAGCTTTATATTTTATAACTTTGGATTTTTGGCTCTTTAGGGTTTTTGGAACATTGTTTGGTATTCAACAACATGTTGAAGTATAATTAGAGTGTTTTAATTTATTTTTAGAGTTTTATACCCTATTTCAATTATAACAAAGTTTGAAGCTTATTCTAATTATAGTATTGGCATTTCCTATTGTAGCTAAGCAACTTACTAGAATTGTAAGTATCAAGTATATTAGTCCTAGACCTTAGTTGGATCCTAGTTTATGCAAGATTTTTGACCTAATTTATACTACTAGGTCATGGCATGTTGTGCATGAATGGTTATTATAAAGATGCATGAGTCCAAGAATGACCTGAATTGACAGTTGTCACAGTATCCCCCACTTAAAAAGAATTTCGTCCCGAAATTCATTCTATATCATCGCTTGTCATCGCATGGGAATAGTTGCGGATACTTTTCCTTTATGTAATCCTCGCGCTCCCAGGTGTACTCCGGCCCGCGTTTTGAGTTCCATCGAACTTTCACAATCGGGATCTTACTCCGCTTAAGTTGTTTTACCTCCCTGTCAAGGATTTCTATCGGTTCCTCAACGAAGCTCAGCTTATCATTGATCTTAATTTCCTCCAGGGGTACTATTAATGTTTCGTCGGCTAGACATTTCTTAAGGTTGGAGACGTGGAATGTGTCGTGAATGGCGCTTAACTCTTGGGGCAATTGGAGTTTATACGCTACCGGACCAATCCTTTCAAGGATTTCAAAGGGTCCAACATATCTCGGGCTTAGTTTTCCTTTCTTACCAAAACGCACAAGCCCTTTCCAAGGCGACACTTTTAAAAGTACCTTGTCTCCTACTTGGAATTCTAATGGTTTTCGACGATTATCCGCATAACTTTTCTGACGATCTCTAGCAGCTTTAAGCTTATCTTTGATGATAGTAATCTTGTCAGATGTTTCCTGGATAAGTTCGACTCTAGTCAACTGTCTGTCACCGATTTCTGTCCAGCATAAGGGCGAACGACACTTGCGTCCATACAATGCTTCATATGGAGCACATTGGATACTCGTGTGGTAACTGTTATTGTAGGAAAACTCAATTAGGGGCAAATGAGTATCCCAATTTCCTTTGAACTCAATGACACACGCTCGTAGCATGTCTTCCAATGTTTGTATTGTTCTCTCTGTTTGCCCATCTGTCTGAGGGTGGTAAGCTGTGCTCAAATCTATCTTGGTTCCTAGTGCCCTCTGTAACATCCACCAAAATCGAGATGTAAAACGACTATCTCTATCAGAAATGATAGATAGGGGTACACCATGCAGAGAAACAATTTTGTCGATGTAGATTTGGGCCAATTTTTCCATCTTGAAATCTTCTCGAATAGGGAGAAAGTGAGCGGATTTCGTCAGTCGATCCACTATGACCCAAATTGAGTCGTGACCTCTAGCAGTTCTAGGGAGTTTGGTAACGAAATCCATAGATATTTGCTCCCATTTCCATTGGGGAATTTCAGGTTGTTGCAACAACCCGGAAGGTTTCTGATGTTCAGCTTTGACTATTGAGCATGTCAAACACTTCCCGACGTACAAGCCAATATCCTTTTTCATTCCAGGCCACCAATAGTACTCTTTAAGATCCTTGTACATCTTATCTTCTCCAGGGTGGATGGAGTATTTAGATCGATGAGACTCTTCTAATACCATGTCTCTCAGGTTGTTAACCCTTGGAATCCAGACCCTGTCTTTAAAATAACGAACTCCATCAGGTTTGGTTTCAAATCTTTCTTCCAAACCATGTAAAGTTTCGCCTGGAAGATTTTCCTTGCATAACGCTTTCTCCTGGGCATTAATGATTTGAGATTTCAAGCTTGTCTGAATTACCATTCCCAAAGCTCTCACACGGGAAGGTTTCACTCTTACTTTCCTACTAAGAGCGTCGGCTACTACGTTAGCCTTTCCTGGGTGGTATCGTATCTCACAATCATAATCACTAAACAACTCTACCCATCTTCTCTGCCGCATGTTTAACATTTTCTGATCCAGGATATGCTGAAGGCTTTTGTGATCGGTATAAATGGTGCATTTGGTTCCGTACAAATAATGCCTCCATATCTTAAGGGCGAAAACTATTGCTCCTAGTTCTAGATCATGGGTGGTATAATTCTTCTCGTGCGGTTTGAGTTGTCTGGAAGCATATGCAATGACCCTATCTTTTTGCATTAGCACACATCCTAATCCTTGATGAGACGCATCACAATACACCACAAAGTTCTCTGATCCTTCTGGTAAAGCCAGAATTGGTGCATTGCACAGCTTGTTTTTCAGGATTTGAAACGCCTCTTCGTGTTTCTCTTCCCAGAGAAATTTTCTATCCTTTTGGGTCAAAGATGTTAATGGTTGAGCAATCCTAGAGAAATTCTCAATGAAGCGTCTATAGTACCCAGCTAATCCTAGGAATTGTCGTATTTCTGTCGGGGTTTTGGGGGCCTCCCATTTCTTGATTGCCTCTATCTTAGCTGGATCTACATGGATTCCTCTTTCACCGATCACATGACCAAGAAAATGTACTTCCCGAATCCAAAATTCACACTTAGTGAACTTGGCATACAATTTTTGTTCCTTCAACAGCTCCAACACTAGCTTTAGATGTCTATTGTGATCTTCTTTGGTCCGCGAGTAAACAAGTATGTCATCGATAAAGACAATTATAAACCTGTCTAGGTATGGTCTACAGACCCTATTCATCAAATCCATGAATACAGCGGGTGCGTTCGTTAGTCCAAAAGGCATGACTAAGAATTCATAATGTCCATAACGGGTTCTAAACGCTGTCTTGTGAATGTCCTCTTCGTGAATTCTTAGCTGATGATACCCTGACCGAAGGTCGATTTTTGAGAAGTAGGAAGCGCCCTGCAACTGATCGAACAAGTCATCTATTCTAGGGAGGGGATATCGATTCTTGATTGTCAACTTGTTCAATTCTCTGTAATCAATGCACATTCGGAACGAACCATCTTTCTTTTTGACGAATAACACTGGGGCTCCCCAAGGTGAAGAACTTGGTCGAATAAACCCTTTGTCTAGAAGTTCTTGAAGTTGTCCAGATAGTTCTTGCATCTCGGATGGTGCAAGGCGATATGGTGCTTTTGCTACCGGTGCCGCTCCGGGAACTAAGTCTATCCGAAATTCGACCTGTCTATAAGGGGGTAGACCGGGCAATTCCTCCGGAAATACTTCGGGATAGTTTTGAACCACTGGAATCTCCTTGAGTTGCTTAGCTTCAGGTTCTCTTTCTAGCACATGGGCCATGCATGCAATACAATTCTTCTTCAGGTACTTGTGAACCTTCACGCTTGATACTATGTTTAAACTTCTTCCTGGCTTCTCACCGTGTATGATAAGGGTTTCTCCATTAGGGAGAGGCACTCTGATGACTTTCTCATAACAACCAATGTCTGCTCTATTTTTGGATAACCAATCCATCCCTACTATCACATCAAAACTACCTAGCTCTATAGGAATTAGGTCAATGCTAAAGAGTTTATCAGCTAAATTCAGAGTACAACCAGGAATTATATCACTAGCCCTAATTTCATACCCATCAGCAAGTTCAATAGCATATGCAATCCTCATCTTTACCGATTTCAAGCCAATTAACGGTCTAAATGCTAAAGAAACAAAACTCCTATCTGCTCCCGCATCGAATATTACTGATGCAAAGTGGTTGTTCAGGAGGAACGTACCTGTTATCACTTCAGGGTTCTGACGAGCTTCTTCTGCACCAATCACAAAGGCTACACCTCTTGGTTGTCTAACTTGATTTCCTTGAAAGTTTTGCCTGGCTTGGCCTTGTCCATGGTTACCAGGTCCATTGTTCAGTTTAGGACATGCTCTACGGAGATGATCAATACTCCCGCACTCGTAACATGTCCTTTTTCCCTCCTTATTCACCTTACAATACTTCGAGTAATGGCCTGTTTGCTTACAGTTTTGGCACACCGGGCAAGCTCCCTTGTGATGGAAGTTACACTTATTGCACTTCGGAAGCGGCCCTGAGTACTGCTTTCGCTCCTGCACTTCTTGTCCTTGAGTTTTCACTGGTTCTTGCTCCTGGGCTCTTACCATAAAGTTTCTTGAGACTTTCTGCTCCCTCCCTGACTTGCCTCCATACTTCTTCTCTCCCTGATTTATTGGCTTCCTCTTGCTACTAGAGCTTTCCTTTGCTGATGCTCCCATCCTTATCACATCATTGGTTAGTCGATTTGCTAGGCTTACTGCACTTTGAATGGTAGTTGGGTTTGCTGAGGTAACCATTCCCCGAATCTCTGGTGCCAGACCCCAGATGTAACGATCTATCTGTTTCTCCTCAGGAGTAACCATGTGAGGTACTAGTTTTGCTAGTTCATGAAATCGGACTGTGTACTTCTCTATTTGTGTTCCAACCATAGAATGGTTCCAGAATTCATATTCAAGTTTCTAAAGTTCATCCTTGGGACAATACTCCTCTATCAGCAGCTTCTTTAGGTCTTCCCAAGTTAGCTGATATGCTGCTGTACGGCCTCGGGTTTGCACTAGAGTATTCCACCAGGTTAATGCCCTATCTTGGAATAGGCAAGATGCATACTCAACTTTGTTGCGCTCGAGGCATTTGCTAATATGAAGGACCGACTCCATGCTGTCAATCCATTTCAGTAACCCAACCGCACCTTCCTTTCCATGGAACTCCTTAGGTTTACAGGCCATAAAGGACTTGTAGTTGCATTCTCTTTCATTGTTTCCCCGGTTTCCTCCACTACTTCCTTGGTTAGCATTAAGTCCTGCAGTTACTTGAGTGACAATGTTTGGGATTGCTTGCATGAGTTGTTGTGCTACCATTTGAGCAACATCGGGCGTTTCGTTCTGTGGGCGCCCGCGATTAGGCCTTCCTGACATGGTTCTATGACACAGGAGAAGAAATACGTATAAATACATAAAATAATGTATAATGTGTATTTCACTACCATTTTGAAAACCGTAAGTGTTGTCAAATTAATGGGTTGCATTAATACTATGCATATAGATTTGAGAAAGGAGAGAAAAGAAAAATCTCTTTTATTCAACCATTTACCAAATAAATTTTAGGGTTTGACCTCATAGTAAAAGTTTTCAAACATAAAATAAAAATTTTCATTACCATTTGAAATAATCTTAAAGCCAAACCAATACGTCAATCTCAAAATAAAGTTTTAAATATTTTTCCCAAAAGACACCCAACATGGGTTTTCATTTCAAAACAAAATAAAACAAAATACTGAAATCAGAACCAAAAGCCAATCGCTATCCCAACAAGAAGCATCAACACCACAATCAGGAACAGCCCACCAAACACATAATATGCTGTCATCGCATGACCTGCCTCTCGTCTAGCAGCACTAGCAGTGTTAGCAGTCTCCATCGAATGCTGATACAGGATTTCCATTCCTGCTAAAACTTCATCCAAAACTTCTCGATGCCCAGCTATCGCAGCGAGACTGTGACGTAGGCCTGCTGCTATCGACTGCAATCTCCGGGACTCCTCCGGGGTCATACCTGGCTGTCGGACAGGTATCCCTATGACTTGCTGAGGTGAGGATGCTCTTGGTCCTGCATCGCTGGGTCCTACCCCGCTAGGTCCTGCCGTGCCATGTCCTGCTGTGCTGGCGGGTATCCTTCCTGGAATGGGGACACTCTTCCTCGCTGTCCTCCGAATGCGAAGTCCATAGAGCGGTGGCTGTGGCAACACCGATGTCGGTGATGCCTCGCGTCGTTGACTCGGGGCGTTGTCATTGCTGATCTCCACCGAGTTCCCAGTATCTTCCGTATCCTCTGATGGGTCTTCTTCTATCGAGGCGGGGGGATTACGTCGAGGGATAACAGTGACGTAGCCGGATTCATCGGCTGAGGCGGTAGCGCGGGAAGATGACGATCTTGACATAGTGGACTGTGACATAGTTTCAATGAGATATGAAATAAATGACAATGCATGCCTATAATATGCAATGCTTACACACACCAAAATTAACCTTTTGAAATTTTTAAATAAGGTTTTCTCAAATATTTTTGTTGAACATATTCCCATTATAATTAGCTCAAGCTTTGTATAAATCTTTTCTTAATTAAACATAGGTGATCAGGCTATGTTTAATCAAGGTCCAATAATACAACTCCCAACCTAATTATACTTGTAATATGTTTGATGTAAAAGGAATTTCTTTGTAAGTTTTAGTTATAGGTTGTGTTTTCTTAAAGAAAAACCGATGTTCTCTATAACTTTAGCTCTGATACCACTTCTGTCACACCCCGCTAAAGCGGAAACGCAAGGTATGACAGCGATAACGGTTTCATTGCAAAAGATAAAGATACATCACCATAGCAGTATTTAAAAGTTTACAACCCATAGCTTCAAAAGAACAAAATACAAGTTTTTCAAAATAACATTGTTCAAAATATAGCTTCATAATAGCTTCAACACGATGCAGCATGCTCTATGATGATGAATCTTTACATCCACTTACTAATTATTTCCTGAAAAAGCATGTAAAACGAGCGTCAACTATGAAAATAGTTGGTGAGTATCACAAGTTTATAAAATCGAGCGTACAATAAGGCTTTTCGTAAATACAAGTACATTGCTTCAATGATAAACAAGTTGATTGCTATTAATGAATACAAGTTTATTGCTATAACGAGAAACGAGTTTGTATGTGTATGAGCAAACAATGAGTCTCAACCAAACCTATGACTGAAGCCCTATCGAGATCTATGCTTATCGTTCCATAGATGAATATGGTATCATGCACTCCAGCGATTCGGGCGAGTGAGGAGTTGTCAATTCCTAATAGCGCTATCCATAACGACCATTGGCTCAAAGAGTTAATGGTTAGAGATAAGGGAAGGGCCTTTGTACGATAAGTTCTCATGTTCCGTGTTGCATAGACATACATAAAGAAACATAGCAATACAATAGCAATCATGTTTGATACAATTCAATTTAAGTACAACATGCAAACAATAGTTTTTCTGGACATGCTTTTCCACCCCAAAACATAAAAAACGAAAATAGGGGAGTGCGTGAATACTCACGATGTTTTGTGTAGACACAAGCGGTACTTCGGGATGCACCAACGTCTTACTACCGGGATCCTACGACACCAAACACACGCACTAGTGAGTTTCCATGTCGATATCTAATGCTAATATACTAAACTCTACATATAGGGAAATGCCAATTTATGTTTTAGTATTGGATTTATATCATTTTGTTACACTTTTTCTGATGTATTGAAATTTTACAAGTCGTGCGATTAATTACAACCTTGGAAGGTTAATTTTCCAAATTTTAAGTCTCAATAACAACATAAATTCACGAAAAATAGTATTCGAGGGATAAAAATTCTCAAACTTTTTATTTAACTGTTAATACACAATACTAAGCTGGGAAAATTATAAAAATGGATTTCCAAGCTGTTTAATTATATTTTATAATTTTTGAGCATTTATTTCAATAAAAATTGAAATAAATAGTAAACAGTTTCCAAAATTACCCAAACTTTTTATTTAATTGTTATTATACATAAATAGGCTGGGAAAAATATAAAATATATTTTTCAGTGGTTATTTGTATTTTTCCTTGTTTTATTTCTTTAAATAGTCATTAATTAAAGAAATATTATTAAACAGTTAAAATAAATTACCATAAATTTTTGTAACATCATTTACAGTATAAATATCTTGGGAAAAATATCAAAAGTGGTTTTCATAATGTATAAACTGGTTTTGGGTATTTATGTATATTTAAGTGAATTTTAGTGCAATTAACTTTAGAAAATAAGGGAAAAATACTTTACAGTGGAGAAAAATATTCAAAATTTTTATGTAACCTCCTACTATATAATATGATATCCTGGCAAATTTTCATGAATTTTGTATAATCAGAACTATTTTTCCCATTTTTAAGCCATTATAATTACCAAAAATTGGGAAAAATAGCTAGACATGATGAAAAATCTTGAAATTATTTTCTTGAGTCACCCATCACAAGTAAGGTATGCGAAAATTGTTAGATACAATTTTCACATCCTAAAAAGTGGTTTTGTAATTTATCATGTCCTAAATAAAAGAAAATTAGAAATCATATGAAACAGTAACAAAAATTGCTGAAATTTGGTGAGGGGTCATTATTCCCCATAAGTATCATCCATGAATTTATTTAGGATTTATTGACCTCTGGAAGTATTTTATATGATTTATGCCCTTGGTTTTAGCAATAATTCTAATAAATCAAATAAATAACAAAAGCTCTTGAAATTTTCCAGATTATCTCATGCATGCAAGGGCTTTCAAAAGTAAAAATGTTAAGAATGTATTCAGAAGAGAAATGAGGGTAATGATTCCAAACAATTTAAGAAAAGTTGCATGCAATAATGCATGAAGTGTAGATGTGGCTGAGGTTCATGAATTTTTGTAGCCCATTCAGTGAGGTTTTAAGCCACGAAATTTCAACCATAACTCACTAGATATGTTAAGTTTCTAAGGTATTTTTCCTAAGATTTATGGTTGGGTTTAAGACCATTGTTTAAGCAAGATAAAAATAGTGATCACAGAAAAAGAGCTGTATGCGCAACCTTTTTGTAAAAATCTGCCAAAAATCGGATATTTAATATTTTACAGTAAGACCAGTTGGGTTTGAAAGTTAACTCGTGGAACTAACCAATACAAAAAGAATATCATGATTTGGTTAAAAAATGACTGAGTTATGACTGTTCAAAGTCGAACAAAATAATCTGGCAGATTGCATGTTTGCTTGTGTGCATTTTTAGGGTATTTCAATAAGAACATCATGCATGTCCTTGGTAAGGCCCGATTTCTAACACATGCATGGAATGAATGAGCATCCAAGATGTACTAGAAATGGTTTAATGCTTTCGTTCATGCATGAACACACAAGAAATGGAGAAGAACATGAAATATTATGTTTTGATGTCACATGATCATATGTGCTTCTTTTCCACTCCTTGCATGGGTTTGATCCCGGATTTTCACCATCTTTAACACATGCATTGTGTTATGGTGAGAATCTACAAACCACAAGGGGAGAATAAAGATTTCTAGCCATGGAAAGGCATAGAATCCGAAAAGTAGAGAAGACTAAGAAGAAAAAGAGGTTTAACCATGAAACTATGGAAGAAGATGTTGTTGTTTACCTTGGTTTTGATCTTGAGAGAAGTAAGAACACTTCAAGGGATTCAAAATCTGGAAATTTTGCAGAGGATTGAGAGGATTTTCGTGAGTTTAGAGAGAAGGAAGAAGAGAGTGAAGTGAGAGAGTGAAGTGGAAGAGGTGGAGTAAGGGTTTAGGCTTGATGATTGTGTTTTGGGGAAGAGAGAGGGCATGGGGAGAGGTGATGGCCGGTTTTTGCATGCCTTTTGGCCTCCTCTCTCCTAAATTTTAAACTTTATAAACTTCCCTCCCATATTTTATATAAAAACATTCATTTTTATAAAATGTTTATTAAGCAATTTGATTTATTTAAAAATCTTGTTTTCAACAAATAATTTATGATTAATACTTGTAATTTATATTTCTAGTTCATTGGTATAATCCATAATTTGATTAATATAATTTGATACTAGGAAGTTTATAGCCAAATTTTATAAAGTTTTTAAGCTTTATATTTTATAACTTTGGATTTTTGGCTCTTTAGGGTTTTTGGAACATTGTTTGGTATTCAACAACATGTTGAAGTATAATTAGAGTGTTTTAATTTATTTTTAGAGTTTTATACCCTATTTCAATTATAACAAAGTTTGAAGCTTATTCTAATTATAGTATTGGCATTTCCTATTGTAGCAAAGCAACTTACTAGAATTGTAAGTATCAAGTATATTAGTCCTAGACCTTAGTTGGATCCTAGTTTATGCAAGATTTTTGACCTAATTTATACTACTAGGTCATGGCATGTTGTGCATGAATGGTTATTATAAAGATGCATGAGTCCAAGAATGACCTGAATTGACAGTTGTCACATATATATATATATATATATATATATATATATATATATATATATATATATATATATATATATATATATATATCCTTGAGTATTACGTTTTAAAGGGCTTTTTTGGCTGACTTAGAAAGTTTCTGGAGATGAAAATTACAAAGTTCAAAGGCATGGAAGTTGGTTTACATACCAAGGAAGAAGGAAGAGTTCATAATTAGCTTAATAGTTTGGTACATTTGAATATGTCTTTGAATATGATTTCTGTTAGTTTGTTTGTTAGCATGTCCAGCTAAATCTAGTTGCTTCAGTTAGCTAGATGAAGCTGGAACTCATGGTTTTAATACTTTAACTTTGATTTACTTGTTGGTTATGACTTGTGTTTGATTGATTGGACCTAGCATGTTTGATTTAATATTTGATTTCTTTAAATTCTTGTTCCATGTAGTTAGTGAATATGAATATTCATGAATTTGAATACCTAATAATTCAGTGAACACTAGTTTATTAGAGTTAAGATCAAACCAATCCTAGATAAGTAATTGAACTATTGAATTAAGCTATGCTAGAGAACTCATATTATGACTGTAAGTGTGTTTTTCAAATCATTCTTACATGGATCCAATTCTATTTAATAATTGATATTGTGTTAACTATTGTGTGACTGTACATAAGTTTACATGAATTAATTAATGTTAGTAAATTTGGAACTAAATTGTTAATACTATCTTAATTGGTAGCCAACAGTAATTGTCATAACTAATTTGTAAACCAGTGAGGAAAAGTGGATTTGAACTAACAGAAATGTTTTGTTTATTGATTGAATTTGTGTTAAAGAATTAAGTTCTTCTAAACTTGCAAAATTACATATAACCCCTTTCCTTTATTAGAAATTAGGTTAATTTAATGGTAGGTAGATTAATTAGTTAAAACTGTTACCTGTGATCGACATCCGACTTACCCAAACTATTCTATAATTTGACTAGGAACACTACATAGGTGCATTTTATTTAGTTAAGAAGTTAGGTTATAAATTTAAAATTAGGTGTAGTTAATTACACGCATCATAGATGATGAAGATGCTAAGCCCAACTCTACTACATGGCTACAAACGATCCAGCTGGGAGAAGCATCATTCAGCAAGTAAAAATTATGATTGCTGAAAATAATTTTGATTTATCTATTTGTGAACCATATCTAACCCATATCCAATCAGATATGAACATCATTTACAAAGCCTATGACTCAGCCATAGAAGCCAGTGAGAAGAAGGAAATTGACTTGAATCGTCTTAGGTTACGTTTCAAAGATAAGAAGTTAAAATTAAAGTCTTGAGTACGAGAATTTGTAATGTCAAAAGATGAATGTATCATTTTGAAAGACAAATGTGAAATCAATTATTTTGAAAGAAATGTCTTAATTTCTGATAACAAACGTCTCAATGCTAAGATAGATGCTTTGCATAATTCTATTGGCATGCTTGAAGCAAATAAACGGGTGACTCAAAATTTTTGTCATCTATGGTCCAAAGCTCCTAGTCTCATAAATGAGTATCTAAAACCAATTATTCATCCCTTGAAGGAATTGAAAATTTTGACATTCATGGGAGGGGTTCTGAACATCAAACATTCGGACACCCCAGTTTCTCCCTTGTCACCCCTTCTTGAGACCACAAACCACTTTTCATCTCTAATCCATGAGTTTCAACCTATTGTTGTCAACAGTCCTGATTACACGCCTCTGACAATCATGGACCTGAATCGGACCACAAAATTTCATCACGGTGTTTCAAATCGTGTAGATTATATTCCGAAACATAATCCTCCTAACAACTATGTTGTTGAAGAAATCATTCTGGAGACAACTGAAACTGTTACCTCTGAGTTTGTATGGGCATCCTTAGATGATCATGTTGAAACCTCAAGATGTGTCTGCTCTGATTCTTGCGAATCAGACTCTTTAGTAATCTCAAAAAAAAATGGTTCCCATTGACCCCAAGTTTAGTAATCCATCTGCAGGACAAACTTCAAAATCTTCGTCTCACCCCAAGAGAAAGCCAATGTTAAATAAGAAGGATATTGTCGATCCTAAAATAGAAGCTCGAAATGCACACAAAAAGGAAGTTAAGATTAGACAAAATTCCAGATTCCTTGAGAACTCCAAAAAGAGTGTATCTCGAAATTCTCATTCATCAACCCATAGTTAAAACTCCTTTTCACCCACTAAGATCCTCAAGAGACCTTCTAGCTCTCTCAGACTTGTAGAACCAAAGAAAGTGGTCAGTACCACTCAGCCTAAATCTTGTGTGAATCATACGTCTGTCCAACACACTTCTCCTCGAACCATTTCGTCTATTTTCATCGCTAAATCTGATGGCACTATTTTTAAACCCAAATTTTCAAAAACAAATATGTCATCAGGCAAATAAAAAAGTGTTAAGAAAACAAGTTTTTCAAAATCTTCAAAGCAAAATCTTGTGTGGAAAGTCAGATCTCACATTGATGAAACAACAGTTCCGGAGGTCTCAGTAGTTCACCCTACTCCTAAAGTTAATGGTCCAAAGGAAGTTATTCCTAACTCTTCTGTCATTGAGTATGACTATTAGATAGACGAAAGAACCATGTCATTCTGTTTCTTTCCTAAGGAATCTCGAAACAAACCTTCTAAACCCTCAACTGCTCATAAGTCACCTCAGAAGCCTAAGACTTGTACCTTTGTCCCAAAACCTAATATGGAGCCTAAAAACTCCACCATTTACTAATTTTGCAGACACTCTGTGGTTCGGAGCAAGAGACAATATGATATATTAATAGTGCTTGCTCCATGCACATGACGGGACAGAAGGATTTTCTGTGAGATCTGACACTTGGACCAAATGCTGGATATGTATTCTTTACAAAAATACCATGAGGTTAGAAAGATTTATGCGGATGGATTCAGAGGGATGCATAAAATGAGCGTTGCTTAAAAGAAGTGGGCGAGTGTTTATAAGGATTGTGAGTATTTAGAATTACGGGGGTCCTTAGAAAAAAATTTAGACACAAATGCATGTGTTGCGGTCTTAGCATAATGGCTGAGTTTGAATTAGATTGCTTTATGTGATATTAGTGATAAGAGTTTGAGTTTAAATAATTAGATTTACTTGAGGGCATGCAAAGAATAAATGTCGGGTATTTGATATTGCCATATTTATGCATGTTTTTAGGAAATATTTACTTATATATATATATATATATATATATATATATATATATATATATATATATATATATATATATATATATATTGGTTATTTGCATTGAATAATGATACTTATAAGTTTGAATTATACTTTACAGCCAAATAGAAGCATTCTTGAAGAAAAGGGACTAAAAATTGACAAAGCATGGAACTTTGGAAGATCGGAGAATAAAAGAAGAAGAAACCCACGTAAGAAGCTAAACTCACGACGTGAGGATTGCTTACTCACGACGTGAGTTAGAATATTCTAGAAGGTTAGCATCGCGTAAAGAAATCCTTGTCAAACATGAATACTTACAGATTAACGTCGTGAGCCATACTTGCTCACGACGTGAGTACAATTAATTCAGATAACTATATATATATATATATATATATATATATATATATATATATATATATATATATATATATATACATATAGGAGTAGGATCAAATGAGAACACCAAAAAGTTTGAGAACGCGAGACCAAAGTATATTCAATTGCGATTTCATGTATTCATTTTTGGAGAAATGATAAATATTTAAGCATTTGATTTCAATTGAAGAGAAAAAACATATTCATTTTGATTGTGCGTAAAAATTAATCATTTCTCCACAAATGAATATATGGAATCACAAATGAATATACTTGTTCTCGCGTTCTCAACCTTTTAGGTGTTCTCATTTGATCATTTCCCTATATATATATATATATATATATATATATATATATATATATATATATATATATATATATATATATATATATATATATATATATATATATCCTTGAGTATTACGTTTTAAAGGGCTTTTTTGGCTGACTTAGAAAGTTTCTGGAGATGAAAATTACAAAGTTCAAAGGCATGGAAGTTGGTTTACATACCAAGGAAGAAGGAAGAGTTCATAATTAGCTTAATAGTTTGGTACATTTGAATATGTCTTTGAATATGATTTCTGTTAGTTTGTTTGTTAGCATGTCCAGCTAAATCTAGTTGCTTCAGTTAGCTAGATGAAGCTGGAACTCATGGTTTTAATACTTTAACTTTGATTTACTTGTTGGTTATGACTTGTGTTTGATTGATTGGACCTAGCATGTTTGATTTAATATTTGATTTCTTTAAATTCTTGTTCCATGTAGTTAGTGAATATGAATATTCATGAATTTGAATACCTAATAATTCAGTGAACACTAGTTTATTAGAGTTAAGATCAAACCAATCCTAGATAAGTAATTGAACTATTGAATTAAGCTATGCTAGAGAACTCATATTATGACTGTAAGTGTGTTTTTCAAATCATTCTTACATGGATCCAATTCTATTTAATAATTGATATTGTGTTAACTATTGTGTGACTGTACATAAGTTTACATGAATTAATTAATGTTAGTAAATTTGGAACTAAATTGTTAATACTATCTTAATTGGTAGCCAACAGTAATTGTCATAACTAATTTGTAAACCAGTGAGGAAAAGTGGATTTGAACTAACAGAAATGTTTTGTTTATTGATTGAATTTGTGTTAAAGAATTAAGTTCTTCTAAACTTGCAAAATTACATATAACCCCTTTCCTTTATTAGAAATTAGGTTAATTTAATGGTAGGTAGATTAATTAGTTAAAACTGTTACCTGTGATCGACATCCGACTTACCCAAACTATTCTATAATTTGACTAGGAACACTACATAGGTGCATTTTATTTAGTTAAGAAGTTAGGTTATAAATTTAAAATTAGGTGTAGTTAATTACACGCATCATAGATGATGAAGATGCTAAGCCCAACTCTACTACATGGCTACAAACGATCCAGCTGGGAGAAGCATCATTCAGCAAGTAAAAATTATGATTGCTGAAAATAATTTTGATTTATCTATTTGTGAACCATATCTAACCCATATCCAATCAGATATGAACATCATTTACAAAGCCTATGACTCAGCCATAGAAGCCAGTGAGAAGAAGGAAATTGACTTGAATCGTCTTAGGTTACGTTTCAAAGATAAGAAGTTAAAATTAAAGTCTTGAGTACGAGAATTTGTAATGTCAAAAGATGAATGTATCATTTTGAAAGACAAATGTGAAATCAATTATTTTGAAAGAAATGTCTTAATTTCTGATAACAAACGTCTCAATGCTAAGATAGATGCTTTGCATAATTCTATTGGCATGCTTGAAGCAAATAAACGGGTGACTCAAAATTTTTGTCATCTATGGTCCAAAGCTCCTAGTCTCATAAATGAGTATCTAAAACCAATTATTCATCCCTTGAAGGAATTGAAAATTTTGACATTCATGGGAGGGGTTCTGAACATCAAACATTCGGACACCCCAGTTTCTCCCTTGTCACCCCTTCTTGAGACCACAAACCACTTTTCATCTCTAATCCATGAGTTTCAACCTATTGTTGTCAACAGTCCTGATTACACGCCTCTGACAATCATGGACCTGAATCGGACCACAAAATTTCATCACGGTGTTTCAAATCGTGTAGATTATATTCCGAAACATAATCCTCCTAACAACTATGTTGTTGAAGAAATCATTCTGGAGACAACTGAAACTGTTACCTCTGAGTTTGTATGGGCATCCTTAGATGATCATGTTGAAACCTCAAGATGTGTCTGCTCTGATTCTTGCGAATCAGACTCTTTAGTAATCTCAAAAAAAAATGGTTCCCATTGACCCCAAGTTTAGTAATCCATCTGCAGGACAAACTTCAAAATCTTCGTCTCACCCCAAGAGAAAGCCAATGTTAAATAAGAAGGATATTGTCGATCCTAAAATAGAAGCTCGAAATGCACACAAAAAGGAAGTTAAGATTAGACAAAATTCCAGATTCCTTGAGAACTCCAAAAAGAGTGTATCTCGAAATTCTCATTCATCAACCCATAGTTAAAACTCCTTTTCACCCACTAAGATCCTCAAGAGACCTTCTAGCTCTCTCAGACTTGTAGAACCAAAGAAAGTGGTCAGTACCACTCAGCCTAAATCTTGTGTGAATCATACGTCTGTCCAACACACTTCTCCTCGAACCATTTCGTCTATTTTCATCGCTAAATCTGATGGCACTATTTTTAAACCCAAATTTTCAAAAACAAATATGTCATCAGGCAAATAAAAAAGTGTTAAGAAAACAAGTTTTTCAAAATCTTCAAAGCAAAATCTTGTGTGGAAAGTCAGATCTCACATTGATGAAACAACAGTTCCGGAGGTCTCAGTAGTTCACCCTACTCCTAAAGTTAATGGTCCAAAGGAAGTTATTCCTAACTCTTCTGTCATTGAGTATGACTATTAGATAGACGAAAGAACCATGTCATTCTGTTTCTTTCCTAAGGAATCTCGAAACAAACCTTCTAAACCCTCAACTGCTCATAAGTCACCTCAGAAGCCTAAGACTTGTACCTTTGTCCCAAAACCTAATATGGAGCCTAAAAACTCCACCATTTACTAATTTTGCAGACACTCTGTGGTTCGGAGCAAGAGACAATATGATATATTAATAGTGCTTGCTCCATGCACATGACGGGACAGAAGGATTTTCTGTGAGATCTGACACTTGGACCAAATGCTGGATATGTATTCTTTACAAAAATACCATGAGGTTAGAAAGATTTATGCGGATGGATTCAGAGGGATGCATAAAATGAGCGTTGCTTAAAAGAAGTGGGCGAGTGTTTATAAGGATTGTGAGTATTTAGAATTACGGGGGTCCTTAGAAAAAAATTTAGACACAAATGCATGTGTTGCGGTCTTAGCATAATGGCTGAGTTTGAATTAGATTGCTTTATGTGATATTAGTGATAAGAGTTTGAGTTTAAATAATTAGATTTACTTGAGGGCATGCAAAGAATAAATGTCGGGTATTTGATATTGCCATATTTATGCATGTTTTTAGGAAATATTTACTTATATATATATATATATATATATATATATATATATATATATATATATATATATATATATTGGTTATTTGCATTGAATAATGATACTTATAAGTTTGAATTATACTTTACAGCCAAATAGAAGCATTCTTGAAGAAAAGGGACTAAAAATTGACAAAGCATGGAACTTTGGAAGATCGGAGAATAAAAGAAGAAGAAACCCACGTAAGAAGCTAAACTCACGATGTGAGGATTGCTTACTCACGACGTGAGTTAGAATATTCTAGAAGGTTAGCATCGCGTAAAGAAATCCTTGTCAAACATGAATACTTACAGATTAACGTCGTGAGCCATACTTGCTCACGACGTGAGTACAATTAATTCAGAAAACTATATATATATATATATATATATATATATATATATATATATATATATATATATATACATATAGGAGTAGGATCAAATGAGAACACCAAAAAGTTTGAGAACGCGAGACCAAAGTATATTCAATTGCGATTTCATGTATTCATTTTTGGAGAAATGATAAATATTTAAGCATTTGATTTCAATTGAAGAGAAAAAACATATTCATTTTGATTGTGCGTAAAAATTAATCATTTCTCCACAAATGAATATATGGAATCACAAATGAATATACTTGTTCTCGCGTTCTCAACCTTTTAGGTGTTCTCATTTGATCATTTCCCTATATATATATATATATATATATATATATATATATATATATATATATATATATATATATATATATATATATATATATCCTTGAGTATTACGTTTTAAAGGGCTTTTTTGGCTGACTTAGAAAGTTTCTGGAGATGAAAATTACAAAGTTCAAAGGCATGGAAGTTGGTTTACATACCAAGGAAGAAGGAAGAGTTCATAATTAGCTTAATAGTTTGGTACATTTGAATATGTCTTTGAATATGATTTCTGTTAGTTTGTTTGTTAGCATGTCCAGCTAAATCTAGTTGCTTCAGTTAGCTAGATGAAGCTGGAACTCATGGTTTTAATACTTTAACTTTGATTTACTTGTTGGTTATGACTTGTGTTTGATTGATTGGACCTAGCATGTTTGATTTAATATTTGATTTCTTTAAATTCTTGTTCCATGTAGTTAGTGAATATGAATATTCATGAATTTGAATACCTAATAATTCAGTGAACACTAGTTTATTAGAGTTAAGATCAAACCAATCCTAGATAAGTAATTGAACTATTGAATTAAGCTATGCTAGAGAACTCATATTATGACTGTAAGTGTGTTTTTCAAATCATTCTTACATGGATCCAATTCTATTTAATAATTGATATTGTGTTAACTATTGTGTGACTGTACATAAGTTTACATGAATTAATTAATGTTAGTAAATTTGGAACTAAATTGTTAATACTATCTTAATTGGTAGCCAACAGTAATTGTCATAACTAATTTGTAAACCAGTGAGGAAAAGTGGATTTGAACTAACAGAAATGTTTTGTTTATTGATTGAATTTGTGTTAAAGAATTAAGTTCTTCTAAACTTGCAAAATTACATATAACCCCTTTCCTTTATTAGAAATTAGGTTAATTTAATGGTAGGTAGATTAATTAGTTAAAACTGTTACCTGTGATCGACATCCGACTTACCCAAACTATTCTATAATTTGACTAGGAACACTACATAGGTGCATTTTATTTAGTTAAGAAGTTAGGTTATAAATTTAAAATTAGGTGTAGTTAATTACACGCATCATAGATGATGAAGATGCTAAGCCCAACTCTACTACATGGCTACAAACGATCCAGCTGGGAGAAGCATCATTCAGCAAGTAAAAATTATGATTGCTGAAAATAATTTTGATTTATCTATTTGTGAACCATATCTAACCCATATCCAATCAGATATGAACATCATTTACAAAGCCTATGACTCAGCCATAGAAGCCAGTGAGAAGAAGGAAATTGACTTGAATCGTCTTAGGTTACGTTTCAAAGATAAGAAGTTAAAATTAAAGTCTTGAGTACGAGAATTTGTAATGTCAAAAGATGAATGTATCATTTTGAAAGACAAATGTGAAATCAATTATTTTGAAAGAAATGTCTTAATTTCTGATAACAAACGTCTCAATGCTAAGATAGATGCTTTGCATAATTCTATTGGCATGCTTGAAGCAAATAAACGGGTGACTCAAAATTTTTGTCATCTATGGTCCAAAGCTCCTAGTCTCATAAATGAGTATCTAAAACCAATTATTCATCCCTTGAAGGAATTGAAAATTTTGACATTCATGGGAGGGGTTCTGAACATCAAACATTCGGACACCCCAGTTTCTCCCTTGTCACCCCTTCTTGAGACCACAAACCACTTTTCATCTCTAATCCATGAGTTTCAACCTATTGTTGTCAACAGTCCTGATTACACGCCTCTGACAATCATGGACCTGAATCGGACCACAAAATTTCATCACGGTGTTTCAAATCGTGTAGATTATATTCCGAAACATAATCCTCCTAACAACTATGTTGTTGAAGAAATCATTCTGGAGACAACTGAAACTGTTACCTCTGAGTTTGTATGGGCATCCTTAGATGATCATGTTGAAACCTCAAGATGTGTCTGCTCTGATTCTTGCGAATCAGACTCTTTAGTAATCTCAAAAAAAAATGGTTCCCATTGACCCCAAGTTTAGTAATCCATCTGCAGGACAAACTTCAAAATCTTCGTCTCACCCCAAGAGAAAGCCAATGTTAAATAAGAAGGATATTGTCGATCCTAAAATAGAAGCTCGAAATGCACACAAAAAGGAAGTTAAGATTAGACAAAATTCCAGATTCCTTGAGAACTCCAAAAAGAGTGTATCTCGAAATTCTCATTCATCAACCCATAGTTAAAACTCCTTTTCACCCACTAAGATCCTCAAGAGACCTTCTAGCTCTCTCAGACTTGTAGAACCAAAGAAAGTGGTCAGTACCACTCAGCCTAAATCTTGTGTGAATCATACGTCTGTCCAACACACTTCTCCTCGAACCATTTCGTCTATTTTCATCGCTAAATCTGATGGCACTATTTTTAAACCCAAATTTTCAAAAACAAATATGTCATCAGGCAAATAAAAAAGTGTTAAGAAAACAAGTTTTTCAAAATCTTCAAAGCAAAATCTTGTGTGGAAAGTCAGATCTCACATTGATGAAACAACAGTTCCGGAGGTCTCAGTAGTTCACCCTACTCCTAAAGTTAATGGTCCAAAGGAAGTTATTCCTAACTCTTCTGTCATTGAGTATGACTATTAGATAGACGAAAGAACCATGTCATTCTGTTTCTTTCCTAAGGAATCTCGAAACAAACCTTCTAAACCCTCAACTGCTCATAAGTCACCTCAGAAGCCTAAGACTTGTACCTTTGTCCCAAAACCTAATATGGAGCCTAAAAACTCCACCATTTACTAATTTTGCAGACACTCTGTGGTTCGGAGCAAGAGACAATATGATATATTAATAGTGCTTGCTCCATGCACATGACGGGACAGAAGGATTTTCTGTGAGATCTGACACTTGGACCAAATGCTGGATATGTATTCTTACCAATGGAAAATTCTCCATTTCAAATGTGGCATACGTAGCTGACTTGAAGCACAATTTGATAAGTGTAGCTCAACTCACTGATGCAAACCGATGAGTTGAATTTTGCAAGAAACATAGCTACATCATGACTGAAGATCGAAAAGAATGCTTGATCAAGTCCAATCGCAACAAGAACATGTATCCTCTTGATATCAACATGATCATTGGCAAGCCCCAACTATGCTTACTCTCCAAAGTTGTTCCTGACGTCAGTTGGTTATGGAACCGAAGGCTTGCTCACTTGAACTTCAGATATATTAATAATCTTGTTTCAGGCGAAATGGTTATAGGTCTACCGCTCCTCAAGTTCGAAAATGATCATTTATGTGCTGCGTGTGAATGTGGTAAGCAGTCAAAGAAAGGTCATCCCATCATCATTGAAAAATCCATCTTGGAACCTTTAGAAGTTCTACACATTGATCTATGTGGACCATCAACAGTTGAAAGTTTGCATCACAAAAAGTACATTCTTGTGATTGTGGATGATTTCACTAGGTTCACTTGGGTCTTCTTCCTCCAGCAAAAATCAGAAACAGCCTCCAAGCTCATAAATTTTATCAAAGGAATATAAGTTCTCATCAAACTCCCTATAAGAAGAATCTGAAGTGACAATGGTTCAAAGTTCACTAACTCCACCATTGAAAACCTCCTTACCGAGAAGGGCATTTACCATAATTTCTCTGCTCCATACACTCCTCAACAAAATGGTGTAGTCGAACGACGAAACAGAATACTTGTCAAAGCAGCTCGATCCATGCTCAATTTTGCAAATCTTCCACTCTATCTTTGGGCTAAAATTGTTTTCACAACATGCTTTACTCAGAATAGAAGTATCACCAATCGTTACCTCAACAAAAACATCGTATGAATCCATGCTTGGTAGGAAGCCAGCGATCTCTTTTCTTTATGTTTTCAGATGCAGATGCTTCATCAAGAACAACCGTGATCAGCTTACCAAGTTCCAACCTAAAGCTGATGAAGCCATTTTCCTTGGATGCTCTTCTAAATCAAAGGCTTACAGAGTTCTAAATCGGAGGACTCGTGTTCTGGAAGAAAGCTTTGATGTTACATTCGATGACAATTTCGTTCGGAATTTCGGCCCAACCCATGTTACAACCCACATTATGGAGTCCGATGCTCCAAAAATAGGATGTCCAAACCTACAATCAATACTTGAAGTTGACTTTGAAACTCTCTTTGGACCCTTCAAAACAGCCCTTGATTCGGAATCTCGAACAAAGCAACACTCCACTCCATAAGTTCCTGTTTCTCAAAATGTATTTGGTCTGATTCCAAGTCTTCCTCCATTTGATTCCAAACCGTTTCAACCTTCTCAGATTGAGGGGTAGAATGGTCAACCTTCCCTTGAATCAAAAGTGGATGGATTCCAAGATGCAGCTGCTAATTTCGATGATTCCAATCCTATCAACATTGATGAAAATGTAAATTTCTTTGAGTTTCCTTCTGATGATGATGTCAACCTCTTTGGTTCAGAAGTTCAGGGGGACCATCATCTACAAGTTCAAACCATTCAGGGGGAGAAACCCCATCCTATTGTTGATATTGGATCGTCTATTGCTCAAGAACTCCCAAGGGTACACATTTGGACCAAGGATCATCCTCCGAACCAAGTAATCAGAATCTTAAACGTTGGTGTACACACCACATCTGTTGCAAGTCTTCAAAATGAATGTCGTTTTTCGGCATTTATTTCTATGGCTGAACCCAAATCCATTAAAGAAGCACTGCAACATGCTGATTGGATTACAACCATGTAGGAAGAATTGGCAGAATTTGATAGAAATGAAGTTTGGTCTCTCGTACCTCCCCCTCAGAATCATCCTATTATCGGTACTAGATGGGTGTTTCACAACAAGTTAGATGATGCATGAGTTATTATTCGATATAAAGCAAGATTGGTGGCTAAAGGATTTACTCAGATTAAAGGGCTCGACTACGATGAGACCTTTGCTCCTGTTGCACATCTTGAAGCCATCAGAATTTTTCTTGCTTATGCTGCTCACAAAGGCTTCAAAGTTTACCAAATTGATGTCAAAAGTGCTTTTCTAAATGCTGAACATGACACTGAAGTATATCTTCAACAACTTACTGAATTCATTAATCTCTTATTTCCGAACTACTAGTACAAACTTCGGAAGGCAGACTATGGCCTCAAGCATGCTCCTCGCGCATGGTACGAGACTCTCACCGACTTTCTCAAGTGTTCCGATTTCCAAAGAGGTATTTTTGATCCTACTCTTTTCCGAAGGTCGAATGGAAAGCATCTCATGCTGGTTTAAATTTATGTGGACACTATCATTTTTGGATCTACGGATTCATCAATGGTTTTGACTTTGTTAAGCTAATGATCAATCGGTTCAAAATGAGCATGAATAGGGAGTTAAGCTTATTTCTTGGTCGTCAAGTCAAACAGACTAATAGAGGAATCTTTATTCACCAAGAGAAGTACATTTCAGAACACCTCAAAAAGTACTCAATGGACACCTATGCCTCCGCCAAGGTACCCATGGGCTCCGGTCACAAGATCTTCGTTCACTCTTTAGGTGTAGCAGTTGATGAAAAGAAGTACAGAGGAATGATTGGATCCATGCTCTATCTCCCAACTAGTCATTCGAATATCATGCTTTCTACATGTGTGTGTGCCAGATTTCAAGTCAACCGTAAGATGTTTCATCTTTTGGCTGTTAAGCAAATTTTCCAATACCTTAAAGGTACCAAAAATCTTAGAATCTGGTACCTAGCAAATGAGAGTTTCCTACTGCAATCATATTCAAATTCAAACTATGATGATGTACAATTGGATAGGAAACGCATATCAGGTGGATGTCAATTCTTAAGTGATCGTTTGGTTAGTTGGGCATCCAAGAAATAGAACTGCATTGCACTCTCTACAGCTGAAGCTGGATACATTGTTGCTGCCAGCTGTACCTCTCATGTTCTATGGATGAAATCTCAAATCTTGGATTATTGTTACCGCTTTCAATGCATTCCTATATATTGCGATTCTTAAAGTGTCATTGCGATTTCACACAATCCAATTCAGCACTCCATGACGAAGCACATTTACATAAGGTACCATTTCATAAAAGATCATGTTTTAAATGGTAATATTGAACTCATTTTGTTCCATCTGATGATGAGATTGTTGATGTCTTTACTAAGGCTTTAGACGAAACCAAATTTAATGGTTTTCTGAATAAGATGGGTATGATGATGCCAGATCCTCAGTTCACTAAAGAGACTTGCTCTCTTTGATGGAAGTATTTGAAAGAAAATTGGTTCCGATCTTAAAAATATTTTTCATCTCGGAACTACTTTCTCTCGGAATACATAGGATCATTTTACTTGTCTTTATTTCTAACCATCACTTGAGTTTTAAGCTATACAATTCATCTTGATTATTTGTTGCTCAAACTTCACATTGTCATTCGAATCACAGTTTTTTTTCACAGAATCTACTTCATAAAGTCATCCTGGAATTCCAATCCAGAAAGGTATTGTACTTCATACTCAAGAACTTTTAAAACCATGTTCCGAAAATTCTTTAAAAATAGCTTCGAAACATCAAAATACCATTTCATATTTCTCAACCTTTACTCCAGAACGTTTTCAAAATGTATCTCATGAAATGTTTTTCAAACATGGTTCAAAACTTCTTTTTCTAATTCAAATGTTCGAACTCGTTCTAATATCTGACTATTGAATTTCTAAAGCGTCAAATGATTTTTCACTCCAGATCTTTCAAAACCTTTGCTCCGGAATCACAAATGATTTTTTTGCTCCGGAACCTCAAAACTCACTCTGGATTGATTTGTTCTCCAGACCCCTTTCTTCAAAATCTTTCTTCAAAAATTCACAAAGATCTGGAACTCATCATTTTACCCACTGAAATCAAACATGTGGAATTCCAAGAGTCCATAAGATGAAACGTTTTGCAATGGTAACCTTTAAGGATCCTCATCTTCCTTGAAATTCATACCACGATCCCACGTCTCCAAAAGGAACCATGAAATTAAAGTTCACGTTTTACACTTCTAGCTACAAACCAACCCTACATTTCCCTTCCCACAACAACTCACCCCCAAAAAATGGGTTACTCATTAAATGCAACCCGATTTGATTTCAGATCCTCATCATTATTTTTCTTAACCCAACCCGTTTCACGTACCTATAAATACTCCCAAAACCCTTATTTACTTCTTTACGCGCTCAAATACTCTCAAACCTCCCAAACTCTATCTATGTTCATTGTGTTCTTCAAGCTCTCAACTCTTTGTAACAATGGCTTCCCAATCCTCTTCCTAGAAAACCACTCAAATCACCTCTACTCCCAAGAAATCGATTGCAAAGAAGAAACCATCCAAGGGATCATCATCATCAACATCATCTGGGCCCTTTCTCAAAGATACAACTCAATTTTTTTCACTAAACCCTATGGATTATGATGAATCCATTAGAGTCATGATCGAGTTTATAGCACGCCACCCTATCTCCATCCCTCTCATCAAAGTCCCTAAACCACCTCTCCCACTTCATCTCCTTCACACAACCTTCACTAGAATCAAAATTGATAACAATGTGCTGGAAACAAAAATCACAGGCAACAAAATAGTGTCCGTCCAGAAATCCACATTCCTTAGGGAAATTGGTGTAAAAGAAAACCCCAAGGGTTTCAAGGTACAACAACCAACTCCGGAGGAGTTTCAACTGTTTTTGAACCACATTGGGTACAACCTAGACTACATGGTAAAGGATTTCAAGAAGTCGGTTGTCTCAGGCTTATGGAATGTGTTGATGCACTTCATTATTCATGGGTTATCCAGCAATCACGGTGGAATAGATACCCTCAACAAAGATTAGGTATATGTTGTGTATAGTATTGTGACAACCCGAAATTTCTATCTCGGACAATAGATCAATTCAATCAAAGTTAGACTCATTTTTCTATCTTTTAGCACTGATTGGTGTCTATTTGAGTGTTCTAAACCCAGTATAATCAAGGTAGGAGCCTAGGAATGGGTTAACTTGAGTTGTAGGAATCGATATATAGGTGGGAACTATGGAGGTTGGAGCCATATCTGACAGTGTTTGTGTAGTTTGTGGCGGTTGGAGGTGTGATTGGAAAAGAAGGAATTAGCAGTATAAGATCCTCGCCAGATAGAGGTGATCCACAAATGCGATTTGACGGTTTATTGTTGCAATCGAACATAAAAACTGAATGAAGTAGATCTCTTGGATCGTGGGTTGATGACGTTGATATGCCAGACGAGGATCGCGGATTGGTAGTCATTGTTGTTTCTCAGAACATGTAGGGATGGAGGATGGAAGAAGGAGGAAGGCGGTAGATGGAGTGGATCGTTGATCCTTAGCCTGTGCGTCGAACTCGATCCTCAATGTGGCGGTATCCTTGGTGTAAATTGGTGGCGGAAAGAACGCATGAAGAGATTTTCATCGGAAGGAGGCGGGTGATGGAGTCGTGAAGAACTTAAGAGATGAGAGAGAAAGTGAGAAACATGTGTCTGTGTGTGTGGGTTTTTTTTAATTTGTTAAATTGACTATTATGATTGATACTTTTAATTCCTAATTTGCCCTTGTAAATATTTATAAAATGTCTAAGATACCATCGAAACAAGTGATAATTACAATTACGCCATGAACAATCTAAGTCATGCAAGATTTTGATCTAACATTCTATTTTTAGTTCTCGGGTTCTCAGAAAAGTTTGAGTTCTATAATGATCATATATATATATATATATATATATATATATATATATATATATATATATATATATTGTTTCTTTTTGAAATGAACGTAAAGAAAATTTTCAAATATATGAAAAGAAAGATATCAGTTTTAACAACAAAGAACATTAGCGGAGAGTAACTCATTGATCATTACAGAGTGTTCAAATATCAGTTTTGGATCAAAATACGGTTAAGGGCTCGTCTACAATCATAATATTGTATTTTGAAAATCTATATGTAAATTAAATATCATACAAATATAAAATATTGTCCTAACAAAACTATAACTATGTTTTTAAATATTTTGTCAAAAATTCATTATATATTATTATTATTATTTTTCAATGTTTTTTTAAAGGTCGTTGGTGACTAAGGTGCGAGCATAACGAGTGAAAACCCAAAAATAATCCTCCATAATAAGTGAAAGTAGTTTTGATATTTTGTAGTGACATAAGAACATGGTTTAGCATGCAGAATTTAAGTTTGCACAATTGAACATGGTGATTTGGGTGTTTAAGAGATATATTGAATGTATATGGTGTTACAAAAAGGATCTAGATCTAGACTACATAATTAACACACACTTACACACTCACTTCTACTTCTCTCAAAGCACACCTCTACAAGTGGTATGAACCCACTATTTATAGAGGTGTTTTCATGTCTCTCTCTCACTCTAGCTACCAAATGGGTCTAAAGGCTAAAGCACCACATGCAAGTGGGTTTTACAAAAGTCAAACATTTACAAAGTCATGAATGAATAACTTTGCACCCTAGCATTCTGCCCCTCAAAGTTAGGAATGAATGACCCACTTCAAATCTTCCAAAATCAAGCACTACGCGGTTCGAGCCTCAAAGGTGACACATGTCGAAACGAACTTCAATCTTCAATTCTTCCATGACTCTTCAATTTGGGATCTAGGATGTGAGACATTACAATCCGAGCAGCAACGAATGATTAAGAGTATTCCAAACTCCAAATAATCACCCAAAGTTGCGCATAAAAACACACCCCATAAATCTTCAATAAAACCAAACCCATTTCGAATAAATCACTTCGAAACTTCCAATTGCATCATCTCGTGGCTTCAAAACTTCACTTCGGTCTTCAAATCCGCATAATATGAAAAATTCAAGTTCGAATTTCCATATAAAACTTCTCCCCCTTTTTATAATCGAAAGTTGATTATAAAACTTCATGGAAAAATAACGTGCTCTATTCGGAAATTTTCCATGTCAAAACTCCCCCTTAACATGTGGCATAAACTTTGTGCTTCAATCTGGAAAACCCAAAAAATAATCAATTTTTATTGCCGTTCACGGATTGCCTTTGACAAAATTTCTCAAAAATGGGTAGAAATTGTCAAGTTTAAAATTCTGCAGTGACCCGTTGCGCCCAAAACAGCAAAATATGCAAAACTCTCCCCCTTTTTTAAAGCTGGGTAGAAAGTATCAATTTGCACAAACTGCAGGGACCTGATTCGAAAATATTCCCATTTCTCAAAATTTTTACCCCAAATGCGAAACTGGGTAAAATTTTCCATCTTGCGAAGACTGCAGGGATGCGAAATGAAAATTCTGCACTTTTGTCTTTTTATTACCCCATTTTGCAAAGTTGGACCACTTATATTATTTCTTGAAAAGAGCAGGGACCAAATGCGAAAAAATTTTGTTTTCTTCTTCATTCCTTCGCATTAAACAAATGCGAACTTGATATTGAGACACAAATGCGAATATCACCCATATGTGTGAATATTTTTCTGACTTCCAATTTTCGAATTGAACAAACAGATGCGAACATATGTTTTGGTCTTTAAAGTGTTTCTCACAAATGCGAACCCAAACCATTTTCCAGTTTCGCATTTCAATTTCGAATTCAAAATTAAAATCAAATCGTGTTATCATAATCAAAATCCAGATTCAACCTTTCTAAGTTCGTTCCTGTGCTTCAGTTCACAGTTCCAAAATCAAAAGTCAATTTTGAAAATTACGATATCGACTCTTCTCAGTAGATGCGAACTAACCCACAATCATACAAGCACGAAATCGACTCCAAACGTGCGAATCAACATCAATTTTGATTGCGAATCAAGTATGAATATCTTCACATTTTGATTACGAATCCAAAATTACTGAATCAAATTTTCGTTTTACACCAAAACATCAACCATTCGATTTCGAGTCTCATTTCATTCCCAAAACTATCGATTCAAAATCGATAATCAAAACATACAATTTGAATCGATATCTACATCATCTTCTTCGATTATCAATGAACCAGAAAATCGATTTTGACTTTTCTTAATCACATTGAACTCGAATCTAGCCCTCGACACATCCTTACCAAATCGATTTTTATCAGTTCGTCACATAACAAACACAAATCGATCAGATACATAGTCGATTAATCAATCATCGATTCACAAGAACATCACAACAATCAAGGCCTGTCGATCGTTTAGAATGATAAGAGTAAAACGCGAATCAAGGATTCAAGAAAAATGAATGCAATTTCGGATTTTCAATCAATTTCAGTTAAGAACATCAAAAAGAGGTAACAATGACAAACACTGAACAAAATCGTTAAAGATCTGAATGATATCGATTATGAATCTATTGAACAATATCTCATTCAAACAAATAAATCTGATGATTCAACAGATGAAATCGATCTCAGAATGAAGAATAGAAAGTCAAGATTAGGTCAATATTTCATCGTAAGTAAGCAACAACAATAGACTAACACGAATTGATTCATATACTTGATTGAACGACTCGTAATCAAGAAAAGAATGTGAGTCCCTTGAATGATACAAATCAGATAGAATAATCGAATGAAACCATTAGAAATAAGATTGGGCTCACAAAAGTGGATCATGTACAGTAACAAGCTTGAGTTCATGAACAGTGATCACAAATCATTTTAAGTCACTTTGTTGAATAGTGATGCTTTCAAATTAAAAAAAATTTGACGATATGATCTTGATTTTGAGTTGATCAAAAAAAAATATTGGATCAACAAAGAGGTTAAAACGGATTAGATCCAATGAAACAAATTGATCAATAATGAAAAACGCAAAGCACGAATCAAAAATTAAGAGAGATCATAGAGAGAGACTCACCAAAATTGACCAAATTGTGACAAAAATTGCCAAACCGAGAATCGTTCTTCAAAAGTCACATTGATCATGAAAACCAAGCTTTGATACCAATTGTAGTGACATAAGAACATGGTTTAGCATGCGGAATTTAAGTTTGCACAATTGAACATGGTGATTTGGGTGTTTAAGAGATATATTGAATGTATATGGTGTTACAAAAAGGATCTAGATCTAGACTACATAATTAACACACACTTAAACACTCACTTCTACATCTCTCAAAGCACACCTCTACAAGTGGTATGAACCCACTATTTATAGAGGTGTTTTCATGTCTCTCTCTCACTCTAACTACCAAATGGGTCTAAAGGCTAAAGCACCACATGCAAGTGGGTTTTACAAAAGTCAAACATTTACAAAGTCATGAATGAATAACTTTGCACCCTAACATATTTGTCATCCTCCTCTTATGTATTATGTTACATGTCATTTGGTGATAAAGTTAGATTAAAATATATTCATGTATCATTTTGTGGTTTTTTTCCATTTTATTAAGTTTCATATAATACTTAAATGTAATAATAAATGTATACCGAATTCATTAATACAATTTTCCTTATAACTTGTATATTTTCAAATTGAATATTATTATTTTAGTTGTTTATTTATTTAATTTTTATTTTAAATTTCAAAGATAAATAAACATTTCAATTGTAATAATTAATATTGTTTTCTTATAAAATTTAATTTTCTAAATTGTTAGCTCTTTATGTTTGTTTATTTTTTTTAAATAAACTCATATAATACAAGGATGTCACAACTTATTCAACAGAGAATTCAAGTATCTTTTTACATTTTCTTCCTATTTATTTTTCTACTCATTAAATCAAGAAAATGTCAGAGAGAGAGAGAGAGAGAGAGAGAGAGAGATCCATATATTATAATCTTATATGAATTGAAGAACAAGTAGGAAAACAATATAAGAAAATATTTAATTTTCCTAAAAAAATAACCTAAGACCATTTTTAACCAAATTTTTGTAGAGCTTATGATTATTAGTTATTTTTTATCAATCACTTAATCACATTAGAGCATATAGTCTATTGGTATTTTTTTCATTCGATATATATTAAATGGTCAATATACTTTTATGGTTTGTATATTTAACCCCTATCACTTTAATCATATTTTATTTACCTCTTAATTAGATTTCTAATATATATATATAACTGGTAACATAAAATATTTTCAAAATTATTTGTGTGACAATAGTTAATTTTGGGTCAAGTCAAAGTCAAACAAAGTCAACAAGTCAAACCGGACAACTCAATTAGCCTTTGTATATTAGGGTTTACATTGTGTAATTACTAAACAACTCACTATTTTAATGAGAAAACATCATTGGAAATTCGTATGTTTGAATTTTCATAGCCGTGAAAATGCTAAACTTTGAACCAAAATGATTAAACACTATTACACACTCATCGGGGGGGTGTAGGACCTTAAAACATGGCTTAACGGGGTTTACGGACCTCGCATTGCAAAGTCGGGCACTCAAAAGGGTCACAAACGAAATCTATCTCAATCGTTTTCACTATACCTCTTTCTATTTGAAATCTCTCCCAATCTGTCTCAAAAGTTCCCATGACTTTTTGAAGTCATTCGGGTCGTTACGACCCTTAACCGTGTCAAAAATTGCTTAAAACGATGTTAGAACGGGTAAAATACCCCAAAGGACCCGGAACCTCCCCCTAGGACCGAAGCCTCTTAGAGGTCGGACCCTCTTGCGTTGGAACCGCAGCGTGCGAGCCGCAGCCCCGACCGCAGCCAGTGAGCCCCCTGCAGTAGTAGCTCGGATTCGTAGCCTCCCCTTCTCCCCTGACCGCAACCAGGCGACTAAGCCACTCCGGTTTTAGGCTGCTGATGACCGAGACTTCGCCCTGAACTTCAGATTTCAGCACTTTCTACCCAGTTTTCAACATTTTTAACATTTTAAGCCTGTTTTTAATTATTTTAACGTGGGACTTTCTCCATAAATCATATTTTAACATATGAGACCCTATATATATATATATATATATATATATATATATATATATATATATATATATATATATATATATATATATATATATATATATATATATATATATATATGGAAATATTTATTTAAGAATAAAATCTATTAAGTGAGATCTTGAGGTGGAGTGTGGATCTTTCCATATTAATTGGCACAAACAAGCACCTCATGCCCATTCCTTTGACCAGCTATTGTACTCCCCACTATTCCTAGTCACCTCAAGGCACTGCCCCACTCATTTCCCAGCAAACCCACATCCAAATGAGTTGGAAAACTCTCTTTCACTCTTAACATCACTCATTTTCCTCATTTCCACCAAGTATCAAACATCACTTTTCTCTCAAATCCTCTCACTCAAATTTCAAGTTTTAAGGGCTGGTCATCAAACTTTCTCTCATTTTTGGTACGTTTCATCACTCTCCTTATGATTATTACATTCCCTCTTACTGAAAATCATAGATTGCTTACACAAACATCATCACATTCATGTTAGATCTTCGAAAATTCAAGTGACCCTTCAAGTGTTCTTGAGTTGAACACCTCTCATCTTCAACATTCACCCATTGAAATCATTCAAGGTGAGTTCATACCCCTACAATTTCGTACTTTATTAAGTTTTAAGGAGGGGAATACAAGTTAAAATCACTAAGACCACAACTAAATACTTCTAACAGCTTTCATCAGAAAAGTTGGGCTCCATTCACAGACTGTTTTGGTCGACTTAAACATTTTTTTTCAAAAATGTGTTAGATGAAAATATTTCAGATTTATACCTTTAAAATGACTACTTGCACATCCCCATACTATTTTTATACAATTTATGGTGATTTTTGCAAAACTTCCTATCATATCAAGAGCCAATCCGGACCAGTCTGTGTTTATGGACATTTTCACCTAAGTTGGAGGTCACTAAAAATCATGGAAAAAATTATGAACAAACTAGACTCATTTTAAAAACTCCAAGAATTTACGGATTCTGATTTGGATCTGTTATGAAGTTTTTATAAATTTTCTAATAAAGTGATCGAAGGTATTACAAACAGAAAAATGCTAACAATTTAGTATCACCTTGTAACACGTTGAGCAAGGTGTATATCATTAAGTGCATGTATGTTATTGCAAATGAATGACATTTTATCTTAATATATATACATGCATGAGTAATTTAATGGATTTTGATACATATACAAAGGATAACAAATTGTTATAATCAAAGTACATCCATTTCATACAAACATTTGAATAAAGTATCTTAAATACAGTTTACGTACGTTACCACTACTACCCTTGTTTTGTTAAACTATAATAGGTATAGTTTGTGACACATTACATAACACACTCACACAAAAAGGGTACATATATAAAATAAGGGATTTTCATTTCTTTATACGTAAATTTGTTAAATACTTCGTGAGACATTCGCTTCACATTTACCAATAAGTCTTGTATTGTAACCAAAGTCTCCTGGAGGGAGAGCGTGATAATTGTGTATAGATCTATGTCACACCCCAAAACCAGGAACGGCGGAAACGTTCTGGGGCGGAGGACGTCATGTATAATATCAACAACAATGTAAAGTAGTAAACAAGCAACAACATCATCCATTGCATTAATAATATAATTATTATACAAATGTGCTCTGTCAAATTTTGATAAACACTAAAGCATAAATCAAAATGAAAGATAAGTCTTGAACAAGCTCCATCTTCCTTTCTCCTTGCATCGGTACCTGTCTATGATGACCTGAGGATACAAGTAATTTTGAAAGCAAGTATCAGCTTTAAAGCTGGTGAGATCATAAGTATTTAGTGTCTTAATTTGTATGTAAGAATATGTAAGTACATGTATTGTAAGTATTGAAAGTGTATATGAACTGTAAGTGTTTGAAAAACCCTAGAATCCCGATGATTCCTTCTAGTATATGAAGGTGTCTTCTACCAAGACCTAACTGTTCTGTATGTGTGTGTCTCTTGTAAGAGGATGTATTTTCCAAAGTATAACTATCATTATCCAAAAATATAGTTTGTACATTAATGTTTAAGTGAGGCTATCACTAAAAAATATGTAATGGAAAAATCAATGTAGTACTATGGTGTAGTGCCGAACTACTACCATACCTATTACCTTAAATCTAGGGTAATACTTCCAAGTACTTTAGTATTTAATATAAATAACTACATTGGTACTCAACTACCTTATTTGAGGGATAAGGTATAATGTGATGTCTAGATCCCAGACTATACGCTCCCCTATCAAAGGGATTTTGGGACTTACCCACGACCCCTGCCTGAAAGCAAGCCGTGAGCATCCACATTACCGAATGATCATGTATACTCGATATAACTATCACAATTGTGGTGTGATTCATCAGTATAGTTAGATCCTGAAGTGGATCCGTGCTATAGCACCTAGTGACGTCTATTCTATGTATATGTAAGTGTACTCATGTAAGTGTGATCATGTAATTGTACTCAAGTAAGAGCGATCATGTAATAGTACAGTAGTGTACTGTAATGTTATACGTGTGCTAGCTGTAATGTGTGTTCTCTCTATCTAGCAAGTATAGTAATGTAATCATTCTAGTATAGCTGTATATGCTCTCGTCCTAGTATAGTTGTATATGTAATGTACTGAAAAGTTCTAGAATGTACGGACTCATGAATGAACTGACTCATTGTATGATATCGCGTTCTAGCAATGGTTCTAGTATCTTCCTGAACTACCCATATGGTAGCTTTCTAGTAATCTAAGTGGTACGTGTAGACATGGATGTATACCCTTGCTACCCAAGGGCATATGTTGAACTGGAAAGACCTTTTATGACTATATATGTACACATGATATATAACTTGTATTTAAATGACTTTCGGATGAATACCCAATATCCCACCAGACCACATCTCAAGGCGCGAAAAGGAAATAGGGTGGATAGCCTTCCTAAGTCTTTTAAACATTTCTTATATAACTATACATATAGAGGCAAGCAATTTATAATATAAAAGCATAAATAAGTTTTGTAAGACATTTGAAATATAAGTATTATTTTAAGAAAAGATCGACTTGATGTCAATCTATAAAACAATTTGAAGGCATAAGTTTAATAAAACAGTTTAAGTATAAGGAAACATTTGTTTGAAACACAGTTGTAAATAAGTTTGAAAGGAAATGTACGGAGTAAGTTGTACAGTGTAAAAAGGAGTTTAAAAGATATAAAATGTTTATAAAAAGTCATTTGAAGGAAACTGTTTGGTAAAACGGCTAATGAGTAGCCAAATCATTTGAATGTTGTATATTAATCACATGTGATTGATGTAATAAGTAATATAATCCTACTTACTAATCACATGTGATTGACATAATAAGTAGCATGATTGTACTTGTATCCCCCCTCCCCCCCCCCCCCCCATAAAACATTTAAAAAGAGTTTAAAACATTAGTTAAGGGGTATGAACTCACCTGCAGTAAGTGACTGGAATTGAACGGACTGTTATCTTACGGAAGGATCGGACAAGTGCTTGGTGTCAAGTGGAGACTTAGACACACACAATGATCCTAATTACATATGAAAACATATGTATATAAATAATTAGTGATTATAACACTAACTATACAAGTAATAACATTTAAGCGCGAGGATAACACTTTTGGTCAAGTGCTAGGAGGCTAAAGGGTTGCAACAAAGGAGTGCAATGCCCCTAATGTGAGTTTAAGGTCAAAAGACCATATTCTTTGGAGTTTACGGCCCAAGAGAGTAAGCTCCTGGCCGTAAACTCCCAACCAAGGCTTGGGATGGTACTTTCAATTACTACAACCTTAGTGGGAATTGTTTCAAGGCATATACAAGTGTTTGGGCACCATATTGACTCCTTTGGGGAGTTTACGGCCCAAATACCCTTTTCCCTTGGAGTTTACGACCGTAAACTCCCTTAGGAGGGTGAATATGGTGCTTTCAAGTCTCAAACATTTCTAGGAACAAGTCTAGGCTTTAGTACTTGGCTTTAGGAGGATTTATGGCACCATTTGGTACCATTTCTTGGAGTTTACGGCCATAGAACATCTTGGGCCATAAACTCCCTCAAACATGGGGTTCTAAATGTTTTAGCTAGTCCATAACTCATCTAGGTACTTGTCCAAATTGTCCCTTGGCCTTAGGAAGTGTTTAGGGTGTCCTTTGACCCCTTTATGGGAGTTTACGGCCCAAGAATTACTCTTGGCCGTAAACTCTTCAACACTTGTGTTTTCCTTATGTTTTCTAGGTCCTAAATAGTCTAGGGTATTTGTCTAACATAAAGTCCAAGCTTTAGGTGCCTTAAAAACACCATTTGAGCATTTTTTAAGGGAGTTTACGGCCATAGAACATTTTGGGCCGTAAACTCCTAACTTTGGGTGTTTCTTGGCTGATTTCTTGTACCTAAGACACTCCTATACATGTCCAAGGTAGTTACTAAGCACGGGGGACAATCTAGGCTCGGTTTCGGGAGTTTACCGCTCAAGAACACCTTCGGAAGTAAACTCCTAAATCGGATGATTTAGCTATGTAATCTATGTTATGAACACATTTAAAGCTTTCTAACACTACTAGAAAGAGTTACTCACAATTTGGTATAAAAGCCCGAAGATCCGTCAGAGGGAAAATGGCTTTTCTCTAGTTGGAAATGTGAATAATGAATAAATTTGGTTCAGAAAACTATTTATAGTCCTGAAATATTTTGACAGAAAGTATTTTTATTCCTGGAATGAACTCTAATGTCGTAGAGTAATGGAATAACAGTGTTGCACAAAACCCTAGTGCAACCACTCTCCTAATATGTTCTTAAGTGTAAAATCCTGAAACCTATCCAACTTATACTCGAAGTCTGAATTTTCACTGTAATCGATCTACATCTATTGGCTTGATATGGTTTGTTCATAATGGAAATTTCGGTTGTCACATCATCCCCCTGTTAAAGGGAATTTCGTCCAGAAATTAGAATTTACGCAAGGAAGTATGTACGAATGATCGAGTCGTGAGGAGAAAACTTCCTAATCGATTGGTTCTAGCGCACTTAAGTGAAATCAGGTTTTCGGTTAACATTCCGACGAACCTTCACTAACTGGAGACGGCGTTGCTTCGTCCGCTTGACCTCTCGGTCAAGGGTCACTACGGTTCTAATACGAAGGCGAGGATCTCGACGAGTGGACTTGCAAGAGTCCTAACGGAAAGGTATGGTTTCACGATCGAGATGCGAAGAGTAGAAAGTATGTTACCGAGTTCGCGGAGTAGGTCTAGTTTGTGCGTGGCACAGGACCGATTCTGATAAGAATCCCGGAGGTCCTGACTAACTTGGATTTAGCTTTCCACGCTTTACGAAGCGTATTAATCCATTCCCAGAGTGAGTTATTCTAAAGAACTTGGTCGCTCACTTGGAATCTCAAAAGTTCCTTCTCTTGTCTAACTTCCCAGTCAAAGGCCACCCCTTGCTGGGTCAAAGTCGTACGAGTTTCTGTAGCTTGCGAGGAGTTCTAAATGAACTAAGGCGGTAGGTCGGTAAGACCTATAATTTGGTAAATAACTGTCGGCATTTCTGGTCTCGATAAATGCTCAACGGTTTTTGACAATTCGAAAGAGTACTCAAAATTTCCCACACTACTAATAGTGGGTCTTAGAAATTTGACTCTTCAATTTCAAAACTAGTGCTTTGAGAACATCGCTAAAAGTTCCTCTGAAGGGAATGTTTTCCCATGGGTTCCTTCTTACTACAAGGGTAGATAAGCAAGTCATTACATGGAGAAATGACGAACTGATCCAGGTAAGAAAGACGTACCCTACTCGTTTAGCTCATAAAAGCTATGGGCACATTGGTCCTATCCGAAGGGTATCACTACGGACTCGAAGTGTCTGTATCGAGTTCGGGAGATAGTCTTCTGGACATCTTTCCTTAACCCTCGAACTGGTGATATTCAGATCCCTGATCCATTCCTGGAGGTAGTTTCTTTCTTTGTGTTTGCTCAAACGTTTTGTCTACGCGCGGCAGAGATAACGATTTCTAATGAAAAATCTCGACGGAGTCTTCGATAACCGAGGTACATGCAATGCGGTCCGTCGATCTCTGGAAGAATTTGACCGAGGTTCTCTAGGGTGAGAAACCTAGTCTTCTAATTCTATTTATGTGTAGTTCGCTAAGTTGTCCAAACTGTTCTTGTATCTCCGTGGGTGTTTAAACTATAGGGCGATCTGTTTTCGGGAGTCGTACTGAGTTCTATGCTTGTTCTCATGACGATGTGATTACTCGTACTTAGGCAGTTCTCCGTCCTGAAGTTCATATTAGAATTCATACCTAGTTTCACAATCACCCTTTCGTGTATACGAGTCATATATAATTAAGGTTGAAAAGGTAGTCGAATAACTGGTTCTTCTTTAAGTTCACATCCCATCGGGGAAAAAGAATTTAAAGTGGAATCATCAATTCTAAACCTGTAGAACCTTGATTATATATCATTCTTATGCATACATTCTTCAGTGATAGATCAACCGCATGAATCCCTAGATTAAACTTGACGTACTGCACGAGTGGTACTTCGGGGATTTCTTCGGAAAGAAAATAACTAATAGGTACTCCTGGCATGAGTACTTCGATGTTCTGATGTGACGTTTTCACACAAAAGTGATCTAGAAGAAAGAGGTGCACGTATAAAGCTGTTTTCGTGAGGATCAAATTGAATCGAGTCGTATGATAATGTCAAAATCATACCGAAACTTAAAGACATTAGATTTGAACATAAGACGTTTACAGACAAAACACAACCGTACAACCATGAACAGAGTTACAGTACTTTAGATTTACCACAAGACTATTGCTGCGAATAAGGTATACTACAACGACAAGTATACGCAGCACGAGAGTCCTTATACAGATAGGATCTCGCAAAAGGTAAGACTCTGGTTGCACTAGTTTTAGATAGTTTATAAGTCTGTTACAACGAAACGCCTAATTTATATATAACGTGGTTCCGGAGCAGGCTCTCCTGCAGCTGTGATCCTAAGAATCTTCCCGTCTGTGCCAGAGTTCTACGTTATCGGGAAATCCTTCTGGAGATGTCTAATTTCACCGCATTGGTGACATATCTGGACAGTACCCACGTCAGTGGCGGAAGTGAAATGTCGAGCAGGAGTTATGGGGACACGGCTGCTTTCATTGATCTCCCCTTTTGAGCAATTTCTGTAATAGTGCCCCGCCTCACCACAACTATAGCAAAGTAGGCTTGCTCCCGTGGTGGAGGTAATTCTACAGAAGTGAGCAATGTGTCCCATCTTGTGGCAATTATTGCATTGCCAAGCTCGGCAAATTCCCTTGTGGTGGTGGTTGCACCGGTCGCACTTCGGGAGTGTTCCTTTATATGGTCTGCTCTGCCTGGCAATTTTCTGAAACCGTTTACGTTCTACTTTGGCTTGACGTTTTCTTTTCTTGAACTCTGAGTTGTTGTTTTGGGTGGTGGCGACTGTTACTATTTGTTGATTCCCCGGATCGTTAACACGATCAGGATCGTCAACTTCTTTTTCAGCCTTGCTTGCGTTGGCAGTGCTGCGGTTTGCCAGGAATGCTGTCACGGAAGCTATCACGGCAGCTATAACGGTGGCTTGAAAACTAGCAGCGTCCATAGGAAAAGTAGAGGTCTCGTTGTTTGGCTGGTTGTTTCCGGATGATGACATGATTATGTTAACACGAAAGAATAAAGATTTTGTGAGCGATTCTGGTTGACCCTGATGTACTTAGATTGTTCATGTAAAGAGTAGAAGTATGTTCTCGAAAGTTGGACCTACATCCCCATGATGCAGTCCTAGTCACGGGTGGAAGTAAGTTCGTAGAATGGTCTCAAGACGTTTGTTGTTCAAGCTGAGGTATCGTGGGTTGGTGAATAACAAGATCCAACCACTGAAAGAGACTTGGAAATGTCTCCGGATCTAACTTGCTATAGTCCAATGACTTAACTATAGCATGATTCAGATAGACTCTATTGAAAGAATGATAAGAGTACTTAAATGAAGAATGACACAGAAGTTAGCCGGCTGTCAATATCTTTGATATTCACGATGTAAAGATTCTGGAAAATGACCTTGTAAAGGTCTTACATCATATCCACAAAAGATAGTTCCTGACAGCATAAAGACCTAACTAAAGTACTCACGGTACAAGATAATTTCATAGAAAATGCCACATCGGGCATAGACAGACTAATATGATTCCTCATTATAAGGAAGTAAAGCGTCTACTACTAGCGACGGTCATCCCTCTGGTGAACTTCTCAGTTCATCCAATTGACGTTCCATGTCAAACGGGTGTCTTTCGAACACCATCTGGCGTACTCGGAGTTCTAAGACTTCGGCTCGTGATTCAACCAGTGCTTGCAATAGGGTTTCATGGTTTCTCTCTGATCTCTTGTGAGCATATTCTAGATGAATGGTGCAGAGGGTATGCATTCTAGCATAGGCGACTACTTCTGTAATCTGATTTAGGGCTATCCTGCTTTGAATCTCATTTCGGGCCTCTCTATGGACCAAGATTGGCAAGACTATATCTGCTAAGCCCTCATTGCTCAAGTCGTAAAAGCTTCGGTCGCCATCAAATAGCATAGACTGATTTTGTCCTTGGCTCCATATTTCCAAGCATTCCACTCACTCAGGGTCGGGTCATGTCGGACGAGGGTTAGGAATTGGAAAGGGAGCTGCTCGGGGTAGGTTTTCAACTTCTGCTTTGGGGTTAGCATCATATGAAAAGTCTTCACCATGGTGATCATTCAAAGAGATAGGATGATCATTCTCTGGTTATTCTCCAAACCAACCAGCTATGACTTTATTCGGAAGGTACTGGTTGTCGAGAGGATGGAGTCCAGTTATGTTTTCTATGCAAGAATTTAGGGTAGGGGAATAATTATTAGACAAACTATCTAGATAATTATTTAGAAAATCTTCATTAGTTACATTGCTATTTGTGAAGTGCATACCAGCTATGTGTAATCTAAACAGGATAGACCTTCGAATAAGTGACCTTAATTCCAAATTCACACAGAATAAGGTTAAGGCAAAATTATCACAGATTCTAAGTCTATAACATCCTAATTACATGTAGCCTTAGTGTATCCACTTAGCAACTATCAACTTAGTAATGAAGATCCCGTTTTAATTCTCAAGTATAAAGTACTTATAGTAACAACAAATACTCATATAGTATTTTAATTTTAATGTTATGTTCTATTGTTCTCATTGTGGTAGGGTTGGTAAGATTTTTGCATTGTTGCAACCACACACTTAAACTTAGGCACATGCTAGTCAACCCTCGGATAGTATAGGTGATCAGGCTATATCTTCCCAGTTTTGACCATATGTCTCTAAGCCCACTTGTGTTGCCCAACAATCGTAATTCTTTTTGTACTGTCCTAGTGACACTGATTTTAGTATGAATGCAGCACGTATACTTACTTAAATATTTTACTATTTAAAGTATAAACTCTTGGTCAGAGTATTTTTAATCCCTTATGTATTTATAGTTAGTATATCTTTTATGGGTTGATATACTTAATTCACTATAAACAATGCTCTGATACCAATCTGCCACACCCCAAAACCAGGAACGGCAGAAACGTTCTGGGGCGGAGGACGTCATGTATAATATCAACGACAATGTAAAGTAGTAAACAAGCAACAACATCATCCATTGCATTAATAATATAATTATTATACAAATGTGTTCTGTCAAATTTTGATAAACACTAAAGCATAAATCAAAATGAAAGATAAGTCTTGAACAAGCTCCATCTTCCTTTCTCCTTGCTTCGGTACCTGTCTATGATGACCTGAGGATACAAGTAATTTTGAAAGCAAGTATCAGCTTTAAAGCTGGTGAGATCATAACTATTTAGTGTCTTAATTTGTATGTAAGAATATGTAAGTACATGTATTGTAAGTATTGAAAGTGTATATGAACTGTAAGTGTTTGAAAAACTATAGAATCCCGATGATTCCTTCTAGTATATGAAGGTGTCTTCTACCAAGACCTAACTATTATGTATGTGTGTGTCTCTTGTAAGAGGATGTATTTTCCAAAGTATAACTATCATTATCCAAAAATATGATTTGTACATTAATGTTTAAGTGAGGTTATCACTAAAAATATGTAATGGAAAAATCAATGTAGTACTATGGTGTAGTGCCGAAATACTACCGTACCTATTACCTTAAATCTAGGGTAATACTTCCAAGTACTGTTGTATTTAATATAAATAACTACATCGGTACTCAACTGCCTTATTTGAGGGATAAGGTATAATGTGATGTCTAGATCCCAGACTATACGCTCCCCTATCAAAGGGATTTTGGGACCTACCCACGACCCCTGCCTGAATGCAAGCCGTGAGCATCCACATTACCGAATGATCATGTATACTCGATATAACTATCACAATTGCGGTGTGATTCATCAGTATAGTTAGATCCTGAACTGGTTCCGTGCTATAGCACCTAGTGACATCTATTCTATTTATATGTAAGTGTACTCATGTAAGTGTGATCATGTAATTGTACTCAAGTAAGAGCGATAATGTAATAGTACAGTAGTGTACTGTAATGTTCTACGTGTTCTAGCTGTAATGTGTGTTCTCTCTATCGAGCAAGTATAGTAATGTAATCATTCTAGTATAGCTGTATATATGTTCTCATCCTAGTATAGTTGTATATGTAATGTACTGAAAAGTTCTAGAAAGTATTGACTCATGAATGAACTGACTCATTGTATGATATCGCGTTCTAGCAATGGCTCTAGTATCTTCCTGAACTACCCATATGGTAGCTTTCTAGTAATCTAAGTGGTACGTGTAGACATGGATGTATACCCTTTCTACCCAAGGGCATATGTTGAACTGGAAAGACCTTTTATGACTATATATGTACACATGATATATAACTAATATTTAAACGACTTTCGGACGAATACCCAGACCACATCTCAAGGCGCGAAAAGGAAATAGGGTGGATAGCCTTCCTAAGTCTTTTAAACATTTCTTATATAACTATACATATAGAGGCAAGCAATTTATAATATAAAAGCATAAATAAGTTTTGTAAGACATTTGAAATATAAGTATTATTTTAAAAAAAGATCGACTTGATGTCAATCTATAAAACACTTTGAAGACATAAGTTTAATAAAACAGTTTAAGTATAAGGAAAAATTTGTATGAAACACAGTTTTCAATAAGTTTGAAAGGAAATGTACGGAGTAAGCTGTACAGTGTAAAAAGGAGTTTAAAACATATAAAATGTTTATAAAAAGTCATTTGAAGAAAACTGTTTGGTAAAACGGCTAATGAGTAGCCAAATCATTTGAATGTTGTATATTAATCACATGTGATTGATGTAATAAGTAATATAATCCTACTTACTAATCACATGTGATTGACATAATAAGTAGCATGATTCTACTTGTATCCCCCCCCCCCCATAAAACATTTAAAAAGAGTTTAAAACATTAGTTAAGGGGTATGAACTCACCTGCAGTAAGTGACTGGAATTGAACGGACTGTTATCGTACGGAAGGATCGGACAAGTGCTTGGTGTCAAGTGGGGACTTAGACACACACAATGATCCTAATTACATATGAAAACATATGTATATAAATAATTAGTGATTATAACACTAACTATACAAGTAATAACATTTAAGCGCGAGGATAACACTTTTGGTCAAGTGCTAGGAGGCTAAAGGGTTGCAACAAATGAGTGCAGTGCCCCTAATGTGAGTTTAAGGTCAAAAGACCATATTCTTTGGATTTTACGGCCCAAGAGAGTAAGCTCCTGGCCGTAAAATCCCAACCAAGGCTTGGGATGGTACTTTCAATTACTACAACCTTAGTGGGAATTGTTTCAAGGCATATACAAATGTTTGGGCACCATATTGACTCCTTTGGGTAGTTTACGGCCCAACGACCCTTTTCCCTTGAAGTTTACGGTCGTAAACTCCCTTGGGAGGGTGATTATGGTGCTTTCAAGTCTCAAACATTTCTAGGAACAAATCTAGGCTTTAGTACTTGGCTTTAGGAGGATTTATGGCACCATTTGGTACCATTTCTTGGAGTTTACGGCCATAGAACATCTTGGGCCATAAACTCCCTCAAACATGGGGATCTAAATGTTTTAGCTAGTCCATAACTCATCTAGGTACTTGTCCAAATTGTCCCTTGGCCTTAGGAAGTGTTTAGGGTGTCCTTTGACCCCTTTATGGGAGTTTACGGCCCAAGAATTACTCTTGGCCGTAAACTCTTCAACACTTGTGTTTTCCTTATGTTTTCTAGGTCCTAAATAGTTTAGGGTATTTTTCTAACATAAAGTCCAAGCTTTAGGTGCCTTAAAAACACAATTTGAGCATGTTTTAAGGGAGTTTACGGCCATAGAACATTTTGGGCCGTAAACGCCTAACTTTGGGTGTTTCTTGGCTGATTTCTTGTACCTAAGACACTCCTATACATGTACAAGGTAATTACTAAGCACGGGGGACAATCTAGGCTCGGTTTCGGGAGTTTACTGCTCAAGAACACCTTCGGAAGTAAACTCCTAAATCGGATGATTTAGCTATGTAATCTATGTTATGAACACATTTAAAGCTTTCTAACACTACTAGAAAGAGTTACTCACAATTTGGGATAAAAGCCCGAAGATCCGTCAGAGAGAAAATGGCTTTTCTCTAGTTGGAAATGTGAATAATGAATAAATTTGGTTCAGAAAACTATTTATAGTCCTGAAATATTTTGACAGAAAATATTATTATTCCTGGAATGAACTCTAATGTCCTAGAGTAATGGAATAACAGTGTTGCACAAAACCCTAGTGCAACCACTCTCCTAATATGTTCTTAAGTGTAAAATCCTGAAAACTGTCCAACTTATACTCGAAGTCTGAATTTTCACTGTAACTGATCTACATCTATTGGCTTGATATGGTTTGTTCAGAATGGAAATTTCGGTTGTCACAATCTATATTGGGATTGACAAACCCACACTTGAGCTTTATGCAATAGCTAGACCGACAGGTCTGAGGTGACAAATGTCATAACATTTCCGACGCCTGAAGAACATCGTTGCAGGCCCACTAGATCATAGCATGGTTATAATAAATTCACAGAAAGTATTAACAAACATAAGAATTTACTGGAATTTCATTTAATTCAAATGTGTTTATGTCGATTTAAAGACATATCGTTTTCTAACAATAAGAGAGGTTACTTATACATTTTAGTCTTCGGATATAGGACTACATTACACATTTTAAGGAAAATATCGTATTTTCTGAAACAAACATGACATTTACAAGAGAAAGACTTTTACCAAGATTTAAATCAAAAGCTTATGAACTCACCAACCTTTGTGTTGACACTTTTTCAAACAACTTGTATTCTTAGGAAATCACTAAACAAGTATCAAAGTGCATTTTGAGGATGGGACGTTAAGGCGTCAACATTTCATGTTTTGTCAACATATTGTAATTAATTTGGAAACATGTAACTCATACAATGATGTAACACTTTCAATTATATATATGTTGGTTGTGTTTGCTTAAACTACTATTGCAATGGTGGTTATGATACTATACATGAAGTCCTCCACCCCCGGACGTTTCCGCCATCCTTGGTTTGGGGGTGTGACATTTTGTGAACATAGCCATTTTCAAATGGTCTATTGTAACATATTCATTTCCAATAATATTTTGTAATATATCTCTTTTGTTATAATGTGCTGTTATATTTCTAATTATTTAAATAATAATTTTTGTTGATAATATTTATTAAAATACTTTGTATTACAATATGACATGTGTTTAGAAATATCTACTTAAATGATGGGAGTTTTATATTGATAAGGATAGATTTTTTAACACTATTGGAAAAGGTTAATCAGGGAAGATAATTTAATTAGAGGTTAAAGTTAATAATATAATGATGTAACAATAATTTTAAATCATATTGTAGATTAACAAATACAGCCATTTTCCTTAATTGCTTTGCAAAAGAAATATGCATTAGTGTAACACCTAGTTTTCAGATGTTTCTAGTATCAGGATAACGGGCCGAAAATGGATCGAGTAAAGATCTTGGGTTTTAAGGGAATATGATTTTATACTATATCGAATGTTTATAATGTTGGATTAAGTTGTTAAAGCCCTCAAATTATGCTTCGAAGAAAAACGGTAAAATGGTCAAAGTTAGATATCGGGCTTCTTGTATGGATTATGGTTTTATTTCGACATGTATTAACCCAAAAGTAATTAGAAAGGGTTTTAGGATTTTCAATACCTTTCCGTGCATATAAAGATCGCCGAAAACGGAGTTGAAATGAAGAAATTATGACTATTTGAAGTTGGAGTGGAATTGGGTGAAAACTTGTCGTCACGATGTGACAAATAGGCTGTTACAATGTGAAAACTGGGCAGCCCAAGCCCACAAAATTTTAGGGTTTTCTATGTATTTAAAGAATGGTTTCGTGTTTTTCGGGTATTTTTCCATTCTCTATGTCATTTAAGCGCTCTTGAGAGAAATCCTAGTCTCTCTTTCACCACGTTGAGCCTTCGGTCTCCTCTCTCATCCATTTTTAGAGTTCTTGGTGGATTTTAGAAATAAGATCTTTCAAGATGGAGTTTTGGAGCCTTGCATAAGAAGATCTCAACTTCCAATTATCTTTGGACCTTAGGTATGATTCAAGTTTCCACCTTTATGCTTTTACGCCTAGTTCTCGAGTTTAACCAAAGAAAAGAATAGGAGAGAAAAGAAAGTCATGAAAGAAAAGAAGAGGAAAGAAAGCAAAATAAAAAAATTTTGTGTTCCCGAGTTGGAGAGAAGTGGAAGGAAAATTAATCCTTTTTTTCTTTCTTTCCAAATCCTCCCAAATCGGAAGGAAAGTTAGAGGGAAAGTGATCATTCCATTTCCCCCCATTTCTTTCCACTTCTTTCCTTTAATGAAACTTTGGAACACCAAAATCTTTTATTTTCTTCTCATTTCCACTCATTTCCTTTCTTTTATGTATTTAAGTTGAACTCGGGAACGGGGTGTTAGGTTGCTAGATCTAGATTCTAAGCTTGTTTTTGGCCCATTAAATGAAGATTGTGTTGTTGGATGTGATTAAGTTTGAAACTTTATCATCCCACCTTGTCACAAAAGTATTTTAGTCTATAGTCTGATATTTTATAATCTTTTGCACACCATGCTTGAAGTTAAGATCTTATTTTGGTCATTTTAACCTAGCTTGTGTTCAAGACATGCATTGGACATACATGTCTAAAAAGCAATGATCTTTATGGTGCTTTGGGGTGGAAAAATCCTTTTAGAAAGTTTGAGTGCTTGGCCTGAAGGATTAAGATCTTAAGGCATTAAGTTGTCCAAGGCGTTCCCACGACATGACAGATTGATTGTCACAATATGGCGATGGGCAGCTTCACGACTATTTTGTGTTAATGCTATCACGATGTGACTAATGGGTGCCCACGACATAACAATCAATTTATGTTGATTTTGATGTCACAACTAGAAATTTTGTGTCTTGTAATCACTATACTCAAGTAAATGTTGAATTCAAAAACTCAAAAGCATGTATGATGCTTACTCAATGGAAAACTAAACCCCAATTTACTACATCAAGCAATTGGAAACCCTAGAAGTTCTTGATTAGGTCCATTTTGGACTAGGACTTCCTTATTGGACCTAAATGGACCAATAAGCTTCCAATTTGACTATCATGGGCTTAGAACCCTTAAATGGGCTCAAATTGGACCCACATCAATTTATTTCAACATTTTGAGCCACATTGGGCATAGAATGAAATAAATTAATGACTATGAACCATAATTAACCTAATTTGACCCTAACAAGTCATAAAAATCACCTTTATATTTATTTGGACCAAAAAAAATCACTCAACTTAACCATGAAAATTGGGATTAAGCATTTAAGGCCCTAACATTCTCTTTTCCCCCACCATTCTCGGCCCAAGCCCAAATAAAAGGGAGGAGTTGACTTCTTGCATGACACATCATCTTTGTATGGAGGATATCTAAGCATTACCCTTCAAAAATCCATGCATTCTCATTCTTCCATGCAAACATCACCTCAAGGTCTTTTCTTCTCTCTCTCTCCTTATCCCTTCTTGTTTCGGCCGAGAGTAACCCCCACACACACACACTTCACAAACTCTCTCTAACTTACTCAAGAAATCATCCACCCTCTCCATTCAAAAGTCTCGAAAATTTGGCTTGAAGCATAAGAATCATCCTAAAGAAATTCACCATCTAAGGTAAGTTAATGTTTAACTTATGATCTAACTCCCTCTACTTCATTAAAATCTCTTCTAAATTCATTCACTCTTGTGATCTTGCATCCTAGAGGTCGAAATCTTCATCAAAGGGTGCTAAGGCCAAAAATCACTTCATTTTTCTTCCATCTTCTCTCCAAAAACCGAAACTACATCCTAAGGTGAGCTTCATACCCCCCTTATTTTCGGTTTTTATAAGTTTTTGTGGGGGAGAATACAAGCAATGGTGTAGATCCATCATTATGTGTATGTTTTGGTTGATTTCTATGCTTATATGTATGTTTTGTATGATTTTGATGCTAGATCTAGTTATGAATTGCTAAAAACCGAGATATATTTTATACTAGCATAAAATATACTACTACATGCAAAGTATACCAAGAAAAATAGCCAAATGGCTTGACAACACTTATTTTGGGCTAAAAACTCATTTTTTGACATAAAATGTTAAAAATACAAAGTTGAAGGGCCTAAAATGAAATATTTCGAAATCTGATGGGTGAGATGAGTCAAAACAGTTTCCATAATGTATTTTCTGAAAATATACTATTTGGAGGATTAAAAACATAAATTCCAAGCTTAATGGGCTAAAAATGACAATTTCGGCCCAATAGGGCCCATTATGCGAAATTTTCTGTTTTGGAGGACCAAAACTGTGTTTTTCTATAAAACAATGGACTACTAGTGTTACAAGTACTTTTCAAAGGTTTAAAATGCTTTTCAAATTTAAAAAGGACCAAAGTTGCAAAAATTTTCCAATTTGGGCCAAAAACGTAAAAATTGCGAAAAAGAGGGGTTATAACCGAGAAAACTGCAATTTCAGGGACTTAAACTGTCTTCAATGAAAAATATGTTGAAAAATATTAATTTCAATAATTTTTGGTGTTAAAATGTCAAGAAAAATGGTTTAAGGACTAAACCGGAAATTATTTTACCTAAAGGGGTGAAAAAGTAAATTTACAAAATAAAGAGGGGTTGTAAACAGAAAATTTTCAATGATAATTCAATACACTCGTTGTGAACAAAGATTGACACTACGACTCTCGATGAATTACAATACACAATATCACCAACAATCGTTATCAAACGAATTGATTCGGTCTCGAATCAATAACAAATCCAAAACTACTAACACTACAACGCTCAATACACATATGGAACTCTCGGAACTCTTTACTCTCGTGGAATTACTCAATACATCGACGTACACTCCTTAGGCCCAAAAGTTGCAAATCATGATTGTCGAGCCTAGCTAGCCCGATGACATGATCTTTAGGCCCAAAGGACACTTGCTTACATGTAGTTGGGTCTAATACGACTCGACCGCGTGTAAAAGGACTTTCAATGGCAAACATGTTGCTGGTCCCCAAGGGTCCTTCAGTGCTGCTAGTAAAGTCGGGAACTCACGATTGCGAGATGGGCTTCGGGCCCTTCGCAATTGCAATGGTCTTGAACGACGCAGGGAAATACCGAGGGTTTCGCACCTTCTCTTCTTCCCTTCGGTCGTGGGACTACACAAGTCCGGGAGGATTGAGTTGTGTGAATAAGTGTGAGTGACGCCTAAGGGATCACTAGTATGGTTGTCGACTGGACGTTTTCATTAACGGACGTTACAACAATTCACCACCCACTGTATACTCAATGCCTCCGGAGCTCAACAAACACCTCTAACGTAACGAAATAACAGTACACAAACTAAGTAAAGCAAAGTGATAGGAAAACGTCGGGTTTTCCTAGGGTTTTCAACAAGTACACTTATGAACTACATGTCGAATTTCACAACTCTTACGCTTACATCTGTAGAATTCAAACAAGCATACTCACGGATCTTCACATATTTTTACGCTATTCTATTTTTAGAAAATATCGGATTTTCTGGTGGTTTTCGAAACAATACAAAACATTGGATTTCAAACACTACTTATGAACTCACCAACATTTCATATGCTGACGTTTTTCAAAATACTTGTATTCTTAGGTAACAGATAAAGTGAAGGATGAATTGTACTCTATGACGTTTTGTTGTGGTTTAATTAGTATCGAACAGTTACTTTTGAGAATGTAATATTTTGAAACAATGTAATGGATGTAAACGCTACCAGTTGTATCATTCCAATGCTTGGTGATGTATGATGTTATGTTTCATGTATATTCATTGTGATGGTATTCAATTGAGTCACGACAGCCCCCGGACGTTTCCGCCGTCTGGTTCGGGGGTGTGACATTTGAGCATTGATCTTGACTGTTGATATTGAACCTAGTGGAATTTAGGTCAATTTAGAGGTTTTAGGGTGTAGACTGAGTGGGTACTTCCTTAATGTTGATTAGGTATTACATAGTATCGATTTGCACTGTGTGAGAGCCATTGTGTATAGCTACTATTTGTAGGTGAGTCTTCTCACTATACTATAGGACACTAGGAGTCGATTGTACATGTTGTCTTTGTGACTCTTATTGGTATGATTGTAGGTTGTATACATGGAGTCGATATGGGCTCGGGGTCATTACAGACTTAGGGTTATTACAAACCCGATGGAGCCAATCTAGGGTTGGAGTTGGGCTGTGAGCATATCTACATTCCTATGTGCATATGCAACCTTATTTGCTTTGCATCTAGGTTTTTCTCAAGTTATACATGCAAATTAATTTTCCAAAGCAAGAAACCTAGATCTACTATATAAAATCGAAATATAATCATATTAGGGTTTAAAAGAATACCTTTCTTGTTAGCTAGTAGTAACAAGTAATCCTCACTTTAATTCCTTGACCTTTGAAAGCCTAGTGCCCCAAGCGTTGCACCTCTAATGCAGTCACAAACACCACAGGCAAAGAATGAGGTTGAAATCGATGGAAATCGGATAGGGTTTCTCTTAGAAGGTTGGCAGGTCGATTTCTTGAGGCTAGGGGTTCTTTTATAGTTAAGGTTGCTAGGGTTTTCAACTGGAAACCCTAATTCCCTTGCTTAGGCTCTAAGTAATCCATGGACCCCCAAATGAAAGGCCTTGGATGAAAACTCTATGGGGCTTGCCATAGATTTCCGTCCACTCCCCATCAATAGAGTTCAATTGCCCAAAACTGTGACAACCCCAAATTTTCATTCATACAAACTTTATGGTAAAGCACTTCAAATAAAAGTCAAATACATTTATGCTAATTTTTAGTTGGCTTAAAGTCCGTTTGAGTGTTTTTAATAATTATTCTTGAAACGAACGAATAAAAGGAAGTATTCTCTAGGGTCTTGGAGTAGCAAACGCACACGTAACACCTTAATAAGGAGTTCACGGCGAAACTTGTGGAGTTTGGGCCGTAAACTACCTCAGGGCTGCAAAATCATGCATATAACACGAGTTTACTCTCCATTCCCTCATTCTCCAACTTTCCACCTCAAGAACTTCCACCATTCTCTCTCAAGTATCATAACTCCTTTCGTCCAATCTTCCAAAAACGTAAGTGTTTCTTCACTTGATTTGTTGTTATAACCTTACATATAGTTGTTATACATCATTTCATCCATGTAATCATTCCATTTGTTTAGATTTTCAAGCATTCTTCATTTCATCAAGAACACCAAGAACACACACTAATGTTCTTGGGCCATGAACACCCTTTTAAGTTCTTTTATTGTAAGTATTCTTACCCTAGTGTGTTATAAGGCTTATTTCACTTCTTATTCAACTAGAAAACTCAAAGAATCACAAGATTAAAGGTGTTTACGGCCAAGACATGTTCTTGGGCCGTAAACCCTAATAGATGGGGTAAACTGAATGTAACGACCAAAAATTTCAATAAATTTTCAACTTTTCAAAAACAACCCATTTTCATAATGTTATTACAAAAAGGTTTTCAATACATTTATTATCAGAGTATTCCCAGAACCATAACATAAAACATAAACACAAGGAGCGGTACGATCACGCCTTTGCCTTGCCACGGTCTCCTGAAGAACCTGAAAAACATTAAACCACAACTGTAAGCTTGAAAGCTTAGTGAGATACCCCCAAAATACCAACCACATATACCATACTCACATAACATGCTATATCATAACAAATCACAGAAAACCCATGCACTTAGGGTCTACTGTGTGACTGGTCCGCCGTACCGGGCCTTCAGGCCACCTGGTCCACCCTCCGAGTCTAGCTATATCCATCGACTCTGAAGTGTGGTTGGTCCACCCGCACAGGGCCTTCAACCCAGCTGGTCCACTCTCTGAGTCTATAGTATGACTGGTCCGCCCGCACCGGTCCTTCAGTCGGCATCGTCCACTCTCCGAGCCTCAGCATGTCTGGTTCGCCCTCGTGGGGCCTACAGCCTATCCGGACCGCTTGCTGGGTCTTCAGAATAACTGGTCTGCCCTGGGTATGTTGGCCTACAGCACAAATCAGGACCCGCCTCAACCCAACCCCAGTCAAACAATCATGTGCACATAAACATACAATCATATAACAATTCACATTCAATCAAACCGATCTAACAGATCACATATCATAACATACTCTAAACAGGATACCGACCTAACAGGTCACTAGCATATACCATCCTACTACCCGGATGCAAACATAACAAGGCAACAACATAACAACGATACCCGGATTACAATCTGATAAAGGGCCGGCCTTGGTGCCTTAGACCCTGTTGATATAGTGAGGATAACTCACCTCGTGATTGCCGAAACTCTGAACTGAAGAAGCAGATTCCCGAATCACCGACTCACCGAAAATCCCGAACTAGCCAACATAGCAAAAATAATCATTAGGCCAAACATTATATCCTTCCAACGGTAAATGTAGCAATTTCCCCTTAAATCAATCTCATCCATAACTAAGGCCCACAATCAAATATGAAAGGCTCATCACTAGATAAGCTCTCAAGCCCACTAATGGCCCAAAAACCAAAAGTCTGAAGCAAGGCCCAATATTGGCCCAATTTACTAAATTGGGCCCACCTTACCAAATAGGTCTAGGCCCATGGTCCAAAATAATTAATGAGTCCAGAATACTCCTTCCATAATGTCCAGTCACGGCCCATAAATCCAACAACCCAATAACAACCCAATCTCTAAGGCCCAAATTGAAAATCCAACAGAGGTAGTACGTTGGGCGTACAACGTTGATTCGCAAAGGAGATTGGGGCACTGACTCGCTACGCGGGGCGTACTCCTAGGTTACGCAGGGCGTAACCTCGTTGCTCAAGAAATCCATGCAACTTCTTAATGGCTTAAGCTCTTAAGCCCAAACTTTAGATCCTTAGGACAAATATGATTAGGATCCATAAAGTCTCAGACTTTATCACCTGGGACGTCCACAAAGCTCTTAATCCATTAAGACCTACTTATCTCACACATGGAACGACCTCAGCCCTTGGAACCTCATTTTTCTCACTCAAGACCTCTCCTAAGGTCTGAAAGGACAGATAATCTCAACCAACTCGAATCATGCAACAAGATAAGGACTTTTGGGACAAGAATGGTGTCAAAGCTTCACAACACATAGATCTACACAATATAAATGCCAAGCAAGAAGCTTTATACCTCATATTGGCTCCAAAGGATGATGTCTTTCCAGATCTAAAAGCTCCAGCCGTTCCTCTCCTGCTTTGACAACTTCTCCTTTCTTCCTTTATGTTTTCCTTTGCTAATCCAAGATTTCCAAGACCAAACACACCCAAAAAAGGAGGTGGGACGGCTATCTAGGGTTTCTGAGGTTAAGAGAGTGATTATGGAGGCTAAGGAGGAAACCTTTATGTTCCTTATATAGTGGTTGCCCTTAAAATTAGGGTTTTGGGATTCTAAAAGTACGTTGGGCGTACCTCTAGTATGATGGGCGTACTCGAACATGCACCCGCGTTTCTTTCCCTCACTACGCTGGGTGTAACCCAACCTACGTTAGGCGTACCCAGCATGATCCCTTTTTTTCATGCATGGTCTTCCCTTTTCCACTTTTCCCATTAAGAGCTATAATCGATATTATCTTCGAAATGTCGTAACTCCTCTACTCTAAACCCGCTCCCAATAAACTTTACATTCACACGAGGGTGGCGAGAAGCCCTATGCTTCTATCAACATACACCAGTCCAAAACCTTCTCGGATAAAACCCAATTCCCATAAAAGGACCAAAATTACCCTTCCTCTTAAATCTCAGGGAGTCATAAATAAATACTTTATGAACGGGGCGTTACAGTGAACTCTAGTCCCTTCCTTAGCCTCGGATACTAGTCTAGATCACTTCCTTGAAGTGTTTAGGACCTTAAACATCAAAAAGATCAAGAACACATAGAGTTTACGACCGTAAACTCATATATAAATGGTTCATAGGCCGTAAACTCTATAAAGTGGTGCCATTGTGCCACTAGTGCTTCCTAAGGCTTGGACTTGATAATAGGATGCTTACCCTTGACTTATAAGACCTCAAAACACCAAATTCCACTATGTACCATGAGTTTAAGGCTGTAAAATTATGGGGGAAATGACCTTAGGCCATAAACTCTTTATGGAGTGGTCCTTGGGCCATAAACTCAAATGCAATGACATCAACCTTTAGATGCAACCCTTTGGTACCTATAGCACTTGAATCAAAGTGTTTTCATGTCCTAGGGTGTCTTAACTTAGTTAATTAGTTGTTAAATGACTAATTGGATACATATATGTGTTATTATATGTTATTTAGGATCATTGTGTGTGTGTGTTCAAGTCTTCACTTGACACTTAGCACCTTGTCCAACACTTCCGTACAATCCACTTACTACAGGTGAGTTCATACCCCTTAATCAACCTTTTAAATGTTTTTAAATGCTTTTATGGGAGGGGGGGAATACAAGTTTAATCATACTAGTTATTATATCAATCACATGTGATTAATAACTAGCATATAAATGGATTTTCTATACTAAAAACTGTTTTGTCAACAAAACTAGTTGAAAATGATTATCAAATACTTTTACATGTTAAACCCTTTATAAAACTTAGTTGTAGTTTCCAAATCTTTTACTTTCAATTCTTTAAACTCTTATATTGTCAAATCATGTCCAATACATATATAGTTATACAAGTAAGGTTTGAAGGACTTAGGACTGATAATACACTCTATTTCCTGTTCCTTGTTTGGTTGTGGACTTAGAGTACCCTATTGTTTGTCTGAGTGTCGTTTGACCCTTAGTTATGTATCATGTGTATATGTATAGACATAAAAGCTTGTTATCTTATTTCAATACACTCGGATGTACACTCAACATTACTATTAAACTATAATAGGTATAGTTTAGAGTTATACTACTTACTATTACTAGTACAAAGAAACATACAAAGAGTCAGTTCATACATGAGTCACTACACACTATAAAACAATACATACACTACACTATAAAACTGAACATACTATGATGAGAGTCAGAGAGAACATACATTAGTACATACTATTCATACACACTATATACTATACTAGAGAACATAATATGATGAGAATTAAGGAAGACATACACTACGCTCATATATACACTACATACACACTATAACATAAATGTGAGGCACTACTTAACGGCATGGCATCTCTGTCATGGATCGTCTTGTATCCAGGGTCTCCTGGAGGGAGAGCGTGAATTCATGTATAGATCTATATTGGACTGACCATCCTACACCTTGCTGCTAGCAACAGTGGGACCTACAGGACTATGAGTGATGAATGTCATAACATCTCGACGTTTACATCGTCGTGTTTCACTAAGTCGATCAAGTAGGGTTACAATTACATCACATTATACATTAATTAACAATTAAATTAAGGTAGTTAGTACAATATTAGTAATATTATTATTATACTACAGTACTTCATTATTTTCCCTTTACATATACTTTGTGATCTCCTCATAATAAAGAGTTATGTAAAAACTATATTTTCACTAATGATAGTCACGTTTGGGAGAATACCCTCTCTTACAAAGAACAAAGATACAGTACACTCCATGCCTTGGTAGAAGGCTGCTTTTAATGGAAAATATAGGTTTTTCTAAGGGATACAAACGATTACTACAAACATTTTACATACTTTTACACTCAAACTCTTACAAACATTTTCATAAAAATTATGACAATAAATACTTATGAACTCACCAGCTTTAATGTTGATAAACTCTTTCAAAATAACTTGTATTCTCAGGTCATCAGTAGATAGGTACCGAGGCCATCTTTTGAGAAGATGGAGCACATAGAAGACTCATATTTTATTTTGATTCATATTTTGGTGTCTTATAAACCACAAAACACACTTGTATTAAAAATATGTATATAATGCAATGGATGATGTTGTTTACTTGTTTACTATTATTTTGTGTTGTGATACTATACATGATGTCCTCTGCCCCAGGACGTTTCCACCGTTCTTGGTTTTGGGGTGTGACAGATTGGTATCAGAGCATCATTTATAGTGAATCTAGTATATCAACCCATAAAAGATATACTAACTATAAACACAATGGGATTATAATACTCTGACCAAGAGTTTATACTTTTAAATAATAGCATATTTAACTAAGTATACATGCTTGCATTCATACTAAAATCAGTGTCACAATGAAAAAAACAAAAGTATTACGATTGTCGAATATCACAAGTAAGCTCGGGGATGAATGGTCAGTCATGGGAGTGGCATAGCCTGATCAACTATGCTGGTACGAGGAGTGATTAGCATATGCCCAAGAATGGTTGTGATATGGCAACAAGTCTAAAAACTTACCAACATTACTACAATGAAAACACTAGAACAGAACATAAGTCTCAAAATACTATAGGAGTATTTTGTGTTACTATAATTACGTATTTGAGAACTAAAAAGGTCTCTACCAAGTAGGTCAATAGTTGATAAGTGGATACACTAAGGTTATATGAAATTTAAGTGTTATAGACTTAGAATCTGTGATGTTTGCTTTACTTCCTATTCCTTGTTTGGTTGTGGATTTGGAGTTAGGGTCACTTATTCGAAGGTCTATCCTGTTTTGTTTTCATATAACTGGTATACACTATACCAGTATTGAAATAACTGATAAAGATCATCTTATAATTATCTTAAGTAGTACACCTATTTATATAAGATTCATATACCCCTTTTCTCGCGTAGATATCATGGCTGGATTCCATCATCATGACGACTCGTACTTCCCAAACCACAACAATGTTGGATGGATTGAAGAAGATCCCAAAGATGAGCATCAAATCCCTTTGGATGATCATCACGCAGAAGGCTTCTTGGATGGATCCGACTCCAAGCCTGAAGTAAACAACCTACCCCAAGTAGGTCAAGCCCCAAATAACAACTCCCGACCAATGTTTCAGGGTCCCACACCGTTGTAGGCAACAAACTTGAATTGCTAGAGCGACGAACATGGTCAACGCTTACCCTACAATAGGGACCGAAGCTTTTATAACATAAGCGAGGGTGGCTCGGCTGACCGAGTCCTACCCATCATGGTCCACAGGATTGCTCAAAATGTCGAGCAAGTTTGGGCAGCCATCGACCGAGTCGTGGAGATTGATGCCAACTCTGGTGTCAACATGGTCCGCATTCACCATCTCAAAGAGGCGATGGAAAGGACCAGGAGGACCAATAAGAATCTGCAATAGCAGCTAGCTACCTCCCAAGTTGAAGTCCTAGAACTTCGAGTTCGCTAGAGGGCTCATTAACGACACGTTCAAGAAGGGGTTCGTCAACTAGAAGACCTTAGGGTTCGCCCGAGGAATTCCCATCGCCGTTAGAAGATGTCTAGCACATCTTTTCTTTTGATTAAGGAATAGCCTTTCTTATCTATGCTCTATGTAGCACTTGTCTGTAAAATATTCCTATCTTTCAGTACACTATTTAGTCTACTAAGCTATCAAAGATTTTCCCTCATATGGTTTATTGTAAGACCTACTACTAGGTCATTTTTCCCAAACTCATTTACATCAGTAATACTAGTAATAGTGAGAGTTATATAATCTGTTGGAAAAATCTGTACTTTTGTGTTTCCCTACTCTCCTACTATACTACTATTTCAAAACATACACTCATTCAACTGTTGGACTATGGCGACTTAGCCCATGGAACACTCTCACTATACTTACAATTAACTCTAACTATTACATTCATCTTTATAAACTTATAGTTGAAGGATGCCTCCTCGAAAATCAACAAGGCGTAATCCTCCACCTCCACCACCACCACCTCCTCCAGCAATCGATACGGAAGCTCTGAATGCTGCAGTAGCTGCAACGGTGGCAACTTCCATGGCTCAGTATCACTCCACCAGTGCCAGCAGAGGTGGAACGCCGGTTCATTCTACTCAAGGTGAAATCCTTGTGCACTCAAGAGTGTGCTCCTACAAGGACGTCACTAACTGCAAGCCAAAGTCCTTCAAAGGGACTGGCGGAGTCATTGCCCTCTCGCAATGGTTCGAGAAGACGGAGTCGATCTTTGATATTTGCTCCTGCCCTGTCGTGAGAAAAGTTAAATTTGTTGCGTGCACCTTCTAAGAGAAAGCCCTGACATGGTGGAATGGCAATGTCAAATCACTAACTCTCATAGTGGCAAATGACATGGGCTGGGAAACTTTAAAAGACCTCATGATTCAGGAGTACTGCCCGATGGGCGAAATCCAGAAGTTGGAACAGGAGACTTGGAGCCTAACCATGAAGGGCTGCAACATAGTCACTTGTACTGCCAGATTCAGGTGGCCCTCTATCCCAACATGGTTCCCATCGAGGGAAAGAAAATCAAAAGGTACATATGGGAGCTGGTGCCTCTGTATCTGGGAAATGTCTTATCTTCAAAAGGTACATATGGGAGCTGGTGCCTCCGTATCTGGGAAAGGTACATATGGGAGTTGGTGCCTCTGTATCTGGGAAATGTCTTATCAAAAGGTACATATGGAAGCTGGATTGGTTGAGTCTTCATCGCGCCGACATCATGTTCTACGAGAAAGCAGTCCGTCTAAACCTCCCGTCTAACAAAACTCTCATTATCTATAGTGACAAACCTGGCACGAGTCTTCGTATCGTCTCAAGTATTCAAGCACAGAAGTATCTACGTAAGGAATATCGTGCATTCCTTGATCACATCGTCGATACGAGCCTAGAAACGAAACAACTAAAGAACATCTCGGCAGTGAGCAACTTTCCTGACATCTTTCAAGAAGAACTACCCGGATTACCTCTGCAACGACAAGTCGAGTTCAGAATCGACATAGTCCCAGGAGCTACCCCAGTAGCCAAATCGCCTTACCAATTAGCACCAGTTGAGATGCAGGAACTATTTGGTCAACTTAACGAACTACTTAGCAATGGATTTATTAGACCAAGCTTCTCACCATGGGGAGCATCGGTCTTGTTTGTTAAGAAGAAAGACGAATCATTTCATATGTGTATCAACTACAGAGAACTCAACAAACTGACGGTCAAAAATCGTTACCCTCTGCCTCGCATAGACGATTAGTTTGACCAACTACAAGGGGCGAGTTACTTTTCCAAGATTGATCTAAGATCCGGATATCACCAGTTGTGAGTGCTAGAGGAGGATGTTCCAAAGACAGCCTACTGAACTCGTTACGGACACTACGAGTTCGTGGTGATTCCATTTGGATTGACCAATGCGCCCGCAGTATTCATGGACTAAATGAATAGAGTATGTCGTCCTTACTTGGACCAGTTCATAATCGTCTTCGTTGATGACATACTGATCTACTCTCGAAGTAAGGAGGAACATGGCGATGACATGCGACAAGTTCTAGGAACCTTACAATTGGAGAAGCTCTATGCGAAGTTCTCGAAATGTGAATTTTGGATCCGAAGAGTCGAATTCTTAGGACACGTGATTAGCGAAGAGGGAATCCGTGTGGATCCATCCAAAATTAAGACCATTGAGAACTGGTAAGCACCAAATACGCCTACAGAAATTCGTCAATTTCTAGGTCTCGCTGGCTACTACCGCAGATTCATACAAAACTTCTCTCGGATTGCGAAACCTCTTACTACACTGACCCAAAAGGGCGTGTCCTTTTACTGGGAAGAGAAACAAGTAAAAGCGTTTCAAACGCTGAAACGAGCCTTATGCACCGCACCGATACTATCCCTCCCCGAAGGAATAGAAGACTTCGTTGTATACTACGATGCATCCAACCAAGGGCTCGGCTGTGTTCTGATGCAATGAGGTAAGGTCATCACCTATGGCTCGAGACAGCTGAAGACACACGAAGTCAACTACACTACACACGATCTTGAGCTGGGAGCAGTTGTGTTTGCCTTGAAGATCTGGAGACACTACCTGTATGGTACAAAAAGCACTATCTTTACAAACCATAAGAGCTTACAACACATATTCGATCTGAAAGAGCTCAACATGAGACAACGACGGTGAGTCGAGCTACTCAATGACTACGAATGTGAAATTCATTATCATCCGGGTAAAGCCAATGTAGTAGCAGACGCCCTAAATCGGAAAGAATATTCTGGTCGAAGGGTCAAATCTCTGACTATAACTATCCATTCACACTTGTCCATACAAATAAAGGAGGCTCAATTTGAAGCCTTGAAACCTGAAAACGTGGCAAGTGAATCCCTTAGAGGAATGGATAAGCACTTAGAAGCCAAGGGTGGTAGAGCCTTATATATCATGGACCGGATCTGGACACTGAAACATGGTGGCTTTAGAGACTTGGTCATGACCGAAGTGCACAACACTCGATATTTTGTCCACCCAGGTTCAGATAAGATGTATCTAGATCTTAAAAAGTTTTACTGGTGGCCTAACATAAAAGCAGAGATTGATACCTTCTTGAGTAAATGCCTTACTTGCGCAAAGGTCAAGGTCGAATACCCGAAACCCTCTAGTTTACTACAACAACCAGAGATACCATAATGGAAGTGGGAGCGGATCACAATGGACTTAATAACCAAGTTGCCCAAGACAACGGGTGGACTTGATACCATTTGGGTCATCGTCGATAGATTGACCAAGTCCACACACTTCCTGCCTATCAAAGAGACTGACAAGATGGAGAAGCTTACGAGAACATATATTAGGGAAATCGTACGACTGCATGGTGTTACTATATCCATTATATCCGATAGAGATAGTAGGTTCACTTCGAGGTTCTGGAAGTCACTACAAAGTTTCCTAGGAACAAGGATGGACATGAGTACAGCCTACAATCCTCAAACCGACGGATAAAGTGAGAGAACCATCCAAACACTGGAATATATGTTGTGAGCATGTGTGATTGACTTTGGGAAAGTATGGGATACTCACTTACCCCTTGTCGAATTTTCCTACAACAACAGTTATCACACGAGCATTAAGGCTGCTCCATTTGAAGCCCTCTATGGCCGGAAGTACAGATCCCCTCTGTGATGGGCTGAGGTGGGTGACACCCAGTTAGCTAAAGGACGAGTTCCTAACAACACTCTCACGGGTCCGAAAATCATTCAGGAAACGACAGAAAAGATCGTTCAAATTCGTGAACGATTGAAAGCCTCTAGAGATCGACAGAAAAGCTACGCAGACAAACAAAGGAAACCTTTGGAATTCTAGGTGGGAGACCGCGTTCTTTTCAAAGTCTCACCCTGGAAGGGCTTGATACGCTTTAGAAAGCATGGGAAGCTCAATACAAGATACATAGGGCCTTTCGAGATTCTCGCTAGAATCGGCACTGTAGCTTACAAACTCAATCTACCCCGCGAACTCAATAATGTACATTCTACATTCCACATCTCAAACTTGAAAAAGTGTCTGTCCAATGAGACTCTTGTAATCCACTCGATGAGATCGAGATCACCGAGAGCCTCAACTTCGTGGATGAACCTGTAGAGATCATGGACCGTGAGGTCAAGCAGACGAAGCAAAGTCGCATCCCAATAATAAAGGTTCGTTGGAACGCCAAGCGAGGACCAAATTCACATGGGAGCGCGAGGATAAAACGAAATTGAAATATCCTCATCTATTTGCTTAGTTATTTCTAACTACTTTATTTGCTTAAACTCTAATTTCGAGACAAAATTCCCTCTAACAGGGGATGATGTGACAACCCGAAATTTTCATTCGTACAAACTCTATGGACAAGCACTTCAAATAAAAGTCAAACACATTTCTGCTAATTATTAGCTAGTTTAAAGTCTGTCTGAGTGTTTTTAATAATTATTCTTGAAACGAACGAATAAAAGGAAGTATTCTCTAGGGTCTTAGAGTAGCAAACGCACATGCAACACCTTAATAAGGAGTTCACGGCCAAAGTTATGGACTTTTGGCTGTAAACTCCCTTAGGTCCGCAAACTCATGCATATAGCATGAGTTTACTCTCCATTCCCTCATTCTCCAACTTTCCACCTCAAGAACTTCCACCATTCTCTCTCAAGTATCATAACTCCTTTCGTCTAATCTTCCAAAAACGTAAGTGTTTCTTCACTTGATTTGTTGTTATAACCTTACATCTAGTTGTTATGCATCATTTCATCCATGAAATCATTCAATTTTTTTAGATCTTCAAGCATTCTTCATTTCACCAAGAACACCAAGAACACACACTAATGTTCTTGGGCTGTGAACACCCTTTCAAGCTCTTTTATTGTAAGTATTATTACCCTAGTGTGTTATAAGGCTTGTTTCACTTCTTATTCAACTAGAAAACTCAAAGAATCACAAGAGCAAAGGTGTTTACGACCAAAACATGTTCTTGGGCCGTAAACCCTAATAGATGGGGCAAAGTGAACCCTAGTCCCTTCCTTAGCCTTGGATACTAGTCTAGATGACTTCCTTGAAGTGTTTAGGACCTTAAACATCAAAAAGATGAAGAACATATAAATTTGAGGCACTACTTTGGGGCATGGAGTCTCTTTCATGGCTCGTCTTGTATCCAGAGTCTCCTGAAGGGAGAGCGTAAATTCATGTATAGATCTATACTGGACTGACCATCCTACACCTTGTTGCTAGCTACAGTAGGACCTGTAGGTCTACGGGTGATGAATTTCATAACATCTCGACGTCTTACATCGTCGTGGTTCACTAGGTCGATCAAGTATGGTTACAATTACATCACATTATACCTTAATTAATGATTGGATTAAGGTAGGTAGTACAATAGTAGTAGTATTATTATTATTATATTACAGTACTTCATTATTTTCCCTTCACATATACTTTGTGATCTCCTCACAATAAATAGGAATGTAAAAACTATATTTTCACTAATGATAGTCACGTTTGGGAAAATACCCTCTTTTACAAAGAGAAAACATACAGTACACTCGATGCCTTGGTAGAAGGCCGCTTTTAATGGAAAATATAGGTTTTTCTAAGAGATACAAACGATTAGTACAAACATTTTACATACATTTACACTCAAACTCTTATAAACATTTTCATACAAATTATGACACTAAATACTTATGAACTCACCAGATTTAATGCTGATAAACTCTTTCAAAATAACTTGTATTCTCAGGTCATAAGTAGACAACAACCGAGGCCAGCTTTTGAGAAGATGGAGCACATACAAGACTTATCTTTTATTTTGATTCATATTTTGGTGTCTTATAAACCACAAGATACACTTGTATTAAAAATATATATTTAATGCAATGGATGATGTTGTTTATTTGTTTACTATTATTCTGTGTTGTGATACTATACATGACGTCCTCCACCCCAGAACGTTTCCGCCGTTCTTGGTTTTGGGATGTGACAAAAACTATAACTATCACCGATTTACATAATCAATCCTTGTTCTTTTAATTAGTTCCTTTGACCACTAAAATAATTTTTGATCAATATTAATTAATATATTATTCTTATAATAAATTAATAGATCATTAATTAACCTCTTATTCCAAAACTCATCCTGTCCAGTTGTTATAGTGAAGGCAACCTAAAAGGACTATGCTATAATCAAATCAAGTACATACCAATTATAGTTATGGGCTTAGACACTTAATCCAATAGTCTCCCACTTGGATAAGTCTAATAACTACAACTGCAAGTATGACTTCAAAATCCTATTAACAATCGTAGCTTTCAAAAGTCGTTGTCGAACTCTGACCTAGTCAATTACGTGCCCTTTAGATAAGGGATCATATAATCCTCCATTCTGCAATATATCGTGTGGACAAAGACATGGAACATAATCATTCTCAATGTCTAATAGTTTGTTTCCTGATTTCAGATTTGTTTGACATAGAACTTAATTGAACACATCAATTCAGTCTTGACTGGGCCCATCACATAAGTCAACACGAAATCATCGAAGGGCCCAAGCTATCGCTTTTATCCTCTTAGGATAAAAGGAATAGATAAAATTTGATTTATATGATTGTATTATTTACTCATCAACTTGTACACAACAACACATTTTATAAAATAAAGTTACTGATGCGTTTAAGCATTGTCAATGCACAACCAACTTGTAAACAACAACTCATATATCTCGGTTTAAAGATTATATGATATTATCATTTCACAAGCACTCATGATAAATTCCATGAAGTGATTCATATGAGCGTGGGTTTAATCCAATACTCAAATCTTATTTCAGAAGTACTCATGAACGTTGCAGCAAACCTTTGCTATGTCTAAGAACTTAGATAATCTACAAACCAAATCATGACATTCTAACCTCATAACTTACTTCCAAAGTATGATCGACTGTGGATAATTTGAACAATCCAATTATTCAAGAAGTAAAACATACAAAAGAAAAACAATAGTAAACAATTAACACAATATAGTAAACATTACTCATAAATAAATCTCCATTACTCAATCATCAAATATCAATTACATTTATCTATTACAAGTTTCTAAACATCTATCTAATCACTAAAACTAATATCATCCTTCAGACCAATGCTCCTCGCATGCTGAACGTGCTTAATCCTACTCAAAACCTTTGTGAGGGGAACCGTAGGATTCTCTTATGATGATACCCTCTTAACCACGAGGAGTCCTTCATCTACCCAATGTCTGATGAAGTGGTATTTTATGTCGATATGTCTGGATTTGCCATGATCCCTTGGCTCCTTGCTTAAGAGAACCACTCCTTCGTTATCACAGAAAATCTCCATGGGCTCCTTTATGGCTGGTATAACGCCAAGGTCTCCAATGAAGTTCTTCAACCATATCGCATCCTTCGACGCTTCGGTCGCTGCTATCTACTCTGACTCGCACGTTGAATCAGCCATGGTCTCCTGCTTGGAACTTTTCCAATTAACTACTCCTCCATTTATGGTAAACATCCAACCCAATAGAGAGCGAAAGTTATATATGTCGGTTTGAAAACTGGCGTCACTATACCCTATCACTCTCAAGTCATCAATCCCACCAAGTGTAAGGACCCAGTCCTTAGTCCCTTTTAGGTACCTAAGAATGTTCTTAACTGCTATCCAGTGAGCTCTACCCGGGTTCCCTTGATATCGGCTAACCATTCTCAATGCAAAAGCCACATCAAGGTGAGTACATATCATAGCATACATGATCGAGCCAATGGTGGAAGCATATGGTACCCGACTCATTTTTTCTATCTCAGCATAAGTACTCGGACTCTGAGTCTTACTCAGCTTGGTATTACTCTGGATTGGCAGTTCCGCTTTCTTGGAATTCTCCATGCTAAAACGATTCAACACCTTTTCCAAGCAATTACTTTGACTAAGTCCTAGTAGTCTTTTACTCCTATTTCTCAAAATCTTTATCCCCAAAATGTAAGCAAGTTCTCCTAGATCCTTCATAGCGAAACACTTCCCAAGCTAGGACTTAACTTCCTGCAAGATCGGAACGTTGTTTCGTATGAGCAATATGTAATCGAAATACAATACTAAAAAGTTAACTATACTCCCATTAGCCTTGACATACACACAAGACTCATCCACACTTCTAAAGAAACCAAACTCTTTGACTTTCTCATCAAAGCAAAGATTCCATCTACGACACGCTTTCTTTAATCCATAAAATGATTTTTTAAGCTTGCACACTCTACTGGGGAATTTAGCATCAACAAAACCTTCTAGCTGACACATGTAAACATCTTCATCCAGCTTCCCATTAAGGAAAACAGTTTTAACATCCATCTTCCAGATTTCATAATCATGAAATGCAACTATAGCTAACATAACCCTAATAGACTTGATATTGGCTAATGGTGAGAAGGTCTCATCATATTCAACCCTCGGGTTTTGAGTAAAGCGATTTGCACCCAACTATCTTTCAACCTGGTACATTGTCAACCAAGTTCCAAACTTGATTGTCATACATGGACTAGATCTCGCTTTCCATTGCCTCTTTCCATTTTGCAGACTCGGGGCCCGCCATGGCTTCCTTGTAGTTAGTAGGCTCATCCAAATTTACCAGTGTACTATCACTGATAAACATATCACCTTCCGTATTAATATGAAAACCATAAAAATCTGGTGCCATTCTAACTCGAGAGGAACGTCTTAGAGGTAAAGACTCGTCAATCGGTTCAACAAGAATCTCTTCCTCTGGTTGAGCGCTAGTATTATAGGTTCCTTCATCGTTTGACTCTTGAAGCACTTGTAAGATCAATTTTCCTCCCATTGTCCTTGTAACAAACTGTTATGTTCTAGTTAATAAAAGTCAACAAAAGTCAAACTTGCTAAATCAAAGTCAATTTGGCTATTGGCTAAATTTATAAGCTTTAAATATAATTTAATATCTAGAAATTATTTTATTATATAAATGTTTTATGTATTTGGGAATAAAAGCATTTAGATCGAAAACCCTAAATGAATCCATGCGAACCAAAAACTCCAACCGAAAACCCTCGTATGAGCCACCCTCTTTAGGACCGAAAATAGATTTCGGTCAGCACTGAAAACCTCCCATATATATATATATATATATATATATATATATATATATATATATATATATATATATATATATATATATATATATATATATATATATATATATATATATATATTCGGTCGTAAACATACTTCATTTCTCACTTTCCAAACCGAAAAAACTCTCAATTTGCTCTAAAAAACTCATCCAAAAATCCTCTCGGCTATCATACGAAATCATCATATCTTCAATGGATTTTACCTAGATCTTCATAATTTCCCCAAGAACACAAGGAACACCAAGAACAATCTTCAAATCTTCAAGCACACCGAAAACACCCTACACACCGAAAACACCTAGTACACTGAAAACCCCCAGGAACACCGAAAACGCCAAGAAACCCCTTCAATTAATTCCTAAAACTTTTTGTAAGTATTTCTTACATGATTAAGTGTTTTCTAACACTTAATTTAATATTTAATTTATTTAAATTAATATCTTATTAATTTAAATACGATATCGTGTGTAATTATTATTAGGACACGACTTCGCACACGGGTTCTAAGCCGAGGATCATCGGTACAACTTCGCATCCAAACACGAACTTACATTAGAGAAGAGTTAATACCCCTATGTTTTCACTATTTTTCAATGTATTTAAGGGGGAGGGGGAATACAAATAAAACACAAAGGAGCTTGTGTTAACATACGAACGATTTCAATATGTTTCAAGCTATCTTCAAACTGTTTCAAGTAAATCTAAATTGTTTCAACTACCAATTTTTCCTATATATATATATATATATATATATATATATATATAATTAGGATTCAATAGGCTCATGAGTAGTGTTTTTGCCTTAACTTCTATTCCTTGTTTGGTTGTGGGCTTTGGGTGGAATTACTTGTCTGCATGCCCTTTTAATCACAATTATATTGTAGCACCTGGTTCCCGGTATGTATTTCTTGTAATTAATAATCCTTAATTCATGCATTTTTCCTTAGACTCGGTGAGTTGATGAACCAACTCGCCGAGTAGGAGCGGGATGAGACGCGAGGTCTGTGCCTCGGACTCGGCGAGTCGGTTCCTCGACTCAGCGAGTAGGCCCTGTTTGGTTAAAAACCCTAACCTGAGTGTTGGCACCCTATTTAAGCACACTAACTCGGCCTCCCTTGTCCCTAACACTTCCAGAGAGCTGTAAAGAGAGACCCTAGCCCCCATATTGTTCTTGTGAGTGAGTTTTTCTTGGTGAAGGAAGTTTGGAGCTTAGAAGAAGAAGGAGGAGGTTGAAGAGTGCAAGGAAGGGAGTAGATCCGAAATCTACACTGTGAGAAGCTTCCATTCAGGTAGAAAAGTTCCTACCTTGATCACTAGTTCCTTAGATACCATTTTTGTCCCTAATTGGTGGTTTTCAAGCCCTAAAACACCAAAATCCATGTGTTTGTTCTTAATGATACGAAAGGACTTTAGATCTAGACCTTGTGGACGTATTAGAAGCATAAAGTTTATGTGGTTGAAGTGATTGAGGTCCCCATTGAATGTATGACCTCATAAAGAGCTTGGATTTAACGTTTGTAGCTTGTAGGGCCATGCATGCACGTAAAGTTTGCAAGTTTACGTGATAAGCATGCCCTAGGAACATAGATCTATGGTTTTGAAGCGTTGCATGTCTCAAATTTGGTCTATATGGGAAATGGGTCAAGGGACTCAGAGAGTCCTAATGTGGAACTCGACGAGTTCTTTGAAGATGGGCTTAGACTCGGCGAGTTGGATGAACAACTCGGCGAGTCCTATGAAGATTGCCTGGTACTCGATGAGTTGTTCTTCAAACTCGGCGAGTCAGATGAACATTTACTGAGTAAGAGGGGTTTGGGTGTTGAAGGTCAAACCCTTCGTATCTGCACGCGGAATTAGCAATCTACGTGTAGCAATAGTCCCAGAAACCGAACTCCTCATAAAGGATGCTCTGGTGAGGATTTGGAAGCGAGTGGGAGATCTGCTCGTATGGACTCGGCAAGTTATTCTTGGACTCGGTGAGTCAGATTGCGAGCCGTTTCTATCGTCCCAAGTAGTGAGTTAAGGGTGACTCAGTGAGTGGGAAGGGGGACTTATGGAGTTGGACCGGGTTAGTGGGAGAAGAACTTAGCGAGTCGGTGCCATGACTCGGCGAGTCTAGTCAACTGGAAGTTGACTTTGACCAAGGAGTTGACCTTGGACCAAGGGTGGGTCAGTCATCTGACCTAAGGGTATCTATGACTGGCTAATCTATGTTTATGATTTATAGTTGGAGGATTACCGATTCAGCATTCACGCGCTTAGCAAGCAGACTTTCAGCAACTACTTTTCGAGGTGAGTTACATTTTAGTAGCAGTGGGTCTAAGGCCATAATGTCAGCCCACTAGTAGGAGTTGTATGATTAGATTATTGTCTCTGTGATATTCATTTAGGGCTGCTACTACCTGTGTTATGTTTATATGCTAGTATGATATGATGCTATGTGCTAGTGACAGTAGGGAAGATAGTCCCCAGATTACCGGTCGATAGGACCGAAGGGGAAGTTATGCCCAACCATGCTAGATAGATTATGTGATACGTGTTATGTGGTTATGATAAGAGGTGAAATAGTCCCCAACATCCGGTTGAGAGGACCGAAGGGTAGACCAGCACCCAGGTATGGTAGTCAGCATCCGGTCGAAAGGACCGAAGGGGAGACCAGCACCCAGATATGCTAGTCAGTATCCGGTTGAGAGGACCGAAGGGGTAGGTCGGGCACCCAGATATGCCTAACAATATATGTATGTTATGTGGTTATTTGTTATGTGGTACGGTGGGGGAACTCACTAAGCTTCGTGCTTACGGTTTTCAGTTGTTATTTCAGATGCCTCTTCAGCGAAAGGGAAGGAGCTGGCGTGGTAGCTGCATATCACACACACGCTCTTTGTTTTCCGTACTACGAGATATTATGGGATTTGTACTCTGACATTATGGTTGTTTTTATGTTTTGGTCTCAGACACGAAATATGTTTATGAAATGATGATGTTTATTCACAAACATTTTTCCAAAGTGTTGATTTAAAAATAAAATTTTTGCCTGTGAAAATTGGGTCGTTACAACTTGGTATCAGAGCCCTGGTTTGAGGGATTCGGACACACCTTCGGGAGTGTCTGAACTCAAATAAAGGGATTAAAGGATTTCAAAAAAAGAAAAAAAATTCTAAAAGATTAAGTAAAGAGTTTTAAGAAAGAACGAAGTGTGTGATGTGCGCGACTAGCCGAGCTCAAGTAAGTACTCCCCAAAGTACCCATACAATGTTATACTATGTTTATCAGTTTCAGTAGAACAGCATGCTAGAATAGGACTAAAGATCTAGGAGGATGCCTTACGTGCCTGCTTTATGTGTTCTAGCTTTATGTGAATTGCATGATAGAAATTGAGAAGACAGCAATAGAATAACATGTTTAGATTATGCCTGATAGTATGACTTTAGCATTTCATGCTAGCACAGTTCCTTAATTATGAGGGTAGTTGCATGAGTATGCTTCCTTTATCCGAATGTTGCTTGCTCTGTGCTTAGCGGAACTCTGAGTGTTGGGAGTTAGCCATTAGGTGAATACGCCACATCACATGTGATCAGGGTTGAATAATCTCAGAGTACTAGATTTGGCCCTACTGTGCAGCTCTCGTCTTAGTCCAACTGTTGTAGGGACGAGTCTTTTACTCGAAAGATTATCCGAGCCTCGTCACATGTGATGGTATTCAGGTGATGGCTAACTGGCATTACAAGGAGGCCTTCAGCAGCTGAGGATTGGTTTGAGTGGAGTCAGGGATTTTCCTAGGGTAAGCCTAAGGTAAAGATAGCGGTGATCAGTAGTGGTAAAAAGGGATCTGGTGGACTCAACGCAGTCCTTGAAAAAGATACGAATAGCTGTGGAAGGTAGTATGGGCCTGTACTACTGAAAGCAGAGAATCCGTACCCGAACCAAGGAAGGCCGAGATAAGACCAGGGAACTTGTAATGGATGTGGTTCCTCAAGAGGTATCAGTATCACTAACAGTCGTTTGTTTATATATTGCAGAATGGTGGTACTACGATTGAGGCCAGCAGTTGGCAAATCAGGAGAGGGATCAGGTTCAGGATCAGCGTCCGAGCTAGGGGATGAGAGGCTACGCGAGTTCATCGTGTCAGAGATCACCAGGGGTATCCTTGAGTCGACTCCCATTATCTTCGGGTCGATCAAGGAAGGGATAGTTGAGTTGATGGAGGATCGCCTCAGGGCATTCAGGAGCGACATGGCATCTGGTCAGTCAGGATCTCGCACACTGTCCTTTAAGGACTTCAGGGGCAGTGGTGCGTCGTACTTTCACGGGGCGAAGGACCCCATAGTGGCCAGGCGGTGGATTGCAGACATCAAGTTTGCATAGTTGACCCGCTTCTGCCCTGAGGGGTCGAAGGTGAGGTTTGCAGCGGGATGTTTACGAGACCAAGCTAGAGATTGGTGGTAGTCCATCGGTGACTCATTGGGAGCCTCAGTTGTCGAGGCTATGACCTGGTCGGACTTTGTGACCAAGTTCAGGGTAGAGTTTGCACCGGCTGTCAAGCTTCAGCAGCTGGCCAGGGAGTTTTTAGATATGAGGCAGATAACAGAGACTGTGGCACAGATCACCGGAAAATTCCGGGAGAGGGCGTTGTTAGTGCCCCAGTATGCAAGTGATGAGGATATGAGGAGGACCCGCTACCATGACATGCTACGAGCGGACATCCGGGACCATGTTAGTTTTTCAGCTTGCCCTAACCTGGATTCCATGATTGCCAGGGCTAGGGAAAGGTAGATTGATCTGGAGCATATCCGGAAGAGGAAGGTAGAAGAGGGACAAGTTACAAAGGCTTCGGGGAAGAAGCCCAAGGGATCAGATGCTGGGCCAAAAGGCCAACAGGGGCGAAGCCGCTGCAGGAAATACGGCAAGACACACGAGGGAGCGTGCAAGTTGAGATCGTCAGGCTGCTATAAGTGCGGCAAGTTAGGGAATTTTAGCAGGGATTGTACCGCCCCTGCACTTGTCTTCTCGACGTCTGAGTTGTTGTGTTTTCCACTGCAACTTGAGGGGCCACAAGAAGGCCAATTGCCCCCAGTTGATAGCAGCATCAGCGCCGGTGAAGGCGCTAGCTCCAGCGACCCTGCGGATCACTGATGGCGGGCAGAGCAAGGCAGAGGCTCCAGTGGTGAGGAATCGGGCATTCCAGTTGACTACCGAGGAGGCATGCGCCGCACCCGATGTGGTGACTGGTATGATTCTTTATTTATGCTTTTATGTTATGCTGCTATAATGTTGATATGTTATATGTATGTGCTCTGCTTAGGATCGTTCCATGTGAACGTTATCCCAGTTCAGGTGTTGTTCAATTCCGGGGCTACCTGATCATTTGTTTCTCTTGCGCTTAGTAAGAAGTTTCCTGAGTCTTCGGGCAGGTTGGATTACCCTTTAGAGGTGGAGAGTGCTAACGATCGATCGGTGCGAGCATCAGAGGTTTTCCGGGATTGCATATTGAGATTGTTTGAGGAGCATTATCTAGTGGATCTGGTTCCCATACCTTTGCGGGGGGACAAGGTTATTATCGGTATGGATTGGTTAAGCCCCAATGGGGCAGTGATAGACTGCACGCAGTAGCTAGTGTGAGTCAGAGCCCCAAGTAGGGGAGAGTAGGTGATTCAGGGTGAGAGACCACAGCGAGGGCCAGCCTTATGTTCGGCGGTGAGGGCAAGGCGCTACCTCCAACAGGGTTGCGCAGCTTATGTCGTGTATGTTATGGATACCCGGGAGGCGGGTAGAGCGACGGTGGACGAGGTGCCCGTAGTACGACAATTTGCGGACGTATTCCTCGAGGAGCTGCTGGGATACCTCCGAAGCGCCAGGTGGAGTTCGGGATCGACCTAGTCCCTGGTGCGGCTCCAATTGCCAAGGCACCCTATCGGTTGGCTCCTCCCGAGATGCAGGAGTTGTCTACATAGATGTAGAAGCTGCTAGACAAGTGATTTATCACGCCGAACAGTTCACCCTTGGGAGCCCCGATTTTATTTGTGAAGAAGAAGGATGGGTTGCATCGGATGTGTATAGATTATCGAGAGCTGAACAAGGTAACAGTGAAGAACCGTTACCCACTCCCGAGGATTGACGATCTCTTTGACCAGTTACAGGGAGCATCTTGGTTCTCCAAGAACGATTTGCGTTTAGGTTATCATCAGATGAGGGTCAGAGAGGAGGATGTGCAGAAGACCGCGTTTCGGATGCGCTATGGCCATTATGAGTTCGTGGTGATGCCGTTTGGGCTCACCAATGCTCCTGCCACATTCATGGACCTCATGAACCGCACGTGCAGACCGATGATGGATCAGTCTGTGATAGTTTAATTGATGATATCTTGGTTTATTCCAAGACGCAGGAGGAGCACGAGGGGCATCTCCGAGAGGTGTTGGAGACCCTGAGGAGAGAGAGCTTATATGCTAAGTTCTCCAAGTGTGAGTTCTGGTTGGGCGAGGTGCATTTTCTTGGGCACCTTGTCAACCAGGACAAGATTTCAGTAGACCCGGCCAAGGTGGAGTCCGTGATGAGATGGGAGGTTCCGATGTCTCCATTTGAGATTCGAAGTTTCCTGGGTTTAGCGGGCTATTATCGGAGATTCATCCAGGACTTCTCCAAGTTATCCGTACCATTGAACAGGCTAACAAGGAAGGTCGTCGTCTTTCGTTGGGGGCCCAAGCAGTAGGCAACGTTCGAGACACTGAGACAGACATTGTACGAGGCGCCAATCTTAGCCCTGTCAGAAGGCATGGAGGATTTTGTTGTGTACTGCAATGCGTCCATCTCAGGTTTGGGCGCGGCATTGATGCAGAGAGGGCATGTCATCGCCTACGCGTCGAGGCAGCTGAAGCCTCACGAGGCAAATTACCCGACACATGACTTGGAGCTAGGGCTGTTGTGTTCGCCCTCAAGATTAGGCATCATTACCTCTATGGGGTTCGCTGTACAATTTACACTGACCATAAGAGTTTGAGGTACCTCATGGATCAGCCGAATCTAAACATGAGGCAGCGTTGGTGGTTGGACGTGGTAAAGGATTACGACTGCGAGATCTTTTATCACCCAGGGAAAGCCAATGTGGTGGCTGATGCGCTTAGCCGTAAGGCAGCATCGATCCAAGATATTTTCCTACGGATGACAATAGTGACTCCGATGTTGGATCGGATTCGGGAGGCTCAGCAGGAGGCTATGAAGGAGGAACATCGGAAGAGTGGGCAGATTGTAGGACATGTTTCCTCCTTCGACTATGATAGTCGAGGGTTATTGACTCTTCACCGTAGTGTGTGGGTCCCTTATCATGGTGGCGTGTTCCAGGTTCTGATGGAGGAGGCGCACAAATCCCGGTTCTCTATTCATCCTGGGGCAACGAAGATGTATAGGGATCTTCGTCTAGACTATTGGTGGCCCTGCATGAAGCAGGATGTGGCTTGGTACGTTGAGCGGTGTTTGACCTGTAGGAAGGTCAAGGCCGAGCATCAAAGACCGCATGGCAAGATGCAGCCGTTGGACATCCCGTCGTGGAAATGGGAAGATATTACAATGGATTTTATCACAAAGCTTCCCAGGACCGCGCGAGGAGTGGATTCGACATGGGTCATCGTGGATCGATTGACCAAGAGCACCCATTTTATTCCAATTCAGGAGATCATATCGGCCGAAAAGTTGGCTGACATCTATATCAGGGAGATAGTGGCGCGGCACGGGGTGCCAGTATCCGTGATTTCAGATAGGGATGTGTGTTTTACTTCCAGGTTTTGGAAGAAATTTCATGACGAGTTGGGCACTCGTCTGCATTTTAGCACCGCCTTTCACCCACAGACAGATGGTCAGAGTGAGCGGACCATCCAGACTCTAGAGGATATGTTGCGGGCATGTGTGCTAGACTTCAGTGGTAGTTGGGATCCTATCTTCCTCTAGATGAGTTCTCATACAACAACAGCTACCATGCGAGTATTGATCGACCTCCCTTTGAAATGTTGTACGGGAGGAGGTGTCGAACCCCGATATGTTGGAGTGAGGTTGGCCAGAGGGTCATGGGGAGCACCGAAGTGGTGCTCAAGATGACTGAGAGGATTCAGTAAGTTCGGCGCAGGCTTTAGACTACACAGAGTCGGCAGAAAAGTTATGCCGACAAGCGCTGTTCACACTTGGAATTCCAAGTCGGGGATATGGTTCTTCTGAAGGTTTCGCCATGGAAAGGCGTCATCCGATTCAGAAAACGAGGCAAGTTGGACCCAAGGTACATCGGGCCATTCAGGGTTGTAGCCCAGGTGGGCAAGGTGGCGTATACATTGGATCTTCCAGTCGAACTCAGCCAGATCCACATCACTTTCCACGTCTCTCATTTGCTTAAGTGTTTGGTGGACGACTCGGGAGTGGTGACTTTGGAGGATATTCCGTTCGATGACAGCCTGAATTACATCGAGCAGCCTGTGGCAATCCTCGACAGAAAGTCGAAAGATCTGAGGAACAAAAGGGTGGAACTCGTAAAGGTGCAATGGCAGCACCGGAAGGGATCTGAGTGGACTTGGGAGCCGGTGGAAGAGATGATGGAGCACTACCCCGAGCTGTTTTAGGATCGAGCAGCAGACTTCCAGGACAACGCCTAAAATAAGTGGGGGAGATTTGTAGCATCTAGTTCCCGGTACGTATTTCTTGTAATTAATAATCCTTAATTCATGCATTTTGCCTTGGACTCGGCGAGTTGAAGGACCAACTCGCCGAGTAGGAGCGGGATGAGACGCGAGGTCTGAGCCTCGGACTCAGCGAGTCGGTTCCCCGACTCGGCCAGTAGGCTGTGTTTGGGCAAAAACCCTAACCCGAGTGTTGGCACCCTATTTAAGCACACTAACTCGGCCTCCCTTATCCCTAACACTTCCAGAGAGCTGTAGAGAGAGACCCTAGCCTCCATATTGTTCTTGTGAGTGAGCTTTGCTTGGTGAAGGAAGTTTGGAACTTAGAAGAAGAAGGAGGAGGTTGAAGAGTGCAAGGAAGGGAGTAGATCCGGAATCTACATTGTGAGAAGCTTCCATTTAGGTAGAAAAGTTCCTACCTTGATCACTAGTTCATTAGATACCATTTTTGTCCCTAATTGGTGGTTTTCAACCCCTAAAACACCAAACTCCATGTGTTTGTGCCTAATGATCCAAAAGGACTTCAGATCTAGACCTTGTGGACGTATTAGAAGCATAAAGTTTCCGTGGTTGAAGTGATTGAGGTCCTCATTGAGTGTATGACCTCATAAAGAGCTTGGATTTCCCTTTTGGAGCTTGTAGGGCCATGCATGCACGTAAAGTTTGCAAGTTTACGTGATAAGCATGCCCTAGGAACATAGATCTATGGTTTTGAAGCATTGCATGTCTCAGATTTGGTCTATATGGGAAATGGGTCAAGGGACTCAGCGAGTCCCAATGTGAAACTCGGTGAGTTCTTTGAAGATGGCCTTAGGCTCGGCGAGTTGGATGAACAACTCGGCGAGTCCTATGAAGATTGCCTGGTACTCGACGAGTCAGATGAACAGTTACTGAGTAAGAGGGGTTTGGGTTTTGAAGGTCAAACCCTTCGTATATGCACGTGGAATTAGCAATCTACGTGTAGCAATAGTCCCAGAAACCGAAATCCTTATAAAGGATGCTCTGGTGAGGATTTGGAAGCGAGTGGGAGATCTGCTCGTATGGACTCGGCGAGTTGTTCTTGGACTTGGCGAGTCGGATTGCGAGCCGGTTCTATCGTCCCAAGTAGTGAGTTAAGGGTGACTCAGTGAGTGGGAAGGGGGACTTGTGGAGTAGGACCGGGTTAGTGGGAGAAGGACTCAGCGAGTCGGTGCCATGACTCGGCGAGTCCAATCAATTGGAAGTTGACTTTGACCAAGGAGTTGACCTTGGACCAAGGGTGCGTTAGCCATCTGACCTAAGGGTATGTATGAGTGGCTAATCTATGTTTATGATTTATAGTTGGAGGATTACCGATTCAGTGGTCAGGCGCTTAGCAAGCAGACTTTCAGCAGCTACTTTCCGAGGTGAGTTACCTTCCAGTAGCAGCGGGTCTAAGGCCACAATGTCGGCCCACTAGTAGGAGTTGTATGATTAGATGATTGTCTCTGTGATATTCATCTAGGGCTGCTACTACATGTGTTATGTTTATGTGCTAGTATGATATGATGCTATGTGCTAGTGACAGTAGGGGAGATAGTCCCCAGATTACCGGTCGATAGGACCGAAGGGGAAGTTATGCCCAGCCATGCTAGATAGATTATGTGATACATGTTATGTGGTTGTGGTAAGGGGTGAAATAGTGCCCAACATCCGGTCGAGAGGACCGAAGGGGAGACCAGCACCGAGGTATGGTAGTCAACATCTGGTCGAGAGGACCGAAGGGGAGACTAGCACCGAGATATGCTAGTCAGTATCCGGTCGAGAGGACCGAAGGATAGGTCGGGCACCCAGATATGCCTGACAATATATGTATGTTATGTGGTTATTTGGTATGTGGTACGGTGGGGGAACTCACTAAGCTTCGTGCTTACGGTTTTCATTTGTTGTTTCAGGTGCCTCTTTAGCGATAGGGAAGGAGATGGCGCGGTAGCGGCATATCACACACACGCTCTTTGTTTTCCGCACAACGAGATATTCTGGGATTTGTACTCTGACATTATGGTTATTTTTATGTTTTGGTCTCGGATACGAAATATGTTTATGAAATGATGATGTTTATTCACAAACGTTTTTCCAAAGTGTTGATTTAAAAATGAAATTTTTGGCTGTGAAAATTGAGTCGTTACGTATATATATATATATATATATATATATATATATATATATATATATATATATATATATATATATATATATATATATATATATATATATATATATATATATATCCCCTAATCTAATAAATAAGTAGATTTTTTCCACGTGGCATTCTCTAAGCACCTCCCCATTGAATTTTCCCGCTCAAAATACCAAAGTGTATTTCCGACTTTACCCTTCTCTTATTTTAAATTCTTTGCATCCGTATCCTATCCTTTTAAATTGGTTTCAATCAAATGAAATTGTCAATCTATCCCACAAAAATCAGGGATTATGTGTAACTAACGTTAATATGAGGAACCAAATCCCGAATTTCATTTCCTTTTCTTCTTCCGATTTCCTATGTTGTAGCTTTAATTTGACTCTTCAATGCTGAAAAGAAAGAAGTAAAACATCGACCTTGTGTTCTGGTTTATGTGTGTGTGCTACAGATGTGATGGAAGTAGACACCGTCTAGAAATCTTGTGAGTATGATGCTTTGCTTTTGGATAGGTTCCTTGATATTTTTCAGGATTTACATGGAGAGGGTTTCAATCTTTTTCCCAAAACCAAAACTAATTAAACAAATCTTTGTGCCAGAAGATATCAAACATGAAACCACTATAGGTAAATTTATTATATTTTCTTGTTTTTATGTTTTCTTTGTGTTAACAAAGGAAAACTCATACTTGAATCCATAATGATAATGTTGCTTGTGCACACCAGGTGCTCGATGTAATGTCCATATTATCTTTTTTTTCCTGATCGAAGAGATAAATGTGAGAGAGCAGATGATAGTAGTCTTTCGTGGCTGAGAAGGGAAGGATCCTATAGTAACTTCTCTTCGATGCCCTTAATCAAAAGATCTGAACACCAAAGACTATTTTTGATAAATGCGAAGTTGTAAGTCTGAATTATGTCTTCACTCATTCCATTGTTTGATTTCATATGGTTTCAATATAAATATTATTTATATGAGCATAACTTAGGGTCTTTGGTTTTCTTCTTTTAGGTTGATGGAGATGGAGGGGGAACCTGCTACAGGAGAAGAGGTTCAATAAGGTACAAACAATATTTAATGAATACATATATCATTCTATTTTTTTTTTTTAATTTTGCGATTACATTGGAATTGATATATGTTGATTTGTGTTGTATTACCTCATGTATATGAATTTTAGCATATTTGGGTTGCTCTTTTTTTACATTAAAGAAAAAAACATGGACATTTTGATTCTAATCTTTGTTTCATTGAATCAATATTGTTTATAGATCTACAAATCTTGGATCATTTATCTATCTGTATGAAGTCATTGGAGTTCAAAGAAGCCTGGGAATGCATATATAAAAGGTATAGTTTAACCTCCTGTATTATATTAATACATAAATATGTAGAATTAATGCATTTTGCAAAAAAGTGATTTGATATGGGAAATTTTTATGTTTTGGAATTCATATATTTCATTATGATTATATTATTAATTAATATGCATATCAACTAATATCAATACAAAATGAACATATATCATGCGGTTTCAGTGGCAAAAGAAAGAACATAATTTATTAGCTATAATGTTAATTGCTTGAACTCCGACAATAACCGTTAGTACTATAATCTTGGGGTTTTTTACTATGTATAGATACAAATTGTAAAACCTCAAAAATAGGGTAGATAAGTATGACGGTGAATAAAAGCAAGACATTGGTGCTGTTCACTTTTCTATAATTTGACATTAAAAAAGAGGATTGTAAGATTGTGTTAGAGGGAAACACAACATCAACTAGGAGAGAATATCATTTTTAGTATTTCGGTACTAATTTCAGTTTCACATTGGAGTTTGACATTACTAATTGAGGTAACAACCGTTTTCAACTATATAGGATTTTGATTTAGATCGTATGATTAACATTAGTTTCTTCATATGATGCAGTTCAGCACACACAAACATTTAAGGAAGCTGCAAATAATTAGACATGCATGCATTAAATAAGGTTTTTGATTTACTTTTGTTTGGTGTGTTCTTCACTTACTTTTATTATAAGTTTTTGATTTTTTTTTCTTTTAACTAAGCAATTAATTATAATATTTCAATTTGTTTTTTAGAACTTGCACATTGTAGTCTTGCATTATGTTGTGTTTTTTTCAAAACAAACGAATCATATTGCATGAGCATTAAGGGGTAAACCTTGCTAATTTAGATTGAAATATGATAGTTTATATATAACCATGTTTTTAAAATTATTTTATCACGTTTATATATAACTCCTTAAAGTTACATGTTTAAAAATATAAAACTTCATATCATTAGAGGTTGCATACCCATCAAATTTTTTATGTACATCGTATTTGTGTCACTACAAATGTCTTCTGATGTTTGATGTCATTGGGGTTGTTATGGTGATTACTTCCTAATTCCCAGTCAGTTTCATTGTTAAAGTGTTGGTTGGTGCTATGTATTTAAGAGTTGGTTGCTAAAGTTTGTTGCATCTTTTTAGGTTCTCAAGTTATTCAGTCATGGCTTCCTTAAAACTCAAATTGAATCAAAAATTTTCTTATTATTATTTTCCTCATTAAGACATTATATAATTGACAAGAAATGGCAATGTATTTTTGTTGATTTATTAATTATAGGATCATACTTTTACTTCTTCCTGTTGTAACATTGTATTTTGAAAAATTACCAAATTATAGGATGTCATCCAAATAGATTTGAATATTGTTGCTTTTTTTTATTGCAAACCACTTATTATGTATTGGTTTTGCTGTTTTAATTTGTGAATATCCATGTATCACATAGGTTTTAACTTAGTATATATATATATATATATATATATATATATATATATATATATATATATATATATATATATATATATATATATATATATATATATATATGAGTATAAAAGTTAGCTTTAACCTTTTTGTAACATGCCGAGCAAAGGGGTATTCTTTATACATATTTCAGTACTTACAAAACATACAAATAAAATATAATAGATATAGTTTATGAAGCATACATAATATTCTACTAGTCCAAGGAACAATACAAAAACATACATGATAAATTATAATAGGTATAATTTATGGAATAAATGATGAAAAATTGAGAACAACGATGTATTAGGGTTTTTTTTTTTTTTGATAAAAAATGTGGCAAAAAAATTTTTAAACGAATAAAATAGGTGAGTTTTTTTGGTAAGGAGTTGGATTTTTTGGTATAATCCATTGTGTGTGCGTCCAATGTACAAGTTTACATTTATTTCCTTGGTTGTTGATCATTATGATTTTCGACGTTCACGATTGGTTTATTGGTTCTTTGTTAATTATGATTATCTGTTGAACTGACCCTACATTAATATTTAATTTTTTTAATCAACCGTATAATACATAAATTTAATACCTAATAATTAATATTTGTGTGGCATAAAATAAATTGGCAAGTTGATATCGAACATAAACCATAATATCATTATGAACTCATTAAGTATTATTATTTCTCATGTTGAAAAAATCCAACGAAAAATTCATAAAAGGTGACACATTATTATTAAACCCAATAGTCAAATATTAATGATAACTCTGAAGAAATAGTGTAGTGAAAAATAAATATAGTCGAATTGAGATGGATGAGAGAATAAAATAATTTCATAACGTTTGCATATGTAGGTCCCCAACCCACGTCGGTGACAACTGGTTCATACTATAAAAGCCAACCACTAACAACTTGCCACGTCTGCTGCACTCCCCTTCCCCTACTCTCTACAAATGCATGTTGAACCAGATTGTATTTTTTTTTTCAAGATCGCAAAGACTTTGACAACTTCTAGTTGGCACTTTTTCTTGCATAAGAAGTTGTAATGGAAAGATATGAGATAGTGAAAGACATAGGATCTGGGAATTTTGGAGTTGCGAAGCTTGTTAAAGACAAATCTTCCGGTGAGCTTTTCGCTGTCAAATACATCGACAGAGGCAAAAAGGTTCTTCTTCTTCTCTCTTCTGAACCTTGGGTTTTACTTTACTTGAATCCGCAAGTTTCTTTTATATGTCGTATGGTGATTCAGATAATTTTCGCAGATTGATGAACATGTAGAAAGAGAGATTTTGAACCACAGGTCACTCAAACACCCTAATATAATTCGATTCAAAGAGGTAGTTCTCCATGAATTAATTACGTTTGTTATCAAGTTTTATTCGAGTTTTTGCTTGGTTTTCTTCTGTATTTACATGAAACGTACATCTCCTATTGGGTAATCCATGAATGCAGTATATATATATGGTGAACTCAACTGTGATCAAGAATTTTTCTCAGTATGTTTCTTGATTTGAGTTTCCATTTTCTCATGTCAAAAGGGTTGACTTTTGGATAGAATATATATAGGTGTTACTAACAGAGACTCATCTGGCCATAGTCATGGAGTATGCCGCCGGTGGAGAGCTTTTCGAGAGAATATGTACGGCCGGAAGATTCAGTGAGGATGAGGTACCAATTAATCAAACCTGTCTATTATAAATTTCCATCTCTTCGGAAAAAAGAAAATGAAGTTTGTTACTTTATCTATATATCTTTTTGTTCAGGCAAGATTTTATTTCCGGCAACTCATATCGGGAGTCAGCTACTGCCATTCAATGGTAATCTTATTCGTACATGACATCCGTGTATTACATAGGTTGATTTAAAAAAGATTATACATTAAATTAAAGTGTAGACAAAAAATATTTTTTGATGTAACAATTTAATATCATATATTATATTTAATATTTTAGATATGATTTTAATTTTAAAAATTGAAACGAATCAAAAATTAACAAATAAATAATATTTTTTTCAAAAATACCACAAAACGACAAGTATCAAAACTCATAAGAGATTGACATATAGCAAAAAAAAAAACCTTCATTTATTAAGGATGATACATACCAGCCGATTTATATTGTTTGCTACTAATTAATTAATTAATTGGTGCAGAAAATTTGTCATAGAGATCTGAAGCTCGAGAACACGCTCTTGGACGAGAGCTCTACTACGACCCACCTTAAAATCTGCGACTTCGGATATTCTAAGGTAAGAAATTATACAAATAATATAATTATGATCTTTTGCAGGCATCATACGATATACTTAACTTAATTTTCCATGCAGTCATCGGTGTTACACTCCCAGCCCAAATCAACAGTTGGGACGCCTGCATATATCGCACCAGAAGTCTTGTCCAAAAAAGAGTATGATGGTAAGGTAAGGTTTCGAAAGCTACGTACAAGTTTTTAATTAACATTTCTTTTTTTCTTATTGTGCTTGTTCACATCTTGTGGTTGGTTGGTTTAGCTAGCTACACAAACAATTATATTTATTTATAGTATATGTATAGATTGCAGATGTTTGGTCTTGTGGGGTTACATTATATGTCATGCTGGTTGGTGCTTATCCATTTGAAGATCCGGATGATCCAAGAAACTTCAGAAAAACACTAACTGTGAGTCATTAATTTATATCAATCATGAGTAAAACGACAACTTCTTTCATGGAATTTCGATGGATGATGATGAGGAAGAGGAGGTTCAATTTTTTGCACATATAAGAGATCGAGGTCCTGATGTTGCGCCATTTTTTTGGAAAGAACAAAAATTTGTAGTTTTCGTCCCATTTATATTAATTGGTCGTAGAAATAGTTCTTAGAATCTATATATGTCAAAGACGCTACTACTTATTTTGTTTTGTCTTGATCCGGCTTTTGTGTTATGTGTTACATGCAGAGCCTAAAGTTTCTTTTTGGGAAAATACTTAGTTTCCAAACCATTCAAAAACCTATTGTCTATTTAGAAAAACCCAACAAACTTAACATATGTTTAAAAAAGCTACTATGTTACATTTTTATTCAATTCTATGGAAATCACCATATTGGTAAAATGTTTTGTAAGACCAACGAAGTTTTAAAATCGTTCAAAAACTCAAAATCATGTTTTGTTTATTCAAAAAAACCTAATGAATTTAACATTTCGAACAGACAAAAAATGATTGGGATTTTTTGAACGGTTTGGAAACTTCGTTGGGTTTTTTCTAGACAAAGATGAACTTCGTTGGGTTTTTTTGAACAGACAAAACATGATTGAGGTTTTTTGAATAGTTTGAAAACTTAGTTGGGATTGTAAGCCATTTTTCCTTTCTTTTTTAATGTAACGAGTGTTCATTCTATTGTTGTACAGCGGATACTCGGCGTGCAATACTCCATTCCAGACTATGTTCGAGTTTCCATGGACTGTAAACACCTTCTATCTCGGATATTCGTAGATAGCCCCGAAAAGGTACACAATATAGAAGTTAACGGGAAATGCCTCATATATAAAACCTTAAAATTCGTTCTTTATTGTACTAACTGGAAAACAACACTCATATATAATTTACTGGAGGAAGTCAGGACAACTCGATATGCGTGTTCAAGTGGTTAACGCAGGCATTCAAAATGCATTATGATGCAACACAATATATAATAATAATAATAATAATAATAACAATAATAATAATAGTTTGTTTTGTAAGCAGAGAATAACAATTGCGGAAATAAAGAAGCATCCATGGTTCTTGAAGAACATGCCGGCTGAGTTTACTAATGAGGAAGAGTCTGGTGTAGAAGTCATGAAGGCGAATACAGAGTTGCAAAGTATCGAACAAGTAATATTGATAATACAAGAGGCGAGAAAAGGTGGAATGGGTGGCAAACAGGAGGGCCAATTTGTAGGGGGGAGTGTGGATCTTGATGATGAAATAGATAGTAATGATGAGCTTGAAGATGATGATGATGTCGATACAAGTGGGGATTTTGTTTGTGCAATGTAAATGTTTGTTGGTTTTTTGTCTACACAACCGAAGTATATTGTGTCTGCGTTTGTGTTTTTTCATTGTAAAAACGATTAAATGTAGTATTAAGGAAATACTAATTATTGTAATATTATTGCTCTGCATTATATGTGTCATGTATGCAGGTCTTATTAAGAAAGGAGTATTATTAAAAGCTATTATTGACATTATCACATTTCAAAAATTATTCACAATCTTTAACAATATTTATAAGATTTCTTAACTTCATCATGCTCGTCGACTACTCAATGCTATAATTGGTGGACGCAAATTACCACTTTTACACCCACTGATACTCTAATGCTTTTGCATAAAATAAATTAATATTTTGTATATTTCTATTAGAAATAGTACCATTATATAATAATGTTTTATACTTATTTTTATCTAAGTTATTCAGACTTTTATAAAGACATCTATAATAAATTGAACACTCTAAAATTCTAAATAAGACATTTATAAGAAAACTCAGAAATTTGCATTGCGCGTGCTATAGAATAAGTCTATTTATTTGTAAACAATACGATGCTAGTATTATTCAAAAACTCTTATAATACCATTAAAATCAAGGCGCCAACTAATAATAGCCACACATTTTCCTATTTCCAATAGAAAAATAGATGTCCACTGAATAATGTGCACATAATTATGCATCATGGTCAACCGTGACATAATAGATTATAAAGTCGACATATTTTTATATTGTTTTAATTATATATTCAAATTATAAACATATTTTACAATAAAAGAACAATATATCATCGACACATTCTTTGATTGGAGGAGATCGCACGAAGTTAAAGCCATAAGCAAACATATAGCTTTCAATCAAGATACAAATACTGACAACCAGGGTTACATTTCTACCCTTATAATCTTATTTTATGAAATGTGTTCTGTAGGAGATCATTTTCTACCATGGAGGGTAATGATGTCAAGGAAAAAGAACATTATCCGAATGGACAAAGACATGCCCTTTCAAAATATTATCTTTCCAAACTCAATCTCATTATAAATTATTCTCTAAAAGGTATGTCTTAATAGAGATAGGGACACACAAAACAAATATTTATTATTATTATTATTTTTTCTTTGGCCTCTGATATATATATATATATATATATATATATATATATATATATATATATATATATATATATATATATATATATATATATATATATATATATATATATATATATATATATATATATATATATATATACACACTTAATTTTTGACTGTGCTAACTTGGTCACTTAACTTATTTTAATCGAACTTTTGGTTTTGTGCTTATTTATTCACTTAATTTTTGGATTTATGTTCATTTAGTCACATAACTTTTAAAATTGTGCTCATTTAGCCACTAAACTTTAAAAATATTTTAAAATTTTAGCGATTAAATGAGTACAAATCTAAAAGTTAAATGACCAAACCAAAAGTTTAGTGACTAAAAGAAACACAAAGTCAAAAGTGTGATAACATTTTAAAACTTAAAAAGAGTTACGTAGTCAAATGAGCACAAAATCAAAAATTAGATGACCAAAACTGACATAAACCTATCTATTTTGCCCCAAAATAATTAGACGTACTAGCAAAAATGGGTAACGGATACACATATGTTTTCCAACCAAACATATTTAATTAAACTATGCTAATCATTACCTTACTCAAAAACATATACATAATTTTTTTCGTTTTTTTAGAAAGCCATTTTTATTGAAAAATAATTTTAAATATATCAAAATTCATAATTTTTAGAGTAAATTACTGAAATCGTCCCTGCGGTTTTGTTAAAATTGCACGTTTGGTCCATAATTTTTTTTTGCACTCGGATCGTCCCTGTGGTTTGATTTTGTTGCGTTTTTCGTCCTTGTGGTTTGATTTTGTTGCATTTTTCGTTCCTTAAATACATAAAGTTAGGGACCAAACATGCATTTTTTACCAAACCATAGGGACGAAAAACACAACAAAATCAAACCACAGGGACGATCCGAGTGCAAAAAAAAAGTTAAAGACCAAACGTGCAATTTTAACCAAACCACAGGGACGATTTCAGTAATTTACTCAATTTTTTATTATCTATAAATAGATATCTATAGTGATATTGTTTTATGATAATTAATTATTTTTTAGAGTTTCAGCTATCGTTATTCATAATGAAAAAAAATGAATCAGATTTTTTATTACAATACATTCGTTATTCACTTATAATAATAAAAATGTTTAACTTTTTTATAGTTTAAATATCGTTCATATATGAATATAACACCTAATAAAGTTTTCTTACCTTAAATATATTTTTTATTCATATTTCATCGCATGTTATATTTATATATGAATAAAACGTGTATTAAGTGTCATCATATGTTATATTTATATATGAATAAAACATTATCTGCTTTTTGTTACAGTTAATTTGTTATTGATATATAAATAAATAGTATGTTAATAAAAGACGAAGTGTTTTGAAAATTTAAACTACTTATTCATATATGAATAACAAATGAATCGTAACAAAATTATGATAAATAAATGCTTCGTTTATGAATATAACTTGTGAGGAAAAACTAATACACGTTTAATTCATATGTAAATATAACATGTGACGAGAGTTGATGTAAGCTGTAAATAATTTATTATATGTTATATTCATCTATAAATGATACTTAAACTATAAAAAAACATAAACATACCTTTTATTTGTAAGTGAATAAAGAATGTACTATAATAAAATTCTGATGTATTTTTATTTACTTATGAATAACGATAGCTGAAACTATATATATATATATATATATATATATATATATATATATATATATATATATATATATATATATATACATATATATATATATATATATATATATATATATATATATATATATAGATCCGGTAAGAAAAATTTTTTGGTAGGAAGGTAAGAAGTTTTTTTTCTACATATTTTTTTGACGAACAAAAAAAATGAATCACTAGATGATTCACAAGAAAAAAATCTCAAAAAAACATCTTTATGATTCATTTTTAAGTAAATTAAGAAAAAATCACTTTTATGACAATTTTAGTGAATAACAACAAAATCATTATATAAATGAATCATCGAGATGTTTTTTTGAGAATTTTTTCTTGTGAATCATCTTACAAATGAATCATCTAATGATTCATATATATATATATATATATATATATATATATATATATATATATATATATATATATATGTATATATATATATATATGTATATATATATATATATATAGTTTTAAAATATATATATTAAAACTATTTCAATATGAATGTCTATTTATATAGAAAAAAAATTATGAATTTTAATATAATTAAAATCATTTTTTTTGATAAAAATAGCTCTTTAAAAATTAAAAAAAAAAAAACGAAAAAAACTATGTTTTTGTATATATCAAGGTAATGATTAGCATAGTTTAAAGAACCATATTTTGTTGGAAAGCACATGTGTATTCTTTTCCCATTTTCACCGGTACGATGAAGGTTTTTGCGGCAAAAATAAATGAGTGGCTGAAGATGATCCCTCCATTCTCAACATTTTTTATTTTCTCAAATAAACTTATTGATGGGTTTTGAGCATAACAAAAAATACCTACGTGTGTATGCAACCCTAATTCTTGATATATGTTTTCTCTAATTGAGCATACAACTTTTGAACATCAAATAGAAAAACCTATAAGACATAGTATATTGAAATCTATAAAATAGGTTTAAGAAAACATACATTGATTGTTATATAACAATAAAAATGAAATCCTAGTCTTTTTCAAACTTTGAGAGTAAGTGTCACAAGTGTTACGCCTCTATTAGATCATATCCAAACAAGCAAGAGGATGAGAGAGGAGAGGGAGAGCTAAGATTTTTAGCTATTCCTTTAGGGTTTCAAGTAGCCGAAAATCATAAGCCTAAGGGGTCTATTTATAGTGAAGATAGGATGTCCTGGATAACCCTAATTTGAATATAATATTTATATTTCAAATCTTGTAATTATCCACATTCGTAATTATTCAGATGGGATAATATATATATATATATATATATATATATATATATATATATATATATATATATATATATATATATATAGTGACAACCGTCAAATTCAAGTCAAAGTCAAAGTCAACAAGTCAAAGTCAGGTCAACAAGAAAAACGGTCAATTCGTATAATACTTGTGTGATTAAAAGTTATTCTATGAAAAAGGTACATTTGTATGTCAAGAATTCAAGTGTCTCGGTAAATCTATGTGTTTATCAATGTGAAACCCTAACAACGGAGTTAAACGCATCAAAACACGACTAAGGACCCTTTCGGGGACTTAAAATAATCATAAACGAAGTATAACGGGGTCCCCGGACCTTGCTTTGCAAGATTATTCAATAAAAATGGCTAAAAATGAACCTCTCTCAAATCTCTCCCAAATCTCTCTCAACTTTTTATAGTCATCCGGGTCATCCTGACCCTTAACGTGCCCAAAAATCGTGCAAAACGGGGAGTTATATTGAAAAATAGTCATTTAGAGCCGAAACTCCTCTTAAGAGTCGAAACTCCTCTTAGGAGCCGAAACCTTGTCAGAACCGAAACCCTATCAGAAGCCTGCAACGAAGACCGAGACCTGCAGCAAAGACCGAGACTTGCAGCGAAAGCCGAAATCTGCAGCGAAGACCGAAACCTCGCCCCCCATCCGAGACCCTCGCATTCCCCTTTCGACCTTCGGTTCCCTCTCGGTTTCTTCTTCCCTTCTCTTGGTTTCTTTTCCCTACTCTCGGTTCTTAGCTCCTAGGAGTCGAACCTCGCAGGTTCGGTCCCTAACGTCCGGTTTTCGACTACTTTCGCCTCCTAAGCCCGCTTTTGACGTTTTTGATGGGATTTTTTCACCAAATTCATATTTTTATCATTTTTAACCCCAGAACTATTATTTTATTTATTTCCCAAGGATTTATTAATTTAAAATCATTATTTTATATTAAGAGGATAATTACCCCACAAGTGGGTCAAGTGTGCCCACTTGCCTTCCATGTGTTACCCTCTCACTTGCCACCTTATCCACGTCACACAAAGCAATGCACACATCACTTCAAACTCCCAACTTGCTCCAACGACTCGCCTATATAAAGAAATCCCTGGAGGACTTCTTGATTTACTTAATCATTCCCACACTCTTACACCATTCTTACCACACAAAGGAGCTTATTTTCTCTCAACTTCCAGCCACTTTTAGAAGTGTTCTTGAGTTATTACTTCACTTTTTGGTAAGTATTTCCTCTAAAATCAAGTGTTATTCCATGTTTTCATAACATCCTTGATTCATCTACACACATTCTAACACTAAAGAATCGTTCTTAGGATCATCCAAGCTTTTACGTGTTCATCAAGTGATCTAGACTTGATACTCCTCGTCTTGACCTTCCACTCTTCCAAGAATCACTAAAGGTGAGATCATACCCCTACATTTTCAATTTTTCTTTAGTTTTCAGGGGGGAATACAAGTTAAAACACCAAAATGTATTTGAAACTTAACTTGACAGCTTACAATAGAAAAGTTGTGGCCTGTTCCTGAACTGTTTTACCCAACGTAAACTTAATATTTTTCAAAACTGTTCAATATGCAAATAGTTCAGGTTTATACCTTTAAAACGACTACTTGCACATCTTCATATGACTTTTCTACAATTTTTAGTGATTTTTACAAAACTGTCTATCACTGCAGCAACGTAATCGGACCATGTTGTGAAAATGAGCATTTTCACAATGGTTTGACACCACCAAAAATTATAAGAAAATTTGTGAACATAGTAGACTCTTTTTCCAAACTCTATGAGTTTACGGATTTAGTTTTCGACTTACGACGATTTTTCTATAAATAATCTAAAACAGTGACAGTTAAGAGTTGATTCATTAAAACAAGTTTATGAGTTATTCACACCTTGTAACATGCTGAGCAAGGTGTGTAAGATTTTATACCTAGCATTTTAAATGTTATTTTATTGAAATACAAGGTCATGCATAATAAGGTTTCATTCATAAAACATTTTGATAAAAACTATAATATGTATAGTTTGGACACCTCAAATGATAATACTATCGATTTACAAAACGAGTATTTTATTACAAACTACGTAAACATGTTAATGATTTAATTTGTGAGACATTCATCATCGGAGTACTCTTTAGTACTACAGAAAAGTCCTGTAGTTATAGCCAAAATCTCTTGTAGGGAGAACGTGATAATTGTGTATAGATCTATATTGGGTTTGACAACCCGCACCTAAGCTGCATGCAACAGCTAGACCGGCAGTTCTGGGTGACAAGTGTCATAACATTCCGATGCGTGAAGAACGTCGAGTACGAGGTCCTCGAGTCATAGTATGGTTATAACAACTCACATGGGAAAATTAACAAGCACACCATTCACGGAAATTTAATGATTTCACGAAAAGGAGTTTTATTTAAATATAAAACCACATATAAGTATGATAATTTACTTACAGATAATAAGTCTTGGTTTAGTTAAGACTACACTAAACCTTTTAGAAAATATTGGATTTTCTAGAAACAAACTTATAACAAACTTTAAGGAACAACATGCATCTTTCATTCATAAATTGCTTATGAACTCACCAGCTTTAATGCTGATACTCTTTCGAAAACAACTTGTATTCTCAGGTAATCAGTAATACAAGTAACCACAAGACTTTTGAAGGCAAGACGCTAAGGCGTAGATTTCTTTTGAACTATTTTTGACATCATATGTAATTTATTTAGAAACATGTATTTTGCAACGATTTAACCTTTTAAATTATATTTATGATGGTTGTGTTTAGTTTCTTCACTATAATTATGATACTGAACATGACGTCCACCGCCCTTGAACGTTTCCGTCGTTCCGGTTTGGGGGTGTGACAGATTGGTAGCAGAGCTTTGTTTATAGTGAACTAAGTATATCGAACCACATAAGATATACAAACTATAAATACAACGGGACAAAATTCTCTAACATAACCTTTCAAAAATACTTTTAAAAATAAAAATTTGTATTTTTATAAAAAGTATTCGTACAAGCGCACTCACTAGTTCAGTATCATCAAAAACATAAAATTTTGAGACAAGTTGGACACCATGATCTAGTTTTGGGGTATGTAGTCAGGTCTTGGACGAATATAGCTTGATCAACTATATTTAGCCAAGGTATGACCAACGTATGCCGAGGAGGGAACATGATGAGCAACAAGTCTTCAACTTACCAAAAACCTCGAGAATCAAACGTAAAAATACTATAGGAATATTTTAACACAAAAACCATATTAAGCACTTTATTAATTTGCGATAACTAACTTCTTTTGATGCAACATCCTTCTTATCCGTATTCCCGTACATGCGTAATGGTAAGATTTCACTTGCCGGGTTACCACTACTTCCCCAACCAAGGGAATGCCAGTTGGATCGATGAAGAACCCATAGAGGACGAAGAGCCTATAGAAGAGGAAGAGTTGGTACACGGTGAAGAGGAAGAAGACTCAGATTGAACCGACTCTGAACCCGAAGTTTACAATCCACACCATGTCCCTGTCACTCCGCAACACTTCCAAGGCCCGACGCCCCAATGGGCCGAGACTATACATAGATGGAGTTGAGAGCAAGGTCAACGACCTCCTTATGGCATGCAAAGAGATTTCTACGACCTCAGCAGAGGAGGATCAGCCGACAGAGCCCTCCCTATCATGGTTCACTGTGTCGCATACCATGAAGAACAAACTAGGATAAACATCCACCACCTCATGGAAGTAGGTGCAACTAGCCAAGTCAACTCCGTTCACATCCGCCAGATTAATGAAGAACATGATCGAACTCGAGACCGCACCGAAGTTCTTCGAAGGGAAATGGTCGCAACCCGAACTGAAGTACAAGAACTCCGGAAACACCGAACCACCTTAGAAGAACGTCTGACAAAAGAAGAGCACCAAGCGGTAGAATCTTGAGCTGAAATGAGGGAAACCAGGAACCACATGTCTTCACTTCGTGGTCCTCAAAGCTTCAGCCGTCGCAAGTAGTACTTGCACTGTTTGCTCCAGTTTAATCTAGTTTCGCGGATAAATATTACTATTATTTTCTAGTATGTTATGTCCGACCCCGCGACTTAAGTGTTTACACTTCTGGGATCTGTTAGGCGTTCAAAAATTTTCCGTACATTGATGTAACCTAGACCCTTATAGGGTTAAATTTTCCCAATATTGTATACTAAGTTATATCAATGAAATTGACCTACTAATTGCTTTATCACATCAAGTTCATGATAAGGATTGTTTTCAAACTAAATTTACTGGTGTCCGATTTATGATTGTTTGAATTATGAGTCAAATTGTATAATTAAGACCATGTCGACCTAGAAATGGTGGTTCCACCTTGGATCATGTTCCTTGTTTGGTTGTGGACCCAAGGCAGACCCATTAGATTCGAATGTTTATTTAATCTTAATTATATGTAAATATTATACATCAAACGACTTATAGATGGGCCAGTATGGATTCTATCACAGACATTTCATGTAAATCAAATCTATCAACATTCATAAAGTCTATATTCTATTATCTATAGACCTCCACTATGGATGGATTCATACAATTCAAGTCGAAATCATGATGCATTTAAAGAACTAATAATGTTTAGTTTAACTCTCGACTTGTGAGTATTGTAAAAGACTTATTGTCTTTTCATTCTTGATATGGCAGAAAATGCCACCTCGTAGAAATCCCTGACGTGGCGGCGCCACAGGAGCTGCACCACCGCCACCACCACTTCCCCCTTATTTCAACCTAATAATGTTTCAGGCTGCCGTAACAGTTGCAGTAGCAGCCACAATATCCCAAATCAGCACCAATAATGCGGGTGGTGCGAGTAATGGTCCCATAATTTCTAACAACGGGGACAGTCAGGGATGCTCGAGAGAGTGTACCTACAAAGACTTTACTAATGCCAAACCCAAAGCGTTCAATGGGAGCGGAGGTGTCATAGCATTGCTGCAATGGTTCGAGAAAACTGAATCCGTCTTTGAAATATGTGCATGCCCTGAAGCAAACAAGGTCAAGTTTGCAGCTTGCACATTCTCTGAAAGGGCACTCACCTGGTGGAATGGCCACTTCAAGACATTGACACTTCCGGTGGCTAACTCGATAACATGGGAAGACCTAAAAACCATGCTGATGAAGGAGTACTACCCAAGGGGCGAGATACAAAAGCTGGAAGAGGAACTTTGGGGTCTCAAAATGATAGGCTCTGACATCCTGTCTTATACCTCAAGATTTAATGATCTAGCCATATTATGTCCAGGAATGGTTCTGTTGGAAAGCAAGAAGGTCGAAAGGTACATTTGGGGACTATCTTCCCAACTTCAAGGAAGCGTATTGGCCTCAAGGACAAATACCTTTGATAGTGCCAAATAACTGGCACAACAACTCATCGGTCGTAAAGCCAGTCATGGCACTATTACAACCACCTCCGAGCAAGTTAAAGGAGGAAACAACAAAGGAAGTTCTGGAACAAGAAGAACGGTCAACCTGCTCAAGACCCTGCCAAGAAACAACAAGTAGTTGCTGTAAACGCCGTCACAACTACTGCCAACCCAAATCCGATAAGGCAATACGCCGGAAACCTACCAAAGTGCAACAAATTCAAATTTCACCATAATGGCGCTTGCCGTGAAATGCATTGCACCAACTGTAACAAAAAGGGGCACACTGCTCGATTTTGTACAGCTCCAGTCCAACAAAACACACAAGATGCCAACACAAGAGCAAGTCAAACCTGCTACGGTTGTGGAGATGCAAGACACTTCAAGCGGAACTGCCCAAAGGCAAGAAACCCTAACACTGGTGGAGTGGGCACAGTTCTAGCAATAGGTCATGAGGAAGCAGTTCCAGGCCCAACTGTAGTTATCGGTACGTTTCTCCTCAACAATACATACGCATTCATTCTTTTCGATAGTGGCGCGGAGAAAAGCTTCGTGAGCCATCAATTTAAACGCTTGCTTAAACAAAAACCACAAACATTAAAAGATACATTCACCGTAGAGATGGCTAACGGAAAAACAGAGAACACTAACGACATTTACATTGGGTGTACCCTCATACTAAGCAATCACTCTTTCCAAATCGACCTTATGCCGGTCACCATAAAAAGTTTTGCTGTTATTATTGGCATGGATTGGTTATGCCCTCACCATGCCGAAATCCTATGTCACGAAAAGGTTGTTCGCCTAAATCTGCCTAGTGGTGAAACTCTCGTTGTCTGTGGCAACAAGCCTAGCTCAAACTTTCAGATCATTTCGTGTATCAAGGCCCAAAAGTACCTCAGCAAGGAGTACCACGCCTTCCCAGACAACATCGTGGATAAGAATCAAGAAGCTAAAGACCTAAAGGACATTCCGGAGGTTTGTAATTTCCCTGATGTATTCCCGGAAGACCTTCCAGGAGTGCCCCCTGCTAGACAAGTCAAATTCTGAATCGACCTAATTCCTGGAGCTACGCCTGTAGCCAAATCGCCATATCGTCTAGCCCCAGTTGAGATGCAGGAACTGTCCAGTCAATTGAACGAAATACTGAGCAAAGGCTTCATTAGACCAAGCTTCTCAACTTGGGGAGCACCGCCCTGTTCGTTAAAAAGAAGGATGGATCATTCCATAGGTGCATTGACTACCGCGAATTAAACAAACTCACCATCAAAAACCGGTACCCTTTGCCTCGAATCGATGACCACTTCGACCAACTACAAGGAGCAAGTTTCTTCTCAAAGATTGACCTTAGATCTGGATACCATCAACTACGAGTTCAAGAAGACGATATTCCCAAGACAGCCTTCAGAACGCGCTATGGTCACTATGAGTTTGTAGTGATGCCTTTCGGCTTAACAAATGCACCCACGGTGTTTATGGACCTGATGAATAGGGTGTGTCGACCTTACTTAGACAAATTCGTGATTGTTTTCATCGACGATATACTAGTCTACTCCCGAAGTGAGGAAGAACACAGCCAGCATTTACGTCAAGTCCTAGAAACACTGAGGGCAGAGAAATTGTATGCGAAATTCTCCAAGTGCGAGTTTTGGATTCGAGAAGTGGATTTCCTCGGACATGTATTCAGGAAGGAAGGAATACATGTGGACCCTTCAAAGATCAAGGCAATTGAAAGCTAGGCAGCGCGAAGAACACCCACCGGAATCCGTCAATTTTTAGGACTCGTTAGTTACTATCGAAGATTCGTCCAAAACTTCTCCAAAATCGCAAAACCACTCACCACTTTGACTCAAAAAGGAGTGGCCTTTGCCTGGGGAGATAAGAAGGAGGGTGTGTTCCAAACACTGAAACGAGCCCTATGTAGTGCTCCAATCTTGTCCCTGTTGGATAAGGTGTCTAAGTCCATAACTATTTCTGGTATGTACTTGACCCGACCCGGCATGGTCCATTTGGGTTGCATGGCACCATGCAATTGGATAGACTAAATGAGAGAAATAACGCTTGGAGATTATTAATATATTATAAGTTCTAATATATTAATAATATTATTTGATTAGTTTGATCAAGAATTAATTTAGAATTAATTAAGTGATCAAAAGATAACTAATTAAATATATGGGTTGATTAAGTAAATCATCCATATCTTGTATAGTGGGCTAAAAGGCTCCATGGATCATCAAGTTGGGTTCCACCCATAGGATGCTCCATGGATGCTCCATGGGAGTTACAAACCCATGGGTCATGGAAATGAAGAGTCATGGCACATTAGGGTTTAACCCTAGATGTGTCAACACTATATAAGTAATATGATCTCCTCCCAAATCGGTTACACTAAGAATATAGAGGGCTTAGCCGATTTTGTGAAGTGAGTATTCTCTCATAAGTTCTTCCAAGAGCATTTGGTGTTGTGTGAAGCATTTGAGGCATCACACTTGGGGTGCTAGGCTCACAAGGTTTCAAGGAACACAAGCAACAACAAGGTAAGTTATTCTATCTATACTTTATGTTAAAATTGTTCCCCATGTATGCTAGATAGGAATATAACCTTGGAATTCAACTTTGCATGACAAATTAGAAAAACATAGATCCAAGGTTATTAGGGTTGCATGTACACTTAGGAAGTGTTAGAATGCTCAAAACCCATCAGTGGTATCAGAGCCTAGGCTTGTTTGTTCTTATTTGTGCTTAAAAGTTGAAAACAGAATCGAAAATTTGCTGTCTGCGAACGGACTCGTCGAGTCTATAGGGGGGACTCGTCGAGTCCATGTGTATCTTCAACCAACTCGGCGAGTCATGTTCATGCACTCGGCGAGTAGGGTCGAATGAGTGCAGAATTTCGATTCAGTTGCTGGAAAATGAATTAGAAACATTACCCTAAACTGTTTTAGTAAATGTAAACTTGTTTTTGGTGGTGTAATGTCTTGCTAATTCATTTACAACAACTAGTTATCAAAATTACAAAGTTTTATGTAATTTTTGATTGTGTTCATATTCATGTTCTTGTTCTTATGATGTTTTAGATGATCATAGGAATTATTTGTAACCTATTTGGTAGTTTTAATTCTTGATCATAATGTGTTTTAATGGAGTTCATAACTTATCCTTAAGTTATGGAAAACCAAGAGTCACACTTGAGTTAAAACCATTAAGAAAACACAAGAGTTATAAAAAAATGAAGAGTCTTCATTTTATGACTCTATTAAACTCGTAAGTTACAAGAAATGAAAAGTTTTGAAAGTTACAAAACTTGCCCTCAAGTTTTGGAACAAGTAAAGTTAAGTTAAAACTTTAGTTCCAACCCCTAGAATTTTAAAAGTTAAAATTCAACCCTTATACTTATATTATGATGATTTAATAATTATATATATATATGTATAAGAACAAGTCGTCTTACCGCTAGTACGCCTCATTCACGAAGCCGGTCTATAAGGTGGGTATAAGGTTGTTGCCTATAAAATGGTGACTTAATGGGTGTATATTCTCACCCACCGCTTGCTTGACTGGTGGAGGGTCGTTAGCCGAACGGGTAAGACAAGGACTTATAAATTCTCATTCAAAGTATGATGAATATATAAAGTAACTAAATGTTTATTAAATTCCCAATCTTAGTTACTTTAGGAAAAATGTGAATAAGGTGCTAATCCATGAAATTACACTTTACACTTTGTCTGAGTCGTTGGTGGAGCGTGTGTGGTTAACCGGCACACTAACTTGGACTTAACAAGGTAGGTAAAGGGTGACTTAAGGTTTATTATAGTATCGGTGGAGCGTGTGTGGTTTACCGGCACATCGATTGAGTGATAAAACTTTAAGGGTACCAAGTGATTTGCATGGTTACTTCACACCTCGTTTTGTGATCCTCGGCATCCCAGTCACAAAACCTGGAGGGCACTCCCGAGATTGAAACATGCCTTTGAAAAAGTTCATTGGATCTCAAAGAATCTAGGAGTTTCTAAAAACCAATAAAAACTAAATATTTAATATTTCGGTTTTCGTGGTGGAAATTGGTGAATCGTCATTCACCTACCTTTCAAATATGGTATAGCTTAGATTACGGCATACCTCTTCTAAGTTATATTATATTGTGATTGGATCCTAGACTTAATATTACATTTGGGTGTTTTATTAAGGACTCTCTTAAATCTAAACTAAACTTGTTCTTCTTTTTCAGATGTCTTCAACTAATGCTTCTGGCTCGAATCCTAATGGCTCCTTTACTCTTATGAGTCTATGTGGGAAAGTCACCTTTGATGGATCCAACTTCAATAAGTGGATCAGAAACATCAGGATGATTACCCGCTACGAGGACAAAGAATATGTCCTTGACAAGGAGCTTAAGGAAATTGACGAGTCCACTGCAACTCCCCAGGAGATCACTGACTTTCATACTCATGAAAGAGATGCAACCAAGGTGTCTTGCATCATGTTAGCCACCATGACAGCTGAACTCCAAAAGTCTTATGAAGACTTCTACCCTTATGAAATGCACCAAGATTTGATGGAAAGATACCATCAAAGTGCACGACAAGAGAGGTACGAAGTCATCTGCTCCATGATAACAACCATGATGAAGGACGGAGAGTCCGTCACGAGCCACATGCAGAAAATGCAAAGGTATGTGGATCGGTTGCTGAAGCTCAATGTGAACTTCCCTGAGGAGCTTGCAATAGATATCATTTTGCACTCCTTACCATCGTGCTATGATCAATTCCGCATGACATATCACATGAACAAGGAAGAGGTCACCCTCAGCAAACTTCAGGGACTTCTCAAGACCGCAGAAACAGGTCTTAAGGGGAAGTCGGTTGCTATCACTCCTACTCCAGACTCAACTCCGGTCTTGGCAATCGGGCAAAGTCGAGGGAGGAAGAGAAAGAGATCTTCAAAGGGTACCAAGGCTCGGACCCTTGATGGCTCTTCTTCAAGTGGAACCAAGAAAGGTTTCATTACTCCTTCTTCTGACCCAAAAGAGGCTGAATGCTTCTATTGCCATGAAAAAGCTCATTGGAAGCGGAACTGCCCAAAGTACCAGCAAGATGTGAAGGATGGGAAAGTCAAACCCAACCATGCAGGTATTTACACTATCATTTCTAATAACTCACCCCATTCGAAATCTTGGGTCCTTGATACAGGTTGCGGTATTCATATTTGTTGTGACTTGCAGGGACTAGGAAGAAGTGAGAATGTGGAGCAAGGAAGAATAAACTTAATCATGGGGAATAGGAAAGTTACACCTGTCACCAAGATTGGAGTTTATACTTTATCGCTAAGTAGTGGGTTAAATTTAGATTTGAATAAATGTTGTTATTCGCCAGAAATGGCAAGAAATATTATTTCCTTTCATGCATTGTACAAACAAGGTTTCACCTTTTCGTTTGATAATGAAGTTGGTTCGATTAATGCTTTCTTTAATAATGTACTTTATTTTAAAGCATTACCTTGTGATGGTGTGTATGAAGCTGTATCTATTGTAGATAACTTAGGAAATAATGTTTTGTGTATTGATTCTACTAATAATAATAACTTGGATAAAGCATCATTATGGCATTGTCGTCTTGGACATATAAGCAAGAAACGCATAGGCCAACTCCAAAAGGATGGAGTCTTGGAGTCGTTTGACCTAAAGTCAAGTGATAGTTGCGAATCATGCTTACTTGGAAAAATGACAAAGTCACCCTTCACAGGCTCATGTGAAAGGGGTGAAGGTTTGTTGGACCTTATACACACGGATGTGTGTGGACCATTCAAACATGCCACTAGAGATGCTAATCGTTATTATTTGACTTTTACCGATGATTACAGTAGATATGGATATGTCTACTTAATCAAGCATAAGTCAGAGACTTTCGAGAAGTTTAAGGAATTTAAACAGGAAGTCGAGAATCAATTGGGCAGGAACATTAAGATGCTTCGATCCGATCGAGGTGGTGAGTATCTTAGTTCAGAGTTCCTCGACTATCTAAAGGAATGTGGGATTATCTCACAATTGACACCTCCCAGGACACCGCAGTTGAATGGTGTGGCTGAGAGGCGTAATCGAACCTTGTTGGACATGGTTCGTTCCATGATGAGTCGAGCTTTGCTACCAATCTCATTCTGGGGGTATGCCTTAGAGACTGCTGCCCATATCCTTAATCTAGTTCCTACAAAGAAAGTTGCCAAAACTCCTCACGAGATGTGGACTGGTAAAGTACCTAAACTAGACCACATCAAGATTTGGGGATGCGAGGCTTTCGTGAGACGCGAGACTCATGATAAGCTCGAACCCCGAAGCGAGAGGTGTATTTTCATCGGCTACCCACAGCAATCCTTTGGTTACCTCTTCTACAGACCTAGTGACAATGTGGTCTTTGTAGCAAGAAGAGGAGTCTTTCGAGAAAGAGAGTTTATAAGCCAAGGAGACAGTGGGAGGCAAGTTGATCTTGAAGAAATTCAAGAGTCAAGTGGTGAAGGAACTTCAAACTCTAGCCCTCAACTTGAGGAGGAAACTCCTGTTGAGCCAATTGACGAATCTGTACCTCTGAGGCGTTCCACGAGAGTTAGGAGTGCACCTGAGCATTACTATGGATTCCATATTACTGCAGAAGGTGAGACACTTATTAGTGATGAGACACTAGTAAGTCAAGATGACCCTAACAGCTACGAGGAAGCCATGGCGGGCCCCGAGTCTGCCAAATGGAAAGATGCTATGTATAGCGAGATACAATCCATGTATGACAATCAAGTTTGGAACTTGGTTGAGAATGTACCAGGTCGAAAGACTGTAGGGTGCAAATGGGTCTTCAAGAAGAAGACCAGCATGGATGGTAAAGTACACACTTATAAGGCTAGACTGGTTGCAAAGGGCTTCTCTCAAATTCCTGGAGTGGACTATGATGAGACCTTTTCTCCGGTATCCAAGATTAAGTCTATTCGGGTTCTGTTAGCCATAGCCGCATTTCATGACTATGAAATTTGGCAAATGGATGTCAAAACCGCTTTCCTTAATGGAAAGTTGGCTGAAGATGTTTACATGAGTCAGCCAGAGGGTTTTGTCAGTAACGAGTACCCTAATAGAGTGTGTAAGCTTGAGAAATCCATTTATGGATTAAAGCAAGCACCTCGCAGATGGAATCTTTGCTTTGATGAAAAGGTCAAGGAATTTCGCTTTTCTAGGAGTGAAGATGAATCTTGTGTATATGTCAAGGCTAGTGGGAGTATAGTTAGCTTTTTGGTATTGTATGTGGATGACATACTACTCATAGGAAACGACATTCCAACCTTGCAGGAAGTAAAGTCCTGGCTTGGAAAGTGTTTCGCTATGAAGGACCTTGGTGAAGCTGCCTATATTTTGGGGATAAGGATCTTGAGAGATCGGAGTAAAAGACTAATTGGACTTAGTCAAAGTACCTACTTGGAGAAGATTCTGAAGAGATTCAGAATGCAAGACTCCAAGAAAGGAGAGTTGCCCATCCAGAGTAGCGCCAAGCTGAGTAAGACACAAAGCCCTAGCACTGAGGCTGAGATAGCAGAAATGAGTCGAATACCTTATGCTTCGGCTGTAGGTTCGATCATGTATGCTATGACGTGTACTCGACCTGATGTAGCCTTTGCCTTGAGCATGGTTAGCAGGTTTCAGGGGAACCCTGGCAAGGCACACTGGATTGCGGTAAAGAATATTCTCAAGTACCTACGAAGGACTAAGGACTGGGTCCTTACCCTCGGTGGGAGTGATGACTTGAGAGTTGTAGGGTATAGTGATGCTAGCTTCCAGACTGATAGGGATAACTTCCGCTCTCAGTCGGGCTGGGTCTTTACCCTAAATGGAGGAGCAATTTCTTGGAAGAGTTCCAAGCAAGAGACAGTGGCAGATTCTACTTGTGAATCAGAGTATATTGCAGCTAGCGAAGCGGCAAAGGAGGCGTTATGGCTGAGGAACTTCATTGGAGACCTTGGAGTTGTACCAGCTATTAAAGAGCCGATGGAAATTTTCTGTGATAGTGAAAGTGCTGTTGCCTTAGCCAAGGAACCAAGGGATCACGGGAGATCCAGACACATCGACAGAAAATACCATTTCATCAGACATCGGATCAAAGAAGGACTCCTCGTGGCAAAGAGGGTATCATCAGATGAGAATCCGGCAGATCCCCTCACGAAGGGACTGACTCGGGTTAAGCATCTCCAGCATGCTCGGAGCATAGGGCTGAAGGATGATATTAGATTTAGTAGTTAGATAATCTCGAAATTTGTAAAGTGTAATTGACATTTGATGATGAATAAAAGTGTTTTATTTATGAGTAAAGTGTTGCTATCTCTTGTCGATCGTTTACTATATTTCTTTTGCATGTTTTGACTTCCAGAATAATTTTGTTTGGTATAACATATTATTCAAACCTCCACAGTCGGTCATATGTCGGAAGTAGGTATGAATCAAGACTGTCATGTTTGATTGTAGAGGTCTGGGACAAGGCTACAACAATCATGAGTGCTCATAAGTTCTGAGCATTGGACTCAACCCACGCTCACTGGAATCACTTCATGGAATTCTATCTCGAGTGATCGTGAGACGGTAATATCATATAAGTCTTTAAACCTAGAGATATGATTTGTTACTTACGAGTTGGTTATGCATTGATTGTACGAAAAACGCATAGGTAACTCGATGTTATAAAATCGTGCTCTTGTGTGTAATTCAATGAGTAGTAGAACAAACATATGAGTCGAAGTTTATCTGTTCCTTCTTGGATTAGAAGCTGATATCTGGGCCCCTCGATGATTTTGTTTTGACCTAGGTACCGGGCCCGGTCAGAACTAAATTGATGTGTTCAATGAAGTTCTTTGTCAAACAAATCGGAAATCGGGAAACAAATGTTGGACAATAAGTAAGACATTGTTCCATGTATTTGTCCGACTGATATCTAGAACAGAGGATTATATGATCACTTATCTTAAATGGCGTACCATCATCTTCTCAAGTTTCGAGAAACCTTGTAAAGAGCTACGATTGCCGATCGGTTCCTGAAGTCATACTTGCAGTAATAGTTACTAGACTTATCCAAGTGGGAGACTGTTGGATAAGGTGTTTAAGTCCATAACTATTTCTGGTATGTACTTGACCCGACCCGGCATGGTCCATTTGGGTTGCATGGCACCATGCAATTGGATAGACTAAATGAGAGAAATAACGCTTGGAGATTATTAATATATTATAAGTTCTAATATATTAATAATATTATTTGATTAGTTTGATCAAGAATTAATTTAGAATTAATTAAGTGATCAAAAGATAACTAATTAAATATATGGGTTGATTAAGTAAATCATCCATATCTTGTATAGTGGGCTAAAAGGCTCCATGGATCATCAAGTTGGGTTCCACCCATAGGATGCTCCATGGATGCTCCATGGGAGTTACAAACCCATGGGTCATGGAAATGAAGAGTCATGGCACATTAGGGTTTAACCCTAGATGTGTCAACACTATATAAGTAATATGATCTCCTCCCAAATCGGTTACACTAAGAATATAGAGGGCTTGGCCGATTTTGTGAAGTGAGTATTCTCTCATAAGTTCTTCCAAGAGCATTTGGTGTTGTGTGAAGCATTTGAGGCATCACACTTGGGGTGCTAGGCTCACAAGGTTTCAAGGAACACAAGCAACAACAAGGTAAGTTATTCTATCTATACTTTATGTTAAAATTGTTCCCCATGTATGCTAGATAGGAATATAACCTTGGAATTCAACTTTGCATGACAAATTAGAAAAACATAGATCCAAGGTTATTAGGGTTGCATGTACACTTAGGAAGTGTTAGAATGCTCAAAACCCATCAGTCCCTACCAGAGGGAACAGAGGACTCTGTGGTTTATTGCGATGCATCAAACCAAGGTCTTGGATGTGTGTTGATGCAACGAGGAAAGGTCATTACCTACGCCTCAAGACAGCTAATGACACACAAGGTAAACTATACGACGCACGATCTCGAACTAGGAGCGGTAGTTTTCGCCCTAAAAATCTGGAGGCATTACCTCTACGGCACCAAGTGCACTATCTTCACTAATCATAAAAGCCTTCAGCACATCCTCAACCAAAAAGAACTCAACATGAGGCAAAGACGATGGGTAGAATTGCTAAACGGTTACGAATGCGAGATTTGTTATCACCCAGGAAAAGCCAACGTGGTGGCAGACGCTTTAAGCAGAAAGGAATACTCTGGCCGCCGAGTAAAGGCACTAACCATGACCATCCATTCGCACATGTCCACGCAAATCAAGGAGACACAAGAATAAGCCTTAAAAATAGAAAAAAAAAGTTGATGCTTTCCAATTTATGAGTAGTGATTAGAAGTTCCAAACTTATATCACAGTTGGGTTTTTCATGCATAAAATAAATGAACTTATGTACGTATAAAACCTCCATTATATCTGAAAACCCCAGTAAATCAATGTGTTTTTAATACTCTATGTGAGTTTTATAACCATGCTATTGACAAGGAATACCTATACACAACGTTCTTCAGGCGTTGGAATGTTCTGACGTTTGTCACCCCAAATGGTGTATTGTAGCTAACAGCCAGGGCGCAGGGTTGTCAATCCCGTATAGATCTATACACAAACACCATGCTCCCCCTCCAAGGGATTTTGGTATATAATACAGGACTTGAAATGTGTACTCGTGCGTACGTGAAGTTTAATGTCTCACAAAACTTAGTATAAAACAGATTTACGTGTGAAAATGTTCGTTTGTTATTGTATATGAAAGTAGCTTCTTGAAATAGTATTTCCATGTATGTAAAAGTTCGTAGTATTCTCGTAAAACTATACCTATTATAGTTTCCTAAAAGTGTGTTTCGTTTGTATACTAAACCCTTAGTGAAAATGCTCACTTGTTATGAAAAGTGTAGTTTTTGTAGTACCAAAACCGACACACATAAATATAGTATAAGCAAGGTGTCTGATTTATATAAATACATAAATCAATTTCTTATTTCAAAAGATAAAATGTTGTCGTGGCATAATTTACATATGAAAGTTTCCCTATAATAGTTATAAATCACATATGATTCCGTTGATAAAACGCGTATAGTGAAAGTTTATATAACACACAATAATAATCGAATGTTTTACTTGTATCCCCCCCCCCCCCCTTAAAAGCATATAAAAGTACTCATAAAATATTTAAAAGTGTGAATTATAGGGGTATGAACTCACTTAAAAGATCGGAGAAGACGGGATGAAAACCGGACATAATTTCGACTCGAGAAAGCGGATTTTCTCGGGATTCTCGGGAATCTCGGGAGCACAAACGACCCTCGGGACTTGAGCAATGTGACCGGGACTTCGGGATAGCATGGGCACGGAAAACGAGGAAAAACGCAACAGAAATGAGAGAGAATGGCCATTTTCTTCGGAACCCTCGCATCCTTTTTATAGGGGGTGTGAACCGCCCTTGTATGCGGGGCGTACGAGCGTACGCTGGGCGTACCCGTGCGTCACGCATGAGCGCATCCTCGATTGCTTCGAACTCCGGATGGGACGGGGCATAGCCTCGCATAGGGCGCGATGTGGACGATCCGAGGCCAAGACCTTGAGTACGCTGGGCATACTTGTGTGACTCAGCCTTCGGATAATACCGAAGTTTTCATAAAAAAAAAATATATTTAATATTTAATAAACTTCAAAAATTCATATCTTCTTCATACGAACTCCGTTTTCGATGTTCTTTATATCCACGCGTAGGTGAGACTATACTCTACAACTTTCGTTTAGATTCCGTCGGAAAATTTTGAAATTATTTTTATTATTTATTTTTAAAAGGTCGCGGTAAGAAAATTTCTTTAAAAATTCATAACTTCATTATCTGACGTCTGTTTTTGCCAGACTTTTTACTGTTGAAAAACAATTGTCGAGACCTTCGACCCTCATTTAGGTCATTCTGGTCAAAATTTGCTCGATCTCTATTTCGAGTTTTTAGTTGTCCGTTGCTAAGCCGAACTTGGAAAATTCATAACTTTCTTATATGAAGTCAGATTTGGGCGTTCTTTTTACGTACGATCACGGTTTGTTGACATCTAACATAATAGATAATTTAATTAGTGATTTTTGGATATTTTATTTTCAAAGTTAATTTCATTATAACGAGTGTGGTTACAATACTTGACTTTTTAGGTCGTTTACATAGAGTTGAAATATCGAGTTGTCACACGCCACCCCTGGATGTTTCCACCATCCTTGGTTTGGGGGTGTGACAGTACTTGTCACACCCCAAAACCGGAACGGCAGGAACGTTCTAGGGTGGAGGACGTCATGTCAAGTATCACAACATGTGCAGTATAGTAATCAAAGTACAACAATCATTGCATTAATAGTAATAATTTTACATAGGTTACATTTAACAATAACATCAAAGTAGATATAGGAAATAACATAAGTTGCAGCTTGGTACTAGGCTGACTTCGCAAAAGCTCTCGGAGTGTACCTGTCTTTTTATGACCTAAGAATACAAGTTATTTTGAAAGCGAGTATCAACGTTTTAATGTTGGTGAGTTCAGAAGTATTTAATAGCATTGATATAAATACATGTTTTCCTTCAAATAATCACATAAAAGATGGTGGTTTAGAATTTACAGAGTATTAGAATCCTTTCCAGAAAATCCTATATTTTCTAGTAAAAGTAGTCTTCTACCAAGACCCAATTGTTTTATGTTTAAACCAAGGAATATCTCTACTAAAAGCAGTCTTCTACCAAGACCCAATTGTTTTATATTTAAGGAGTAATTTCCCCTAGAAGAATTATCATTATCAATAAATAGTGTATACTTTAAACAATATGTGAGAAGATCACAAGCAAAAGTAATAGGGAAAATAATATTTTACCTCAGCAGTAACACTGCTAGCTAAAAGTAAATAAAACATAAACTCTAGGTGGTATGGAATGAACCATACGCCTCACAAAGTCTAAAGAAATGAAGTACAAACTCCAGACGGTATTAAGTGAACAATACACCTCAGAGAGTCTAAAAGAATGAAATACAGACTCCAGGAAGTATTAAGGGAACAATACGCCTCATAGAGTCTAAAAGAATGAAATACATACTCCAGGAAGTATTAAGGGGACAATATGCCTCGGAGAGTCTAAAAGAATGAAATACAGACTCCAGGAAGTATTAAGGGAACAATACGCCTCAGAGAGTCTAAAAGAATGAAATATAGACTCCAGGAAGTATTAATGGAACAATACACCTCAGAGAGTCTAAAAGAATGAAATACAGACTCCAGGAAGTATTAAGGGAACAATACGCCTCGGAGAGTCTAAAATAGCCTTTAATCTTATGTGGATTAGTTTAAAGGTTTAAAGTGTGGCCTTGTATATAACTAGGAAAATATATCATGATGGTTTCATATATAGAAAATACCGTGATAATACTTATTACCTTAAATCCATGAATTATAAGGTAAATATAAAGATACTCATAACCATACTAATTGACGATCGAATACTTGATGACCTACTGGCGTCGGAATGAATGTGACTGGTACTGTAGCTAGCAGTCAGGATGTGGGAGTGTCTGTCCCGTATAGATCTATACACACAATGCCTGCTCTCCCTCCAGGAGACTCTGGTTACCAACTTGACAACGATGGAATCTGCGTCATGAGGATGTATCTCATATTTTGATTTCTATAAACCTTTCTTTTTACTAAAAATTATATGTTTTAGGATATAGATATAACTAAGTTCTCATTCATGAATGTTAGGGTTGGTTTCTAAACTATACCTATTATAGTTTACTTGAGAGGTTATCTAGATGCCTTTGCTACCAAAAGGTGATGAATTGACTAATAGAACTTTTATGACTATATTTGTATACATAATATATAGCTAATATTGAAACGACCTTCAGATGGATAGCCGATACCCTAAAGCCACATCCAAACAAAGAAAAGGAATTAAAGCGAGCTAGCCTTCCTAAGTCCTTCAAACATTACTTATATAACTATACATATATAGGCATGCATTTGACAATATAAAAGAATAAAAGAAGTTTTGGTAAAACCTTTGAAAAAAAACTTTATTAATCTTAGATGGTATTTTTATACATTAAAAGAGATTTGAAAACAAGATTTGAAAACCTTTAGCTGGATAAAACAGTTTAACATGCAAAAATATATTTGCTATACAGTTATTAATCACATGTGATTGATCTAATAGCTCTACAGTTCAACTCTCCCCCCCCCCCCCCCATAAAAGCATTTACAATCATTTAAAAGGTTGATTCAGAGGTATGAACTCACCTGACGTGGGTGATTCGGATGAACAGATGATATAGGATGCTAAGTGTCAAGTGAGGACTTGACCACACACGCGAATCCTATTTAACATGTAATGATACATTTAAGTATCTAATTAGTCATTTAATAACTAATTATTCAAGTAAGGACATCCTAATGCATTAAAACACTTTGCTACAAGTGCTAGGAGTACCAAGGGTTGCATATAAAGAGAGTATGGCCTCACATTGTAGTTTACTCCTCAAATGGTGGCCCTTAGGGGTGTTTAAAGTTTCAAGACCACTTCCCCATGATTTTACAGCCTTAAACTCATGGCAATGGTTCCATTGTGTGTTTAAAGGCCTTATACTACTCAAGGAGGCATGATAGACTCGAATCAAGGGCTTAGGAAGTGACTAGGGCTCGAAATGACCCTTCCTTGGAGTTTACGGTCCTTGGACCACTCCTTGGGAGTTTACGGTCATAAACACATGGGTTTACGGCCGTAAACTCATGTTTGTCTATTTCTTTCGTGTTTTGGTGTTTCTATCTTAAGCATGCAAGGTTCTAGCCATTCATACAAGCATTGGAAGGGGTTAAGGGCACTTAAACACCCTTTGAAGGTGTTTACGGTTTTGGAAGGTCTCCCCAAACCATAAACACATATGAACATGGGGATTTTGATGATTTTCGAGTGTAAACAAGTTCACATTAAGCACACAAGAAGCTAGGGCAAGTGTAATTACGATCTAGGAGCTTGAATGATTGATTTTGGGCAAGAACACTAGTGTGTGTTCTTGGTGTTCTTGATGAACACTTGAAAAAAGACAAGATTTCATGGATGAAATCGTGTAAAAACACTAGATTAAGTGTTATATGAACGAATCTAAGAAGAAAACACTTACATTTTGGTGGATTTGACGAAAATGTGATATGATACTTGAGAGAAAAACTTGGGTGTTCTTGGGCTTGGAAGTGAAAAATGAGCTAAAAATGACTAAGTGTCATATTTATACTCTTTGGGGTTTACGGCCGTAAACTCCATGTTTACGTCCGTAAACTCCAAACTTTTGGAGTTTCGCGACTTACGTGATATGCGGCAAACTCTAAAGTATACTTCCTTATTTTTGTTTGCTTGACGAATATAAAATAAAATACTCGAACGAGCTTAAAACTGGTCAAAATGTTTTGAGATGAATTTAGCTAATTTTTGAAGTGCTTGACTGCGGAGTTAAAACAAATGGAAATTTCAGGTTGTCATAGTACTAGACGAAGCTAGAACGACTCGGAAGACTTTAGAACAATCTAGAACACGCTAGATCATACAAGAGCGATTTTGGTAATGTTGGGACAACCTAGAGATTTCTAGAGCATCGTAGACAAGTACACCATATTCTAGAGTCTTGTAAAGGCCATGTATATAATAGGAAGAGTCTAGATTAGTCAAGAATAATCAGGACTTAGAAACTTCAATTTGAGGAGGTGTAAGGTACCTATAAATAGGGAGGATGTGTCATTTGTAGGATCCATTGTGAAGTTGCCTTGTAAAGTAGTCAACTCTTATATAGAAGCTCTATTTATTACTTTCGTAGCATCCCTTATCGCATCTCTTGCTATCATAAGTTTGTTAATACATCTAGATCATCGAAATTAGCCTGACTTAGTCAGAGAAGCACTAAGTGACACACAATATTGACTAGTCTAAAAGAGTCATCTTGTGACAAGTGGTATCAGAGCCTGGTTCGAGCAAGCAAGAGACCTTTATGATGGAAGGAGCAAGTATAGTATTCAACATTTCCCCTGTCGTCGAGGATAAAGGAACGAAGTCCAAGAAGAGGTATCAATCAGTAGATCCGTGGCAAGCTTAGAAAACAAGCTTACAAGGATAGATATTAACATCGGTGAGATCCTTGAATGAAAGGACACCGTCGATCAATTCGATGCTAAGATAAGTGACACGAGTGATGAATTGAAGGAGACCATCGATGTCATAAAGGAAGAAGTCCTTGAACTTATCAACACCTTGCAGAATGAGTTTCGTGAGAAGGTAGACACATTACAAGCCGAAGTAAACATGTACAAGGCAATAATTGTCGGAGGGGCCATTGCAAGAATGTTTCCACACACAGAAGCACCCAAACCATTGAAGTATGGAGGTAAACGTGTCCCCAAAGAACTTGACGAATTCTTTTGGTCGATGGAATGCTACTTCAATGATAGCTAAGTGAAGGACGATAAGACGAAGGTAGATACAGTCGTACTTTATCTATGCGAGAGTGCAACTCTATGGTGGCAAAGGAAGCACGGTGATATTGAAAACAGATTATATACCATAGACACATGTGAAGAATTCAATAGACAATTTAAGAGACAATTATGCCCACATAATGTTGAAGACATCGCGATGAAGAAACTTCGTGGCCTAAAGCATACTAGATCCATCCGAGACTATATAGTCGAGTTCACGAGCTTGATGCTAGAATTACCCGACATGCAGGAGAAGGACAATTCTTTATATTTCATGGATGCACTACAATCTTGGGCCTACAACGAGCTCAAGAGGAGAAATATCAAATACATCGATGAAGTTATTGCCGTGGCAAAAGATCTAATGGAATTTTGAAAAGAAAGCACGGTGAAGAAGAATAGTGGGGTAGAACTAACTATGTCAGAACCGGAACCAAAACAAAACACACCCACCTTTGAATACGAAAGGAAAAGAAATCGAAGGAAGAAACCGAAGAGAAGAATGGAAGGAGATCAAATGCTACTTGTGCGATGGTCCTCACTTGATCCGAGATTGTCCAAAGAAAAAGACATTTTATGCGATGGTGTTGCAAGAAGAAGAAAAAGAAAAAGAAGCTCACATGAGTTCCATTCTACTTCTGAACTCTATGACAAAAGACGAGACAAGGGAATCAAAAGGGAGTGGCTCTAAGGTAGGAAGTCTCATGCTAGTCGAAGCCAAGTTGAATGGAGGAAATACCAAAGTGCTAATAGATTCAGGTGAGACTCACAACTTCCTTTCTGAAAACGAAGCAAAGAGATTGGGAATCTGCTACCTGAAATAAGAAGGCCAGTTGAAGGTTGTTAATTCTCCCTCCAATCCTATCTTGGGAGTTTCACGGGGAGTACCCATCAAAATCATGGAATGGGAAGGGAACATTGACCTAGTAGTCGTACCAATGGACGACTATAACATGGTATTAGGAATGGAATTCCTAGATGGAGTACGTCCATGGTCATTTGAAAGTGATAACATGATGCGTATTACTAAAGGTAAAATCATTCACATCGTACCAATAGAAAGGAGTAGAACAAGGTATCGAACGCTATCATCAATGAAGTTTAACAAAGACCTTAGGGGAGTTGAGAAGATACTAGAAAATACCCTAAGTTGGAAGAAGGAAGATGATACACAAGCGATTAGTGATTGAACCAGGAAGTATGCGAAACCAAGCCACATAGTTCGAGTTGTCGACACATATCGATGCAAGACGGAGTCACAATCATCCTTAAGAATTCCTCCGATATATCATGAGCCTACGAGAAGACCCATAACAGGTGAGGAAGTAAGAAGACAAGTGGCACATGCTAAAAGACTTGATGAGGATGTCAAGGGTTTAAGTGGGGGAGGGTGTCACGAACCAAGTTTCTGGAAAATTCCACAATCGTCTAGAAAACTCTGGAACGATCAAGTATATTCGATAAGTCTCCAGAGAGATCAAGAATGCTCTACGGGACCCTGGAAGTTACTAGAATATTATAGATGTTCGTGGAATAAAGGAGAACGATCTGGAATAATTAAGAAGGCACTACACGAAGCTAGAACGACCCAAAAGACTTTGGAACGATCTACAACACACCAGATCATACAAGAGCAATTTGGATAATGTTGGAACAACCTAGAGATTTATAGAGCATCGTAGACAAGTACACCATATCTAGAGTCTTGTAAAGACCATGTATATAATAAGAAGAGTCTAGATTAGTCAAGATAATCAGGACCTAGAAACTTCCATTTGAGGAGGTGTAAGGTACCTATAAATAGGAAGGATGTGTCATTTGTAGGATCCATTGTGAAGTTGCCTTGTAAAGTAGTCGAGTCTTATATAAAATCTTTATTTCTTACTTTTGTAGCATCCCTTATCACATCTCTTGCTATCCTAAGTTCGTTAGTACATCTAAGTCTGTAACACCGTAAATTTTCAAAACAATTTTTCATTTAAATATAATGGTTTAATTCTTAAAAACATTTTTCTTAAAATCTCATTCATAATCAAAGTACAAAACATAACTCCATTTTCACTTGCATAATAAACCAGGATCCTCAAAACATGACTCTTTCTCTGGTGTGTACAATCAAGCCGGTGCCGTCCCGTGATCCTGAGAGAAACTTGAAACACATAACACAAAACACTGTAAGCACGAAGCTTAGTGAGTTCCCCAAAATACCACATATAACACATATTAGCCACTCGAGGCTATAACTCTGTGGGTCCGTGCACCCAAACTCTGTGAGCCCTCAGGTTCTAACTCTGCAAACATGCATAACATAAATCACATAGAAGAATGCAGTACAAAAAACAATATATATAAAGCACTGTATCACATAACTCTATTTACCTACTCAAGGTAAAGTATAGTGAGAAGACTCACCTCGCGTATCTCAGTAACTCGTAAATCCATGAAATCACTAGTGCTCGATCTCCCAAGCTATAGTCCTCCTATAACACAATACATCTCTAATTAACACTTCCCAACTCAGGTTGACTAACCCTATCAAGTCAACACCGGTCAACTCTGGTCAATGGTCAACGGTCAACCCCAACTCACCGAGTCTGGCATGGACTCACCGAGTCTCTATGGGGACCCGATTCCCATGAGTCCTTTCCGACTCACCGAGTAACTCACCCAACTCGGTTACTCAACCCCTGGTTCAAAATCCCTGAACAACCCGCACCAACTTGTCGGGTCTGCCAATGGACTCGACGAGTGCATTCCCTACACAACCCCAAATGACCTTCTGAGGTCAGATATGTTCCACTAACTCATATATCCAATCCTTCCAAGCTTATTTATCACGTAAAGTTCATGTCTTAACGCTCATATCACACCTAATGACTCATAAATGGTGTTTTGACCTCAAACACAAAGATCCCAAACCAATACCTCCATGGATTCATAAAAATCTTGGACAAAGGGACACTCTGGACCTCCAAGGGTCCAGATCCAGAACCGAACTTGTAACAGCCCGAAATCTCAAAGTATTGTTAAATCACATTTTAGGGTGTCTTAAAGGGGGGACTCGGCGAGTTGGAGCCTGACTCGCCGAGTAGGATCGCAGATCTGGTCGCGGGTTCGCGACTGGACTCGACGAGTCCAGTATGGACTCAGCGAGTCGACGCTGTTCGGCGGAAAACCCTAGCCGTTCAGTTTGGGACGTATATAAGGGATCTTATGCCGTCATTGTTCGCCTTTTGGCCGACTGAGAAGGATCCTAAATCGGTTGTGGGCATCCAGAACAAGGATTGAAGATCATTGGTGATTTGAGGAAGTTATTGTCCAAGAAGGAGAAGGTTTTGGCTAATGGGACAGCAAGGGAATCACGTTTTGAGGCTTGGGGACACTGAGAGTGCATGATTCAGGTAACCTTTCGGATTATTTTCTGTTATGTGAATGTGTGCACGGATTTTGGGTTTGTGAAACCCATTTGGAGATTAGATGGATTGTTGTGTTGTTATCCAACGTTTATAACCCTGTATTAGGACCCTTAGAGGTCCAGAAGGTCCCATGTTTGTATATTCGGGAAAATATGTATCTCAGGAAGCAGTTTGATCGACTGCATGGCGTGGACTCGCCGAGTCGGATGATCAGACTCGGCGAGTAGCTTGAAGATTCACTGGGACTCGCCGAGTTGTTCTTCAGACTCGGCAAGTGGAGTCGGGGTGGCCCCGCGATTCTTCCAGGAGTAACTCGTCGAGTCAAAGAGGATACTCGACGAGTAGAAGGGGAATCTTAGAGGATTGAAGGACGACCAGACTCGCCGAGTCGCCAGGGAACTCGTCGAGTCCAGTCGAGTTGACAGTGGACTGTTGACCAGAGTTGACCGGTGTGATTTCTTAGAGTCAGTTAACATGGAAGATAGAAGTATTAATAAGAGATATATGATGTTACAGGGAGCTTGTAGCTCGGAGGATCAAGTGCAAGGGATTTCAGGAGTTTCTATCTTCCAGTGTCCGCGAGGTGAGTCTTCTCACTATACTGTACCCGGAAGGGTTTGATTGTGTGACCGGAAGGTCGAACATGTTATGCATTATGTATTTATACTATAAATGGAAGTTAGTTGCTACGCGTGATATGCATGTTTATATGGGCCGGAAGGCAAAGTGTTATGTGACAGAAAGGTCAGGTATGATATGTGATATATGTGCTTTAAGTGTTAGAGTAAATGTATTATGTGCTGTGTATGTTTCGGGCTGGAAGGCAGGTTGATATATGATATATGTGCTTTATGTGTTAGAGTAAATGTATTATGTGTTATATATGTTTATGGGCCGGAAGGCAATTATCTTATGGGCCGGAAGGCAATTATCTTATGGGCCGGAAGGCAATTATCTTATGGGCCAGAAGGCAAATATCTTATGGGCCGGAAGGCGATTATCTCATGGGCCGGAAGGGTTTGTGCAGTGGACCGGAAGGTCAGGGCCTGGAAAGGCGTATGTGCGTAAGGTGTATATTGGGGAACTCACTAAGCTTCGTGCTTACAGTGTTGTATGTATGTTGTTTCAGGTTCTTCAGTAACGCGGGATGGCACCGGCTCGATTGTACACACCAAAGAAAGAGTTGAATTCTGGAGGATCCTGGTTTTCTTCTAAGTGAAAATGGAACTATGTTTTTGTAATTCAAATGTGTATGAGATTTTAAACAAGTGTTTTAATAGTAATTTGATTAAATAAAAATGAAAATTTTACCTTGAAATTCACGGTGTTACAAATTGGTATCAGAGCCTTGGTTTGAGGGATTCGGACGCGCCTACGGGTAAATCTGGACTCAAACCGAGGAAGTAAGAGAAAGTTTTCAAATAAATAGTTTTCTAAAAAGTGAATAAGAGTTCAAAGAGAAAGCAAGAAAGAGCAGTGTGTACAATCAGCCAGAGCCAGACGGTGATTTCCCAAAATACCCTTACTTTTGAATTATGAAATATTTATTATGCACTTATGAGATATTATTGCATGTTAGAGACAGGCTAGGTATTTCATATCTTAGGACTAGAATGGCCTGATTTGTGATGCCTTAGCCTAGGGTTTGTTGTTATATGTGCGTTATGCTTTTGAATATGTGATGAATGAGAGTATCCAGTTAGAACGCGCAAGGGGTAGAGCTACGGAGTTCAGTGGTACTCCGAGGACGAGCCGAGAAGGTGGAGTTATCATAAAGAGGGAGTCCTATGTATACTTTGATGCTCAAATGCTGCTTGCTTTGTGCTTTGTGGAACTCTCGATGATGGGAGTCAGCTACTAAGTGAGTATGACGATATTCAGGAGGTAGATGACTGGCATCATTAGGAGCTCTTCAGCAGCTGATAGCAAAGAAGTGGGAGGACGACGGAAGAGACTAGGGAGTAAACCTAGCCGGATCAGTGCGATGAAAGAGTAGAGGGTTTCGCTGGGGAGCGAGCACGTGCGATGGGATTGGTGAAAGAGCAGGTCGAGCAGCTACTTAGGAGCTCTGGGATGGTCCGTGTGGAAAGTATGGGTAGATGTGGCAGGTAGTATGGGCCCGTACTACTGAAAGCAGAGGACCCATACTTGATACAGGGAGTATTCTGGAGGTCCTAAGGAACAGATTGAGGAGTGATGTTATGGTTCGAATACCATACATCGGAGCGGATTGCGGAGTGATGTTATGGTCCGGGTACCATACATCGGTACAGATTGAGGATGGATGTTGTGGTTCGAGCACCATACATCGGAGCAGATTACAGAGTGATGTTATGGTTCGAGTACCATACATCGGAGCAGATTGAAGAGTGATGTTATGGTTCGAGTACCATACATCGGAGCAGATTAAGGAGTGATGTTATGGTTCGAGTACCATACGTCGGAACAGATTGAGGAGTGATACTATGGTTCGGGAACCATACACCGGAGCAGATTGAGAAGGGATGTCATGGGATGATTACCATGGTTCGTAATGAATGATGCTTGTGGTTATCTTGTTATCGGGTCATGATCGATGAGGTAGAGATCGGGCACGATGGGTCTTAGGCCTGCAGACCATGATTGAGTGTGGAGAGGCGTCCTTCGAGAGGAAAGGCGAGTGCCTATCAGAGTATTTTGGTAAGAAGTTAAAGGGAGAGGAAAATTTTGATCTGAGTTGAGCAATCAGTCGATAAGGGAGAGGTCACCTTCTAGGTGGGTATTGCTATTTACGTTGTGTGCAAGATACGAAAGGCCTGACGTTGCAGTTTTGAATTTTGGGGGTGCACCCTGCAAGTCGTTATCGGTGATGATTTTCCCCAGAGTATCAGGAAGCATGTGTGCCGCGAGGCAGTGATTTATCGTGAGCAGACAGTCAGTGGGGACTGAGGTAGTCAAGGACCACACTACACACAATTGGGAATATTGGGATGTGTTGTAGTGGTAGCAGTGGGGAGTTCAGTCGAGTTTTGCAGTGCAGAGAGTTTTCGTCTATGTTGAGAGTGGGTCCCTGTCCTTGGGATAATTTCCGGTGTTGGAACATTGGTTGATGAGTTGAGGCTAGAGGAACGACGATTCTGCGGTGCAGTCTACGAGCCAGGGATGTTATTGGGCAGTTTAGATGCTTAGTATTGGATTGGTATGAGATTTGGAACGATTAGAGACAGTCGTGATGAGGAGTTCTTAAGGGTTCATCAGAGTTTCAGAGTATAGGGGGTCGATTGATTCCCTTAAGGGGGAATTATCGGGCGTTGCGTAGCACTTCCTCGGAGCAGGTGCGATTTCGATGGTGGAAAAAAATAGTTGTGGGTTGAGTGTGTGCTAATTGGTGATGGTTCGAACCCTAGTGGGGGAGAACCGGGTGCAGTATGTAAGAAAGCAAGGATTTGTCAAGAGTGGTGATAAGTGAAGTATAGAGATATGCCGTAAGAAACCATGAGACCAGAGGTGTCGGTGATCGAGGAAGAGGGTCAGAGCGAATTAATGCGGGAAGTACTCGAGGAGGAGAACGAATGTATCCATGACAGGTGTTTGGTGTCGTTACGAGTAGATAAAGAATGTTTGGGTCGGTATGCGCATCCTTGTTTGGATTTTGAGCGTCGGAAGAAGGGTTTCGGAGAATTATCAGCATATTTCGTAGCGTCAGCGTTTCCTCGTTTTCCAATCGAGAAATTATATACACCGAAGTTGTGATGTGGAAAAATGTAGATCTATTTATGGGATTCCGAGGAGATGTATTATTGTATCTACATGATGCTTGGGGCAGGATCTTGTGATGTTCGGTTGAGGTATTCTGAGATATCCGGGTATGACATCTTTATTTCGGAGTTATTCATGAATCCTGAATTGAATCGACGTGTGGCATATCAAGTATCTGCGGATCTCGTGGGAGCCTTCGAGCATGGGCATGCAGGGGGATTATTTGAGAGAGCGGATTTTCGCAAAATAGGCGGTTGTTATGTTGATTGCCTACATAATCTGTGATGGGTATTCGAGTCGCAGTACTCACAAGACAGAGGGCGTTGTGATACTGCGGGGAGCCGAAGTACCCACTATTCTGAAGGTGTTGTGATACTGCGTGGAGTCGCAGTACTCACTAAATGGCAAGAGAATTTTGATATTGGAATATTTTCGAGCAGTGTATGAAGTGGAAGAGTTTCGAGTTTGGGTAGCCGCGGTATTGAGTCTTTGGAGCTTGGATATTGGGTCAGGGGCGAGATAGGGGTCTCCGTCTTTGTCGGGGGATGAGGTGAGATATGCAAGGAATACGCGCAGCAGAAATCAGAGATTAGAGTGAGACGATCCTCGGTTGGATTGTGTTTTCTCGCATGAGGAAAAGAGGATTTTGTGACTTACGTGTCACTGGGTCGGGATAGTGGTCACGGGGAGAAAGTTAGTGGGATATTTGGATCGTGATATGGGTGACCGTTGGGGGGCTCAATCGTGGAGCCAAAAGCTGATTCAGTACTTAGTCTTGAGGAGGAATATGGGGAAAGGAGTTTATCATGATGACATCGGAGGACACTTTAGAGAGAGTAAGCGATCCAAGCACTCGAAGGCATGCTTTGGGCATGTGCATTAGATTTCGGAGGAAGCCGCGGTACGTAATTATCCTTGGTTGAGTTGCCTCATATCAACAGCCATCATTAGTGCATTAGTATGCCGCCCTTTTGAGCTGTTGCATAGGAGGTGGTGTCGGATCCACATTTGCTGAGGAGAGGTAACGCATGGACCCGAGAATCCCTGCGAGCAGATCCAGAACGGGTGCGATATATGGAATAGTGACAAGGTCGTCAAGCGGATTTCCCTAGGTAAGGGAAGAGAAAGGTATGTTGGGGGCTAGTGCAGCATGTGTATACGATTGCAAGAGGAGAACTCGTGAGAGTTGCCCTGAGAATTGAGAATGGGTCCCTCAGTTGTTCCGATATGGATAAAGTGGGCTTAGGATCGGGGAACCGGTGATTCAGAGTTTCATAACCCTTATGGGTCGAGTGATCATTGAGATTTAGAGCAGAGTCGCATCTTGGGTAATTCTCGGTTGCAGGAAGTGGTGGACAGTACAGCGATCGTGTTTTAGTCGACAGGACAGATGCAGCAGGTTAATCAGAGGTTAAAGATCGTCTAGAGTTGACAGGAAGGTTATGCGGACAGACGCCGTTGCGAGCATGTGTTTCAGGTCGGCGACTTCGTACTTCTGACGGTCTCTCTTTGGATAGGGATGATTTGATTCAGGAAGAGGGGCAAGTTGGGGCCCCGATATGTTGGGCCTTTTCGTGAAGGTGCGAAGGTAGGAAGGGTGGCCTACCGTTTGGAGCTGCCAACGGAGTTGGGATGGATCCATGACACTTTTTATGTGTCGGAATTGGAAAGGTGTAGAGCCGATGAGTCAGCAGTGGTTCCACTAGAGAACAATTAGGTGGATGCGAGCATGTGTTACGCTGGGAGACCAGTGGCCGTCAGGGATCGGAAGATCAAGGTTCTGAGGAACAAGGAGGTACCTCTGGTATTGGTTCAGTGGCAGCCTCGGAAGAGATCGGTAGTGACTAGGGAAGCCGGAATGTGAGATACGGGAGCAACATCCGGAACTATTTTCAGAGTGAGACTTCGAGGGCGAAGTCTGATTCTAGTGGTGGAGAATTGTAACAGCCCGAAATCTCAAAGTATTGTTAAATCACATTTTAGGGTGTCTTAAAGGGGGGACTCGGCGAGTTGGAGCCTGACTCGCCGAGTAGGATCGCAGATCTGGTCGCGGGTTCGCGACTGGACTCGACGAGTCCAGTATGGACTCGGCGAGTCGACGCTGTTCGGCGGAAAACCCTAGCCGTTCAGTTCGGGACGTATATAAGGGATCTTATGCCGTCATTGTTCGCCTTTTGGCCGACTGAGAAGGATCCTAAATCGGTTGTGGGCATCCAGAACAAGGATTGAAGATCATTGGTGATTTGAGGAAGTTATTGTCCAAGAAGGAGAAGGTTTTGGCTAATGGGACAGCAAGGGAATCACGTTTTGAGGCTTGGGGACACTGAGAGTGCATGATTCAGGTAACCTTTCGGATTATTTTCTGTTATGTGAATGTGTGCACGGATTTAGGGTTTGTGAAACCCATTTGGAGATTAGATGGATTGTTGTGTTGTTATCCAACGTTTATAACCCTGTATTAGGACCCTTAGAGGTCCAGAAGGTCCCATGTTTGTATATTCGGGAAAATATGTATCTCAGGAAGCAGTTTGATCGACTGCATGGCGTGGACTCGCCGAGTCGGATGATCAGACTCGGCGAGTAGCTTGAAGATTCACTGGGACTCGCCGAGTTGTTCTTCAGACTCGGCAAGTGGAGTCGGGGTGGCCCCGCGATTCTTCCAGGAGTAACTCGTCGAGTCAAAGAGGATACTCGACGAGTAGAAGGGGAATCTTAGAGGATTGAAGGACGACCAGACTCGCCGAGTCGCCAGGGAACTCGTCGAGTCCAGTCGAGTTGACAGTGGACTGTTGACCAGAGTTGACCGGTGTGATTTCTTAGAGTCAGTTAACATGGAAGATAGAAGTATTAATAAGAGATATATGATGTTACAGGGAGCTTGTAGCTCGGAGGATCAAGTGCAAGGGATTTCAGGAGTTGCTATCTTCCAGTGTCCGCGAGGTGAGTCTTCTCACTATACTGTACCCGGAAGGGTTTGATTGTGTGACCGGAAGGTCGAACATGTTATGCATTATGTATTTATACTATAAATGGAAGTTAGTTGCTACGCGTGATATGCATGTTTATATGGGCCGGAAGGCAAAGTGTTATGTGACAGAAAGGTCAGGTATGATATGTGATATATGTGCTTTAAGTGTTAGAGTAAATGTATTATGTGCTGTGTATGTTTCGGGCCGGAAGGCAGGTTGATATATGATATATGTGCTTTATGTGTTAGAGTAAATGTATTATGTGTTATATATGTTTATGGGCCGGAAGGCAATTATCTTATGGGCCGGAAGGCAATTATCTTATGGGCCGGAAGGCAAATATCTTATGGGCCGGAAGGCGATTATCTCATGGGCCGGAAGGGTTTGTGCAGTGGACCGGAAGGTCAGGGCCTGGAAAGGCGTATGTGCGTAAGGTGTATATTGGGGAACTCACTAAGCTTCGTGCTTACAGTGTTGTATGTATGTTGTTTCAGGTTCTTCAGTAACGCGGGATGGCACCGGCTCGATTGTACACACCAAAGAAAGAGTTGAATTCTGGAGGATCCTGGTTTTCTTCTAAGTGAAAATGGAACTATGTTTTTGTAATTCAAATGTGTATGAGATTTTAAACAAGTGTTTTAATAGTAATTTGATTAAATAAAAATGAAAATTTTACCTTGAAATTCACGGTGTTACATAACTCACTTAAGGGACCATGGGAGCACTAGATCTAGCCACAAAAGGGCTCCATAAACCCTAAATCAACATGAACATCACCTCAACAGAAAATGGTTCGAAAATAATACCTCAAATGTGATGTTCTGGACCTCAAATCTTCAAGAACTTGTTCCTCTTGCTTCCTCTTGGCTAAAACTTCCTTTCCCTTGCTAGAAAACACCTCCAAGGTTGATAATGGATCCTTCTCTCACTCCAAACGCTCAAGTGCACTAGGGTTTCGCTCTGGGGGCTGGTGAGCACAAATGATGGCCATAAGGCCCTTTAAATAGGCCCCAAACCCGAGAAATTAGGGTTTCATTAAACAGCATTGACTCGCTGAGTCCACCAATGCGACTCGTCGAGTCCAGTCATTAATCCGGATGAGAAATCGCGTCTCTACTCGGCGAGTCTACGCACCAACTCGCCGAGTTCTTCCACAAAACTCAAAATAAAATGAATAAATATAATACCTGAAATTTCGGATGTTACAAAATCATCGAAGTTAGCCTGACTTAGTCGGAGAAGCACTAAGTGGGACACGGTATTAACTAGTCTAAAAGAGTTATCCCGTGACAATCGGCTCCCCATCGCCTATATCTCTTATCTTGCGGTGGTAAAATTCAGAAAACCTTAGTGTCCATCCTTCAAGTGTCTGTCATCATCACCGTACACCACTGTCTTTGCTTCATCCTCTCACTGACACCACACCACCTTTTCATATTTCCCATCTCTCTTAGCAGACAGTGACCAACACCACTCACCACTGCTGCCATCACTATCTATGTAGTCACCATAATCTCATGTCTAACACCACTCACACTCAGCATCACCTTCACCATAACTCACCGCTTTATATTGTTTCCACCGTTGCAACCTCTACTTACAAAACCACCATCAAATGCATTAGTACTCTGTTCTTCTTCTTCTTCGTTGACCACCGGTTTAGATCTACGGTATGTTCTTATAGATGAGCCCTAAATCTATGTGGATTCAAGCTTCTGGTTTTAATTTTAAATTCTTTTGCATAACAACAAACATACCCTAAACTGATGGATTTGATCCCCTAAATTCATTTAGGTTATTTCTCTCTCTACCTCATACTCAATTTCAGTTGTTCAAGTTATTCGTATAATTTGATTATGTACACTACCTTTATTACGTACAATCCAAATTTCTAACATATGAATGGGATAAATTATTTTAGTTATTGTTCTCTTTGTGCAAATCTGAGATATATACGAAGGAGAGAAAGAAAAACGAGGAAGAAGGTCGTTTTCTTTATTCATGTACGATACATTGCATGGGTTCGACTTCTACACAATTTCAACCTCTTGTTTTGCAGTTTCATTTGATTTTTGTTAGTTTATTTCTTCCTTTTCATAAATTTCCTGTATCATTTTGTGTTTCTAATTTATATCATTTTTTGCATCATTTTGTGTTCCATGGCGTTCTACATTTACTGGTGTATACATGAAATGATTTTTACTGGGTTTTCTCATCTGACAATTCATATGAAGATGAAACCTAATAAATTGTAATGTTTTGGTTATTGTTGGATATGTGGTTTAATTTTGTTGTGGGTCTCCATGCTTATGAAATCGAGTCCTGATTACATAGTATTCTGATAGTGGGAGTACCTTTTTCATATTAGATTGTTTGTATCTCAATAGAATTGACATGAATCCTAGATTTGAATGTACTTTTTGGTTCAAGAATCATACCAGTCTCTTGAAACGCTAAAGGATTTATTAAAACATCACCTTTTTTAGGTAAATCACCAATGGAAGGTACAAGAGTGTGATGGATAAAGTGGTTTCTTGAACACATGGGATCCAATGTCAATAGCTTCATTTTTCAATATGAGTTGTTATGATGTGACCTACTTTCTAATACTTAATCATTCCACCTTTTTGATTGGTTGTTTTATGATTTCCTCACTGCCCCCCCCCCCATTCTGCCTTTTGCTAATGTAAACTGCCATTAATGGCTTGAAATTGGCAATTGTTGACATATATTGTCACACCCCCGAACCGTCAGAAAAACAACGACGAAAACGTCCGGGGGCGGGTGATGTCATACGTAGTATCACAACAATCGTATCATAGCAATCAAAGTAAACACAACCATTACATTACAATATGAGTATTTATTTATATATGTTTTGAAAAAATAGTTTGTACATAGCAGTATATAGCAAAAGATAAAGACGAGACTCCAAAAATGCTCCGTCTTCTCCAAAAGCTGGCTAGCTAGTTATCTATCGTTGCACTGAGAATACAAGCGGTTTTGAAAACATATCAGCATAAAGCTGGTGAGTTCATAAGCATGTTTTTGTGTACTGAAAACTAGTCACTGAGTTTGTATAAATGTTTTATTTCAATTATAAGTAAATATCGTTTGTATCGAAAACCGTCGTTACCAAGTTATGAAATATGTATGCATGTTTCCAAGAAAATCCAATATTTTCTAACATGTTTTGTTGATTCCTGTATGAAAAGTACGTTCTGTTTGAAAACCCTGGCTACCACCAGTATGAAAAGTAAGTGTTGTTCGAAAACCCTGACTACCACCAGTATGTAATGTATGATCGTTTGGAAACCCTAGTTACCACCAGTATGTATAGTAGTTTTATTACTTAATATAAAACTATAGAAGAAAGGAATCATGTAAACAAAAGTTAGTTTATACTTATTATGAATCGTATAACCATGCTAATATGACTTGTGACCTCCTTGACGTTCTTCAGGCGTCGTACGATTACAAAATTTGTCACCCCAGGCGTGCCCGCCTAACTGTAGCTAACGGTTCAGGTGAGGGATTGTCGGTCCCGAATAGATCTATTCCCAAATTCCATGCTCTCCCTCCAGGAGACTCTGGTTATACTATCAGTGAGGATTTATTGGTACCCCGAGGGGCAAAAACGAAGATAGTCTCACAATCCTGTATTAACTAGTTTACGTGTTGTTCGGTTGTTCTCAAGTTCGAATTCGTTTGTAACGGGGTAGAGTATAAATAATTATACATAAAAATAATTATTTAGCATGATACTCTAATTTTGTATTCGTAGTAATGGATGAACTAAATCTGACATAGTTTATATGTTTGACTTTTGAATCTGTAAGACTGGTAATGAATCCCAAACTATACCTATTATAGTTTGATTGGTTGTTACGTTCGTGTATGGTTTTGAAAACTATGCAATTACGATTAGGAAACATCCTTTATGCTCCACATATTACAAAAGGGATAATTGTATCTAAATGTTTGATATAAAACAGTTGTAATTACATCAATTTTTAAGTTATGAAAAACTTTATGATTAGCTTGTATCCCCCCCCCCTTGAAAACATGAAAACTCAGAAAAGTGTAGGGGTATGAACTCACAATTTATTGTAGGATCCGAATGTCCGATTGGTTATGAGTGTCGAGTGTCAACCGATGTTTTGTACGCGTGTGGACCCTATTAACGTATATCACACATATATGTATTAGATTGAGTATTCCATGATAACCATGATGGAAAACCACCCTAAGGACTTGGAATCACTAGAACTAACTGTTTTATGTCCCATACTTAGTGATCTTGCAAGTTTAAGGCCAAATATGAGCATTAGAGTGGGTGTATGGCCATAAAGGTGAGTGTGCGGCCAGACTGTGTGTGCGGCTGCACACAGGAGTGTGCGGCCGCACACTCCTCATTTGTGCTCGAAATGTCGATTTTTGAGGTGTTCAGGTGCTAAAACCAAGTCCAACTAGTAAATGGAGGCCAAACTCTTCACTTTAGAGAGTTTTGGTGTGTGTGTGGCCACCTTATGAAGGTGTGCGGCTGCACTCCTTCAAAGGATGAAGAACACGAAGAACATGAAGAGTTTCAGGCTTAGATTTAGGTGTTTTACCTGTATAACAAGCTAGATGGTGGAGTTCTTCACGTTTTTGAGGCCCTTAGAGTGTTCTTGGATAAGATTTTTAGAGAGAGAAAGTAGAGTGTAGCCAAAAGAAGAAAAAGTGAATGAAGGGGGGGTCTCCTCCAATATATAGGGTCGGGTGTGAGGCTGGGGGGGGGGGTGCGGCCGCACACACCTTCATTGGTGTGTTTGGCCCGATTTTGCGATGCTACACACTTTCTAATCCTTCTTAAGACTCATTTCTAGGTTATACTAAGCCTAGAGCACTCATATGGACCCACAATTTCATTAAAAGATGATAGATTCGAGTTTAATATTGATATACAGATCAATTGCACAGGATAAAAGTTTCGGGTTGTCACATATATCTCAAAAGATTGATTCTACATGAGTTGAAGTTCTAATCAAGTCTATACATTTATTAGGAATGTCTCACAACATAGTGCTCATTTGAATTGTATTATCCTAATTCACTAATATAATATATCACTTTTTGGTATAGATTCTACCAAAAGTCTTACTTTTGGTGAACAAGAGGTACTACTCTATAAACAATAAAATATTATAGATGAGAGGCAAGTTTGACATTGATTCGCCTCAATCTTTATTATTGGTATTCATTCATTGTTTGATTCATTTAGTCTTCCTGGAGGTTTGTTATTCTGTTTTTTTAACCAATATATGTCCATTTGCAATCATTATTAATTTATAGGATGCAAATGGTTATAATTTGTGGTAGATGTCAACTTGATTTGCTTTACATCTTAACAAATGTATTAATCGATACTCTTAAGTCTTGAAGTTAATATATATACACATTATTTTGTTTTATAATATTAACTTATTTTTGTAAGTAATCTATTTTCTTTTACATGTTTGTTAGGTTGAGAATGGAATGCCACATAGTATTTTTAAATTTGACTTGGTTGTTGGAGGGACTTGGTTAAAAGGGGGTTATTTTTGGTTGTTTTATTGTGTAATTCAATAAATTCATTGTTTTGCATATTACCTGGACCTGTACAATCAGAAAATATATGTTAATTGTCAAAAGTTCCATTAATTTGACGTATAATTTAGATTTTTGTTTGTAGTTGGTTTGTAGAAGATGAAAAAAAATGTGGATATCGTCTTAAGAATAATAAAAGGTAATAATTTTTTCTAAATGTGGATGTTAATATTCTCTAAGGATCATCTATTTTGGTTTAGAGATATGAAAATATATTCAAAGTGGAATGTAAGAGCTTTCAAATTAAAAATAATGCATAATAAACAATGAAAATTGTTGTTTTTATTAGAATATATAATGCAAACATAAAAAAGATAAAGTGAACAAGAACCATATTTCATTTTAATCTCATAAGGATCTTTGGTGAAAATAAAACAAAATAATAATAATAATAATAATAATAATAATAATAATAATAATAATAATTTGTAGTAAATTTTCGTTTTGATGCTTTTAATTACCATTAAAATAAAAAAAAGACTAATAAATGTAGTAATAGTAATATTTTGTTGGTTATCTTATACTAAGATGATAAAATTCAAACATTTATCACTATTTAAGAATTTTTTGCTGATTAATTTTATTTATAATATCTCAACGAATAGGGATGTCAAAAAGTCCCGTGGAACCCCGATCCTGTGGGGGCCCCGTCCCGTTTGGGGGGATTTGTTGAAAAAAATCAGGGACAGGGGCGGGGGCAAGGTTAACCCCCGTTTGAATTTTGGGGGCGGGGGCGGGGGATGGTAGTCCCGTCCCGAAACCCTCGTGGGGGCCCCGTTAATAAATTATATAAATTGACATATATTAATTATATAAGTATAAATAAAAATGATTTTTACGTACAAAAATTCAACAAAAAATATGTTTTTAAGTTGTTTGTACCATGTAAAATTATGTTATAAATATGTATTTGTTATCCAAAAAATAGTTTCTTTTAGCCCAAACAAGAACTTAATTTAGCCCAAATAAGTTAGCCCAAAATCAATCGGGGGCGGGGGAACGGGGGCGGGGGTGGGGGTCAAAAGGGGAATTCGGGGGCGGGGGAACGAGAAAATTTTGGGGGCGGGGGCGGGGGATGCAATCCCCGTCCCGTTTGGCCCCGTTGACATTCCTATCAACGAAACACATGTAATATTCAAAAGATATTATATCACAAGAATATCTACATAAATAGATGGAAATGACACAACATCTTTAATAATCTATGCTTCAAAACAACATTTTGAGTTCTCAAATGTAGTGGCGATTCATGTTCCGTTGCATAATTGAATTGAAACTATCTTTTAAAGATGAATCGTCTGACAATTAAATTAAACTGAAATACGGCCACATTTTCAAATACTCGAACCAAATCTCCACAACATAATCACATGACTTTATGCCATGACACTTTCTTACCCTTATAAACCGAAAATCAAAATTGGTTCCAAAATCGTAATTGGTGTAACAGGATTCGGTTCCAACATTTCAAAAACTGCTAATGCAATATATATATATATATATATATATATATATATATATATATATATATTCAAAAAATAATAATTAACATGTTTCATTCTAAGTTGGATCCATAGATACAAGATTCACATGCAAATATTAAAAAGAATATCATCTATACTTTAATCCATAGATAGCGATTTATCATTGTGCTGGATAATAAATATTATTTGCCAAGGTATATTCCCTCTTTGTCTATTTGATAGTATCTTATTCAAAATTGAATACAAAATAGTTTCCAATTAGACATAGTTTTTCTATAACTATTCATGATATTTTTCGATTCAATGCATTTTTTTGAATATGTTATTTTTTCGAAAGATACAATTACTTAAAAGAAAACTATCTACCGTCTAACACGAAAACTAATTTATGATCTTTCATACAAATTGCCGATACAATTACATGTTTTCAAAATAAAAATAAAAATCACAATGAAACTATTCACTAAAAAGAATTAATTGCCGCCCGCCGTTTTGCGCAGGAAACTATTTTTTTTATATATATATATATATATATATATATATATATATATATATTATAAAAGAACAAAATTTTATCATTTAACATGATAGTATATATATATATATATATTATAAAAGAACAAAATTTTATCATTTAATAGTGAACAAACGCAAAAACAAAACCAAACCACATTATACGATTAAAAAAAAAAATAGGGAACTAACAGATTACGTTAAACCACATCGTGTAATTTAAAGTTTATTGCCCGGCCCACGAAGGCCCATTTCCAGCCCTAAAATCATGCCTACATAATAAAATCACAAAGTCACAAATACGTTGCTTCGCGTATGCCCTTGCCTCTTGCTGAAGAGAAACATCCCTCTTCTGTGTTTTTGAAATTAGTCGGAAGAAATGGGAGGCAGAGGGAGGTCTAGAAGAACTCAAAGAAAGCATTTTCGTGATGGCAGAGAAAATGTCTGGAAAACCAAGAAATCTGATTCTCAAGAAGCTGATGGAAGCAACAACGAAAACGATTCCAATGGAAACAACACTAACAAACCCACTCACTGGCAGCCATTTGCTATTGAGAACGCTGCTTTTGATGAGTACTACAAGGTACTTATTCGTTAGTTATAATACAAGGTAGTGGATTCTTCAGTGCATGTTGCATCATCTAAAAATGAATTTTGTAGGAGCAAGGGGTGGTGCGTCCGGAGGAGTGGGGCTCTTTCATCGAGTGTCTAAGGAAGCCACTTCCTGCTGCTTTTAGGATCAATTCTAGGTAAATTTGTGCTTTGGATTCGTATTCATTCGTAGTCTTTGTTTTACTGAAGTAGTCTTTGGTTCGTGAAATTGAATAATGCCTGTCGTATGCGGAAAAGAACTGTTGTCGCTTCAATGACAAGTTTTCTCCATTAGAGGCCAAAAATTAGACATCATTTTAATTGAAACTGCATCCTATTGCTGCTATGGGCATTCTAATTGAAACTGCAATAGCTGCTACTAGAGGGATGCAGGTATAGTGGGGGTGCAACTACTTGCTATTTCATGGTATTGGTAATTGGTTATTGTATTACAAACTCACTGTTAGATATATTTATTTACCAAAGGCCTAGTGGTATGGTCAGATGTCCTCTCCCCAAGAGGTTGAGTTGTCTGGGACATAGATGGAATTTAGGAGTATGAAATTTTCATGGGAACTTGGGAAGGTAGAAATAGATGATAAATAGTAAATAATCTATCACCATGTCAATATATGTTTAGACAAGTAGTGGTCCATGGCATATGTGAAAAGTACTTGTGCAAAATAAAAACTAAAACAAGGTTAATTGAAGAGAGGGTAATCTTACAATTGGCATTCTTTTTCTCAAGTTGTTGATCTTGGTGTGGAAAGCCAACTAAAGAATTCCACTTCCCTCCTTAAGCCATAAACTATACACCATACACCATAACCCCTAAGGCTCTTTGTGTTTTTTATGAGACTACTGTTTATCTTGATGATTTCTACTTATAACATCTCTTACAAAATTTTGCAGTAGCCAGTTCTGTACAGATCTCAGGTCACAGCTGGAAGATGAGTTTATGAAAGCTCTTCTGGCAGAGGTGCATTTCAATTTGCTATATTATTACCTTTTCAAAAGCATGTAATGTTGATTTTTTACTCTTGAGGAAATAGTTGTTTTTTGAATCGTTTGCATCACTTTTTAAAAATCTGTCAGGGTACAGATGGGAATGAATCAGAGGGCATAAAACCATTGCCTTGGTATCCCAATAATTTTGCTTGGATGTCAAGTTTTTCAAGGATGCAGCTGAGAAAGAACAAGAATCTTGAGAGGTGATTGAGTAATAAATGTACTTATTGCTCTCAACTTGTCAATCTTGAGAAAGAAACGATTAAATTAACAGTTACTGCAGCATTGCTTTACATTAGTTTGAGTCACCTATCAAGAGTTGCAGATCCTTATGTAGTGTTTGGTATGAGGGAATCGAATGAACAAAAGCTGTTTGTTTTGCTTGTTTGTTGGAATATTGGAATGGACCATTATTGATGCCCTCCGTTTTGCTAATTGTTATGCCTTAGACCAACTCCCATGGAACACTAAAACACCATTTTAGAGACCAAAAAAGTGGCTATTTCATTCCTACTAACCTCTAAAAATCACCAATTTAGTGTGTGGGATAGCTTCACAAACAAATATGTAGGCCTATATACATGGGCCCATGGCCACTAAAAATCACCATTTTAGTGTCTTGACATTGGAGTCGATCTCAGGCCCTTCTAATGTCCTTTAGATTATCATATCAATAGGTTTTCATATTTTGAAAGAATCTTTAAACGTGCTTCTTGCTCGTATTTTCTTACCATTCCATGTTTTTGAATCAACCTTTCAGGTTTCATGAGTTCTTAAAGCAAGAAAATGAAATCGGAAACATTACAAGACAGGAGGCTGTTAGCATGGTGCACAAACTTTGATTCTATAATCCAACTTTTGTTAGTGCAATATGATGCTGTGCAGTTTTTGTAATCTAATATTGATTTGCACTCACACAGGTACCTCCATTGTTCCTGGATGTACACCGAGACCATTTTGTTCTTGACAGTAAGTTATTGTCCTTAAAACCAGTGCAAGAGTTTAGTTTTTCTCCAAAAAAGTATCATCACATATGCATGTATAAATAAACTTCTTATATCATATGCTTTTGAAATAGTACTGAATGGAAGAAACAGCAACATACTTTGATTTACTTTTCATTTTGTTCCATCATTGTATCTGTATGTATCATAATAATGATAGCGTTGTAGTTCCATTTGTTTTTTATTAGGAGATTAAATAATTGATTGATTTTGTGCAGTGTGTGCAGCTCCGGGCTCAAAAACTTTTCAATTACTTGAAATGATACACCAGGAATCAGAAGTGGGAGCATTACCAAATGGAATGGTTATATTTCTGTCTCTTCAATTTCAATACCAAACTATCTTTTTTTTTAAAATGTTTGTATATGGAAAAGGGTATGATTATGAAAGTGAATGATTTTTGATGGGTTCATTAGGTTATAGCAAATGATGTGGATGTACAACGATGCAATCTTCTTATTCACCAAACAAAGAGAATGTGCACTTCTAACTTGGCTGTGACGAATCACGAAGCACAACATTTCCCGAGTTGTCGCTGGAAAAAGAATAATACCACAAATGGTTCTGATTTGGGGGGTATGAGTATGACTGAACTTTTATTTGATCGTGTGCTGTGTGATGTTCCATGCAGTGGAGATGGTACTCTCCGTAAGGCCCCTGATATTTGGAAAAAATGGTAAATTCCTTTTCTACCCCTATGTTACTTGGGGCATTAAGTCCTTCCTGTAGAGTGGCTGAATGGGTAATTATGTCGGTCTGGATAAAATGTTACCAACAAGACTAAATGCCCATTTTACCCTTACTTTCTAATGAATCTTTTTAACAATATTCATTAAGTTTGAAGGGAAAATAGGTCATTATTATGTCCAACAGATTAAACAGAGCTGTTGAGATTAAGTCAATTGTGTCTGAGATTAAGACTGTATTTATTGCATTGGACTGAAACAGTCTGATGTGATTGTGAGTTGTGACAAATTTAATGAAAGGATATCTGATTGCCTTGTATTTCTTTGTGAAATGCAGGAGTGTGGGGATGGCCAATGGTGTCCATTGTCTACAACTTCAGATAGCCATGCGAGGTTTGTTATAAGTTATTAATAGTTGTTATATACTAAAATAAGCAGACACAGACCTTTATATGTTATAATGGGGTTGTAAGTGAGTGGATCTGAATTCTTTTTCTTTCCAAGAAAAGAATAGTAACAAAACCTTTCTCCTCCTGATCTTTTCAGGTTTGGCATTGCTTAAAACTGGTGGAAGAATGGTTTACTCAACATGCTCTATGAATCCAGTTGAAAACGAGGCCGTAGTGTCTGAGGTATATTTAACAAGTGTGTTTCTTAGAAGACCCATTTAGGTTATTAGGCGAAATTAAGCTTATAATATGAGAAAAGGGAAAAAATTAACTCTTGTGTTAGGGTTCTTCTCATAGTCTCATTTATTGACATCTACTATGTGCCTTCATTCATGTTCTCAAGTCTCCACCCTCTTCTCTTATCTTCCATGAGTGTGTGTGTGTGATGTTATTATCATGGACATGGACACTAAATCCATATTGGTTTGTGTATTTCAGATATTACGAAAGTGCGGAGGCTCTGTTGAGCTTGTTGATGTATCTTCGGAACTCCCTCAGCTTGTTCGCAGACCAGGTCTTAAGACTTGGAAGGTTTGTCTCCACTTTTTTTTTTTTTTTTTTTTTTTTTTTTTTTACACCAAAATTTATTTATAAAATAAGATATGACCAAGTGTGTTTGGGGGTTACAGTTGATCCAACTTGTGCAATCATTGAGTTTCCATCATTACAACTTTTATGTACATAAACAAACGGCAATTGCAGCCTACTTTAATCCTTTACTAGCAATTTACTTACCCATACGAACACCCAACTGAAAAAATGCTTTCTCATAAAAGCAACATGCCTGCATTTCTTTACCAAACTACCAATATGAAAAACAATACTTGTAAACATTTTATCAGTTTTAGGTTATATATATATATATATGTTGCAATTATTGGTAAAATAATATAAGTATGTTGCTATTATTGGTAAAATAATATAAGTATGTTGCTGTTTCTTTTATTTAAGTATATGTAGGTTGCTATTACTGATTTGAATCGGCGTTTTTTAAATTTTTTTTTATTGGGAATGGAAATGCAGGTTCGAGACAAAGGCACGTGGTTAGGTTCTCATAAAGATGCATGCAAATATGGAAGATCTGGGATTGTTCCTAGCATGTTTCCTTCTGGCCAACCCCATGTTGACACATCATCTGATGAAAACGGGGATAATAATAATGATGATGTTTTGGTGACCGAAGTTTCATCTCTTCCTTTAGAGTGTTGCATGCGCATTGTCCCTCATGACCAGAACACTGGAGCCTTTTTTATTGCTGTTTTGCACAAAATATCTCCTTTGCCAGGTCATTTCTATAATCCCTTCACTTTCCAACATTTAATAATCCAAGTTGGAATGGAATCAAAACCTCATGTTTGTTTTCTAGTGGTTCCTTCAGTTTTTAATCCCATGTGGGAGGGGTTTTATTTTTCTGTAAATTATTATTATTATTCTTTACATCAATCATCTTTAGTAAAGAACTTCAAAACTTTAGTTTATATTTTCTCTTATCTTATTAAAAATACAACCAATGTTTTTTTATTCATAATTCTATTTCTAAATGTCATGGTCTTCATTTTTTTTAAAAAAAGTGATAAATAAACCTTTTGACTATCCAAAATACATATGTAATAATAAATATATGTCAAATGAAATTTAAATATATTATATGTAATTTATTTAGCGACTTCACCTAGTTTTATCAAATATAATTTCATTTAAATTTCTATTCGTACATAGAATCATTATAGAAGACTTGCTCCATACCATTCATTCATTCCATTATTTTCTGATTCCATTCCATCATGTGCAGTCATACAAACAAAATCAAGCAAACATTCCCGGCAGCCTCAATCCGATAGTGATGAAAAAACGAAACAACCAGAAGATGACAAGGCAATGAATGTAGATGTGAAAAATGAAGAATCCGATAGTGATGAAGCGACTAACCCAAGCAAAAAACTCAAAGGAACCGAGCCTGAGAAAACCGAAACCCTAAATAACCCAAAATCTCGTGCAGAAAAGGCTAATGACAAGAGAAAATTGCAAATTCAAGGCAAGTGGTTTGGGGTTGACCCTGTTGTTTTCTTTAAAGATGATGCTATTCTCGCTAATATCAAGGAATTTTACGGAATTCCTGAATCCTTTTCCTTCACTCATCGGCTTATCACACGAAATAGTGATACAAATCATGTGAAGAGAATTTACTATGTATCCGAATCTGTGAAGAATGTTGTTGAACTCAATTTCTTAGCTGGCGAGCAACTCAAGATAACTTCAATTGGTTTGAAGATGTTTGTAAGTTGTTTTTGGCCTTTTTTAAGCTCAACATAGACTGCTTTTGTTACACGGGATTGGATTGGACTAGACAAAACTTTTTAGGGCTGTTTTTGACAAGGCTGGCCTTTCTGGGTTGGACAAAAAATTGCAATTATTGTAACATTGACATCAGCCTTGCTTCCGGTCTCACTACAATCTGTTTGCAGATTCCAATGTAACTGAAATTCGAGATTCCATTCCACACTATTATGGTATATGGTATGTTTGATTGCTGAATGGATGGGACAGACTTCAATACCACCTGAATCCTTCAAATTCCTTTTTTGATGGGAGATCCTTATTTTCCTAGGAGAGGATGGAAGGAATTTAATTTGATTCTTCATTTTTCTTTTAAAAGACCAAAATGCCCTTTTATATATGTATATGTACGCATATGCATATATATATACACACACAGAGCAAACCAAAGATGTGTAAACAAACACATGACAAAAATTTAATTTTTGGGCTTATTATTCAGGAAAGGCAAACATCAAGAGAAGGCACTTCCTCACCTTGTGTATTCAGAATATCTTCAGAAGGGTTGCCATTGCTTCTTCCACACATGACCAAACAGATTACTTCTTCACCTGCTGTAGATTTCAAGCATTTACTGCAATACAAATCCATCAAATTCCCTGATATTGTCGATGATCGATTTCGTGAAAAAGTTGCAGCCCTTGCTTTGGGCTGTTGTGTGGTGGTCCTCAACAAAGGTTTGTTCTGCAAATGTTTTTTTTTTTTTTTTTTTTTTTTTTTTTTTTTTTTTTTTTTTTTACTTAAATGTATAATGGGGATGAAAAGTATATAACTTTTTCCAAAATTGCTCTCATGTTGCATGCCTTGCTGTTTATTTTTGGTTAAATCTGATTATGACATTGTACTGTAAAAAATCTACCCAATTAAACCATTGTCATCCGAACACAAAGCAATTTTCAGTTGGGTAGTATATTCAAAGTATTAATAAGGAAAAAAAGTAAAAGTACAGTGTTATAGTTAATTACAGTTTTTTCAAAGTACAGTGTCTTGATAAGAAAAAAAATGGGAATACAGCGTCGTAATAGAAATACATGAAGTAATGATACTATAACAAACATTGTAGTTTGAAAAGTCCACCCAATTATAGCAGTGCCATCCAATTACAAAGCCATTCTCATTGCTGTATTGGGTAGAATGTAGATCTTTCAAAGTACAATATCATAATAAGAAAAAACTGAAAGCAGATTTTGCTATAATAATTGATCCGATTTTTTCGAATAGGAAAAAAAATGCTTTAAAAAAATCATGAAGGAATGATGCTATGATAAACATTGCAGTGAGAAAAATCTACCTAATTATCCAAATACAAAGCAATTCTTCACAGCTATATTGAGTTTGGTATAGATTGTTCAAAGTACAATACCCTACTATGAAAAGGAAGTTTAAAAGCACAAACTTGTATAATTAATAAGAAATAAATGAAAGTACGTTGCTATTTCTTGCTTTTAGCTTTTTTTTTTGCATGGCAGGTAACGAAAATGAAGGCGAAGGCGTATCGGATCGGCCTAAAGTGGATAAGTCGACAATTGCGATTGGTTGTTGGAAAGGACGGTCGAGTTTATCAGTAATGGTGACAGCTGTAGACTGTCAGGAATTGTTGGAAAGGTTATTGATTCGGTTTGAGACCCAAAAGGAATCTTTGGCTGAAGATGCAATAAAAGTTAAGGAAACCGAAACAGTTGGTTGAAGTTGAAGTTGAACTAAAAAAATGTAGGATCAGGATCAGTTATGTTGGTAATGCTATTAAGCTAAACATTTTTAAACTATTTATTCCAACGACTGAAATGCAAAAAGCAGAAGCACGACATTTTTGATTGTTTCACCAGAAATAATTACACTGCTTCATATAGGTGATATAAGTTGTGCATTTTTTACCAATGGTAAAAGGTTGCTATCTTAGGCGCCACATCAACTTTTACGTTTCTTACAAAATTTACCTGCTGCTAGGGTGTGATAATGGCTTTACCTATGAACTTTATTATTATTATTATTATTATTATTATTATTATTATAATAATAATAATAATAATAATAATAATAATAATAATAATAATAATAATAAAGTTATAAAAGAGTTATATATATAGAATTAATTTCTAGATGAATATAGAATTATAAAATTAAATAATGGAATAAAGTGACAAGGTGGTGGCTACTTTGTCTAGAAGGTCCGACCCCATATCCTTTGGATTTTAGAATCTGGATTCACAAAATATGCAATACTGGATTCATAAAGCCCTCCAATAGACTTACACCGGCGGTAATCTACCGCTGGTAAAAAAAATCGGTGGGGATGTTCACTGCTTGTAAAACGTGCCACGTTTGATTTTTGATTACTGTCGATAAGCTTGTTACAACACCCCACAGCTAAGGCTGGAGGGAGTCATCCCTCTCAACCCATTTAACCCGCCACATCACCTTTTTTTTTTTTTTTTTATTATTATTATTATTATTATCTTTCTTAACCTACATGTAACATGGAAATTTTATTTTTTTCAACTTATTTAATCTATTTTCTACATCATTTATTTTTATTTAATTAAATTAAAAAAATATAAAATAAAATATAACAAACATCTTTTTCATTTAAAATAAGAATTTGCTAATTAAAAAAAATCTAAAATAATATTAAAGTTTATACAAACTTATATTGTATAAACTTTAATAGTGTCAATAAATTTGAATGCAAACGTATAAAGTTTTTACGAAATTTGAATGAAAAAAATAAAATAGTAATAATAATAAAATCTAGGTTGAAAACAAACGATGATGCACGCATTAAAGTAAGTGGGCCTCTCCGAACCCGATTCTATACTTTAAACTAATGAACCCACCGAACCCTTTCAAGATGGAATGGTTAACCGGCGGTCCTGTCGGTACTCCCCTTTCAAGCCGCCACGGTACCCTCCATCCTAAGGGATGAGAGAGTCATTCCCTCCCAACCCACTGAACCTACTGTCACATTAATTTTTCTTTTTTATTTTTTTCATCATTTCCCAACCTACTACATACGGAAACCCTATCTTTTTTCAACCTACTGTCACATTAATTTTTCTCTTTTATTTTTTTTCATCATTTCCCAACCTACAACACACAGAAACCCTATCTTTTTTCAACACACTTAACCCATTCAACTAAAAAAAAAATACAAAACAATCAAAGTAAAATCTTAATTAGCAACAGAGTTACCGCCGTAACCATATTTGGTAAATACTTGACCCGGTTATGCATGATCTTTTTGGGCTGCCTTCACCAATGCAACTTGAATGGAGAAATAAATAGAGAAAGAGGTTATTATGATTTATTAATATGTTATAAGAATAATATATTAAAGGAGAAATCATATTTGCGAAATTAATATTGGTCACTAATTAATTAGGAATTAATTTTGTGATCAAGTGTAATTAATTAAACTAGAGGGGCGGAATTGTAATTATGTGATAGTTGCAAAATAAGGCAATGATTATCCTTGGAGGAGGGTGGATGAATTCAAGGGATTGGATATCCTTGAAATCGTCCATATGATCCAAGAGATAAGGGTTATCAAAGCTTATCTTATGGTTGCTTGGTGGGCAAGTAACTGGATAAGGATAAGGACTGAAACCCTAATCCTAACCCTATATAAAGACCCTTAGGCCTTAAGAAATCGTCCCAATTGCTTCTAAGAGATCCCTAGGCCGATTTCTACCTCTCCCATTCTCTCTTTATAGCCTCTCCAATTGCTTGTGGTGTTTGTGAGCCATTAGAGGCACTACACTTGTGGTGTTTGCTTTCAAGACTTAGGGTTTGAAGATTTAAGTTGTTATTACAATATAACAACAAGAGGTATGTGATCTAACCTTATATGTGAATTTCGAAAATAGCAACATACTTTAGGGTTTTATTCATGTGTTCATAAAGTTGTATATCTAATAGTGAAAACATAGATCCAAATCTAGGGTTGCATGCACACATAGTATTGTTTGTATAAAACCCATCAGTGGTATCAAAGCCTTTGGTTAACTTGTTTTCAATTAGTATTATTTAATTGTATGAACTTGACAAATTAGGGTTTATTTCTATAAACCCTAGGAGGCTATAGATTTCGAGATTAGGGTTTCCTAACCCTAATTTGCAAAAATCTTGAAGCTTTTTTTTTTTGAATCCTTTCCTTTTAATTCAAGATTTCGAAATCTAGGGTTTGCAAACCCTTAGATTTCGAGATTTGCCTCCTTCCCCAAGATAAGATCCTAAATTTGAGGGATTTGGATAATCTCATATCTTGTAATTATCTCTTAATTGTTAAATATGGTAATTAAATATTTTGAATTATCCCCTCCCATTATTTTCGAAATTTAGAGGGATAAAAGGGTTTAGGATAATTTGATTTATTAATTGGTAATTATCCTTTAAGATTTAATAATCCCCTATGATTTAATAATTTGAATTAATAGTTTAATTGGAGATAATTATTAAATCAAGAGTTTTAATATTTAAAATTTTAATTTGAATGACATTAAATTTCGAAAATTTTAAATTGAAGATTAAAACCCTAGTATTTTGAAATGTTTAAAATACACCATATACTATTATATTATTACAAGCTTAAGAAATATATATGTATAAGTAAAATGTTAGTCTTACCGTTAGTAGGCCTCATTCATGTAGCCGATCTATAAGGTGGGTATAAGGTTGCTACCTATAAAATGACGCTTAATGGGTGTACACTCACACCCACCGCTTGCTTGACTGGTGGATGGTCGTTAGCCGAACGGGTAGGATAGGGCAATCCTCTCCTCATTAATAAGTATAATGAATATAAATAAAGTAACTAAATATTTTTTAAATTCCCAATCCTAGTTACTTTAGGCAAAAGTGAAATTGATGCAATCCCAAGAAATTACACTTTGCACCCTTTCTAAGAAGTTAGTGGAGCGTGTGTGGTTTACCGGCACACTAATTGGTTCTAAGCAAAGGTGGTAAAGGGTGATTCATTGTTTGTCATAGTTCGATGGAGCGTGTGTGGTTTACCGGCACATTAAATAGGTGATTGTAACAATGAAGGCACCATGTGGATTTGCATGGTTATTCACACCCACTTTGTGATCCTCGGCATCCCAGTCACAAACGAGAGGGGCATATCGAGATTTAAACATGCCATTGAAAATTTCAATGAATCTCCAAGAAAAACTAGGAATTCTCAATACATTTAAAACTTAAGCTTATGTTTTTCATGGTGAAGAATTAGTGAATCGTCATTCACTTACCTCCAAATTATTTGCGTGTTGGATTGGGGGTTTAATTAGGATTCAATTCTAATCAAACTTTGTCCTTTCTATTTGTAGATGTCTAACGCAAACAACGTTGCTGTTAGCTCATTCACGCTAATGAGCCTTTGTCAAAAAATGACTTTCGATGGATCGAACTTTAACGAATGGATAAGATACATTCGCACTATCGCGCGTTACAAGGACAAAGAGTATGTTCTCGATGAGAAGCTCGAGAAAATCAATCCTGAAACTGCTACTCCCGAAGAGATGGCTGTCTTTGAGACCCATGAGCGTGATGCAACGAAAGTTCATTGCATCATGATAGTCACAATGAACTCCGAATTCCAAAAGTCCTATGAGGACATGTATCCCTACGAGATGCATATAGACTTGATGGAGAGATATCACCAAAGCATGAGGCAAGAGCGCTATGAAATCATTACGAATATGATCACTGCTAAAATGGGAAGTGGAGAGTCTCTAACCGTGCACTTGCAAAAGATGCAAAGGTATGTTGATCGTCTTCGCAAGTTGAATGTCAACTTTGGGGAAGATTTGGCTATCGACATTGTTCTTCACTCCTTGCCCTCGTGCTATAACCAATTTAGGATGACCTACCACGTGAACAAGGAAGAGGTCACCCTAAGCAAACTCCAAGGGCTCCTAAGGACTGTTGAGAGCAACCTAAAGGACAAGTCTGTTGCACCAACTCCTAATCCACCCACTACTACTGTTTTGGCAATTGGGCAAAGAAGGGGCAAGAAGAGGAAGGCTCCGTCAAAGAGCCACCACAAGGGAAAGTCCCAAGATGGTTCCTCTTCTAGTGGGACCAAGGTTGATCCTGCTAAGCCCAACTCTAACCCAAAGGAGGCAGAGTGCCATCATTGCCACAAAATAGGGCATTGGAAGAGAAGCTGCCCGGGATATCTGCAAGCCATCGAGGATGGAAAGATCAAGCCATCTAATGCAGGTATATACACTATTAAATCTAATGATTCATCTCATGCTATTTCTTGGGTTCTTGATACAGGATGTGGTTACCACATTTGTTCTGATTTGCAGGGACTAAGAAGAAATAAGGATGTAGAGCATGGAAGGAGAGATCTAATCATGGGAAACAGAAGATCGTCGCCTGTCACCAAGATTGGAGTGTATTCTTTAGTGCTTAGTAATGGATTAGGTTTAGAATTAAATAATTGTTGCTGCTCGCCAGATATGGCAAGAAACATCTTCTTTTCATGGTTTGTTTAGACAAGGATTTAGATATTCATTTAATAATGAGAATGGTTCTATTTATGCTTACCTAAATGGTGTTTTATACTTTGAAGCAATGCCTTGTAATGGAATTTATGAAACTGTTATGGTTGTAGATAACCTAGGAAATGATGTGTTGTGTATGGATTCTTCCAATATTATGGATAAAGCATCTTTATGGCATTGTCGTCTTGGACATGTTAACACGAAGCGCATAGCCCAACTCCAAAAGGATGGAGTGTTGGAGTCATTCGACCTTAGGGAAGATGACACGTGCGAATCTTGTATCTTGGAAAGATGACCAAGTCACCCTTCACTGGCACTTGTGAGAGGGGTGAGGGTTTATTGGATCTCATACATACCGATGTATGTGGACCCTTTAGATCCACCACAAAGGTGGACACCGCTTCTATGTGACTTTCACCGATGATTATAGTAGATATGGGTATATTTACTTAATCAAGCACAAGTCGGAAACATTTGAAAAGTTCAAAGAATTCAAACAAGAAGTGGAGAATCAATTGGGCAAGAAAATCAAGATGCTTCGATCCGATCGAGGAGGAGAGTACCTAAGTCTTGAATTCCATGACTATCTCAAGGAATGCGGAATAGTTTCGCAATTGACGTCACCTAGGACACCACAATTGAATGGTGTGGCAGAAAGGCGTAATCGAACCCTGTTAGACATGGTTCGTTCTATGATGAGTCGTGCTTCACTACCTATCTCATTCTGGGGGTATGCCTTAGAGACTGCCGCTCATATCCTTAACTGAGTCCCTACAAAGAAGGTTGCCAAAACACCTCACGAGATGTGGATAGGGAAAACTCCCTCGTTGGCACATATCAAGGTTTGGGGATGTGAAGTTTTCGTAACACGAGATACTCACAACAAGCTCGAACCTCATAGTGAGCGATGTATTTTCATCGGCTATTCGCAGAGATCCTTTGGATATCTCTTCTAAAGACCGAGTGACAATGTTGTCTTCGTTGCGAGAAGAGGGGTTTTCTGAGAGCAAGAACTCATAAGCCAAGGAGATAGTGGGAGGAAAATCGATCTTGAAGAGATTCAAGAATTGACCGATGAAGGAACCTCTAACGCTGGTGCTCAACCCGAGGAGGAAACTCCGGTTGAACCAATTGACCAATCCTTACCTCTTAGACGTTCCGAAAGAGTTAGAGTTCAACCCCAGTTGTATGGTTTTCATATTACTACCGAAGGAGACACGTATATTAGTGATAGTACACTAGTAAATCTAGATGAACCTAACAACTATAAGGAAGCCATGGCAGGCCCGAAGTCTGCTAAATGGAAAGAGGCGATGGACAACGAGATTCAGTCCATGTATGACAACCAAGTTTGGAATTTGGTTGACAATGTGCCCGGACGTAGGACGGTTGGGTGCAAATGGATCTTCAAGAAGAAGACCGACATGGATGGGAATGTGAATACGTATAAAGCGCGATTGGTGGCGAAGGGCTTCACTCAAAATCCCAGAGTTGACTATGATGAAACCTTCTCACCAGTTGCCAAGATAAAATCTATTAGGGTGATGCTAGCCATTGCTGCATTTCATGATTATGAGATTTGGTAGATGGATTTCAAGACCGCTTTCCTTAATGGGAAGTTGGCTGAGGATGTTTACATGGCTCATCCATAGGGTTTTGTCGATACGAAGCATCCTAATAGAGTGTGCAAGCTTGAGAAGTCCATTTATGGACTCAAGCAAGCATCTCGCAGATGGAATCTTTGCTTTCATGAGAAATTCAAAGAGTTTGGATTTGTACGAAGCGAAGATGAATCATGTGTATATGTCAAGGCCAGTGGGAGTATAGTTAGCTTCCTCGTTTTGTATGTTCATGACATACTGCTCATAGGAAATGACATCCCGACTCTGCAGGAGGTTAAATCCTGGCTCGGGAAGTGATTCGCTATGAAGGACCTAGGAGAGGCTTCCTATATTTTGGGAATAAGGATAGTGAGAGAACGAAGTAAGAGACTAATAGGACTTAGTCAGAACACTTACTTGGATAAAGTACTAAAGTGTTTTAGTATGGAGAACTCAAAGAAGGGAGAACTACCGATACAAAGTAATGCCAAGTTGAGTAAGACTTAAAGTCCGAGTACCGAAACCGAGATAGCTGAGATGAGCTGAGTACCCTACGCTTCCGCAGTTGGCTCGATCATGTATGCTATGACTTGTACTCGACCTGATGTGGCCTTTGCCTTGAGCATGGTCAGTAGATATCAAGGGAACCCGAGCAAAGCTCATTGGATTGCGGTTAAGAATATCCTTAAGTACCTTCGGAGGACCAAGGAATGGTTTTTAGTCCTCGGAGGGAGTGATGACTTAAAGGTGTGAGGGTATAGTGACGCAAGTTTCCAGACCGACAAAGACAACTACTGTTCGTAGTCGGGCTGGATCTTTACCCTAAATCGAGGAGTAGTGACTTGGAAAAGTTCCAAGCAGGAAACTGTAGCTGATTCAACGTGTGAATCAAAGTACATCGTAGCGAGCGAAGCGTCAAAGGAGGCGATATGGTTGAAGAACTTCATTGGTGACCTTGGAGTTGTTCCTGCCATAAAAGAGCCCATGGAAATTTTCTGTGATAATGAAGGAGCGGTTGCCTTGACCAAGGAACCGAGGGATCATGGTAGATCTCGACATATCGACAGAAAGTATCATTTTATTAGACATTGAGTAGAAGAAGGACACCTCGTGGTTAAGAGGATACCATCAGAAGATAACCCAGCAATCCGCTTACGAAGGGACTGAGTAGGGTTAAGCACTTGTAGCACGCTAGGAGCATTGGGCTGAAGGATGATATTAGTTTAGATTAGATAGTTTTAGAAACATATAATGGATAAATGTAATTGACATTTGATGATTAAATAAAGGAGTATTGTTTATAAGTAAGGTTACTGTCTTGTGTTAATTGTTTAACTGTTGTTTCAAATTTGCATGTTTTGACTTCCTGAATAATTGAGTTATTAAGTATAATCGAATTATTCGAATGATCCACAATCGTTCATATGTTGGAAGTAAGTATGAATGAAGATTGTCACGAATTGGTATGTAGAGTGTCTAAAAGGTATTAGACATAGCAAAGGTTTGTTGCAACATTCATGAGTGCTTATGAACAAGTTTTGAGCATTGGAAAAAACCCGCGCTTGCTGGAATCATTTTATGGACTATAACAAAAAGTGATTGCAAGACGATAATATCAGATGGTCTTAAAACCAAGATATATGGTTTATTGTTTACTAACTGGTTGTACATTGATAATGCGAAACCGTATCAGTAAATTGATGTCATAAAACACATTGTTGTGTATAGTTGATTAATAAATAGTAAATGCATATAAGTCGAAGTTTATTTATTACTTCTATCCTAAGAGGGTAAAAGCGATATTACAGCCGCTCGATGATTTGATTTGACTTATGTGCCAGGCCCGGTCAGGACTGAATTGATGTGTTCAATTGAGTTCTATGTTAAATGAATCTGATATCGAGAAACTAAATGCTGGAAAATAAGTTCCATGAAATTGTCCGCACAATATCTAAACAGAGGACTGTATGATCCCTTATCTAAAGGACAGGTTACTGATAAGATTAGAGTATGACAATGTCTTTGAGAGCTACAATTGCTAATCGAGTTGTATGTTATATTTGTGGTTACTAGACTTATCCAAGTGGGAGACTGTTGGATTAGTGTCTAAGCCCGTAACCATATTTGGTAAATACTTGACCCGATTATGCATGGTCCTTTTGGGTTGCATTCACCAAAGCAACTTGAATGAAGAAATAAATAGAGAAAGAGGTTATTATGATTTATTAATATGTTATAAGCATAATATATTAAAGAACAAATCATATTTGTTTAATTAATATTGGTCACTAATTAATTAGGAATTAATTTTGTGATCAAGTGTAATTAATTAAACTAGAGGGGCTGAATTGTAATAATGTGATAGTTGCAAAATAAGGCAATGGTTATCCTTGGAGGAGGGTGGACGAATTCAAGGGATTAGATATCCTTGAAATCGTCCATATGGTCTAAGAGATAAGGGTTATCAAAGCTTATCTTATGGTTGCTTGGTGGGCAAGTAACTGGATAAGGATAAGGACTGAAACCCTAATCCTAACCCTATATAAAGACCCTTAGGCCTTAAGAAATCGTCCCAATTGCTTCTAAGAGATCCCTAGGCCGATTTCTACCTCTCCCATTCTCTCTTTATAGCCTCTCCAATTGCTTGTGGTGTTTGTGAGCCATTAGAGGCACTACACTTGTGGTGTTTGCTTTCAAGACTTAGGGTTTGAAGATTTAAGTTGTTATTACAATATAACAACAAGAGGTATGTGATCTAACCTTATATGTGAATTTCGAAAATAGCAACATACTTTAGGGTTTTATTCATGTGTTCATAAAGTTGTATATCTAATAGTGAAAACATAGATCCAAATCTAGGGTTGCATGCACACATAGGATTGTTTGTATAAAACCCATTTGGTACCACTCCCTTTTCAGTGGGATGTTTAATTGGTTTCACTAACTAACTTTATCATCTCTTTCTACTTTCTCTCTCTCATTTTCCCTTGTACCATGTGTTTTAAAACTTGTATCTTATTTGTTTTGTGATTTTTTTAATTGAGTGGGTTGAGAAAGATAAGATTTCCGTGTGTTTTGGGTTGGAAAAGATGAAGAAAAAAAAAGATAAAAATTGATATGACAGTGAGTTCAGTGGGTTGGGAGGGAATGACTCCCTCCTCCCTGAGAGATAAAATCTGTCGTCTGGTATGGGAAAAGACCAAAGTTACGGATATATATATATATATATATATATATATATATATATATATATATATATATATATATATATATATATATATATATATACATGTGTGAGATCCGCATACAACACATGTTGATTAAATAATAGTCAACTATCAAGGTGTAAACACTATATGTTTTTTAAAGCAAAATTTTAAAATAAATACAAACAAAATGATGAATAAGTAAATAATTCAATATATACGGCTGATAAAGTAATTCATACTCAAAAGTCATTACTTGATTATAATAACCTTTAAAAACAGACAAAATATGTGCAACTAACATTCAAGGAACTCACACAATTTGTTGAAACAACTTATGATGAATTCAACATACAATGTTAACGCGTACTAGTATAACAACCTCGCCCGAAGAAAATACTTAAACATTAATAAATTTAACAACAAAGCAACCACAAATACCCACAAATTTGTAAGAATTTCGAACACTGCTTTAGAAGGAATCGAAGACATACCAAACGTAACCTACTTTTGATCCAAAGTATGGTTTTGGCACTCGCTCTAAAGGAACAATTGAGAAGAAATTTTTCCGAATTAGGCAGAAGCACTTGGTTTATACCAATGTGCTTGAAAGAATGATCAGAAGAATGCCTAAGTCTTCAGCTCCTGAGGAAGTGAAGGTAAATTTTATGCAAACAATGCAATAGTGGATTGAAGTTCGGACTTGGCTGTTGAAGGTACATTTGTGTGCCTTTCAATATAATGAATAGTGATGAAGAAATGTCTAAGGTTACTTAGGGGGAGATTGATAGTGCATTGAAGTAACCTTAGACATTTCTTCATCACTATTCATTATACTGAAAGGAAAACAAATGTACCTTCAACAGCCAATTCCGAACTTCAATCCACTATTGCATCGCTTGCATAAAATTTACTTTCACTTCCTCAGGAGTTGAACACTTAGGCATTCTTCTGATCATTCTTTCAAGCACATTGGTGTAAACCAAGTGCTTCTGCCTAATTTCGAAAAATTTCTTCTAAATTGTTCCTTTAGAGCGAGTGCCAAAACCATACTTTGGATCAAAAGTAGGTTATGTTTGGCATGTCTTCGATGCACGCCTAAACCTAGATGTCGTAGTTGATAATCTAAATGCTTGAGTATTTATGGATTAGTAGTTTAGTATGTATAGTTAAGAGATTAGGACGAGATCTACGGCTAGAGGATCTTTGGATCAATAACATAGATCGACTTCCTAAAGATTAGAGCCTTAGATCAAGGAGCAATAAACACAGCTAAAAGCTTTCAAAGATCAACATATATACCAAACAACTTGGATATTAAGGGAAAAGCTCCATATATACATTACACTTTCACAAATTCCATTTTCACACATTTATAGTAACTATTTTTTAGTTTTTAAAGTAAAACCATATTCTCATGCTTCTTGCTTGATTGAGTAGCTATTTTTCAGTTTTTACAGTAAAACACATTATATAAATGTAGTTTATATGATTCAAAAAAAAATAATTATATATAATCAAAATGTATAAATTTAAAAATTTATAATCTAATTAGTTATTCATGTTTCTTTACAATATTTATTTTGAGTGTATCTATAAACGATTTGTTATTTCTGATTGTGTATATGCAAAGTCTATATTTGTTTTATAACTGAGTTTGAATGTGTATAATCAAAGTCTGTATTGTCTGTGTAATTCTATATGAATTGTTTGGTGGTTGCGTAAATTTTGGCTACACTTTTGATTGAGTATTATTTTATTTGTTCATGGCATTGGATTAAATGACGTTTATTTATAGTTTCATAAATTAAAAGATGATTATTCTTTTTGGACTATATTTAGTAAACGAGTATCCATCAGGTTCACCGTATATTACAATTAGTGTTTCACTCGAATCCGTTGGGGCAGGGGCGATGATGGGTATGTGGATTGGAGTTCGGGTATTTCAGTCCCAGCCAATATCAGCCAATATCCGCCCGAGTTTGCATCTATTAATGGACATAAGTCGGTGCTTGTCAATATGGCTCGTAGAGAAACGAGTTAATTTCAAAATGTGTAATGTTATATATATATATATATATATATATATATATATATATATATATATATATATATATATATATATATATATATATATATATAATCATTCTTTTAAAAAAACTATTGTCAAAAAGAAAAACAATTAGAAGGTTTTGCTTACAAAGTATCATTAAAGATGTTTAGTTTCATGATTATGACTTGCAAGTTTCGATTCAAACCTCAGTAATAAAAAAAATTCAACTTTAGGAATTTAACTCGATATTTATTTAATAGTTTTGATTTTAAAATCGACAATATTTTCTTTTACTAAAGTACAAATATGTGTTTTATAAAACCTCATTTTATTTTTGTACTAAACCTAAAATATAGGAATTCAAAATGGAATGTTACTATCTACATTAATATATATTAATTAGTATATTAGTAAATTAGTTCATACGAGGTGACATTTAGTAAGTGGAATTAGAATAAAAATAAAAATTAACACAAAAAATGATAAGTGGAAAAAAATAATTCTATAATTCCTAGAAAATAACATGTGTCAAATTCAATAAGAAGTTGACATTTGTTAAAAATGATATTTGTTTATTAGGGTAGATATACCATTTTTTAATTAGTGGGCCCATAAACCACATAACCTCCTCCTCTCTCCCCCCTCCACCCCAACCGATAATAAACCCTACACATTAGGATGCAAATTGTATAAATAGAAGCAATATCACAAATTTGTACAAAACTAGTGTTATATGTAAACCCTAATTCACCATGACTCTTGACATTTCATAGGCCCTTTGGATTAAGCCTTCATGGACTCTCATATAGGCTTAGTCCATCCCTAATCAACATGAATCATTAACCCAAACTATAAGTATTATTGATTTACCTAATCAGTCCCCGTAAATTTAATCAGTCTCTTTTGATCACTAAACTAATTCCAAATTAATTATTGATTAATACTAATTAAATAATATGATTTCTCAATTAATATATCATTCATATAATATATTAATAAATCACAAATAACCTCTTTCTCAATTATCCATCCTATCAAATTACTCCAGTGAAGGAAACTGAAAAGGACCATGCTACTATCGCGTCAAGTACATACCAATTATAGTTATGGACTTAGACACCTAATCCAACAATCTCCCACTTGGATAAGTCTAATAACTATAGTTGCCAATGTAACTTCAAAATCCGATTAACAATCGTAGCTCTCAAAAGCCGCTGCCGAACTCTGACCTAGTCAATGATGCATCCTTTAGATAAGGGATCATATAATCCTCTGTTTTTCAAGATATTGTGTGTACAAAGACATGGAATAAAGTCATACTCATTATCTGATAGTTTGTTTCCTGATTTATGATTTGTTTGACATAGAACTTAATTGAACATATCAATTGAGTCCTGACCGGGCGCGACACATAAGTCAAAAAAAATCATCAAGGGGCCCAAGATATCGCTTTTAATCCTCTTAGGATAAAAGAAATTGATAAACTTCGACTTATATGCTTGTACTAATTACTTGTTAAACTATGCACAACAACACGTTTTATAACATCAAGTTACTGCGTATTATCAATGCACAACCAACTCGTAATCAACAACTCATATATCTTGGTTTGAAGACTATATGATATTATCGTCTCACAATCACTCATGATAAATTCCATGAAGTGATTCATGTGAACGTGGGTTTAATCCAATACTCAAATCTTATTTCAGGAGCACTCATGAACGTTGTAGCGAACTTTTTCTATGTCTAAACACTTTAGACAATCTACAAGCCAAATCATGATAATCTTTCCTTATAACTTACTTCCAAAGTATGATTAACCATGGATAATTCGAATAATCATATTATTCTGGAAGTCAAAACATGCAAAAGTGAAACAATAGTAAACAGTTGACACAAGATAGCAACTTTATCCATAAATAAAAACTCTTTTATTTAATCATCAAATGTCAATTACATTTTATCTACTACAAGTTTCTAAATAGCTATCTAATCACTAAAAATAATATCCTCCTTCATCCCAATACTCCTAGCATGCTGCAAGTGCTTAACCCTACTTAGTCCCTTCGTAAGGGGATCTGCTGGGTTATCCTCGGACGATATCGTCATCACTACGAGGAGTCCCTCTTCTACTCGATGTCTTACGAAGTGATATTTTCTGTTGATGTGCTTGGATCTGCCATGATCCCTCGGTTCCTTGGTTAATGTCACACCCCAAACCAAGGATGGCGGAAACGTACGGGGGTGGAGGACTTCATGTATAGTATCATAACCACAATGACAATAGTAATTCAAGCAGACACAACCAACATATATATAATTGAAAGAGTTACATCATTGTATGAATTACATGTTTCCAAATCAATTACAATATGTTGACAAAATATGAAATGTTGATGCCTTAACGTCCCATCCTCAAAATGCACTTTGATACCTATTTAGTGATTTCCTAAGAATACAAGTTGTTTGAAAAATGTCAACACAAAGGTTGGTGAGTTCATAAGCTTTTGTTTTAAAACTTAATAAAAGTCTTTTTCTTGTAAATGTCATGTTTTTTCCAGGAAATCCGATATTTCCCTTAAAATGTGTAATGTAGTCTTATATCCAAAGAACGAAATGTATAAGTAACCTTTCTTACTTATAGAAAATAATGTAAGTTTAAATCGACATAAACGCGTTTGAATTCAATGAAATTCCCGTAAATTCTTATGTTTGTTAATACTTTCAGTGAGTTTATTATAACCATGCTATGACCTAGTTTGCCTGAAACGACGTTCTTCAGGCGTCGGAAATGTTTATGACATTTGTCACCCCAGACCTGCCGGTCTAACTATTGCATGCAGTTAAGGTGTGGGTTTGTCAAACCTAATATAGATCTATATACAACTATCACGCTCTCCTTGCAGGAGACTCTGGTTACAATACAAGACTTATTGGTAAATGCAAAGCGGATGTCTAACAAAGTCATTAATGAATTTACGTGTAATGTAATGAAAATCCCTTTTTGTATAAATGTACCCTTTTTGTATGAAAGTGTCACACCCCCAAACCGAGGATGGCGGAAACGTCCGGGGGTGGAGGACTTCATGTATAGCATCATAACCACAATTTTAATAGTAATTTAAGCAAACACAACCAACATATATATAATTGAAAAAGTTACATCACTTGTATGAATTACATGTTTCAAAATCAATTACAATATGTTGTCAAAATATGAAAAGTTTGACGCCTTAACGTCCCATCCTCAAAAGCACTTGATAACCTGATTAGTGTTTTCCTGTGAATACAAGTTGTTTGAAAAGTGTCAACACAAAGGTTGGTGAGTTCATAAGCTTTTATTAATAAACTTAGTAGAAGTATTTCACATGTAAATGTCGTGTTTGTTTCAGAAAAATCCGGTATTTCCCTTGAAATCCGAGAATGACCCGAATGATTCCAAAAAGTTACGGGAAACTTTTGAGAGAGATTTGGGAGAGATTTCTCACACTTGAAGAGATTTGGGAGAGATTTGACATTCTTGGAGAGATTTCTCATACAAAGAGATATTTGCGAGAGTTTTCACATACTTGGAGAGATTTGGGAGAGATTTGACATTCTTGGAGAGATTTCTCATACAGAGAGATATTTGAGAGAGATTTCACATACTTAGAGAGATTTTGGAGAGATTTGACATTCTTGGAGAGATTTCTCATACAAAGAGATATTTGCGAGAGTTTTCACATACTTGGAGAGATTTGGGAGAGATTTGACATTCTTGGAGAGATTTCTCATACAGAGAGATATTTGAGAGAGATTTCACATACTTAGAGAGATTTAGGAGAGATTTGACATTCTTGGAGAGATTTCTCATACAGAGAGATATTTGAGAGAGATTTCACATACTTAGAGAGATTTAGGAGAGATTTGACATTCTTGGAGAGATTTCTCATACAGAGAGATAGTTGAGAGAGATTTCAAGTGTGGCATTTGTGAGTGTTTGGTTCCGTAATGCGAGTCTCTTGAGCCCGTTAAGTCATGATTAAGGATCCCACACACTCCTAATGAGTATGCAACATGGTTTTCATCAGTTTAATTCATTGATTAGTACTAAGGCTTAGGAAATTTTTAACACCAAACTTTTCTCCAGTGATGTTTTCCCATTAATATAGCAAGTTATACAGTACGAACATAACACAAACCCTAATACACAAGGTTTAATAGAGTTGACCGGCTTGACTTGATGACTTGACTTGACTCAAGATTGACGATTGTCACAGAAAGTGTTATGTAATGTATGATAAACTATTCCTATTATAGTTTGTCAAAACAAGGGTAGTTGTGGTAATGTACGTAAACTCTCTTTAACATAGTTTATTCAAATGTTCGTATGTAATGGATGTACTTTGATTATAACAATTTTGTGAACCTGCCACAACGTTTCTCAGGCGTCGCGAAAATGAAATGACATTTGTCACCCGTAGACCTGCAGGTCCCACTGTAGCTAGCAGCAAGGTGTGGGGTGTCAAACCCAATATAGATCTATATACAAGTATCACGTTCTCCCTCAAGGAGATTCTGATTATAACTACCAGGAATTATATCCCGCACTCGGACGTACGGGGAGAGAGAGAGAGTCTCACAACATAGGTTAACAAGTTTACGTGAAATGTGTGTGAATATAAATCTTTCTTGTATGGATGTACCCTTTTTGTACGAGTGCGTTGAGTGATGTATCATAAACTATACCTATTATAGTTTATCTAAAATGTATGTAATATGTATGAATTCTTTTATGGAAATGTATTAGTATTGTGAATTTATTAAACTATACTTTTTATAGTCTAATAATACGTGTTTCAAAATGAATGAATAATATTTAATATTTAATATGAATGTCTTAGTTTCAGTTCATAATGATAATCTAACAAGGAAACACATACAAATACTAAAACTTACGATTATACACTTTGCTCAACATAATACAAAGTGTTATGATATTTACATGCTGTTGGCAAAATTTAGCAATTCTGCCCTGTTTTGGAAAAATCATAGAAAAATCATACGAAGTCGAAAACTAGATCCGTAAATTCTGAGAGTTCACAAAATGTGTCTAGTTTGCTCATAATTTTTATCACAAATTAATATGACCTCTAACTTGGGTGAAAAAGTCCATAATCACAGACTGGTCCGGATTGTTGTTTGAAATGATAGGCAGTTTTGTAAAAATCACCATAAATTGTAGAAAAATCGTATGGAGATGTGCAAGTAGCCATTTTAAAGCTAAAAACTTGAACTATTTGCACCTTGTACAGTTTTGAAAACAAAAATGTTTAAGATGCCCAAAACAGTCCGTGAATGGAGTTGAACGTTTCTGATGAAGGCTGTTAGAAAAATTTAGCTATGTTCCTAGTGTTTTAACTTGTATTCCCCCCCTGAAAACTTGAGAAAACATGAAAATGTAGGGGTATGAACTCACCTTGAGTGATTTCAGTAGATGATTGTTGAAGAATGGAAGTGTTTAATTCAAGAACACTTGGAGATGCCTTGAAGGTTTTCGAGAATCTAACATCATAGTTAGGGAGTTTGTGTAAGCAACCAAAGATTTGAGTAGAATGAAGTGAAATAGTAATAGGGAGGATGAATTTTTACTTACTAAGTGTGGAAGAACACTTGAAATCAGCCTTGGATCTCGAAAATTTGTGTAGAAGAGTTTGAGAGAAAAAGTGGTGTTTGTTACTTAGTGGAATGAGAGAATGAGAGAAATGAGGAGTGTGGTTGTTTGTTCCAGCTCAAAAACGTGGGAGTGAGTGAAATTTGAGTGTAAGGGAACATTGAAGTGACATAGGTAAGGTGGGGAGGTATGGCTGGTCATAGAGTGGGTGTGGGGTGGTTGCTTGTGTCATAAGTTAAGGCAAAGTCAACACTCTACCTTTAATAAATCCCCCATTAGATCTTTATTATTTAATTAATGATTTTTATAAAAATATATTTAAATTATGAATATTTAGGGTTTATTATGTTAAAATAAAATTTCTGGAGAAAATCCCGCTTTAAAATCACGAAAAACGGGCTTAAAATGTTAAAAATATCAAAAATGGGCTGAAAATGACAAAAATGCGAAATCTGGCCGAGGCTCGGCCCCCTTATGCTGAACCGAGAGAGAGAGGGAGGCGGAACCGAGAGGAGAGGAGAAGGAGGGAAGAACTGAGAGCACGAAGGGACCGAGAGGAGAGAAAGGAACAGAGCGCGCGAGAGACAGAGGGGAGAGAAGGGAACCGACCGCGCGAATAGAGACCGAGCGAGAAGAAAGAACAGAAGGCGACGGAGCGGCGGGGTAGCGAACAGAGAGTGGGGGCGGACCGAGAGGCACCGAGAGGGACCGATCGCTCGGTTGATGAACAGTAGTTTCGGTTCTTGCTCTAGGGTTCGGTTCCTCCTGCTAGGGTTCGGTCTTCTTACTTTCGGTCCCTAAGAAGACCTTTCGGTCCTAAGGAACTTCGCCTCTTATAAGAGGGTTTCGGTTCCTAAGGTCCATTTTTCTCGTTTTCGCCCTGTTTTAAGCCGTTTTTGACCCGGTTAAGGGCCGGAATGACCCGAATGATTCCAAAAAGTTACGGGAAACTTTTGAGAGAGATTTGGGAGAGATTTCTCACACTTGAAGAGATTTGGGAGAGATTTGACATTCTTGGAGAGATTTCTCATACAAAGAGATATTTGCGAGAGTTTTCACATACTTGGAGAGATTTGGGAGAGATTTGACATTCTTGGAGAGATTTCTCATACAGAGAGATATTTGAGAGAGATTTCACATACTTAGAGAGATTTAGGAGAGATTTGACATTCTTGGAGAGATTTCTCATACAAAGAGATATTTGCGAGAGTTTTCACATACTTGGAGAGATTTGGGAGAGATTTGACATTCTTGGAGAGATTTCTCATACAGAGAGATATTTGAGAGAGATTTCACATACTTAGAGAGATTTAGGAGAGATTTGACATTCTTGGAGAGATTTCTCATACAGAGAGATATTTGAGAGAGATTTCACATACTTAGAGAGATTTAGGAGAGATTTGACATTCTTGGAGAGATTTCTCATACAGAGAGATAGTTGAGAGAGATTTCAAGTGTGGCATTTGTGAGTGTTTGGTTCCGTAATGCGAGTCTCTTGAGCCCGTTAAGTCATGATTAAGGATCCCACACACTCCTAATGAGTATGCAACATGGTTTTCATCAGTTTAATTCATTGATTAGTACTAAGGCTTAGGAAATTTTTAACACCAAACTTTTCTCCAGTGATGTTTTCCCATTAATATAGCAAGTTATACAGTACGAACATAACACAAACCCTAATACACAAGGTTTAATAGAGTTGACCGGCTTGACTTGATGACTTGACTTGACTCAAGATTGACGATTGTCACATCATCCCCCCGTTAGAGGGAATTTCGTCCCGAAATTTAAATTCGGCTGGGACTTCAAGGGTTTGGGAAAAGATGTGGATACTTTTGCTTCATTTGATCTTCACGTTCCCAGGTAAACTCAGGCCCTCGTTTCGCGTTCCAACGAACCTTCACTATGGGAATGCGACTTTGTTTTGTTCTCTTGATCTCTCGATCCATGATCTCGACGGGTTCCTCCACAAAGTGGAGATTTTCATTAACTTCGATTTCTTCGAGTGGTATTACGAGTGTCTCGTCAGACAGACACTTCTTTAAGTTGGACACGTGGAAGATAGGGTGCACATTACTAAGTTCTTGTGGTAGTCGGAGTTTGTACGCCACAGGACCAATCCTAGCAAGGATTTCGAACGGACCGATATACCTTGGGTTTAGTTTCCCCCGTTTACCGAAACGTATCACCCCCTTCCAGGGGGAAACTTTTAGTAGTACCCAGTCTCCGACCTGGAATTCTAAAGGTTTGCGTCGCTTATCCGCGTAACTCTTTTGTCGATCACGAGACGCTTTTAGTCTTTCCCGAATTTGAATGATCTTTTCTGTGGTTTCCCTTATGATTTCCGGCCCCGTAAGGGTGCTATCAGGGACTTGCCCTCTGGCTAGCTGAGTATCTCCAACTTCGGCCCAACACAGTGGTGATCTACACTTGCGACCGTAGAGAGCTTCGAATGGAGCGACTCCAATGCTAGTGTGATAACTGTTATTATAAGAGAATTCGATAAGAGGTAGATGGGTATCCCATGCTTTACCAAAATCTATCACACAGGCTCTCAGCATGTCTTCCAACGTCATGTTTGGCCACCAGTATAACCTTTTGAGGTCTAGATACATCTTATCTGACCCCGGATGAATGGAGTATCGAGTCTTGTGGGCCTCGTTCATTACAACGTCTCGGTACCCACCGAACTTCGGTGTCCAGATTCGATTCATGAGATAACGAGCTCCATCCCCTTTGACTTCCAAGTTCTTATCCATCCCCCTTAGTGCTTCGCTTGCCACGTTTTCTGGTTTCAGGGCTTCTAATTGGGCGTCCTTGATCTGGGTGGCCAGTTGGGAGTGGATGGTCATGGCTAGGGATTTTACTCGGCGACCCGAGTATTCTTTCCTGCTTAAGGCGTCGGCTACTATATTAGCCTTGCCCGGGTGGTAGCGAATTTCACATTCGTAGTCATTCAGTAATTCCACCCATCTTCTTTGGCGCATGTTTAGTTCTTTCTGATTGAGAATGTGTTGAAGACTTTTGTGATCAGTGAAGATGGTGCACTTGGTGCCGTAGAGGTAGTGCCTCCAAATCTTCAGGGCGAACACCACAGCTCCCAATTCAAGGTCGTGGGTTGTGTAATTAACTTCATGTGTCTTCAGTTGCCTTGATGCATAAGCGATGACTTTTCCCCTTTGCATGAGCACACAGCCGAGGCCTTGATTTGAAGCATCGCAATACACCACAAAATCATCAGTTCCTTCTGGAAGAGACAAGACTGGTGCGCTGCATAGGGCTTGCTTTAGTGTCTGGAAGGCGGCTTCTTGTTTATCTTCCCATTCGAACACCACCCCTTTCTGAGTCAAGGTGGTGAGAGGCTTAGCGATTTTGGAGAAGTTTTGTATGAATCTTCGATAGTAGCCTGCGAGTCCCAAAAACTGTCGGATTTCTGTCGGCGTTGTAGGTGTTGACCAATCTTCGATTGCTTTGATCTTCGAGGGGTCCACATGTATTCCTTCCTTGCTTACTACGTGGCCAAGGAATCCTACTTCTCGGAGCCAAAATTCACACTTTGAGAATTTAGCGTAAAGCTTCTCGGTCCTTAAAACCTCCAGAACTAGTCGTAGGTGATGTCTGTGCTCTTCTTCGCTCCTCGAATAGACTAGGATATCGTCGATGAATACGATGACGAATTTATCCAAGAAGGGTCGACACACTCGATTCATCAAATCCATGAACACCGCGGGCGCGTTAGTTAACCCGAATGGCATCACTACAAACTCATAGTGCCCATAGCGAGTTCTGAATGCCGTCTTGGGGATATCCTCTTCTTGAACTCGCAGTTGATGATAGCCCGACCTCAGGTCGATTTTTGAAAAGTAGCTGGCTCCTTGGAGCTGATCGAAGAGGTCATCGATTCGGGGTAGGGGATAACGGTTCTTGATAGTGAGTTTGTTTAGTTCTCGATAGTCTATGCACATACGAAAAGACCCATCCTTCTTCTTTACAAATAAGACTGGTGCTCCCCAAGGTGAGAAGCTTGGCCTGATGAACCCTTTGCTCAATAGTTCATTCAATTGGCTGGATAGTTCTTGCATTTCTGCCGGTGCTAAGCGATAGGGAGCCCTGGCGACGGGGGTAGCTCCTGGGACTAAGTCGATCCGAAATTCGACTTGTCGTGCGAGTGGTACACCAGGCAGATCGTCTGGGAAAACATCAGGGAAGTTGCATACTTCTGGAATTTCTTTGATGTCCTTCACCTCCTGTTTCTTGTCTACGATGTGGGCTAAGAAAACCTGGTATTGCTTTCGGAGGTACTTTTGGGTTTTAACACAAGAGATGATTTGTAGGTTCGCACTAGGTTTATTGCCATAGACGGTGAGAACGTTGCCATTCGGCAGATTGAGGCGGACGGCCCTTTCGTAACATAGAATGTCGGCACGATGAAGTCTTAACCAATCCATACCAATGATTATATCGAAGCTTTTTATGGTGACCGGCATAAGGTCGATTTTGAACAAATGGTTGTCTAGAGTGAGAGTACACCCTATGTAAATATCATTAGCGCGCTCAACCTTTCCATTTGCCATTTCTACGATGTAAGAATCTTCTAGTGGTTGAGAATTTTGCTTAAGTATATGTTTGAATTGGTGACTTATGAAACTCCTTTCTGCCCCACTATCGAAAAGTACGCATGCATAAGAGTTATTGAGGAGGAACGTACCAGTAACCACAGAGGGATCCTTGACTGCTTCTCCCTGCCCTAAAGTTAGGACTCTCCCTACACCCCCAGCATTAGGGGCTCGTGCCTTGGGGCAGTTCCTCCTGAAGTGTCCCGTTTCACCACACCCATAGCAGGCTTGGCTTGCTCCAGTGTTGCCGGTCGTAGCGACTTGTGTGGCGGGTTGGGTAGTCGCTCTACAGAATCGTGCAGTGTGCCCCTTTTTGTTACAGTTATTGCAGTGTAACTCTCGACAAGCACCGTTATGGTGGTAGTTACACTTGTTGCATTTGGGAAGAGTTCCTGTATACTGTTTCGGTGGCGCTGGTGCGACAGCAGTAGTGGCGGTGCGAACAGCAACAATCAGTTGCTTTTTGGCGGGGTCCTGAATTGGTTGTTTCCTTTTATTGCCCCAGAACTTCCTCTTGTTGTTCCCTCCTTTTGTTCGGTCGGTGGTGGTTATCACGGTACCACGGCTAGCCCTGTGATCTATGAGTTGTTGTGCCAATTCCTTGGCACTCTCAAAGGTAGTGGGTTTCGAGGCCAAGATACTATCTTGAATCTGGGATGATAGACCCCAGAGATATCGTTCCACCTTCTTCTCTTCTGGAGTGACCATTGTTGGACAGAGGAGTGCTAGGTCGTTGAAACGGGCAGTATAAGTTTCAAGATCAGTGCCTGTCATCCTGAGGTTCCAAAGTTCTTCTTCAAGTTTTTGTATTTCGCCCCTCGGGCAGTATTCCTTTAACATTAGAGCTTTCAAATCCTCCCAGCTGATCGCGTTAGCTACTGCAGGAGTAAGTGACTTAACTCGGCCATTCCACCAAGTAAGTGCTTTTCCAGTGAAAGTGAATGCCGCAAACTTGACCTTGCTCGCTTCGGGACAAGCACAGATTTCAAAAACTGCCTCGGTCCTTTCGAACCATTGAACCAGTGTGATAACGCCCCCGCTTCCATTGAAAGGATCAGGTTTGCCATTCGTGAAGTCTTTGTAAGAGCACTCCCTCGTACGCCCCGTACTGTCCCCATGGATGGAATTTGTAGCTCCGGATCCAGAACCGCCGGAACCATGGGTTCCCATTTGCGACATTGCTTCCGCCACGGATGCCGTTACTGCAGCCTGGAACATTGCAGGATCAAACTGCGGAGGTGCTGGTGGAGGCGGCACTGGGTTGCTGGAAGGCCTTGGTCTTTTCCTTGGTGGCATGGTTCTGTCATAAAAAAAAATGACTAGTCGGTGAGACTTCAATAGTGATAACGAGTCGAGTGTTACTGGTTTCATCCCTCTTGTATTTTATCATAACTTTATTATTCGTAAACTGTTTGTGTGATCAGGTTATGATGTATAGTGCCAAACATTCAATAAATAAAACACATGCCAAATTTCATTGATAACTTTTAGTACATAACGTTTAGAGAGAAAAGTTTGACCTCATAAGGGTCTACATTACATCGTTACAAAAGGTAGTTTTTGGCATTACAAAAGCCCTTTGAATAGTGTAATCACATAGTCGTAGGGTCGACCTACATACAAGGAGTAGCACCAACGCGTACTCATAAAATTCTACTAACAAGACGGGAGAATAGCAACGAGTTCTAATCACTGCGACCCTTCTTTGACGGAGGCTGCGATGATGTCGATGCGCCCTGTAGTTCCGCCAATTTGCGTTCGGCTGCAACCATTCTCTCTTCGAGTGCCATGTATCTTTCCCGATACTCTCTTGTTTCTGCTTGAGCCGCGAGAAGGTCTCGAATGAGTTGGTCTCGGTGGTGGGAGTCTCGTTCCAGGTTTCTGGTGCGATCCGTAGTAGACTGTACAATGGCACTTAACTCCCGGACCTGATCTGTCGTTGTCCTACCATGATCATCCATTCTTGCCATTCGTTGTATCGTGACGGGGAGAGCCCTGTCAGCCGGTCCACCATGAGTGAGATCATAGTAACCTCGTTGGTAGCCATATGGTGACCGTTGGCGTTGTTGTCGGCTCCATCTTTCGATCGTTGTTACCCAAGGGGGTTCAGGTCCGTTGTAACCAAAACGGTGCGCGGGTACCCTCGCGATGTAGGGAGGGTTTCATACTTCTGGTGGTTCCTCCGCTTCGTTCCCAACCATGACTACCTCATCACCTTCCTCTTCTTCCTCTTCTTCCTCTTCTTCCTCTTCTTCTTGGTCGTCTTCCTCTTCTTCCTCTTCTTCTTCTTGTTCGTCTTCCTCCTCGGGCTCCTCCTCGGGATCCTCTTCGGGATCTTCCTTGGGTTCCTCTTCGGGATTCTCCTCGGGCTCGTCTTCGATCCATCCCGCGTTTCCCTGATTGGGAAAGTAGGGGTCCCCGGGTATGTGAAATCCTGCCATGTCGTCTGCACGAGAAACGGGGTTAAGAAGTATGTATCGGAAAATAAAAATTTGGCGCTATAGAAACGTACAAATACTCCTATAGTATTTTTAAATGTTTATATTTGGTTCTTAGCGTGTTCTTTATGGAGTGTAATTAGGTTTTCAGATTTGTCGCTCATTACGACTATTCCTTAGTGTGCGTAAGTTACTTCTTGGACGGATATAGTTGATCAGGCTATATCCTTCCCAGAACTGATTACACATGCTAAGGCGCATTAATAATGTTCGACTCCTCCTCTTTCAATTTATGTTCTCCTAAGTTATGACACCATGCTAGTATAGAATGCATGCAAGTATACTTTAAAACAAGAATTTATTTGTTTTCTAAAAGTACAACTCTTTAAATCACTTTAAGAATCAGAGACTTTTAGTCCCAAATGTGTTTATAGTTTGTATATCTTATGTGGTTGACATACTTAATTCACTATAAACCGTGCTCTCATACCAATCTGTCACACCCCCAAACCGAGGATGGCGGAAACGTCCGGGGGTGGAGGACTTCATGTATAGCATCATAACCACAATTTTAATAGTAATTTAAGCAAACACAACCAACATATATATAATTGAAAAAGTTACATCACTTGTATGAATTACATGTTTCAAAATCAATTACAATATGTTGTCAAAATATGAAAAGTTTGACGCCTTAACGTCCCATCCTCAAAAGCACTTGATAACCTGATTAGTGTTTTCCTGTGAATACAAGTTGTTTGAAAAGTGTCAACACAAAGGTTGGTGAGTTCATAAGCTTTTATTAATAAACTTAGTAGAAGTATTTCACATGTAAATGTCGCGTTTGTTTCAGAAAAATCCGGTATTTCCCTTGAAATCCGAGAAATGTAGCCTTATAACCAAAGACTAGAGTGTATGAGAAATCATCGTTTCTTAGTAAAAATGTTGTGAGTTTAAAATGTTATGGAAAGTAAATTTCTTTTATCAACCTAAAACCTACTTCGGTTTTATGAAACCCCGTAAACTTCATGAATTGTTATCCCCCTAAGTGAGTCGCTATAATCATACTGTGACTATGTGAACCTGCCACAACGTTTCTCAGGCGTCGCGAAAATGAAATGACATTTGTCACCCGTAGACCTGCAGGTCCCACTGTAGCTAGCAGCAAGGTGTGGGGTGTCAAACCCAATATAGATCTATATACAAGTATCACGTTCTCCCTCAAGGAGATTCTGATTATAACTACCAGGAATTATATCCCGCACTCGGACGTACGGGGAGAGAGAGAGAGTCTCACAACATAGGTTAACAAGTTTACGTGAAATGTGTGTGAATATAAATCTTTCTTGTATGGATGTACCCTTTTTGTACGAGTGCGTTGAGTGATGTATCATAAACTATACCTATTATAGTTTATCTAAAATGTATGTAATATGTATGAATTCTTTTATGGAAATGTATTAGTATTGTGAATTTATCAAACTATACTTTTTATAGTCTAATAATACGTGTTCCAAAATGAATGAATAATATTTAATATTTAATATGAATGTCTTAGTTTCAGTTCATAATGATAATCTAACAAGGAAACACATACAAATACTAAAACTTACGATTATACACTTTGCTCAACATAATACAAAGTGTTATGATATTTACATGCTGTTGGCAAAATTTAGCAATTCTGCCCTGTTTTAGAAAAATCATAGAAAAATCATACGAAGTCAAAAACTAGATCCGTAAATTCTGAGAGTTCACAAAATGTGTCTAGTTTTCTCATAATTTTTATCACAAATTAATATGACCTCTAACTTGGGTGAAAAAGTCCATAATCACAGACTGGTCCGGATTGTTGTTTGAAATGATAGGCAGTTTTGTAAAAATCACCATAAATTGTAGAAAAATCGTATGGAGATGTGCAAGTAGCCATTTTAAAGCTAAAAACTTGAACTCTTTTCACCTTGTACAGTTTTGAAAACAAAAATGTTTAAGATGCCAAAAACAGTCCGTGAATGAAGTTGAACTTTTCTGATGAAGGCTGTTAGAAAAATTTAGCTATGTTCCTAGTGTTTTAACTTGTATTCCCCCCCTGAAAACTTGAGAAAACATGAAAATGTAGGGGTATGAACTCACCTTGAGTGATTTCAGTAGATGATTGTTGAAGAATGGAAGTGTTTAATTCAAGAACACTTGGAGATGCCTTGAAGGTTTTCGAGAATCTAACATCATAGTTAGGGAGTTTGTGTAAGCAACCAAAGATTTGAGTAGAATGAAGTGAAATAGTAATAGGGAGGATGAATTTTTACTTACTAAGTGTGGAAGAACACTTGAAATCAGCCTTGGATCTCGAAAATTTGTGTAGAAGAGTTTGAGAGAAAAAGTGGTGTTTGTTACTTAGTGGAATGAGAGAAATGAGAGAAATGAGGAGTGTGGTTGTTTGTTCCAGCTCAAAAACGTGGGAGTGAGTGAAATTTGAGTGTAAGGGAACATTGAAGTGACATAGGTAAGGTGGGGAGGTATGGCTGGTCATAGAGTGGGTGTGGGGTGGTTGCTTGTGTCATAAGTTAAGGCAAAGTCAACACTCTACCTTAAATAAATCCCCCATTAGATCTTTATTATTTAATTAATGATTTTTATAAAAATATGTTTAAATTATGAATATTTAGGGTTTATTATGTTAAAATAAAATTTCTGGAGAAAATCCCGCTTTAAAATCACGAAAAACGGGCTTAAAATGTTAAAAATATCAAAAATGGGCTGAAAATGACAAAAATGCGAAATCTGGCCGAGGCTCGGCCCCCTTATGCTGAACCGAGAGAGAGAGGGAGGCGGAACCGAGAGGAGAGGAGAAGGAGGGAAGAACTGAGAGCACGAAGGGACAGAGAGGAGAGAAAGGAACAGAGCGCGCGAGAGATAGAGGGGAGAGAAGGGAACCGACCGCGCGAATAGAGACCGAGCGAGAAGAAAGAACAGAAGGCGACGGAGCGGCGGGGTAGCGAACAGAGAGTGGGGGCGGACCGAGAGGCACCGAGAGGGACCGATCGCTCGGTTGATGAACAGTAGTTTCGGTTCTTGCTCTAGGGTTCGGTTCCTCCTGCTCGGGTTCGGTCTTCTTACTTTCGGTCCCTAAGAAGACCTTTCGGTCCTAAGGAACTTCGCCTCTTATAAGAGGGTTTCGGTTCCTAAGGTCCATTTTTCTCGTTTTCGCCCCGTTTTAAGCCGTTTTTGACCCGGTTAAGGGCCGGAATGACCCGAATGATTCCAAAAAGTTACGGGAAACTTTTGAGAGAGATTTGGGAGAGATTTCTCACACTTGAAGAGATTTGGGAGAGATTTGACATTCTTGGAGAGATTTCTCATACAAAGAGATATTTGCGAGAGTTTTCACATACTTGGAGAGATTTGGGAGAGATTTGACATTCTTGGAGAGATTTCTCATACAGAGAGATATTTGAGAGAGATTTCACATACTTAGAGAGATTTAGGAGAGATTTGACATTCTTGGAGAGATTTCTCATACAAAGAGATATTTGCGAGAGTTTTCACATACTTGGAGAGATTTGACATTCTTGGAGAGATTTCTCATACAGAGAGATATTTGAGAGAGATTTCACATACTTAGAGAGATTTAGGAGAGATTTGACATTCTTGGAGAGATTTCTCATACAGAGAGATATTTGAGAGAGATTTCACATACTTAGAGAGATTTAGGAGAGATTTGACATTCTTGGAGAGATTTCTCATACAGAGAGATAGTTGAGAGAGATTTCAAGTGTGGCATTTGTGAGTGTTTGGTTCCGTAATGCGAGTCTCTTGAGCCCGTTAAGTCATGATTAAGGATCCCACACACTCCTAATGAGTATGCAACATGGTTTTCATCAGTTTAATTCATTGATTAGTACTAAGGCTTAGGAAATTTTTAACACCAAACTTTTCTCCAGTGATGTTTTCCCATTAATATAGCAAGTTATACAGTACGAACATAACACAAACCCTAATACACAAGGTTTAATAGAGTTGACCGGCTTGACTTGATGACTTGACTTGACTCAAGATTGACGATTGTCACAGAAAGTGTTATGTAATGTATGATAAACTATTCCTATTATAGTTTGTCAAAACAAGGGTAGTTGTGGTAATGTACGTAAACTCTCTTTAACATAGTTTATTCAAATGTTCGTAGGTAATGGATGTACTTTGATTATAACAATTTTGTTATCCTTATATATATATATATATATATATATATATATATATATATATATCAAAAACCATTTATTAACTGATGCATGTTTATATGCCGAGACCAAAATGTCATTTATTTGCAATAACATACATTCACATAAAGATATACACCTTACTCAACATGTTACAAGGTGAAATGAAATTGCTAGCATTTTTCTATTAGTAATAGTTTCTATTACTGTTCTTAGAAAATTTATAGAAAATTCATAACAAATCCAAATCAGAATCCGTAAATTCTGGGAGTTTGGAAAATGAGTCTAGTTTGTTCACAAAATTTTCCATGATTTTTGGTGACCTCCAACTTAGGTGAAAACATCCATAAACACAGAATGGTCCGGATTGGTTCTTGAAATGATAGACAGTTTTGTAAAAATCACTATAAATTGTAGAAAAATCGTATGAAGATGTACAAGTAGTCATTTTAAAGATAAAGACATAAACCATTTTCACCTAGTACAGTTTTGAAAACTAAAACGTTTTAAGTTTACCAAAACAGTCCGTGAATGGAGTCTAACTTTTTTGATAAAAGCTGTTAGAAGCATTTAGTGATGTTCTTGGTGATTTAACTTGTATTCCCCCCTTAAAACTTAAGAAAATATGAAAATTTAGGGGTATGAACTCACATTGAATGATTTTGGTGGATGGATGTTGGAGAAGATGTCACACCCCCAAACCAAGGATGGCGGAAACATCCGGGGGTGGAGGACTTCATGTATAGTATCATAACCACAATTTCAATAGTAATTTAAGCAAACACAACCAACATATATATAATTGAAAAAGTTACATCACTTGTATGAATTACATGTTTCAAAATCAATTACAATATGTTGAAAAAATATGAAAAGTTTGACGCCTTAACGTCCCATCCTTAAAAGCACTTGATTACCTGTTTAGTGATTTCCTGAGAATACAAGTTGTTTGAAAAGTGTCAACACAAAGGTTGGTGAGTTCATAAGTTTTTGCTATAAAACTTAATAGAAGTCTTTTCTCATGTAAATGTCGCGTTTGTTTTAGAAAAATCCAATATTTTCCTTAAAATCCGTATAATGTAGCCTTATGACCAAAGACCAAAATGTATAAGAAATCATTCTTACTTAGTAGAAATGTCATGAGTTTGAATTGATATAAAAAGTGAATTTAAATCAACCTAAAACCTACTTAGGTTTTATGAAATCCCATAAACTTTATGAATTGTTATCTCCCTATGTGAGTCGCTATAATCATACTATGACTATGTGAACCTGCCACGACGTTTCTCAGGCGTCGCGAAAATGAAATGACATTTGTCACCCGTAGACCTGCAGGTCCCACTGTAGCTAGCAGCAAGGTGTGGGGTGTCAAACCTAATATATATCTATATACAAGTATCACGTTCTCCTTCCAGGAGACTCTGATTATAACTACCAGGAATTATATTCCGCACTCGGACGTACAGAAAGAGAGAATGTCTCACAATTTAGGGTAACAAGTTTACGTATAATGTGTGTGAGTGTAAACCTTTTCTGTATGAATGTACTCTTTTAGTATGTGTGTGTTATGCAATATATCATAAACTATTCCTATTATAGTTTATCTAAAATGTTTGTAGTATGTAAGAACTCTTTTATGAAAATGTATTAGTGTTATGAATTTATTAAACTATACTTTTTATAGTTTAATATACGTGTTCTAAACTGAATGAATAATACTTATTATAAATGAATTAGTTTCAGTTCATGATGATAAACTAACAAAGAAACATATTCAATAATTAGAACTTATGATTATACACTTTGCTCAACATAATACAAAGTGTTATGATATTTACATGCTGTTGGCTAACTTTAGCCATTCTGCACTGTTTTGGAAAAATCATAGAAAAATCATACGAAGTCGAAAACTAGATCCGTAAATTATGGGAGTTCACAAAATGTGTCTAGTTTACTCATAATTTTTATCACTATTTTTAATGACCTCCAACTTGGGTGAAAAAGTCCATAATCAAAGACTGGTCCGGATTGTTGTTTGAAATGATAGGTAGTTTTGTAAAAATCACCATAAATTGTAGAAAAACCGTATGGAGATGTGCAAGTAGTCATTTTAAAGCTAAAATCTTGAACTATTTGAACTTTGTACAGTTTTGAAAACAAAAATGTTTAAGATGCCCAAAACAGTCCGTGAATGGAGTTGAACTTTTCTGATGAAGGCTGTTAGAAAAATTTAGTTATGTTCTCGGTGTTTTAACTTGTATTCCCCCCCCCCCCCCCCCCTGAAAACTTGAGAATACATGAAAATGTAGGGGTATGAACTCACCTTAAGTGATTTCAGTAGATGATTGTTGAAGAATGGAAGTGTTTAACTCAAGAACACTTGGAGATGCCTTGAAGATTTTCGAGAATCTAACATCATAGTTATGGAGTTTGTGTAAGAAATCAATGATTTGAGTAGAATGAAGTGAAATAATCATAAGGAGGATGAATTATACTTACTAAGAGTGGAAGAACACTTGAAAATCAGCCTTGAATCTCGAAATTGGTGTAGAAAAAGTTTGAGAGAAAAGTGGTGTTTGATACTTAGTGAAATGAGAGCAAATGAGAGAAATGAGGAGAGAGGATGTTTGTTCCAGCTCTAAAAATGTGGGAATGAGTGTAAATTGAGTGTAAGGGACATTGAAGTGACCTAGGTAAGGTGGGGAGGTATGGCTGGTCATAGAGTGGGTGTGGGGTGGTTGCTCGTGACATAAGTTAAAGCAAGGTCAACACTCCACCTTAAATAAACCCCCATTAGATCTTTATTATTTAGATAATGATTTTCATTAAAATATGTTTAAATTATGAATATTTAGGGTTTATTATGTTAAAATATAGTTTCTGGAGAAAATCCCGCTTTAAAATCACGAAAAACGGGCTTAAAATGTTAAAAATATCAAAAAGGGGCTAAAAGTGACAATATTCCGAATTCTGGCCGAGGTTCGGCCTTCTGATGCTGAAACCGAGAGGAGAGAGGGCAGAAACCGAGAGGGGAGAAGAGAGAGAGCAGGAACCGAGAGGGGAAGAGTGAACAGAGAGGCGCGAAGAGACAGAGGAGAGAAGGAGACAGAGACCGAGAGAAGAGAAGAGAGAGAGCAGAGACCGAGAGAAAAGAAGAGAGAGCAGAGAGGTGGGAGGCGAACAGAAGCAGAGAGGCGACAGAGAGGGGAGAAAGCGACAGAGAGCGAGAAGCAACAGAGAGGAGAAGCGACAGAGAGCGAGAAGCGACAGAGACCGAGACTCGGTCTCAGCTATAGGGGTTCGGTCTTCCGGGTTCAGCCAACAGAGGCTCGGTTCAGTCCTTGCTACTTTCGGTTCCTAGGTCTCGGCCTTAAGGAGCTTCGACTCCTTGAGAAGGGTTTCGGTTCCTAAGGTCTATTTTTCTCGTTTTTACCCCGTTTTAAGCCGTTTTTGACCCGGTTAAGGGTCGGAATGACCCGAATGATTCTAAAAAGTTATGAGAAACTTTTGAGAGAGATTTGGGAGAGATTTCACATACTTGGAGAGATTTGGGAGAGATTTGACATTCTTAGAGACATTTCTCATACAAGGAGATATTTGAGAGAGGTTTCACATACTTGGAGAGATTTGGGAGAGATTTGACATTCTTGGAGAGATTTCTCATACAAAGAGATGTTTGAGAGAGATTTCACATACTTGGAGAGATTTGGGAGAGATTTGACATTCTTGGAGAGATTTCTCATACAAGGAGATATTTGAGAGAGGTTTCACATACTTGGAGAGATTTGGGAGAGATTTGACATTCTTGGAGAGATTTCTCATACAAAGAGATATTTGAGAGAGATTTCTCATACAAAGAGATATTTGAGAGAGATTTCACATACTTGGAGAGATTTGGGAGAGATTTGACATAGTGAGAGATAGAGTGAAAACGATTGAGAGAGGTTCCATGTGTGACAATTGTGAGTGTTTGGCCCCACAATGCAAGGTTCTTGAGCCCCGTTAAGTCATGATTAAGGATCCTACACACTCCCGATGAGTATGCAACATGGTTTTTATCAGTTTAGTTCATTGATTAGCACTAAGGCCTAGGAAATTTTAACACAAGACTTTTCCCAAGTGATGTTTTTCCATTAATATAGCAAGTTATACAGTATGAACATAACACAAACCCTAATACACAAGGTTTAATCGAGTTGACCGGTTTGACTTGATGACTTGACTTGACTCAAGATTGACGATTGTCACAGAAGAGAAGTGTTCAACTCAAGAACACTTGAAGGATTACTTTGAAGATTAAAGAATCTAACACAATAATGATGAAGTTTGTGTAAGCAATGAATGATTTGAGTAAAATGAAGTGTAATCATCACAAGGAGGATGAATTATACTTAACAAGAGTGTAAGAAAGCTTGATGATCAACCTTGAATCTCGAATTTTTAGAGAGAGAAAGTGAGGGAAAGTTGTGTTTGATCTTTTGGTAAAATGAGAGAAATGAGTGAAGTGAGGAATGTGGAGTGATGTTCCAGCTCTAATAATGTGGGAAAAAGGTTAGAAATGATGAAAAAGTACATTGACAAGACCTAGGCATGGTGGGAGGAGTGTGGCTGGTAAAGGAGTGGGTGTGAGGGGTTGCTTGTGTCATAAGCTAAAGGAAAGTCAACACTCCACCTTTATTACTCCAACCACTAAATCTTGGATAAGATCTACTTTAAAAACGTGAATAATTAAAACATATGGGTCTTAATATGTTAAAATAAAGTTTCGGGTGAAAATCTCACTTTAAAATGATGAAAAACAGGCTTAAAATGCTAAAAATATTGAAAATCGGGCAAAAATGGCAAAAATTCGGAATTCTGGCTGAAGTCGCGAAGGTTCGGTTCTTAAGAAGTTTAGAACCGAAAGCGAAGTTTGGTTGGGAATGAGAACCAAAAGTAGAGAAGAGACCGAGAGGAAAGGAAGAAAAGAACCGAACGTGCGAAGGCGGGGCTTGAAGAAGCGAGGTTCGGTTCAGCAGTTTCGGTCCTCAGTGGGTTCGGTCCTTCGGTGGTTGGGAGGGTTCAACTATGGGTTTCGGTTTCAGAGGTCTTGGTTTCGGTTGCTTCTTGGTTTCGGTCCTAGGGTTTCGGTTGCTAAGAGGATTCGGCCCTAAGAGGAGTTTCGGCTCCTTAAGGCTATTTTACTCGTTTTTACCCCATTTCAAGCCATTTTTGACCCGGTTAAGGGCCGGAATGGCCCAAAAGACTATGAAAAGTTACGGGAACTTTTGAGAGAGATTTGGGAGAGATTTGAAATAGAGAGAGATAGAGTGAATACAATTGATGGAGGTTTCATTTGTGACCTTTTTGAGTGTCCGACTTCGCAATGCAAGGTTCGTAGACCCTATTAAGCCTTGTTGTAGTATCCTACACACTCCCGATGAGTGTGTAATAGTGTTTTATCACTTTGGTTCAATGTTTAGCATTTTCACGGCTATGGAAATTCAAACATACAAATTTTCCAATTGATGTTTTCTCATTAAAATAGCGGGTTGTTTAGTAAATACACAATGTAAACCCTAATATACAAGGGCTAATTGAGTCGTCTGGTTTGACTTGTTGACTTTGTTTGACTTTGACTTGACCTGAAATTGACTATTATCACAGTTAAGGAGACCGCACCCTCTTTGTCACAGAAAATCTCCATAGGCTCCTTTACGGCTGATACAACTCCAAGGTCTCCGATGAAGTTCTTTAGCCATATTGCCTCATTCGACGCTTCCCTTGCTACTATGTACTCTGAATCGCATGTTGAATCAAATACAATTTAATTTTTGGAACTTTTCCATGTTACTGCTCTTCTATTTAGGGTAAATACCCAACCTTAATGAGAGCATAAATTATCTCTGTCGGTCTGAAAGCTGGCATCACTATACCCTATCACTCTCAAGTCATCACTCCCACCGAGGGTAAGGACCCAATCCTTAGTCCTCCGCAGGTACTTAAGAATGTTCTTTACTGCTATCAATGAGTTCTACCAGGATTCCCTTGATATTGACTAACCATGCTCAAAGCAAAAGCCACATCAGGGAAAGTACATGTCATAGCATACATGATCGAGACAACTACAAAAGCATATGGTACTCAACTCATTTCTGCTATTTCGGCATCAATACTCGGATTCTGAGTCTTACTCAGTTTGGTTTTGCTCTGGATAGGCAATTCTCCTTTCTTGGAATTCTCCATGTTGAAACGTTTCAACACCGTGTCCAAGTAGGTCCTTTTACTAGTCCTATTTCTCAATATCCTTATCCCTAGAATGTAAGCAGCTTCCCTCAGGTCCTTCATAGCGAAACACTTCCCAAGCCAGGACTTAACTTCCTGTAAGGTTGGAACTTCATTACCTATGAGTAGTATGTCATATACATACAATACCAGAAAGCTAAATCTACTCCCACTAGCCTTGACATATACACAGGACTCATCTTCGCTTCTCGAAAATCTAAACTCTTTGACTTTCTCATTAAAACAAAGATTCTACGAGATGCTTGCTTTAATCCGTAAATGGATTTCTCAAGCTTACACACTCTATTAGGGTACTTCACATCTACAAAACCCTCTGGCTGACTCATGTAAACATCCTCAACCAACTTTCTATTAAGGAAAGTGGTTTTGACATCCATTTGCCATATTTCATAATCATGAAACGCAACTATGGTTAGCATAACCCTTATAGATTTGATCTTCGCTACTGGTGAGAAGGTCTTGTCATAGTCAACTCCAGGAGTTTAAGTAAAGCCCTTCACAACCAATCGCGCCTTATATTTATGTACTTTTCCATCCATGTCGGTCTTCTTCTTGAAGATCCACTTGCACCCGATCGCCTTACGACTTGGTACATTTTCAACCAAGTTCCAAACTTGATTGTCATACATGGACTGAATCTCGCTGTCCATTTCCTCTTTCCACTTTGCGGACTCTTGGACTGCCATGAATTCCTTGTAGTTGTTAGGTTCATCCAAATTTATCAATGTACTATCGCTAATAAATGTACCACCTTCAGTTGTTATATGAAAACCATATAATACAGGTAGAACACTCACTCTACTGGAACGTATTAGAGGTACGAACTCGTCAACTGGTTCAATAGGAGTCTCATCCTTAGGTTGATTACTAGTGTTAGAGGTTCCTTCATCGCTTAACTCTTGAAGCTCTTCAAGGTCAATTTGCCTCCCACTATCCTGTTGGCATATGAGTTCTCTTTCACGAAAGATACCCCTTCGCGCTACGAAGACCACATTCTCACTAGGTCTATAGAACAAATATCCAAAGGATTTCTGTGGGTAGTCGATGAAAATACAACGATCACTATGAGGTTCGAGCTTGTCGTGAGTCTCTCATCTTACGAAAGCCTTGCAACCCCAAACCTTGATATGTGCTAACGAGGGAACCTTCCCTATCTACATTTCGTGAGGTGTTTTGGCAACCTTCTTAATTGGGACTAGATTAAGGATATGGGTGGCAGTCTATAAGGCATACACACCCCCAAAATGAGATAGGTAACGAAGCTCGGCTCATCATGGAACGAACCATGTCCAACAAGGTTTGATTGTGCCTCTCAGCCACACCATTAAGCTACGGTGTCCTAGGTGGCGTCAATTGTGACATCCCAGAATTTACTACATAGATTTCAAACGACTAAATTACGACAAATCTATTTGTAATTAACTCATTCAGCTTTAACTGCATCTAATGAAATATAAATGAGTTAATTTCAATTATTATGTAATATCTATTGATATTTTTATGCCTAAACGTGTAAACTAGTAACCAAATCAAATCGCTCAACTGCAGCGCTAGCTAATGCATCTGAAAACTCAAATTTAGCATTAATCATTTTTGAGCAAAACAAACATTAAAATATGATAGTACATGTTCCCCTATTTCCGAAAATATAAAGAACGTCCAAAATGGAGTTCGTATGCAAAAGATACAACCGTTATAAGAAAAACGGACAGTAAAACACTGTTTTCTTTAATCGCGTAAACCAAAACGATCCGTTGAGGTACTTACGCTTTGCCGACAGGGTTTACCAGAGCGTTTTTGGACTCAGGATATAGTATATTACTTAATTTCACAATCGAAATAATTTTTACCAAAATATTTATGAAAGTCGTGAAAACGGACACCGCCAACCGTTAAGACGGAAAACTTCAAACGCAATTTCCCGGAGATCCGTAACCCCAAAGATTAATCCGTTTGATGTTCTGGAATCCTTGAATTATACTCTATCTAAACGAAGCTTTCGAAAAAAAAATCATCGATGTACGAATCCCGAGGCACCCAGTTTTTATATGTTTTGGACATGAAATGGAGGTATAACCCCATGTGGGGCCCACATGGGGTGACGGACTCCAAAAATCTGAGCTCCTTCCAGCTGGTGAATCCCACATGCTTCTCCTCTCCTTCACTCTTCATCTTGGTGTGCAAGGCTTGCCAAAAGTACAATTGATGGAGCATAGATATGGCTTCCATTGGTTTGTGAGTGGGTATGTTACACTATAAAAAGGGACTTGAGGATCCCTCAAACTCACTCACAAATCTCCAGCAACTTCCTCTTCTTCTAAATCCTCTGAAAACTCCTCTCTAAATCCTTCATCCTACACTCACGGTTACACCCTCAACCACCCTAAAAAACCTTCTTTTTCCACCCAAATGTCTTCTTATAACCCCACAGTAGATCACCACCTCCAGCCAACCTTCCCTCTCGTCACAAGACTCAACTGAAACCCAAAAACGGAGGCAACAGGAGGCTACCATCACAGCTCCGCCACCCCCTGCCATCCTGTCGCTCCATTGTCACCCTCCCCTTACCCACTAGAAAACCACCTCCAGCACTACTGTGTACTACCTTGTGACACCCTCCATCCTTCTCTTCCTTCGTCTTCATCAAAACAGTCGTAGAAAACCAACAACAGGAGGCTGTCGGCCTCCGCCCATCATCACCGAACTACCATACTGCTGCAAGCTACCTCCACCGGCCACCACTTGTTGCCATAGGTAACCTCCAAACACCCTTGAATTAACAAACTATGCACATCTGCGAAAGCTGGGAATCACGAGACCATTCATTTCATTTTTTTTTGTATTTACGGAAAGAAGATGAAGAACACAGGAGGTTGTCACCTGCTGTGTAAAAGATGAGTATTGTATACCAAATAAATACATGCAGTCCCTCTATTTCGACTTTGCTCAAGTTTAAATCTAGTTGTTGAACAATGAAAGTTTACTCAAATTATTTAAAACTTACCCTAAATTGGACAAATCTTTTGAAAACAAATCCAACTTTAAATACAAAATTAAATGAATAATGTTTATACATATATTTTAGAAATTTTAAATTTGATTTCAAGTTTAAATTAATTTTGGGTTATTTAAATACTTGCGGAAAAATAATAAATTAAATTTTAAAATTTATTTAAAATAATTATTTCAATAAATTTTAATTGGGCAAAACTTAGGGAATTATTCAAGAAATTGTTATAATACCTAATCACATCCAAATATTAATATATATCGAAATTTCTAGGAAATTGAACTAATCCCGGAGATCACGACCTCACGGCAATACATTCTGGTCTCCAGAACTACTCGTTTACCACTCGATAAGGTGATATTTACGGCCCCTTTTCAATATTTTATTTATTCTTGGGGGAGAATACAGGCGCTAAATAGTATATATTATGCAAATATATAAGTCTTATATGATATGCATGCTACAATTTTAAAAGTTATAAAGACTTCCATATCTGAATACTATCACGCATAAGGCTTTACACACTTGTACAAGATCATTATGTTAAAATACATATCTCTATAAAAGCGAGTAATTTATACTTTTATAAATACGTCAACCATACTCGGCTTTTACAAATACTATACTACGAAATTCATTTTGCCCGGTACTTATCTATAATTAAGTTTGGGCTGAGAGTTATTCACAAACATTTCGTTAATGGTTTTTGAGTGAGACGCTACTATTCATTAGCTGAGTTTAATCACTTAGCCTGCCCCACACTGCTATAATCATTAATCTTCGGAGCGAGGTACATATATATAGATCTATATGGGATCAACAACCCCACCTGCGGTTGCTAGCTACAACCATCGACTGATCAATCGAAGCAGGTGATATATGTCTACGATCGTTACTACGATGTCCAATGAAGCATCGTAGGGAAGGGTACTTTTCGTCCATAGCTCGATTATAGAACTCACTGAAAACATTAACACAAATCTCTCTCACTTTTTCACTACAACCACATGTTTGGTTGCTTTCAGAACTATTTTTAAGTATAGTGGTTACTTATACAATGGATATATTTAAACTTTCATGAAGTTATTACAAGCACGTTTCGCTTTAAAAGCATGGATTTATTTATAAAAATACTTTTTGGCTTTTAAAGACTTATGACAAGCATTGTTTCAACTCTTATTATACAAGAAAAATACTTTTGGACTTTTGAAAGTATTATTAGTGCGGCTAGCAGAAAACCTGTTACTCTCACCAACCCCGTGTTGACTTTTATAATACATGTATTCTCAGGAAATCAGTAAAATTTCGGGCACACTCAGACAATGGAAAACATGGCTCGCAAGTACTTTAATTTTCTACTTTTGAACTGTTACGCCTAACTGTTAAGGCAAACTCGTATTATTATTTTATTACTATCTGTAAGAACCTTGTATGAAACATAAATATGTAATGAAATGATGTTTTGTTTATTGTTGTACTTGTGCTGTATATTCAATTTATTTGTGATCCATGAACTTAGTCGCACAACCCGGCATGTTCCGCCGCCTCGGCCGGGGGTGTGACAGATTGATATTAGAGCTAAATTGGCTATAGAGAACTCGTATCCTCGAAAGAGGAATACAACTATAGAAACTAGCTTCTAATAAAAGTATTATTAATAATAAAACTACTTCTCAACTACTTACGGTACAGAACAAAGATTAATAATACTACAAACCCCACCAACCTTCATATATAAGAGTTTATATATATACTCTGACCTGCGATGAGAACACTTAATAAAAAAAATTCTAAGCATCCCTTCAACTAAAACTAGCAACTCAACCTTTTAGGTCAAACACCTCAATTAAAGGTTAGTACCGTACATAAGCCATACCACAAATAAACCTGGAATGCGCGCCTATGTTATTTATGGTCGGGCCGGTGCACAACCAACCTTGAGCAAGGAGTTTGACAGGCTACAATGGTTGAGAGTTTTAGAAGTTGAAGAATGTCCACAAGATTCGTTGCTGAAGCTTAGTACCTTAGAATCCTTTTATCAACCTTAAAACACTTATGAAAAACTTATACAAATTTACTAACCCGCTTGAAATCCTTTTATGTAGATGGATGGACTACCGGATAACCCCGATGACTGGTTTTGACTTGAGGATCTTGATGAGCCATTTGGAGTTCCTTTGCATCCACATCCACTACACTTAGTTGGGGATCCGTACTCTCCCCAGGACGCTCTTAAGGAGGAGGATCCCGAAGAGGATCTTGAGGAGGATCTCGAAGAGGATCCTGAGGAGGATCCCGATGAGGAGGAGCTCGAGGATGAGGGAATATTGCAGGATGCCCAAGAGACTGATGATGATGGTCCTGCAAAGGATGAGGGAGACCTCTAGGAAGAGGAACCTACTCCCCTTACCCCACTAGTATCACCACCGAGACCCTACTACCAGCCGTACCTTCTGCACGGCAAGGGCCCTTGTATGATGAGGACCCCAGTAACTACTATATCTCCTATTTACCACTTGGACCCAGTTGCTCAGGTTTCCCGACCCACTAGTGGTCTATTAGGGAAACGAACTCGACCTAGTGAGCCATCTTGGCTCACAGACCTCCTTAACAGGAGGGATGCTACTGATCTACCACCATGGTTTGAGGTTGGTGAATCTTCACGAGCATCACTCAGGTTTAATCCTGAGGATGATCCGATAACTCGCTTGATGACTCGAACTGATCAGACCGAGGATATGATCAGATCCTTAGAGCAGTTTATATGAGGTCCAGGCTCTACTTCCCTTGACCATCGAGTTGAGACACTTGAGGAAGAGGAGAAGGAGAATTATGATGTGATCCAGATATTATATCATCTCTCAGGTGCTGATCGCGATGCAGTGAATGCCTTGAGTGCTCAGGTTAGAGCATTGAACTACCCGATTCAGATCATGGAGAGCGAGCTTGCTGCACAACGAAATCAGCTGGTTATCTCTGCGCAGGAACGACACTAAGTCTTGGACTAGTTCGAGGACTTTGTCCTGATTATTCAATTTGGGAGGTAGATATCTAGGACAACTTGTGTCGTAGGATAAGGTTACGACTTTTGAGGAATAGCTTTTGTGTTGCAAGTGTTTATCACTGCCTGGTTTGTAATAGATCTTTTGAAAAGCTTTTCTGTTTCTAACCTTATATGGTTAAAACTTTGTAACCAAAACAAGCAGTTCTTATGACAATGTTTCAGTATTTTGTTAAATGTTTGTATTTATTATGTGTTGCTTGCAAAACTCTATATCAGGTAAAGCTTTCATTTTCTGGTTTAAAATTTGTATGATTTCGGAAGAAAAACAAATTGAACAAATACAAAATACACACATATTATAACTATATGGTTTAAAAAACAACTTAACTTACTTATCTAACGCATTAGGAGAATGCCTCGACGAAAATAACCACGAGTCCGTCCGCCACCGACTCCCCGACTAACAAGAGAAGTGCTCTAGAGATAACTTAAACAACAGAAGAAACTCCAGATCCGGAAGAAGCCCCAAGTGCTACAAATAACCACAAAAATTTCCAGATGGATCCCACTATAATGCAAAACATGCTTGCACAAGGGATTGCTACGACCTTGGCGACTTATGAGGCTGCTCGAAATGGGAATACTGGAAATAGCGGAAGTGGTACTCTTGTAGTTGCCCAAAGAAATCCCAAACACTGCTCATACAAAGAACTCATGGGTTGTAAACCCCGATCCTTATATGGAACTGAAGGAGCTGTTGGTCTATCCCGATGGATAGAAAAGATTGAAGCTGTCTTTCACATCAGCTCTTGCCCCGATGACTGCAGGGTTAACTACGCTACCTGCACACTGATGGATGCTGCCTTAACTTGGTGGAACAACCATGCCAAGACCGTGGGAATTGCGGAAGCCTATGCCATGGGATGAGAACAACTAAAACTAATGATGACTAAGGTGTATTGCCCGCGACATGAGATTCAAGCATTAGAACAAGAACTTTGGAACCTAACCATGCAAGGATCAGAGGTAGTTGCTTATACCTACCGATTCGAAGACCTTGCAACTCTTTGTCCCGAAATGGTGCCTTCAGAAGACAAGAAGATGGAGAGATACATTTGGGGATTAGCATCGCCAGTCCAAGGTCTGGTTACTGCATCCAGACCCTCAACTTTTGACAGTGCCAAGCAACTGGCTTATGAGTTGACTGAACAATGTATCCGACGAGGCACCATGGCCCCCGCAAAAGAAAAGAACCAAACTGGGAATTCTAAGAGAAAGTTCTAGGGGAAGCCAAAAAGGAACTTCAAACACCGTAAGCGAAACCCAGAGCCTATAACGATGTATGCTGCAGTCACAACCACTCCCACTCTAGTAAAGCCCTACGCTGGAACTCTACCTCGCTGACCTAAGTGTAATTATCATCATGTTGGAGACTGCATGATCTGTAGCAACTACAAATTAAGTGGTCATACCACCAAATTTTGCAAAAAGAACCCAAGCAACACAACCTCAACTACTACCGCAAGAGAAAGTCGAACCTGCTTCGAGTGCAACCAACCAGGACATTTAAGGAAAGATTGTCCTAAGCTGAAGAGACAGGGTGGTCAAGGAAGGGCGTTTGTGATAGGTGCGGGAGATGCACTCCAGGGACCAATTGTGGTTACTGGTACGTTTCCTATCGACAATATTTATGCCACTATATTATTTGACACTGGTGCTAATAAGAGTTTTATTTCCCACAAATTTAGAAAAATGATTAATCATGAATCATGCAAACTCAATAATGCTTACACGGTAGAAGTAGCCAATGGTCAAATAGAAAGCACCTTAGAAATACTCACCAATTGCCTTCTCACCCTAAATAATCACGTGTTCCCTGTTGACTTAATGCCCATAACCATTGGAAGTTTCGATGTAATCATCGGAATGGATTGGTTATCAGCCCATCGAGCGGAGATTCTATGTTACGAAAAAGCTGTACGATTACCCTTACCAAACGATGAATCCCTTGTGATTTATGGAGACAAGGCAGGGAAGAACCTACGAGTCATTACTTGCATGAAGGCAAGGAAGTATTTGCATAAGAGATGCCACGCTTTCTTGGCCCACGTAGTGGATACGCAAGGCAAGGGTAAGGAAATCAAAGACATACCACAAGTATGTGACTACCCAGACGTATTTACAGAAGACCTACCTGGAGTACCTCCTATCAGACAGGTTGAATTTTGTATCGACCTTATCCCAGGTGCAGCACCAGTGGAACGGTCTCCTTATCGCCTGGCTCCATCGAAAATGCAAGAACTATCCAATCAACTTCAAGAACTTCTCGACAATGGCTTTATCCGACCAAGCTTCTCTCCATGGGGAGCCCTAATATTTGTTTGTCAAAAAGAAGGATGGTTCGTTTAGGATGTGCATCGACTATCGAGAGTTAAATAAGCTCACTATCAAAAACCAATATCCAATCCCGAGGATCGATGACTTGTTCGACCAATTACAAGGATCTCGCTACTACTCAAAGATCGACCTACGATCCGGCTATCATCAACTTAGAGTTCAAGAAGCAGATATTCCAAAGACGACATTCCGAACCAAATACGGTAACTATGAGTTTCTAGTGATGCCATTTGGACTGACCAACGCACCTGCCGTATTCACGGACCTTATGAATCGGGTGTGTAAACCCTACTTGGACAAATTCGTGATTGTCTTCATCGATGACATATTAATATACTCACGAACCAAGGAAGAACATGGCCAACACTTGCGTTTATTCCTAGAACTGCTAAGAAAAGAAAAACTTTATGCAAAGTTTTCTAAGTGTGTGTTCTGGATTAACGGAGTTCATTTCCTCGGTCATGTGGTCAGCAGTAAAGGGATTCATGTCAATCCTGCGAAGATTGAAGCTGTCAAGAATTGGAAAGCACCAACAACACCAACCGAAGTACGCCAGTTCTTAGGGCTTGCAGGCTATTATCGGAGATTTATCAAGAACTTCTCCAAAATAGCCAAGCCTCTCACCGCACTAACCCAGAAAGACAAAAATTTCGACTAGGGAGACAGTCAAGAGTCCGCCTTCCAAAAATTGAAACAATTATTATGCAGTGCACCGATTTTGTCTCTTCCCGAGGGAACAGAAGATTTTGTAGTATACTGTGATGCCTCATGTCATGGGTTAGGGTGTGTACTGATGCAGAGGAATAAGGTTACTTCATATGCATCCCGACAACTGAAGCCAAACGAGACAAACTACACTACCCATGACTTAGAGTTGGGAGCCGTAGTATTTGCCTTGAAGATTTGGAGACACTATCTATACGGGACAAAGTGCTTTGTATTCACAGACCACAAGAGCCTTCAACACATTTTTTATCAAAAAGAGCTCAATATGAGACAACGAAGATGGGTCGAATTACTAAATGATTATGAATGCGAAATTCTTTATCATCCTGGTAAAGCAAAACGTTGTGACAGATGCTTTAAGCAGGAAGGAATGAGCAAAACCTCTTCGTGTAAAGGCTCTAACCCTAACCATCCACTTGAACCTCACTATTCAAATTCGTGATGCTCAGCTAGAAGCACTTAAACCTGAAAACATCTTGGAAGGAAATCTACAAGGCATGGACAAACAGTTCGACCTTAGAGATGATGGAATGCGATACTTCATGAACCGGATTTGGACTCCAAGATTTGGAGAAGTCGGAGATTTGGTTTTAAATGAAGCTCACAAGTCAAGATACTCAATACATCCCGGATCAGACAAGATGTATCTCGATCTCAAGAAGCATTATTGGTGGCCCAATATGAAGGCAGAAATTGCCACCTATGTCGGTAAGTGTTTGACCTGCTCCAAGGTCAAGGCAGAGTACCAGAAGCCGTATGGCCTGCTACAACAACTATCAATTCCAGAATGGAAGTGGGAACAAATAACGATGGACTTTATAACAAAGTTTCCCAAGACATCAAGCGGTTACGATACCATATGGGTAGTGGTTGACCGTTTGACCAAGTCTGCTCACTTCTTAGCCATCAAGGAAACTGATAAGATGGAAAAACTCACCAGAACTTATCTCAAGGAGATAGTCAGACTACACGGTGTGCCAATATCTATCATCTCGGACCGAGATAGTACATTCACTTCTAGATTTTGGCAATCACTGCAAAGGTCCCTAGGCACAAAACTCGACATGAGTACAACATATCATCCTTAAACGGATGGCCAGAGCGAAAGGACAATACAAACTTTGGAAGATATGCTCCGCGCTTGTGTGATAGACTTTGGTAACGCATGGGATACTCACTTGCCATTAGTTGAGTTCTCTTACAACAATAGCTATCACACTAGTATAAAGGCTGCTCCATTTGAGGCCTTGTATGGGCGCAAATGTCGTTCACCATTATGTTGGGAAGAGGTTGGAGATACCCAACTAGCAGGAAAACATATTGGAGATACACTATTCACTGGACCTGAAATCATTCAGGAGACGACATAAAAGATTGTTCAAATAAAAGAACGGCTAAAAGCCGCATGTAGTCGGCAGAAGTGTTATGCTGACAACAGACGTAAACCATTGGAATTCAAAGTAGGAGACCGAGTCCTACTAAAAGTTGCCCCATGGAAGGGTGTCATTAGATTCGGAAAAAGAGGAAGCTAAACCCACATTACATCAGACCCTTTGAGATCCTAGCAATAGTTGGTCCGGTAGCTTATAAGCTCAAGCTACCTCAAGAGCTCAACAAGGTTCACGATACCTTCAACGTGTGTAATCTCAAAAAGTGCCTAGCCGATGAAAATTTGGTCGTACCACTCGATGAAATCCATGTCAACACAAAGCTTCACTTCATGGAGGAACCAGTGGAGATTATGGATCGAGAAATTAAAAGACTCAAACAAAACCGTATACCTATTGTAAAAGTCCGGTGGAACTCTCGTAGAGGGCCGAAGTTTACTTGGGAACGCGAGGACCAAATGAAGCAAAAGTACCCACACTTATTCAACAATGCCCCCTCCACTAGTGAAAGAACTAACTACTAGTGTAAAGTAGCCAAGAATGTAATAATTCGGGATGAAATTCCTTTAACGGGGAGGTAATGTGACATCGTGGAATTTAGGGCATAGATTTCAAACGACTAAATTACAACAAATCTATTTGTAATTAACTCATTCAGCTTTAACTGCATCTAATGAAATATAAATGAGTTAATTTCAATTATTATGTAATATCTATTGATATTTTTATGCCCAAACGTGTAAACTAGTAACCAAATCAAATCGCTCAACTGCAGCGCTGGCTAATGCGTCTAAAAACTGAAATTTAGCATTAATCATTTTTGAGCAAAACAAACATTAAAATATGATAGTACATGTTCCCCTATTTCCGAAAATATAAAGAACATCCAAAATGGAGTTCGTATGCAAACGATACAACCGTTAAAAGAAAAACGGACAGTAAAACACTATTTTCTTTAATCGCGTAAACCAAAACGATCCGTTGAGGCACTTACGCTTTGCCGACGGGGTTTACGAGAGCATTTTTGGACACAGGATATAGTATATTATTTAATTTCACACTCGAAATAATTTTTACGAAAATATTTATGAAAGTCGTGAAAACGGACACCGCCAACCGTTAAGACGCAAAACTTCAAACGTAATTTCCCGGAGATCCGTAACTCCAAAAATTAATCCGTTTGATGTTATGGAATCCTTGAATTATACTCTATCTAAACGGAGCTTTCGAAAAAAATCATCGATGCACGAATCCCAAGGCACCCAGTTTTTATATGTTTTGGAAACTTCCTCTTCTTCTAAATGCTCTGAAAACTCCTCTCTAAATCCTTCATCCTACACTCACGGTTACACCCTCAACCACCCTAAAAAAACCTTCTTTTACCACCCAAATGTCTTCTTATAACCCCACAGTAGATCACCACCTCCAGCCAACCTTCCCTCTCGTCACAAGACTCAACTGAAACCCAAAAACGGAGGCAACAGGAGGCTACCATCACAGCTCCGCCATCTCCTGCCATCCTGTCGCTCGATTGTCACCCTCCACTTACCCACCAGAAAACCACCTCCACCACTACTGTGTACTACCTTGTGACACCCTCCATCCTTCTCTTCCTTCGTTTTCATCAAAATAGTAGCAGAAAACCAACAGTAGGAGGCTGCCGGCCTCCACTCATTATCACCGAACTACCATTTTACTGCAAGCTACCTCCACCGGCTGCCACTTGTTGCCATAGGTAACCTCCAAACACCCTTGAATTGACAAATTATGCACATCTGCGCAGTTGGGAATCACGAGACCATTCATTTCAATTTTTTTTTTTTTTTTTTGTATTTACGTAAAGAAGATGACGAACACAGGAGGTTGACACCACCTGTGTAAAAGATGTGTATTGTGCAAATTAGGATACCAAATAAATACATGCAGTCCCTCTATTTCGACTTTGCCCAAGTTTAGTCCCTCCCTATTGACAATTATCTCAAATCTAGTTGTTAAACAATGAAAGTTAACAATGAAAGTTTAATCAAAATATTTAAAACTTATCCTAAACGGACAAATCTTTTGAAAACAAATCCAACTTTAAATACAAAATTAAATGAATAATGTTTATACGTATATTTTAGAAATTTTAAATTTGATTTCAAGTTTAAATTAATTTTGGGTTATTTAAATACTTGCGGAAAAAATAATAAATTAAAATTTAAAATTTATTTAAAATAATTATTTCAATAAATTTTAAATTGGCAAAACTTAGGGAATTATTCAAGAAATTATTATAATACCTAATCACGTCCAAATATTAATATATATTGAAATTTCTAGGAAATCAAACTAATCCCGGAGATCCCGACCTCACGGCAATACATTCTGGTCTTCAGAACTACTCATTTACCACTCGATAAGGTGAGAGTGACGACCCCTTTTCAATATTTTATTTATTCTTGGGGAAGAATACAAGTGCTAAAAGGTATATATTATGAAAATACATAAGTCTTATATGATATGCATGCTACAATTTTAAAAGTTATAAAGACTTCCATATCTGAATACTATCATGCATAAGGCTTTACACACTTGTACAAGATCATTATGTTAAAATACATATCTTTATAAAAGCGAGTAATTTATACTTTTATAAATACATCAACCATACTCGACTTTTACAAATACTATACTACGAAATTCATTATGCCCGATACTTATCTATAATTAAGTTAGGGCTGAGAGTTATTCACAAACTTTTCGTTAATGGTTTTTGAGTGAGACACTACTATTCATTAGCTGAGTTTAATCACTTAGCCTGCCCCACACTGCTATAATCGTTAATCTTCGGAGCGAGGTACATATATATAGATCTATATGGGATCGACAACCCCACCTGCGGTTGCTAGCTACAACCATCGACTGATGAATCGAAGCAGGTGATATGTGTCTACGATCGTTACTACGACGTCCAATGAAGCGTCGTAGGGAGGGGTACTTCTCGTCTATAGCTCGATTATAGAACTCACTAAAAACATTAACGCAGATCTCTCTCACTTTTTCACTACAACCACAAGTTTGGTTGCTTTCAGAACTATTTTTAAGTATAGTGGTTACTTATAAAATGGATATATTTAAACTTTCATGAAGTTATTACAAGCACGTTTTCTTTAAAAGCATGTATTTATTTATAAAAATACTTTTTGGCTTTTAAAGACTTATGACAAGCATTGTTTCAACTATTATTATACAAGAAAAATACTTTTGGACTTTTGAAAGTATCATTACTGCGGCTAGCAGAAAACCTGTTACTCTCACCAACCCCGTGTTGACTTTTAAAATACATGTATTCTCAGGAAATCAGTGAAATTTCGGGCACACTCAGACAATGGAAAACATGGCTTGCAAGTACTTTAATTTTCTACTTTTGAACTGTTATGCCTAACTGTAACGTCTGTGTTTCTAGGCCTGTCATTAATGTTAATATAATAGGCTAGGTTAACCTTTGTAACCCGTTTTGAAATAATAGAAGTGTATTATTTGAGTATTATGTGTTTTGTGCTTAATTGCTTAATTATGTGGTTTGATTAGTTAAGAATAAAAATAAGCATCAAATTTGAAGTGTGGGATAATCCTAATATCTTTCCATAAAGATGTAGTGGTCGAAACAAGGATTCCGAAGATATAAAGAATGCCAAAATCCGAGTTATAACGAAGAAGTTATGACCTGTTGAAGTTTCGCGTCAGAACCGGCAACGCTGAATGACGTAAAAAGTGAAATTTTCGTTAGAGCGATATTTATCTTTAGTGATCTAAACGAAAGTCGTAGAGTTCGTTAAACCGAGAGCGTGCATAAAAAGAACGCCAAAATCTGACTTCGTATGAGGAAGTTATGATTTATTGAAGTTTTGACTTAACGGTATGCAGCCCGAAATACTCGATTTGAGATCAAGCGGTTTTTAGCTGAAGCAATCTAAACGAGAATCGAAGATCTCATTGTTGGTATCAAAGCGATGAAAAGTTAGGCGAGAACGGACGTCAAACGAAGAAGTTATGAATTTATAACGATGTTTTCCTGTCCGGGCCTATTAAAAATAAATAATAAAAATAAATTCAAAATTAGCCGACGGAGTCTAAACAAAAGTTGTAGAGCGTAGTCTCACCTACGTGTGGATATAAAGAACGTTGAAAACAGAGTTCGTATGAAGAAGATATGATTTTTCAAAGTATATTAAATAATTAATATTTAAATTTAATTATGAAATCCGGCCTTATCCGAAGGGGAGTCACCGAGCCTATCCGATGTACGCCCAGCGTACAGTGAAGCATGACGACCTTCTCACTCGAGTTCCTCGAATGACGCATGCAGTGACGATTTCGTAGGCTTACGCCCCGCGTACAGGCGTACGCCCAACGTACGTGCGAGGCTCAGCCTCCTATAAATAGGATGCGAGGGTAGCCGGCTCATTTGCTCTTTTTCTCTCTTCTCTCTCCCGTTTTACCTCGCTTTGCGTGCCAGAAGTACCCCGAAGCCCCGGTAATATTCCTGAGCCCCGAAGCAAGTTTCGAAGCCCCGAAGATCCCGAGAAGTGCGATTCCCGAGCCGAAGCTCTGCCCGCGAGAAGTTCGATTTTTGTAGAGATCTTCCAGATCTGCTGAGGATTACTACTTCTGCAAGCCGTAGTGCTGTCCGATCATCTTCTGATCAAGTGAGTGTGTAGTTACTTTCTTCTAACGCATAATTATGAAGTATTTTACACGAAATACGTGTTATGTGTATATTTTGTTGTTATGTGTGTGAATGTATATTCACTTTCTTCTATCTTATAGATCTGATTATTTCTCGATGAAATACTTGTTATGTGTGTGTGCCTCATCTGTTATGTGGAAAATGTATTGATTGAGCATGCTATACAGGTTTTGAAACTATGTATAAAAATGTATGTTTTAGCTACTAATATGTTGGGTAGAACATGGGTAGATAGTTGTTGTGTAATAAACAGATGAGAGGCCTCGATGTTGTTTTGATCTAGTCATCTAGCAGAATTTAGATGATCACCACATACTTTTCTAGAAAATCCAGTGGAACGCTAGCAGGATCATAGCATGTAGGTGTTAATGAACTTGGGTGTTCATTCGCTGTATTCCATCCCCCTCATGGTTGCCTTATTTGACATATATTGCCGGGAAACCCCTGAATGCATGTGTTGTCGCCCCGATGAAATATTCCAAGACTAGGTCCCTTGTGTTAGTTGTTTTAGGGATGTAAAGTGAGAATAACGGGAATGGGTAATTGGGTTATTGCTGATTGGTGGAATTAAATATAATTATTTATTGTGGGTTGAAAACCCTATATGCTCACCAGGCTCCCAAGCCTAACCCACTTAGTTTTATTTGTATTACAGGAAGTGGTGCAAGGGCATAAGATGGATGAACCATCAAGTTGTTTTGTTTACAAGTCTGTATATGTATATATTTGTTGAATGAGTTGTAATGTTATCGTTTATTCTTTATGGTATGTATCGGAACATGACATCCCGAGTTTTGATTATATAATGAAAATACATTTCTTTTATGAAATGCTTTGGTAAACATTGTTTTATCACGTTTTGTTTTTGGGAACAAATTCCACAACTCTTTCAAATCAAAAGGATTTACTCTGAAATTATTTTAAAAGCATAAATGAAAATCGGTCTTTTCTGGCCGAGATTTTGGGGATGTCACAGTTGGTATCAGAGCATTAGTTTAAGCGAACTAGGAATTTGTAGGATTTCTAGACTTAAACTTAGAATGCTAAGTGGAATTTTGAGACATGTGTCTGTTATATTTTAGACACGAGTACTAGTTTATTTTAGGAAAGTTTCCTAAAATGCTTTGATGTGCTAAATGTTATATGTTGCCATATATGATATTATTTGTTCGGATCTATGGTCTGTTGCCGACCGGATCTAGAAACCTTATATGTGTAGGATTCTAAGCGTACGTCTACGATATTAGAACTAACATGTAAACGTTTCGGAGTGATAAGGATGATTTGAATATCTATCGTGAATAAGGATCTAATTTCACCTTATTCGGTGTGTAGATCAACAATGGTTAGAACAAGAAGTGGAGTTGGAAATGCTGATGAAAACAGGAATCAACCACCAGTGATTGAACAAATACCTGTTGTAGCAGCAGCACCTGAGCCAATAACCATGGTTGGTGTGCAAATGATGATTCAAACAATGTTGGATCGTCAGATGGATGAAACTATGCGGTTGCTTCAACAGAATCGTGAAGAACTGTCAATTTGTGTGGAAGGGCCTGAATTAAATGAAGGGCACTCGGAAGGTGGAAACTTCAGTGGGTCTATTGGTCAAGCCAACCCACCGATAGTTAGGTAAGACAACCATGATGGAAGGAATGATGGAATGGGATGCAAGTACAAGGACTTTCTAACTTGCAAACCATCAAACTTCATTGGAAAGGAGGATCCGATTGGAGTTATGGATTGGATCTCAGAAATGGAATTGGCCTTCATGACTTGTGGCTGCAGAGGCAAGTTGCAGACTATCTATGCAGTGCGTCAATTCCGAGGTGGAGCCGTTCGTTCGTGGAACACTCTAGGGAAGACTTTAAGCCCTAATGAGCCATTACAATTGACATGGGTAGAATTCTTGGTGCAGTTCAAGCGCAAGTTCTGCTCGGCTCAAAATCTGTTGGAACTAGAGAACAAGTTTCTGACATTGACGAAAGGCAGCATGCCAGTTGATTAATACACTAATAACTTTACCGATAAGATGGAGTTTTCTTTGCGCATCGTTCCAGATGAGTTGACAAAGGTTGACCGGTATGCAAAGGGACTCTCATGGGAGTACGTAGTGCCAGTTCGTCAAGCACCTACTCTAGAGGCAACTATTTGGGCTGCCAAGTCTGTTGAGAACATGATTAAGGGGAGAACCACCTACAAGGTTGAGGTTGGTGAGAAGAGAAAGTTTGAGGGAACATCTGGTTCCGGTAAGAGAAGCAAATTTTCGAAATCTGATTCGAAAAAGTTTGGAGGAAAAGGAGGCGAAACGAAATGGTGTGATAAGTGTAAGAAAAAGCACTTTGGGAAGTGTAGTGAGGATGTAACCTGCTACAAGTGTGGAAAAATTGGGCATTTTGCCAATGAGTGTCCGTCCAACAAAAGGATGTGTTTTGGTTGCAATGAAGAGGGGCACATATTGAAAGACTGTCCGAAGAAGAAGGAGGCAGCTAAGCCCAACATTCCACCAAAGCCGAAGGTGAGAGACTTCCAAATGACACTTGAGGCTGCTAAAGATGAAGCTGATGTCGCTTCCGGTACCTTTCTCGTAAACGAATTACCTGCTCAAATTTTGTTTGATTCTGAAGCCAACTACTCCTGTATTTCGCATGAGTTTGGTAGAAAACTAGCTTTGCCTATTGATAGACTAGATAATGCTTTATTAGTCGAAGTTGCTAGTGGCAAGTTTATACCTGTTAGCCATCGTATGAAAAACATCTTAATCGACCTTAATGAGAATAAGTTTCATGAGGAATTATTGCCTATCGAACTTAATGGTTTCGACATCGTTCTGGGAATGGATTGGCTTAGCGCCAATGATGCCGAAATTTTATGCAAGAAGAAGATAGTTAAAGTAAACCCGCCCGGGAAAGATTCGTTTATGGTATATGGGGACAAACGTAGAGTAAATTCTGGAATCATTTCTCTAATGAAAGCCAGAAAGTGTTTGACCAAGGGATGTACATCATACTTAGCATTCGTGATTGATGCTAAGAAGGAAAAGAAGGTGATGCAGAGTATTCCAGTGGTGTGTGATTATCCGGAAGTATTTCCCAAAGATCTTCTTGGATTACCACCTGATAGACAAGTGGAGTTGAGAATAGACTTGTTACCTGGGACCACGCCAATAGCAAAAACACCTTATCGATTAGCACCGACAGAGATGAAGGAGCTAATGATGCAACTTCAGGAGTTATTGGACACAGGTTTCATTAGACCTAGTTCATCACCCTGGGGAGCTCCAGTGTTATTCGTAAAGAAGAAAGATGGAAGTATGAGAATGTGCATCGACTATAGAGAGCTGAACAATGCAACAATAAAGAATAGATATCCGTTGCCGAGGATTGATGACCTGTTTGATCAATTGCAAGGTTCGAGTTATTTCTCGAAGATCGATCTAAGGTCAGGATATCATCAGCTAAAAGTGAGAGAACAAGATATCGAGAAGACTGCATTCAGAACTAGATATGGACATTACGAGTTCTTGGTTATGTCATTTGGACTAACCAATGCTCCAGCAGCATTCATGGATTTAATGAACAGGGTTTGTAATCCGTTCCTTGATAAATTTGTGATAGTGTTCATAGATGATATTCTGATTTACTCGAAAAGCCAAGAGGAGCACGACAGACACTTGCGAGAAGTGTTAGAAGTCTTGAAGAAGGAGAAGCTGTATGCAAAGTTCTCCAAATGTGATTTTTGGATTCGAGAAGTCCAATTCTTGGGTCACGTGGTCAACCAAGAAGGGATAATGGTTGATCCAACAAAGATTAAAGCTGTGATGAAGTGGGAACAACCGAAAAGTCCCACGGAGATCCGAAGCTTTTTAGGATTAGCTGGATATTACCGAAGGTTTATCCAAGGTTTTTCTTCGATTGCTACTCCATTAACAGCTTTGACCCATAAAGGGGCTACTTATGCTTGGAATGATAAGCATAAAGAAGCATTCGAGAAGCTAAAGAAGAAGCTATGCGAGGCACCAATACTTTCTCTACCCTATGGAGTTGAAGACTTCGCTATTTATAGCGATGCGACTGGGGTTGGATTGGGTTGTGTTTTGACCCAAAGAGAAAAGGTGATAGCATATGCGTCTCGATAGCTGAAGGAGCATGAAAAGAATTACCCGACTCATGATTTGGAGTTGGCAGTGGTAGTTTTCGCTCTGAAAATATGGAGGCATTACCTCTATGGCTCGAAGTGCAAACTTTTCATTGATCATAAGAGTCTCCAATATCTCTTCAGTTAGAAAGAGTTAAATATGAAGCAACGACGCTGGCTAGAGTTATTCAAGGACTACGACTACGAGATACTTTACCATCCCGGTAAAGCTAATGTTGTTGCTGATGCTCTCAGTCGGAATGTCAATGTTGAGAGAAAAAGGCCAAGAGCGTTGAGAATAGAAGTTGTCTCGATAATTGTAGAGGGTATAAAGAAATCTCAATAGGAAGCTTCTGAGAAAAATGACCGAAAGGAGGAATGTTTGGGTAAAACGTTGGTGTTTGGTACAAACGGTCATGGACTGAAGGTATTCCAAGATCGTATTTGGGTACCTAAGTCAGGAGGAATTAGGGATCTTCTGATGAAAGAAGCTCACAAAACCATGTACTCGATTCATCCTGGTAGCACTAAAGTGTATGGGGACCTAAAACCCTACTACTAGTGGCCGACGATGAAGTTTGATGTTGCAAAGTATGTGGCCGAGTGTGTGACTTGTGCGAGAGTCAAGACACAACATTAGAAACCATATGAGAGTTTAGAACCTTTACATGTGCCTATGGGTAAAGGGAAGACATTGCGATGGATTTTGTAACTAAACTACCCAGAACAAAGAATGGTCACGGCATGATTTGGGTGGTTGTTGATCGATTCACTAAGAGTGCGCATTTCATAGCAGCCAAAGAGAAATGGTCTATGGAAAAGCTTGCGAATTCTTATGTGAAGGAAATTGTGAGGCTTCACGGTGTTCCGTTAACAATTGTATCGGATCGTGATAGCCATTTCACCTCAAGGTTTTGGAAAAGTCTACAAGAGGAAATGGGTACCAAGTTGTGTTTAAGTACAGCTTACCATCCACAAACTGATGGTCAGAGTGAAAGAACAATACAAACACTTGAAGATATGCTGAGAGCATGTACCCTAGAATTCCTAGGTAATTGGGATGAACATTTACCTTTGGTAGAATTTTCCTACAATAATAGTTTCCACTCGAGCATAAAGATGGCACCTTATCAAGCTTTGTACGGACAAAAGTGCGTACGCCATCTTGTTGGCTTGAGGTTGGGGAAAAGCAGTTTATGGGCCCCGAGATGGTCCATCAAACTCCTGAAAAGTTGAAAATAATTAGAGAAAGAATGTTAGCAGCTCAAGATCGTCAAAAGAGCTATGCTGACAAGAAGCGAAGACCGATGACTTTTGAGGTTGGAGATTCGGTTTTTCTTAAAGTATCGCCGTGGAAGGGACTTATAAGATATGGTAAAAGGGGAAAATTAAGTCCAAGGTTTATTGGACCGTTTAAAGTTCTTCAGAGGATTAGGAACCAAGCTTACAAGCTCGAACTACTAGAAGAACTGAATGGAATTCATAACACTTTCCATGTGTGTTATTTGAGGAAGTTCATGGGAGAAGTTCCCGACATGATTCCACTTTCGGAGTTGAGAATCGATGAGAAAAAAAGGCTGATTGAAGAACCAGAGGCAGTTGTTGACCGAAAGACTAAGAAGTTGCGACGCAAGATGGTTGAGTTAGTGCTTGTCCGATGGAAACACACGAATCGGCCGAATCTCACCTGGGAGACGGAGAGTAACATGATAGGTCGCTATCCGCATTTGTTTGCTGATGTGTGATTCCGGGGACGGAATCATTCTAAGGTGGAAAGAATTGTAACGCCTGTGTTTCTGGGCCTGTCATTAATGTTGATATAATAGGCTAGGTTAACCTTTGTAACCCGTTTTAAAATAATAGAAGTGTATTATTTGAGTATTATGTGTTTTGTGCTTAATTGCTTAATTATGTGGTTTGATTAATTAAGAATAAAAATAAGCATCAAATTTGAAGTGTGGGATAATCCCAATATCTTTGCATAAAGATGCAGTGGTCGAAACAAGGATTCCGAAGATATAAAGAATGCAAAAATCCGAGTTATAACGAAGAAGTTATGACCTGTCAAAGTTTCGCGACAGAACCGGCAACGCTGAATGACGTAAAAAGTGAAATTTTCGTTAGAGCGATATTTAGCCTTAGTGATCTAAACGAAAGTCATAGAGTTCGTTAAACCGAGAGCGTGCATAAAAAGAACGCCAAAATCTGACTTCGTATGAGGAAGTTATGATTTATTGAAGTTTCGACTTAGTAGTATGCAGCCCGAAATACTCGATTTGAGATCGAGCAGTTTTTAGCCGAAGCAATCTAAACGAGAATCGAAGATCTCATTGTTGGTATCGAAGTGATGAAAAGTTAGGCGAGAACAGACCTCAAACGAAGAAGTTATGAATTTATAACGATGTTTTCCTGTCCGGGCCTATTAAAAATAAATAATAAAAATAAATTCAAAATTAGCCGACGGAGTCTAAACGAAAGTTGTAGAGCGTAGTCTCACCTACGTGTGGATATAAATAATGCCGAAAAAGGAGTTCGTATGAAGAAGATATGAATTTTCAAAGTTTATTAAATAATTAATATTTAAATTTAATAATTAAATCCGGCCTTATCCGAAGGGGAGTCACCGAGCCTATCTGATGTACGCCCAGCGTACTGCTGTACACCCAGCGTACAATGAAGCATGACGAACTTCTCACTCGAGTTCCTCGAATGACGCATGCAGTGACGATTTCGGAGGCTTACGCCCCGCGTACAGGCGTACGCCCAACGTACGTGCATGGCTCAGCCTCCTATAAATAGGATGTGAGGGCAGCCGGCTCATTTGCTCTTTTCTCTCTTCTCTCTCCCGTTTTACCTCGCTTTGTGAGCCAGAAGTACCCCCAAGCCCTGGTAATATTCCCGAGCCCCGAAGCAAGTTTCGAAGCCCCGAAGATCCCGAGAAATGCGATTCCCGAGCCGAAGCTCTGCCCGCGAGAAGTTCGATTTTTGTAGAGATCTTCCAGATCTGCTGAGGATTACTGCTTCTGCAAGCCGTAGTGCTGTCCGATCATCTTCTGATCAAGTGAGTGTGTAGTTACTTTCTTCTAACGCATAATTATGAAGTATTTTATACGAAATACGTGTTATGTGTATATTTTGTTGTTATGTGTGTGAATGTATATTCACTTTCTTCTATCTTATAGATCTTATTATTTTTCTATGAAATACGTGTTATGTGTGTGTGCCTCATCTGTTATGTGGAAAATGTATTGATTGAGCATGCTATACAGGTTTTGAAACTATGTATAAAAATGTATGTTTTATTAACTAATATGTTGCGTAGAACATGGGTAGATAGTTGGTGTGTAATAAACAGATGAGAGGCCTCGATGTTGTTTTGATCCAGTCATCTAGCGGAATTTAGATGACGACCACAGACTTTTCTAGACAGTCCAGTGGAACGCTAGCAGGCTCATAACTTGTAGGTGTTAATGAACTTGGGTGTTCATTCGCTGTATTCCATCCCCCTCATGGTTGCCTTATTTGACATATATTGCCGGGAAACCCCCGAATGCATGTGTTGTCGCCCCGATGAAATATTCCACGACTAGGTCCCTTGTGTTATGTAACGACCCAATTTTTATGTCCGAAAATTTCATTTTAAAATATTAATTTATAAAACATTAATAAATAAAAACATTGTTTGATCACACCAACACATCGAAACCATGTTCTAAAAGGTCAAACCATACATCCCATCAAAATATCAGAGTACAATCCCAGTAAATCTCATAAATGCGGAAACCGAAGAGTGTGTGTATGACGTGCCGCTACCGCGCCGGCTCCTTCCCCTTCGATGCAGAGGTACCTGAAAACAAAACTGTAAACGTAAGCACAAAGCTTAGTGAGTTCCCCCAACGTACCGCATACCATACAAACACATAACATATATACTGCCAGGCTATTCTGGGGTGCCTGACTACCCGGTACGGCCATTCTGGGGTGCCGACCTACCCATACGGCCATTCTGGGGTGCCGTCTTACCCGTGTCAAGCCATTCTGGGGTGCTGACTACCCATGTCAAGCCATTCTGGGGTGCTGACTACCCATCGGTCCTAACAACCGATCTTCGGGGACTAATTCATCCCCTACTACTACGATCATATATATATATATAACATAACAAGCCAGCATGCATACATATCATCACGTACTGTCAGACGTATCTGGGGTGTCTGACTACCCTTCGGTCCTAACAACCGAACTCTACTACTATCACATACAACATATCATGCTACCATATAACCTGTCAGGTAATAACAAACCTAGATGATATCACAAAGACAATCATCTATCATACATCTCCTACTGGTGGGTCGGCATTGTGGCCTTAGACCCACCGCTACTGGAAGGCAACTCACCTCAAAGTAGCTGCTGAACTGATCAGGAACTAACTGGCTGCTGCTGCTCCGGGAGTCCTCCGGCTGCAATTTCCACGACATACTCAATCAAACACTGCTAACCGACCTTTAGGTAAAATGACCATTTTACCCCTGATTAACTCTAAGCCAAAGCTGGAGTCAACTTTCAGTTGACCCGACTCGCCGAGTGGATCACCACTCGCCGAGTCCCTAGCAAACCAATGTCCTGGGTCCCTGGTTCTACTCGTCGAGTCGGGCTATGACTCGACGAGTTCACCTTCTAACTGTCATTCAATCACCTTCATCCTACTCGCCGAGTTTTATGAACAACTCGTCGAGTTCATCTTCATCCGATGAACACTTTCTGCTAAGACTCGCCGAGTTGTATGAACAACTCGCCGAGTCTGTTCTTGAGCTATGAAGATTGCCTTGGACTCGCCGAGTCAGGGCATTGACTCGCCGAGTCCTAACATGGGTGAGTTCAGCTCCCAACTCACCGAGTCACCCCCTGTGACTCAAGGCACAACTCGATACATGAAGAAGGGACCAAATCGGTGACTCGCGACCAGACTCGCCGAGTCACCTATGCGACTCGCCGAGTCGTCGCCATGCACTCCTTAAATATACCGATTTGCTCGATTCCAGTCCATGCCATTCATAGATCTGGACTTCTAGGGCACGAATCACACGTAAAGTTTCCAACTTTACGTGTGGATATTCAACAAAATGGATTATAAGGCTCAAAATGTCTCAAAAGGGTAGATCTAAGGCTAACAAGCCTCATGGGGCCAAAAAGCTAACAGATCTGAGCTCCTGGAGCTCAATCTTGCATAGATCCAAAGGCCAAACGCCTTATTACAACATATAATGCACATACCAACTTGGGAAATTGACCAAGAAGGACCCAAATGAAGTTTTAAGCATAGAATCAAGGGGAAAACGGGTTATACCTCAAAGGAACTGTTGAAATGACACAAGGATGGCTGATCTCCTTCTCCTCTTCTTGATCTACTCCTCTTACTCTTCAAAACCTCCAAGAACACACCAAGAACACCTCAAACTCTCAAGGAAACAAGGGAAAACGATGTAGGGGGAGTTCTGGGGGTGAATGGGGACGATTTGGGGCGGAATGAGAGCTTAAATAGGGTGCAAACCCTTGAAACTTAGGGTTTCATCCCGCAGCGGTGACTCGCCGAGTCCAGGATATGGACTCGTCGAGTCGCCTACTTAAAACGCGTCCTGAGTCCCGTCCCTACTCGGCGAGTCGGACCCTATGACTCGCCGAGTCTAAGGCTAAATTAGGGCAATGCTCAAATAAAATTCACATACCGGAAACCTGGTGCTACAAGTCTCCCCCACTTATTTTAGACTTCGTCCTCGAAGTCTGCTGCCTGATCCTGAAACAGATCGGGGTAGTGCTCCATCATCTCGTCTACCGGCTCCCAAGTCCACTCTGAACCCTTGCGGTGCTGCCATTGCACCTTCACTAGCTCCACCCTCTTGTTCCTTAAATCCTTCGACTTCCTGTCGAGGATTGCGACTGGGCGCTCAATGTAGTTCAGGCTGTCATCAACCTGAATATCCTCCAAAGGCACTACTGCAGAATCGTCCACTAGGCACTTCCGCAACTGCGAAACATGGAAAGTGCTGTGGATCTGGCTAAGCTCGGCTGGCAGATCCAGCCTATATGCTACCTTGCCCACCCGGGCTAAGACCCTGAACGGTCCGATGAATCGCGGGCCCAACTTGCCCCGCTTCCTGAATCGGATGACGCCTTTCCACGGCGACACCTTCAGGAGGACCATATCCCCGACCTGGAATTCTAAATCGGATCGACGCTTGTCGGCATAACTTTTCTGTCGACTCTGAGCAGTCTGAAGCCTGCTCCGGACCTGCTATATCCTCTCAGTCGTCTTGAGCACCACTTCGGTGCTTCCCATGACTCTCTGGCCAACCTCACCCCAGCATATCGGGGTCCTACACCTCCGTCCGTACAACATCTCGAAGGGAGGGCGGTCGATACTCGCGTGATAGCTGTTGTTGTAGGAGAACTCAGCCAAAGGAAGATAGGTATCCCAGCTACCACCGAAATCCAGAACACACGCCCGCAACATGTCCTCCAAAGTCTGGATGGTCCGCTCACTCTGTCCATCTGTCTGCGGGTGAAAGGCGGTGCTGAAATGCAGACGAGTGCCCAACTCGTCATGGAATCTCTTCCAAAACCTGGAAGTAAAACGCACATCCCTGTCCGAGATCACCGATACTGGCACCCCATGCCGTGCCACAATCTCCCTGATATAGATGTCGGCCAATTTCTCGGCCGATATGCTCTCCGGGATCGGAATAAAATGAGCGCTCTTGGTCAATCTATCCACGATGACCCAAATCGAATCCACTCCACGTGCGGTCCTGGGAAGCTTCGTGATAAAATCCATCGTGATATCTTCCCACTTCCACAGTGGAATGTCCAACGGCTGCATCTTGCCATGCGGCCTCTGATGTTCGGCCTTGACCTTCCTGCAGGTCAAGCACCGCTCGACGTACCATGCCACATCCCGCTTCATGCAGGGCCACCAATAGTCTAGACGAAGATCCCTATACATCTTCGTCGCCACGGGATGAATAGAGAATCGGGACTTGTGTGCCTCCTCCATCAAAATCTGGCGCACGCCCCCGTGATACGGCACCCACACCCTATGGTGTAGTGTCAATAACCCTCGGCTATCATAATCGAAGGAGGAAACCTGACCTACTACACGCTCGCTCTTCCGATGCTCCTCCTTGATAGCCTCCTGTTGAGCTTCCCGAATCTGCTCCAACAGGGGAGTCACCACAGTCATCCTCAAACAGGCGTCCCTGATCGGCGCCGTCTTGCGGCTAAGCGCATCGGCCACCACATTGGCCTTTCCCGGGTGGTAAAGGATCTCGCAATCATAATCCTTCACCACATCCAACCACCGACGCTGCCTCATGTTCAGATTCGGCTGGTCCATGAGGTACCTCAAGCTCTTGTGGTCCGTGTAGATGGTACACCGGACCCCATAGAGGTAATGTCGCCAAATCTTGAGGGCAAATACCACCGCCCCCAACTCCAAATCGTGCGTCGGGTAGTTCGCCTCGTGAGGCTTGAGCTGCCTCGAAGCGTAAGCAATGACATGCCCCCTTTGCATCAGCACCGCGCCCAACCCAGAAATGGACGCATCACAATAAACCACGAAATCCTCTACGCCCTCTGGCAGGGCTAAGATCGGCGCCTCACACAATCTCTGTCTCAGCGTCTCAAATGCAGCCTGCTGCTCGGGTCCCCACCGAAAGACCACGGCTTTCTTCGTCAGCCGCGTCAGGGGCACGGCTATCTTGGAGAAATCCTGGATAAACCTCTGATAGTAGCCTGCCAATCCTAGGAAGCTCCGAATCTCAGATGGGGACTTCGGAACCTCCCATCTCATCACGGCCTCGACCTTGGCCGGATCGACCAGAATCCCGTTCTGGTTGACGAGGTGCCCCAGAAATTGCACCTCCCGCAACCAAAACTCACACTTGGAGAACTTGGCATACAAGCTCTCCCTCCTCAGGGTCTCTAACACCTCTCTCAAATGCTCCTCATGTTCCTCCCGGGTCTTGGAATAAACCAAGATATCATCGATAAAGACTATCACAGACCGGTCCAGCATCGGTCTGCATACGCGGTTCATGAGGTCCATGAACGCGGCAGGAGCATTGGTGAGCCCAAACGGCATCACCACAAACTCGTAATGGCCATAGCGCGTCCGAAACGCGGTCTTCTGCATATCCTCCTCCCTGACCCTCATCTGATGATAACCCGAACGCAAATCAATCTTGGAGAACCAAGATGCACCCTGAAGCTGGTCAAAGAGGTCATCAATCCTCGAAAGCGGGTAACGGTTCTTCATCGTTACCTTGTTCAGCTCCCGATAATCTATACACATCCGATGCGACCCATCCTTCTTCTTCACAAACAGAATCGGGGCTCCCCAGGGCGAACTGCTCGGCCGAATAAATCCCTTGTCCGGCAGCTCCTGCAGCTGCGTAGACAACTCCTGCATCTCGGGAGGAGCTAACCGATACGGTGCTTTGGCTATCGGAGCCGCACCGGGAACGAGGTCAATCCTGAACTCCACCTATTGCTCCGGAGGTATCCCAGGTAGTTCCTCCGGAAAAACATCAGCAAAATCTTGAACCACCGGGACCTCGCTCACGGTCGCCTTACCCGCCTCCCGGGTGTCCATCACGTATGCGACATAACCTGCGCATCCCTGCTGAAGGTAGCGCCTAGCCCTCGCTGCTGAACATACAGTGGGTCCACACTGCGGCCGCTCTCCATGAATCATTAACTCTCCCCCGCTTGGGGTCTTGACTCGCACTAGCTGCTGTGCGCAATCTATCACTGCCCCGTTAGGGCTCAACCAATCCATACCAATAATCACCTTGTTCCCACGCAATGGAATGGGAACCAAGTCTACCAGGTAACACTCCTCAAACAGTCGCAGAACACAATCTCGAAACACCATCGATGCTCGCACCGATCGATCATCGGCAATCTCTACCTCTAACGGGCAATCTAACTCGCCTGCAGTCTCATGAAATCTCTTGCTAAGGGCAAGAGAGACGAACGATCGGGATGCACCCGAGTCGAACAATACCTGAACCGGGATGCCGTTCACATGGAACGATCCTAATACACATGTATACACACGGAGCACATATCAATATCATAACAACGTAAAATAAAAGGTAGAAGGAAGGAATCATACCCGTCACCACATCGGGTGCGGCGCGCGCCTCCTCGGCAGTCAACTGGAATGCCCGACTCCTCACCACTGGAGCCTCTGCCTTGCCCTGACGGCCATCCGTGATCCGCAGGGTCGCTGGAGCTGGCGCCTTTACTGGTGCTGAAGCTGTCAACATGGGGCAATTGGCCTTCTTGTGGCCCCTCTGGTTGCAGTGGAAACACAGCAACTCCGATGTCTGAATAACGGTCGCAGGAGCAGTGCAATCCCTGCTGATATGCCCAAACTTGCCGCACTTGTAGCAGCCTGACGATCCCATCCTGCACGACCCCTCGTGCGGCCTGCCGCACCTCCTGCAGCGGCTCGGTCCCGACTGGCCTTTCGGCCTCCCATCTGATCCCTTGGGCTTCTTCCCCGAAGCCCCTGATGCCTGACCATCCTCAAGTTTCCGTTTCCGGATGTGCTCCAAATCTATCTCTCTCTCCCTAGCCCTGGCAATCATGGAGTCCAGGGTAGGGCAAGCTGAAAAGCTAACGTGCTCCCGAATGTCAGCTCGTAGCATATCATGGTAACGAGTCCTCCTCATATCCTCGTCACCTGCATACTGGGGCACCAATAAAGCCCTCTCCCGAAACTTGGCGGTGATCTCCGCCACGGTCTCTGTCGTCTGCCTCATGTCTAAGAAATCCCTGGCCAGCTGCTGAAGCTCGACCGCTGGCGCAAACTCTGCCCTGAACCTAGCCACAAAGTCCGACCAGGTCATTGCCTCGATAGCCGAGGCTCCCATCGAGTCACCCACTGACTCCCACCAATCTCGGGCCCGGTCCCGTAAACACCCTGCTGCGTACCTCACCTTCGACCCCTCGGGGCAGAAGCTGATCAACTGGGCGGACTCGATATCCGCAATCCACCGCCTGGCGACAATGGGGTCCTTCACCCCATGGAAATCCGGCGCACCACTGCCCCTGAAGTCCTTGAAGGACAGTGTGCGAGATCCTGACTGGCTAGAGGCCAAGTCGCTCCTGAATGCCCGTAGGCGATCCTCCATCAACTCCATGATCCCTTCCTTGATCGACCCAAAGATGATGGGGGTCGACTCAAGGATGCCCCTAGTGATCTCCGACGTGATGAACTCACGTAGCCTCTCCTCAATCGGCTCGGTGCCAGATCCCGAACCTGACCCCTCTCCTGACCCGCCCTCTGTCGGTCTCGGTCGAAGTACCACCATTCTGCAAAACATCAATATAATCATTAGTGGTACTGCTACTTTCTGAGGGATCTCAACTACTTACAGGTTCCTTGGTCTCGTCTGGGCCTTCCTCGGTTCGGGTACGGATCCTCTGCTTTCAGTAGTACGGGCCCATACTACCTTCCACATCTATCCGTACCGTCTCCGAGGAATTCCTCGACTCCACCAGCTCCCCTTCACTACTGCTACTCTCTGCTATTCTCATCCTGGGCTTGCCCTAGGGGAAACCCAAGTTCAACACAACCGGTCCTCAGCTGCTGTAGGTCTCCTCATAATGCCAGTTAGCCACCACCTAAACACCATCACATGTAATGAGGATTAGATAATCCTTCAAGTAAAAGATCCGTCCCTACAATGGTTGGACTCAAACAAGAGCTGCGCAATAGGGCCAGTTCCAACACTTTGTGATTATTTAACCCCGATTACATGTGGTGTGACGTGTTTACCTAGTGGCTCACTCCCATTACTCAGAATCCCACCGAGCACGAAGCAAGCAGCATTCGGATAAGGAAAAACAGACTCAAGCCAAAACTGTTCTTAGAACAAAAACGACACTTAACATAGGATGCTAAGCTCATACTATCAGGCATAACCTAAACAGGCTACCCTACTGCTGTCTACTCAATTCTAGCATGCACTATTCAATAAGCTGTAACAAATAAACAGGCACATAAGGCATCACTCCTAGATCCTTAGCCTATTCTAGCATGCAATATTCATAAAGCTGATAAACATAACATAAACTTGTATGGGTACTTTGGGGAATACTTACTTGAGCTCGGCCGGTCGCGCACGTCACACACTTTACTCTTTCTTGTGACTCTCTTCCGGGTTTTAAAGAACGATTTCTTTTGAAAAAAAATCTTTCAATCCCTCGATTTGAGTCCAAACACTCCCGAAGGTGTGTCCGAATCCCTCAAACCAGGGCTCTGATACCAACTTGTAACGACCCAATTTTTATGTCCGAAAATTTCATTTTAAAATATTAATTTAGAAAACATTAATAAATAAAAACATTGTTTGATCACACCAACACATCGAAACCATGTTCTAAAAGGTCAAACCATACATCCCATCAAAATATCAGAGTACAATCCCAGTAAATCTCATAAATGCGGAAACCGAAGAGTGTGTGTATGACGTGCCGCTACCGCGCCGGCTCCTTCCCCTTCGATGCAGAGGTACCTGAAAACAAAACTGTAAACGTAAGCACAAAGCTTAGTGAGTTCCCCCAACGTACCGCATACCATACAAACACATAACATATATACTGCCAGGCTATTCTGGGGTGCCTGACTACCCGGTACAGCCATTCTGGGGTGCCGACCTACCCATACGGCCATTCTGGGGTGCCGTCTTACCCGTGTCAAGCCATTCTAGGGTGCTGACTACCCATGTCAAGCCATTCTGGGGTGCTGACTACCCATCGGTCCTAACAACCGATCTTCGGGGACTAATTCATCCCCTACTACTACGATCATATATATATAACATAACAAGCCAGCATGCATACATATCATCACGTACTGTCAGACGTATCTGGGGTGTCTGACTACCCTTCGGTCCTAACAACCGAACTCTACTACTATCACATACAACATATCATGCTAGCATATAACCTGTCAGGTAATAACAAACCTAGATGATATCACAAAGACAATCATCTATCATACATCTCCTACTAGTGGGTCGGCATTGTGGCCTTAGACCCACCGCTACTGGAAGGTAACTCACCTCAAAGTAGCTGCTGAACTGATCAGGAACTAACTAGCTGCTGCTGCTCCGGGAGTCCTCCGGCTGCAATTTCCACGACATACTCAATCAAACACTGCTAACCGACCTTTAGGTAAAATGACCATTTTACCCCTGATTAACTCTAAGCCAAAGCTGGAGTCAACTTTCAGTTGACCCGACTCGCCGAGTGGATCACCACTCGCCGAGTCCCTAGCAAACCAATGTCCTGGGTCCCTGGTTCTACTCGTCGAGTCGGGCTATGACTCGACGAGTTCACCTTCTAACTGTCATTCAATCACCTTCATCCTACTCGCCGAGTTTTATGAACAACTCGTCGAGTTCATCTTCATCCGATGAACACTTTCTGCTAAGACTCGCCGAGTTGTATGAACAACTCGCCGAGTCTGTTCTTGAGCTATGAAGATTGCCTTGGACTCGCCGAGTCAGGGCATTGACTCGCCGAGTCCTAACATGGGTGAGTTCAGCTCCCAACTCACCGAGTCACCCCCTGTGACTCAAGGCACAACTCGATACATGAAGAAGGGACCAAATCGGTGACTCGCGACCAGACTCGCCGAGTCACCTATGCGACTCGCCGAGTCGTCGCCATGCACTCCTTAAATATACCGATTTGCTCGATTCCAGTCCATGCCATTCATAGATCTGGACTTCTAGGGCACGAATCACACGTAAAGTTTCCAACTTTACGTGTGGATATTCAACAAAATGGATTATAAGGCTCAAAATGTCTCAAAAGGGTAGATCTAAGGCTAACAAGCCTCATGGGGCCAAAAAGCTAACAGATCTGAGCTCCTGGAGCTCAATCTTGCATAGATCCAAAGGCCAAACGCCTTATTACAACATATAATGCACATACCAACTTGGGAAATTGACCAAGAAGGACCCAAATGAAGTTTTAAGCATAGAATCAAGGGGAAAACGGGTTATACCTCAAAGGAACTGTTGAAATGACACAAGGATGGCTGATCTCCTTCTCCTCTTCTTGATCTACTCCTCTTACTCTTCAAAACCTCCAAGAACACACCAAGAACACCTCAAACTCTCAAGGAAACAAGGGAAAACGATGTAGGGGGAGTTCTGGGGGTGAATGGGGACGAGTTGGGGCGGAATGAGAGCTTAAATAGGGTGCAAACCCTTGAAACTTAGGGTTTCATCCCGCAGCGGTGACTCGCCGAGTCCAGGATATGGACTCGTCGAGTCGCCTACTTAAAACGCGTCCTGAGTCCCGTCCCTACTCGGCGAGTCGGACCCTATGACTCGCCGAGTCTAAGGCTAAATTAGGGCAATGCTCAAATAAAATTCACATACCGGAAACCAGGTGCTACATGTTAGTTGTTTTAGGGACGTAAAGTGAGAATAACGAGAATGGGTAATTGGGTTATTGTTGATTGGTGGAATTAAATATATTTATTTATTGTGGGTTGAAAACCCTATATGCTCACCAGGCTCGCAAGCCTGACCCACTCAGTTTTATTTGTATTACAGGAAGTGGTGCAAGGGCATAAGATGGATGAACCATCAAGTTGTTTTGTTTACAAGTCTGTATATGTATATATTTGTTGAATGACTTGTAATGTTATCGTTTATGCTTTATGGTCCGTATTGGAACATGACATCCCGAGTTTTGATTATATAATGAAAATACATTTCTTTTATGAAATGCTTTGGTAAACATTGTTTTATCATGTTTTGTTTTTGGGAACAAATTCCGCAACTCTTTCAAATCAAAAGGATTTACTCTAAAATAATTTAAAAAGCATAAATGAAAATCGGTCTTTTCTTGACGAGATTTTGGGGATGTCACACTAACTGTTAAGGCAAACTCGTATTATTATTTTATTACTATCTGTAAGAACCTTGTATGAAACATAAATATGTAATGAAATGTTGTTTTTTTATTGTTGTACTTGTGCTATATATTCAATTTATCTGTGATCCATGAATTTAGTCGCACAGCGTGGCATGTTCCGCCGCCTCGGCCGGGGGTGTGATATTAATTGTGAAATAATTCCACATTATTTAAGATAGTCGTGGACCTCGATACTAAGATAATCACCACCACGATCGAACCGGAGCATCTTTATCTTCCTGCCCAGTTGATTCTCCACTTCTTGCTTAAACTCTTTGAACTTTTCAAAGGTTTGCTACTTGTGCTTGATTAAGTAGACATATCCATATCCGCTATAATCATTGGTAAAGGTTACACAGAAGCGGTTAGCATCCCTTACGACAGATCTAAAGGGTCCACACATATCGGTGTGTATGAGATCCAAAAAACCCTCATGTCTTTCACAAGTACTAGTGAAAGGTGACTTGGTTATCTTTCCAAGCAAACAAGATTCACACGTGTCATTCGAATTTAAGTCAAATGACTCCAACACTCCATCCTTTTGGAGTTGGGCTATGCGTTTCTTGTTGACATGTCCAAGACGACAATGCCACAAGCATGCCTTGTCCAAACCATTCGACGAATCAATATGCAATACATTATTTCCTAAGGGTGTCTACAACCATCAAAGTTTCATATATACCATTACATGGCATTGATTCAAAATAAAATTTACCATTATAAAAAGCATTAATAGAACCAATTTCAATTTTAAATGAAAATCTAAAACCTTGTTTATACAAACCATGAAAAGAAATAATGTTTCTCGCTATTTTTGACGAGTAGCAACAATTATTCAAATCTAACTCTAACCCATTACGAAGCAATAAAGAATAAACTCCAATCTTGGTGACATGCGACACTTTCATATTCCCCATGGTTAAGTTCATCTTCCCGTGCTCCACATTCCTACTTCCTTTCAGACCCTGCAATTCAGAACAAATGTAAAAACCACATCCTGTATGAAGGACCCAAGAATTAGCATGTGATGAATTATTAGATAGAATAGTATAAATACCTACGAAGGTGGGGTTTATCTTCCCATCCTTAATGTCATGCAAGTATTTAGGGCAACTTAGTTTCCAATGCCCTTTTTCATGACAATGGAAGCACTCTGCTTCCTTTGGATTGGTGAGGGAGCAGTAGAACCACCTTTGGACCCACTAGAAGAGGATCCATCATGAGACTTTCCCTTGTGGTTCTTTGAGGAAGCTTTCCTCTTCTTTCCCTTCCCATGTCTAATTGCCAGGACCAGGGCAGCAATAGGAGTGGATACAATAGACTTGACTTTTAAACTACTTTCAACAGTTCTCAATAAGCCTTGAAGCCTGCTTAGAGTGACTTCCTCCTTGTTTATATGATAAGTCATTTTGAACTGATCATAACAGGGAGACAAAGAGTGTAGGATAATTTCAATAGCCAACTCTTCGTCAAAATAGACATTCAACTTTAGCAAGCGGTCCACCTATCTTTGTATCTTTTGCAATTGGGTCGTGATGGACTCTCCATCCTTCATTTTTGTTGTTATCATGGAGGAAATGATTTCATAAATTTCTTGCCGAGCACTCTGATGGTACCTTTCCATCAAGTCTTGGTGCATCTCGAAAGGCCATAAGTCCTCGTAGGACTTTTGAAGCTCAGAAGTCATAGTGCCTAGCATGATGCACGACACTTTTGTCGCATCCTTCTCATAAGCCCTATACTTAGCCAATTTCTCAGGAGTAGCAGTTTCTTCATCAATCTCCTTTAGCTCTTTGTCGAGGATATATTCCTTTTCCTCATATTGAATGGCCATGAGAAATTTTCAAATCCAGTCATTGAAATTCGACCCATCGCAAATGACCCTCCCACATAAGTTCATGAGGGAGAAAGAGACAGAAGCATTAGAGTTTGAAGTGTTTTTTGAAGCAAACATCTAAAAAGAAAGACAAGTTTCATTCGATAGAGATTCCCTAATATAGCACCCAAATGAAATATTAAGGTTAGGACCCAAACACAATATTTCATAACTCGAAAGAGGGATGCTGTAATCCAATTGCAAAATATTTGAAAGTAGGTAATGACGATTTACCAATGTCACCACCCAAAACTAAAATTTTAAAGAATTAAGTTTTATGAAATTCCTAATTCTTTGAGATTCATTGAACTTTTCAATGACATGTTTAATTCTCGATTATGCCATTCATGTTTGTGACTGAGATATCGAGGATCACAAACAATGTGTGAATAACCATGCAAATTAGCTTGGTACTCTCTAGTCATTTACCACCTAATCAATGTGCTAGTTAACCACACACGCTCCATTAATCTATGATAATTCTCAAACTACCCTTCACCACCCTTGTTAGTCCAAGTTAGTGTGCGCTTAACCACACACGCTCCACTAACGACTTGGCAAGGTGCAAAGTGCAATTTCATGGAATAACACCATTTTCATATTTTTCCTAAAGTAACTAAGATTGGGAATTTATGAAAAACATTTTGGTTACTTTTATAATTACCATTATACTTTTTAATGAGAATTAATGTCCTATCTTACCCGTTCGGCTAACGGTAAGACTGACTGTCTTATACCCCCTTATAGATCAGCTTCGTGAATGAGGCCTACTAATGGTTAGACTGATTGTCTATATATATATATATATATATATATATATATATATATATATATATATATATATATATATATAAGTATTTATCTTTTAATATTATAATGGTATAAGGGTTGAATTTTAGACTTTTAAAATTCTAGAGTTTATAATTTAATGTTTCATAATTAAGACTTCTCAAATTCCAAAACTTGAGCGCAAAATTTGAAACTCTTCAAAATCTTTTAGATCAAAATTTTAAACTAATAAAATAATCATATAATTTTATCTTTTACTAATTTGACCTAATTCAACTCATATAGCAAGACAATTCAAATCAAATAAAACAAATAATCAACTTATCATATTATCAAGTAATTATCTTAAATTTTTGACAATTATCTTTTAATTGGATAAGGATAATCACTACCATATCATAAAAATCGAGTTTTATGATACAAAACAGTTTGTGGTAATGATCCTAATCCAATTCTGGCCAAGAAACCCGAAAATCTACAAACAGATGATCCAACTCGTCGAGCCAAACACTAAACTCATCTAGTTGGCTCAACTCAGGATCAAATCGCCAAGTTCCTTCATCGTACTCGTCGAGTCCAACTATCAGAGGCAAAAAAAATGAAGTTTTTTCAGCTTTGAAAATAACACAATTGCATCAATATAACAGAAAACAGCCTAGGCTTTGATACCACTGATGGGTTTTGAGCACTATAACATCCCTATGGTCCTAATACAACCCTAATGCTTTGGATCTAAGTTTTCTCAAGTTATACATGCAATTTTATTTGATCAAAAGCATACACCCTAGCTAGCATGCAATTGGAGATATACAACATAAAAACTAGTTAGATGAATACCTCTTTGTTATAGCTTATAGTTCTTGGCCTTTCAAGAGCTAAGAAAGAAGAGGCTTGTGAGAGAGAGGTTAGGAAGCACAAAATCGGCTAGGGTTTCACCTTGGAATGCATTGGCCAATTTTAGGGAGGGTTAGGAGTTACTTTTATAGTATGAAATTCCTAGGGTTTCTTACATGTAAACCCTAATTCACCATGACTCTTCACATTTCATAGGCGCTTTGGACTAAACCTTCATGGACTCTCATATAGGCTTAGTCCATACCTAATTAACATGAATCATTAGACCAAACTACAAGTATTACTGATTTACCTAATCAGTCCCCGTAAATTTAATCAGTCTCTTTTGATCACTAAATTAATTCCAAATTAATTCTTGATCAATACTAATTAAATAATATGATTTATCAATTAATATATCACTTGTATAATATATTAATAAATCGCAAATAACCTCTTTCTCAATTATCCATCCTATCAAATTGCTCCAATGAAGACAACCCAAAAGACCATGCTACTATCAGGTCAAATACATACTAGTTATAGTTATGGGCTTAGACACCTAATCCAATAAACATCTCCAAGATCATCAATAAGAGTTTTGGCAAGTCCTTGAAGCAGAACATCATTTGAAGTGAAGTTGGGATTTTACACGTAGGGCTAGACCCTTTAGTGAAAAAGGTTGAGAAGGTACCTATGGTTTTCAAAATATGGAGTACAAGTTGGTAGATGAAACTGATAATGATAAATCCAACAAAGAAATACCCCCATCAACTGACGACGTACCTCAAACGCAAACCGAAAGAGTAATGATAAAAAAGGAGAAAGCATAATGGTCTACCTGGATAGTTGAAATTTCAGATGCCTTCCATCAAAAATTGGATAAAGAAAAGGATAAAAACATTCAGGACAAAGAAGAATTAAGAGCTTCCTAACTGATCTACACTCCTAATCATCTAATCATTGAACTAATAGATCAATGTGAAAGGACCCAAAAAGATGATGAGATTTTGGTTCTGGTTCTGATGCCTACTGTCATTGAAGCCTTCATCATAACTCTAACAACTCGAAAGATAATTGATCAATCCACTCATGGAGCTCTGATCAAAGACAAAGGAAAATTTATTGCCATGATGAAACATAAACACATGAGCCCAATGAAGTCGCTAAAACAGTCTGAGGGCATCACAACAGATGAAAAGGAGGATACAAATCTTGAACAAGCTAACCAAGATAGCCTATTTATTAACAAATCAGGGCGATCCCAAATCCTATTCTAGGAGTTTCCCATTGAAGTCATATAGCTCAGTTGTTTGATCAATAAATAGTGCCATACCAAACCTACAAGTTCCCTACATCAGATTTGGAACAAATTGATCTTCTGATCTCTCCCTATGCACTCTACTACTCAAGAATCCCAAGGCTAAATCTTAGTGCACCCATTAAAGATCAAACTATATTGGAAAGAACAAGATTTGAGTTCTTTCATGCAACTAATGCACTTCCGAGAAAAATAGTATGGTTAATAAAAATATTCACTATAATTGAAGACTACGAAAAGAAAGTGATCAATCGTCCATCTTACAAAGTTGATCTTCACACTTATCACATCATCTGACGAAACAACCCAAAAGTGATAATATTTGATGCTGACTTTATAGTGATGAATCCAACCGACATCCTAACCATTGCAAATCACTTTCTTCCAAAAAGAAGCAAGAGAAAACTCATAATGAGTGCCTCTTATGCCACCAACAATTTTTTGAAAGACTACATCATGGAATTTGGGAGAGTTTGTGTTTAGCTTCATCACCTATTCAAAATAGGCGTGCTGCCTCAATCTCCGAACACTGCTTTAGAAGGAATCGAAGACATGCCAAACGTACATTTATTGCAATACTGGATTGAATTTCGGAATTGGCTATTGAAGGTACATTTGTTTGCCTTTCAATATAATGAATAGTGATGAAGAAATGTCTAAGGTTACTTAGGGGGGATTGATAATGCATTGAAGTGACCAACCATCCAATGTGAAGCTCATATGAGATTATAGTGATCTGGTGTCACACCCCAGCCGACAATGAAAATGTCGGGCGGTACGAACAAGGGGAGATTGGGACGAGGCATACAAATATATAAAGAACATAACACAAAGGTTTATGGAAAAAAATTCTTTTATTTATTATAAATTATTATGGGATTATATTGTTTTAAGAAAAGACAAGCAATATTCCTAAACATGACTAAAGATGATAAACAAACGGTACTAAACTAGCAGGTTCCTTGCATGCTTTCTCCTTCTTGATACGACTATCCTCTTCCTCCTTGACATGCCTATCCTTCTCCTTGACATAACTATCCTCTACACTCATCTCCATGAGAATACTTGTATTTTTGAAATGTTAACATAATGTTTGGTGAGTGAACATGTTTTTAGAGTTTTTAGCTTTTAACTAATTGTATTAGTTTAAGAATCATTTTTCTTTTAGAAAAACCTTTCCTAAAGTATTCATCAACTCTAACTTACTATCTTTTTGGATATCTAACGATCCTATCTTATTATCTTATTAGGATACATTTATTAATCCTAATTTACTATCTTTGTAGGATATCTATTGATTCTAATGTATTTTATCTACCATTCTAAGGAGTCCCTAAAGTTAGTATGAACTCAAAGGTGATCTAATGTATTACCATGAACCCACATAATCGATGTAGTTTGACTAATAACTATGCTCTACCACGACGCTTCATCAGATGCCAAATAGTGAATAATAAGAAAGTTATCCTACCAGGATTGTAGATAGCAATCGCAGGTGGGGTTGTCAGACCATGTACAGATCTATACATATCTTTCTAGATCTCACAAGATTAATGATTATAGGTATCTGGGGATTTCCGAATTTAATAAAGGCCTTTGGATGAATTAACAACTCACTAATGCATTTGTAACATCTCGGTGTTGAGGTAATTTCAATTTTAGCCCTATATATGAATAAATATAGCATTTTAGTCCTTGAGTATAAGAAAGAGTGCAAAATGGAACATATTGGCATTTTGGTGGTTTTGGACAAAGGGGAATTATGCTGGGCGTACGTTGTGAGATTGCACAGCTCCTGCTCCAACTTCTGCATCTCTTTGCATGGACAGTATTCTCGAATCATGAGTTGCTTCAACTCATTCGAAGACATGAGTTTACTACATTAATGCCCATGGTCTTGGTGTAACAATTCCACTAGCTTAAATCTGTGTCTTCCAGGGTAGCCCTGTCAAAAATACCCGATACCCGAATTACCACCCCGGATATTTCGGGCATCGGGTAAATCGGGTCGGGTAAATCGGGTAAATTTTTTCGGGTAATCGGGGAACCCAATTTTTTTCGGGTCGGGTAAAGGATACATTTTTTGGGTTTCGGGTATACTCGAATTATTTTAAAATTTCCTTTTTTTTGTAGAGCTGGTACTATATAGCAGGTATTTGATCATGCTTAAATTACCTATCATTATTGTAAAACATGAATTTATTTATTATGATAATATGACACTAACAATATTAAAAGTTTTGTTTATATATCATCATGTTCTTTAAAACTTAACTGTTTTCTAGATTATAGTTTTTATTGCAACTAACAAACTCATTATCTTGACGAAACTTCAAAACATGGCAAAACTTATGGCTACAATTATCTTAAACATTTTAAACTTATAAATTAAGATCTTTAAGTATTTGTTTTTTTAACATCTTATTAGATTAGATTAAGTTGTTAAAATCTAGGCCACTATCTGAGCTAACTGATGTTGGAGGAAACCAATCATGACCTCTATAGTGGTCGTTCCTATCTCAGATACCAACAACCTTAACTCTATCTCTCTCACTCGCTGCTTGAGACTCTCAATCGCGATCTGCTGGTACTGTACTATAGAATGAATCTCCTCCAGATGATCATAGGCATGGAGAATCCTTATCTCGTCGTAATCTCTCCCCTGCTCTAATACCCTAACTCTACCAGCTAACATCTTGAATTCCCTCCTCAACGAGTCTTGATCATCCCACCTGATGTATGTGGTCTCCATGTCATGTAACACGCGAGACTAACACTGAGACCACTCGATTGGTGGGATCCTCTGGGATGGTATCGCGTCTTGGTGCCTGGGATGACTCTCCAATATTATAAAATCCAATTCTATATTCCTGGATCCACTCATCGACCTGGGGTGTCCACTTGTGGGTGAGGAAAGGTTTTTTGATGGATTCGGGGATGATGATGGCAATTCTGCCCTCTTGCGGGATGGGATATAAATGAATTTTCTGGGGGTAGTAATAATTCTGCATCCTGGGTATGAATACCATAAGAGCCTGCAGCACATCCTCAATCAGAAAGACTTAAAAATGAGGCAACGGCGATGGGTAGAGCTGCTCAGCGATTATGAGTGCGGGATTCACTACCATCCCGGCAAGGCCAATATGGTAGCAGATTCCCTTAGCCGAAAGGAAAGTTCAAGCCGTAAAGTAAGGACACTGACGATGACTATCCATTCCCATTTATCCAGGCAAATCCGAGACGCCCAGATAGAAGCCCTTAAACCCGAGAACAAATCAAATGAAGCCTTGAGGGGAATGGATAAGAAACTTGAGATAAGAAGTGATGGTGTCTACTGTTTCATGGACCGAATCTGGATCCCAAAGTTCGGGGGATTCAAAGAGATTGTCATGGAGGAAGCACACAAGACCAGATAATCTGTTCACCCAGGTTTGGATAAGATGTACCTAGATCTCAAGAAACAATACTAGTGGCCAAATATGAAAACCGAGATCGCTACGTTTGTCGGCAAGTGTCTGACTTGCGCCAAAGTGAAATTCGAGTACCAGAAACCCTCGGGTCTGCTACAGCAACCCGAGATACTCGAGTGGAAATGGGAGGTGATTACCATGGATTTCATCACCAAGTTACCCAAGTGTCCGAGTGGGTACGATACCATTTGGGTAATTGTCGATCGCTTGACAAAATTCTAGGCTTGGCAATGGAGCAGATTTTGACCCTGATCCGATCCAAACCCTTAACAATTATACGGGTTTGGAGCATAGTTTTTGATCCGTTTACCCGTTAACGACCCGTACCCGCTAACCCTTTTATTAAAAGGGTCGGGTATGAATCATTACCGATCTGCTCCGTTTATAACCCGCCCCATATAAATTTTAGAATTATACATTTATATTTTAGATTGCCTAAAGTTTACATTAAATTCCAATCGGAAGTCCAAAGAGAAAAGGCCAAAGAATAAATTTTTTTACATAGGACTCGAGGACTCTACTTCTAGACTTCCAGTCTTCTCCCAAGAGTCATGATTTCATTTCATTTATATTTCATCATGTGATCATCAATTTCATTTGTAAATGAATAAGGTCATTTATCAATCAGAAGAAAGTTTGTAATTTCTATTCTCTATCAATGCAATCGACGGTCAAAAACCAATCGGAAGTAACTAAAATAATGATTTTAATTCCAATAGAAAGTCTTCGAGTACGTAAAGTGTTTTCTAAATCAACACTTAGTTTTATATAATAAATGTGATTTTATGATTTAAGTAAAACATGTTTGATTATTCAAAAAACCTACGGGTTACGGGGCGGGTTTGGATATCTATTGATTCATTAGATAAGGGTATGGGTTTCATTATTCAAAACCCTGCGGGTTACGAAGCGGGTTTGGATCAGATTTTGAAATTTGTAAAAAGGGTTTGGATCAAGGTCGATTCGCTCCAAACCCACCCCATTTCCAGGTCTACAAAATCCTCACTTTTCATCCCGATTAAAGAATCGTTCAAGATGGAAAGACTCGTGCGGATCTACATCCAGGAGGTTGTTCGACTGCACGGTGTACCTGCGTCCATTATCTCTGATCGAGATAGCATGTTTACTTCCAGATTTTGGCAGTCTCTTCAGAAGTATCTTGGAACCAAACTAGACATGAGCATGGCTTATCATCCTCAGACCGACGGACTGAGTGAGAGAGCTATCCAAACCCTGGAAGACATGCTTAGAGCATGTGTCATCGATTTCGGCAAGTCGTGGGACACACATTTGCCTTTGATCGAGTTCTCGTATAACAACAGTTACCACACCAATATCAAGGCTGCTCCGTTCTAAGCCCTCTATGGTCGCAAGTGCAGATCCTCTCTGTACTGGGCCGAGGTAGGGGACACGCAGCTAGCCAAGAGTCGATTTCCCGACAGTGCTCTCACTGGTCCTGAAATCATCCGCGAAACCAATGAAAAGATCATACAAATCCGGGAACGATTGAAAGCTTCACGAGATTGCCAAAAGAGTTATGCTGATATACGGTGGAAACCTCTGGAGTTCCAGGTCGGAGACCGTGTCCTGTTGATGGTCTCGCCCTGGAAAGGCATGGTACGCTTTCGAAAGCGTGGGAAACTTAATCCGAGATACATTGGACCCTTCGAGATCCTCGCCAGGATCGGTCCGGTAGCCTATAAACTTCGATTACCTCACGAGCTTAGCAACATCCACCCCGTCTTTCACGTCTCGAACCTTAAAAAGTGTTTATCCGATGAAACCCTCGTGATTCCCCTAGAAGAGATCGAGATCAATGAAAACTTGAACTTCGTGGAAGAATCATTCGAAATCATGGATCGAGAGATCAAACGCATGAAACAAAGTCGCATCCCGATAGTGAAGGTTCGCTGGAATGCCAAGCGGGGACCGGAATTCACTTAGGAGCGTGAAGACTCGATGAAACAGAAGTATCCGCATCTCTTCCCAGATCCATGATTTGTATCTTAATTCTGAATTTCGGGACGAAATTCCCTCTAACGGGGGGATAATGTGTAACCCGAAGTCTGTTCCATCATTTGTAACCCTTTCCGTTAATAAAGTTGTCGTTTTTGAATTCATTTCCGTTTCCGTTATTTAATTTAAGTCATAAATTTGGGATTTACATTATGACTTAATGGGTGTCCAAACGTGTTTAGAACTCATATTAACACTTCATAGTTAGGGTTTATTTATTCACCGTAAAACCCCTAAAGCAAGACCCCATTCGATACTAACATGACCGGCACAACCCAATGCACAAAATGAAGCGCTACTCTCACCCGTAATCATTACTCCCAGTGCACTGCGTTCACTACTCTGACTGTGCACATACGTATACATGCATTATCTTTAAGGATTGGTACAAGCGGTGCCAATTCCAACAAGATACACCTCCTAAATCCCTCGTGTTGAAGTATCACCCTTCACCCTATTACAATACAAATAAAAAGGTTATTGGAGTTTTACAATTCCAAATATGACAAATCCATAACCCAAACACATAAATCAACTAACAAGCAAAATTCCTAGTTTAGGACCCAAAACAACCACCTGTTTACAGCTGTTTTATCACAATTGGGACCTGTATAACTTCTGTTTTTATTTTATATTCCAGAATTTCAGATTGGTAGCTTTTCATTAAGTACTTTTGAAGGTCCAAAATTTTTTTCTACAATTTTATATGATTTTTACAAAACTGCCTATCAATGCAGCTAAATTCTGACCAGCGGGTGAAAAAGACAATTTTCACCTAAGTTAGAGGAAACAACAGGTCCTCGAAAAATTCATGGATTAACCAGACTCAAAATTAAAACTTTGAGAATTTACGGATCTTTAATCCGACTCCTGGTGATATTTTTATAATTTTTCCAATACAGGGACTAATTGGTAATATTTGCTTAATTTTCGAACTTTGGATTTCAAGGACTTTTTTGACCACTTAACCCATTAAGTCATCACTAAGAACACCCATAAAGATAAAAACTAACTTCTTAACAGAAGTAACATATCAAACAATAAAAAATCAATTCCAATCACAACCCACTCATCAAGGTACATATCATTTGGTGGAAAGGAAAGTAGGTTGCACATACAGGAATGTGGATTTCTTCCACCGCCAAGTCTCACAGAAGGACTTTGAGTGATTGTTTTGAGGCTTATTGGGTTACTCAAAATATGATTTTATCACAAAAAATATTCAATTGATTCATGGTGGAAATTAACAAAAGTTTTAGAAATCAACAACAAAGATTGTGACTCCAAAACTTTGATCAAAATATGAACTTGAACAATAAACTTATTGAAGGTGTTCATAAGAAATTTTGATAGCAATTGAGTTGTCACACCCCGGCCGTCAGCAGAAACACCGGGCAGTGTAACGTCATTTCTTGTATCATAGTTATCAAATTCCTGAAAACACATGCATTTAAAATACGTCAACATAAAGTTGGTGAGTTCAAAGGTTTTTACTTCATATAAAATAACACTTTTTCTCAAGCTCAAAAAGTATACTTTTGAAAGTATCATTTTGACTCTCAAACATTTAGTATATATATCCTAGGTATAATGGTTTACTTACCAAATAAGTGTTATACCTAAAAGTTCTTTGAACCTAAGGTATAAGTATAAATGTTTGTAATTCCATACAAACTAAGTTGCTACGTATAAATCTTATTTCAATTCTATACGAGTAAAACCGCTACGTATAAATCTATTTCAATTCTATATGAGTAAGTAGGTTAGGTATAGTGGTCTACTTTATATACAAGTAATATACATACTATATTCTTATACTTAGTATATAAGTCTTTGGGAAACTTATACTTAACATTCATACTTGTATATCGACAAAGTATAATGCTTCAAAAGTTATGCTACCATGAGTCTATAGCTACGACTGTATGACTTAGTTTTATACTTCTTGTTATTATTACAAGGATTACATCATGCGGTAGTACAAGGATCACACCTTGCGGTAGTACAAGGATCACACCTTGCGGTAGTTTCCGCACGCTTCATCGACGTCGGAAGGTAGTAAATTGGGCAAGTTCATCACTCGAATACCGTTGGGTTGAACCTAGAAACCACGAGTGGGGTTGTCACGCTCACACGGAGTTAAAAAATATAGGTCAGAGGACTTTCACTAAGATCCCCAATTTTAGATGATGAATACAATAGCTCATGTAGACTTTGATGGCGTTCTATAGTTCTAACAACAAAATCATTTTCGTGTCTAAAACCCTAAGTTACTAGACTATGCTTTTAAACATTACTCCTAATTTCATAACATTTAGGCAGTATAACAGCTATAACTTGAAGTAAAACTAGGTTTTATCTTGACATAAAACCAATAACAACAACAACATATAACATAACAAGTTTTATATTGACATAAAACCAACAATAACAACGTACATACTTTTTAACATATAGAACTTCCGAATATAACTTCGGAACTATGTCTTACACCACATATATATATATATATATATATATATATATATATATATATATAGAATCCTAAGTATAACTCAAGATCTACATTAGTATACTACTATAACAACATGCTAATAACTTTACGATAATTGTATATTTTCGAATACGAAATAACTATATCCCGGTTATTACAACTATCTACGTTGATACTAATATACCATCATATAGACATAATATTAACATGCTAACAAGTTAATAATAGTTGTATATATTCAAAATATTATATTTAAAATAACTATATCCCGGTTAATATAACAATCTACGTTGATACTAATATACCATCATATAGACATAATAGTAACGAATATACAATATTTAGCATGCGTTTCCCCCCGAAAATATTAGAAAGTGGGGCCGTGAAACTCACCCTAGTAGCGTGATCTATAGAATCTAAATGGTCATAGGCTCGTCGTTGTCAGGATCGGGAAGCAGAAAAGGCTTCGGAAAATGAGATACAAAGAAGAGAAATGGTGTAAGGAGTGTTGGGGTCGAAATGACTATTTATAGGCTGTTCTGGGCCATTTCACATCGTGGCATACCTAGGGTCACGTTGTGGCCATCCATGAGTCACCCCGTAGCTTTAACACATGTTTTCTAGCCCCGATTAGTGTCCCAGACACGTTTCACATCGTGGCCTTAATGTCCACGTCGTGACTTAAGGCGGCTAGGGTTTCGGCCACGTGTCATGCCCTTAGATAGCTGAATCTTCGGAAGGCCATAACTTTTGCATACAAGCTCCGTTTTTAACGTTCTTTATATCCACACGTAGGTATTTCCGAGTATTACAACTTTCTTTTAGACTCCAAGAGTTAATTCTAAGCCTATTTTATAATTCCTCTTATTATTGAGATTTATAGTGTTCGGTTTATCATAACTTCTTCACGCGAAGTCAGATTTAGATCCTCTCTATATTTTTGGAATCGTATGGACGTATACTTTGAGTTGTATCATAAAGAAAGTCATATTTGTATTAGAATTATCATGAAATACATAGTAGGTCTATTACATTACTAGTTTAACAAAATCACATTACATGATTGGTATAATCACATGTGATTGTTATTGACCTAATTTTGACTATTGTTACATTCTCCCCATGTTTATAAAATTTAGTCTTGAATTTTATTTTGTACCAGGTACCATCGAAGGGTACTGGATAGCTTCTGTTCTTCCTATTACGTTTTCCCTACCACAACCTAACTTCCTTGACTCCTTAACTTTGGACATTTCTTCTTGATATGTCTAATTTCACCACACTCAAAACATGCTCATCCTCCATTATAGCCTGTTTCAGTGTTTGTTCCTTTATTTTATGTTATAGGTTTTGTGCTCCTGCAATAATTGGTAGTGTGTCCCTTCTTTTGCACTTCATGCAAATATAAAAGTCACCTGCGTGATGATGGTTGCATTGACTACACTATGAACATTTACCTAGGTGATGACGATTACACTGAGTGCACATTGGGAGTTTTCCAGCATACTTCCTTGGTTGTATGGGTATTATTGTTGTGGCTGCATAATTAGTTGCCACATCTTGTCTCTCTTCAGATGATTGTATGGGATTCTTCCCATTAAATTTGCGCTTGTTCATTCCAGATTCGGGAGACTCGGCTATAAACCCCACTTGGATTTCTGTGCTGGTAAGCTGATGAGCTATACGCTTTGCATTGTCGTATATTGTAGGCTTCGATGTGATCACCATTCCTTTGATTTGCGATGCTAGACCCCAGATATATCGTTCGATCTTCTTGTATTCTGGGGTTCCTAATGCTGGACACATCACCGCAAGATCATTGAATCTAGCGGTGTAAGCATTTATCTCTGAACCCTTCATGGTTAGGGTCCACAATTCTTGTTCTAGCTTATGTATTTCCTCCCTGGGACAATACTCCTCTACTAGTATCCTCTTTAGCTCTTCCCATTACATGGAATTGGCAGCATCAATACCCATTGTATTCACATGGTTGTTCCACCATGTAAGTGCTGCATCAACGAAGGTACACGCAACAAATCGTACCTTACATTCGTCCGGATAGAAGCTTATTTGAAATACTGATTCTGACTTTTCAATCCACCGGGTCAAGCTAACAGCCCCTTCCATTCCATGGAAACTCTTAGGTTTGCAATTCATAAAATCCTTGTAAGTACACATTCTAGCGATCCCTACATTGCCTTCATTTCTAACTCCTCCTCTTGTGACATTAGCTAGAGCTGCAGTAATTCTTTGAGCTATGATTTCTTCAACGTCTGTTGAACTTATTGGAGGGCTTGTTTCTGATGGTGGTGGTTGCGATTGTTGTTGTTCTGGTTCTGGTCGTTGGTTCAGGTTTAGACGAGCGCTACTTCTTCTAGGCATTTTGTTTAGTTCGTATACATTTTAGATCACCAAGTGTTTAGTCTATCAAATATTACTCCCAATTTAACTAGTTCATATGATCTGATCATAATAAAATATAGTTGTACACCTACAGCTAGTTGTGATAAGATCTATGCACATACAAACTTTAGTTGGAATATCTGATCTAAATCCTTGAGATCAAAAACATTCCGGGTATTTAGGTGTATTCTCATCGCGGGTCTGAGTCTTCATATACGACTCTATATTTATTATTTGTTGTATTCATGCTCTATTAATTATTGTTTGTTACTTCAGGTCTAGCTGATAAGGCACCGACCAGTCATGATAGTCGAAAGGGCATGATCATTTTAGCATATAGCCGTTCTGGAATCCAGCAACCCAAATCGACATGTCTATCCTGTCACCGCTCCCGTAAGTAGTCCTTCAGTAGAATAATTAATAATACTTTTTTATTGTAGGCTAAGGGATTTTCCTAAACCTAACAGAGTAAGCCCTAAACTATAGTCGTGCTACTCTAAGAAAGTACTAATTCACTATAGTTAATAGCTCTGATATCAATTTGTCACACCCCGACCGTCGGTGGGAACACCGGGCAGTGTAACGTCATTTCTTGTATCATAGTTATCAACTTCCTGAAAACACATGCATTTAAAATACATCAACATAAAGTTGATGAGTTCAAAGGTTTTGACTCCATATAAAATAACACTTTTTCTCAAGTTCAAAAAGTATAGTTTTGAAAGTATCATTTTGACTCTTAAACATTTAGTATATATATCCTACGTATAATGGTTTACTTATCAAATAAGTGTTATACCTAAATGTTCTTTGAACCTAGAGTATAAGTATAAATGTTTGTAATTCCATACAAACTAAGTTGCTACGTATAAATCTTATTTCAATTCTATACGAGTAAAACCGCTAAGTATAAATCTATTTCAATTCTATATGAGTAAGTAGGATAGGTATAGTGGTCTACTTTATATACAAGTAATATACATACTAGATTCTTATACTTAGAGTATAGGTCTTTGGGAAATTTATACTTAACATTCATACTTGTATATCGACAAAGTATAATGCTTCTAAAGTTATGCTACCATGAGTCTGTAGCTACGACTGTATGACTTAGTTTTATACCTCTTGTTATTATGACAAGGATTACATCTTGCGGTAGTACAAGGATCACACCTTGCGGTAGTACGAGGATCACACCTTGCAGTAGTACAAGGATCACACCTTGCAGTAGTTTCTGCACGCTTCATCGACGTCAGAAGGTAGTAAATTGGGCAAGTTCATCACCCAAATACCGTTGGGTTGAAGCTAGCAACCACGGGTGGGGTTGTCACGCTCACACAGAGTTAACAAATACAAGTTAGAGGACTTTCACTAAATTCCCCAATCTTAGATGATGAATACAGTAGCTCATGTAGACTTTGATGGCGTTCTATAGTTCTAACAACAAAAGCATTTTCGTGTCTAAAACCCTAAGTTTCTAGACTATGCTTTTAAACATTACCCCTAATTTCATAACATTTAGGCAGTATAACAGCTATAACTTGAAATAAAACTAGGTTTTATCTTGACATAAAACCAATAACAACAACAACATATAACATAACAAGTTTTATATTGACATAAAACCAACAATAACAACGTACATACTTTTTAACATATAGAACTTCCGAATATAACTTCGGAACTATATCTCACACCACATATATATAGAATCCTAAGTATAACTCAAGATCTACATTAGTATACTACTATAACAATAACATGCTAATAACTTTATGATAGTTGTATATTTTCAGATACGAAATAACTATATCCCGGTTATTATAACTATCTACGTTGATACTAATATACCCTCATATAGACATAATAGTAACATGCTAACAGGTTAATAATAGTTGTATATATTCAAAATATTATATTTAAAATAAGTATATCCCGGTTAATATAACTATCTATGTTGATACTAATATACCATCATATAGACATAATAGTAACGTATATACAATATTTAGCATGCATTTCCCCCCGAAAATATTAGAAGGTGGGGCCGTGAAACTCACCCTAGTAGCGTGATCTATAGAATCTAAACGGTCAGAGGCTCGTCGTTGTCAGGCTCCGGAAGCGGAAAAGGCTTCAAAAAATGAGATAGAAAGAAGAGAAATGGTGTAAGGAGTGTTGGGGTCGAAATGGCTATTTATAGGCTGTTCTAGGCCATTTCATGTCGTGACATACCTAGGGTCACATCGTGGCCATCCATGAGTCACCCCATAGCTTTAACACGTGTTTTCTAGCCCCGATTAGTGTACTAGACACGTTTCATGTTGTGGCCTTAATGTCCACGTCGTGACTTAAGGCGGCTAGGGTTTTTGCCACGTGTCATGCCCTTAGACAGCTGCATCTTCGGAAGGCCATAACTTTTGCATGCAAGCTCCGTTTTTGACGTTCTTTATATCCACGCGTAGGTATTTCTGAGTACTACAACTTTATTTTTGACTTTATTATGATCATCAATTAAAGAGAGAATTGACAATCGTAATCTTCAATTAACTAATAATTTTACAAGTAAGCACACAAAGAGATTAGAAGATGATTTTATTTACCAATCTTTGGCCAAAATCACAACCTCCTTCTTCTCTATAGAACCGATTGAGCGAAGTTTTCACTTCCCCTCTCCTCCTTCTTGATCACTGCTGCCCCCTCTCCAATACATGTTTGTTTTTTATCCTTCCAGCTTGCTGCTTGCATAACCCTCTCACCCTCTCAAGAGAGGGCTTGGTTTCTCTTTTTTTTTTCTTGGAATAGAATCGATACAATGATGTCGATCGTTTTTTTCCTTCCTTAAGTATCCACGTAAATGAACGGACACAAGGAGGCAGATCGATCCTTCTCCTTGGGGGTTACTCTAAATTTTGCCATCTAGCCCCGTAACTCTCCATAATGTACATCTTTTACACTAACCCCAATATCTTGACAAATTAGATTTCTATAAATGACACATTAACCTCTCAACTCATAAAGAACCATTTTTTCATTAGAATTATCTTACACACCCCCAACATCAATTCTTTGGTATGAAATAACATTTATTTATTTTATCAATATTATTGTTTTTTTTAATCATAAAAGAAACAAATTCGCTAATGAAAATTAGTTTTCAAGTAATGGAAGCTAACCTTGATGACCGATGAGAATTTGGGTCGTTACATGTTTGGAGCCGCCTTGTTCTTGGATGAAGGGTTCAACAGCAGAGAACGGTTAGGAGTCCTGATTCACTGTGGAATCAACATGATAAGTCAGGGTCGAAAGGGCTTCTGTACGGTTTAGGTTGGAAAGAGGTGCTATAATAGTTGCGTTTTGAGATAGTTCTGCTTGTTTTAGAGTTAGCCGAAGTATTGGATTTCCAATGTTGGGAGAACAGTGATGGTTTGCTTCAATGGTAATTAGCAGGCCAAGGATTCGTTATTGGTCGAGGTATGGGATTTTTTCTAAGATTGGCTCAAGGATAGTATGGGAAGGCAGCTGCCTGAATGAGCCAAATTTTAGTTCGTATCGGTTATGGGGAGGAATATCTGAATGATCTGAGGTTGAGGTATGGAACACTACTTTAGGTTAGTTGTTATGGCAGACTTCCTGGACGAAGTCTAAGTCAAGTGGGGGAGAATTGTAACATATGGTTTGAGGCACTTTCATTGTTGATCCTTATATTGAGATTTATTGCAATTTGGACCCTAAGTATAAGAAAGAGTGCAAAGAAATCACTGTTGGGTTTTGAGCATTCTAACACTCCTAAGTGTACATGCAACCCTAAATACCATGGATCTATGTTTTCTGTATTATACATGCAAATATGAACATCTAAGCTATTATCCTAATCTAGCATACAAAACAATGAATATAACAAGATAGAATACATACCTCTTTGATGTAGAATGTTCTCAAGAAGATTGAGTGCTTAGTGCCCCAAGTGTGACACCTCAAATGGCTCACACAACATCAATTGCTTTTGGAATAAACTTGAGAGAAATGTAGAACACTTGAAATCGGCTAGCCCTTCTCTATCTTCCATTGTGGCCGATTTTTCCAAGAGTATGATCTTTATGTAGTGTTACAATTAGGGTAAACCCTAATTGTCATGACTTTCCATTTCCTTGGATCCATGGGCACAAATACACCATGGAGAATCCATGGAGCATCCTATGGGTTTTAGCCCAACTTGATAATCCATGGAGCATTAGCCCACTATACAAGTGTGAATGATTTACACAATCAACCCACATATTTAATTAGTCTTCTTTTGATCACTTAATTAATTCTAGATTAATTCTTAATCAATACTAATTAAATAATCTTATTAATATATTATAACTTATAATATATTAACAAACCTTAAGTGTTATTTCTCTTATTATAGTGTATCCAAATGCATGATGCCATGCAACCCAAATGGACCATGTCGGGTCGGGTCAAGTCTTACCAATTATAGTTATGGACTTAGACATTAATCCAATAGTCTCCCACTTGGATAAGTCTAAAACTATTATTGCCTATGACTTCAAGAACCAACTGGCAATCGTAGCTCTCAAAAGCTTCCGTCGAACTCTGACCTTGTTGATGATCTCTGACCTTTGTCAATGACTTGTCCATTAGATAAGTAATCATATATTCCCTCATTCTAGATATCATATGGACTGAGACATGGATAAATCATTCTCTCTGTCCATTTTTTGTTTCCCGATTTCCGATTTATGATGACTGACTAGTTGAACAAATCAAATCAGTCCTGGCTTGGCCAAGCACACACATGTATCATCATTAAATCATCAAGGGGCCCACATATATCGCTTTTGTCCCGAAGGTAAAAGGAATGGATAAACTTTGACTCATATGGCTTGTTCTACTACTTGTTGAATCATACACAAAAACACGTTTATAACATCGAGTTACCAATGCGGTTTCGCGCAATCAATGTACACCCAACTTATAGTAACAACTCATATCTCTAGGTTTGAAGAATATAAGATATTATCGTTGTCACACCCCGAAAATCAAAGGCGGAAACATTTCCGGGGTGGATTTACTGATCATCCATAAAGGGTAGTGACTAACTCACATGCTAGTACTAAACTATTCACAGGGTTCTCATATGATATCAAACATACAAAAGATTATGAAACGTAATACAACGAATATAGATACATACAATGAAACTATCTGGCAATACATTCAAATGATACGGAGAGAAACTGAATCAGACATAGTTTACCTAATAACTTTATATACATATTAGTACATGATAAAACAAACAATAAAGAACCGAAAATTATTCCCATAATAATTTGATTAGTTTGGTTATTTTCTTAACTAAAATCCATTTAGTTGTAGTTGATAAATCATTCCTTATGCTCAGCATAATACACAAGGAGTAAAAGTGATTATAAATTTGCCAGATATTATTTGAAACACATCAATGTTAAGTTTTGAAAACAGTTATAGTTTGCTTGTATCCCCCCCCCCCCCCTCTGAAAACATTGAAAAACACGGAAAAGGGCGTAGGGGTATGAACTCACCGGACGAGAAATGTGACGATTTGGATGCTAAGTATCGGTGCGGGGCTTGCAAACGCACGGGGTTCCTAAGTATAATGTAAAGATACACATTTGTATCTAATTAGGACTTAGATTGATTATTTGATAGGGACAATTGCTTCTAGTCGCGAAAACACCCCGATACAAGTGTTTGGAGGGACCCGGGTGACATTTGGGGACACATATAGTTAGGATATTGAATTGGGACTTCAAAAGAACACTCTTTAGGGAGTTTACGGCCCTAATGACCCTCTCCCCATGAGTGTACGGCCGTAAACACTTGATGGGGTAGTTTATGGTGCAAAATGGCTTCAAACACTTAGGGAATAATTTCTAGGTTTGGTTTAAGGGCTTAGAATAATTTTTAAACACCAAATAGACACATTTAAGGGAGTTTACGGCCTAGCATAGGACTCATGGCCGTAAACTCTCAAATCCCCATGAATAAGTGTGTTATTGGTTCCAAACAAATCACATGTGATTGCTAAAATTGTTTCAAGGCCTTACATAAATTTTTAGGCATAAAATGACATGTTTTTAGGAGTTTACGGCCATGGGGCACCTTCTATGGTCGTAAACTCTCAAATGAAGAGTTTTGATGTGTTTAAGGTCCTTAAACTATTTTTGGTTGGTCCTATGATTTATTCCAAGGCTTTTGGTGGTGTTGGATGGCTTTCTAACACCTTGAAATTGATTTTACACCATGTTTTAAGGAGTTTACGGCCCAAGCACATGCCTTGGCCGTAAACTCATATAAGTCCCCCAAAAATTATGTTTAAAGTATTCCAAGGCTAAAGCAATTATTCTAGAAGTCATATCCATGTCTTGTTGAGGTTTAGGAGGGGTTTAAGGGCTTAAAAACCCTTTAATTATGAGTTTACGGCCTAAAAACCATCCTTAGCTGTAAACTCCTATACAAGTCTCCAAATTATAGTTTAAGGCATTCTAAGTCCATTCCATAAAGTCATCTAGCCATATCTAAGTTCCAATTGTGTTTAGGAAGGGTTTTTGTGCTCCAAAACCCATTTCATATGAGTTCACGACCTAGGACTATTCCAGGGCCGTAAACTCATGAATGTGGTTCTATTCCATGTTTTGAACTCAAATTTGAAGGCTAAGGAGGTTACATATCAAGTTAGGGAAGGTACCTCAAAGATTTGGAGCCTAAAATTGATGATTTGGACCCTTAAACTTGGATTTTAGGAGAGAGGTTAGAGAGAGAGTAGAGAGAGGAAGAAAAAGCTTCAAATGAATGTTTAAACATGTTTATATAGGTCCTAAAACTTGGACACGGTGGAATTCTACCCGATACCGGCCTTAAACGAGGCTTTAGGTCGCACCCGATTAAGTTTCCGTCACCCGGCGGGGACGTTTCTAAAACTTATGAAATAAATATTTTGGGCTAATTACATGAGTTCCTAAGGGGTTTGGACACTCATTAGCATCAATTAAACGTATAAGTTTAATTAACTTTACCCAAGAACGACATCGGAACGTTTCGACATACGGCAAGTTATATGGGTAGAATGGGTTTTCAGCAATGGAAAACTTCGGGTTGTTACATTATCCCCCCATTAGAGGTAATTTCGTCCCGAAATTCAAAGAATAAGATAAAGATCATGAATTGGAATGAGACACGAATGGATTTGTTGCCTCGGATCTTCACTTTCTCAAGTGGGATCAGGTCTCTGCTGGGCATTCTAGTGAATTCTCACTTATCGGGATTTGTCTTTGTTTTGCACATTAACTCTCTCTCAATCTATGGTATCAATCAGTTTTCTCATGGAAGTTCCAACCCTAGACGACTTTGGTTTCCTCAAGGAATCACTAGGGTTTCGCTGGGTAGATGATTCTAAGGATTCGAGACATGATGTACTGGATAGATGTTACCAAGCTCTAAGGGAATCCGAAATCTGAAGGTTGCATAATCGATTTCTACTAAGATCTCGAAAGGTCTGATGTGGAACTAAACTAGACGTTCGAAAGAAATTCCCAGGAATCCTTCGGGAAAGACATTTAGGGGAAAGAGCTGTTAACTTCCCGTTTCTCAATGCTCACAGAAACGAGGGATGTGTGGTAATTCATATCGGGAAAAACTTTTGAGTTTTAAAGCATGGAATGATACGAAGGTTTGATGCCGAAGGTCACGAGAACCGGGTCGGGAAAAGATCTAGACGAGCAACCCTTTAGAAACTAAAGATAACAACATGAACGAGACTCGGTCATTTCATGTCAATCATAGAGTCAAAGTATTTTCGTGAAAAGTTTCCCTCTTTTAAATCGAATGGAACAGAATAGTCCTCTGGACTGAGGATTTAATCTATAGGTACCAAGTTAGTGTTCTCTATCTCGCCGGTTAGTCGTCTCGATGATACACATTTCGATTACATACGAAGGATTGAGCTTAGAAAATGTTCGAATAGATAGATAACAGGTTTCCCTTTTAGTACTAAAATCGAAAAGAGTTGCAGGTATAAGAATTATCAAAGAGAAGTATACCTGCGGTGACAGAAGGATAAGTGATTGTAGCTACTTTGGGGCAATTCCTTTTGAAGTGCCCTGCTTAGCCACAATTGTAGCAGGTCGGACTGATTCCCGTTCCAGATGATTCGTTTGTTGATTTGACTGGTTTTCTGCAGGTTTGAGCAAGATGGCCCTTCTTGCCATAGTTATCACAGATCCTTTCACGGCATGGACCAGGAATGCGGTGATGGTAGTTGCACTTACCACACCAAGGAAGGGTACCGGTGTATCCACTGGTAGGAGTTTGGGTCGTGGATCCGACAGCTGAGACAGCAACAGGGGCAGTAGCAGCATGGACTGCTACTGTTTGCTGTTTCTTAGAAGACCCTTGCGTACTAGGGGCCTTCCGCTTGTTCCAAGATTTCTTTTTGCTTCCGTCTCCACTAGTGACTGGCTCGGGGGTAGTAGCTTCCTCATCAGAGTTGTCTTCGTGATCGATCAAGATTTTCGCAATACATTTAGCGTTGTCGTAGGTGTCTGGCTTCGTAGCCAAGACATTCCCTTTTGTTGGCTGGGTCAATCCCCAGATGAATCTCTCGATCTTTTTACTCTCCGGGGTAACCATTCCCGGACAGAGTAATTCCAGGTCATCGAATCTTGAGGTATAAGCGACTATGTTGGAACCCTTCATCTTAAGGTTCCAGAGTTTGTGTTCTAGCTTCTGTATTTCGCCCCGAGGGCAATACTCTGCAAGCAGAAGTTCCTTCATAGCTTCCCAACCCATGGCATTTGCTACCGGTAAAGTTAAATATTTGACTCGGCCGTTCCACCAAGTCAGGGCTTTATCAAGGAAGGTGCAGGAGGAAAGCTTTACTTTGTCAGACTCCGAAAACTTTACTTTGTCAGACTCCGAACAGGCACATATTTCGAAGATTGATTCGATTTTCTCGAACCATCGAGTTAGGGAAATGACACCCCCAATGCCATCAAAGGATGTGGGCTTCGCGTTCATGAAGTCTTTATAGGAACCCCCTTTTTGGTGTCCCTGGCTATCTTCTGGGTTTTGGGGTTGGGGACTACCTCCTGAGCTACCAGGGTTCATTTGCAACATGGCTGCTACCATTGCAGCAGTCAGAATTGTCTGAAGTGATGCAAGATCGAATTGAGGAGGAGGTGGTGGCGGAGGAGGATTGCTATTGTTCTTTGAGCTAGGTCTCTTTCTTGGAGGCATCTTGATCTAAAAAGATCAGGAAAGAGAGGATCATAAGTCCTCTGAATTGAATCAAGAGATAAGAAACAGAGGATATCTCTTCAAGACAGATATAGCATCATACAAAGCGATAAAGCAGGAAGGAGTTATCAAGATAGAACATTTTATCGCTAGAGGAATGATCAAGGAACAACGCGTATACGAGGACTTTCTACCAAGGGTCGGCTCGAGAAATACTCCCATAGTATTTCATGGTTCGCTGCAGCGACGATTCGTTGTTTTGGGATATTAGGTAATTTTTAGGCATGCTGTGTACCACAGTCACTCCCAAGCACATGTTGGTCGTGTCTCGAATGAATATAGTTGGCTAGGCTATATTGATCCTAGACATAGCTACATAACTGCCCAGGGTTAACCGCAGTGTACAACACCCATTTACTTATGTTTTGCTCTACTTGTAGTTACGGATTTCGATGGTTCGGTATACTTGTATACTTTTGAAAATACTTATAGTTTTGAAGATACTTTTAATTCAGAGCACTGAGGCCCTTTAGTGTTTATAGTTTTATACCATGTAAGGTTTGGTATACTCCGTTCACTATAAACAAGGGCTCTGATACCAATCTGTCACACCCCGAAAATCAAAGGCGAAAACATTTCCGGGGTGGATTTACTGATCATCCATAAAGGGTAGTGACTAACTCACAGACTAGTACTAAACTATTCACAGGGTTCTCATACGATATCAAACATACAAAAGATTATGAAACGTAATACAACGAATATAGATACATACAATGAAACTATCTGGCAATACATTCAAATGATACGGAGATAAACTGAATCAGACATAGTTTATCTAATAACTTTATATACATATTAGTACATGATAAAACGAACAATAAAGAACCCCAAATTATTCCCATAATAATTTGATTAGTTTGGTTATTTTCTTAACTAAAATCCATTTAGTTGTAGTTCATAAATCATTCCTTATGCTCAGCATAATACACAAGGAGTAAAAGTGTTTATAAATTTGCCAGATATTATTTGAAACACATCAATGTTAAGTTTTGAAAACAGTTATAGTTTGCTTGTATTCTCTCCTGAAAACATTGAAAAACACGGAAAAGGGCGTAGGGGTATGAACTCACCGGACGAGAAATGTGACGATTTGGATGCTAGGTGTTGGTCCGAGGCTTGAAAATGCATGAGGTTCCTAAGTATAATGTAAAGATACACATTTGTATCTAATTAGGACTTAGATTGATTATTTGATAGGGACAATTGCTTCTAGTCGCGAAAACACCCCGATACAAGTGTTTGGAGGGACCCGGGTGACATTTGGGGACACATATAGTTAGGATATTGAATTGGGACTTCAAAAGAACACTCCTTAGGGAGTTTACGGCCCTAATGACCCTCTCCCCATGAGTGTACGGCCGTAAACACTTGATGGGGTAGTTTATGGTGCAAAATGGCTTCAAACACTTATGGAATAATTTCTAAGTTTGGTTTAAGGGCTTGGAATAATTTTTAAACACCAAATAGACACATTTAAGGGAGTTTACGGCCTAGCATAGGACTCATGGCCGTAAACTCTCAAATCCTCATGAATAAGTGTGTTATTGGTTCCAAACAAATCACATGTGATTGCTAAAATTGTTTCAAGGCCTTACATAAATTTTTAGGCATAAAATGACATGTTTTTAGGAGTTTACGGCCATGGGGCACCTTCTATGGCTGTAAACTCTCAAATGAAGAGTTTTGATGTGTTTAAGGTCCTTAAACTATTTTTGGTTGGTCCTATGATTTATTCCAAGGCTTTTGGTGGTGTTGGATGGCTTTCTAACACCTTGAAATTGATTTTACACCATCTTTTAAGGAGTTTACGGCCCAAGCACATGCCTTGGCCGTAAACTCATATAAGTCCCCCAAAAATTATGTTTAAAGTGTTCCACGGCTAAAGCAATTATTCTAGAAGTCATATCCATGTCTTGTTGAGGTTTAGGAAGGTTGAGGTTTAGGAAGGGTTTAAGGACTATTCTAGGGTCGTAAACTCATGAATGTGGTTCTATTCCATGTTTTGAACTCAAATTTGAAGGCTAAGGAGGTTACATATCAAGTTAGGGAAGGTACCTCAAATATTTGGAGCCTAAAATTGATGATTTGGACCCTTAAACTTGGATTTTAGGAGAGAGGTTAGAGAGAGAGTAGAGAGAAGGAAGAAAAAGCTTCAAATGAATGTTTAAACATGTTTATATAGCTCCTAAAACTTGGACACGGTGGAATTCTACCCGATACCGGCCTTAAACAAGGCTTTAGGTCGCACCCAATTAAGTTTCCGTCACCCGGCGGGGACGTTTCTAAAACTTATGAAATAAATATTTTGGGCTAATTACATGAGTTCCTAAGGGATTTGGACACTCATTAGCATCAATTAAATGTATAAGTTTAATTAACTTTACCCAAAAACGATATCGGAACGTTTCAACATACGGCGAGTTATACGGGTAGAATGGGTTTTCGGCAATGGAAAACTTCGGGTTGTTACAATCGTCTCATGATCGCTCGTGATAAAATCCATGAAGTGATTCAAATGAGCGTGGGTTGAATCCAATAATTAGAACTTATGAGCACTAATGAGTGTTGTAGCACAACTTTGTCCACCAACTTGGACCTCTACAAGCCAACCCATGACAGTCTTGATTCATATCTACTTCCAATATATGACCGACTGTGGATGGTTTTGAATAACTTAGTCATTCCAGAAGAATAACCTAGTTATTATGGAAGTCAAAACATGCAAAGTGAAACACACGAATAAATGAATCTAATATGGTATCAAAACCTATGAATATAAATAAAACACTTTCTATTTATCACCATACTGATTACTCATTATTCATTGTTTCGGTTTTATCAACTTTATACTTGAATTAAAAACACTAGTTGTCCCATGCTCCAAGCATGTACACTATGTTTTCCTAAAAATAGCTTTGCCATACACCAAGTATGCACTCTATGTTTATCTATGATCCTAACTTTGTGAAATAAACCAATTGACCAAACTTTCAATGATTCTAATTTCACACTCCTGAATTCTTAATGCAGGAATTCCAAATTCATGCATTTTTACCGAAATCTGTTAGATTCTAAACTTATATGCAATGATTCTCTTGTAATGATTATGCACAAAGTCACAAAGACTGTACAACAAACATTATAGAGTATTCCAATGAAGACCTACTCCATGGACACAAAGCCTTGTGTTCAAAGTATGCATTGCATTGAACATGCTTTTTGCACTAAGTTTTTTTTCCTAATCTTACACAGATTTACTTCCAACTGTCCTTGAGCTACCAATCTTTGGTAAACCTTAGATTGTCCTCGACAATTGCTTAATCACTTTAGTCATATCCAATTCTTGACATTTTCCTCCTTAATGCCCCAAGGCATTTGGAAAATTCATAAAGATTAAATATTATAGCACATGTAATCGATCTTGTACCCAAAGTAAATGGGACACGATTCATGATGTTTCACATAAAGACATGGTTCTAGACCATTCTTTTTCCATAATAATTTTTTGTTTGCTATATTCTCAAAATTTTACTATGAAAAGGGATGTCGTAATCATAATCGAATTTTGAGAACACAATATATAGAATTTTCTTACGTTGAACCAATCCAACATGAAATTCATATATATATATATATATATATATATATATATATATATATATATATATATATATATATACATAGATATATATATTCTTGACTAAAGGTGATTAAAATCTCAATATAAGCTCTTTAGAATGATTATAAACTCAATCTAAGCTTTTCATAATTGAAATGAAGTATAATTTCCTCTCCCTTAATTATAGCAAAACAACTTTTTCAACCCCTGCAACCTCACGAATTGAAACTTTTGTTTTCTATAATTAACATTGCAAACTTGCAATACTTATCATTATTACCATGCTCCCACTAACATGATGATTATTAGCATAACACTTATGCTTCCACTAGCTTTGATATGTACTCTGAAATCAGCTATTGACTTTTTTTTTTACCAAAGTTCAGATTTCTGATACTAGATTGCTTTGATAAGACTTTATCAAAATCATACACCTTATCTTAGATAGCTCACAGGTGTGTCTAAACAATTTCAGAACTATGAAAAAGGATTTTGTAATCATAGTCTTAATTGTTTAGACCTTTGCTATTTCTCATAAGTCCATGTTAGAGTGCCTACTAACAACTTTGAGAATGCAAAGATTACTATCTACTTACAAATCTACTTAGTGGAAGTTTTTCCTCACCATCATTTTCATGAATCGGAGAGAAACCTTATGACACTTAGATTTTTTATGGTGTATGAGTTCCTACCCATATGAATTTGTCAAAACCTTAGTCACAAGACATGGATAATGACAAATCCAAACACATATGGACTGAACTTATGAAATTTTAACTTCTTGCCACCTGGCAGTACAGGGCCTGCCATTGCTTCCAAGTTGTTATGCAACCAGTTGAGAACTCTAAGAACTCATATGCAAAGACAAATTTAACTGGAATGGGCACAGAATATGTCAACACAATATGTTATAAACCTCAAGTCGTGTGCTAGTGAAGAACCTCAGGTTTTATTCTTGATTAGTTCTTGAGACTTTCAAGATCTTTAAGACTCCCACTGTCCTCTTGACATATAAGACTCTCTTGTCAAATATTCAAGGTATAGTGTGGATTCTTTATCAAGACAAACACTTCACACAATTGGTCTAAGTTGGTCTTTGTTTTATCCAAAACATCACAACTTACCAAATTCAAATGTAAGAGAGTAGGACACTTTTACTCTTACATTTAATACGAGTTTTTAAACCTTTCTTTACGATATGTCACTCAAGTTACAATCTTAGAGTATAACTCTAAGGATTGTTTTGGAACGAAGTATGACTCATCTTCTTGATTTAACCACTTCAATAATTCATAGCTCCTCTTCTTAGCTATCAGAATGCACTTAGAGGATGAATTGTGATAAGGTCTCTTAATCATTAAGATGATCATATATCATAAAGTACTCTCCCATCTTTTCAGATTTGAGAAACTTTTATCCTTCTGCCTAATTTAATTCTTCTCATTCGTTCTGCCATACATCGAAAATTTTCCAATGTATCAGAATTACACTTACGCTTGTAAGTATAACCATATTTACTAAATTTTAGTAAATCATGATGAATAGTCTTATCGATTATTTGTGGTGGACTTGATCAGTGCACAAGAATGTGTACTCGATCTCTTAGTCCTTTACTTGACTCACACATCCATGTGAACAAGTAATCAATCTTAATTTTCCAATGCTTGAAAGTTCTCATTCATCATAGTATACAACTTGCATGATTCTAAGTTCCGGTCCAATTGAAACTTGGGTGATGAGAATCTTTTCTTATTTGGTAAATTTAGACATTACCACGAATGAAAGAATCAATTTCATATTTCCAGTCTTGCTATTAATGGAATCTTATAAGCAACAAAAATTTTCACAGATGCCATTGTAAGGATATTTTAAAATAAATAAAATCAGAAATTTTCCTTTTATTTTAAAAAGTTTGCGGAAGAACTTATCCCTACAATCCATATGAAAACTTGTTGTTATCTATTCCTAAGCAATATCTCATAACTCCTAAGAAGTAGCTCAATAATCCAATCTTCAAACTATGTGATAGAAATCCATCTACGCGATCAGATTCAGCATATCTTTTCTTTAAGTTTCTTTACTTTTTCTTTGATTCTTAAAACACCGAGATGTGACCCAGTCAAATCATGTAATAAGAATCTCCAAATAGGAGCTTAATCGAGTTAGACAATGGACTTTACCTGAAATAAAGTCAAACTCATTGACTTTACCATCCTTAGATAAGTTTTGCAGCTTCGTAACCAAAGCCCCTTCCTTTGGAAATAGAAACATATGGACCCTTAGGTAATAGTACATGGGACTATCTCAGACTTAGCCTTTCTCTTTACCATTTTGTCAACCAAGTTGACTATAGCCAATCCCTTTCCATTGAGAAGAGAATGCTTTTCTGGATTTCCTGTGTCACTATTGTCCCTGTCCATAAAGTTTTGGAAAGTTGATATCCTAATCAAATTTGCTTTACTAGCCTTCCAAATCATTGCTGATTCAGCAGTACCAAGCAAATAGATAAGATCATTAAGGGTCTTTTCATAGTCTGTTTCATAGGAGTCCCAAAGGAACTCCCTATGTGACTTCGAAAGTAGTTGAGCCACTAACTTTCTCAAGACTTTGACACCCAACTCTCCCGGCTTGTCAATATGTGACTACATCTCCAAGATGTGATCACACATAGACCTTTGCTTTGCCAATAGGGCTTGAGTGACCTTGAACTTGTGGGTTAGGGAGAATAGTTGGAGGAGGTGGAGGAAGTGAAGTTCCAAGAGATTTGGGAAGATCATAGATGTCTGAACTAGACATCTTTTGGGAGATATTCAAGATAGTTGATTAAAAGTCCTTAGTATAACACCCAATATGAAATATTAAGGCTAGGACCCTACAAACTATTTTATAACTCGGAAGAGGGATTCCGTAATCCAAGCTATAAAATATTTGAAGGTAGGTAAATGACGATTTACCAATTTCCACCATGAAAAACGAAATATAATTAAGTTTTAATTGGATTTGAAACTCCTAGATCTTTTGAGATTCATTGAACTTTTCAATGGCATGTTTCAATCTCGAGTGTGCCCTTCAGGTTTTGTGATTGGGATGCCGAGGATCACAAAACAAGGTGTGAAATAACCACACAAAGTACTTGGTACTCTTAAATGTTTATCACCCAACCGATGTGCTGGTAAACCACATACGCTCCACCGGCCTATGATTAAACTTTAAGAAACCCTTTGCCTACCTTGTTAAATCAAGCTAGTGTGCCGGTAAACCACACACGCTCCACCAACCGACTTAAGCAAAGTGCCAAGTGTAATTTCATGGGTTAGCACCTTATTCACATTTTCCTAAGTAACTAAGATTGGGAATTATAAATGTTTAGTTACTTAGTATTTATCATTAATACTTTTAATGAAGGGAGAACTTACAGTCTTTGTCCTACCCGTTCGGCTAACGACCCTCCACCAGTCAAGGAAGCGGTGGGTGAGAGTGGACACCCATTAAACTGCCATTTTATAAGCAGTAACCTTATACCCCCTTATAGACCAGCTTCGTGAATGAGACCTACTAACGGTAAGACTAACTTTTACTCTTATACATATATATAAATATTATTAACTTATAATATTATAAAGTATAAGGGTTGAATTTTAACTTTCTAAAATTCTAAGGGCTTAACGTAGAATTAAAGTATTCATAAGAGAAAACTTTTCAAATTCTAAAACTTGAGGGCAAGTTTTGAAACTATTCAAAACCAATTAATTCCCTAACTTATGAGTTTAAAGTAGTTTTAATTAAAAGACTCTTCAAGTTCCATAACTTGAGGACAAGTTATGGAAGACTTTAAACTAATTAATAAAAAAAATAACTTTTTTTTATATTGTAACTTATGGAATTAATTAAGGTTACATTTTTTTATTATTTATTATTTAATGAAGAGACTCTTGAACCTCTTTAACTTGAGGACAAGTTATGGAGTCATAAAACCATTTAATTAGAACTAGACTCTTCATTTTGTAACCTTTGCCAACTTTTATGAGTTTTATGATTCTTAAATGTGACTTTTCATATAACTTGAGGAAAGGTTACAAAAACACATTTTGGAATCAACTATTAGATTAAAATGGATTGAAATCAACTATTTTACCACAAATTTTCTATTAATCTAAGAACAAGATAATTCAAATCATCAATCTTCAAGAAATTAGCATGAACATACAAACTAATACAAATCTTGAAATTACGACAATTATCTTAGAAATTGGATTAGCAAGAACATTACCACATCAACAACAAGTTTATAAGTCCAAAAAACATCTTAGGGTAATGTTCCTAGTCCAATTCCAGCCAAAAATAGTCGAATTTATGCTGTCTGGGGGTCCAACTCGTCGAGTGCATGAACCAACTCGGCGAGTTGGAGAGTTTTTGATAACTTTTAGGCATGGACTCGCCGAATCTGATGATCAGACAACAAACAGCTTCGATTTTTTGAGTAGTTTTGCAAGTATAACAAGAAAACAAGCCTAGGCTTTGATACCACTGTTGGGTTTTGAGAATTCTAACACTCCTAAGTGTACATGCAACCCTAAATACCTTGTATCTATCTTTTCTCTATTATACATGCAAATATGAACATCCAAGGTATTATCCTAATCTAGCATACAAAACAATGAATATAACAAGATAGAATGCATACCTCTTTTATGTAGAATGTTCTCAAGAAGCTTGAGTGCCTAGTGCCCCAAGTGTGACACATCATATGGCTCACACAACATCAATTGCTTTTGGAATAACCTTGAGGGAAATGTAGAACACTTGAAATCGGCTAGCCCTTCTCTATCTTCCATAGTGGCCGATTTTTCCAAGGGTATGGTCTTTATATAGTGTTACAATTAGGGTAAACCCTAATTGTCATGACTTTCCATTTCCTTGGATCCATGGGTTCAAATACACCATGGAGCATCCTATGGGTTTTAGCCCAACTTGATAATCCATGGAGCATTAGCCCACTATACAAGTATGGATGATTTACACAATCAACCCATATATTAAATTAGTCTTCTTTTGATCACTTAATTAATTCTAGATTAATTCTTGATCAATACTAATTAAATAATCTTATTAATATATTATAACTTATAATATATTAACAAACCTTAAGTGTTATTTCTCTCATTATAGTCTATCGAAATGCATGATGCCATGCAACCCAAATGGACCATGCCAGGTCGGGTCAAGTCTTACCAGTTATAGTTATGGACATAGACATTAATCCAACAAGCCCTACTGGCATTTTCATAATTTTGGAGATTAGGGAGTACGCCATGCGTAAGTGGGTACACTGAGCGTACTATGGCGCACCCTAGTACGTAGGGCGTACATGTGTACACATTGTGTGCATACCAGGCATGTAAACCCTAATTTTAACATTTGGCTCATATTTAAACCCCATTATAGTCTCATTTCCCCTCATTTCATCAACCTCCACCCTCTTGTAACGTTTTTTGCAACCCTAATCCCTCTTGTGTAGCATTTCTAAGTTTGAATGTGTGTGTTTTGTGCCCTTGAAAAAGAAGGAAGTAAGGAGAGACCACCTTAGAGGAGTGGAGCTCTTTAGATCCAAGATCACATCACCTTTTGGCACTAGTTTGAGGTATCAAGTTTTGAACTTGGTGAAGTTTTATTTAGATCCTGTGGTTGAATGGTTTTTGGTCCTTTTTGTCTCAAATATAGAGATTTTTGAACATAGCATGTTCTTGACCCATTAACCTGTCCTTTCACACCTTTGGAAGGGTCTTGAGTCATAAAAATGGAATCTAAGTGCTTAGTTTTGTCCCATGCATGTTCTAAAGGGTCTTAATGGATTAAGAAGTTGAGTTAAGCACTTAATGGACATGCAAAGTCATAAAGTTGGAAATTTTATGACTCTTAAGGGTATTTTAGCCATGCTTAAGGAATTAAGAACTTAATGAAGTTTGGGAAGTGTGGGCGTACCCCCTTCGTAATTTGTGTATGCAGCGTGTACGCGGTCAACCCTCATGATGCTCGTCAAAGTGGGAGTATGCCCCATGTACCCTTGGAGTACACCCAACATATGTTTTATGATTTGACTTGGCTGAGTCGACTCAGTTGGGTTGGCTCAGTTGACTTATGGATTTTTATCAGTTTGATTTTGACTTTGACCAAGTTTGACCTAGGGGTATTTTGGTTGGTGTTGAGAATTGGTCTTTTGGATGGTAATTTAGAATTTGTATTTTGGTTGGATAGGTGGCGATTAATGTTGAGAATTGGTCTTTTGTATGGTGATTTATGGGTCAAAGGTACTAAGACCGGCCTATTGGATTGATATCCTACTATACACTAACATGCTGAGTATGGAATAGATCTGCATGATTATATGCTAGCTGCCGATATGCTAGTCTGGTAGATCTGTAGGACTACCTATGATTTTGTCTGCATGATTATGTGTACATGTTTGTTATATGTCGACATATTTTGTTGGGTTGAGATGGTACTGCTTCGTGTTATAGCCAACAAACCCTGAAGCATCCCAGATACGAGCTGAGGACCGGGTGGTATGCCAGACTCGTACTGAGGGCTTGAAGATATTGGAGCATTCTAGATATGAGCTGAGGGCTGGGTAAGGCATGCCAGACTCATACTGAGGGCTCACTATCATTCTAGATACATGATGAGGACTGGTTGGTATGCGAGACTCGTACTAAGGGCTGACCATTTGTATTCCAGTCTGATGACTGATTGGACTTGGGAGCAAGCCATACATAAGCTGCGGGCCCTGAGGGCAAGCCAGACTTATGCCGTAGGATCAGGAGCAAACCAAATATGAGCTGTAGTCCCGATAGGTAAGCCAGATTCATACTGTGGGTTCATGGGTAATCCATCTTTTAGCTGTGGACCCAATACATGTTGTTATATGTATATGTTATCTGTTTGAGTGTTGGTACTTTGGGGTACTCTCTAAGCTTCATGCTTACAATTTTGTTTATGGTTTCAAGTACTTTCGATGACCGTGGCAAGGTGAAGGTATGACCGTACACATCCTTGGTTTTACTATTGATTGGATCTTGGGAGACTCCCATTTTAAATCATGTTTTGGAAACAATAGTTTTGTAAAAACTTTTGTTAGTAAATGGGTTGGTTTGAATAGTTTAAATTTGTTGAAATTTTGGGATGTTACATTAACAAATTCAAAGTTTTATTCCCTAGGTTATAGTTGTAGTTCCTATGGAATTACTAGTTCACTATAACCTGTAGCTCTAATATCAATTTGTTACACCCCTCACTGGCAGAGGAAATGTCGGGCGGTGCGAACGAGGGGAGATTGGGCCGAGGCATACAGATACACGAAGAACATAACACAAAGGTTTATCTCAAACATTTCTTTTATTTATTATAAACTATTATGCGATTACATTAGTTTAAGAAAAGATAAGCATACCTCTTAAACAAGACTAAAGACGATAAACAGATGGTACTAAATTCCAATAGCTTCCTTCCAGGCTTCCTCCTTCTTGACATGATTATCCCCTTCCTCATTGACACGACTATCCTCTACACTCATCTCTCTGAGAATACATATATTTTTGAAAACGTCAATATAAAGTTGGTGAGTTCACAGGTTTTTAGAGTTTTTGGCTTTTAATTGGTTGTTTTAGTTTAAGAATCTTTTTTCTTTCAAAAAACATTTCCTAAAGTATTCATCAACCCTAGTGTACTATCTTTCTGGATATATAACGATCCTATCTTATTATCTTTTTAGGATATCTAACGATCCTATCTTATTATCTTATTAGGATATCTTTATTAATCCTAATTTACTATCTTTGTAGGATATCTAACGATCCTAACATATTTTTTCTACCATTCTAAGGCATCCTAATGGTAGTCTGAACTCTAAGGTGATCTAATGTATTACCATGAGCCACCATAATCGATGTTGTTTGAATAATAATAGTTCCCCGCCACGACGCTTCATTGGACATCGAATAATGAATAATAAGAAAGTTATCTTGTCGTGATTGTAGCTAGCAATCGCAAGTGGGGTTGTCAGACCCCGTGTGTATATATATATATATATATATATATATATATATATATATATATATATATATATATATATATATATATATATATATATACTAGTAGCGTACCCGCGCGATGCGGCGGCGACGATTTGTTTCATTCCGACGATTAGTTTCCGAACGAAACTTAATGTTATTTCGGCGATCGTAAAATTGTTTCCTTTTGATTTGTTTCATTATGATGATTTGTTCCTTTCGACGATCAGTTGTCTGTAGACGGTCAACTAATAATAATTTACGTCTATTACCCTTTACTTGACAGCGGACGACGATTAGTTTCATTTAACATAATGTTAATATGATGATAAATTCTCATTTTATTTGTTTCATTTTGAAAAGGTAAAAATATATTATATGAAATATAAAAATATTGAATTACGTTTAAAATAAAAGATGTTACCTTTTTTGTGAGACTATACATGAATGGAACTTGATTTGATCTATTTTGTGCGGTCATATGAAAAGAGAGTGATAAGGCGGCAACGAATAATTTTTCAGCAAATAATTTAGTTTGGACATGTAATTTCACTGTCGATTAGTTCAGTTTTTAGGATATTTTTCGTTAAAAGATACAGTAAATTTCGGTTTTGATTAAAGGTTTCTTACCATTTTATTTTATAAATATAAATATCTTGCTTTTCGTGTGAAAAATAAATATATTTTTAGTTTTGATTTAAAAAATAAGTGCTTTGTTTTTTCTGTGTTAAAAAAAAGAATATTGTTGTGTTTATTTTTTTTTACTATAAAAATTATGAATATATTGTTTTTACTTCTACACTTTTCTTATTCTTAAACTAAATTGCCCCCTTTATTCCCTATTATACCTATATAATAGGGTGGGAAATAAAACATTATCTGTCCATATTCCATTTAAAATCACATTTCTCATATTCTAAGATTCCCCTCTCTCTACAATCCCTTCGTTATCTTCTTCATTAACCATCACCCTAAAGATCGATGACATACTTACCTTTACTTACAACCAAACCATTCACCATCTACCTTACCGCCATCAAACCACCACACCACCAATGGAGTTGCTCACGTCATTCTTCCTCTCTTTGGAGGTGGATCTGGTTATAATCCCCAAAAAACGGTTTTGTTCTTAATTTTTTTTATTTGATGCATATTTGAATGTTGGATAAATGTTTATTTAGATGCAAGTTGTCGAACAACCTCCTTGAAGCATGTCTCTTCCGCTATCAACCAACTACACCAACTGAAAACCTTAGATCTAAAATCACGCACTTATATCGCCTTCTTTACCTCTGAAAACCCTAATTATTTCTCTCTTTTTTATTCATGTTTTTAAGTTTTATGTATTCCAGATATCACCATGCTTTATATCTAATGTCATATGGTTTGTTTTTCTTTTTCAGATCTGCAAATGTTGAAGAAGATAGATCTTATAAGCATTTGATGTGTCAAATAGATTATGAAATTTCTTTTTTGTTTTTAAGTTATGAGATCTGAAATGTGTATTTTTTTGGTCCATATTTTGTTAATATAAAAATGTTTAATGAAGTATATAGGTCCAAAATTTTGGAGGAAATCTAAGCTTAAATCTGATTGTTGGTTCATGGTGACGAGGAAAATGGTAAATTATGGCTAAACATAATATTGATTAACATTACATAATTCTTCTAAATTTTATTCTTTTAAGTGCGTGGTTTAAATTATATGATATTCTCTTTTTGAAATGAAATAAAGAAATAAATCTGAAAAATATTTAATAAAAATGGTATAAACACAGTTTTTATTGTTTAGTAGGAGGAATACGAAGCAGATATACAAATTTCTATAATTTATTTGATTGGATGTGGTTAATGAATATTTAGTTTTTTATAATTAGTTTGGTTGGATTTTAAAGAAAAAGCAATGATTTAGTTTAAGAAAAGATAGGTGTAAATCAAAATTGATCAAGAAAAGTCAAATGCTACCACTACCTATATATAAAATCTGACAATACCCTCTTGTCAAATATGCAAAATTAAAAGAAAGATGTTTGGCGTATGGAATCTGATTATGTCTATTACAAGGTAGAATAACAAATGGATAATTGTAATATATGCAACCGAAGAGAAATATGGTAAAATGGTATAAGAATTGACAATTTAATAATAGTGTTTTTTATAGCATAATAACTTGATAGGGTAAGATACTTTTTGAAATGTATACATTTAATCATTATTCTTTTTTTCTTGTAAAATAAACCCTTATACTTTATTAATATGTACACATTAGATCTTTTTCACCGGATTCTATAGGTTTTGCTGACGTAGAAGAGTTTATTTTATAAAAAAAAAAGAATAAAGACTAAATGTGTATATTTCAAAAAGTAACTTACTCAATCAAGTCATTTTCTCTTTCTTTTATTTTGTCGAAATGAAATACCCGGGTAGCATCCACATATCCACAATGAGATTTTTCCAACTATTATTCATCATGAAAAAGAGGGAGAACCCCGATCTCCGACGACTCCTTTGTGTGTTCTTACACATCACTGGTAGCAAGGAGGAATGATGACAAAAACAACAAGGTCGAAGGGGGAGACATGAGGAAGTAGAGACGATAGTTGGCAACAAGGAGCTGCTCTGGTAGCCCCCTCGTCGATTCTTTCTTCTTTTTCTGGCAACATATCTCAAAGATGGAGGCAAAGAGAGATAAATCGGAGAAACATAACAGGTAAAGGGTGTTTGGTTGTTGTTGTTCGACCGGAAGGAAGAGAGACGAGAAAGAGAAGGGTCGCCGCCCTTTTCTTGTTGCTGGAGGATCACCCACCTCCGGTGACTAAACTAATTAATTGCTATTTAGTGCCTTTTGTGCTTCCACATCAGCAAAACCTGTATAATCCGGTGAAAAAGATCTCATGTGTATATATTAATAAAGTATAAGGGTTTATTTTACAAAAAAATAATAATAATAAGGACTAAATGTGTACATTTCAAAAAGTATCTTACCTTATCAAATCATTTTCCCTAAAAGAAAATTCGTATATGACCGGTATATCGGGTATAGTCGGTCACAAGGACCACATTGTTACAAAAAATAAAGTAAAAAAGTTTATTTTACAAGAAAAAAAGAATAAGAACTAAATGTGTACATTTCAAAAAGTATATTACCCTATCAAGTCATTCTCTCGTTTTTTATTTATATATTTGTTTAAAATAAAGTACACTCTTTATTAATAAAAATAAAAAACAAGACAGTATTATCAAATAGAAAAAACTCTCTATGAATAAATTATATATGTTTTTAAATTAAACTATGTTTTATAAAATAAAGAAATTGTTTTATTTAACAAATCACATTTTCTCAAATTCTTATATTTAAACATTATTATCTCATCTAAATTTGAACTCAAACTCTCACACAAACGTTTTACCACTATCATCTCATCTCCTTAATTTGGTAACGGGCTATTATAATATTTCAAAAAAAAAATGTTATTATTTAATATCTAAAAAAAGAATGCTCTATCTACAAATACGTAAGAGATATGATAATGACTGCGAAAGATCTTATATGGATTTGTGTTATAAAATAACTATAAATATGGTTTTATAAAACAAAATCTTTTACCTTAAAAAAAGTAAATTGGACTCTCACATATCAAAAAATCGTTTATCATAAAGTGAGATATAAGATTTGTTATTTTGAAATGAAGGGAGATATTTTTTTTAACAGTCAAATACAAAATATTATAATCTAATCCTAAATTAACATCTAACCCTCAACCTCAAAAAGTGAGAACACCATCTGATACCGCTGAACTAAAAACCTTAAGAAGTCTAAAAGACATGATGAATAATGACACTGTAGGGTACTAGGAAGAAGTTATTGGGTATATTAGAAAAAACTACAATTGATTATTACTTTATTAGACCTCTAAAATATTCAAATAACAAAAAAAATATAGAAAATATACATGTACATTTCAAATTAATGTTTCAAAATGGCAATAGTAACATGATGTTTTAATTTTTTTATTTTAGAGGAGTTGTATTAAATTTACATTACTTTTTATATTATCAGGTAAAAGAAGCGTTATTTTTTATATTTATTATATTTAACTAATAAATTATTTTTAATTATTACTTCATTAATTTATTTATTCATCATCTTTATCAGGTAGTAACATTTGAATTTTGAAATAGTGACAGTTTCGATTAAGGTTTGTTTTGCCCTTTTAGACCGTAGAATATATGATAGGGAGGAATCTATTATGCAATTTCATTAATATACATTTTCCACTCTATAAATTTAGTTTTTCGAAATAATGCTATTTTATTAGTAATATGTTATTTAATATTTCAAAATATTCTTTTAATCGAAATCTTTAAGTTTCAAACAACATGATGCAAAAATGTATTAAGATTTCTCTACGGCAAGAAGCAATATAGAAAATATTTTGTTCAAGAAGCATAAGATGTTGAATTTTTAAAAAATTATATAATAAAAATGGTTATGGTTGTTTGATAACGGGAATAAAGGGGGCAATTTAGTTTAAGAATAAGAAAAGTGTTAGGGGTGTGTATGGGGCGGTTTGGTTCGGTTATTGGTCAAAACCGAACCATAACCATTATGACTGGTTAATGTATTTTGGTAGCCATTGGGTATGGTTAATATTAGTTATCGTTAATGGTTTTTGTCGGTTAACGGTTTTGGTTAATGGTTAATAATGGTTAACCATAATGTTCAAAATAATATAAATGGCGAAAGTATAGTGGCATAAAAATGAAAAAAGAATATAAAAGTCCTCTGCACCAATGTTTGTAACCTAGCTTATAGTAATAGAATAAAATGTGTACATTTTATACTCAGAGTGAGATAACACATAGTGACATTCAATAAAAGTATAACAAATTAAAAAACTTGATATTAATAACTTCGTATATTGATAATTGATATGAACATTAAAATAAAGCCAAACATTCATATATTTTCAATGTGATTAAATCAAAAGTATAAAATAAAATAGTTAAACATTTATATTACGTGTTATCTGTATAAAAAAAAACAATCACTCATATACATTTAATGTGATTAAGTAAAAACAGTAAATAAAAAGCAATTTTTTTAGAAAAAATACATTCTTAATATATCATAAAGTGAAGAAGAACTAAAAACTTAACTTACCTAGAAGTTTTGATTATAAATTAAAAAAAAATCCTTCGAATAGAACTATAAAGTTAAAACAATCTTTGATTAGGATTAACGGTGTGAGAAGCCTCCGATTAGGATTATGAGTGTGAAGATTAAATTAATTGTGAATAATATTTACAAATTATATAATTAGCCGATTAGGAATTACAACATTAATCAATAATATAACTCAATGCATGATTGGAAAATTGTGTGTGTCTGCATAATCTACGTGATCATCATTTTATGGTTTGATTGCATGTTCATCTCCTGATAAGTGAGGATTAATGAATTATATTTTGAAATTTTAATGGGTCTTAAATAAGTTTGACTATATTATTTTATATATAATCCATAATTTTTATGCATTAAAATATAAAGTTAGTGGTTCGGTTAATAATGGTTCAGTTAACCTATAAAACCATAACCGAACCATTTGTTATTGGTTAACAAAAATTAGAAACCGAACCAACGGTTTTTAAAACGGTTCGGTTATTATGGTTCGGTTATATCGGTTAATTTGGTTATGGTTCGGTTTTTCGGTTATTATGCTCACCCCTAAAAAGTGTAGACGTAAAAACAATATACTCATAACTAGGTGTGAAACCCATGTATTACATGGGTTTAATTAAAAAAAATAAATATGAAAATTTAACAATTTGAAAAGTTTGAATTTATAAGAAAAATAAGAAATTTTTTGAATTATTAAAATTAATAAGATTTTAATATATTGAATACATTACATATATAAACCCTTCCTAATAGATACTTTACATATATATTACTTTACACATTAAATGTGGAATTTTAATTTAATAAAATGAAAAATACAATAAAATGACAAGTGGAAAATAAAAAATTTAAAAATTCTTAAAAATAGACTATCAGTTATCATAACTATTAGGTATAATATCATAGCTTATAACTAGGCATTGTATCTATAGCTACATTATCCTAAGGCTTTAAGCTTTATAAAAGCTTTGATATTTATAACTTTAAATATATTTTGATAAAATGATTTGATAAGCATATATCCTCCACCTATCAAGTAAAACATTTAAAACAGTAAAATAAGGGCCATGTACTCACCCTAGTCGCATGAAACCTTTATTGTAGGGTTGAATCAGTGCTCATGACTCCTTAGACCGCTCCAAAGGGGCAAATACTTCGAGATTGAGAGTGAGAGAGAACTTGAGAGGTGTGAGGACCGGAATGAAACAACCATCAATTTATAGTTGAGTTTTAAAGGTGCGTACCATGTATGACAATCACGGCTCCATCTAGAAGTTGCCACGTGTTACTCCCCCACTCGGCCACATCTCTCGCAATATACTCAAATCCATTTTCAGGTGCGTGGTGTGCGGAGACGCGCACCTAGCGTTCACGAAAAGATTTTGTAAAAATCATAACTTATCCATGCGAGCCTCGATCTAAGCCCTCTCTATATGTATGCGATGATCTCAATGTGTACTATAACTCTCCTTTAGGTTGTTTTGGCTAGTTTTGACTTTCATTTTCATGCCTAAGGGGATTTCAAATAAATGATTTTATAAAAATCATCTCTCTCATAGGAACCCTGTTTTCGTCAAACTTTTTCCTAAAGTTTATATCTCGAGCAGTACTATGAAACTCCCTTTTGCACTTTTAGTCAACAATTAACCAATGTCTAAGTACCTGTAACATCCCGGAATAGCAAGAGTAGAGTTGAAGGACTAAAAGTGTAAATTTTGAAGGGCAACTCGGCGAGTCCATGGATGGACTCGGCGAGTAGGGTCGCGATTTTGGTCGTGAGTCAAGTGGCCTACTCGGCGAGTCCAAAGATGGACACGGCGAGTAGGTGCTGGGTGGAGAAAACCCTAAATCCGGGGAATGAGCCCTATTTAAAGAACATTAAATCCTCTCCCCAACCTCTTTCATCCCCCCTTGAAGTCCAGAAACCCTAGAAAGCGTGATTGTGGAAGATTGGAGTGCATTTGGAGCTTGGGGAGGTGTTTGTTGAAGAAATCTTGAAGAAGAAGAGGCTTGGATCAAAGGGCTTTCCTTGGATTTGAGTTTCATTGCAGTTGGAGCATTCTTTTGAGGTAATATCTCGCTCTTGGGCTATCACTCATATGGATTCATCATTTTGGGGTTTATGGGGAGCTTATCATTGTATGTTTTAGAGTTTAGAGGTTAGATTTGAGGTTGCTACCTCCGATCTGGGATGGGGAAGGCCTAGAGAGCATTAAAATCCCTGTGTTTGAGTGCTTAGTGAAGCCATCATGTCCCAAACCCTAGCTCTAAAGTGAATAAGGCCTAGATCTCTTTGGATTCACGTAATGTTTGCCACTTTATGTGATGGATGGATTGTAGGAGGCTAGATCTATGTTTTGGATCAATTGCATGGCGTGGAATGCTTCTGTATGGATTCAGACCGGTGGTACTCGGCGAGTCACATGGGTGGACTCGACGAGTTGCTTGAAGATGAGCTAGAACTTGACGAGTTGGATGAACAACTCGGCGAGTAGGTTGAAGATAGCTTTAGACTCGGCGAGTCTTGTCGAAGAGTCCCAATATTTTCTGGTTGAGTCGAGAATTGGTGAGTCAAGGGATGACTCGGTGAGTTGGGTGCGAGTGGACTCAGAGTTGTTGCACTCGGCGAGTCTCGGGGTGACTCGGCGAGTTGGGTCGCGGATTGAGAGAAGTTCTGAGCATAGGGACTCGGTGAGTTATCGGGTTGACTCGGCGAGTAGAGTCAGTCAGGGGTTGACTTTGACTTTGTCCAAGGTTGACCAGTTGTCTTCCAGGGGTATTTTGGTATTTAAGGGTATATATTGAGTTGAGTGTTTTGGTGTTCATTGGAGGAGTTCGTGTCGGAGTTCGGAGTAGCGGGATCTTATCCTTTCACCCAACAGTTTCGAGGTGAGTTATCCTCACTATATCAACAGGGTCTAAGGCACCAAGGCCGGCCCTTTTATCGGATTGAGATCCGGGTATCTGTTGTTATGTTATTGCTTTGATATGTTTGCATCCTGGTAGTTAGGATGGTATTTGTTAGGGACCTGGTTAAGGTCGGTATCCTGGTATATAGGGTGAGGCTATGCTAGTGACCAGTTAGGTCGGTATCCTGTTAGAGTATGTTGTGATATGTGATCTGCTTGATCGGTTGCCTATATATGAATTGTTATGTGATTGTTGTTTATGTGCACATGGATGTTTGGACTGGAGTTGGGTTGAGGCGGGTCCTGCTTCGTGCTGTAGGCCAAGATACCCAGGGCGGACCGGTTATTCCAAAGGCCCAACGAGCGGTCCGGATAGGCTGTAGGCCCTACGAGGGCGGACCAGACATGCCGAGGCTCGGAGAGTGGACCAGGCCGACTGAAGGCCCGATGCGGACGGACCAGTCATACTGTAGACTCAAAGAGTGGACCAGGTGAGTTGAAGGCCCAGTGCAGGCGGACCAATCACATTGCAGACTCGGGGGGACATGATTGGACACGGAGGGTGGATCAGGTGGACTGAAGGCCCTACAAGGCGGACCAGTCCCACAGTAGACCCGATATGCATGGTTGTTCTGTGATTCGTTATGAGATAGCATGTTATGTGTATGGTATATGTGGTTGGTATTTTGGGGGTATCTCACTAAGCTTTCGGGCTTACAGTTGTGGTTTAATGTTTTTTTCAGGTTCTTCAGGAGACTGTGGCAAGGCGAAGGCGTAATCGTACCGCTCCTCATGATTTTGTAGCAATGTGATTCTGGGAATACTCTAAATGATTTGTATTGAAAACCTTTTTGTAATAATTTAATGAAATCGGGTTGTTTTTGAAAAATTTAAATTGGTTGGATTTTTCGGTCGTTACAGTACTGTTTTAATGTAATTAATTGGTTGATTTCTATTTTTATAAAATCCATAACCCTTTCATTTGGAGTTAGCTATTTACGAATCTTATATCCTTGAGATCACATTAATGAGTACTATCAAAGTATGTTAACCAACTTAGAAAACGTTACAACTTTTCAGACACTAATTTTTGAACCTAATGGACGTTTTTAACAAATAAATGTAATGGCACACTTGATTCTTATTATCTCCAAAATTAAATATTACAGTAATAAGCTATTACATCTATCATACTCTTTCTTAATGGCGATCAATAACGGAAACCTATCGGTTGTCACATATGACGTGTATGTTTTCCAAGATATTTTTTTATCCCAAGAAGTTTTGCATCCAAGCTGGATTGTTATCTGAAGATGAAGTTGTTTTGTCTTTACTCATGTTGTAGATAAGGGAACAAGATCTGTATGGATCTTTTGTCAGTGTACTACACTGTTTTTCAACTTTCTAATATTCCAACATTTGTTCCAATGGATCTTAACATGTATGAACGTGCATTTAAATATGCTTGTCAAACTTCATTGTAATGTATCTTTTATGAAATTTGAATATAATCAATCAAATTCTCCTCAAACATTCTTGAGTAAATTACACGAATGGTCCCTATGGTTTAGGGTAATTTACGTGTTTGGTCCCTAACTTATTTTTTTAACTCGGAAGGTCCCTACTATTTGTTTTTGTTACGCGCTTGGTCCCTATCTTATCTAAAAAGACTATTATGCCCTTGATTTTTTTAATTTATTTAAATAAATACACCCCTAATCCCACCCCCTCACCTTACCACACCTACCTCATCATTAATTCTTTTTAAATAATATTCTTTTTAGATAATATAGAGACCAAACGCGTAACAAAAATAAACAGTAGGGACCAAACGCGTGACAAAAACAAACCATAGGAACCTTCCGAGTTAAAAAAATAAGTTAGGGACCAAACACGCAAATTACCCCAAACCATAGGGACCATTCGTGTAATTTACTCAACATTCTTATTGTTATATATTTATTACTTTAAGTTATTTATTTTATACATTTACTTTCTGCATTTAACACGAGGTGATATTAATGTCTTTGACTGGGTCGCTTTAGACTTAGACTGAAACTTACATTTATTAGTATTATTTTTATTCAAGTTTTATACTACCACACACACACACACACACATATATATATATATATATATACCCACGCATAATAGACAACGAATATTTTGTTTTGGTAATTAGTTTCTTTTTGAGACAAAAACCACCTAAACCATCTATGTAATAAAAAAAGTTCAGGAAGAAAACCAAGAATTTGAGAAACCACAAGGACCATTTATGTAATTTTGTCTAAAATTTATTAAGATTTTCGATAGCAAGTTTGTGAGATTTTAGTCATCAGATTATAATAACTAAAAACTGTTGGATTAGTGTCTAAGTCCATAACTATTTTGGTATGTACTTGACCCGATTATGAGCATGGTCCTTTTGGGTTGCCTTCACCATAGCAATATGTAGGATGATTTAAGGAGAGAAAGGTTTAAATATGATTTATTAATATATTATGAGAATAATATATTAAAGGAGAAATCATATTGTTTAATTAATATTAGTCAAGAATTAATTAAGAATTAATTTTGTGGCTAAAAGAGATTAATTAAATATAGGGGACTGGACTGCAATTATTGGATAATTGAGTTATTGGGCTAAGGAATGCTAAAGGAATAAGGGGTGAACGAAATTATGATGGAAGCCCATCATATTTTCGTCCATAGCCTTGTCCAGAAGGTTCCATGGACTGCTTAGAGTTTAAGTTGTCCATTAGGGTTTTGACTGAAACCCTAACAGCCCACACTAGTATATAAAGGACCCCTTAGGCCCCAAAAACGTGGACAACTGATTCTCATTAGGGTTTCCAGCCGTTTTGGTGCCTCTTTTTCTTCTCCTCTTCATCCAAGTTGCATATGGTGTTTGTGACTCCATTAGAGGTACTACACTTGTGGTACTTGCTTTCAAGAGCTAAGGAAATTCAAGGAACTAGTTGTTATTGCTATATAACAACAAAAGGTATGTATTCTAGCTTTATATATGAATTTCGAAAATTATAGTAGCATGTCAGGTTTCTTTTTGTGTTCATAAAGCTGTATAACTAATAGTGAAAACATAGATCCAATACTAGGGTTGCATGCACACATAGGATTGTTTGTATAAGACTCATCAGTGGTATTAGAGCCATTGGTTTTTGTTTTCAATTAGCTTTTATTCAAATTTGTGAACTTGACATATTAGGGTTTATGGCTAATAAACCCTAAAGGCTAGGTAATTTTCGCAATTAGGGTTGCAAAACCCTAGATGGCGATTTTTGCTAGGGTTTCCCAAATCCTTTCCTTAGCCTCCAAGATTTTGAAATCTAGGGTTATCCAACCCTTGGATTTCGAAATTACCTCCTTCCCCAAGGTTAGATCCTAAATTTTAGGGATTTGGATAATCCAATATCTTGTAATTATCTTTTAATTGTTAAATATGGTAATTAAAGATCTTGAATTAACCCATCCCTTATTTTCGAGATTTAGAGAGGGATTCAAGGGATTAGGATATCTTAGATGTATAATTGGTAATTATCCTCATGATCTAGATAATCCCTTGTGATTTAATAATTTAAATTAATTGTTTAATTTGTGGTAATTATTAAATCAAGAGTTTTAATATTTAAAATTTTAATTTGAATGTCTTAATTCGAAAATTTTAAGTGAGATTAAAACCTAATGTTTTGAAATGTTTCAAAACTTGCCCTCAAGTTTTTGAAATTTAAAATTTTCATTAAAAGTTTAATTTTGAAATGTTAAATTCTAAAACCCTAGTAATTTGAAAAGTTCAAATCACACCCTTATGGTTTTATTAATTAATTAAAGTGTATAATTAAAAGTAATTTAATAAACCCATAAAGTTTTGGTTTACATTTAATTAAATTAAAAGTATAATTTACTAAGATAAACCACCTAGTATTTTAAAAGTGTAAAATACACCCTATACTATATATAACATTAAAAGTCTAATATTATATATGTATGAGTAAAAAGTCAGTCTTACCATTAGTAGGCCTCATTCACGAAGCTGGTCTATAAGGGGTGTTTAAGGAAATTGCCTATAAAATGGTGATTGAATGGGTATCCACTCTTACCCACCGCACTCTTGACTAGTGGAGGGTCGTTAGCCGAACGGGTAGGATAGGACAAAAAACCTTCCATTATAAGTATAATGAAGTACAAAGTAACTAAATGCTTATACAAATTCCCAAATCATAGTTACTTTAGGCAAAATGTGAAATTGTATGCTAACCCATGGAATTACACTTCGTACCCTTGTCAAATGTTAGTGGAGCGTGTGTGGTTAACCGGCACACTAATTTGGGGATGACATTGGTAGCGAAGGGTGACTCGATGTTTGTCATAGATCAATGGAGCGTGTGTGGCTAACCGGCACATTGATTAGGTGATAGTAACATTGGGTGTACCACGTGATTCGTATGGTTATTTACACCTTGTTTGTGATCCTCGGCATCCCAGTCACAAATAGTAGGGCATAATCGAGATTAAACATGCCATTGAAAAGTTCAATGAATCTCAAAAGATCTAGGAGTTTCAATTCATTTAAAACTTAAACTTCTTTTTCGTTTTTCATGGTGGAAATTGGTAAATCGTCATTTACCTACCTTCAGATATTCTGCAACTAGATTACGGCATCCCTCTTCTAGGTTGTAGAGTATTGTGTTGGATCCTAGCTTGATGTTTCATTTGGGTGTTACATCAAGAATTCTAATCAACATAACTTGAATTTTCTCTCGTTTTGTAGATGTCTGAATCTTACAATGGTCTTCCCAAATCCTTTGGAACAAGCTTTCCAAATGAAGATGACGTTCCGAGATACGATCAAGGAAATGAGAGTCACGCTTCACTTCCTCCACCTCCTCCAATTATTCTCCCTGACCCACAACTTCAAAGGCTTGAAAAGTTCAAGCTCACTCAATCCCTTTTGGCGAGTAAACACGAAGATGGGAAACCTGTGTGTGCACACGTCTTAGAGATGAAGTCACACATTGATAGGTTAAGCATGTTAGGTGTCGAGATTTCAAGCGAGTTGGTTGTTGACTGGGTTCTTCAGTCACTTCCTGAATCATATAGTGAGTTCGTTAGAGAGTACTATATGATGGACCACGACGTGACCCTAATTGATCTCACCTATTTGCTTATAGCTGCTTAATCAGCAATGATTTGGCGTGCTGGTCAAGCAAATTTGTCTAGTGAATCAAACTCCCAAACTTCAATGGACACTGGCAACATTGGAAGTCCAGAAAGAACTAAGTCTGTGATTGTCCGATGTGTTGTGCCAAAGGAGTCCATCTGCTTTTATTGCCAAGAGAAGGGGCATTAGAGACGAAGCTGCCCTAACTACCTGAAAAATCTAAGAGATGGGAGAGTCAGGACGTATGGCTCTACTTCAGGTAAAATCCATTATCTAACTCTTTTGAGTTCCTATTCTAGATTCTTAATACATGATGTGATAAGATTACATTTTGATGTTTTGTAGGATCGAAGAAAAGAGAGGAAGCTTGAGAAAAGAAGTGAGCTGAATCTAATCATGAAGAAATGGATTTCGATCGCATTACTTGAAGAATGGATTCTTGAGCTACTACTTGGAGTTAGAATAGATTGTTAAGAAATATGTAATAACATAGTTTTTCAATTGAATTACATTGTAAGGACAAATTTTTTCCGCAATAAAATGAATTTTGATTTTATCTTATTTATTTATCCTTGCAATGGCATGTATGAAAAATTAATGTTTGAATGCTTCTATTATTAGCAATAATGGATTTGATTCTTAATTGTATTATTTGTGGAAGTGTCAAGAATTTACCAAGTAAGGAGAGTTTCTCATCACCCAAGTTTCAATTTGACAGAAACTTGGAATCATGCAATGTGTATTGTATGATGAATGAAAAACTTTCACATTTGGGAAACTTAGACTAATTCTTTGGCAAAGTGTCAATTAAAGGACAAGGAGATCAAGTACACAAGGTTGTGTGTTGATCAAGTCCACCACAAGAGTGACAAAGATATTCGTCATGATTTACTAAAGCTTAGTAAATATGATTATACTTATAAGATTAAGTATAATTCTGAGTTGATTGAAAAAGTTTCAATGAATAGTAGAACGAATAAAGAAGAATCAAGTAGGCAAAAAGATAAAAGTTTCTCTATTCTAAGAAGAAGGGAGAGTAACTTTTATTGTGTTTTATGATAAGTCTTAATGATTAAGAACCATATCTCAATTGATCCTCTAAGTGAGTCTTAGTGCATTTGCATGTCTAAGAAGAGGTATCAAGTATTGTAGAAATGGATATATCAATAAGTCAATCATACTTCGTTCCAATATCAAGTCTTAGAGTCAAGATTGTGACATTGAGTGAAAAGTCTTAAGTAGGTTTATAACACTCATCAAATGTGGAATTTGGAAAAGTTTTCTTATTCTTGCACATTTGAAACTGGTAAGTTGTGCTGTCTTGGATAAGACAAAGACCAACTAGGACCAATTGTGTGAAGTGTTTTGTCTTGATAAAGGCTTCACTAACTCTTGAATATTTGTTTGTCAAGAAATGTTTCTTGAAAAGAGAATCTTATATGTCAAGAAGTCAGTGTGAGTCTTAATGGTCTTGAAAAGTTTCAAGAACAAATCAAGAATAAACCTTATCGATCATCACTAGCACACGACTTGAGGTTTACAACCTATCGTGCTGACATTGTTTTGTTTCTGTGCCATTCCAATTGAGTTAATTGTGTATATGAGTTCTATGAGTTCTCATTTGAATACACACTAAAGCCTTAGTCGATGGAAAGTAAATTGATATGTAAGGACAAGTTACTAAACTACTTGGAAGGCATGGTGGGCACTCGTGTTACCATAGGGCAAGAAATCAAGATTAAGAAAGTTCAGTCCATATGAGTTTGGATTTGTCGCAAACCTTGGTTTTGGCAAATTCACATGGATAGGAACTCATACACCATAAAATCTAAGTGTCATAAGATTCCCTCTTCATGAAAATGACTGTGAGGAAATGCTTTCACTAAGAGAGATTTTAAGAAGATAGCAATTGTGAAAATTGTATTCTCAAATTCGATTATGGTTACGACATCCCTTTCCATAGTTCGAATTGTGAGCTTTGGCAATTAGTTTCAACATTTGGAACTTAGTAACATAAGTTATGAATTGTTTAAACACACATATGAGCTATCTAAGGCAAAGATGTATAAGGTTAAGAAGCTTAGATAAAGGCTTATCGAAGCATCTGGTATTAGAAATATGAATTTCAGAAATTCAATAGGCATTGTTTTCTGGAAGTTCATTTGTTTTCTGAATACATGTCAAAGCTAGTGGGAGCATAAATGTTATGCTTATATGATAATCATCATGATAGTGGGAGCATAAGTGTTATGCTTGTATGATTGTTATGGCGAGTATTGCAAGTTAGCAATATTAATTATAGAAAAACAAAGATTCCATTTGCAAAGTTGCATGGGTTGAAAAGTTGTTTTGCTATAATTAAGGGAGAGAATATTATACTCCATTTCAAAATCTAAAGCTTAGATTAAGAAATTTTAATATTTTCAGTCAAAGGATACATTGTGTGTTCTTAAAATTCGATTATGATTACGGCATCCCTCTTCATAGTTCGAATTGTGAGAACATGACACATAAAATATTATGGCAAAAGATTGGTAAAGTATCATATCTTTATGTAAGACATTATGCATCGTGTCCCATACGCTTCGGGTATAGGATCGATTGTAAATGCTATAGTATTTTACCATTCTAAAATTTTCCAAATGTCTAGCGCATTAAGAGGGAAAAAGGAATAGATATGGTTTTGACTGAAAGAATTTAACAACTATCAAAGGACGATCCAAAGTTCGCTGAGGATTGATCGCTTGTAAGTAGTTGGAAGTATGGTATTGGATGGACCATATCGACATTATTATGAATAGATAAGATTCTATTAAGAATGAGTTGTCATATGGCAAATGTGGAAATGTTTCCATATTAGGAGTTGGATATTGAGAGTCTATGCCTAGATTAGAAACTTTTATGCAAGAAGGATGTTCAAAGGAATGTACTTTGAATGTGAGACTTCACATCTATGGAATTGTCTTGTAACAATTTCTAAGAAAGTACTTTGTAATTTCATTAGCTACGTCTTGGTGACTTTTGTGCTATGATTTTGCAAAGGGATAGTTGCATAAAATGTTAGAATCTAGCATATTCTAGTAGTGGCAAGAACCTTGTGTTCTTACACTAATAATTAGGATTAAGGAATTATGAAATGAGCATCATTGGAAAAGTTTTTAGGTGATCTATTTCACAAAGCATGGACCATAGGAAACAAAGTGTGCATGTTTAGAGCATGGGACAATTGTTGGTATAATTCAAGTAATGAGTTGATTATCCGAAACATTAAATGATAAATAATGAGTAATCAATATGGTGGATAAATAGAAGGGTTTTATTTACTCTCACAAGATTGGGGCCATATAGGATTAAGTATTGTTGTTATGTTTCACTTTGCATGTTTTGACTTCCAGAATAACTAGGTTATTCAAACATCCACAGTCGGTTATACGTTGGGAGTAGGTATGAAGAAAGACTGTCATGAATGTGTCTGTAGATTGTTTGAAGTGTTTAGACATTGCACAAGTTTGCTGCAGAGTTCATGAGTGCTTTGATAAGATTAGAGTATTGGATTAAACCCACGCTCACTTGGATCACTTCATGGTTTTATCACGAGTGATTAGTGAGACGATAATATTGTATATTCTTGAAACCGAGACATGTGAGTTGTTATTTGTTGGTCGGTTGCACATTGATAATAAGTAAACGCACCAGTAACTTGGTGTTATAAAACTTATTGTTGTGTGTGATTCGATCAGTAAATGCAAGCGAACATTTGAGTCAAAGTTTATCCATTCCTTTTACCCAAAGTGGGATAAAAGCGATATTTGTGGGCCTCTCGATGATTTAGTGATGACACCTAAGCGCTTGCCCAAGCCGGGACTAAGTTGATGTGTTCAATTGTAGTCTGTTGTCAGTCGTCATAAATCGGAAGTCGGGAAACAGTATAGAGAGAATGATTGAAATTCATGTCTTTTGTCTATACGATATCTTGAGAATGGAGGAATATATAATCCCTTATCTAGAGGACACGCTATCTGATAAGATTAGAGTTGACAGCGGCTTTTGAAAGCTACGATTGCTGATTAGGTTCTGAAGTCATACGGAAAATAGTTATTAGACTTATCCAAGTGGGAGACTGTTGGATTAGTGTCTAAGTCCATAACTATTTTGGTATGTACTTGACCCGATTATGAGCATGGTCCTTTTGGGTTGCCTTCACCATAGCAATATGTAGGATGATTTAAGGAGAGAAAGGTTTAAATATGATTTATTAATATATTATGAGAATAATATATTAAAGGAGAAATCATATTGTTTAATTAATATTAGTCAAGAATTAATTAAGAATTAATTTTGTGGCTAAAAGAGATTAATTAAATATAGGGGACTGGACTGCAATTATTGGATAATTGAGTTATTGGGCTAAGGAATGCTAAAGGAATAAGGGGTGAACGAAATTATGATGGAAGCCCATCATATTTTCGTCCATAGCCTTGTCCAGAAGGTTCCATGGACTGCTTAGAGTTTAAGTTGTCCATTAGGGTTTTGACTGAAACCCTAACAGCCCACACTAGTATATAAAGGACCCCTTAGGCCCCAAAAACGTGGACAACTGATTCTCATTAGGGTTTCCAGCCGTTTTGGTGCCTCTTTTTCTTCTCCTCTTCATCCAAGTTGCATATGGTGTTTGTGACTCCATTAGAGGTACTACACTTGTGGTACTTGCTTTCAAGAGCTAAGGAAATTCAAGGAACTAGTTGTTATTGCTATATAACAACAAAAGGTATGTATTCTAGCTTTTATATATGAATTTCGAAAATTATAGTAGCATGCCAGGTTTCTTTTTGTGTTCATAAAGCTGTATAACTAATAGTGAAAACATAGATCCAATACTAGGGTTGCATGCACACATAGGATTGTTTGTATAAGACTCATCAAAAACAAACAAACTGAAAACAATATTATAGGCCTGTCAATTGGGTTGGGTTCGGGTTGAATATATTGACCCAACACAATCCATATAATATATGGGTTGGTGGGTTGGCGGGTCGTGTGTTAGGGGGTTGAAAACATCATCCCAACTCAACCCATATAACCTGTATAAGTATATTGGTTCATGGGTTCGTGGGTCGACCCTAACCCGTATAACCTATTTCATAAGCAATACATTTTAAAATAAAATTACAAAATAAAAATAAAATGAATTCATAAAGTCTTAAATATTCAACATAGAGTCATAAACAGGAGTGACGACGACAAGTGGTGTGCGACAGCCAGAGGACGAGACGATGAATGCTGTGCGTGCGACACTGTGACAGTCAATGACTCGACGCCTCAATCGATGGAGACGGGAGACACGAAGTCATGAGTTTGGAGACTGAATATTGAATTTCTTTTTGATTAGGGGCTAGGGCATGCTATGTCGACTCGAAGATCTTTTGCAGTTTTGGAATTCGGAAAACGATTAAACGATAATGAAATATTCAAAACTGATAAATAATTAAATATATTTTTTAAACATAATATATATATATATATATATATATATATATATATATATATATGTATATATATATATATATATATATATATATATATATATATATATATATATATATATATATATAATCGGGTTGGCGAGTTGACTCGCGAATCCAAACAGGTAACTCAACCCAACCCATGAAATAAACGGGTTGGCAGGTCAAAAATCTCAACCCAAACCCGTTTATTTTCGTGTTGGGTCAGTATCGGGTTATGGGTTGGGTTGAGGATTATTACCCTACATACATATAATTACTAATGTCAACTTTATAATATTAATCGCAAAACAGTTATTTATTCATTACATTTGACTGTTTGCGGTATAGACTTCATCATCATTGATTTTTTTTTCCAGACTTCACTAATATATTTGTATTACCACGTGATGTCTCTCTTGTTAATGCAAAATAAAGTTGCCTATGCGAGAATACAGGGGTAGATATATACCTATATTAGAAATTGTTTATCCATAAGCTTTATTAGTTGCCATCGAAAAACATAATCGAATAGAAAATTGTTTTCTTTTCAACTTAAATGAACATCCTCATCCTTATGTGAATAGTTAATATTTATTTTAAGTCATATATGCAAGTCTATCCAATATCCTAAAGTAGCTATAACATATGTGTTTAGTATTGTGGTTGTAGGGTGTGTGTTCAAAATTAATGGAGATGATGTAACAAATTGTTTTTTTAGGGTATGTTTAATGACTTTTTACCTTTTGGACCAAATAATTTTTCTGAATTAATGTAAATAAATATTTATCGATTGATAGATTTTGATTTTGAACAAGTAATATGTTGAAAATTGGTTAATAGATGATGGTTTTTTACACCATTTACGTTTTTATAATTTATTCTTTTTTACTATTCTAGCAAATTAGTGTATTTTCGGTTAAAATATGTGAACATCAAATCCGATTACTGAAAACAAAAATATGTATGAAGTATATCATCGATCAAAGTACAACCAATTAGTATAATCGTTATTCTTATGTCGAACTTTTATCATGACATATACTTATGTTGTTTATTAAATTATCATAAATAATTATTAAATATTAAAAATATCATTTTACTGCACAACACCAAACACTACTAGAAAATTTGTGCAATAGCTACAACACAATCCGTAGTTATTTCGTAGCTATAAGCAGATAGCTACAGAAATGCTACGAAAAATTGGCTACAATCGTTATTCCGTAGCTATAAGCGGATACACATACATACATACATACATACATAAATTCATAAATACACATACACATACACATACATACATACATATTTCCATTTATTATAATCATTTTTCGTTATTTATAAATTAAACATAGATTATTTCACCTTATTGATGTGTTAAACGTAGTTTTTTTTTCGTTTAATCGTTTGTTTGTGTGTTAAACACATTTGTTACAATTATTATATATTATTTTGATGTTTATAAATATTATTAGTAATAGTATTATTAATATGATTTTTAATTGTTTGTGTCTTAAATATGTAAGAAAAAATGATCCAAAAAAAATGAAGATTCGAATAATGAAAATGATAATAATAGGAGTAATAATAATAATAATGGGAAATTATAAATCAGTAGCTATTTCGTAGCTATTCTGCAACTACTTTCTTCCGTCGCTAGCCCGTAGCTATTCTGTAGCTAATTAGCTACATAATAGCTACGAATTTGCATCTATAGCTATTCCGTAGCCATTTCGTAGCTAATGAGCTACAAGATAGATATGGACTAGCATCAATAGCTATTCCATTGCTAAATTAGGGCATTTTATTATGTAGCTAATCTATAGCTAATTAGCTACGGAACTTTTCCGTAGCTATTTTCCGTAGAAAAACCGTATGTATGTTGTGTTCAAAATTTTATGTATACTTTCAAGTTCTCTTTTCACACACTATATATAGAGGACTTGTTAGTAAAATATGCAAGCTGTTCTTAGGATGTAACGCCCCCAAACCAACGATGACAGAAATGTCCGGGGGGTGGAGGACTTCATGTGTTGTATCATAACAACAATTACAATAGTCTAAAAGTATAGACAACCAACATAAATATAATTGAAAAAGTTACATCAAAGTATACGTTTACATGTTTCCAAATCAATTACATTATGTTGACAAAAAGAAATGAAACGTTTGACGCCTTAGCGTTCCAACCTCAAAAGCGGCCGATTTCCTGTTTTATTTATTCCCTGAGAATACAAGTAGTTTTGAAAAGTGTCAACAATTAATTTGGTGAGTTCATAAGTTTTTGAAAGTGATACTAAGATCCTCTTCTTGTAAAAGTGATGTTTGTTTGACAAAAATCCAATATTTTCCTTATGTAATGCATTGTAATCTTAAAAGTCAAGATCGAAATGTATAAGTATTTTACCATACTTAGGAAGTTTATGCAAGTTTGAATGGACATAAAATCGTTAAATTTAGAAGTAGAACCCGTAAATCTTATGTTTTGTTAATACCCCAAGTGAGTTATTATAACCATACTATGAACCAGTCGGCCTCGTAATACAACGTTCTTCAGGCGTCGCCAGTTAAATGACACTTGTCACCACAGACCTGCCGGTCTAGCTGTTGCATGTAACTCAGGTGCGGGTTGGTCAGAACCAATATAGATCTATCCACAACTATCACGTTCTCCCTACAAGAGAATCTAGTTACAATTTACAGGATTTTTGATATCGTTACTTTAGATGTAACGCGAAGCGAATGTCTCACAAATTTATTGATGAACAGATTTACCTGAACTGAACTGAAAACCTCTTTTTGTATAAACACAGTACTTTCTGTTCGTACCCCATTTATATAAACTGGATACCTTTGGTAATGAGTTTGATATGTAATTGAAACATAAACTATACCTATTATAGTTTATCCAAAACGTTTGTAATGCAAATGAACCCCATTTTATGTGAGTCGAATGTAAAGCAAAAACGTAAACATGTTTATCATGCCTTATCTTGTATTATTTGTAATGAAAAAGGACTCTTACAAATCAGTGGGTAATTTACTATTATATAATTATACCACAATGGAAAAACACAGGTAAAATATGAAATCATCAAGATTAACACTTTTCTCAACATGTTACAAAGTGTGATGAAAGTTGTAAGCTGTTAACTTGTTTTTAAGATTACTACACTGTTTTGGAAAAATCACAGAAAAATCATACGACATCGAATACTAAATCCGTGAACTCTGAGTGTTTAGAAAATGTGTATAGTTTGTTCATAAATTTTTTTATGATTTTTAGATGTCTCTAACTTGTGTGAAAATGTCCATATTCACATATTGGTCCGGATTCGTAGCTACAGTGATAGACAGTTTTGTAAAAATCGCCATAAATTGTAGAAACATCGTATGGACATGTTCAAGTAGTCATTTTAAAGGTATAAACATGAGATATTTGCATCTAATACAATTTTGAAAACTAAAATGTTTAAGTTGACCAAAATAGTCCGTGAATGGAGTTAAACGTTTATGATGAAAGCTGTTGGATGAGTTTAGTTAAGTTGTTGGTGTTTTAACTTGTATCCCCCCCCTCTTAAAACTTGAGAAAAACATGAAAATATAGGGGTATGGACTCACCTTGTGTGTTTTCAGAAGATGGATGTGTGAAGAAAAGAAGTGTTCAACTCAAGAACACTTAGAAAATGCCTTGAAGGTTCCAAGATCTAACACAATGTGATGGAATTTGTATAAGTATTCTATGATTTTGGTAGAAAGAAAGTGGACTAATTATGTGAGGATGATAATACTTACCAAAAAGTAGAAGAAAAGCTTGGAGAATAGCCTTGAATCTCGAAATTAAGAGAGAGATTTGAGAGAGAAAGGTGTTTGTCTTTTGGAGGAAAAATGAGAGAAATGAGAGAAATGTGAGGAGAGATAAGAGTTTCTCCAGCCTTTGACTAAGAGTGTGGCTGGAAAATGGTGGGAAAAGGACAATGAAATGACTAGGTATGGTGGAATAGTGACTGAGGGTTGTACTATGAATGTATGGGGGAGGTTGCTTGTGTCATACTCTAGATAAAGTCAACACTCTACCCCAAAATATAACTTAATAGATTTTATTTTTAGGCAAGGATTTTCCCCAAAATATAATTAAAATATGAATATTTAGGGTTTGTTATGTTAAAATACGAGTTTGGGTGAAAATCTCGCGTTAAAATCACGAAAAACGGGCACAAAACGTGAAAATGGTCAAAAACCGGGAAAATATGCGAAAATCCGAGATCAGAGTCGGAGGTTCGGTCCCTTATGATTGGAACCAAAAGTAGGAGGGAGCCGAAGAGAGAGCTCGGTCAGAGGAGAGGAACCGAGAGAAAGGCTCGGCTGGGAGGTGAGAACCGAGAGCGAGGTTCGGCTGGAGACTTTCGCAAGCGAGGAACCGATCTCGGAAGAAGGAAGCGAAGGTGAGGTTCGACTCTGTCATGTTCGGCTGTGACAAGTTCGGTTTGGCTCCCAGGGTTTCGGCTGATGCGAGGTTCGGTTCCGGTGCTCCCTGCGAGGTTCGGTCTTGGCTGATCAGAGAAGCTCGGCTTCGGCTGCTTCTTGGTTCAGGAGGGTTCGACTCTTAAGGAGGTTCGGCTCCTAAGAGGTTCGACTCCTAAGAGGGTTCGACTCCTTAAAGCTGTTTTTCGCGTAAACTTCCGTTTTCGAGCGATTTTCGACCAAGTTAAGGGTTGAGATCCCCCAAGTGATTATAAGAAGTTGTGAGAGAGATCTTGAGAGAGATTTGGGAGAGATTTCACATACTTGGAAAGATTTCTCTCACGGAGAGAGATTTGGGAGATATTTCACATACTTAGAGAGATTTCTCACACAGAGAGAGATTTGGGAGAGATTTTACATACTTGGAGAGATTTCTCACACAGAGAGAGATTTGGGAGAGATTTCACATTCTTGGAGAGATTTCTCACACAGAGAGAGATTTAGGAGAGATTTCACATACTTGGAGAGATTTCTCACACAGAGAGAGATTTGGGAGAGATTTCATATACTTGGAGAGATTACACAGAGAGAGATTTGGGAGAGATTTCACATACTTGGAGAGATTTCTTACACAGAGAGATATTTGGGAGAGATAGAGATTGATAAAGAGGGATTGAGAGAGACTTAGTTTGTGTCCTTTTTGAGTGCTTAGCTTTGCAACGCATGGTCCGTAACCCCGTTTAACCCTATTTAAGAGTCTTACACACCCCCGGAAGGGTATGTGATAGTGTTTTATCGCTTTGTGACCTCACTTAGCTTTGACGATTGTCACATCATATCCCTGTTAGAAGGAATTTCGTCCCGAAATTTGCGTTTTGCCTGGGACTTCAAGAAATTGGGAAGAGATGTGGGTATTTTTGTTTCATTTGATCCTCGCGTTCCCAAGTGAATTCGGGTCCTCGTTTAGCATTCTAATGAACCTTCACAATGGGAATACGAATTTTGTCACACCCCAAAACCGATGGCGGAAACGTTCTGGGGCGGAGGACGTCATGTAGTATCGCAACCAATGTACATAGTAAGCATAGTAAGCACGAAACATTACATTACATAGAAATATTTACATTGTTTGAAAACAAAGTGTTACAAAAGTTAAACATATATATCATATGAACAAAAGTTAAGACGAGTCTTCTGTACGCTCCGTCTTCTCCAAAAGATCGCCGTGTGCCTGTCTAATGTGGACCTGAGAATACAAGCAGTTTGAAAATCAGCATAAAGCCGGTGAGTTCATAAGCGGTTTATTTTTGTAAAAGAACAAGTTTCCTTTGGTTTTTCTGAAAAAGTCGTTATCAAAGAAAATCCCATATTTTCTTATATGTGAGTTAGTTATTCGTTTATTCTACAGTTTGATTAGGAACAGTTTCTTATCTCAGGAATAACCCTTATTTTCCTATATGTGAATTAGTTATTCGTTTATTCTACAATTTCGTTAGGAACAATTTGTTATCTCAGGAAAAACCCTTGTTTTCCTATATGTGAATTAGTTATTCGTTTATTCTACAGTTTCATTAGGAACAATTCATTATCCCAGGAAAAACCCTTATTTTCCGAAAAGTCGTGGTTAGTTCTTGGTTTGGAATTCTATGTACTAATATCTATCCTACTTGTCGTATTAGTTAGGTATTCTGTTATCCTAGTTATCCTACACTCGAATGTCGAATATCTACTTTACTTAGCTGTATTTTTGAATGTTTGGAGACACTCAGAGACGTACATTAACTGTACATTCGAAGTTCTGGTGACTTCCAAAGGCGTACTTTAGTCGTATTTCCGAAGCTCTGTCGACATCCAAAGGCGTATGTTTTCGAAACTCTGTCGATATCCAAAGGCGTACTTTCGTATTCGTTTGTTACTTTCGTATTCGTTTCGTTACTTTCGTATTCATTTTGTTACTTTCCGGAGGCGTGTCTTATTAGTATTAATTCTAATTTATGATTAGTATGAATCTTTCGTAAGATTATATAATGAAACATAGATTATAACATTTTATAAAGAAATCTACATTTAGTATGAAAGCTAACTCTGCAATTCGAACTATTGGTTAATACGGTTTTCGATATTAAAAACATATAGAATATGAACATTTGAACTGAAATAAAAAGTTTGAGTACAACATTTCCTTGTACTTTTGCTTGTATTCCCCTGAAAACATTTGAAAAACAAGGAAAAAGAGTAGGGGTATGAACTCACCAATCGCGGAATGTGTCGGTTTGGATGCTAAACTTCAGTTCGGGGCTTGAACGCGTGCGAGGTTCCTATGTAATATGAAAAGATATACATTTGTACCTAATTAGGCTTTGTACTACTAATTAATTGAGAATATACACTCCGAGATGCGAAAACACTTCATTCCAAGTGTTAGAAGTGACCCGGGTAGTATCTAAAGGTGTGTAAGGTTTGGATATGGAGTTTGCTCTTCAAGAGTAAACTCCTAAAGGAGTTTACGGACCTAAGACCATGTCCCCATGAGTTTACGGCCGTAAACTCATGGTGGGGGTGTTCTTGGGTGCCTAATGGTCTTACAACTCTTGTGGGGTAATGCTAGGCTTGGTTTTAAGGCATTGGAAGGCAATTTGGACATCCTAAGGACCATTTGAGGATTTTACGGCAGTAAACTAGGAGTTTACGACCGTAAACTCTTTTGTACCCATTCATAGTGTGTTTTGGTGGTCCTAGGTCAATCACAAGAGTTTCTAGTCCAATATACAAGTCATAGGATGAAGTTAAGGCACCATTTGACTCATTTATAGGAGTTTATGGCCCAAGAACCCATCCTTGGGGGGTTTATGGCCGTGAACTCCTTAGGGGGATGGTTTCTATCAAGTTTAAGGTCCCTAACTCATTTGTGGTTGCTTCTAGACTTTATTCCAAGGCTTAGGAGGTGTTTAAGGGGCATCTTAACACCTTAGAAGGTGTTTACGACTCATGAATTGGTGTTTACGGCCCAAGCATATTCTTGGGCAGTAAAATCATGTTTACCCTTCAAATGTTAAGGTTTTGGTGTTCTAAGTCCAGTATGGTAAGTCCCTAAGTCGTATCTAAGCTTCAAATGTGGTTTGGAAGGGTTTTAGGGCTCAAAAACCCCATTTGTATGTGTTCACGGCCTAAGGCTGTTCAAGGGCCGTAAACACATGTTTATGGTCCTATTTCATAATCTAAACACGAATTTGAAGGCTAAAGATGTTAATCTATAAGCTAGGATAGTTATCTTACCGATTTGGAGCTTGATTTGGATGATTTTTGGATCAAACTTGAGTTTCTAGTGAGAGAGTAGAGAGAGAGAGAGAGAGTGGAAAAGCTTCAAAAGAAGCCCACTCAACTTTAAATAGGGTTCGGGTTTGGGGATCGGTGGAATTCTACCCGATACTGACGTTAGACGGGGCTTTTGGTCGTACCCGATTTAATTATTTATAACCCGACGGAATAAAACTAAAACTTTTCTAAATAATAATTTGGGGCATTTTCATGTGTTTCTAACGGGTTTGGACACTCACGAGGTTATTATAAAAGTCTCAAATTAAATGACCTAACCCAAAATGTTAACGGAAAATCTGAAAGATAGACGAGTTTCGCTGACAGGAACGGGTTATCGTGACGGAAAATTTTTCGGGTTGTCACAACTTTGCTTTGTTCTTTTTAATCTCTCGATCCATGATTTCAACTGGTTCTTCCACGAAGTAGAGATTCTCGTTAACTTCAATTTCCTCAAGTGGTATCATGAGGGTCTCATTGGATAGGCACTTTTTCAAGTTTGATATGTGGAAGGTAAGGTGTACGTTATTGAGTTCTTGTGGTAGTCGGAGTTTGTACGCCACGGGGCCAATCATGGCAAGGATTTCAAACGGCCCGATGTACCTAGGGTTTAGCTTCCCACGTTTACCAAAACGTATCATACCCTCCTATGGTGAGACTTTTAATAGCACACGGTCTCCAACCTGAAACTCCAATGGTTTGCGTCATTCATCGACATAACTCTTTTGTCGGTCACGAGATGCTTTTAGTCTTTCTCGTATTTGAACGATCTTTTCTGTGGTTTCCCTTATGATTTCAGGACCAGTGAGGGCGCTGTTTGGGACTTGTCCCTTGACCAGTTGAGTGTCCCCTACTTTGGCCCAACACAGAGGTGATCTACATTTACGACCATACAGAGCTTCGAACGGAGCGACCTTGATGCTGGTATTATAGCTATTATTGTAAGAGAATTCTATGAGTGGTAAGTGGGTATCCCATGATTTACCAAAATCTATTACACAAGCTTGTTGGGGTGCAACGTTCTTCATGTATGACTTTGTAAATGTTTGACTTTTGTAAAACCCACTTGCATGTGGTGCATTAGCCTTTAGACCCATGTGTTAATGAGAGTGAGAGAGAGACATGTAAACACCTCTATATAAGGTGGGTTTGTCTACTTGTAGAGGTGTGCTTAAGAGATGTAGTCATAGTGATTAGTGAGTGAGATATTTATGAAGCTCTAGACTAGATCCATTTTTGTACTCATTTACTATGATCAAATATATCTTTTAGCACCCAAATCACCATGTTCAATTGTGCAAACTTAAATTCCCCATGCCAAACCATGTTCTTTGTCACTACAATTGGTATCAGAGCGGGTCTTCAAGATCAAGGTGATATTTGAAGAACGATTCTCGGTTTGACAATTTTTGTCGCAATTTGATCAATTTTGGTGAGTCTCTCTCTATGATCTCTCTTAATTTCATTTGAATCATGCATTGCGTTCTTAATTTTCGATCATTTTGACTCATTGGATCAAAATTCTCTTGAACAACCCCATTGTTGATCCAAATTTGTTTTGATCATATCCAAAACCAAATCAATTCAAATTCAAGAATTATTGTTCATGAAACCCAAACAAAAGATAGGTACTGTTCATGTGTTTGTTATCAAGCCCAAAAGTATATGATCAGATATCTTAAAATCAAGAGCCCAATATTCGTTGATTCATAAGCCCAATAATGATTCATCAAATTCATTCTGATTACTTTTATTCTTTACATCTGGTTCTTATACTTCATTGTTTGTATCGATTATGTCTTCTTCATATACTTCATCTGTACTTTATCGTGCATCCAAATTCTTTAATCAATTGTCGATTGAATTTCAATTTTTCTTCATCATCATCTGATTGTTAATCAAAATCTTTAATTAACAAAGTAGTCAGGTTTTATATCTTGAATCGTTATATGATTTAATCTGGGAGTTTGTTTTTGGATCATTCTGGTTGATTGATGAAAAGCAAAAAGGTTTTCATATATAAAATAGGTCAATTGAATTGTTGAAGAACATATGAAAACTTTTTGATGTTGTTGTGATGAACTCAGTGAATATCATATGAATAAATACTGAAAAGGATTTGAAACTATTGGTTTGATCTAAAATCGAATTGGGATAATCGGTTTTAGCGTTTGTCGACTGTCGCAATTGCAAGTCAAAGCTAAAAGTCAAAATTGTTCGAATGGAATCGATTTTGGATGATTGAGTTATTTGATTCCGAAATCAGGTTATATTTGTTTGATAATAAACTTGAAAAGGGATTTGAGTAATCAATTCGAGGGTTGAAGCGAGAACATGTAGTTGATTTTGGATTTGAAAATGAAAATCGATGTTCAAAGTTGGAGCCAAGAAAGGTGATCGGAAGGATATTTGGATTATTGAACAAAAAAAGTTTTTGATTTGTTATTCGAAGGGAAGTTGAATGATTTTTGTGTATACATTGATATTGATTGGAATGAAGGATTGTTCGAATGGTCCTGTTTGTGTAGATCAAGAAACGAAGATGTTGAAAATTTCGTATGAAGGGTATTTTGATTTTGATACAAAGTTTTTAGGTTAAAAGACGAACAAGAATTGTAAGGAACGAAGACTGTAAGAACGAATATTTGATTTTGGGTTGGTGATTTTGATTAAAGGGAATCATACTAAGGGTGAAGTTCAGTTCATACGAAGGGGGATAAAATGCTATGTGTTTGAACGAAGGGGTTATTGAAAATTCATACGAAGAACTGTTCATTACTGTTCATTGGTTTGACTTCGTATAGCTTCGTTTTCGTTAAAATGGCGTGACGATTTTGTGCAAAGTGAATGATGGCTGGGAAATGAAATTGAAGAAGATGAAAAACTTTCATTTAAAAATGGTGAAAAGTTTTGTACGAATTGGGAAGAATATGGCTTCGTACGAATTGAATATAAGAAATCAAAGTTTCGTAAATGGCCTCTAAGATTCCGTTAGTTTAACACTTTTTCAAATTTTCGTACGAAGATGAGATGCTTTCGTACGAAGCGTTGCAATTTTCGTATGTTTTGTAAAGGAAAAGCAAAAGTTTCGAAAATGGCCCCTGAACCTTCAAATATTTGATACTTCGAAAATTAACTAAAGTTTTCGTACGAAGTGTGAATGTTTCGTATCTTTTGAAGACAAAAGTGAAAGTTTCGAAAATAGTCCCTGAGGCTTAGAATGTTTGGTGGTTCATACCCAAATTCGAAGAAGGACTAATTTTTGCTGACAATTGCAGAAAGTGCATTTGAGGCCCCTGCAGTTTGTGCAAATTGACGCTTTCTACCCAGATTTGGAAAAGGGGGAGAGTTTTACATATTTTGCTGTTTTGGGCGCAACGGGTCACTACAGAATTTTGAAATTAACTATTTCTACCCATTTTTGAGAAATTTTATCAAAGACGATCCGTGAACGGCAATAAAAATTGATTATTTTTGGGTTTTCCGGATTGAAGCACAAAGTTTATGCCGCATGTTAAGGGGGAGTTTTGACATGAAAAATTCCGAATAGAGCACATTCTTTTTCCTTTGGAGTTTTATAATCAAATTTCGATTATAAAAAGGGGAGAAGTTTTATATGGAAATTTGAACTTGAATTTTTAATATTACGCGGATTTGAAGACCGAAGTAATCTTGAAGTTTTGAAGCCACGAGATGATGCAATTGGAAGTTCGGAAGTGATGTATTCGAAATGGGTTTGGATTTATTGAAGATTTTTGGGGTGTGTTTTTATGCGCAACTTCTGGGTCATTATTTGGAGTTTGGAATACTCTTGATCATTCGTTGCTACTCGGTTTGTATGGTCTAACATCCTAGAGCCCAAATTGAAGAATCATGGAAGACTTGAAGATTGAAGTTCGTTTTGACATTTGTCACCTTTGAGGCTCGAACCGCGTAGTGCTTGATTTTGGAAGATTTGAAGTGGGTCATTCATTCCTAACTTCGAGGGGAGAATGTTAGAGTGCAAAGTTATCCATGATTGAATTTGTAAATGTTTGACTTTTGTAAAACCCACATGCATGTGGTGCATTAGCCTTGAAACCCACGTGTTAATGAGAGTGAGAGAGAGACATGTAAACACCTCTATATAAGGTGGGTTTGTCAACTTGTAGAGGTATGCTTGAGAGATATAGTCATAGTGATTAGTGAGTGAGTGTAACAACGTAAAATTCAAAACAAAATTTTCACATTTTTAAACACACTTTTCCAACACATTTATTAATAAAAACCCCATTGTATCATACTTTGTTTCACAAATATTTCCCAAGATCAAATACACAAAAATCCATGCGTGTGTACGAATCATGTCGGCGCCTTCCCGCGATCATCACTGGTACCTAAAACACATAACACATAACACTGTAAGCATAACGCTTAATGAGTTCCCCAAAATACCATACATAACACATACTAGCCACTCAAGGCTATAAGTCTTTGGGCCCGTGGGCCCTAACTCTGTGGACCCTCTAGTCCTAACTCTGTGAACCTTTCGATTCTAACTCTGATATACTCTGATATACACATGATATAAACCACATAGAAATAATGCAGTACAACACATCACATAATAGCATACGATAACTCTGTCATATAACTCTAATTATCACTCAAGGTTAAGTATAGTGAGAAGAATCGCCTCAGATGTCCCGGTAAATCACTGACTCGGTAGAAATATGATCTAGCCTCCGCCTAAACACATAAAGTAATACTCTCATAAATATAACTCTCAAAACTAGACTTAACCCTCTCTAGTCACCCTGAGAAGGGTAAAAGACCATTTTACCACTCCTTTGGCTCAAAGGCCCTCATTGTTGACCAAACCCTAAAAGTCAACCTAAGTCAATGGTCAAACTTTGACCCGACTCATCGAGTGCACTTGGGCAACTCGGCGAGTCCACATGTGTCCACTAACTCTTTAGTCCCATTTAACACATCGAGTCCCTCCCTTTAGTTGATAAGTCCCCAGGTATGAATCACGGGGCCACCCCGACTCAATTCGCCGAGTCTCAAGAACAACTCGGCGAGTACATGCCATGCTCTACCTCTCCCCAACAAATGGGGGTCTGACACCTCCTCCCATATAACAACTCAAAGAGTGGCATACTAATGCTCGAATGATGGTTGTTGTTGTAGGAAAACTCTGCCAAAGGAAAATATGTGTCCTAACTCCCGCCGAAATCCAACTCACATGTTCGGAGCATGTCCTCGAGTGTCTGGATCGTCTGCTTGCTCTGTCCGTCAGTCTGTGGGTGATATACGGTACTAAAATGTAGCCTTGTACCCAACTCCTCATGAAATTTCTTCCAGAATCTGGAAGTGAAACGCAACACATCTCGATCTGAGACAATTGATATCGGTACTCCATGTCGCGATACCACCTCTCTCACATACAACTCTGCCAGTCTCTCTGCAGAAGAGCTCTCGCTAATAGCAAGGAAGTGAGCGCTCTTTGTCAACCTATCTACAATCACCCAAATTGCATCAACGCCCCTCGCAGTCTTCGACAATTCGGTGGTAAAATCCATAGTAATCTGTTCCCACTTCCACTCGGGAACCTCTAACAGTTGCAACTTACCTACGACAGGTTAGGCATCTCTCAACAAACCATGCGACGTCCCTCTTCATATAGGGCCACCAATATTCCTTTTTTAGGTCCAAAAACATCTTAGTGGCCTCGGGATGGATCGAGAACTTCGATCGATTTGCCTCTTCCATCAAAATGGTACGCATCCTGCCCACAAATGGTACCCAAATCCGACCCTGAAATGTCATAAGCCCCCAGCTATCAATAACGAACTCCGATACCTGCTCGATAACTCGCTCCCTCTTTTGTTTTTCTGGTCTCACAGCCTCAGCCTGGGCCCCTCGAATGGTGTCCAACACCGGAGTCATCACTGTCAATCTTATACAAATGTCTTGCATCGGGACGCTCTCCATCCTACGGCTCAGGGCATCGGCTACCACGTTAGCCTTACCTGGGTGGTACAGGATCTCACAATCATAATCCTTCACCACATCCAACTATCTCCTCTTCCGCATGTTCAGGCTGGGCTGATCCATCAAGTACTCCAGGCTCTTGTGATCCGTGTATATGGTACACCAAACCCCATATAGATAGTGACGCCAAATCTTGAGGGTGAACACCACTGCCCCCAACTCTAAATCGTGGGTGGTATACCTTGCCTCATGAGGCTTCAGCTGCCTCGATGCATATGCTATCACACGTTCCCCCTCTGCATAAGCACCGCTCCCAACCCTGATATCGATGCATCACAAAATACCACGAAGTCCTCCATTCCCTCCGGAAGGGCTAACACCAGGGCTTCGCATAACCTTTGGCGAAGTGTCTCAAAGGAGGCCTGCTTCTCTGGTCCCCATGAGAAAGCAACACCCTTCCGAGTCAACTTGGTGAGTGGCAGGACGATCTTGGAGAAATCCCTGATAAATCTGCGATAATAGCCTACCAATCCTAGGAAACTCCTGATCTCTGTAGGTGACCTCGGCACCTCCCAACTCATCACCGCCTCAATCTTGGCCGGATCGACCAATATCCCTTTCTGGTTAACGAGATGCCCTAGGAACTGGACCTCTCGTAACCAAAAATCTCACTTGGAGAAATTGGCGTAAAGCCTCTCCGATCTCAAAACTCCGAGGATCTCTCTCAGATGTTCCTCATGCTGTTCTTTGGATCTCGAATAGACCAATATGTCATCAATGAACACAATCACCGAGCGATCCAACATCGGCCTACACACTCTGTTCACGAGGTCCATGAACACCGTTGGCGCATTGGTGAGCCCGAAAGGCATCACCACGAACTCGTGATTCCCGTAATGAGTCCTGAATGCTGTCTTCTAGATGTCCTCATCTCGCACCCTCACCTGATGATATCCCGACCTCAAATTGATCTTGGCGAACCAAGATGCTCCCTGTAACTGATCGAACAAATTGTCGATCCTCGGCAACGGGTAACTGTTCTTGACCGTCAACTTGTTCAACTCCCTGTAATCAATGCACATTCGGTGTGAGCCATACTTCTTCTTAACAAAAAGGATAGGTGCTCCCCATGGCGAACTGCTCGGCCGAATTAACCCCTTCTCCAGCAGTTCCTGAAGCTGCGAGGATAACTCTTGCATATCTGGAGGCGCAAGGCGATAAGGTGCCTTGGTGATAGGCGCAGCCCCTGGAACCAAATCAATGCTGAACTCAACCTACCTCTTGGGAGGCACACCTAGTAACTCTTCTGGATATACGTCTGGGAACTCACGCACTATCGGAACCTCATCATCTGACGTCGGTCCCTCTGAACCAACCCTCGTATCCATCACATATGCTACAAATCCCTTACAACCCTGCTGTAGACTCTGTCTCGCTCTAGCGGCTAAACAAAATGCCTACCCAGAACGCGTACCCTCGCCGTACACGGTAAGAACTCCCCCACTAGGCTCTCGTATGGTCACCAGCTGTCTCTCGCAGTCGATAACCGCTCCAAACTTGCTTAACTATTCCATGCCCACGATGACACAGACATCTCCCATCGCAATAGGAACTAAATCAATTGGAAACTCAACACCGAAAATCTCGAGTACACATCCTCGGATCACCTCGGTGGCATACACCGCTCTCTCCTCAGCTATGGAAACTCTCAGAGGTCGACTCAACGCCTCTTGAATAATACTGATGTGCTGAATAAAAGCCAAAGATACAAAAGACCGACTCGCACCCGAGTCAAATAACACCATGGTAGGTACATAATTCACAAGAAAAGTACCTACACATATTATAATATAAACACAATATCTCAACATAAAAGTAAATATATGAAATAATACATGCCAGCCTCGACATCGGGTGCTGCGCGGACTTCCTCCGCAGTCAACTGGAAGGCTCTCCCTCGCGCCTTTGGTACCTCGGCCTTCACTGGCCGGCTTTCAGTAGCTCTGATAGCAGCAGGGACAGATCCCTGAGGTGCTCCCTGGGTAGTCCCTCATAACTGTGGACACTCTGTCTTGCGGTGTCCGGTCTGGTTGTAGAGAAAGCATACTACAAACCCCTTGGGGCAATCCTTGGCTATATGCCCCTCCTTGCCACATTTGTAGCAAGACCCCGCTCTGCACACCCCCTCGTGTCTCTTGCCGCACTTGCCACAAGTGCGGCCCTTCTGACTCCCAGATCGCGAATCAACGGGCTTGGCCCGCTTGGCTGTCGGCTGAGACTGTGTCGGTCGCCGATCCCTCGCCTGAGACTCAGCCTCCTCCCTAGCCTAGGTCTCCAGCTCTATCTCCCTCTTCCGGGCATTTTCCTGAAGCTCAGCAAATGTTCGATATGTCGAGTTCACCACGAACTCACATATATCCCTCCTCAAAATGCTTAGATAGCGGCTCATACGTGCCTGCTTGGAGGACACGTGCTCTGGGCAAAACATCGCCCGCTCATGGAACTTCCTCGTAATCACTGTGACAGAATTAGTACCCTGCTTGAGGGTCAAAAACTCCTAGGCCAAATGCTTCTTCTCCACCTGGGGAGCATACTCATATCGGAACATAGCAGTGAACCTCTCCCAAGTCACTGCAGCAAGCTCAGCAAGCGAATAATGCATCGTCACAAACTTCCACCAATTCTTCGCTCCCAAGCGAAGCTGGTTCAGCGCGAACCGGACCTCAAATGCTTAGGAGATGAGCAGGTAAAGAACATCCCTCTATGTCTGATATCCACCTCATCACTTCAATCGGGTCCTAGGTCCCATCAAACTCCGGTGGTTGTGTTGCTAAACTCCCGGAACAACAATGTATCACCACCCTGCGGTCTAGCCGCAGCTACAACTACAGTGGCCGCATCAACAACAGCCTTAGAAAGTGCAGCATATCTCTCATCGAATGTCTCTATCAGGGTGGTCTTAATAGACCCAAACATCTCTGGAATCTCGTCGCGGATGGCAGCAGCCACCGCATCGTGAATCATCTGGCAGAGCTCCTCCTCGCTCACACCCCCTCCACTGGTCCCTGGTCTGTGACGTGTCCCTACCATGATGCCTCTCTGAAATAAAACATAAGATATTAGTAATTTTCTCAGATGTACACAAACTCGATATCCCAACCCTACTTGATCTATGGTACCCTAAGGATTCTTACTTGGGTTGTGCACTGACCTAGTGCCTTCAATAGTACGGGCCCAATACTACCGACCACACCAACTCAGCATTCACACCAATTCCTCCTCCCGGAGCCCCAAATCCCAAGTACTTTATTCTCTCTAATCATGTGCCACTCACTAGCAAATCTCTCATAAGCTCCTTGCTACTATCTCAACACTCTCAAGCATTCCTAATAGAAAAATCCCTAGACTAAGGCATCATATATCAGGCCACTCTAGTACTAATAAGAATACCTAGTCTTACTCTAAGATGCATAGTATAATTCATCATATAGCATAGCATAACATTTCTTTTACAACTTATTGTAAGGGTATTTTGGGAAATCACCGTTCGGGTGCTGGCTGATCGTACACACGGCTATGCTCTGTTTGTTTCAAAACTCTTTTTACTCCTTAAAAAAAGAATTTACTTTATTATCAAAATTTTCCTCAAATCCTCAGTTTGAGTTCAGATACGCCCGAAGATGCATCCGAATCCCTCAAACCAAGGCTCTGATACCAAATTGTAACAACGTAAAATTCAAAACAAAATTTTCACATTTTTAAACACACTTTTCCAACACATTTATTGATAAAAAGCCCATTGTATCATACTTTGTTTCACAGATATTTCCCAAGATCAAATACATAAAAATCCATGCGTGTGTACGAATCATGCCGGCGCCTTCCCGCGATCATCACTGGTACTTGAAACACATAACACATAACACTGTAAGCATAATGCTTAGTGAGTTCCCCAAAATACCATACATCACACATACTAGCCACTCGAGGCTATAACTCTGTGGGCTCGTGGGCCCTAACTCTGTGGACCCTCTGGTCCTAACTCTATGAACCTTTTGGTTCTAACTATGATATACTCTGGTATACACATGATATAAACCACATAGAAATAATGCAATACAACACATCACATAATAACATACGATAACTCTATCACATAACTCTAATTACCACTCAAGGTTAAGTATAGTGAGAAGACTCACCTCAGATGTCTCTAGGCACCCTCAGAAGGGCAAAAGACCATTTTACCCCTCTTTTGGCTCAAAGGCCCATATTGTTGACCAAACCCTAAATGTCAACCTAAGTCAATAGTCAAACTTTGACCCGACTTGTCGAGTGCACTTAGGCAACTCGGCGAGTACACATGTGTCCACTAACTCTTTAGTCTCGTTTAACTCATTGAGTCCCTCCCTTTACTCGACGAGTCCCTAGGTATGAATTGCGAGGCCACCCCGACTCAACTCGTAGTGTCTCAAGAACAACTCGGCAAGTACATGCCATGCACAAACTCCATTGACGTCCTAAGGTCAGATCTGTTCCTCTAATCCATTTATCTGGCCTTCCCAAGCATAATAATCACGTAAAGTCCAGACCTTGACACTCGTATATCATCTAGATGGTTTCATTTGGTGATTTAGCCCCAAAAATAACATTCTAAGCTCATGACTCCCAAGGTAATTCATAAAGCTCCAAGGGTTAAGGTCTCTGGACGTCTTTGAGTCCAGATCCAAAGCATAAACTCAAGAAGGGACCAATTGCTCCACATAACCATCCTCAAAAGAGGTTAGAAAACCCTAACTCTAAGAATCAATACCAAAACTGAAGAAGGTCCGAATAAATACCTCAAGTTGAAGTCTCTGGACTCTGAAACCACTGGAATCACACCTCCTTCAGTCTCCTCTTGCTCTTGGTCACCTTCTTCTTTCTAAACCAAAGATAGAAAGATCAAATATGGCTTATCCTTCCTCCCAAACGATTTAGCTCACTTATGGTTCTCTCAAGGGACTGGTAGTCGCAATGGGGGACTATGAGTGCCCTTAAATAGGCTCCAACCTAGGGGGATTAGGGTTTCATTAAACAGAGTGGACTCGTCGAGTCCACTATTGGACTCACCGAGTCCAGTCGCAAACCCGGATGATAATCCGCGACCCTACTCGGCGAGTCTAAGCATGAACTCGCGGAGTTCGTTCACAAATTCCAAAAATAAAATATTAGAATAATATACCTGGGAATCCGGATGTTACAGTGAGATATTTATGAAGCTCTAGGCTAGATCCATTTTTGTACTCATTTATTATGATCGAATATATCTTTTAGCACCCAAATCACCATGTTCAATTGTGCAAACTTAAATTCCGCATGCCAAACCATGTTATTTTTCACTACAAAGATCTTAGCATGTCTTCAAGTGTCTGAATGGTTCTTTCGCTCTGTCCGTCAGTCTGCGGATGATAGGCTGTACTCATGTCTAGCCGAGTCCCCAGAGATTTTTGTAAAGAATGCCAAAATCATGAAGTAAATCTACTATCTCTGACAGATATAATGGATATTTGCACTCCATGCAGTCGTACAATCTCTTTAATGTAGGTCGTGGTCAGTTTCTCCATCTTATCAGTCTCCTTGATCGACATAAAGTGCGCGGATTTGGTCAGCTTGTCAATGATTACCCAAATGGTATCCGGTCCACTCGTCGTCTTGGGTAACTTGGTTATGAAGTCCATAGTTATCCGTTCCCACTTCCACTCAGGTATATCAGGTTGTTGTAGTAGTCATGAGGGTTTCTGGTATTCTACCTTGACTTTGGCACAAGTCAAATACTTGCCCACGTAAGAAGCAATCTCTGCTTTCATGTTCGGCCACCATTATAACTTCTTAAGATCCAAGTACATCTTATCTGAACTTGGGTGAACAGAGTATGAAGTTTTGTGGGCTTCGTTCATGACAGCGTCTCGGAACCCGCCGAACTTTGGGGTCTAGATTCGATCCATGAGGTAACGAGCTCCGTCGTCCTTGACTTCAAAATTCTTATCCATTCCCCACAATGCCTCACCCATCACACTTTCCGGTTTCAAGGCTTCTAATTGAGTCTCCTTGATTTGTATGGACAAGTGTGAATGGGTTGTCATTGTTAATGACTTTACTCTTCGACCCAAATATTTCTTTCTGCTCAGAGCATCAACCACCACATTGGCTTTGCTCGGATGATAGCGAATCTCGCACTCGTAGTTGTTTAGCAATTCAACCCATGTTCTCTGCCGCATGTTGAGCTCTTTTTGATTGAGGATATGTTGAAGATAGTACACTTCGTTCGGTAAAGGTAGTGCCTCCAAAACTTCAGGGCGAATACTACTGCCCCTAATTCATGGTTGTATGTGGTGTAGTTGACCTCGTGCGTTTTCAATAGCCTTGATGCATAGGTAATGACCTTTCCTCGCCGCATGAGCACACATCCGAGACCTTGATTTGAAGCATCGCAATAGACCACGAAATCTTTGGTCCCTTTTGGGAGGGACAAGACCAGTGCGCTACACAATGTCTTTTTTAACGTCTAGAATGCGGTTTCTTGTTTATCTCCCCACTTAGACATCACACCTTTTTGAGTCAATGTGGTGAGTGGTTTAGCGATCTTGGAGAAGTTCTGGATGAATCTTCGGTAGTATCCAGCAAGCCCTAAGAATTGTCGGATTTCTGTTGGTGTTGTCGGTGCAGTCCAGTTTTCAATTGCTTTGATCTTTGAGGGATCCACATGTATCCCTTTCTTTCTAACCACATGGCCAGGAAATCCCACTTCTCAGAGCCAAAATTTTCACTTTGAAAGTTTGGCATAAAGCTTCTCAGTCCTTAGAGTCTCCAATACTAATCCCATATGTTGGATGTGCTTTTCTTTGCTTCACGAATAGACCAAGATATCTTCAATGAATACGATTATGAATTTGTCTAAAAAGGGTCAACACATAGTGCATCAGATCCATGAACACCGCAGGTGCGTTGGTTAGTCAAAATGGAATCACCACAAATTCATAATGGCCGTAGCACGTTTTAAAAGTCGTCTTAGGAATATCGTCCTCTTGAACCCGCAGTTGATGGTAACCCGACCTCAAGTTAATTTTTGAAAAGTAACTCGCTCCTTGTAGTTGGTCGAAGAGGTCGTCGATTCGAGGTAGGGGATATCGGTTCTTGACAGTAAGTTTGTTTAACTCCTGATAGTTGATGCACATGTGAAAGGATCCATCCTTCTTCTTCACAAATAGGACAGGTGCTCCCCAGGGTGAAAATCTCGGTCTGATGAACCCTTTGCTTAATAGTTTGTTCAATTGACTAGACAGTTCTTGCATTTCTGCTGGTACTAGGTGATATGGAGCTTTGGCTATGGGGGTAGCTTCGGGAACCAAGTCGATTCAGAATTCGACTTGTCGTGCGAGTGGTATACCTGCCAGATCTTCTAGGAATACGTCGGGGTAATTGCATACTTTTGGAATGTCTTTGACATCCTTCACCTCTTGTTTCTTATCTACGACGTGGGATAAGAAGGCTTGGTATTCCTTTCGTAGATACTTTTGAGCCTTGATGCAAGAGATGATTTGTAAGTTCGTACTGGGTTTATCACCGTAGATGAGAAGGGTTTCGCCATTTGGCAGATTTAGGCAAACGACCCTTTCATAACATATAATTTCGGCACGATTAGAACTTAACCAATCCATAACGATGATGATGTCGAAACTTTTTATTGTTACTGGCATTAGATCGATTTTGAATGAATGGTTGTCTAGAGTGAGGGTACACCCTGGGTAAATATCATTAGTGCACTCAACCTTTCCGTTTTCCATTTCTACAATGTAAGAATCTTTTAATGACTAGGGATTTTGTTTAAGTAATTGTTTGAATTGGTGGTTCACGAAACTCCTTTCTGCCCCACTATCGAAGTACGCATGCATAAGAGTTATTGAGGAGAAACGTACCGGTAACCATCGTGGGGTCCTTGACTACTTCTCTATGCCCTAAAACTAGGACTCTTCCTGTGCCCCCAACATTGGTGTTTTGTGCTTTTGGGCAGTCTCTTATGAAGTGCCCTGTCCCTCCTCAGCCGTAACAGGTTCGACTTGCTCCGGTGTTGGCGATCGGGGCGGCTTGATTGATGGATTGGGCTGACGCTTTACAGAATCGAGAAATGTGCCCCCTTATTGTTGCAATTACTGCAGTGCATTTCCCGACAAGCGCTAGTGTGGTGGAAGTTGCACTTGTTGCTTTTGGGGAGGGTTCCAACATATTGCCTTGGTGGTGTTGGAGTGGCAGGAGTAGTGGCAGCATGAACATCAACTGTCTGATGTTTCTTGGCGGAGTCTGGGATGATAGCCCCCAGAGGTATCGTTCCACCTTCTTCTCTTGTGGAGTGACCATTGCTAGACAGAGGAGTGCTAGGTCATTGAATCGGGCACTATAAGTTTCAAGATCTGTGCCCAACATTCTGAGGTTCCAGAGTTCTTCGAATTTTTGTACTTCACCCCTCGGGCAATACTCCTTTAGCATCAATGCTTTCAAGTCTTCCCAGCTCATGGAGTTAGCCACTGTAGGAGTAAGTGACTTAACCTGGCCATTCCACCAAGTGAGAGTTCTACTGGTGAAAGTGAATGTCACGTACTTGATTTTGATCGTTTCGTGATAAGCACAGATCTCGAAGACTGCTTCGGTTCTCTCGAACCATTGCATTAGTGCGATGACGCCCCCGCTTCCATTGAAAGAATCGGGTTTTCCATTCATGAAGTCTTTGTAAGAACACTCTCTTGTGCGCCCCTTACTATCCCCATGATTAGAGTGGGTAGCCCTGGATCCAGAGCCGTCGGCACCGTTGGTGCCCATCTGCGACATTGGTGTCGCCACGACTGCTGTTACTGCATCCTGGAACATCACGGAATCAAACTGTGTGGGTGGTGGCGAAGGAGGTGGTGCTGCGCTGCTGGAAGGTCTTGGTCTTTTCCTTGGCAGCATGGTTCTGTCATAAATTTTTAAGGACAAAAAGTTTGTGAGTTTTCAATTAGTTAGGACGAGTCAGGTGCTATTTGAGCTAAATTATTGGTGTTGTATCCAACTTTATTGTATTTTCAAATCGTTTGTGTTATCATGTTATGAGATCCAGTGCCAAACATCCAATAAAACGCAAGTTAATTTCATTTACATAAGTTTAGTTTATATTACTTAATAAAACTTGACCTCATAGGAGGTATACATTACATTAATGAAGTAGAAAATTTTAACAGCATAAGACCCTTCGAATAGTGTAATCACTTAGACGTAGGGTCGAACCTACTTGCAATAAAACTAGCACCAACACATACTCGAAGTCCTAATTTTATAACAAAATGGGAGCAGTGTAAACACTACTCGAGGCGGGTAGCATCTGGTCCACTGGAGCCTTGAGATGAGGTCGAGGCTCCATGAATCTCCGCAATCTGACATTCGGCTGCGATCACTCTCTTCTCGAGAGATGCATGCCTCACTTGGTACTCCCTTACCTCCGCTCAAGCGGTGGTAAGGTCCTCGATAAGTTGGTCCACGGGATAGAAGTCCCTATCCAACTCCCTGGTACGTGCATTGGTGGCTTCCATGACAGCATTGATATTTTGAACTTCATCTGCCATTTCCCTATTCTAGTTTCCCAGATTCGTAATATGCTGGACCATGATGGGGAGGGCTCTGCCAGCTGGTTCCCCATGGCTAAGGTCGTAGTAACCACGTTGGTCGCCATATGGTGATCGTTGGCGTTGTTGTCGGCTCCACCTCTCGATCACTGTTGCCCAACGGGGCTTAGGCCCGTTGTAGCCGAAATGGTTCGCAAGCACTCTGGCGATGTAAGGAGGGTTGATGAATTCCTCCTCTGGTTCTTCTTCTTCTTCTTCTTCGAATTCCTCTTCTTCGTCTTCCATTTCATCTTCCTCCTCGGGTTCTTCTTCTTCATCAACCTCTTCAGGGACTTATTCAGGATCCTCCTCGATCATTTCTGTAACAGCTCAAATTTTTAAATAAATTTTTCGTTAAAACAAAACATCATTATTCGACAACAGGGTTTATTCCAAGTTTATTTCAAAATATAAATAATAAATCTCCAGGATCTTCAACAGTGGCAGTGTGTACGTGTCACGCCGGCGCCTTTCCACGGTCATCACTAGTACCTGAAAAAAAATATAAACACAACTAGTAAGCATAAATGCTTAGTGAGTTCCCCAGTATACGACTTACCCACATACGCCTTCCGGCCCGGACCTTTCGGTCCACATAACATTGCCTTCCGGCCCGTAATATAATCGCCTTCCGGCCCATAATATATATCGCCTTCCGGCCCGTATTAGATTGCCTTCCGGCCCATAGTATTTTGCCTTCCGGCCCATGATAGTATAAAACATAACACATGTAACATAATACTCATAACACATAAATCATACATCATACCGTTCTTTCTATCACATAAAGTCTCGCCTTCCGGCCCGTATAAGCATACATCACATATAAGCACACATCACATATAAAGCATCTACCTCTCTAGACATAGCATGAATATAACACATACGACCTTCCGGTCTAACAGTCAAACCCTTCCGGGTGAAGTATAGTGAGAAGACTCACCTCGTAGTATGCAAGCTATAAACCCTTCGAGCTACTCGCACACGATCCGCTAATCCGCAGGTTCCCTATAATACCACATCCTTTGTTAATGATCTTATCAAACAAGACAACTGACCCTACTAAGTTATATACAGGTCAACGGTCAATCTTGACCAGACTCGTCGAGTGCAAAGGGTAACTCGACGAGTATAGACACCCTGACACCACTCGCCGAGTCTGAAGAACGACTCGACGAGTTCCAATAGATCTTCAACTACTCGCCGAGTCTGAAGAACAACTCAGCGAGTCCTAGTGAACCTTCAAGCTACTCGCCGAGTCTGATCATAAGACTCGGCGAGTCCTCGCCATGCAGTCAATCCGCTGCCTCCTGTATTTCGCATGATTTCGAAGTATATAGATATAGGGCTTCCTGGACTTCCACATATACTATTACAAGGGTTTTTAACACTTATACAACAATATAATCTAACAAATCCTTAAATGGGTTCCCTAAACCCTAAACTCGCATACAACGTAAAAGTTACAGATTTCGATCCGAAGATTACCTGGAAACGTGTTCCCTGTGTCTCCAAACCTCCAGTACTCGATTCCTTTGATCACCACCTTGCTCCTCCTTGTCTAACAATCTCTTCAAGCCTTCTCAAGTCCCCTCTCTTGCTTCAGATGCTCACACACTCCCAGAGGATCTTCAACCGGCCAAAAGACGCGACATGACGGCTATAAGATCGTTATATACGATCAGAATGAAACGGCTAGGGTTCAGCTGAAACAGCGTCGACTCGCCGAGTCCTTACTTAGACTCGTCGAGTCCAGTCGCGTATCTGCGACTGCGACCAAGACATAGCCCTACTCGGCGAGTCATGCACCTACTCGCCGAGTTCCCTCTTAAATGTGCCCAAAATAATTAAAGAAATACCTGAAATTCCGGGCTGTTACAACTCTCCCCCACTAGAACTAGACTTCGCCCTCGAAGTCTCTCATTCTGCGAATAACTCCGGATGTTGCTCCCGCATTTCTCTTTCCGGCTCCCAAGTCATCTCCGATCCTTTCCGATGTTGCCACTGAACCAACACCAGAGGTATCTCCTTGTTCCGTAGAACCTTGATCTTCCGATCTCTGATAGCTACTGGTCTCTCGGCGTAATTCAGGCTCGCATCCACCTGAATATCTTCTAACGGAACCACTGCTGCCTCATCGGCTATACACTTCCTCAACTGCGACACGTGGAAGGTATTGTGAATCTGACTCAGCTCCACTGGCAACTCCAACCGATAAGCTACTCGACCTACCCTTGCAATTACCCGAAATGGACCTATGAACCGGGGCCCCAATTTGCCCCTCTTCCTGAACCGAATTACCCCTTTCCAAGGAGAAACCTTTAGGAGAACGAAGTCGCCGACCTGGAATTCGAGCTCGGATCGGCGTCTGTCCGCATAACTCTTCTGTCGGCTCTGGGCGGTCAATAACCTCTGCCTCACCCGCTGAATCTGCTCGGTCGTCTGAAGTACAATTTCTGTACTGCCCATCACTCTCTGTCCCACTTCTCCCCAGCAAATGGGAGTCCGACACCTCCTACCATACAACAACTCAAAAGGTGGCATACCAATCCTCGAATGATGGCTGTTGTTGTAGGAAAACTCAGCCAACGGCAGATGCGCGTCCCAGCTACCCCCGAAGTCTAACACACACGCTCTAAGCATGTCTTCCAATGTCTGAATCGTCCGCTCGCTCTGACCGTCGGTCTGGGGATGGTATGCGGTACTAAAATGCAACTTAGTACCCAACTCCTCATGAAATTTCTTCCAGAACCTGGAAGTGAAACGTACATCGCGATCCGAAACAATCGAGGTCGGCACTCCATGCCGAGATACTATCTCCCTCACGTACAACTCCGCCAACTTCTCTGCTGATGAACTTTCACTAATGGCAAGGAAATGTGCACTCTTTGTTAGTCTATCCACAATCACCCAAATCGCATCGACTCCCCTGGCAGTTTTCGGCAATTTGGTGATGAAATCCATCGTGATCTGATCCCACTTCCACTCAGGGATCTCCAAGGGTTGCAATTTACCGTGCGGTCTCTGGTGCTCGGCCTTAACTTTACGGCAGGTCAAACACCTCTCCACGAACCAAGCTACGTCTCTCTTCATGCAAGGCCACCAGTACTCCTTTTTCAAATCCAGATACATTTTCGTAGCACCGGGATGGATCGAGAATTTCGATCTATGTGCCTCCTCCATCAAAATAACACGCGTACCGCCCACGAATGGCACCCAGATCCGACCCTGAAATGTCAGAAGTCCCCGCCCATCCGTAACGAACTCTGAAATTAACCCGACGACCCGCTCCTGTTTCTGCATCCCAGACTTCACAACCTCGACCTGTGCCCCACGAATAGTATCTAATACCGGAGTCATCACCGTCAATCTCAAACATACATCCCGCAATGGAGTACCCTCCGCCCTACGACTCAATGCATCGGCTACCACATTAGCCTTGCCTGGATGGTATAGGATCTCACAGTCATAATCCTTAACCACGTCTAACCATCTCCTCTGGCGCATGTTTAGGTTGGGTTGATCCATCAAATACTTCAAACTCTTATGGTCCGTGTATATGGTACAACGAACCCCGTACAGGTAGTGACGCCAAATTTTGAGGGCGAACACTACTGCCCCCAACTCTAAGTCATGCGTGGGATATCTCGCTTCGTGAGGCTTCAGCTGCCTCGATGCATAGGCTATCACATGGCCCCTCTGCATCAACACTGCACCCAATCCTGAAATCGATGCGTCGCAATATACGACGAAGTCCTCCATCCCTTCCGGAAGAGCTAATACTGGTGCTTCGCACAGTCTCTGACGAAGTGTCTCGAAGGAAGTCTACTGCTCGGGTCCCCATGAGAATGTAACACCCTTTCGGGTCAATTTGGTAAGTGGCACCGCGATCTTGGAGAAGTCCCTAATGAACCTTCGATAGTACCCTGCCAACCCAAGGAAACTCCTGATCTACGAAGGTGACTTCGGTGCCTCCCATCTCATCACCGCTTCCACCTTGGCCGGATCGACCAATATCCCTGCCTGATTTACAACGTGCCCCAGAAATTGAACCTCCCGTAACCAGAAGTCACATTTGGAGAATTTTGCATATAGCTTCTCCGACCTCAGTACCTCAAGGACCTCCCTCAAATGTCCCTCATGCTGCTCCCTAGACCGCGAATACACCAGAATGTCGTCGATGAATACAATCACAGACCGATCCAGCATCGGCCTGCATACCCTGTTCATGAGATCCATGAATACTGCTGGGGCATTGGTGAGCCCAAAAGGCATCACCACGAACTTGTAATGCCCATACCGCGTCCTAAAGGCTGTCTTCTGGACGTCCTCATCCCGCACCCTTACCTGATGGTACCCTGATCTTAAATCAATCTTGGAAAACCAAGATGCCCCTTGCAACTGATCGAATAGATCATCGATCCTTGGTAACGGATAGCGGTTCTTAACTGTCACCTTGTTCAGTTCCCGGTAATCGATACACATCCGGTGTGAACCATCCTTCTTCTTGACGAACAGAATCGGTGCTCCCCACGGTGAGCTACTCGGCCGAATAAATCCCTTCCCCAACAACTCTTGAAGTTGCGAGGACAATTCTTGCATCTCTGGAGGTGCAAGACGATAAGGCACCTTCGCAATAGGCGCCGCCCCTGGAACTAGATCGATACCAAACTCCACTTGCCTCGCAGGAGGTATTCCCGGCAAATCCTCGGGGAAAACATCTGGAAACTCGCGCACCACTGGAACCTCCTTCAATGTCTTCGGTCTCTCGGAACTCTCCCGCGTATCCATCACATACGCCACAAAACCGTTACATCCCTGCTGTAGACATTGCCTCGCCCTAGCGGCCGAACAAAAAGCTGATCCCGAACGGGTACCCTCGCCGTATACCGTAAGAACTCCCCCACTAGGGTCTCGTATAGTCACCAGCTGACGCTCGCAGTCGATGACAGCGCTGAATCGGCTCAACCAGTCCATGCCTACGATGACACAGACATCACCCATCGCAATAGGAATTAAGTCAATCGGAAATGCGACCCCGAAGATCTCTAGCACGCATCCCCTAAGAACCTCCGTAGCACAAATCACCCTCTCAGCCGCAATAGAAACGCTCAAAGGCCGACTTAACGGCTCACAACTAATGCCGATGTGCTGACTAAAAGCTAACGACACAAACGATCTACTCGCACCCGAATCAAATAATACTAGAGCAGGCATAGAGTTCACAAGGAAAGTACCTACACATACATTAACATAAGCATAACATTTCGACCTTTAATTAAATACGTGAATGATAACATACCTGCCACAACATCGGGCGCAGCGCGGACCTCCTCCGCAGTCAGCTGAAAGGCTCTCCCGCGAGCCCTCGGGGCCTCGACCTTCGCCGGTCGGGTCTCAGTAGTCCGGGTAGTAGGTGTAGCTCCCTGACGAAGTTGCGGGCACTCGACCTTCCGATGGCCTGTCTGGTTGCAGTGAAAGCAAACCATAAACCCCTTAGGGCAATCCCTGGCAATATGTCCCTCCTTGCCACACTTGTAGCAACCACCAGCTCGACACGCCCCCTCGTGACTCTTGCCGCACTTCGCGCAAGTGCGACCCTTCGAACCTCCCATCCTCGAATCAGCGAACTTAGTCCGCTTGGCTGCCGGCTGAGACTGGGCCGGCCGTCGATCCACCTGCCGAGACTCAGCCTCCTCCCTCGCTTGAGTCTCCAACTCAATCTCGCGCTTCCTGGCATTCGCCTGAAGCTCAGTGAAAGTACGATAGGTGGAGTTTGACACAAACTCCTGAATCTCCCTCTTCAAAACACCCAAATAGCGGCTCATTCGCGACTGCTCCGTAGATACCAGCTCGGGGCAGAACATTGCCCTCTCATGAAATTTCCGTGTGATCACTGCCACGGAATCAGTACCCTGCTTAAGGGTCAAGAACTCCTGAATCAATCGCTCCCTCTCTACCGGGGGAACGTACTCATCCCTGAACATTTCCGTAAACCTCTCCCATGACACCGCCGAAATCTCTGCCTGAGTGAAGTTCGCTGTCACGAACTTCCACCAATCCTTCGCTCCTAGACGGAGCTGGTTCAAGGCGAACCGTACCCTCAAGTGCTCCGGGCATGAGCAAGTATAAAAGCACCCCTCGATGTCAGCGATCCACCTCATAGCTGCAATCGGATCCTGCGTCCCATCAAATTCAGGGGGTTTCGTGTTGCTGAATTCCCTGAACAGTAATGAATCACCCCCTTGCGGCCTGGCAGCAGCCACCGCTGCGGTAGCGGCAGCAACTGCAGCTTCAGTAAGTGCGGCGTACCGCTCCTCAAACTCCTCCATCAACGTGGTCTTAATAGACCCAAACATCTCCGGGATCTCAGCCCGGACCGCCGCAGCTACCTCTTCCTGAATAATCTGACGAATCTCCTCGTCACTCGCACCGCTCGAACTCGCCCCATTACGTGTGATAACCATGATGTCTCTGAAATACAACATAAAATCATCAGAGACTCCACCAAGTACAATTGTACTCGATACGCACCCTTCCCAGTCTCCGACTTCCAGGGATTCTTATTTGAGTCTTCCACTGATCCGGTGCCTTCGATAGTACGGGCCCAATACTACCGACCACACCGTGTCAGTATTCGTCCCAAATCTTCCTCCCCAGATCCCGAATAATGAGTACTCTACCTCTAGTATGCACTATCTACTTGCACGCTACCAAATATCTCATATAAGCAATCTCTCTAGACTAAGGCATCACAAAACAGGCAATTCTAGTCCTATCATGTATACCTAGTCTTCTAGCATGCATAACAGTTCATAATTCAGTGCATAACATAACATCGTAAGGTATTCTGGGGATCTTTACCGTTCGGACGTTGGCTGCTCGTACACACTGTTCCACCCTTGTTTTTACCGCCTTACCCTTTATAAAATGTTATATCCTTATTATTTTTAAGGAAAGTTTTTCCTCAAATCCCCGGTCTGAGTTCAGTTGCACCCAAAAGTACCCCCGAATCCCTCAAACCAAGGCTCTGATACCAATTGTAACAGCTCAAATTTTCAAATAAATTTTTTCATTAAAAACAAAACATCATTATTCGACAAAAGGGTTTGTTCCAAGTTTATTTCAAAAATATAAATAATAAATCTCCAGGATCTTCAACAGTGGCAGTGTGTACGTGTCACGCCGGCGCCTTTCCACGGTCATCACTAGTACCTGAAAAAAAATATAAACACAACTAGTAAGCATAAATGCTTAGTGAGTTCCCCAGTATACGACTTACCCACATACGCCTTCCGGCCCGGACCTTTCGGTCCACATAACATTGCCTTCCGGCCCGTAATATAATCGCCTTCCGGCCCATAATATATATCGCCTTCCGGCCCGTATTAGATTGCCTTCCGGCCCATAGTATTTTGCCTTCCGGCCCATGATAGTATAAAACATAACACATGTAACATAATACTCATAACACATAAATCATACATCATACCGTTCTTTCTATCACATAAAGTCTCGCCTTCCGGCCCGTATAAGCATACATCACATATAAGCACACATCACATATAAAGCATCTACCTCTCTAGACATAGCATGAATATAACACATACGACCTTCCGGTCTAACAGTCAAACCCTTCCGGGTGAAGTATAGTGAGAAGACTCACCTCGTAGTATGCAAGCTATAAACCCTTCGAGCTACTCGCACACGATCCGCTAATCCGCAGGTTCCCTATAATACCACATCCTTTGTTAATGATCTTATCAAACAAGACAACTGACCCTACTAAGTTATATACAGGTCAACGGTCAATCTTGACCAGACTCGTCGAGTGCAAAGGGTAACTCGACGAGTATAGACACCCTGACACCACTCGCCGAGTCTGAAGAACGACTCGACGAGTTCCAATAGATCTTCAACTACTCGCCGAGTCTGAAGAACAACTCGGCGAGTCCTAGTGAACCTTCAAGCTACTCGCCGAGTCTGATCATAGGACTCGGCGAGTCCTCGCCATGCAGTCAATCCGCTGCCTCCTGTATTTCGCATGATTTCGAAGTATATAGATATAGGGCTTCCTGGACTTCCACATATACTATTACAGGGGTTTTTAACACTTATACAACAATATAATCTAACAAATCCTTAAATGGGTTCCCTAAACCCTAAACTCGCATACAACGTAAAAGTTACAGATTTCGATCCGAAGATTACCTGGAAACATGTTCCCTGTGTCTCCAAACCTCCAGTACTCGATTCCTTTGATCACCACCTTGCTCCTCCTTGTCTAACAATCTCTTCAAGCCTTCTCAAGTCCCCTCTCTTGCTTCAGATGCTCACACACTCCCAGAGGATCTTCAACCGGCCAAAAGACGCGACATGATGGCTATAAGATCGTTATATACGATCAGAATGAAATGGCTAGGGTTCAGCTGAAACAGCGTCGACTCGCCGAGTCCTTACTTAGACTCGTCGAGTCCAGTCGTGTATCTGCGACTGCGACCAAGACATAGCCCTACTCGGCGAGTCATGCACCTACTCGCCGAGTTCCCTCTTAAATGTGCCCAAAATAATTAAAGAAATACCTGAAATTCCGGGCTGTTACAATTTCCTCGGGTTCTGCCTCAAGCCATCCAGTGTTTCCCTCATTAGGGAAGTAAGGGTCTCCAGGTAGATGAAATCCTGCCATGTCATTTGTACGAGAATAAAGGTGTAAGAAATATGAAATGAATCTAAAATGTCAATTTATGAAGTTACAAACTACTCCCATAGTATTTTCAAATGTTATGTTTGATTTTTAGCACATTCATGATAAGGTGAATGTTATGTTAATAGATTTGTTTCCCACTACGACTATCCCCCGATATATGCAAGTCACTTCTCGGACAAATATAGTTGATAAGGCTATATCCATCCCAGACTTGACCACATATCCCAAGGCATACTCGTAATGCACGACTCCTCCTCTTTTGTTTTATGCTCTTCCTAGTTATGACACTACGCGAGCATGGATGCATGTACTTATACTTTTAACAAGAAACTATTTATTTTCTAAAAGTATAGTCATTTGAAAGTGTTTAAATCAGAGACTTTTAGTCCCAATTGCGTTTATAGTTTATATATCTTATGTGGTTCGATATACTTAGTTCACTACAAACATTGCTCTTATACCAATCCGTTACACCCCCAAACCAAGCATGGCGGAAACGTCCGCGGGGTGGAGGACTTCATGTGTAGTATCATAACAACAATTACAATAGTGCTAAAAGTATAGACAACCAACATAAATATAACTGAAAAAGTTACATCAAAGCATATGTTTACATGTTTCCAAATCAATTACATTATGTTGACAAAAAGAAATGAAACGTTTGACGCCTTAGCGTTCCATCCTCAAAAGCGGCCGATTTCCTGTTTTATTTATTCCCTGAGAATACAAGTAGTTTTGAAAAGTGTCAACAATTAAGTTGGTGAGTTCATAAGTTTTTGAAAATGATACTAAGATCCTCTTCTTTTAAAAGTGATGTTTGTTTGAGTAAAATCCAATATTTTCTTTATGTAATGCATTGTAATCTTAAAAGTCAAGACCGAAATGTATAAGTATTTTACCTTACTTAGGAAGTTTATGCAAGTTTGAATAGATATAAACTCATTAAATTTAGAAGTAGAACCTGTAAATCTTATGTTTTGTTAATACCCCATGTGAGTTATTATAACCATACTATGACCCAGTCGGCCTCGTAATGCAACGTTCTTCAGGTGTCGCCAGTTAAATGACACTTGTCACCACAGACCTGCCGGTCTAGCTGTTGCATGCAGCTCAAGTGAAAGTTTGTCAAACCTAATATAGTTCTATACATAACTATCACTCTCTCCCTACAAGAGACTCTGGTTACAATTTACAGGACTTTTGACTTTGTTACTTTACAGGTAACATGAAGCGAATGTCTCACAAATTTATTCATTAACAAATTTACTTGAATAGAACTGAAAACCCCTTTTTGTATAAACCCAATATTTTGTATTCATACCCCATTTATATGAACTTAATACCTTTGGTCATGAGTTTGAAATGTAATTGAAACATAAACTATACCTATTATAGTTTATCCAAAACGTTTGTAATGCAAATGAACCCCATTTTATGTGAGTCGAATGTAAAGCAAAAACGTAAACATGTTTATCATGCCTTATCTTGTATTATTTGTAATGAAAAAGGACTCTTACAAATCAGTGGGTAATTTACTATTTTATAATTATACCACAATGGAAAAACATAGGTAAAATATGAAATCATCAAGATTAACACTTTCCTCAACATGTTACAAAGTGTGATGAAAGTTGTAAGCTGTTAACTTGTTTTTAACATTTCTGCACTGTTTTGGAAAAATCACAAAAAAATCATACGACGTCAAACACTAAATCCGTAAACTCTGAGTGTTTATAAAATGTGTATAGTTTTTTCTTAAATTTTATTATGATTTTTAGATGTGTCTAACTTGTGTGAAAATGTCCATATTCACATATTGGTCCGGATTCGTAGCTACAGTGACAGGCAGTTTTGTAAAAATCGCCATAAATTGTAGAAACATCGTATGGACATGTGAAAGTATTCATTTTGAAGGTATAAACCTGAGATATTTGCATCTAATACATTTTTGAAAACTAAACTGTTTAAGTTGACCAAAACAGTCTATGAATGGAGTTAAACTTTTCTGATGAAAGCCGTTGGATTAGTTTGGTTATGTTCTTGGTGTTTTAACTTGTATTCCCCCCTCCTTTAAAACTTGAGAAAAACATGAAAATATAGGGGTATGGACTCACCTTGTGTGTTTTCAGAATATGGATGTTTGAAGAAAAGAAGTGTTCAAGTCAAGAACACTTAAAAGATGCCTTGAAGGTTCGAAGATCTAACACAATGTGATGGAATTTGTGTAATTATTCTATGATTTTGGTAGAAGGAAAGTGGAATAATCATCTGTACTTACCAAAATAGAAGAAAAGCTTGGAGAATAGCCTTGAATCTCAAAATTAAGACAGACATTTGAGAGAGAAATGTGTTTGTCTTGTGGAGAAAAAATGAGAGAAATGAGAGAAATGTGAGGAGAGATAAGAGTTTCTCCAGCCTTTGACTAAGAGTGTGGCTGGAAAATGGTGGGAAAAGGACAATGAAATGACTAGTTATGGTGGAATAGTGACTGAGGGTTGTACTATGAATGTATGGGGAGGTTGCTTGTGTCATACTCTAGATAAAGTCAACACTCTACCTTAAAATCTAACTTGATAGATTTAATTCTTAGGCAAGGATTTTCCCCAAAATATAATTAAAATATGAATATTTAGGGTTTATTAGGTTAAAATACGAGTTTTTGTGAAACTCCCGCGTTAAAATCACGAAAAACGGGCACAAAACGTGAAAATGGTCAAAAACAGGGAAAATATGTGAAAATCCGAGATCAGGGTCGGAGGCTGGGTCCCTTATGATTGGAACTGAAAGTAGGAGGGAGCCGAAGGGAGGGCTCGGTTGGAGGAGGGGAACTGAGAGAGAGGCTCGGCTGGGAGGTGAGAATCAAAAGCGAGGTTCGGCTGGAGACTTTCGCAGGCGAGGTACCACTTTCGGAAGAAAGAAGCGAAGGTGAGTTTCGGCTCTGACATGTTCGGCTCTGACAAGTTCGGTTCGGCTCCCAGGGTTTCGGCTGATGCGAGGTTTGGTTCCGGTGCTCCCTGCGAGGTTCGGTCATGGCTGATCAGGGAGTCCTGGCTTCGGCTGCTTCTTGGTTCAGGAGGGTTCGACTCTTAAGGAGTTTCGGCTCCTAAGAGGTTCGGCTCCTAAGAGGGTTCGGCTCCTTAAAGCTGTTTTTCGCGTAAACTTCCATTTTCGAGCGGTTTTCGACCAAGTTAATGGTCGGGATCCCCCAGGTGATTATAAGAAGGTGGGACAGAGATCTTGAGAGACATTTGGGAGAGATTTCACATACTTGGAGAGATTTCTCACACAGAGAGAGATTTGGGAGTGATTTCACATACTTAGAGAGATTTCTCACACAGAGAGAGATTTGGGAGAGATTTCACATACTTGGAGAGATTTCTCACATAGAGAGAGAGAGAGAGAGAGAGAGAGAGAGAGAGAGACTTGGGAGAGATTTCACATACTTGGCGAGATTTCTCACAGAGAGAGAGAGAGAGATTTGGGAGAGATTTCACATACTTGGAGAGATTTCTCACACAGAGAGAGATTTGGGAGAAATTTCACATACTTGGAGAGATTTCTCACATAGAGAGAGATTTAGGAAAGATAAAGATTGATAAAGAGGGATTGAAAGAGACTTAGTTTGTGACCATTTTGAGTGCTTAGCTTTGCAACGCACGGTCCGCAACCCCGTTTAACCCTGTTTAAGAGTCTTACAGACCCCCGAAAGGGTATGTAATAGTGTTTTATCACTTTGCGACCTCACTTATCGCGATTAGGGTTTAAGAAATCTAAAAATACAAACTTTTAAAGTGATGATTTCTTATTAAAATAGTGAGTTGTACAGTATTTACATAAAGTGGACCCTAGTATATACAGGTTGGGGGAGTTGACCGGTTTGACCGGTTGACTTTGACTTGATCGGAAATTGACGGTTACCACATAGGAGCATTTCATAGAATTATTATGAATTCTTGTAACGAACTGTTCTTCAATGCTTATTAATGGTGCAAAACATTATTTCTTTTCATGCACTCTATAGACAAGGTTTTCGATATTCGCTTGATGATGTGAATGGATTGATTTTGGTTTATAAAAATGGTATTTTTATATGTTTGAAGCTTTGCCTTGTAATGGTGTGTATGAAAATATGATTTGTGTTGATAGCTTAGGTAATAATGTATTTCATATTGATTCGTCTAATGGTTTAGATAAGGAATGCTTTTGGAATTGTCATCTTGGGAACATAAACAAGAAATGCATCGCCCAACTCCAAAAGGATGGATGGTTGGAATCATTTGACTTAAGGTCAGATGATGAATGTGAATCTTGTCTTTTAGGCAAGAAAAATCACCTTTCAGTGGATATTGTGAAAGAGGTGAATGTTTGTTGGATCTCATACACACAGATGTGTCTGGACCTTTCAGATCCACCATAAGGGATGCTAATCAATTTTATATGACATTTTCAGATGAGGCATTATCGAACCTCGTTAGACATGGTTCATTCCATGATGAGTCTAGCCTCTCTTCCTATTTCTTTCTGGGGGTATGCCTTAGAGACAGCTGCCCATATCCTCAATCTTGTCCCTACCAAGAAGGTTGACAAAACACCTCACGAGATATGGACAGGGAAAGTTCCTTCGTCAACACTTATCAAGGCCTGTGTTGTGAAGATTTCATTAGACGAGAGACTTACGACAAGCTAGAACCTAGAGGTGAGAGATTTATTTTTATTGGTTACCCAAATAAGTCTTTATAGCACGAAGACGAGTCTTTCACGAGAGAGAGAGAGAGAGAGAGAGAGAGAGAGAGAGAGAGAGAGAAAGAGAGCTCATATGGATAGAAGATGGTAGGAGTATAATTGACCTTGAAGAGATTCAAGATCCAACCATTGATGGAACCTTATAAGATACTAGCTCTCAACCAGAGGATAAGACTCTTATTGAGCCCATTGACAATTCATTACCTCTTCGCCATTATAGTAGAGTTAGCATGCCACCTGAATTCTATGGTTTCCATATAACTACAAATAGTGACACGTTTGTTAGTGATCATATACTGGTAAATTTAGATGAGCAAGTTAACTACAAGGAAGTGATGTCAGGCCCTGAGGCTGCCAAGTGGAAAGAGGCAATGGAATGCAAGATCAAGTCAATAGGATAACCAAGTGTGGAATTTGGTTAATCATGTACTAGGTCGTAAGACAATTGGGTGCAAATGGATCTTCAAGAAGAAGAATGACATGGATGGAAAGGTACACACTTTCAAGGCATGACTAGTTAAGAAAGACTTTACTCAAACCCTAGGGATTGACTATGATGAGACCTTCTCACCAGTAGACAAGATAAAGTATATAGGATAATGCTTGCCATAGATGCTCTTCATGATTATAAAATATGGAAGATGGATATCAAAACCTCTTTCCTTAATGGGAAGTTGGCTGAAGATGTTTACATGAGTCAGATAGAGGGTTTTGTGGATGCAAAGTTTCTTAATAGAGTGTGCAAGCTTGAGAAAACCATTTATAGATTAAAAAATAATCTCACAAATGGAATCTTTGCTTCCATGAGAAAGTCAAATAATTTGGTTTCTCTAGGAGTGAAGATGAGTCATGTGTGTATGTCAATGCTAGTGGGAGTATCATGACTTTTCTAATATTGTATCTTTATGAAAAACTCCTTATAGGAAACGCCATTTCAAGTTTACAAGAAGTAAAGTCTTGCCTTGAAAAGTGTTTTGCTATGAAGGATCTAGGAGAGGCAGCCTATATTCTTGGGATAAGAATTTTAAGGGATAGAAAGAAAAGACTAATTGGTATAGGCTCAGTACACACTTGGATAATGTACTAAAATGTTTTAGTATGGAAAATTCTAAGAAATGAGAGCTTCATATTCAAAGCAATGCTAAGTTGAGTAAGACTCAAAGCCCTAGTATAGATGAAGAGATGGCAGAAATGAGTCTAGTCCCATATGTTTCGGCTATAGGATTGATCATGTACGCTATGACATGTACTTGCCCTGATGTGTCTTTTGTTTTAAGCATGCTTAGTTGCGTTTTGGGAGATCATGGTAGAGCTCATTGGATAGCAGTGAAGAACATTCTTAAGTATCTGCGAATGAAAAATGACTTGGTTCTAGTCCTTGGTGGCAGTGATACGTTGAGAGTGAGTGGGTATAGTGACACCAGCTTTAAATCAGATAGAGACAACCTTTGTTCTCAATATGGTTGGGTGTTTATATCAAATGGTGGAGTAGTTACTTGGAAAAGTTCCAAGAAAGACATGGTGGCTGGTTCTACTTATGAGTTAGAGTACACAACTGCAAGTGAAGCATCAAAGGAAGAGACTTGGTTGAATAACTTTATCGGCAATCTCGAAGTAGTTCCGACCATTCAGGAGCCGATGGAACTTTTCTACAATAATAAGGGAGTGGTTTATTTGACCAATGAATTGAGAGATCATGGTCAATATAGACATATTGATAAAAAGTTCCATTACATCAAACATAGAGTTGAAGAAGGTCATCTTATAGTAAATAGAGTATCATCAGAAGTTAATCTTGCAGATCCTTTCACGAAGGCTCTGAGTAGGTTAAACATAATCAGCATGCTAAGAGTATTGGTTTGAGAGATGATACTAGTTTTAGTAGTTATTTGATTAGTTTGAAACTTGTAATCGAATAAAATGTAACTAATGTTAGTGATTGAATAATATACATTCTTTATGAGTTTGTTTACTACCTTTGTCAATTATTTATTCTAGTGTTTCAATTTGCATGTTTTACTTCCTAAATGATTTGATTATTCGAAACTCAACAGTTGCTCATACTATAGGAAGTAAGTAGTGAATGAAGACTGTCATGAATTGGATTGTAGATTGTCTAAGGAGATTAGACATAGCAATTGTGTTGCTACATCATTCATGAGTACTTAGAAAAATGGAGATTTTGAGTATTGGATAAACCCACGCTCAGAGAATTACTTCATGAATTATATCACGAGTAATTCTGAGATGATAATATCTTATATTCTTAAAACAGAGATATATGAGTTGTAATTTAGAAGCCAGTTTTACATTAGTATTGCGAAAAATGCACCAGTAACATGATGTTATAAAATGTAGTGTCATGTTTGATTTGGTGAGTAAAGGATACAAGCATCTAAGTCAATGTTTATTTGTTACTTTTGCCCTAACAGGAAAAACAGTATCTTTGGGCCCCTTAATGATTTGGTGTTGACTTATAGTGTTGGGCCCAGTAAGGACTAAGTTGATGTGTTCAAATAGAAGTCTTACGAGATCATCCTAAATTATGAAATCAAGAAACCAAATTTTGGACAATGAGAATGATTCTAATCCATGTCTCATGTTCATACGATATATTGTAGACTGAAGGAATATTTGATCACTTATCTTAGGACTAATGTTTGATCAGATAAGAGTCTGGAGTTGCTTTTGGAAGCACCCTTTGCTTTCTAATTTAGAAGTTATACTAGCAATTATAGTCATAGACTTATCCAAGTGGGAGACTATTGGATTAGGTGACTAAGCCAATAACTAAATTGGTATACACTTCAAGTACATCCACTATCTAACTCCATTATTTTATTAAGTTCATATTCATATATTCTTGATACATGATGTCATAGTCACATTTTGATGTTTTGTAGGATCTAAGAGAAAGAAGGAAACTTAAGAAGAGTAAGTTGAATCTGATCATAAGAGATGGATTTCAGTCGCATGGTTCATTGATCATATTTTGGAAGCTATTGTTTAGGAGTTATGATAGATTGCTTAGAAAATATCTAGAAACATAGTTTTCATATATTTGCATTGTAAGGATAAAATGTTTTCCATTTATTATCAATAAAAGTGAAAATTTTACTTTATATTTCCTTGCAATGGCATTTATGAAAATGGGTGGTTATTTCTATTATTAGCAATGTTAAAAGTGGATTTGATTCTTAATTATGTTGTTTGTGGAAATGTTATAATCAACCAATTGAAAAGGAATTCTCATCACCCAAGTTTCGATTAGATAGAAACTCGATGTCATACAATTCGAATTGTGTGATGTATGAGAATCTTAATCTTTGGAAGATTATGACTAATCGTTGATCACATGTTTATGTGAGTCAAAGTGAAGGACTATTGGATCTAGTAAATATTGATATGGACTCTCAGGATCCACCATAGAGGACGATAACTCTATTTGTCATGTCTTATTGATGTTTCAATAAACATGGTTGTGGTTATAAGATTAAACATAATTCTAAAACTTTGAAAAGTTTCAGACACTAGCGGAACGAATAAGAAGAATCTATTAGGCAAAGAGGTAAAAATTTCTCCAATCTGAAAGGAAAGGAGAATACTTTAGTATCATGTTGTGTGATCATCCTAATGATTGTGGTACTATGTCACAATTGATCCTTAAAAACATCTTAGTGTAATTTTTTTTTACTAAGAAGAGGAATTGCATTTTGTTGAAATGGTTCAATCATAAGATGGTTCATACTTCATATCTAGTTAAAAATTTAGAGTCATGCTCTAGTGACTATAAATCGTATCTTAAAGCTTGTTTCGTACTAATTAGGTTTATAACACCTCATGAAATGTGGAGTAATTATGTTTTCTTACTCTAGCATATTGGATTTGGAAGTTGTGATGTTTTGGTTGAAACAAAGGGAACGCTAAGACCAATTCCGTGAAGTGTTTCTTGTTAAGAATCCACTATGACTTTTGAATATTTATTTAAGCTTATCGAGGATTTTTCCTTAAAAGGAAAATTTATATGTCAAGAAGTTAGTGGGAGTCTTATTGATCTTGAAGAGTTTCAGGAGTCAATCAAGAATAAACCTTTTAGTTATTACTAGCACATGGCTTGAGGTTGATAACCTACCGTATAAGGTTGACACATTATTGTTTCTATGCATCTTCCAGTTGAGTTGGAAATGCTTATGAGTTCTATGTCTCTCATTTGAGTGCAAAAGACATAGCACATTGGTTAGTGAAAGTACATTGATCAATATGGGTGAATGGCTTAACAACTTGGAAGCATTGGTAGGCCCTTGTGCTACCAGAAGGAAAAAAATTAAGAATTAGTTAAATTCAGTCCATGAAAGGAAAACTAAACTTGATTTTGACTTTGTCGTCAACCTTATCTTATGATTACAGGTTGGAAATGATAAGATTCACATGGATGAGAACACATACACCATAAAATCTAGGTGGCAAAAGTTTTCGCTGTAATTCATGAAAATGATTATGAGGAAACACTTTTGGTAGCAGATTTTAAAGATTTGATAAATATCATTTTGGTTAGTGGTTGTGTTAATTGTGTTGTCAAATTCACAATATGATTATGACATCCCTTTCCATAGTTTGAATTGTGAGAAATGGCAGGAAAGGGTTTGACTGTTCAGGAATTATAGCTATAAGTTCCGAAAGGGTTTAAACACACACACACATGCTATCCAATGAAGGTTTATAAGCCTAAGAAGTCTAGATGAAGACTCATCGAAGCATCACATATCAGAAATCTATACTTTAGTAAGAAAGTAAAAAAGTATTGATTTCTGGAAGTATAGTTGATTTCTAAATACATGTCAAAGCTAATACTAGCATAATTGTTATGCTAAGTGTTGCAAGTTGGGAATACTATTTATAGGAAACAAAGTCCACAAATTTGGAAGTTGCAAAGTTTGGAAATTGTTTCGCTATAATAAGATTTGAGGGAGAAGAAACTCATACTTCATTTCAAATCTAAAAGTTTAGATTGAAGGGTTTAATAGAAGTTCGTCTTGGACATATATGAATATCATGTTGAAATAATTCAACATAGGAAATTCTATATATGGAAATATTATACAAAGAGACTGAACAAATATCAAGTCTTTATGTAAGACATAATGAATCGAATCCCATATGCTTCGGATATAGGATTGATTACATATGTTGTAATATTCACTTGTTCTAATTTTTCCAAATGCCTATAGCATTGTGAGGAAAAAGGACTAGAACATGGTGTGACTAAAGTTGTTAAAAAAAAACTTTTACGAACACTCTGAGGTTCACTAATGATTATTTTCTTGTGGACAGGTGAAAATATAGTATTGGTAGGAAGGACCATAATGACATGTTTTTGATTGAGATAATTCTTGATCAAAATTAATGGTTGTATGGAAATGTTTCCATAATGGGAGTTGATTATTAAAATATACATGTAAGTTAGAAACTTCAATGCAAGGAATGTGTTCAAGGTGTGTGTGTGTAACAACCCGAAATTGTTCGTCGCCAAAACCCGTTCTACCCGAAAAAGTCGTCGTTATCAAATTCGTTCCGTTTTCCCTTTGGGTTAACTATTTAAACTTATATGTTTATTTTAATTTAATGAGTGTCTAAATCACTCAGGAACTCATGTAATTAACCCAAAATTATTTATTTCATAAGTTTTAGAAATGTCCCCGCCGGGTGACGGTAACTTAATCGGGTGCAACCAAAAGCCGCGTTTAACGCCGGTATCGGGTAAAATTCTACCGCGTCCAAGTTTTAGGACCAATATAAACGTGTTTTAGCACCCATTTGAAGCTTTTTCCTTCTCTCTCTACTCTCTCTCTAACCTCTCTCCTAAATCCAAGTTTAAGGGTCCAAAACTCAAATTTAAGGCTTCAAATCTCTAAGGTACATTCCTTAGCTTGTATTGTAACCTTCTTAGCCTTCAAATTCGAATTCAAAACATGATTTGTGACCACATTCATGAGTTTACGGCCATGGAGCATTCATGGGCCATAAACTCACAATAAGTGGGTTTTTGAGCCCTAAAACCCCTCCTAAGCACTATTGGACTTTAGATATGGCTTAATGGCTTAATGGAATGGACATATAACATTTAAAATATGAGTTTTGAGGCATTTAAAGGAGTTTACGGCCAAGGTTCATTCTTGGGCCGTAAACTCATATATATGGGGTTTTCATGCCCTTAAACCTTTCCAAATCACTTATATGACATAGATATGAATTATAGAACATAGATATTAGCATTTGGACACATGAAACATGATTTTTGGGGGACTTATATGAGTTTACGGCCAAGGCTTGTGCTTGGGCCGTAAACTCGATGAAACATGGTGTAAATCCATTTCTAGGGTGTTTGAAAGCCATCCAACACCACCAAAAGCCTTGGAATAAATCAAAGGACCAACCAAAAATAGTTTTAGGGCTTTAAAAACATCAAAACCCCAAATTTGAGAGTTTACGGCCATAGAACATGTCTCATGGGCGTAAACTCATAAAAGGGTGTCAAATGGTGCCCTAAACTCATTTCTAGGCTTGTGGGAATTTTTAGAATCACATGTGATTAATTTTAACACCTTAAAAACACTAAATCAAGGAGATTTGAGAGTTTACGGCCAAAGATCCCATTCCTAGGCTGTAAACTCCCTTAAGTGTTGCAAATGGTGTTTTTAATTCAATCCAAGCCTTAAGTAAAATTAATCCAAGCATTTCCAAGTGTACATATCCATTTATGACCCAAATTTGCACCATAAACCACCCTACCATGAGTTTACGGCCGTAAACTCATGGGGAATGGGTGTTTTGGACCAAAAACTCTTGTATAAATTTATTCATGGGGAGTAAACTCAAGTCCCAAGTCCCTCGCTTCAATTCCCGTCCTTAAACGCCACCTGGGTCCCTCCAAACACTTATATCAGAGTGTTTTCGCGACTTGAAGCAATTGTCCCTATCCAACAATCAATCTAAGTCCTAATTAGATACAAATGTGTATCTTTGCATCAAAATTAGGAACCTCGTGTGTTTACAAGCCCTGGATTAACTCTTAGCATCCAAATCGTCACATTTCTCGTCCGGTGAGTTCATACCCCTACGCCCTTTTCACTGTTTTCAATGTTTTCAGGGGGGAATACAAGCAAACTGTAATTGTTTTCAAATCATAACATTGATGTGTTCAAATTATATCTGAAAATCATATAAACTCTTTTACTCCTTATGTATTATGCTGAGCATAAGGAATGATTTATCAATTACAACTAAATGGATTTTAGTTAAGGAAATAACAAAACTAATCAAATTATTATGGGAATAATTTGGGGTTCTTTACTATTCGTTTTATCACGTTCTGTTATCTATATAAGATTATTAGATAAACTATGTCTGATTCAGTTTATTTCCGTATCATTTGAATGTATTGTCAGATAATTTCATTGTATGTATCTATATTCACTGTATTACATTCGTAATCTTCTGTATGTCGATATCGTATGAGAAACCTGTGAATAGTTTAGTACTAGTTTGTGAGATAGTCACTACCCTTTATGGACGATCAGTAAATCCTCCCCGGAAGTGTAACCAGAGTCTCCTGGAGGGAGAGCACGGAATTTGTGAATAGTGTTGGATAAGGTGTCTAAGTCCATAACTTATTTGGTATATACTTGACCCGACCGGCATGGTCCATTTGGGTTGCATCTCATCCAAACTATTATGGATAATTTTATGAGAGTTATACACATATGTTTATTAATATATTATGAGTTATAATATATTAATATAAAGTTACGTTATTTAATTAGTTTTAGTCTTAAATTAATTATGGATTAATTTAGAGATTAAAAGGAATACTAATTAAATTATGGGCTATTTGTTTTATATAGTGTGGGCTAATACTCATTTGTTAATGGGCTAGGCTTATGTGGAAGTCCATGGATGATCCATGGAGCTTTTAACCCATGGATCCTTGGAATAGGAAAAGACATGGGTTATTAGGGTTTCACCCTAACCATGCATACTATATAAGCATGCTTATGGAGCATGAAAGAGAGCCTAAGATACACTAAGAGAAAGCTAGTGATCTAGTGTGTGTGTGTGCATGTGTGTGGCCGATTTATACAAGGTGTATACTCTCATCAAAGTTTTCCAAGAGTTTGTGGTGTTTGTGATTCCATTTGAGGCATTCACACTATTGGTGCTTGGCCCTCAAACTCCTTAGAACCCAACTCACCAAAAGGTATGTAATCTCTTCTAACTCTTTTATGTTGAAATGTTCCCCATGCCATGTTAGATAGGTTATAAACCTTGGAAAATTATTATTTTGCATGTATTTAGACAAACATAGATCCAAGGTTTATTAGGGTTGCATGCACACTTAGGAAGTGTTAGATTGCTCAAAACCCAACAGTGGTATCAGAGCCTAGGCTTGCTTGTTTGATACTTGATGCAAAATAGTGAAAAAAGTCGAAATCGTTGCTGTCTGCATGCTAGACTCGCCGAGTCCATTGGGGGGACTCGCCGAGTCCAAGGCAAACTTCAACCTACTCGACGAGTCCGTTCGTGCACTCGGCGAGTAGGATCGAAAGAATGCAGAATCTCGACTTTTGCTGCTGGAAATGGACTAGAAACATTACCCTAAATTGTTTTGGTGTTATAAAACTTATTTTAGTTGGTGTAATGGTTGTTCTAATCCATTTACAATAGCATATATCAAAATTCCATGATTTTATGTGTTCATATAATTCTTGAATTTTGATGATCATGTTCATGTTCTTATGAATTTAGAAGATGATAGGAATTATTTGCTGAATTGTTTAGGATTAATTCTTTATCATTTATGTGTTTTAATGGAGTCCATAATTTGTCCCCAAGTTATGGATTACCAAAGGTCACTTTCATTTAACACACACTTAAAACACATAAGTTACATGAAACTAAAGAGTCTTCATTTTTATGAACCTTTAATTCATAAGTTATGAAATGAAGAGTTTTGCAAAGTTACAAAACTTTCCCTCAAGTTTTGGAATTTGTAAAGTTTCACACACTTTAATAAACTTTAATTCCAAACCTTAGAGTTTTAATAGTTAAAATGCAACCCTTATACTATTTATAACATTAATGGTTAATTATTATATATATGTATAAGAATAAGTCGTTTTACCGTTAGTAGGCCTCATTCACGAAGCCGGTCTATAAGGTGGGTATAAGGTTGTTGCCTATAAAATGGCGACTTAATGGGTGTATACTCTCACCCACCGCTTGCTTGATCGGTGGAGGGTCGTTAGCCGAACGGGTAGAACAATGACTTTAAATTCTCATTAAAAGTATAATGAATATTATAAAATAACTAAACTCTTTTAATTCCCAATCTTAGTTATTTTAGGAAAATGTGAACATGGTGCTAATCCATGGAATTCACACTTTGTACCTTACCAAGTCGTTAGTGGAGCGTGTGTGGTTAACCGGCACACTAATTAGACTAGTAAGGATCACGAAGGGTAACTTAATGTTTGTCATAGATCAATGGAGCGTGTGTGGTTAACTGGCACATTGATTAGGTGATAATATTAAGAGTACCAAGTGAATTAGCATGGTTATTCACACCTTGTTTTGTGATCCTCGGCATCCCAGTCACAAAACTTGAAGGGCACAATCGAGATTGAAACATGCCATTGAAAAGTTCAATGAATCTCAAAAGAATCTAGGAATTTCAAATCCAATTAAACCTAATAAATCATTTCGTTTTCATGGTGGAAATTGGTGAATCGCCATTCACCTACCTTTCAAATATATTATTACTTAGATTACGGCATCCCTCTTCTAAGTGTAATATATTGTGATTGGATCCTAGCCTTAATATTACATTTGGGTGTCTTATTAAGGATCCTAAATATCTAATCTAAACTTACTTTCTTCTTTCAGATGTCTTCCAACACTAATGCTTCAGGCTCTAACCCAACTGGTTCTTTCTCTCTCATGAATCTTTGTGGGAGGGTCATCTTTGATGGTTCCAACTTCATGGATTGGATTAGGAACATCAGGATGGTTACTCGTTATGAGGACAAGGAATATGTCCTCGATAAGGAGCTAAAAGAACTTGATGAGTCTACTGCTACTCCTGAGGAGATCGCTGAATTCAGGACTCATGAGAGAGATGCTACTAAGGTGGCATGTATCATGATGGCCACGATGACAGCCGAGCTCCAAAAGTCGTATGAAGATTTCTACCCTTTTGAGATGCACCAAGACTTGATGGAAAGGTACCATCAGAGTGCTCGTCAGGAGCGGTATGAAATAATCTCCTCCATAATAACTACCCACATGAAGGACGGTGAATCCGTCACGGGCCACATGCAAAAGATGCAAAGGTATGTGGACCGTTTGCTGAAGCTGAATGTTAACATCCCCGAGGAGTTAGCAATTGACATCATTTTGCACTCCTTGCCTTCTTGTTATGATCATTTTCGAATGACATATCATATGAACAAGGAGGAAGTTACCCTCAGCAAGCTTCAAGGACTCTTGAAGACCGCTGAAACCGGTCTTAAGGGTAAAGCGGTTGTTACCTCTACTACTCCTACTCCAACTTCTACCCCTGTTTTAGCTATTGGGCAAGGCAAAGGGAAAAAGAGGAAGCACCCTTCGAAGGGTACCAAGGGAAAGTCTCTTGAAGGCTCCTCATCAAAGACTAAGAACGGTTCTGTCACTCCTTCTGCCATTCCCAAGGATGCTGAATGCTTTTATTGCCATGAAAAGGCACACTGGAAGCGAAACTGCCCTAAGTACTTGCAGGATCTAAAGGATGGGAAAGTGAAACCCACCTATGCAGGTATTTACACTATATTGTCTAATTACTCAACATATTCTAACTCTTGGGTGCTTGATACAGGATGTGGTATTCACATATGTTCTGATTTGCAGGGCCTAAGAAGAAGTGAGGATGTGGAGCACGGGAAGATAAACTTAATCATGGGGAATAGGAAGGCTTCACCTGTTTCCAAGATTGGAGTTTACACTTTGTTGCTTAATAATGGGTTAAAATTAGATTTGAATAAATGTGTATACTCGTCTGAAATGGCGAGGAATATTATTTCTTTTCATGCTTTGTACAAACAAGGTTTTACCTTTTCGTTTGATAATGAATGTGGTGGTATTAATGCTTTCTTTAATAATGTGTTTTATTTTAAAGCATTACCTTGTGATGGTGTGTATGAAACTGTGTCGATTGTAGACAACTTAGGAAATAATGTCTTGTATATTGATTCTTCTACTAGCCTAGATAAAGCATCATTGTGGCATTGTCGTCTTGGACATGTAAACAAGAAACGCATAGGCCAACTCCAAAAGAGTGGAGTCTTGGAATCATTTGATCTTAAATCAGATGATAGTTGTGAATCTTGTCTACTTGGAAAAATGACAAAATCACCCTTCACTGGAACTTCTGAGAGGGGTGAAGGTTTGTTGGACCTAATACATACTGATGTATGTGGGCCATTCAAAACCGCCACAAGGGACGCTAATCGGTATTATGTGACTTTTATTGATGATTTTAGTAGATATGGGTATGTCTACTTAATCAAAAACAAGTCCGAAACCTTTGAAAGGTTTAAGGAATTCAAACAGGAAGTAGAAAATCAATTGGGCAGGAACATTAAGATGCTTCGATCCGATCGAGGTGGTGAGTATCTTAGTACCGAGTTCCTTGACTATCTTAAGGAGTGTGGGATTGTCTCACAATTGACTCCTCCCAGGACACCACAGCTGAATGGTGTAGCTGAGAGGCGTAATCGTACCTTGTTGGACATGGTTCGCTCTATGATGAGTCGAGTTTCGTTACCAATCTCTTTTTGGGGGTATGCCTTAGAGACTGCCGCCCATATCCTTAATCTAGTCCCTACAAAGAAGGTTACCAAAACACCTCATGAGATGTGGACTGGGAAGGTTCCCAATTTGGACCACATCAAAATTTGGGGTTGCGAAGCTTTTGTGAGGCGTGAAACTCATGATAAGCTTGAACCCCGAAGTGAAAGGTGTATTTTCATCGGCTATCCATAGAAATCCTTCGGTTACCTTTTCTACAGACCCAGTGAGAATGTGGTCTTTGTAGCACGAAGAGGGATCTTTCGCGAGAAAGAATTTATAAGCCAAGGAGACAGTGGGAGGCAAATTGATCTTGAAGAAATTCAAGAATCAATTGGTGAAGGAACCTCAGACACTAGTAATCAACCTGAGGAAGAAACTCCTGTTGATCCAACTGACGAGTCTGAACCTCCGAGACGTTCCACACGCGTTAGGAACACACCTTCGTTTTATTATGGTTTTCATATTACTACGGAAGGTGATACGTTTATTAGTGATAGTACACTAGTAAATTTGGATGAACCTAGCAGTGTTAAGGAAGCCATGGCAGGCCCGGAGTCTGCTAAATGGAAGGAGGCTATGGACAGCGAGATACAATCCATGTATGACAATCATGTTTGGAACTTGGTTGACAATGTACCGGGCCGTAAAACAGTCGGGTGCAAATGGATCTTCAAAAAGAAGACCGACATGGAAGGAAAAGTGCATACTTATAAGGCTCGACTGGTTGCGAAGGGTTTTACTCAAACTCAAGGTGTTGATTATGATGAAACCTTCTCACCGGTAGCCAAGATTAAGTCTATTAGGGTTATGTTAGCCATTGCAGCATTTCATGATTATGAAATATGGCAAATGGATGTCAAAACCGCTTTCCTTAATGGAAAGTTGGCTGAGGATGTGTACATGAATCAGCCAGAGGTTTTGTCAATGCAGAGTACCCTAATAGAGTATGCAAGCTTGAGAAATCCATTTATGGATTAAAACAAGCATCTCGTAGCTGGAATCTTTGTTTTGATGAGAAGGTAAAAGAGTTTGGCTTCTTGAGAAGCGAAGATGAGTCTTGCGTGTGTGTCAGAGCTAGTGGGAGTATAGTTAGCTTCTTGGTACTCTATGTGGATGACATAGTACTCATAGGAAATGACATCCCAACCTTGCAGGAGGTTAAGTCCTGGCTTGGGAAGTGCTTTGCTATGAAGGACCTAGGGGAGGCTACCTATATCCTAGGGATAAGGATATTAAGAGAAAGGAGTAGAAGACTAATTGGACTTAGTCAGAGTATCTACTTGGATAAGGTGTTGAAAAGATTCAACATGGAGAATTCCAAGAAAGGAGATTTACCGATCCAAAGCAATACCAAACTGAGTAAGACTCAGAGTCCGAGTACAGAGGCTGAGTTAGCTGAGATGAGCCAATTACCATATGCTTCCGCAGTTGGCTCGATCATGTATGCTATGACTTGTACCCGTCCTGATGTGGCATTTGCTTTGAGCATGGTCAGCAGGTTTCAGGGGAACCCTGGCAAAGCTCATTGGACCGCGGTAAAGAACATTCTCAAGTACCTGCGGAGGACTAAGGATTGGGTCCTTACCCTTGGTGGCAGTGATGACTTGAAGGTATTAGGGTATAGTGATGCTGGTTTTCAGACTGATAGGGATAATTTCCGCTCTCAGTCGGGCTGGATCTTTACCTTAAATGGAGGGGCAATTTCTTGGAAGAGTTCCAAACAGGAGACGGTGGCTGATTCGACTTGTGAATCAGAGTATATAGCAGTGAGTGAAGCAGCGAAGGAGGCGATATGGCTAAAGAACTTCATCGGAGACCTTGGAGTTGTACCAGCTATTAAGGAACCTATAGAGATTTTCTGTGACAACAATGCTGCGGTTATCTTAGCCAAGGAACCAAGAGATCATGGCAGATCCCGACACATTGACAGAAAATATCACTTCTTAAGACACAAGATTGAAGAAGGACTCCTTGTGACAAGGAGGATATCGTCAGATGAGAATCCTGCAGATCCCCTTACGAAGGGACTGACGAGGGTTAAGCATTTTCAGCATGCGAGACGCATTGGGCTGAGGGACGATATTAGTTTTACAGATTAGATAGTTTTCCTGAAACTTGTAAAATGTAATCGATGTTTGATGATGAATAAAATTTGTGATTTATTTATGAGTAAAGTGTTACTATCATTGTCAATTATTTACTATTGTTTCAGTTTTGCATGTTTTGACTTCCAGAATAATTAATTTATTCAAACCTCCACAATCGATCATACGTCGGAAGTAGGTATGAATCAAGATTGTCATGAATTGGGTTTGTAGATGCCTTAAAGGTGTTTAGACATGGCAATGGTTGCTGCAACATTCATGAGTACTCATAAGTTATGAGTATTGGTATAAACCCACGCTCACTTGTATCACTTCATGGAATTTATCTCGAGTGATCGTGAGACGATAACATCATATAAATCTTTAAACCTAGAGATATGAGTTGTTACCTATGAGTTGGTTGTGCATTGATTGCACGTAAACGCATCAGTAACTTGATGTTATAAAACGTGCCTTTGTGTACAATTCAATAAGTAGTAGAACAAGCATATCAGTCGAAGTTTATCTGTTCCTTCTAGAAATAGAAGCGATATCCGGGCCCCTCGATGATTTTGTGTTGACCCATGTACCAGGCCTGGTCAGAACTAAACCGATGTGTTCAGTAAAGTTCTTCGTCAAACAAATCGGATAATCGAGAAACAACTGCTAGACAATAAGCAAGACATAGTTCCATGTGTTTGTCCGGCTGATATCATGAGAACAGAGGATTATGTGATCACTTATCTAAAATGGCGCTTCATAGTTCGACAGAGTCTTCATTGTTCGAGGGAGTTTTCGAGAGCTACGATTGTTGGTTGGTTCCTGAAGTTATAGGCAAATATAGTTATTAGACTTATCCAAGTGGGAGTCTGTTGGATAAGGTGTCTAAGTCCATAACTTATTTGGTATATACTTGACCCGACCGGCATGGTCCATTTGGGTTGCATCTCATCCAAACTATTATGGATAATTTTATGAGAGTTATACACATATGTTTATTAATATATTATGAGTTATAATATATTAATATAAAGTTACATTATTTAATTAGTTTTAGTCTTAAATTAATTATGGATTAATTTAGAGATTAAAAGGAATACTAATTAAATTATGGGCTATTTGTTTTATATAGTGTGGGCTAATACTCATTTGTTAATGGGCTAGGCTTATGTGGAAGTCCATGGATGATCCATGGAGCTTTTAACCCATGGATCCTTGGAATAGGAAAAGACATGGGTTATTAGGGTTTCACCCTAACCATGCATACTATATAAGCATGCTTATGGAGCATGAAAGAGAGCCTAAGATACACTAAGAGAAAGCTAGTGATCTAGTGTGTGTGTGCATGTGTGTGGCCGATTTATACAAGGTGTATACTCTCATCAAAGTTTTCCAAGAGTTTGTGGTGTTTGTGATTCCATTTGAGGCATTCACACTATTGGTGCTTGGCCCTCAAACTCCTTAGAACCCAACTCACCAAAAGGTATGTAATCTCTTCTAACTCTTTTATGTTGAAATGTTCCCCATGCCATGTTAGATAGGTTATAAACCTTGGAAAATTATTATTTTGCATGTATTTAGACAAACATAGATCCAAGGTTTATTAGGGTTGCATGCACACTTAGGAAGTGTTAGATTGCTCAAAACCCAACAAATAGATCTATTCGGGACTGACAATCCCACACCTTAACTGCTAGCTACAGTTAGGCGGGCACGCCTGGGGTGACAAATTTCTGGATATCGTTTCGATGTCTGACAAACATCAAGGAGGTGTCGTTGTTGTATTAGCATGGTTACCCGACTCACAACGTGTATTAATATTAGTTTATTCACAGTTTGGGTTTTAAAATCTATATCTCTTTCGGGATAGTGATCCCATGGTATTATCAAACTATTTTGTATCTAGTCCGGGATAGTGATCCCATGGTTTTGTATCTATAACTTGTATGGGATGTTTTCCCCATGGTCTTTAACTATATCTAGTACGGGATAGTAATCCCATGAATTCAATCTATATTAAGTATGTGATGATAATCCCATGGTCTAAGTCTATATCTTGTCCAGGATATTGATCCCATGGTTTTCAATCTATATTTCCATATATATCAAACTATCTCGTGTCTAGTCCGGGATGGTAGTCCCATGATCTTAAATTTGTACTTTCATATGTGTCAAACTATCTTATATCTCTTTCGGGATAGTGATACCAAGATTTTCATTATATAGTTTTGTGTATTAAACTATACTTTATGATATACAACTGATCTTACAATTAGGAAAATATGGGATTTTCCTGGGGTAAAGCACAACACGTAATCGAATTGGTAACAAATGATAATTAAACTAACCTTACATAAGAAAATATGGGATTTTCTTGGATAACAAATCTTTTCGGAAACTAAAGGAAACCGATACATTTTCATAAAACAAAACCGCTTATGAACTCACCAACTTTATGCTGATTTTCAAACCACTTGTATTCTCAGGTCCAAGTTAGACAGGTACCCGGTGATCTCTTTTTGGTGAAGACGGAGTGCGTGGAAGACTCGCCTCAACTTTTCTCAATATGATGCATATGTATATCTTGTATAACTTTACTTTTGAAAACAAATGTAAACTTTCATATATATGTAATGTATTGGTCGTTTAATGTGATTACTATGTACATTGGATTTGATACACAACTTGGAGTCAACCCCGGAGACGTTTCCGCCTTAGGTTTTCGGGGTGTGACAGTGTGACAACCCGAAATTTCCTTTCTGTACGGCATACCAAGTCAATAGAATTCAGAACAGTTCACTACTAGAAAAACAGCCTTTTACGACGCTCATTGCGCGTCGTAAAAGGCTCAGACGACGCGCAAATGCGTGTCAAGGAAGGCCATGTCATAAAGAGAGACGACGCGCTTTTGCGCGTCATCTATAGATGACGCGCATTCACGACGCTCATTTACGATGCGCAATTACGACACGCAATGCGTATCAAGGAAGGCCATGTCATAAAGGAAGACGACACGCATTCACGTGTCGTAACCTTACGACGCGCGTGTTAATGACACGCAATGCGTATCAAGAAAGCCCCTGTCAAGAAAGGCCATGTCATAAATGAAGATGACACACATTTTTGCGTATCGTAAATTTAAATGTTTAAAAAAATAAATTTATATATTTATTAATTTTTAAATTAAATTTGCATTTAATTTTCATAATAGAAATAATATACCAAATACAAAAAAATACAATCCATTGCATAATATAAAATAAAATTTCATACTAAAAAAATAAAATAAATTGCACAAATTATAATGTCATACAGAGAATCATTCAAATGTTAAACAAAAATAATACATTGCTAACATGGGTTATGCATTCCTATAAAACTAAAAAATAATCATACAACTCTATTTCTTACTGGAAAGGAATGCCAAACATGATTACAAGTCTCCCTTAATCTTGATTACTCACCTGCTTAAGTAGAATGTTGTTGTTGAGAAGGTTACCTAGCAACAGAGAAAAATACAACACCTCTCCCACCATCCCAACATCATTTGATTTAAAATATAATAAAATAAATTATCTTTTTTGTTACCTTATGGGGCTTGTCAATTCCTGGGATTATAGGTTCTCTTGCTAGTATTAGATAACGAGTTATGTTATCTAAATCATCCTGAACATTCAATATAACAATTGTAAGACAAAAGGAGAAATGTATATTTGAAAATACTATGAGATGTGATTTTTTTAATGTTATCAATCCATAAATTAAGCGCAACAAATAGTTACCTATCTTTTTTAAAAACATTTATGGGGGTATAATGACCGAAATGACCTTGTATTTATATACATGTAATAACTAACTACTATTTAACATAATATTAAAAGGTATTAATTGTAAATTCTTAATTCACCTTATGATCTTTTCATGTTGTGTCTCATGAGCATACACAAGCATCTCAACTGCGTTCTCACTAGCGGAGAAGTCTATGAAAGAAAGGATGGACAGCATCAGCAACACCTGCAATCAGAGAAGTCTTGTAAGAATACCCTTTTCCATAAAAATGTTAATGAAACTATGAAAGAAAGGATGGAATTATAAGAACAAGAAAAGTCAAAGTCTTGACTCGCCTTCATCCGTGAAAAGTGCATTGTACAATGGTCCTTATGTGTTTGTTTATTTATGTTTGAGGATGATAAGATGAGCAATTTCTCATAGAGCAACAGTCTCTACGACCTTTTGGTGACTAGTCAGTTGAAGTTGCCCTATATGAGTTGTTGTAGGAGGAACCTGATTTACACGACCATACATTGATTCATATCAAAGTAGTTACCCCTGTTTTAAAGAAATTCAATAAAAGAATAAAGTCTTTTCATTTTCGAACTCATATAAAATAAAAAAAGAAACAAATATTACCATGTTTGGCATGCAATAATCTTGTAAAAGAAAGTAATAGAAAGAAATTAATGGAATAAAAAATTGGTAGTTCTATAATTTCAAGTTTAATAAAAGTGAAAATTCAAGAAACAACAATATACTTACATTTATTTCACCAAATAAATAGCAATTTCCATCCTATAAAAAGAATAAAATAATTCTTCTTCTTTTCTCATGTTTATTCAGGATTGTATGCAATTTGAGATCTTTTTAAAGCTTCTTGCTAAATTGGAAAAACACAACGAGATATTTTGATTGAAAGCAAAACTTATTACCATGGTTTAACATCACGAAGATCTATAAATAGGGTAAGAATTTTCTAAGCTTGTTATTTTCTGATGGACAAATTGCAAAGAATATACTTTTCCATGAAATTTTTTCCTAAAAATATGGACTTTTGCTATTAAAAAATACATAAAGATTAAGAAATCATGATAAATGAATAAACTCTAGGGGATGGTTTGGCTGTTTTATCAAATGATGAGCTAAAATAAATACTACCTATTAGGTTAAGTTTTAAACATATAACTAGGGTCTTTTTTTGTTTTTCTGTTTTTGTTAAAATGTCTCAGAGTGTGTCAGAATTAAACAATATTACTCATGTGGTCAATTGAAACATCTAGGGGGAGCAACCTGAATGATGGAGTGTAAAAAAGTCATTTTAATGTAAGTAATCATATAACAAGTTAAAAGACAAGTTTTAGTTTAGTACCTTATTTGCTTCCAATGTAACCCCAGCGATATCATTTATGTATGTTAGAGAGACCTCCATATCGTAGGGTGATAGTTTAGGGAAAATGTAGGATTTTCCATCAGAATATATTACTTTAACTGGCTCCACTTCAAACTTTCATTCATAGTATATAGAGAACATTGTCACCTACAATTAATAAATACATGCATAATTCTATCAATACACTTGTTCTTTAAAAATCATTTAAAAGTATGATTAAACACTTAACCATTGTGTTCAAGACAATCTTGACCTTTGTCAAATCAGTGGCTGTGCATTCAATGAACACGTTCTTGGTATTTGTAGAAATAGTTGAGTGGGCTCCATTGATTATTGGAGGCAGAGACAATACACATCTGCAAAAATTAATTGATCCTTTATAGATTATATCACCATCAAAATGGAAAACATGGTAAAGCAGGAGTTACAAATTAGAGTTACATATATGCAACAAATAGCAAAATGCTTTCACTGATTTTTTTATACTTTAATTTCTTCTTTTTGTAGCATTGTACTCTCGGATCAGTTTGTGGAGGGTGTCACAATTAGGGAACCACTCATTCAACCCACTGTTTGGAGACAAAGGAATGACCTCATATCGTTGAAGTGCCCCCGCTGCCCGTTCTGCCCTTCCATTTGCATCAATAGCTGCCCGCTCACGTGCCTCAACTTGTGCTCTTTGAACAACAGCCCTTTCAGACTTCAAACGAGCTTCAGCAGCTTCTCTGTCACGTGCTTCATATGCTGCTCTTTCACGGGCTTCCCTTGTTGCCCTTTCCACAGCTTGCCTAGCCTTTTCCCTTTCAATCTCCCTCATTCTCTCTTTTTCAAGTCTACTTTTTTTTCTCTCTCTCTCTCTCTCTCTCTCTCTCGCTCTCTTTGTGTCTCTTTGTCTCTCTCTCTCTCTCTCTCTCTTTCTCTCTCTCTCTCTCTCACTCTCTCTCTCTCTCTCTCTCCATTGTGTTGCCAGTTGATGTTGGCACTGTCTCTGAATTTGACCTATGAGAAAAGTATGATATTCCGCATTAGACTTTTCATATCATTCAATGTTCACCATCTTAACACATTTTAAAATCAGATTGGCATTCTTCTGTAGGCAAAATTCAGAAGCATAAGGGAACAGAAACAAAAAAGCAAGAGCTTCTGCATCTATTTATGCGCTCATTATAATCCCGGATTAGGGCAGGAAATTGTAGAAATAAAATACCAGAGAAGTAAAATGTGGCATATTTAGCTTTAAAAAAAACAAAAGTAGTTGAATCCTTGAAAAGCTAATAACTTATTGGAGTTTGCATATCACTAGAATCCTTTATCATTAATTATATTACCATGGAATTCTTCTAGTGATATCAGTTCTGTAATGTGTAGGATAGCAGTTTGTTTCAGGAACATAAAGGCAAGCAATTATGATTCCACTTAACTTATGACTAATGATTTCTATGTTTCTATAGTTAATTCACAAACTCTTACAAATGATTTTTCTTAGTAACAAATATAAGTTTTCACTTGCGATAGTTGATCCATATGAAAACCTAGCTATGATGCTAAATACTAAATAGAGTTATACAATTTCAAAACCAAGAGCAGATAAATTCCATAAATAAGTGGATTAAACAACTAAAACGTAGTTAAATCATAGCACAGTACCTGCTACTAGATGGATAACCGCCGCTTCCAAAGCCAGGAAGCAAATCATCGAAACCTCTTGAACTCTTACAGGCGGCGCGTAGGTCAGCGACGGTGGCGGAGAGGAGAGATGGGTTGGAGGATAGCTACCGCTGCCACCAGTCTTGTCAGATACGAATACAACTTCTCCACCATCGCGGTTGTCAAAGTCGTTGTTTCTTCACAAACATAAATCATTATCTACGGACTATAATCATGAAGAGGTGTGGCTAAAGCTGAAGGACAACCACCAGCAGCGCCAGCACCTCCATAGGCGGAGCAAGAGCTTGATGGTGGAGTAGAGATAACTGGCGAGGGCTCGTTCAGATTCTGGTGGAGGCTGTTTAGGGCTTAGGGCTTGAAAGAGAAGGGAGAGAGAGAGAGAGAGAGAGAGAGACAAAGAGAGAGAACTAGAGAGAGAGGGGGGAAGACAAGCTGCTACGGACTATAATCATGAAGATGTGTGGTTGAAGCTAAAGGACAACCACCAACAGCGCCAACACCTCCATAGTCGGAGCAAGAGCTTGATGGTGGAGTAGAGGTAACTGGCGAGGGCTCGTTCAGATGTTGGTGGAGGCCGTTTAGGGCTTAGGGCTTGAAAGAGAAGAGAGAGAGAGAGAGAGAGAGAGAGAGAGAGAGAGAATGAAAGAGAGAGAGAGAGAAATAGAAGATAGAAAATATGAGGCAGGTTTTCAAAATTTTAGGGATTTCATTTCCCCCCTTGTCTACTAAAAGCGCGTTTCATTAAAATTATAAAGCGACAGGTACAGACGACGCGCGTTTAAGATAAAGTGCCCTCCGTGTTTTTAATTTTTTTTTCTTGAGACACTAAATTAAGGGCACGCAGTAATGCGTGACGTGAATCCTTAAATTTTTTTGGAGAGATAACACTATTTTAAGGGCACTTCCTTTTGCGTATCATTAATCAGTGCGTGTCGTAAAAAGCGCGTCATTAAAGGTCTGTTTTCTAGTAGTGGTTAATGCTAATTTTCAGACTATTTACAATAAGTTTGAGTATTCTATGATTAACACTTTAGGAGATACCAGGAGAGAGGATGCCCTAGGGTTTATTATGCAACAATAAAATTCCATAACTCCAAGAAATTGGAGTTTATGACCCAAACATGGAGTTTGAAGTCGTAAACCCCAAGGGGTATATATATGGCCCTTAGCCATTTATAGTCATTTGTTCCATTTTCAACTAGAGAAAAACCTGATTCTCTCTCAAGGATCTTCAGTCTTTCATCCTAAATCGTAAGTTCTTCCATCTTAGAGTATAATAGTGCTTGTTATATGTCTATACATCAAGAAATCATGAGGAAACGCCAAGATCAAAGAGTTTACGGCCCAAGAACACCTTGGACCGTAAACCGTTTTTAAGGGCCCTAGTCCCTTCCTTTCCTTGTGAAACTAGTCTAGACTCATACCTTAATGTGTATGGGACTTGAAAGCACAAAAATACCATGGTCCATATGAGATTATGGCCGCAAACCCAAAGGGAATTGGTCTTAGGGCCGTAAACCCCTCAAATGAGGGAAATGGTGCCCTAACTTCTTCCTTAGGCTCATGCATCAAATGGAAACACTTCTAAGGACTTATAACGCTTCAAACCATCAAATGATCAAAAAATTAGAAGATTACGGCTGTAAACTCAAGGGTTTACGACTGTAAACTAAATGAGTTATGGTCCTTGGGGAGTAAACTCAAGTAAGGGGTTCTTTGAAACCCTAAACCCAATAGCCTTGTCCTACAACAACTTAGATGCAATCCTTGGGACTTATAACACTTATATAAGGTGTTTAGCATGTCCTAGGATGTCTTAACATTGCCAATTGGTAGTTTAAAGACTAATTGGATAGATATATGTGTGACTATATGTTAACTAGGATCTTTGAGTGTGTACAAGTCTTCACTTGACACCTAGCAATCCTACATCATTCAGTTCATCCAAACCACCATCTACAGGTGACTTCATACCCCTTCATCAATGTTTTAAATGATTTTAAATGCTTTAATGGGGGGGGGGGGGGGAATACAAGTAGAAAACAACATGTTATAGATTCAATCGCATTTGATTTATAACTGTGTTTTCAACCAACTGATTTCACATACTTCAAAATGTGATACATGAAAAGGTTTTCTGTCTTAAAATATTTTGTTATCAAATGAATTAATTTTGAAATGTTTTATAAAATGACATCAATTGATTGTTATTTATTATTCAAAACTCTTAAATGTTTTACAAAACCTCTTTCATTTTCTTGATCAAAACTATATCTATACACTTATGTTCATATATATATATATATATATATATATATATATATATATATATATGTATTGATATGATAGCTTTCATCCTTCATTCAGTTCCCACACTCTTGAGTAGCAAGGGTGTATAAACCTTCTTGGACATCAAACACATTCCAGTAAACTATTATAGGGATAGTTTAGGGGATACAAAACATTATTCCTATTAGAAGGAGTCACACCAGAGTCAGTTCATTCATGAGTCTATACTAAATGCTATATGAAGAGATACACTTACCTGGATCCTCTTACATGGATACACTTACATGGATACTTGTACCTAGATACTATATGATGAGATACTATTACATATTATACGTGTAGATTAGTTTGTCTATCCTAGTACAAAAGGATAACATACGGGACTAACCATTACGACACCCACCTGTTAGCAACATAGGTAATGAACATCTACGGATGCCTACGGTTAATACTTATACTAGGGGTACCTTTACGGGACTAATCATCCCTACGCCCTGGTGTTAGCTACAGAGGATAATGAACATCTACGGATGTTCAAGGTTAATAATATTCGGCAGTCGCGATGTCGGGTTTATCCTACCACAAAAGGATAATACTTACATGGCTATATTTTCCCTATTACTTTTATTTTGTGATACATTCACATAAACGATGAGGTAGACTATATATATTGTTAATAGTAGTCATACAAGGGAAAAACCATCTTTATTACTTTCAAAACATTCAAGTCTTGGTAGAAGACTACTTTTATACTAGTAGGAAATATGGGATTTTCTAGGCTTTTCACACTTATATCAAATGTTTCATTCAAAGATTTACATGGCATTCATAACAGCTTTCCAAAACAGAGTAATGACACTTAAATACTTATGAATTCACCAGCTTTATGCTAATCTACTCTCTTTCAAAATAACTTGTATTCTCACATCACCAGTAGACAGGTACGATGACCAGGTTTTGAGAAGACGGAGCACAGACAAGACTCGTCTTTTATTTTGATTACATATTTTGGTGTCTTATTACTATTAAAGAACACACATGTATTAAAATTTTACTTTTAATGCAATGGATGATGTTGTTGCTTGTTTACTACTTTACACTGTTATGATACTTCACATGACATCCTCCACCCCTGAACGTTTCCGCCGTTCTTGGTTTTGGGGTGTGACAGTGTGTACCTTGAATTTGAGACTTCATTACCATATAATTGTTTTAAGTAACAAAGTTTCAATGGAATACTTTGTAATTTTGTTGGATAAGTCTCTGTGACTTTGAAACCTCGACATTACAGAAGATCATTGAATGAAAGATTGAACTCTAACGCATTCTAGTAGTGACAAGAATCTGGATTTGTGAAATAAGCATCATTGGAATAGTGTATGGTTGATTTGTTTATAAAGGAGGGACCATAGAGAAACATAGTATGCATGTTTATAACATGGGATGACTGATGTTTAATTCAAATGTTTAGTTGATTACTCGAAACATTATATAATGAATAGAGTCTAATTATTATGGTGATTAATAAGAGTTTTATTTCTATTTAGTAGTTTTGAGACCATAGTTAATTATGTTATTATTGTGTTTCAATTTGCATGTTTTAATTTCTGAATAATTGGATTATTTAAAACTCCACAGTCGATCGTACTTTTGGAAGTAAGTAGCGAATTAAGATTGACATGAATTAAATTGTAGAGTGTCTGTGGAGATTAGACATAGAAATAGTTTTGCTGGAATGTTCATGAGTACTTGGAAATGCATATTTTAAGTATTGGATAAACCAACGCTCAGATAATTACTTCATGGATTTTATCACGAGTAATTTTGAGGTGATAATAATTTATATTCTTGAAACAGAGATATATCAGTTGTTGTTTACAAGTCGGTTGCGCATTGTGTTGAGAGAAAAACTTGGAGACACACTTGAACAAATGTTAGAACAAGTATATTTCAGAATGGAGTTAATCTTAAAGGATCTAAAAGCTCAATAATAATATAGTTAGATAGTTAGACAGTTAGTTGCGGAAAGTAAATAAATATAAATGACAACCATTGTTATATCAAGAATACACTTAAACTGATTCATAATAAGGAATGCATTCACTCCGAGTTAGTAAGCGAGATCAAGTTTATTGATTAAGTCTAGAAGACTTACTCCGAAGAGAGGTTATATTCCAGTAGCAGTTTAAGTATGAAGAGTAATAAGATAGAGAAATGAAGAAGATAACTTAGAAAAATATATTCATAAGTTAACAGTAAGAAGTCGTAGAAAGAAGTAGTTTTGACACAAGAGAATGAGTCTCTAAGTTAGAACTGCAATGGAGACCAATGATGGTCTGCGGTAGCTAACACTTCATAAAGAATTATGGGTCCGGATTCATCATTCCCAACATTTGTAAGAATGCATTGAGTTTTGTAGAGTCAAGAGCTTTGGTGAAAACATCAGCAATCTCTTCATGAATAGGAATAAAGATGATTTCAATATTACCTTTCAGAATATAATCTTTGATGAAATGATACCATAAATCAATATGTATTTGTCTTGAAGTGTTGAATAGGATTATGAGAGATTGCTATAGCACTTTCAGAGTCACAGTAAATTCGTATCCCCATCATTCTGTACCCGTAGTCTAACAATTGTGTCTTCATCCAAAGAACTTGGGAACAACAGCTGGCTGCGACCACATATTTTGCTTCTGTAGTAGATAGAGATACACAAGTTTGTTTTCTTGAGGACCAGCTTACAAGTCTTCCTCCTAGGAATTGGCATCCACCGGATGTACTTTTTCTATTGAGCTTACAACCTGCATGATCTGCATCAGTGATGGCTTGAAGACTGAAGTCGTTACCTGCAGAATACCATAAGCCCATAGATTTGCTTCCTGTAAGATACCGAAGAATTTGTTTGGTTGCGGTCATGTGAGACACTTTTGGATCAGCCTGGTATCTTGCACACACACCAGTTGCGAAGACAATGTCAGGTCTTCTTGCGGTGAGGTACATCAGCGAACCAATGATACCTCTATAAGTCTTGTGATCCATAGATTCGCCAGAGGGATCAACAGAGATCTTATACCCGAAGGCCATAGGGACCTTAGCAGAAGAGCATTTGTCCATTGAATATTTCTTCAGAAGATCGGTGGTGTATTTTTCTTGATGAGTAAAAATTCCTTGCTGAATTTGTTTGACTTGAAGACCTAGAAAGAAATTAATCTCTCTATTCATGCTCATTTTGAATTTGTTGGTCATGAGCTTAGCAAATTCATCCACCATTGATCAGTCGATCCGAAGATGATATCATCCACATATATTTGTACGAACATAAGGTGGTCACTATTTGCTTTTCTGAATAATGTGGGATCAATCACTCCTCTTTTGTACCTGGATGAGACAAGAAATTCAGAGAGTGTCTCATACCAAGCTCTTGGGTGTTGTTTCAGACCGTAGACTGCTTTTTCAAGCTTATAGCAGTGGTCTGGAAATTCAACATTTTCAAAGCCTGGAGGTTGCTGAAGATAAACCTCCTCTTTTAGTTCACCATTGAGGAAAGCACTCTTAACATCCATTTGGTGTACCTTGATATTTTTGTTCACTGTGTATGCTAGAAAGATCTGGATGGCTTCCATGCGTGCTACCGGAGCATACGTTTCATCGTAGTCAATTCCTTCTAGTTGACTGTAGCCCTTAGCAACAAGTCTTTCCTTGTTTATGATGATTGAGCCAGATTCGTCGAGCTTGTTCTTGAAAACCCATCTTGTACCAACACTAGTATGACCTTGTGGAAGAGAAACAAGTTGCCATACTCTGTTTCTTTCAAATTCTTATAATTCTTCTTGCATTGCGGCTATCCAGTTTGGTTCAAGCAATGCTTCTTTGATCGTTCTAGGTTCAACCGAAGACATAAATGTTGCATAATGGCAGTGGTTAGATAAGTCCTTGGAAGACTGAGTATGGATACCTGTGGATGGGTTACCAATAATATGACCTGGTGGGTGGTCTCATGTCCATACATGAAGTCGTGGCATTAGATGATTAGTAGCTGCGGTAGAAGGAATATCTTGAATGTCAGAGGAATCAGCGGTTGGGGAAGGTAGTCCCCCTTGGATTTGAGAGCATCCTGCTGAGTCATCTTGATCTATTGGAGTAGAATTTACTTGAGGAATCGGCAGAGATTGAGGTTCCCACTGGATTGCGGCTGGGAGTTCCTCTGGAACCTGAGAAGGTTCCCCCTCGAATCCGGATGGGAGAGTGATAATTCTAGGATCAGATCTAGTGTCAATATTCTCTATGACTTCGTCATCTGAGTTCTCCGAAGGTTTGTTTGATGGAGAAGCTTCAATTCGGACAGGAATGTAAGCAACATCAGGTACTGGAACCTCAACGGTTGCAAAATGATCCAGAGTAGAGCTTTCCCCTTCAACCGGAGAGGTGGAAGTATTGAGCGATACTACTTCAGATATAGATGGGCTAGATACATCTGCATGTTGTTGTTGAGCTGCTGTTGACACTAGGACTTCAGACAGTTTTTCCGTTTCAATGGGATCAAATAGATCATCATAATTGATTTCAACTAGATTCAGAGGTCTGGAAGTGGCTGGAATGTCCCTTTCCATGATTGTAGTGGTTTCGGTGGATGGAGATGCACTGCGGATGTGAGAGTCATCAAATTTCACATCAAACCTTTCGATGATCAACCTTGTTCTTCTGATGAGCACTCGATGTGCAACCTTGTTAGTAGAATAACCAAGGAAGATACCTTCGTCAGACTTTGGTACAAAATTGTTGAGTTGGTATTTGTTGTTGATCACGAAGCATCTACATCCAAAGATATGAAAGACACGAACATTGGGTTTGCGATTGCTGAGACCTTCATATGGTGTTTTATTGAGACGCTTGCATACAATACTTCGGTTTTGAACAAAACATGTTGTTGCTACTGCTTCGGCCCAGAAGTAGAAAGGAAGTTGGGTGAAGTTAAGCATGGATTTGGCTGCTTCAACGAGAGTGTGGTTCCTTCTTTCTACTACATCACTTTGTTGTGGTGTATAGGGTGCTGAAAATTTGTGAGATATGCATTTGGAAACTAGGAAACTGTTCAGAAGATGATTAGTGAATTCAGTTCCATTGTCACTGCGGATGCGTCTGACTGGAAGCTTGATTTGAAGTTCGATTTCTTTGATGAAGTTAATGAAGATTTGAGTCTAAGAAAGAAGACCTATGTGAAGCGTGTGTAGTCATCAACAATAACCAGTATATATTTCTTGTGGTGAAGACTGGCTACGGTTGAGGGACTGCAGAGATCAATGTGTAATAGTTCCAGTGGTTCAGAGATAGAAGAATCCATTATCATAGGATGGCTTGCTTTTGATTGTTTACCGCATACACACGCTGGACAAAGAGTATCGTTGCTGAATTTGAGAATGGGGAGACCATGGACTAGTTCTCCTATGACGAGGTTGTTGATGTAGCGAAAGTTGAGATGAGTTAGCTTGTGGTGCCATAGCCAGCAGAATTCGGATACAGCTTTGGACAGAAAACACAACTGTAATTTACCAATGATGAGAGAAACATCAAGAGGGTACATCATGCCTTCGGAACGATATTTGATTAAGCAAGTGCTGCAATCACTCATCATTATGTAACAAAATTGATTGTCAAATTCAACATGATGTCCTGCTTACATAGTTGGCCAACACTGATGAGATTATGATTAAGACCTTCTACATAAGCAACCTTCTGAATGGAAAAGTTTCCTATAGTGAGAACACCGTAACCTCGGATGACACCGTTTGCATTGTTGCCAAACTAACATTTCCAACATTGCATAAAGGCCTGAAATCCCGAAGGTACTCTAACCTTCCGGTCATGTGGAAGGAGCAGACACTGTCAATTAACCATTCGTCTTCTTGTTCCTCTTTGCACAAAGCCTGGTAATTACACGGTTAGTTTAGGCATCCAAACAAGTTTGGAGCCAGGGACGATTGATGTATTCTTAAATGATGCATGGTCCGAGGTTGCATTGACAGGTCTTTTGTCAACTCTTAGACCTAATCCTGGGTGTTTGTTCAGATTTGGATTATTATGAGGTTTCTGAAAAGTACGAGATTTCTGACGTTTATTTGACTTGTCATGAGATAAAAACTTTTGACAGCTGCACTGACATTTACAAAAAGAGGGTTTGTCATTGAATCTGACATTGTGCTTGGTCAGTGGTTTATGGAGTGAATTGCACTTGAAATTGGTCCGAGGTGGGTAATTTCTGAAAGATTTGACATTTGATTTCTGAAAAGTTTGTTTTGAATGAGGTTTCACACGTGGAAATCTTTGAGTTCCTCTAGGTGGATTTGGTAAAATTCCTTTCCACTTTTTTTGATGTGATTTTAAAAGTGTTGGAGTGGATAAAATTCATTTCAACTTGGGGTCATTTTGGAAATAGACCTGGAAAACGTAGTTTCTTACAGATTTGACACCTTTTTGGGTTGTGTCAAAAGTAGCAGGAGTGGCTCTTGAAACTGAACTTCCCTTTTTGTTTGTATTCATGAAAAAAGAATTTTTTGAAATGTAATTTGTGAAAACAAAATTTTCTGGATTCCTGGATTTTGGAATTCTTACATGTTTCTTATTTTCTGAAAAACTTTGTCTGTTTTTGTTTGAGATCTAATTTCTTCTTTGAAAGCTCTTTTTGCCAAAAAATTTGGTGAACCGCGGTCATTGTTATTCAATTGTGGTTTTCTGAGATTTTTTGAACAATTTTGAAAACGCAAACTAGAATCATCAGAACTTGAGAATTATGGAATTTTAGAGCATTAACCTACTTCAAAATTTTCTATAGGTAATTCGTGAAAAATCGGTTGAAGAGTTGTAGTTCCTTGAACTGAAGAGTTGCAGTCATTGTTGTTCAATTCTGGTGAAGACGATTTGACTACCGCAGAGTAGGTTTTTGATGAGACTGCGGTGGGACACTTCTGGGACAATTGACTATAGTGTGGAATACTATGGTCTGAGGACAAAAATGGAAAGTCCTTTGAGACTTCGAGGTTTTCAACAACAATTTCTTCATCAACTTTGGATGAAGTTCGAGAATTTGAGTGAGTGGTGCCACCGATGGGAGTTTGATCACATGTGTGACTAGAATCCTCGGGCACAATTTCCTCAATGACACAATTATTGCTCAAATTGTGCAATCTACCAAAGTGAGTTTTGATATCTTCGGGAAAAGTCTTGTCATTGACAGGGAAATGAAATTCTCTATCAGGAGGGACATACACTCTGTCTTTGTTGAACCGGCGTGAGGAATCCATTGCGGTAGGATACCCATTTGACCAACCCCAGTTATATGTATTGTCCACGGTTCCATTATTTACCAAATTTTCAATAGCCTCACTTTCATTAAACAAATTTTCAATTAAGAGATTCAATCGTACAATTTCTCTCTGAGCTAAATCTCTTTGATTCAAGGCTATCTCTAACTGGGTTTCACTCAACATTCTAGCATCTTTCTCTAAATCTAGATCCTTCTCTAACATTGCCATCTTAAGTCTCTTGTTATCCAGTCTTCCTCTCACATGGAACATCTCTTGGCATGCAATATTCTTCTCATCTATGGCTTTGTTATAGTCTGTAAGGACGGAAACACAAGTGTCATTAAGATCATCTATGTAGGGTTAACAGTCATGCATGCTATAATTTAAAGTTTGCATCATGAGTTTTACCTGTTCAACGGTGCTTAGAGTCCCATCTTTCGCCATGTAGCAATAGTTTTTGTTCAACATTGTTGAATCATCATCATCAGCAGTGGCAAGCATGCAGATTTTCCCTTTTCCCTTAACACTGCTGATGGTCTCTTCTTCATCCCCTGATGACCAAACTTGATGGTCTTTTTTAACTTGACCCACATATGCCCTTGCCTTTTCTTTTTATTCCAACTCTTGAGCCATTCTAAGATAGAATGCTCTGTCCTTGACTACATTAGCCTTACAATCTTTTGCGAAGTGAATTTCTTTATTGCATTTGTGACAAATCACAACATCAGTCTTGTCTTCTGATTGAGTACTGGAGTCATTGTTTTGAGGAGACTGTGGTACCTCCTTGGGTTGATTGTTCTGAGAGCCTTTAGGATACCGAGAGTGATTGTTTTGAGGACCGAAGTTATGGTTAAATGGAGGTTTGTTGAATTGTTGATTCTTGCGGAAAGAGGAAGGTGGTATGTGGTTGAATTGTTGGCTAGCTAGAGCAATAGCCTTCTGAAATTCTTCTTCATCATTATACTCAGAATTTTCTTCGTATGAATGTGGTGGGGTATATACGATGAAGAGTAACGTGACTGCGGTGGAGCTTGTGCTATGAGAGCAAGTGGTCCTCCGAAGTCAGCATAGTCTTTGAGTACAGTGGATTCTTGTGCTTGAAGTTCTCCGTAGAGTTTGTAGAATGATAAGGAGTGAATCTTCCTGTCACCATGGACTATCATTTTGGCCGTAGTCCAATGTCGTACTAAGCCATTAAGGAACTGGAGATTGGTTTCATGGTTGTTGCGAATGGTACCAACGTTTGACAACTTTGTGACTATCAGGTTGAATCTCTTGAAGGAGTCTTCCAAACTTTCACCAGCATGAGCTTTGAAGTTGTTGAAGTCGTTGAGTGCGGTAGTGAGCTTGTTATCTTGTGCTTGTTCTGAGCCTTCATATAGGTTTTTGAGTACATCTCATATCTCTTTTGCTGACTTGCAGTTTATGATAATATCAAAGTTGTCAGGAGCGACACCACAATAAATTTCATAAAAAGCAATAGCGTCATTTTCCATTTTATAGAGATCATCCTTGGTAGGACGGCTCATAGTTGGTTGACCTCCTCCTAGTCTGGTTGCCGCGCCGTCAGTTTGAACTGGTTTGAGGACTGAAATGTGTGGTCCTTTTTCCACAGATCGCCATACATCTCTACCCATTCTTCTTAAGTACCTCTCCATTCTTTGTGACCAGTGATGATACTCATTTGCTACTAGTACGGAGCTCGGTTAGAACCACCAACAGTATTGGAGACATTCAGAGATAACGATTGTGCCATTTTTTTTTGAGAAATGAGCATTAGTGGTATAGAAGGTGTAATGAGAAATCAAAGTTCCGATATCCAAAAAGCAACCACTTTGGCTCTGATACCAATTGTTGAGTGAAAAACTTAGAGACACACTTGAACAAACATTAGAACAAGTATATTGTGGAATGGAGTTAATCTTAAAGGATCTAAAAGCTCAACAATAATATAGTTAGATAGTTAGATAGTTAGTTGTGGAAAGTACAGAAATATAAATGACAACAGTTGTTATATCAAGAATACACTTAAACTGATTCATAACAAGGAATGCATTCACTCCGAGTTTGTAAGCGAGATCAAGTTTAGTGATTAAGTCTAGAAGACTTGCTCCAAAGAGAGGTTATATTCTAGTAGTAGTTTGAGTATGAAGAGTAATAAGATAGAGAAATGAAGAAGATAACTTAGAAAAATATATTCATAAGTTAACAGTAAGAAGTCGTAGAAAGAAGTAGTTTTGATACAAGAGAATGAGTCTCTATTTGTAGAGATTCAGAAATAAACTACTCTATAAGCAGTCGTACAAGGCACTGGATAATAAAGTACATTACATAAGATAAGTAAAATAAATAACTAAGACTGTGGATGCTGAAGACTTGATGACTCCGGATGTTGAGATTGACTGCGGGAGCTGAACCGTTGCGGTAGTAAAGAGAAGGTTGCGGTAGTTGAGTTCAAGAGGGTCACTTTTATGATTCAACACACTGATTATACGTAAATGCATTAGTAACTTGATCTTATAAAACATATTGTTGTGCGTGATTTAATGAGTAAATAGTGCAATCATATAAGTTGAAGTTTATCCATTCCTTTTGTCCTAATGGGAAAAGCGATATCTGTGGGGCCCTCGATGATTTGATGTCAACATCTAAAGCGCTTATCCAATCCTGGACTAAATTGATGTGTTGAATTGGTATTCTAAATTAATCATCATAAATAAAAAATCAGGAAACAAAAACTTGGAAATGACATTGATTATAATCCATGTCTCATGTCCATACGATACCTTTATCTTAGGGCAGGTAACTAACTGGGTTAGAGTTCGACAATGAATTTTGGAAGCTACAATTTGCTGATCAGTTTGGAAGTTATATTGGCAATTATAGTTATTAGACTTATCTAACTGGTAGATTGTTAAATTAGGTGTCTATGGCTATAACTATAATTGGTATAAACTTGAATTGATAGTAGCACAATCCTTTTGGTTGCCCTCAAACCTAGAAGTTGAATATGATAGCTTTTAGAGAGAGAGAGAATGATTTATTAATTTATTATATGGTTAATAAATTAATTAGGAATCATAATAAATGATTTATTAATATATTGTGGGAATAATATATTAAATGGCAATCTTATTATTTAATTAATAGTTAATCAGAAATTAATTGGAATAAATTTTAGGATTAAGTGGATTAATTAAAAGTACAGCGTATGTTCTTTTCATTTATTGAAAGCTGAGGAAAGGAGACCACGGACCTCATTGAATGAGGTGGATAAAAATCTCTTGGGAAAGCCCAAGGAATTTCGTCCAAGCCCCTTGAAAGAGGGGAATGGGATGCTTGGTCACCAAGCAAAGGGATTAAGGTTTACCCCTTAAACCCTAGCTTTAGCACCAAACTACCTTAGCTATAAAAGACCCATTGCCTTAGATTTTCTTCCAACACATTCTTTAGAGGCTTAGGGCCAAAATTCAACTTTCCTATCTTTCTCTCTCTGTGTGACAACCCGATATTTTGACTCTATGTAATGACCTAAAAAGTCAAGTATTGTAACCACTTTTGAAATAATGAAACTAACTTCGAAAATAAAATGTACAAGTCTTTATTGGGTTACCTACTATGCTAGATATTGTGTCAAGGTTTACAGAAATACTAAGAACACTAAAATCCGAGTTATAACGAAGAAGTTATGACCATTCTAAGATTTCCAACAAAACCGACAACACTGATTAAATGAAAAACAAGAAGTTTCAATACAATAGTTTTTAGCCTTAAGTATCTAAATGAAAGTTGTAGATATCAATAAACCGTAAACGTACGTAAAAAGAACGTCCAGATCTGACTTCATATGAGGAAGTTATGATTTTTCCAAGATCCGGATATAGCAGTAGACAGCTAAAAACTCGAAATAGAGATCGAGAGACTTTTGGCCAAAACAACCTAAATGAGAATCGAAGGTCTCAACCAAAGTAGCGCAACGGTAAAAAGTCTGGCAAAAATGGAGGCCAGATGAAGAAGTTATGGATTTTTAACGGGCTTTTCCAGTCTCGGTCTATTAAAAATAAATCAAAATTAGCCAACAAAGTCTAAACGAGAGTTGTAGAGTATATTCTCACCTACGCGTTCATATAAAGAATGTCGAAAACGGAGGTCTTATGCGAAAGTTACGAATTTTACAAGTTCGAGACCCGAAATCCGAGGCTGTCAGGTTGGCCGCAACGTGGCACAGTTGACCGCAACATGGCAAGTGACTGAGGGCGTCCAATCAATGGAAGAGGATAAGATGACTCACCACGACGTGGCACACCCTTTTCCACGACGTGGCACACAAAATATGCCCTTATAAATAGAAGCTTAAGGGTGCCGGGTTTGGTGCTCATCTCTTTCCATCTAAGTGTTGTTACTCTGCATAATTACCTCGATAAGCCATACTGAAGCCCCGGTTTTCACACTCAAGTCCCGAAGAAATTTCTACACTCCCGAGAGTCCCAAGAATCCCGAGATTTCCCACGTTTTCAGCTTTTCCTGTCGAAGTTCTGCTCTATTCTTCTCTAGACTACTTCAAAGCAACACTTCAATCAAGTGAGTTCATACCCCCTTTATACACCTCCAAATACTTTATAATGTACTTTTAATACATTTCGGGGGAGAATATAAGTAAACACCCGGTTAATCCCGAGTGAAAACGTGAAAACTCTTGTTATATCTTGCATGCACTTGGTTTATACAAAATGCATAGTATTCAGGTTAGCCATGCTTGTTAAACCATTTTATGCATTCAAAGGACTTAAGATTTATGCTTAGTCAAACATTATAAGAGAGAATAAACATTGTATACAAAACTATCACCTTAATACGGACTTAGTTGAGAACCCGTGAGACATTTACATCTTTAACGCTACCTTTTTACGAAAAGGTACAACTTAAAGTCCTATCTATTATAACCAGAGTCTCCCGTTTGGAAGAGCGTGTCAAATGTGTATAGATCTATACGGGAACTCATGATCCCGCGCCTTGACTGTTAGCTACAGTCCTTTTGGGTGACAGTTTGTCATAAACGTTTCGACGTCTGAAGACCATCGCCACATGCATATTATGTTTAGTATGGTTATAACACTCACCGGATAGACAATTATTATGGTATTCTGATTTTATGAACGAGTAGCTATTCAAACTATTCTTCATCTAACAAGTGCGAACTTCTTATAGCTTTATTATATAAAACTATGCCTCAACCTTTAAGCATGTCAATTGCTTGCAATTTTCGGTCTTAGAGACTGCTTGTTACGTTAGGAAAATAAGGGATTTTCCTGTACCTAAAACAATCAACTAATCGGCAAATAATGGATTTTTCCTAGTGCAACTATTTACAATTCACAACACGAACATTCATATGCATTTCATACTTTTATAAGAAAATAAGGGATGTTCTTGGTAAACACACGAACTTTGGAATGGCATACATTTCAAAAAACCGCTTATAAACTCACCAACTTAATTGTTGACACTTTTTCTTTGAAATAACTTGTATTCTAAGGGAACCGCTAAGCAGGTTTGGAAACCAACTTTTGGGGATTAACGCTCTGACGTTAATTACTTCTTTTGAAAGATGTTTATGTATTTATGTTTTGAACATGTAACAAATACAAATATGTAAACATTTTGAAACTTATATATATATATATATATATATATATATATATATATATATATATATATATATATATATATATATATATGGTGGTGTGACACACACACACTCTCTTTCTCTCTCTCTCTCTCTCTCTCTCTCTCTCTCTCTCTTCAAGATCCTTGGTTGCTAGGGTTTGGGTGTGAACCATTAGAGGCATGACACTTGTGGTGCTTGCTTCCAAGAGTTTTTCAAGAAGGTTTTAATTAGTTATTTACCACAATAACTACAAGGTATGTAAACCGTAACTCATATTTGATTTTCTATAATTAACTAGGCTTTCTTCGGTTTATCATTTGATGTTCCAATGTTGTATGTTCAATTAGAGAAAACATAGATCAGAAAATTAGGGTTTCATGCACACATAGGTTTTTGTTTATTATGCTCCAAACCTATCACTGACACCGTTAATGATCGTGGTTGCGTGAGTGACAACTTTTCTTCCTACTTCCTAACCTAGCCTCTATTCGCTGATATGAGGGGAATTTTATTGGCATCTAAATTTTTAATGATGACCATGTTCACATGACAGTGTTTGTTAAAACCCGCCTCTATTCCCAATAAGGCTAACCGGAGTAGGTACACAAACCCATGCGTGGAGATTGCATGTCCAGCCTAAGGACACATGAACACCGCCCCTAAGGCCGATGGTTTAGCTGTGATGTAAGTATAAGGAGTTATGGACGAATGAAGACGACCAATGGGAGAATAGGACAGCCATCAATCATTTTTTTCTTTGACCCTATTCTTTCGACCGTTAACATACAAATTAAAAAAAAACTTTCTTCAATTTAAAAACATATCAACTACAACTATAAATACCAACCGTTTTACTAACATTTTACACTACAAAAGCACACTCTGTTTTCATATATTCTTCATATTCTACCTATGGATCCAAATCAAAATACCCATCCACTCTAAACACCCCAAACAATCCAAATGATCCATTATCAAATCCTAGTTACATGCCATTAATAACATCTCCAATCCAACAACAATGTCTATTAACCAATCTTGCATACCACCTACACTACTACCAATAACAACAACCACCATAATTCATCAACCCCAATTTCAAGCCTTTCAACAATAGCCTTCTCTGCAATTTCAACCCTAGACTTCTCAACATCAACAATTTCACGCACAACCTTCACAACCATCTCAAGTTACATTATCTCAATCCCAACCTATAAACCTCGGCAATGACGACAATGAAGAATAGCTTGTAGAAACACAACCAAATCGTGGAAGGAAAAAATCAAAAGATCCAAAAACAACTATGCATTGAACCGTAGATGAGGACGAAGCTTTAGTTGAATCTTGGATTTTCATATCACAAGACAGGGATGTCGGCAACACGCAAACGGGCCAACGTTTTTGGAATTGTGTTTGTTAATGTATACCTCTAGGAATACGTTAAAGATAACGAGATGGAATCTAAATGATGAGCTAGTAGAAAATCGCTACCCAAAAAAAAGTGCTAGGCCCAGGCCCTCATGCTCCCGGCCTTGCACCTAGACCCCGATGCTCTAGCACCAAGGTCCAACTCAGAACGAGAAACTCCGGTCTATAACAAGTTAAAACAATACTAACCGCTTACCAGAGTGACAAGTGTAGCGCTCAGAGCGCTGCCCTCTGGTAGTTATGCACCAATAGTAGATAAATTGCTAGTAGTGCATGATCTGCCAATAGGAAGCCTCCACGTCCCGTTGGTCCAGATAAGATAAAAGGTACTGTTGGGGACATGCTCCCATGGCGACAATTATAAAAGAAGCCCTTCTTCTGGATTGCCTCATTTACTACCTTAAACGAAACCCTAATTCTCTCATCCAGTTATTGTCTAGACCGTCGGAGCTTCGTTTTGGGACCACCTCCCGGACGACAACTGACGCCTATTCTTTCTTTATTGTGATTTTCAGGCTTAACCCAGGCGAAACCATTTCAAGACGACGTTAAGCTCGTAGCATATATCACAACATTGGCACCATCCGGATGTGTACTCATAGTTACATGACCTTGATACAACACTAGATGGCAGCGATCACGAGAAAGGAACCTGTGGCGTCTGACAGAGGAGAAATGAATCCACTCAGACCAATGATGTTGCTCGATGGCACACATCCACCTACGTCAAACGGACAAGCCTCCACCCATACACCAACATCACAGACATCATGTCCAATATTGGGAACCATAGCGACAACAATCACCGCCATATGGTGACCGTTACCCTTCACAATAGAGCATCCCGTTGCAACCACGACCGTAGCGCCTCGGTCGAAAACGACTCAATAGTCGCAACCACCGACCCAAGATTCACGAATATCGACTCAGCAGTCACAACCGGTGGTCTCTCATCCGAAATTGCTACTGCAACAAGTGGGGACGAATACTTGGTCCCTAGGGACCATACAATCCTACACAATACCGAATATCAAGCTATCACTTCTCTCCAGTAGCAAGAATGTAGCACATTTCTCTTTTCATCCAACAACCTTGGATGTTCAACCCCTATTTCCAATAGTCATATAGATCCATCCCTCAAACACCATTGTCGCAAGAATACAAACCCCACTTGTCATCATCGTAGTAGCTCAATACCTATGCCCAACAACCTTAGGGTTCGATCCTAAACGTGCTCCAGCAGTTGGAACCAGGCTCACAACTGCAGCAGAGAATGCAATCGAGCCCCCAAAAGCAACCATACATCTCGCAAGCAGCGATGTACAACCAAGCATATGGTAATGCATACCACGCTCAACACATTATGATGTATGGTGGTTTTTCATACGCACGCATGGAAAACCCAGTGAGAAGCACTAACTCTGTTTTTTTCCAAGAGCTCTTGCAGTATGAGATCCCACACTCAACGATGATACCAAACATCCCCAGGTATGCTAGTACAACTGTCCCCGATGAACATATCAACCCCAATGAATGGACGATGACATTGCTGAGGATAGACAAGAGATTTATGTGTATGTATTTCCCTATTACGTTATCATGAAACATCAGAAAATGGTTCAAGGCACTGTGGCCGGGCAACATCTCGAGTTTCGAGTAGTTACGATACCTTTTCCTCAACAATTTCATGCAACTAAGGAAGGAGAAGGGAGATGCAAACTCCATAATGGCATGCAAGCAAAAAGAAGGAGAGTTCCTTTTAACTAGCGATGCTCAAAGTCCGGAACCATGAAGAGTTCCTTTTAACTAACGCCTTTGCCCAAGGTCTACTCCCCGTACCTTTATCAAAGAAGATGTAAGGGACGATACATTAGCTAGATTGGGGGTAAGGAAATGAAGGAGGCCAACCTAAAGGTCATTGCAAACACGTACATAAAGCAAGAAAAAGCTAACTCCTACTCAATCCCCACCACCGACACCACCATGACATGAGCCACAACAAGCACAACTGACACTCGAGGCACCCATCCCATAGATTTCATTTGTTCGGTAAAGATGATCCCTAGAGCCATCAAACTGAGGTGTATGCAGTTGAGAAAACCCCTCAAAAGCCATACAAAGAGAAAGGGAAGTACTGTGAGTATCCTAAGAGCAAAACTCATGATACTAGCGAGTGCACAGTGCTGAGGAAAGAAGTAGAAGAAAAACAGGTAACAGGTGACATATAAGATATCGTAAGGGACTTAAGATCCAAGTTAGATGCTTACCCATAGAACGCTCGAGCTCGGAAGGATGCCGACAGACACCAAGTTAAGGAGGAAATCCTCACCATTGCGAGCCCCCACGAGAGAAGCAACTGCTGCAAAACAGAATATAACATTGAGGTATTGCCTAAAAACATCCTTAATATCAACTTCTTAGTAAAAGGTATAAGGATGTCAGACTGGAACCCTAGGGATGATAACTTCATGCATAAGTCAAATACAAATCAACCATGTCTACATTCACAATGGCAGTAGTATCAACATCCTCTATGAGCACTGCTTCCGACGATTACTAACCTCCTGGAAAGAAGGACTTACACCTCCAACCAGTCGCCCACTCATGGGGTTTAAAGGGCATGACCTGCACCCATTAGGCACCATGTATACCCCTTACAATGATCAGTCACGATGGGAAAGACAAGGTCATGCGTAGGATAGAGTTCTTCGTAGTACGCTTTTCGGTGGACCACGACATCCTACTTGGACGATCAGCCACTGTAGTTGCCATCATCCCGTGTGCACACCATCAGACTCTCACTATTTCAGAGCTTGCATGAACCCCAGTGGATAACCAAAAGTAGGGGCAAGCAACCGACGGATTGGAATACGATCAAGCTCAGGACAACAAGGTCAATGAGCATAGACGAAACCCAAGAACCAATCTACCCTAGCAGGGCACAACGAGAGTGCATCAACTACCTTGACTTGGGAAAGATAACGATCCTCCACAATACCATAGGAAAGGAAATGACGCCAAGACTAGACGAGTTCAGAAGCAAATATCTGAAGGGCCAAAGATACCAAAACACAGAGAAAGATTTGACACGATTGAACTGGGATTTCAAGGTCGAACAGAGCCCCTGAAAGAAGCCGTGAGTACCAACTCTTTGAACAGGTTTCCCTCAGTATCTTTCAAACACCAAATCAAGAAAGTGCCAGCTGAAGCCCTATAGGGAAGAGACATCAACAAAAAAACAGATCACCAATGCCACGAAATATCCAATTGGATCAAATGTGCGTTGGATCACTTCTCGTGCGAGTCTCTTCCAAGCTATCTCCTAGATGACAAGAAGACCAGCGCCAATTAGGAAAAGAAGGACACCTGCCCTTATAAAGGAATCAAGCAAGCAAAATTAGATCACGAGCAGGTCTGGATCCAGAAGGAATCTGATGCACACAGAGACACAATCGAAACCAACACGCCACAACTCCGACCAACATCGATCGGCCACTCGGTCAATAGGGTATAGACACCATAGGGCCACCCCTATCACCCCGGGAGGAGCCATGTCCTCTCTAATCACCGCAAACTATTTCATTAAACGCAAAAGAGTCAAGAATCCATTGACATTGAAAAAAGCTTAGATCGGAGAGTTACTTGCAACGTCTCAGCTACATTGTCTGGACCCAAAACCTGATGTCGGAGAAGTACCCTTCAATCCAACATGAGGTACAAAAGCAATATCACCACTTAGAATTGAAAAAAGGTCGTTACGAGTGCCAAACTTTGGTGCAAACACCAACAAGATGAAGCAACATCCAAAAATGAACATACTCAACAAGAAAGACGAGACTGCTAGACTCCGCTAAGCCGCCGATACGGAAAATGCCAAAAATCACCACACTTGGCGTATGCGAGTGGAAAGATCCAAAGCAGGAGATTGAGCATTGGAAAAGAATGGGTCTATCCACGCAGGAGATTGAGCATTGGAAAAGAATGAGCCAAAAATCACCACACTTGGCGTATGCGAGTGAATGCCACTGCAGATTACGTGAGTAGTCTAAGTTTACATTCGAAGAGTTTAGGAAAGAAGAGTCGCTCCATAGACTTGGAGTGTGTGTAGTTTGCACCACCACCCCTAGAGCGAGGAGAAAGGTCCAGATAAGGCACATCCAAGGTGAGGGTAATGATCAAACTCCGAACGGATAATCACACCCGATCAAGCCAACCCAAGATCTAGGCCTTGGTTTGTGCTATGATGTAGTCATCTCTCTTTCTTTACTCAACATACAATGTAGATGTTTATAAAAAATTATCAATGAAGCAATGAAAATTGACTATAAAAAACAATTAGAACGTTTTTACTATCCAAGCTTGGTACCATTTAAACAAAAGGTTGTACACGTTTACCAAATGGTATCAAGGACTTATCATCCACATAATTTGAGCAAAATTGTTATGAGAATGCAACCATAGGCTTCAAAGGCTTATAAAATTTCCCTAAACATGTCCATTCAACCCAAAAGGCCACAAATCTAGACCATGACATAAATAAAGTCTTCATAGGCTCATAACCTTTCCCTTGAAATAAAAAATTACTAACTCCTAAATACCTCGAGGTTATGATCTCGACTTGACTTAGATGATTAGGGTCGGAGTGCGACACTCCATGGTCCAGGACTTAGAACAAATTCCTAAAAGTGTAATTAGTAAAATTTAGCTCAAAAGGACACCATAACAAAGCAAACTAGAAAAAAGCCAAAATTTAGAAACCATGGTCTATAACCTAAAGAAAGGGTTAATTCCGAACTCCTAGCGCGAGCTCCCAGGATAAGCCCGAAGGACCCTAAACAAATATGAGTTATAGAGTCATAAGTTGAGAAAATCTAATAGCATGATAAAATCACCAATCCAAAACAAACATCTACCCATCAATCAGAAATACCTAATTCCTTACAAAGCAAGAAAAGAGTTGTCTTGAGTCGACCTCCCAAGGCCCACATGGACCTGGGGGAAGAATCTCCCCAGTAAGGAAAAGTAAGGGAATATGTACCACGGTGGCCAAAATGAATCACCTAGGATTAAAATCAAAAGCATTGTAGAAACGAAAGTAACCATACCATCGAAAGACATAAAAAACTGTTCTGTCGGACAACTCACAAACTTAAAAGAGCCACATCGGTCCAAACAACGATTAACATTATTGTCTTTGGGACATCGTCTCGGGAACATCAAGAAAGTTCAAACATTGTTTCACACATAAAAAAGCTAGGATGAAGGAATGTTCACTTACCAAGCGAATCATAGGACACGCCAGCTCTGGAGGGATCATGATCCGTAGGAACCTCCTCGGCATCGGGATCATTGCACAATTGGCGGAGGCATCCCAAGGTAGAGCTCACCCAAGCGGAGTTACAAAGTGAAGTACATCTCCATAAAAGCCTTCACATACGCATGCATTGCTTGGGTCATCTCCACGATGGCTCTCGGCTCCCCAGGGTTGAACTTCCCAACAACCACCTGCTCTCTCACCGCTTGTTTACCTTATTCTACACTGGCAGCCATACATGCCGCTTTCATCCACCTAACTATAAGTGAGAACTCAATGCTCTTGACCACCTTGTCCACCACCCGGATAATAATTTTTGGAGTAGCCACATCACGTCATCCTCTGCATCCTTCCTCCTCAGCTTTTCCACCTCCAGTTGTCCATGTTGTTCCTCCACTCTGCCCTCCAAAACTTTCTTCTACTCCACCAAGGCTTCCATCCGCTGGGAAAAGCGTTCCACCGACCCATTAAAATTTGCCACTTAATCCTCCATAGATGCCTTCTCCTCGGTCAAGAGGTCATAATGCTCATCAAATTACACTTCTCCTCCTCCAGCCCCATCAATTTTGTCCTTAACTCGTCTCGCTCGGCCCTACCAGAGGTAAGATCAGCTAAATCCAAATTAACCTAGTGGAGGTGCCGAGTGGCGGCAACCAGGTAAGGAGAACCCTGATCTGCCAAGTACTGAAGAGTGTTAGACATATGATATTTGGAGAGGAGTTCTAAGGCTTCAATGGTAGATGAAGGGAATGCATGACGACACTACTCATACGTAATAGGATGTTGCATAAAAAGGGAATCTTGAGTGAGGCCCCACTCTGGGATATAGATGCTAGGGGACACTAAAGGCAGAGAAGAAGAAGCTACTATAGTATTATCCTTCGCTGAAGGCGAGATAGAATCAGGAGCGATTTGAAACCTAACCTCCGACTCTTGCCTGAAGATACCTTCGCTGCGGTTGGTAGCATCCTTCGAATTTTTCATGGGTTCACGAGGAATTTTAGTCACCTCTTCATCCATTCCCTCCGAAATTCTCGGAGCATCATCATCAAGAATTTCCACAACCACGTCCGAATCCCCCAATAGGTAGTAGACCGTTTTTTCTTACGTAGACGCCTGCCAACAGTGCTATCACAGGCGCCTCTAGTAAGCGGGGAATCTAACTAGGCCAACCGCTACTTGGTAATCAAGTGGCTCCCTCTACCAGCTACCTTTTTCTACGGCTCATCCTCCAAATCAGGAGGGAGAGGATCGTCGCGAGAAACCCCCTCAACATGCGCGTCAACCAACTCTTAGTCAGCTTGTGGATCAAATCCTTGCACAACGACAATGGCAGGGACACCAAGCGTTAGGGCATGATCAGTACTAATCGGTAGAGGAAGTATCTCCACCAGGGGAACTTCCCGATACTAGCAACTTCCCCTGAACCTACCACGTAGGACCATCTGGAAAGGAATGATCCTCTCGCGACCTGAAACAAAAAAAATCACATACATAATGGGATCGACAAAGCCCTCAACTTTAACCCATCGAGATATATACAAAAAAACCAGGGGGGAGATGGCGATGCACACTAATAATCCTTCTCCACAAAGAACTGATGCATCTTCCCACGTGCCCTCCAGGTAATGCTCATACCGATTGCAACCAACATGTAGTCCTCCCCATTGAAGTAAATAGTCCACAACGTTTGCGCCACAATCTGGTTAGCACCCTAGAGTTGAAAGGTCTAGTCTGAGAAATTGTTCTGTGAGGATAGTCAAAACCAACCAATTTGCGGTTCACCCATTACCATTTATCTTGCCAATTCTTGTTAGGATGCAAAGTCATGCTTAGATGTGGATTGTTATGGCTTACCCTCTTGTATGTGTAAATAGGATGAGTATTTCCTATAATTAGGGAGTGACTGACTCTCATTATGTAATGAATGATTTTGAGAACATTAGTTTTAGAGAGAGAATCTAGCATACCTATTTGTACTCATTCTAATTCAACTAATGAGAGCTTAAAGATTTATTTACTCCATGTGTTCATGCTTTGTATGATGATTCACTAGATCTTTCTTATTCCACACATGCCATCATAATCAACACCACTACAATTGGTATCAGAGCGTGTGTTGTTGATTTTATTAATAATTGATCCTTGATGGCTTTCTAGATTTGGTAATTCTTCAATTGTTTTTTATATTTGTGTTTAGAGAGTGTCTTGTTTTCTAGAAATCGAATTTTTCCTTGGTTTGATCCATAATTCGATTTTCTCTCTCTAGAATACTTGTTTGTGTTACTTTCTCTCTCTAGAAAACCCAAGTTCATTTCGTTTGATTCGAAAGGAAAGAAGCAATTATGGATAAATGGTTGATACAAAATGAAGATTTTCTAGGTGAATACACTTTTGAAAACTTTCTTTATTGCTTAATTGTTGGATTGAAAATTGAAAATGCACTTATTTCAAATGGAGAAAAGAATGAGACTGGAGAATTAATTAGTCATCCAATTTATCAAACTAGAGATTTGTTTGATCGATTGATTACAATGTATCAAGAGAGAAGAAGAAATAAGAAATAAGGTGAAGTCATAAAAGGAATTCCTCTTGCTAAATGTAAATATGGAAGCAATAAACTTGAATATTATGTAGATTGTCGTGAAGCTCATGAACATATTCTTGATGATGATCAACGTGTTCTTGATGTTCTTGATGTTCAAGAAAAAGGAGTTCAAGTTGATTATCATGAAGATGCAAAAGCTTTTTGCACGATTGGAGTTTAAATCGATGATATATTGTGTTCTTGTGATTCGTTTGAAGGAACGATTCTTTATCGAAAGCCGGTAATCCAATAAATTCACAAGTATCAAACTCCAAAAAGATTTGATTCAAACTTGAAAAGTTAAAGTTTTCAAGAATGAAGTGGTTCTTGAAATCAAATCTTAAAGATGCAAAAAGATGTGAAAGAAAAAAGAAGAAGATCAAACGCAAAGCAAGCGGGTATACTCAAAACAAATAATCAATTGTTGTTGCGAAGCAAATTTGGGTTCCAAAGCAACAATTTCCAAAGTTTGCTTTGAATTTTAAGTCAAAACCCAAAAGTGTTGGTCGTTCTTATGAAGATGTTCTTGGATCATTGAAGAACACGAAGAAAGAGTTGTACACCACGCATCGTGGGTGGTACAATGTTCAAATTGGATATTTTCTCATTCCAACAAAAGAACCAAGATCTTCTAAATTTGATTCGTTCATTGCAAATGGAAATTGGATCGTCAAAAAGGTATCTCAAATTCTCAAATAGATTAAAAAATGTCCATGATTTTGATTTGTGCTTTGCGTTTTTCAATTTTTGATCGATTTGCCTCATTGGATCAAATTCGTTTCCACCACATTGATTTATCCGATTATTTTTTTTAGATCAAAATTCCAAAAATCAAAATCAGATTCTCAAATTTCTTATATTGCTCATCAAATCAAAATGAAAATCAAATTCCAATTTCTTTTTGGTTACTGTTCATCAAAGTGTATTATTTTCGAATCAATTGATTGTTACTTTTCACGAGATTATATGATCCCATAATACTTTGATCCGAAAACACTATTGCAATCCAAAGAATAAGCACTTTGTTTGTTCCTCATCACACGCTTAAAGTGCTTGGACTCTCAAATATTCTTGACTGTGTTCATACGAGTTTTGGTTCGTCTAGTTATTCTTAACATTCAATGCTTGTGTTTGTTAAATTCATCTTGTGAAACGATTTCATTTGGTTTGTATAAACATAAAACGGATTATGATCAAGCTATCAATGGTCAATGAAAAACAAATCAACCAAAAGTCAAAATTGATGACTTTGAAAGTCTTTGATAATTGATGGTTGAAAGCTAATAGAGAATTGATTGCAAGTGATATCAGTTTTGTGAAGATTGGTATCGATTTGAAAATAGATGTTGAAATCAGAAATTGATAGTGAATTTTGGGATTTCTATTTTGGAGTGCGAAGGCCTCGTAATAAATGGTTGAAAGATTTGAGAATGTCGATGAATTTTATTGAAATCGATGTCGATGAAAGACAACAAAATTCAGTTGATTGTGTTCATTGTTTTGAAGGATATGAGATGAAAAGGGATGTCGATTGCTAGTTGACTCAATGTCGAGTCACATCGATGAATTGGGTTGCTGTTGAACTTGGAGTGAACAACGAAGTACTGTATGTTGATAACGAAGGCATCATGATTTTGAAGTCAATATTGATTTTGGCATGTTTTGGGTTAATTGAAGTCGAAAACAAATGGAATGTGTGTTCGAATCATGTGTTGTTAATCACTTGTAAAAGAGAAGACAAATGTTCGATGCGAGGAGAACAAACCGTGATTTGGAATCAAAGAAGCATTGTTGTAGTATTTGATTCCGATTGAATATTTTATGTTGATGCTTGTACTCTGATTTCTAAAATTGTGATTAACCCGGAATTAATGCTTTGATGTTGAGGTTGGGTAACTGATAATGAAGGGGTCGTGATTTGGGAAGGCTTGATTTTTGAAAAGCGAAAGCTTGGAGTCGATAATCGAAGCCTAAGTGTGACAACCCAAGTTGTTCCGTTACATTTCCCGTCACCATTAACGGAATATCCCACTGTATAAAAGTTCCGTTAATTAGAAGTCGTCAATTTAATATATATATCCCAATTAATTACATTTAAAATGCCGTTAAGTCGTGATGAAAGGGAAGAAAAACACAGGACACACATTTCCATTTATTTGGAAAATGTCAAGTGATATTATTACGACCACTAAATCGGGTGCGACCAAAAGCCCCGTTTAACGGCAGTATCGGGTAGAATTCCACTGAGCCCCGACTCAAAACCCTATGTAAGGGTGAGTGGAGTCCATTGGAGAGTTTTTACACTCTCTCTCTATACTCTCTCTCTAGACTCGTTTTAGCCCCGAATCCGCAACCAAACGTTTCCAAATTGTAAGTCCGCTTACCCTAGCTTATTCTAAACATATTGAATCATGTTTATAGCCCAAAAATCGGACTTAGAAGCTATGGAAAAGGAGTTTACGGCCTAAGCACCTCCTTAGGCCGTAAACACCCAAATCAAGGCCAAAATGACCCAAACTTGTCCCTAATGGCTTGGAAATAAATTGAGGTATTAGCCTACGAGTGTTTAAACATTAAAACTCATGAATTTGAGGGTTAAAAGAGAGTTTACGGCTCAAGCACAAGCTTAGGTCGTAAACATTTCAAAATCATGTTAAAAGGCCCCAAAAACACTCCCAAACCACACTAGGGCTTAACACATAAATTAAGGGCTTATTCCTTTGGGTTTAGATCACTTAAGCACATCAAAATGAAGGACAAAAATGATTTTACGGCCCAAGCACATGCTTAGGCCGTAAACTCCCCAAACATGCCCAAAATGTTGGTTTTTGTCCCCTAAATGGCCTTAGATTATTTCTATAAAATGCTAGGAAGGATTTAAGGACTTAAACACAACAAATGGAGGGATAAAAAGGAGTTTACAGCCCAAGAAATTGTCTAGGCCATAAACTGCCCAAAACACAATCAAATGGTAGTTTTAATCCCCCGAAAATGGCATCACACTTCATTATAAATTGCTAGGAAGGTATTTAGGGCTTAAGACTTCACAAAATCCAAGGTATGAGAGTTTACGGCCGTAAACTCCCATGGGAGTGTTCCTAGGCCGTAAACTCCAATATAATGCCCTTAGAAGCCTCAAACCCACTCATGCCTTTTGGGAAAAGTGCTTAGAATAAATCAATGAGCAAGCTAGAAGCATAAAACACCCAAATATATGACCTTGGGAGTTTACGGCCATAAACTCCCTTGAGTTAGGCCTTAAACTCCAAAATGGTCCATATTAATGCTTTAAACCCATTCACACACTTGGTATTTGAGTTTAGCAAAGTTCCACAACTGATAGGAGACCCTTAGCACCCTTAAACGCTACCCGAGACACCCAAACACTTAGCCAAAGTGTTTTCCGCTCCTTTGAGCGTGTATATTTGTTTAATTAGTATTAAATATACGAATTGTATGTGAACATATGATATCATATGGTAAATAGGTCATTGAGTGTGTTCGAGTCCTTACGTGGCACCGAACGCCCAAACAACACTCTCTTCGGACCTACTTACATCAGGTGAGTTCATACCCCTGAATGAACCCTTTTAAATGATTTTAAATGTTTTATAGGGGGGAATACAAGTTAAACATGCTAGTTATCAGGTCAATCACATGTGATTGATAACCCGCATGCACAAAATATTACCACTTTACACTGTTTTACCGAGTGGGACACTATAATGACTTTTACTTATTTCATAACTTTTACTTATACTGATTTATCCAAATTCATTTTAAATTGGTTTATAAAAGATCCTCTAAGGTTTTTAAACATATGTTACAAAAGAATACAATTTGGGATTTTCTCTGTACTTAAAGGCTTTTCATTAAAGATTTCCTTTTTAGACGTATACTTTTACTTGTCAAATACTGCTGCTTCGCTTGTTCTTAATTTATACTCCTACTCAGTAACGCTTTCACTTATATTTGTAGTCGCGTATACCTGATGACGCTTATACTTATTCATGCTCTTACTTAGTGATACGATTTCTTCTTCACTTATACTTGATAACGACTCTACTTCACTTATACTTGATACGCTTTTGCTTCACTTATTATCGCCTCTACTTCGTGATACACTTATACTTGTTCGACACTTCTACTTCACTTGCGACCGCTCCTACTTCACTCGTTAGACATTCCTACTTCACAAGAATCACTTATACTTGATACACTTATACTTTACGATTCCATTATTCCACACTGTATGAATTCACACCACGATGATATGTCTTCAATTATTACACACCCAGTCGTAGTTATATGTACGTCTGTGCCTATATAGATACATATAAGTAACGATTGAAAGACTTAGGAAGGCTCATCCGCCCTATTTCCTTTTCTTCGTTGAGATGTGGTCTGGTGGGATCGGGTGGCCGTCCGAAAGTCGTTTGGTTCATTAGTTATATACTATGTATATGAGTATGGACATACAGGAAATTCTCCAGTCAGTTCTGTTAAGAGTCTCTACCTCTAGTCTACACTTACATTAGAAACCCACTCCCTCCTAGTAACACACTATCCTCTATTTGGGATGCATCTTCGGGACGCGGCCTTCTCCGTCGTCTAGTTGGTAACCAGAGTCTCCTGTAGGGAGAGCGGACATTGTGTGTATAGGCCTATACGAGATTGACAACCCCGCACCTGACTGCTAGCTACAGTCCACGGCCTACCAAGCCAAGGGGTGACAAATGTCACATTATATAGATGCTTGTAGGGCGTCTAGAACTCTAGCCAGTATGGTTACGAGTATCCTAGGTTGCCTTATAATTCATGGCTTTAAGGTAACGGTATTTCGTTAGCAATTTACACTGTATGCTGATGTCACCTTTTTCAGAGTCACACTGTTTGACCTTGCTAGATGTGTCTTTCATGTGATACTGTCTGCGGTCTGTAGTCTCTGTTTTGACCTTGTTAGATGTACCTTTCATTTGGTATTGTCTGCGGTCTGTAGTCTCTGTTTTGACCTTGTGAGATGTACCTTTCATTTGGTATTGTCTTCGGTCTGTCTTCACTGTTTTGACCTTGCGAGATGTACCTTTCATTTGGTATCGTCTGTGGTCTGTCTTCACTGTTTTGACCTTGCGAGATGTACCTTTCATTTGGTATCGTCTGCGGTCTGTCTTCACTGTTTTGACCTTGCGAGATGTACCTTTCATTTGGTATCGTCTGCGGTCTGTCTTCACTGTTTTGACCTTGCGAGATGTACCTTTCATTTGGTATCGTCTGCGGTCTGTCTTCACTGTTTTAACCTTGCGAGATGTACCTTTCATTTGGTATCGTCTGCGGTCTGTCTTCACTGTTATGACCTTGCAAGATGTATCTTTCATTTGGTATCGTCTTCGGTTTGCGTTCACTGTTTTAGACCTTACCAGTTGTACCTTTCATTTGGTACCCTCTGGGCCTGTGTCTCCATTTGAGTGACTGAACCAGGCGTGATGTTAGTTCGATACTCCCCTGGAGTCTATGATTCTTTTGCCTTAGCCAACAGTCCTCACTGTTGAGGCATATGGTATTCCCTGATGCCTCTTGCTTTCTTTAATAATCAAATTTAGTATTTTGATAATAATAGCAATTAAGGGAAACTTCTTTTTACCACATTACACTGACCAGTCTTGGTAGAAGGCTGCTTTCGTTAAAGAAAATATAGGATTTTCTGGAAAGAACACTAATACATTGAAAACACTTAAACTACTACTTTATAAAGTTATTTGACTAAATGACACTAAATACTTATGAACTCACCAGCATTTGTAAAAATGCTGATACTCGCTTTTCAAATAACTTGTATTCTCAGGTTAGCATTAGACAGGTACATCCCCGGAGCTGTTGATGAAGATAGCTTTGTACCATGCTGTATTTATTCTATTACTTGTATTACTTTAAATCGTTGTAATGTAACCTTGTAAAACTATTACTATTAATGCAATGTTTGTTGTACTTTGATTACTATAATGCATGTGTTGTGATACTTGACATGACGTCATCCACCCCAGAACGTTTCCGCCGTTCCGGTTTTGGGGTGTGATACTAAGTCGATTTTTGTTTCGATGGTCCATTGGTTGAAATCAGTAGCAGTCGATGTTGGTTTGTTGATGGGTATCGACTGGGAAGTAAGATATGTTATTGGATTGACAACCAAAAAGTGAAGTATGTTGATGGTTAATAGATTGATGACGAACTGGAATTTGATGTCAATGTGATGAAAAAGAGTCTGATGTGCGAAGGGTCTGATGTATTGGAGTCGACAAGAAAATGGCCGAGAGAACAAGTAAATGGACGAATCTCTTTGATCAAGTAACGAAGCTGAATAATTTAGAAGACATTTAGTGGTTCGCATGGCTTCGTTTTCGTTATACCTTTGAACGATTAGAAGATGCTTCGTTGTTAATGGTATAGTTGGCTTTGTTACTTGTATAACGAATTGGGGAAGAAATCCAAAAGTTTCTAATTGGTCCCTAATGTTTCGAAGACATGGCACAAGTGGTCCAATTTCAAAATGGTGATAAAAACTGTGAAGAATGCATAAGTTTCGAAGTGAGTCCCTACAGTTTTGAAATGTTGGCAAAAATAATCAATCTTTGAAATTGGGGAAATAAAGCATTGAAATTGAAGAATTTACACGTTCAGTCCCTACAGTTTGTGTGAATTTACACCTTATGCCCAATTTCACAAATGGGGTAGAGTTTCGCATTTTAAGTTGTTTTTGGCGTAATGAATCCCTACAGAATTCAGAAAGTGGCAGTTTTTACCAGGATTTTGGAAAATCTTGCAACTCTCACCCAAAAGTCGAAAATTTCACAAATTGGAAAATTTTTAAGGTTTTTTAAATGACTGCTTTTCCATGCAAGATTTTCAAGATTTCATTTTTGGCATACATCAAGGGGAGTTTTGTGAAGATTAATCCTCGAACGCTTCTCACCCTTAATGTATTTTATAATCATTTTTTTATTATAAAAAGGGGGATAATGAAAAGTGGGTATTCGAAGCTTCTTGGGTTTTTCGGGTATTTATTTGCAGATTTAAAGACCGGTATCATTTCGAGGGGGAGTTTGGTCTTGATCGCACGAGCTCGTTGGATATTGAAGTTGGGACATCCAATCCTAACTTTGACGGGGAGAATGTTAGGGTGCAAAGTCACGCTTGGATGTGAAGTGTTATGGATTACCCTATTATATGTGTAAATGGGTTGAGTCTTTCCTATAATTAGGAAGTGACTGACTCCCATTATGTAATGAAAGATTTGGAGAGCATTAGTTTTAGAGAGAGAATCTAGCATACCCATTTGTACTCTTTGTAATTCAACTAATGAGAGCTTAAAAGAATTATTTACTCCATGTGTTCATCATTTGTATGATAATTAACTAGATCATTCTTATTCCGCACATGCCATCATAATCAACACCATGATAGTTCTTCTTAGGGGCCTTTTGGTTTATGATGAACGTATGGATGCCCCGCCACTTAAAGAATATATGCACGCCAGACTGTGTAGAGGAGTAGAAGTAATACTTGAAAGCTCAAAATTAAGGAAGCACGTACAAGGCTCGACATGCCATCTCAAAACCAACTATTTTGTTGACGGCATTAGGAGTTACATCGTCCATATAGAATCCATATTGGTGCATTTTCTCATCAAAAAAATCGGTTTTCAGCAGCCGTAGACCCGCCTCGAAGATCAGGATGGGGACTCCGACCTTACCTTCTGGTAGCAGAGAAATGATCGCCCCCTTTCAAGGATATTGCACCCTGTGCTTAGGAAGAAACCGAAATGGGCCAACAGGGTCTCAAAATCTCTTTATGTAGGCTTGATTCACGTGCTCGGCATTATCATTGTGTATCGATACCAAGAGTATGGCGAAAGGGAAAAGAAGCAAAGAGAAAGAAGAGGCAGTTGAAGAGTTGGAGAGAGAAGAAAAGGAAACTGTCCCTGATAAGGGAAGTACTAAATGCAAGGTGGGAAATTCGAACAGTTACAATGATGAAACCGTCTGCACAGACGGATCCATCACATCAGTGGACGTCAGAGCCATCGCCACCGAACACGTGTCTTGATTAAGATAGAATAGGGCCAACAAGAGCTGGGGCGCGATCAATGCTGACCAGTGGAGGATGTATCTCCACCAGGGGCACTTCCCGATACTAGCAACTACCCTAGAACCTGCTACGCACGACCATCTCAAATGGAATGATCCTCTCGCGACATGAAACAAAAACAAATCACATACATAAGTGGATCAGTAAAGCCCACGATGTAATGCCCCGATTCTCATGTATTGTTTTAAATAAGATGTATTGGGTTAAGCTCTACTCAACGAGTTGATTTCCCTACTCGTTGAGTAGTAACGAGGTGGGATCGCGTGTTAAATGACCTACTCGATGAGTCCATATTGGGACTCGACGAGTAGGAGCTGGCAGATAAAAACCCTAAATCCCGGGCTTTGTACCCAAATTTAAAGGGAACTTAGCCTCCCTTGGACCTCTTTACAGTTCTAAAGAGTCCTTAAGAGCCCTTATTCGTGTGTGTGTGCCTTGTGTATGTGTTGAAGCTTGAAAAGAGGATTTTTGGAAGGAGAAGACTTGGAGGAGAAGGAGATTGGAGCAATTAGAGTGTGGACATCAACATTCATCTCAGATATCATCTTCCAGAGGTACCTAAACCATCATTTTCCTTATAGATGTCCTCTATTGGTTGTGTTTTAGGATTTTCTTGGAATATCAAGTTGGTATGATGAGCTACGGGCTAGATCTGAAGTTGTAACTTCAGATCTGGACCCTCTTCGGATTCTAGAAGCATAAAGTTACAGTTTTGGTCGTGATTGAGGTCCTTCTTAGGCATGAAGCCCCATTAAGAGCGTAGATTTGGCATTTGGAGCATTTAAAGTCATGCATGCATGTAAAGTTTGCAACTTTACATGACAAGCATGCCCTAGAAGCTTGGATCTGTGAGTTGGAGCCGCTGTATGGCTCAAAATAGGTATGTATGGAAAAGGGGCTGAATGGACTCAGCGAATCGCAAGGTTGACTCGGAGAGTCACATGAAGATGACCGTGGACTCGATGAGTTGGATGAACAACTAGGCGAGTCCGATGATGATTGAAATAGACTCGACGAGTTGAAGAACAACTCAGTGAGTCAGATGATTTTTCTCCTAGATATGTATGTGTATGTATCCATCGATTTGCAAGGAGGGAACTCGACGCGTGGCCTTAAAGTTTGTCTGAGAATCGAAGGAACTCGACGAGTCACCCTAATGACTCGGCGAGTTGGAATGTGCTTCAAGGAACTCGGCGAGTAGCTGAGGATACTCAGCGATTCAAGGTCAAAATGGATTGTTGACCATGACTGAGGGCTTTGCCATTGATCAGGGGTTGACTAATGAGGTAAGGTTAAAGACTTATGAGCATATTGTGCTATAGGTGGTGGAGCCTGTGTCAAGTGATCCAAGAGTTGGAGCTTACCTTCCGAGTCGACATCTGCAAGGTGAGTTATCCTCACTATATCGATAGGGTCTACGGCACCATGGCTGGCCCTTTAGTTGTTATTGTTATGGTATGCTATATGTGGTTATGATCGGTTAGATCGAAATCAGGGTAGACAGTATGCTATGCTCTTATGAACCGTAGGGATTGGTATATTAGTGACCTGCTAGGTCGGTACTCTAGCTACAAGAGAATTATATGATTGATGACCAGTGATAAATATGCTTGATGTTTATATATGCCAGTATATGATAGTTATGCACACATAGTATTTGCTTGTTGGTTGGGTTGAGGCGGACCTACTTTGTGATATAGCCCAACACACCCTATGAGCGATCCGGGGAGATTGTAGGCCCACGTGGCGGACCAGTCATGTCGAAGGCTTGGGATACAACCAGATAGATTGTAGGCCCTGTAGGGCGGTCCAGTCAAGCCGATGGCCCTGTATGCATGTTGATTGATTGATTATTACTGATATGGTATTGTTAGTGTGGTATTGGTATTTTGGGGGTAGCTCAGTAAGCCTTGGTTTTATTTTTTTAGGTACTTCAGGAGATCATGGAAAGGAGAAGGCGTGACCGTACCGCTCCTTATCCTTATGTTATGATTTTTGGGACACTCTGATGGTTAATGATTTGAAAACATTTTGTAAACAATGCTATTTGGTTTTTATTTATGATTGAAAAGTTTAAATTTAGCGTAAAATTTATGGATGTTACAAGTTGGTATCAAAGCCTTGGTTTGAGTGAATTGGAGGAACACTCGTGTGAATCCAATCTCAAATCAAGGAGATATTCGGAAAGTAAGTTTTAAAATGGTTTTCAAAATAAAGGATGGAGGATGAAGAGGGTACGATCAGCTGGAGCCTGTAAGTAAACCCTAAAATACCATGCAGTTATTTGATATTCTGATATGTTAGAACAGCATGCTAGTGCTAGGCTAGGGATCTTTAGGAATCACATGATAGATTTGCCTGATTGCGTGATGCCTATTAGCCTAGGGTTTCTTGTATGTGGAATTGACATCATAACTATGGATGTTTAGTGTATGCCGCTTGTGCATAATAAAGAACTTATAGCCTGAGAATGTTGATTCGGCCTTCGGGTAGGATTGGATATTCGAAAGTCTATTGGGCCCAACGTTATGTGCAGCTAGCATGCACTAGCGCTGCGGGGAATTATGGAAGTTTCATGAATGAATAGGTTATGAGAAGTGGGGAGATTAGATGCGAGATAGTTGATATTCCTCTAGAAGTGAGGGTTGAGCACATTTCCTATGTTGATGATATTGTTAGGGCGTTGTGGTGATACTTGAGACAAATATGGGTAGGTGTGGAAGGCAGTATGGGCCCGTACTACTGAAAGCACATGACCTATACGCGTAGCAAGGAAATCACAACCCCTAGGGTTTGTGGGTTTTGGTCTCCCAACATTATGTTAATTATCTGATGACTTGTATATATATTACATTATGGTGGTGACGAGATGTGTTGCTTTGGGATCCGGGTCAGGATTAGGATCAGGATCAGGATCGGGGTCGGGAGACGAAGGGTTGGAGGTGCCGGTAGCACCTAAGCCCGTGGTTTAGATAGGGACCGAGGAGTTGGATGCCATGATCCGGGAAATCATGCACAACAAGATTACTGCTGCGTTCCAAGCGCAGCTGCCAGAGATGTTTAGGTCAATTAAGACCACGATGGTGGAGTACTTTGATGAGCGATATGCAGCTCTAGTAAAGACAGTTGCCGCTGCAGCCACTTTGGCTGTACCTGCGGCAGGCGTTGGAGGAGGAGCCGGCAGAGCTTTCCAATATTGGGACTTCGATAATACGAAGCCCCCGATATTTGATGGTACACAGGATGCGATCAGGGTTATGTGGTGGTTGTCTGATGTGGAGGGTTGTTTCTTCACGTGCTCATGTCCTACTGACCAGAAGGTCAGGTGTGCTCTGAACCTACTTAGGCTCAGGGCAAAGGACTGGTGGATATTGACAACAGGTTCATATTCTAATGATTAACGGGCTGCTATTACTTGGGAGAAGTTCTAGGATATGTTTCGCACCCGCGATGTTCCGCGCGTGGAATGGGAGCGACTTGCTCAGGAGTTTTTAACATTGAGACAGGATGGGGAGTCTGTGATGGAGATCACCCTGAATATTCATTGAGAGGGCTATGTTTTACTTGGAGTTTGCGTTAGAGCAATCTCAGATGACTCGTTATTTGAGTATGCTCAAGACGGATATACGACAGTTTGTGGCTACACATCGTTGTGATACCCTCCTGGACCTTTAGGAAGCCGCGAGGCGACATGAGTTGGAGAAAAAGCTGCAACTGAAGGAGCAGTGTCAGGCATCGGCACAGTCTTAGCCGATGCCTAAGCGGTCTAAGACTGCTGATACATCGTCTAGGGTCCACCAGAGTCGCACTTGTGGAAAGTGTGGCAAGGCTCATTCGGGGGTTTTCGAGCAGGAGGTGGGTGCCACAAATGTGGTAAAGAGGGGCACTATGCCAGGGACTGCCGTCAGTCCACCCCTCCAGCAAATATGAGGATTTGTTACTAGTGTCATTAGGTTGGTCATGTGAAGACCAACTATCCGCAGCTCGCCGCTAAGCTGGTGCAGGGTTCCACGCCATCTACTGTGAGGATTGGAGATGGGAGGCCAGTCTAGGTGGAGCCTCTGAAGGCTCAGGGTCGCGCCTTCCAGCTCACGGTCGAGGAGGCCAAGTCAGCACCAGATGTGGTTGCTGGTACGTTTCTATTCTCTGTCTCAGTTATGTATTTGTGTTATGCTTATTGAGTGTTTGTATCTCAGACCTTCTCTAGAGGGTTCAGTGTGCCGATGGATGATCGTGAGTGCCCGTTGCGAGTTTCGATCACCAACGAGCACGGGGTTTTTGTTTCTTTGGTCTATCGGGGATGCGAGTTGGAGATTTTCGGGGTGTCCTTCCCGATAGATTTGATTCCTATCCCCATGGGGGATGTATGCGTGATTGTAGGGATGGATTGGCTTAGCCGTTTTTGCGCCATGATCGACTGTGAGGGACAACGGGTGGTGGTTCGAACCCCAAGTGGGGGAGAACTTGTAGTATATGGTGAGGGCACGAGGTTGGGATCATGGTTTTGTTTGGCAACTAGGGCTCGACAGTATATTCAGCACGGGTGTGCCGGTTATTTGGCGTATGTGGTAGATACGCGGGTTATAGAGAAGCTCTCAGTTTCTGAGGTCCCAGTGGTGAGGGAGTTTGCTGATGTGTTTCTGAAGGAGTTACCCGGAGTGCCTCCGAAGAGGCAGGTTGAGTTCAGGATTGACCTAGTGCCAAGTGCGGCCCCTATCGCCAAGGTGTCGTACCGATTGGCACCGCCTGAGATGCAGGAGTTATCATCTCAGTTGCAGGAGCTGCTGGGTAAGCAGATTATTTATTCGAGTAGTTCACCCTGGGGAGCACCGATCCTGCTTGTTAGGAAGAAGGACAGTTCGCACACGATGTGCATTGACTACAGGGAGCTGAGCAAATTAACTGTGAAGAACCGTTATCCGCTCCCGATGATAGACGATCTTTTTCGATCAGTTGCAGGGTGCATCTCGGTTTTCCAAGATTGACTTGAGATCAGGATATCACCAAGTAAGGGTGAGGGGGGGGGGGGGGGGAGACATGGAGAAGATCGCGTTTCGGACTCGTTATGGTCATTACGAGTTCGTGGTGATGTTGTTTGGGCTCACCAACGCGCCGGTAGTGTTCATGGATCTAATGAACCGAGTTTGCAGAAACCCTGTGGTGATGTCTACGGCACAAAGGCCAGCCCTTTATTTGTTATTGTTATGGTATGTTATATGTGGTTATGATCGGTTAGATCAGAATCAGGGTAGACAGTATGTTATGCTCTTATGATCCGTAGGGATTGGTATATTAGTGACATGCTAGGTCGAGACTCTAGTTACGAGAGAATTCTATGATTGATGACCAGTGATAAATATGCTTGATGTTTATATATGCCATTATATGATAGTTATGTGCACATAGTATTTGCTTGTTGGTTGGGTTGAGGCGGACCTGCTTTGTGCTGTAGGCCAACACACCCTATGAGCGGTCCGGGGAGACTGTAGGCCCAAATGGTGGACCAGTCATGTTGAAGGCTCGGGATAGATCCAGATAGACTGTAGGCCCTGTAGGGCGGTCCAGTCAGGCCGATGACTCAGTATGCGTATTGATTGATTGATTATTACTGATATGGTATTGTCAGTGTGGTATTGGTATTTTGGGGGTAGCTCACTAAGCCCTCGGGCTTATAGTTTTCATTTTATTGTTTCAGGTACTTCAGGAGATCATGGAAAGGAAAAGGCATGACCGTACCGCTCCTCATCCTTATGTTATATTTTTGGGACACTCTGATGGATAATGATTTGAAAATGTTTTGTAAACGATGCTATTTGGTTTTTATTTATGATTGAAAAGTTTAAATTTGGCGTAAAATTTATGGATGCTACACCCGACATCACCCCCATCGAGATATATACAAAAAAAAAAGGGGGGGGGGGGGTGATGCACACTAACAATCCTTCTCCATGAAGAACTGATGCATCTTCCCACATGCCCTCCAGGTGATGCTTATACCGACTGTAGCCAACCTGTAGTCCTTCCAATCCTCCCTGTTGAAGGAAATAGTCCTCAACGCTTGCTCCAAAATCTGGCTAGCACCCTAGAGTTGAGGTGTCTAGTCAGAGAAAATGTTCTGTGAGGATAGCTAATACCGACCAAGTTGCGGTTCACTCATAACCATTTATCTTGCCAGTTCTTCTTAGGGGCCTTTTGGTTTATTATGAACGCATGGATGCCCCATCGTTGAGAGAAGATATGCACGCCGGACTGGGTAGAGGAGTTGAAGTAGTACTTGAAAGTCCAGAATTGAGGAAGCACACCCAAGGTTCGACAGGCCATTTCGAAACCAACTATTTTGTTGATGACATTAGGCGTTAGATTGTCCATATTGAAGCCATATTGGTGCATTATCTCATTAAAAAAGGCGGTTGTCAGCATCCATCCATATTGAAGCCATATTGGTGCATTATCTCATTACACCCTGTCTTTATGAAGAAACTAAAATGGGTCAGCAGGTCGCTTGATGTAGGCTTGATTCACATGCTCGACACTGTCATTGTTTACCAATAACAAGAGTATGGCGAAAGGGAAAATAACAAAGAGAAAGAATAGGTAGTTAAAGAGCCGGAGAGAGAAAAGGGAAAATGTCCCTGATAAGGGAAGTATTAAATGAGAGGAGAGAAATTAGAACAGTTACAATGATGAAACCGTCTGTACAGACGACTCCATCACATTAGTGGACGTCAGAGCCATCAACACCGAATATGTGTCTTGATTTATGCTAGAACAACTCAGTTACCCCAAGCTAACATTAACGTTTACTAACCTAGGAATACATTAAAGATAACAATACGGTTATCTAAAGGATGACCTAGCTGACGGTCGCTACCTAACATAAATGCTAGGCCCGGGCCCTCACCCTCACGACATCGCACCTAGACCCCAACGTTGTAGCACCAAGGTCCAACTCAGAACGAGAAACTCCGATCTATAGCAAGCCAAAACAGTAGCAAGCCAAAAAAGTACTAGTTGCTTCCCAGAGTGACAAGTGTAGCACTCAAAGCGTTGCCCTCTGGTAGTTCTGCACACATAGCAGATAACCCTAGTGATGCACGATCCGCCAATAGGATGCCTCCATGTCCTGTCGGCTCAGACAAGATAGAAGGTACTGTCGAGGAAATGCTCCCACGACGACATGTATAAAAGAACCCTTCTTCTCCAGAAGAAAGTATCGCCTTATTTTCTACCTTAAACGAAACCCTAATTCTCTCATCCAATTACTAACTAGACCATCAGAGCTTCGTTCCGGGACCACCTCGCGGATGATGACTGACGCCTGTTTCTTTCTTTGTTGTGATTCTCAGGCTTAACCCAAAAGAAACCATTTCAAGACGACATTAAGCTCGGAGCATATATCACAACACTGTTTTAGACGACTTTGCCGACCACAAGGAAAGGACAAAGCGAGAAATGGGGCGTCTTCAAGCGGAAAATCAACCAATGATGACATACTAACGAACAAAATAGACAAAACTATAAGTTTTTTAGAAAAAAAAAATTGAATCAACGGAGGAAGCTGGTAGGCGAAAAATGGCACTCACTGATTTTCCAATTTTAAACACAAAACCGTAACCGGATCTCGACTCGAAAAATTTAAGCGTGTGTTTTAAAATTCAACAACAAGTTCTTGAAAAGTATCGCAACTAGATTCTATGTTTTTTTAGTAGTATAAGTTTAATTTTCTATGCTTTTATGTTTTTTTTAGTAATTTAGCTTTAATTTTCTGTATTTTTAGGTTTAACTTTCTATGTTTTTTAATTAATGCAATGTGGTTTTAATTAATGTATATTATTTATTTATGTTTTAAATTTTGTTCTTATTTTGTTTAATGTTAAAAAAATTAAAATATATATTATGAAGTGGTAACCATTTCCAATATCTGGTAGGTTAATAATGTGTTTATAATAACACTTTTGCGATGTGAAGTGATTCGTAAACAACAGTTTTTTGTCATATACAATAATTTATGTTTTATAGACTTGTACAGTACAACTCTTTAAAACACCAATTTTTATGTATGAAAAAAATTTGTTGTTTACAAATCATCTCCGATGTGGTTATTCCTATACTATTTTCTTTCTAAACTATAATTTTTATAATTTACCTATTTAATTTTAAAAAATGATTGGACCACCTATTTTTGAGCACTTGGATAAGATAACGGAAAACATAACAAACCTTGCTCCTCCATCCCTCCGTCTGCAGTGCAGGGGAAGATAAGAAGAAAGTGCTCCATTCCATTTAATTTTTTCAATTCATCAAGTGAACGAGAGTGTTCTCTCTCACAGATGGCGGGTTTCGCCACTCTTTGCTGCTTCGCTCCTCCAGTCACTTTCTCTACAAACCAAAGCCACAATTCTGTAATTTTCAATGATAGTCATCATCGTATGGTTAGTCGAGGGTCGATGAGAACAAGAAGAAAAAGTTTTGCTTTGGGCAACGATTCTCTGGGTGACTTTGGTGCCAGAGACCCTTTTCCTGCGGAAATAGAGACAAATTTCAGTGACAGAGTAGGTCTTTTGGACACCGAGCACAGGATTCTGATCCCCAATGTTGCTGCTATGTCCCTTGCTCAACAAGAATGCACTCCAATTACCCATTTGCAGTCTCCGATCTCCGAGGATGATGCACAGCAGCTTTTGCGAAAGGTTCATTTTAATTTTAAACTACGTCCTTGAAGGAAAAAAGTAGCACTTGTTTGGTATGATTTGGGTTTGGGGTCAAAAAAAAATTTAAAACTATAGAAACTATACAGCATGTGCTATATAAGTTTTTTGTTTCTCCATAGATCATATGAAATATCTGTAATTGTTCTTTCTTGTTGTAGGTCATTGGTTGGAGGCTAGTAAACCAAGATGGAAAACTAAAGCTACAATGTTTATGGAAGCTTAGAGATTTTGAATGTGGGGTGGAACTCATAAACAGAATCTTCACGGTAGTAAAATCTACGGGTCATCTTCCTAACCTTCACCTGGAACCACCCAATCAAGTTAGAGCGGAGCTCTGGACTTCTTCCATTGGTAACCACACCACACCACCATTCATGCTCTTGCATGATTGCAAAAATGTTAATTTCGATTTATTCTTTTATTGTTGCTTTGCAGGAGGGTTGAGCATGAATGATTTCATTGTTGCTGCAAAAATTGATGACATAAAAACTTCAGATCTTGTTCCAAGGAAAAGAGCTTGGGCATAAATAACCTAACCCGCACAAGCTAGACTATAGTTTTCCATTTCTATTCTTTACTTTCTTTCACCAATACAATTACAAAGTATGTTGTTTTGATTGTCCCATCCCACTGGAATTTTATTATTACCATCTTTTATTATTATCATCTTCGGATCTGATGGAGAAACATGCTTGATGCTTGTTCTTGCACTGAAAATAAAAGCTTCTAGGGTGAGATTTTTTTTATTAAGGTTATGTTTGGCATACTAGCTGGTTGTAGCTGAAAAGCTAGCTGATAGCTGAAAAACTAGTTGTTAAATAAAAAGCTAGCAGATAGCTGATAAAAAATAACGTTTGGTAAAACTAGCTGAAAAACTAGCTGAAATATATAAAATTACATAAAAGGATATGTAAAAATATGTGTTTTTATAATTAATTAATGGGTGTATTTGAAATTTTTTTAAAAAGCTCCTAAAAAGCTAGTTTAAGTAGCTTTTCAAAAAGCTAGCTTATAAGCTACTTTTGGTTTACCAAACATGATAATATAAAAAGGCTAAAAAAATAAGCTAGTTTATCAGCTAGCTGTGGCGCACCAAATAAAACCTAAAAGTTGTGTTGTTTGCTCTCTTATCTTTCAAAAAAAAAAGGAGATTTATCATTTATAAGAGACAGAGGAAGGGAAGTCGGTGAGAAAGGGAGATATGGTGGAGTGGGTTGTAGAGGTGTTAATGGATGACTAACCAAACCGAAATGGTATTTCGGAAGGTTAATAGGAACTATTTGTTAACTCTTTTTTTAATCCTAAACCTAAATTGAAAAATTAGGTTAGTCAGGTTTTGGTTGATATGTTTTTCGGTTTGGTTAGCTGATTAAACGTTTACATTTTAATAAAAGTATTTCAAAGATAAAAGAATTTCATAAAATTGTATTCAAAATAAAGATAATTTTTTGTTATGGCCGATAAAAATGCCAACAAAAAATATCAATTCAAATTTTGAATAAGTATCTTTAAACAATAAAAAATGTATTTTTTTAATACAACAATAATTCTTTTTTTTATGGTAAGCATGATATAGTTCGATACATATCGATGGAAAGCAAACTGGCAACAAACTATGCCGCTAGCCCTTTCTGGATAGCAAAACTAATCGTTTTAAAAATAACATTTGTGGATCTATGAGATATGACATTAGAGTACATGACCCGTTGGACTCTGTTGATGAGCTCCACCGCCTCTGGTACGAGAAAACCAAATGTGTCAAATGCAAAAGGTACAAACACATATTGATTTTCTATACATGCATTCTCGTGCTTTGCCACTTTGCACGCAACGACTTTCAAAGCAGCATGCCCTGCTTTGAAACCCCCACTCCTCAAACCAACGAGACGAGAGACCCCATTAAGGTCCACACACACGTGCTTCCATCTTACCCATCCAAAGACCAAAATGTCAGCCGGTCTAAGTGTAGATCTTCCATCCTGCGGGTCCATCAAAAAGTTCAAAGGCGCTTCTTTCTTCGCAAACATACCAGTACGCTGACAAGCATCAAAGAAAACATCCCTAACCACATCATGTATGTTCTTGAAACCAGGGAGCTCTCTACAATGAACCACATATTCCCCAAAGGTATCCAAACATGCCTTACGACAAACTAGGCATATCTCGTCAATTGGGAATAAACGAATAATGAGGCGGTAATGAAGGATAGTTCGGTACTCCACATGAGACATATGCTGGTCAAGGCCATCAGTGGGGATAGTTAGCAGAAAATCCTGAGCATGAGGTGCCCGAAGACACTCAAAAGTTGCTTTCTGTCTAACAGTCATATCGAAGTGACTTCCATATCTTTGACGATTTTCCTAAAAAGGGCACACGCCAATGCTTTTTGGAATTTAGGGGGGGTGGTGTCCTTATTAGTGAAACCGCTACAGTCGAATCCCGGAATCGTATCGCGAAGACGAGTCGTGGCACATAGATAATCAGAGTCCATACCATATGTCACTATCACGTAAGATGTGGTCTTGTAATGCCCAAGACTGGGCCCTCGAGGCTACAAATGCATAGGAGGAAACCTCGTATGCTGAGTACAAACCCAAGCCACCGAAACGAATAGGTAAGGAAGCAAAATGCCATTGAATGTCTCCAAAGAAGGGGCCTCCACATACCACCATATCCTTGATAGACCTGCGCAACCCTTTGTCAAAGAACAAAGTTGCCTCTTCTACGTGCACCGGTTGGCAAGTCCTTAAACCAAAGAAAAGTTTTGCAATGCCCATACATGATCGAAGCAAAAGAAGCTCACTTTGCGGGTCACATAGTTGTAGAAGAAGACCCATCAAATCAACAACATTGATCGTTCTCTTCATAGTCAGCCCGCTAATAAACCCTGAGTCTCTGCTAACACCCCCCCCCCCCCCAAGGAGATTCACCCCTAGAGAATGTCTCCCTATATCCTTTGGGAATAAATTGGCACGATGCTTCCTACCATCACAAGAGGGCCAAAAAATCTTCGTTTTCTTGATGTTCAACTCAAGACCCAAGCCTGGACCATTCAAGCGAATAATGTTCAACACTCTAGCCACCTCCTTTGAATCCCCAATGACAGTCCCATTGTAACACCCGTGTTTCTAAGCTAGACATTAATGATGATGTAATATTCTAGGTTAACCTTTGTAAACCGTTATGAAATAATAAAAATGTATTATTTTGAGTGTTATGTGTTTTATGCTCAATTGTGTGACTTTAATGAATTAAGAACAAGAATAGGCATAATAATAAAATATTAGATAAGCTAGATATCTATACATGAAATTCTAATGGTCGTTATGAGGATTCCGAAAATATAAAGAATGCCGAAATCCGAGTTATAACGAAGAAGTTATGACTTGATGAAGTTTCGCGACAAAACCGATACGACACTGCGTGACGTAAATAGTGAATTTACGATAAATCGATATTTAGCCTTAGTGATCTAAACGAAAGTCGTAGAATACGTTAAACTAAGAGTGTGCATAAAAAGAACGTATACATTTGACTTTGTATGAGGAAGTTATGATTTTTCGAAGTTTCGACTTAGCGGTATGCAACCCAAAGTTACGACTATGCGAAGTTTCGAAGTTTCGATGTGAACAGTGGGTTCACAACGTGAACTTAGTGATGTGACCCTTATGAGACTGGAAGATCCAAGTTACGAATATGCACCTAATGACGTCCAAGGTCACGACGTGAAATGATTGTTCACGACGTGAAAATCGAAAAACCAGCCCTATAAATAGAAACCGAAGGGAAACCGACCATGGTTGCTAATTCCTTCACTCTCTCACTCCCGCTACTCACTCTAGCCGTCTTGAAGTACCCCCCGAAGCCCCGTTATCATCCCGACACCCAAAGCATGTCCCGAAACACCGAAGATCCCGAGAAGAAAAGCGTTTTGAGCTGAAGCTCTGCCTGCGAGAAGCCCGATGTGTGAAGATATCACAGTTTCATCGAAGAGTTACTACTTGAAGATCCGTAGTGTTGTCCGATAATCTTCTTATCATGTGATTGCATAATCCCTTTCATATACACGATTTTAATACAAGTATTGATGAATATATTAGATATATGATATGAGTAACTGTGTAGTTGCTTTCTGATAATACACATATATGAATTCTACTCTATGAAATATATGCTATGTTATTATATACTATTTGTTATGTGGTATAAGTATTGAATGAATATGTTATACAAGTTTTAAGATGTATATAAACAAGTATATTTTATCTACAAATATGTTGGGTGGAACATGGGTAGATAATGATGTGTGATGAAATAAAAATGATGAGAGGCCTCGATGTGATTGTGATCTAGTCGTCCAGCAGAATATGGATGACGACCACAGACTTTTCTAGATATTTCAATGGAACGTTAGCAATCTCATAACCTGTAGGTGTTGTGAACTTGGGTGTTCATTTGATGTATTCTATCCCCTCATGGTTGCCTTAGGACACTCACTGCTGAGGAAACCCTTTGTAGTAGTGTCCGTCCCGATGAAAATCCTAGATTAGGTCCCTTGTAATAGTTGTTTTCATAGGGACGTAAAGTGATGATAAAGGGAATGGGTAATCGGGTTATCGTTGGTTGGTGAAATTAAATATAATTATTTATTGTGGGTTGAAAACCTTATATGTTCATCAGGCTCCCAAGCATGACCCACTCAGTTTCTTTGTATTACAGGTAGTGGCGTGCGAGCATAAGTTGGAGAACTTGTGAAGATTTTTTTTATAGACCAGAAGTTGTATGTAATTGCGTAAGGTTTATGTTTTATTATTTATACTTTTGTGTCTGTATCGGAACATGACATCCCGAGTTTTGATAAATAATGAAAATACATTTCTTTAAGAAATGCTTTGATAAACCTTATTTTATCATGTATTGTCTTGGGGACAAATTTCGCAACTCTTTTAAATCAATGGATTTACTCTGAAATTATTTTAAAAGCATAAATGAAACTGGTCTTTTCTGGCCACGAAAATGGGGATGTCACAGTTGGTATCAGAGCATTAGTTAAGCGAACTAGGAATTTGTAGGATTTCTAGACTTAAACTTAGAATGCTAAGTAAGGATTGTGAGATGAGTGTCTGTTATATTTCAGACACGAGCACTAATTTATTTTGGGAAAGATGCCTAAAATGATTTTATGTGCTAAATGTTATATGTTTTCCATATATGATATTATTTGTTCAGATCTACGGTTTGTTGCCAACCAGATCTGGAGACCTTATATGTTTAAGATTCTAAGCGTATGACTACGATATTAGAACTAGCATGTAAACGTTTCGAAGTGATAAGGATGATTTAAATATATATCGTGAATGAAGATCTAATTTCACCTTATTTGGTGTGTAGATCAAAAATGGTAAGAACCATCAATGGAGTTGGAAACGTGAACGAAAACAGGAATCAACCACCTGTGATTGAACAAGTAGTTGTTGCAGCAGCAACACCTGAGCCAATGACAATGGTCGGTGTATAGATGATGATTCAAACAATGTTGGATCGTCAGATGGAAGAAACGAGACGTCTAGTTAGTCAGAATTGCGAAGGACTGTAAATTCAATTGGAAGATCCCGAAGTGAATGGAGGGCATTCGGGGGCGAGGTAATTTCAGTGGGATCATTAGCCAAGCCAACCCACCGATAGTTAGACAAAATAACCACAATGGAGGAAATGATGGACTTGGATCCAAGTACAAAGACTTTTTGACTTGCAAACCATCGACCTTCACTGGGAAGGAGGATCTGAATGGAGTCATGGATTGGATCTCAGAAATGGAGCTAGCCTTCATGACGTGTGGCTGCAGAGGCAAGTTGCAGATCACTTTCACGGTACGTCAGTTCAAGGGTGGAGTTGTGCGTTGGTGGAACACTCTGGGGAAGACCCTAAGCCCTAATGAGCCACTGCAACTGACCTGGGTAAAGTTCTTGGTGAAGTTCAAGTGCAAGTTCTATTTGGCCCAAAATCTACTGGAGTTGGAGAACAAGTTTCTGACGTTGACAAAAGGCAACATGTCAGTCGACGATTACACTAATGCCTTCATCGACAAAATGGAGTTTGCTTAGCGCATTGTTCCAGACGAGTTTACAAAGGTTGATCGGTACGCAAAAGGACTCCCGTGGGAGTATGCGGTACCAGTACGTCAGGAACAAACTCTAGAGGTAGCTATCTGGGTTGCCAAATCTGTTGAGAACATGATCGCAGGGAGAACCGTCAGCAAAGTTAAAGTTGGTGAAAAGAGAAAGTTTGAAGGAACTTCAGGTTCCATCAAGAAAAGAAAATTTTCGAAGTCTGATTTGAAAAAGTTTGGAGGAGGAAAAGGGGGCGAATCGAAATGGTGTGAAAAGTGCAAGAAAAAGCACTCTGGGAAATGGAGTGAGGAAGTGACTTTCTACATGTGTGGCAAGACAGGGTATTACGCCAACGAGTGTTCGTCCAACAAGAGAGTGTGTTTTGGATGTAACGAAGAAGGGCACATTTTGAAAGACTGTCTGAAGAAGAAAGAGGCAGCTACACCCAATATTCCCCCAAAGCCGAAAGCAAGAGCCTTCCAGGTGACACTGGAAGCTGGAAGCTGCTAAAGAAGAAGCTGATGTCGCTTCAGGTACTTTTCTCGTAAACGAATTGCCTGGCCAAATATTATTTAATTTTGGAGCCAACTACTCCTTTATTTCGTATGAATTTGGTAGAAAACTAGCTTTGTCTGTCGATAGATTAGATAATGCTTTATTAGTCAAGGTTGCTAGTGGCAAGTTTGTACTTGTTAGCTATCTTATGAAAAACATCTTCATCAATCTGAATGGGAATAAGTTCCATGAGGATTTATTGCCTATCGAGCTGAATGATTTCCACATTGTGCTGGGAATGAATTGGTTTAGCGTCAATGATGTCGAGATATTATGCAAGAAGAAGATAGTAAAAGTAAACCCGATAGGGAAAGAGTCATTTATGGTGTATGGGAACAAACGCAGGGTAAATTTTGGAATCATTTCTCTAATGAAAGCCAGAAAGTGTTTGGTCAAGGGATGTACATCATATTTGGCATTCATAATTGATGCAAAGAATGAGAAAAAGGAGATGCAAAGCATTCCTGTGGTGTGTGATTATCCAGAAGTATTTCCCGAAGACTTCCTAGATTACCATCTGATAGACTAGTGGAATTCAAAATAGCATTGTTACCAGGAAGCACTCCGATAGCAAAAACTCATTACAGAATAGAACTGATGAAGATGAGGGAGCTGATGATGCAACTTTAGGAGTTGTTGGACAACGGTTTCATTAGACCTAGTTCATCACCTTAGGGAGCTCCGATGTTATTCGTGAAAAATAAAGATGGAAGTATGCGAATGTGCATCGATTATAGAGAGATGAACAATGCAACAATAAAGAATAGATATTTGTTGCCAAGGATTGATGACTTGTTCGATCAACTACAAGGTTCAAGTTATTTTTCAAAGATCGACCTAAGGTCAGGATATCATCAGCTAAAGATGAAAGAGCAGTATATTGAGAAGACTACCAGAACACGACATGGACACTACGAGTTTTTGGTTATGTCGTTTGGACTAACCAATGCTCTAGCAGCATTCATGGATTTAATGAACAGGGTTTGTAAACCGTTCCTTGATAAATCTGTGATAGTGTTCATAAATGAACACTTGGTTTATCTAATATATTCCATACATTATAAACTTTACTTTTACTTTTATAATATCCAATATATATTATAAGTTTTTGGATAACATTAATATAATCTAGTTTTCTTATGTCCAATATTATTTTTTTGGATAAAATAAGAAAATAGTTGTTTTGAATGAGCTATTAATAAACAATATTAAACTAATGAACTTTATATATTACATTTTTTTTATTACCCCAAAACATCCAGGGTTTCATATATGAACTTTCAACATTGAAATTAAGAATAAAGCCATACAAAATATATCATTATACATAAATGTCATCAAGAGTTTTAAAATAAGTCGATCAGTAAATATGATATTTAATTTTAATTACATATTTTGCAAGGCGTACATTTAACTTTATGTTGGTGTGCCTAGAATCATCTTCCTTAATTTGTACCTTAAAAATTAAGGTGGATAGGAATATAAAATAGATATTACTAAGCATTAATATAAATAAATAAAATGGGTATGCGGATCTCCTACCACCGGTTAAAGACAACATACCTCTCTAGTGGTATCGATTCTTATGTGAAATTGAAGTAGTCATTCTATGTACACCTTGTTTTCTAATTACATAAACAAATATTAGTAACCAAACATAAAAATGTTATCTGATAAATCTGTGATAGTGTTCATAGATGACATTCTGATTTACTCAAAAAGCCAAGAAGGAGTTATCTGATAAACCTTGTTTGTAAACTGTTCTTTGATAAATCTGTGATAGTGTTTATAGATCACATTCTGATTTACTCAAAAAGCCAAGGAAGAGAAAATATGTGATAGTTATCTGATAAACCTTGTTTGTAAACCATTCCTTGATAAATTTGTGATAGTGTTCAGATATGACATTTTGATTTACTCAAAAAGCCAAGAAGGAGAAGACACGTGCGAGAAGTGTTAGAAGCCTTGAAGAAGGAGAAGATGTATGCAAAGTTCTCCAAATGTGATTTTTGGATTCAAGAAGTCCAATTCTTGGGTCACGTGGTCAACCTATAAGGGATAATTGTTGATCCAGCGAAGATTGAAGTTGTGATGAAGTGGGAACAACCGAAGAGTCCCACGGAGATCCGAAGCTTTCTGGGATTAGCTGGATATTACTAAAGGTTTATCCAAGCCTTTTCTTCGATCGCTACTCCCCTAATAGCTTTGACCCATAAAGGAGAAACTTATGCTTGGAATGATAAGCACAAAGAAGCATTCAAGTTGCTAGAGAATAAGCTATATGAGCACCAATTCTTTCTTTACCCGATGGAGTTGAAGACTTTGTTGTCTATAGCAATGCGTCTAGGGTTGGTCTGGGTTGTGTTTTGACCCAAAAAGAAAAGGTGATAGCATATACGTCTCGACAGCTGAAAGAGCACGAAAAGAACTAACCCACTCATGATCTGGAGTTGGCATCGGTAGTTTTTGCTCTGAAGATATGGAGGCATTACCTTTATGGCACGAAGTGCGAACTTTTCACTGATCATAAGAGTCTCTAATATCTCTTTAGTCGGAAAGAATTGAATATGAGGCAGTGATGCTGGCTAAAACTACTTAAGGACTATGATTGTGAGATACTTTACCATCCCCGTAAAGCAAATGTTGTCGCTGATGCTCTCAGTCGGAAAGTCAATCTTGAAAGAAAAAGGCCAAGAACATTGAGAATAGAAGTTGTCTCAACCATTGTGGAAAGTATAAATAAAGCTCAAGAGGAAGCTTCTAAAAAGAATGATCGGAAGGAGGAACGTTTGGGCAAAACGTTGGTCTTTGGTACAAATGGTCATGGACTAAAGGTATTCCAAGATCGTATTTGGGTACCTATGTCAGGAAAAATAAGAGATCTTCTGATGAAAGAAACTCACAAAACCATGTACTCAATTCATCCTGGCACCACTAAAATGTAAAGGAACCTGAAACCCTATTACTGATGGCCGACGATGAAGCTTGATATTGCAAAATACGTGGCGGAGTGTGTGACATGTGCACGGGTCAAGGCACAACATCGGAAACCATACGGGAGTTTAGAACCTTTACCTGTGCCTATAGGTAAATGGGAAGACATTGTTATGGATTTTGTCACTAAGCTGCCCAGAATAAAGAATGGTCATGATATGATTTGGGTGGTTGTTGATCGCTTCACTAAGAGGGCGCATTTCATAGCAGCCAATGAGAAATGGTCTATGGAGAAGCTTGTGAATTATTACGTGAAGGAAATTGTAAGGCTTCACGGTGTTCCACTAACGATTGTGTTAAATCGTGACAGTCGTTTCACCTCGTGATTTTGGAGAAGTCTATAAGAGGAATTGTGTACCAAGTTGTGTTTGAGTACAACTTAGCATCCACAGATTGATGGTCAGAGCGAATGAACGATACAAACGCTTGAAGATATGCTGAGAGCATGTACCCTGGAATTGCAAGGTAACTGGGATGAACATTTACCTTTGGTAGAATTCTCCTACTATAATAGTTTCCACTCGAGCATAAAGATGGCACCTTATCAAGCTATGGACGGAAAAAAATGTTGCACGCCATCTTTTTGGCATGAGGCTGGGGAAAAGCAGTTTATGGGACCGGAGATAGTCCATCAGACTGTTGAAAAGTTGAAAATAATTAGGGAGAGAATGTTAGCAGCTTAAGATCGTCAAAAGAGCTATGCTGACAAGAAAATACGACCGATGAGTTTTGAAGTTGGGGATTCAGTTTTGCTTAAAGTCTCACCGTGGAAGGGACTTATACGATTTGGTAAAAAAGTGGAAAGCTAAGTCCAAGATTTATTGGATCGTTTAAAGTATCTGCGCAAGGAGTATCACGCATTCTTAGCTCACGTAGTGAACGAGAAACAAGAAGTAAAAGACCTCAAGAGCATTCTTGAAGTCTGTAATTTTCCTAACGTCTTTCCCGAGGATCTCCCAGGAACTCCTCCTAAATGCCAAGTTGAATTCTAAATCGACTTAATTCCCAGAGCTACCCCCATAGCCAAATCCCCGTATCGTCTAGCACCAATAGAGATGCCAGAATTATCCAGCCAACTAAACGAACTTCTCAATAAGGGATTCATCTAACCGAGTTTCTGACCCTAAGAAGCACCGGTCTTGTTCGTGAAGAAGAAGGATGGATCTTTTCGAATTTGCATAGATTATCGTGAATTAAACAATGTTACCATTAAGAACTGGTACCCTCTACCGCAAATAGACGATCTATTCAACCAACTCCAAGGAGCGAGCTACTTTTCTAAGATCGACCTGAGCTCAGGGTACCACCAATTACGAGTCCATGATAATGATGTTCCCAATACAGCATTCCGAACTTGCTATGGTCACTACGAGTTTGTAGTGATGCCCTTCGTTCTGACAAATGCACCGGCCGTGTTCATGGATGAACTAGAGTAAGACAGGCCTTCTATGGGTGTGGTGAAACAGTGCACTATAATAGGGATTGCCCAAAGACAATGAATGTTGGTGGTGCAGAAAGGGTGCTGGTCATGGGAAAGGAGGAAGCAATAGCGGATCCTACAGTGGTCATGGGTACGTTTCTCCTTAATCACTCTTATGCATGCATACTATTTGATAATGGTGCGGAGAGGAGCTTTGTGAGCCACAAATTTAAACACCTTCTCAAACAAAAACCACAATCACTAACTGAAACATTCACTGCCAAGATGGCCAACGGTAAAACCGAAAGCACTAACGACATATACATAGGTTGTACCCTCACTCTAAAAAACTTTTCCTTTCAAATCAACCTTATGCTGGTCTTAATAAAAAGCTTTGACAACATCATCGGTATGGATTGGTTAAGTCCACACCATGCTGATATTCTATGCTACGAGAAGGCGATTCGCCTTAATTTGCCAAGTGGCAAAACTCTCGTCATTTACGGCGACAAATCCAGTACAAACCTTCACATCATCTCTTGCGTCAAAGCCTAAAAGTATTTGCGTAAGGAGTATCACACATTTTTAGCTCACGTAGTGAACGAGAAACAACAAGTAAAAGACCTCAAGAGCATTCCTGAAGTCTGTAATTTTCCCAACGTCTTTCCCGAGGATCTCCCAAGAACTCCTCCAGAACGCCAAGTCGAATTCTAAATCGACTTAATTCCCAAAGCTACCCCCATAGCCAAATCCCCGTATCGTCTAGCACCAACAGATATCCCAGAATTATCCAGCCAACTAAACGAACTTCTCAGTAAGGGATTCATCTGACCAAGTTTTTCACCCTAGGAAGCACCGGTCTTGTTCGTGAAGAAGAAGGATGGATCTTTCCGAATGTACATAGATTACCACAAACTAAACATTCTTACAATTAAGAACCGATACCCTCTAGTGCAAATAGACGATATGTTCGACCAACACCAAGGAGCGATCTACTTTTTGAAGATCGACCTGAGATCAGGGTACCACCAATTACGAGTCCATGATAATGATGTTCCCAATGCAGCATTGCGAACTCATTATGGTCACTACGACTTTGTAGTGATGTCCTTCGTTCTGACAAATGCACCCGCCTTGTTCATGGATTTAATGAACAGGGTATGACGTCCCTTCCTAGACAAATTCATGATAGTATTCATAGATGATATACTTATCTATTCACGAATCAAGGAAGAACATAGTCAGCACTTGAGACAAGTTCTAGAAACATTAAGGGCAGAGAAGCTATATACGAAGTTCTCAAAGTGTGAGTTTTGGGTTAGGAAGGTAACTTTCCTCGTTTACGTGGTTAGCGAAGAAGGAATACACATGGAACTCTCCAAAATTAAGGCAATAGAGAACTGGTCAGTGCCAAGACGCCCAAAGAGATCCGTCAATTCTTGGGTCTTGTTGGCTACTATCGCAGATTCATACAGAACTTCTCCAGTATTGCTAAGCCACTTACTACCCTGACTTAGAAGGGTGTAACTTTTAGCTGTGGAGAGAAACAAGACAATGCATTCCAAACACTGAAGCGAGGCCTATACAGCACACCTATCTTGTCTCTTCCAGAATGGACAATGGATTTCACTGTATATTGCGATGCATCCAATCAAGGGCTAGATTGTGTGCTTATGCAGTGAGGAATCGTCATTTCCTATGCCTCGAGACAGCTAAAGGCACACGAGGTCAACTATACCACACATGACCTTGAGTTGGGAGAAGTAGTGTTTGCTCTAGAGATATGGAGGCACTACCTTTACAGTACAAAGTGCACCATCTTCATCGACTACAAAATTCTTCAACACATACTCGACCAAAAGGAGCTTAAATTGAGACAAATACGATGGGTAGAACTACTTAATGACTACGAATGCGAGATCCGTTATCATCCCGACAAAACCAATGTAATTGTAGATTCCCTCAGTCGAAAGGAGTACTCAGGTCGCAGAGTAAAAGCATTAACCATGATCATCCATTCATATATGTCCACACAAATCAAAGAGACTCAGCTGGAAGCCTTAAAGCCAGAAAATGTGGTGGATGAAGCCTTAAGAGGAATGGAGAAAAATTTTAAGATCAAGGGAGATGGAGTTCGTTATCTCATGAACCGGATCTAGATACCAAAGTTCGGTGGGTACAGAGAGGCTGTCATGAACGAAGAACACAAGACTCGATACTCCGTTCACCCAGGTTCAGAAAATATGTATCTGGACCTCAAGAAACTTTATTGGTGGCCAAACATGAAAACAGAGATTTCTACCTATGTGGGCAAGTGCCTGACTTGCACCAAAATCAAGGTAGAATACTAGAAGCCCTCAAGTTTACTGTAACAACCATAAATACCTGAGTGGAAGTGGGAGCAGATTATAATGGATTTAATTACCAAGTTGTGCAAGACTACGGGTGGTCATGACATCATTTGGGTAATCGTTGACAGGTTAACCAAGTCTGCACACTTCCTACCAATAAAGGAAACAGACAAGATGGAGAAACTAACCAGAACGTACATAAGAGATATAGTACGATTGTATGGATATGAGTACAGTCGACCACCCACAAACTAATAGCAAGAGTGAGAGGACCATTCAAACCTTGAAGGACATGCTAAGAGCTTGAATGATTGACTTTGGTAAGGCATGGGATACCCATTTTCCACTTATCGAGTTCTCATACAACAGTAGCTACTACACTAGCATTAAGGTTGCCCTGTTTGAAGCCCACTATGGCTGTAAGTGCAGATCTCCTCCGTGATGGGATGAAGTGGGTGACACGCAACTAGCTAAAGGACAAGTTCCTGACAACACTCTCACTGGTCCGGAGATCATAAGAGAAACGAATTAGAAGATCGTCCAAATCCGAGAATGATTGAAAGTTTCTAGAGACAGTCAAAAGAGCTACTCAGAAAAGAGACGAAAACCCTTAAAATTCCAGGTTGGTGACCACGTTCTGTTGAAGCTCTCACCGTGGAAGGTCATGATACGCTTTGGAAAGTGTGGAAAACTAAATCCAAGGTACATTGGGCCATTCGAGATTCTTGCTAGAATCAGCCCAGTAGCCTACAATGTCACACCCCTGAACCAGACGGCAGAAACGTCTGAGGGCTCTTGTGACTTAAATTGAATACCATCACAATGAATATACATGAATCATAACATAATTCATCACCATGAATTGAAATATTACAACTGATATTGTTTACATCCAGTATATTGTTTTAGACATTACAAATTCATAACATAAACTGTCTGACAGATAATCTAAGCAAAACACCATGACATTACTTGGTACTTATTCTTCGGTTTACCTGTTACCTGAGAATACAAGTTATTTTGAAAAACGTCAACATATGAAATGTTGGTGAGTTCATAAGTAATGTTGTGGTAAAATGATTTGGTGTAGTTTGTAAAACCCAGAAAATCCGATATTTTCTGAAAAGTGTATTTGTTTATAAAAAGTGTGAAGATCCGTGAATATATGCTTGTTGATTTTCAAAACATGTATAATTGTTGAACCTTTGTATACATCACACAAGTGAAAATGTTGAACTTTCCAGGAAACCCCGATGTTTTCCCAATACATAAAATACATTGACTTGTCTATTGTTATACCGATACGTCTAATGATTTTGATTACCCGGGTGGCGTGTGATTAATTAGGGTTTGTTATAATCACGCATTAAAGAAAATGACTAGTTTATAACTACAAATTACGAACGATCCTTAAAGGTGTCTGCCGTTACTACTCACATAATCCACCCACCCTGATTACTCTTGTTTATCGTCCTAAATCTGTTTACTTTGATTTCTCATAAGCCCAACAACCGAGGAGATAGGAGAGTACGAAGTTCCTTTATTTCCATGAGTTATTCAAGGCTATCGGGAATGCAAAAGGCACTTGTCCCAACTCGCATTTGAATTCTCGACCTCACTAGCAGTCCTAATGGGCCACTAGGGCCCAATAACACATTAGAGCTATTGAAAGCCCTTTTACATGGAATTGGGTCATAAGAGGCCCAATAACACGTAAGCATATTCCCTTCGGGCCAAAAGATCATGTTAATGGGCTAGCAAGGCCCAACAAGCATGATTTGAAACTTCCAAGCCCAAAGTTTGTAAGTTAGCTCATCATAATTATCACGTGTCTATTGAAATGTTTTGGTTTTACGATTTTGTTTTGTTATTGATTCGAGACCGAATCAATTCGTTTTGTAACAATATTTGTTGTTGAGAGTGTATTTGTTTTTCGTTTTGTCGGTAGTAGTGGATCTTGTATTTTGTATTAATGAATTAATTTGTTTAAAAGTGGAATTTGACCCTTTTCACTACCCTTCTTTTATAAAAATAACACTTTTAGTCCTTTTTATATAAAAGAATTTCATTTTAGGTCCTTAAAACTCCTTTTCTTGACACTTTTGTATTATTTATTTGATGAAAACACGATTTTAACCCAAAATTTACTTTATTGACAGCTTCAGCCTATCCAGAATAGTGTTTCTCGGTTAGGGACCCATTTTTCACAACTTTTACAGTTTTGGCCCAAAATCTAAAAAGTTTACATTTTTGGTCCTTTTTGTTAGTGAAAAGCATTTTTGACCCTTATAAACATTTTGTTATGGTAATTACCCCTGTTTTATAGGAAATTACATTTCCAGCCCCTCAACTTATCATTTTCGCATTTTTGAGGCTTATTGGGGCGAAAAGCCCATAAATAGCCCATTAGGCCGAAAATTTACATTTTAAGTCCCTTGAAATTCCTAAAGTTCAGAAAAATAATTGTAGGAACTGTTTTGACCCTTTTAACCTTCAAAAACCTTGACTTGTTGATTTGTACCCCTAGTTTTGTATTTTTGACAATTTAAGCCTAAAAATGGGTTTTATGTTAGAACATGTTCATCATGACCTTATAAACCATTTTTCTTGACTTGTTTCGTGTAAGATAACCTAGATTATGCTTGTTTCCTTTATCATGTCATAGATCCCGGGTTTACACCCCTTTTTGGTATCATATTCATCACAAAACACATGATAACATGCACATACATGCATCAAATCACATATAGCATACATATACACATAGATCTACACATTTTCTTGTATTATCCCCCATAAAACTCATAAAAACCGAAAAGAAAGGGGTATGAAACTCACCTTTGCTTGTTGTTTTCAATTTAAAGAAGAAAAGAGAGGAGTTTGTTGTTATTTTCGGCTTTAGCAACCTTTCTTGGAAGATCTCTAACTTAAAGAGCTTTTAAGGTGCAAGATCACAAGATTGAATGGATTTAGAAGAGATTTTTGATGAAGTGAAGTAGCTAGATCATGGATTAGTCATCAACTTACCTTAGATGATTAATTACTTGGTGAAAACCTCTTGAAACGCAAGAAATTTCGAGATGTTTGGATGAAGGAGAGTGAATGATTCTTGAGTGGTTTAGAGAGAATTTTGTTGTGAAGTTTGTGTGTTTCTCTTGCTCTTGACCGAAGAAAAGAGAGAGAGAGAGAGAGAGAGAGAGAGAGAGAGAGAGAGAGGAAGAGAGAAGATTGATGAGATGTTTACTTGGATGTATGGGAATTGCATGGAAAACCATTAAGTAAAAATGAGGTGGCAATGAGAAAGTCAACTCCTCTTTCTCTTGTGGGTTTGGGCCGAAAATGGAGAGGGAAAGAGAAAAAAATTTTTGGCTTTGAATGATTAAGCCCATTATATGGTTAAGTTAGGTTATTTTGGCCCAAATAAATATAAATATGATTTTTATGACCTATTAGGGCTAAATTAGGTTAGTTATGGCCCAATAAGGTCCATTTAGGTATTTTATTTCATCCTAGGCCCAATATGGCCCAAAATATTTGAAATATATGGAAGTGGGTCCAATTAGAGCCCATTTAAGAGTTCTAAGCCCAATATAGTCAAATTGGAAGCTTATTGGCCCATTAGGCCCAATAAGGAAGTCATAATCCAAAAGGGATCTAACAAGGACTTCTAGGGTTTCCAATTATTTGTTGACTATTTGTAGTGCTTGTATGAAGTGTTTGATTGAAATTATGTTGTTATTGAATAAGCATCCCACATGCTTTCACATTGTTGGCTCTCGTTTGTTATCATTGTTCAATGTTTACAAGGCATCAAATTTCCTAGTTGTGACATACAAACTCTGATTACCATAAGAACTAAATAGCGTACACCCTGTCTTCCACGTATCAAACCCAAAGAAGTGTCTATCTGACGAGACTCTTGTGATTCCACTCGATGAAATCGAGATAAACAAGAGTCTACAATTCGTGGAAGAACCTATAGAAATCATGGATACGGAAGTCAAAAGAACGAAACAAAGTCGCATACCAATAGTGAAGGTTCGCTGGAATGCCAGGAGACGACCTAAATTCACTTGGGAGCGAGAAGATCAAATGAAAAAAAGTACCCACATCTTTTCCCTGTTCCATGAGTATTCTATAGAAAGAATTACAGGATGAAATTCCCTCTAACGGGGGGATAATGTAACAACCCTTTGTTCAAGTCAATAAAAGTCCAGATTACAACTATGTACAAGTAAATCAACAACATAAGTTGATGCAATAAGAACTTTAAATGCCAAGAGTGCATGCTTATTTAACTTATATGTAAGTATATAAGCAAAATAGTGTTAATGTGACCAAATACATGCCTAATGCTTAACTTAAATATTAGTATATCTTATATATATATATATATATATATATATATATATATATATATATATATATATATATATCGGTTTAGAGAATCTTATCCCAAACCAAAAACCGAAAACCCCTTTTCTAGAATAAAGCATGGCCGAAAACACTTGCTTTTGGGAATGCTTAGACCGAAAACACTTTGCTATTTGACTCTTTGGCCGAAAACACTTTGCTCATTGACTTTAAGACCGAAAACACTTCCTTTATGGAAGTTTAGCCGCAAACTCAATTCATTTCTCAAATTCCAAACCATAAACACCCTCATTTTGCTCTCAAAAGTCATACAGAATCTTCATATCTTCAAGAGTTTTCCACCCAGATCATCATAATTTCACCAAGAACAATCTTCAAATCCTCAAGCTTCCACCCAAGAACACTGAAACCCCCCCCCCCCCCCCCCCCAAAGTCACCGAAAACTCCTCATGCACACCAAAAACACTTAGCAATATTCCAAATAATTCCTAAGGCTTTCTGTAAGTATTTCTTATATAATTAAAGTGTTGTATAACACTTTAATTATTATTTAAATCATTATTTAATTTATTATTCAAATTAATATATTATTAATTTAAATACAGCGTCGAATATAATTATTTTAGGATACGACTATTTTCACGAACGCAAGCCCAAGGATTGTCACTACAGTTTCGCAATCCGAACACCAACACGCACTAGAGGTGAGTTCATACCACTACGTTTTCACTATTTTTCAATGTTTTTAGAGGGGATACAAGTAAAACACAAGGACTCTTGTGTTAACATTCAAACAATTTCAAACCGTTTCAAACCATTTGCAATTGTTTCAAATTGATTTATTGCTACATTTTATATATATATATATATATATATATATATATATATATATATATATATATATATATATATATATATATATATATATATATATATATATATATATATATAAGGTCCAACAAACATATAATTGGTGATTCCGCCACAAATCCTGTTCCTTGTCTGCTTGTGGGTTTAGGATAGAATTACTTATTCGACTGTCTTTTCACTCTCAATTATATATGCTATGAATATATATGAATATAAAATATATTTCATTATATTGTTAACCCTTTTATAACATGTTGCGCAAAAGGGTATTTTTCGCAAATCTCTTGCTACCGCTTTACACATACTGTTAAACTGCAAAGGTTTTCAGTTTACTACCAAGCATACATTTAAACTATAATAGGTATGGTTTTTGAATCACTACACTATTTTACAAGTTCAAGAAACGATACAAGAACATACTTTTAAACTATAATGGGTATAGTATGAAAAACACTACACTACTTTACAAGCTCAAGAAAACTATACAGAAACAAGTATATAAACTATAATAGGTATAGTTTATGGAACACTACTCTATTTCACTAATTCAAGGATACACTACTAAATAATTATTTAAGTATAATTATTTACATTACAAAGTACACTACTACAAGGTAATATACAGATTCAAGTACAAGAGAACACTATAACACTACACGTAAACTAGTTAATACAGGGTTGTGAGGCACTACTTCATTGTACCCAATAGGGTACAGGTTCAAGTCTCATAAATTATAATTAGAGTCTCCTAGAGGGAGAGTGTGAATTTGTGTATAGATCTATACAGGACTGACGATCCCGCACCTGAGTTGCTTGCAATAGGTAGGTGTGACAACCCGATATTTCAACTCTTTGTAATGGCCTAATAGGTCAAGTATTGTAACCACTTTTGAGTTAATAAAATTAACGTTGATAATAAAATGTCCAAAAAGTATCTATTTAACTACCTACTATGTTTTATATCATTAAACCGGGATCGTACGTAAAAAGAATGCCCAAACCCGGCTTCGTATATTGAAGTTAAGATTTTTCCAAATTCGGCTTAGCAACAGACAACTAAAAACTCGAATCGGAGATCGAGCGACTTTTGGCCGGAATGACCTAAACAAGAATCGAAGGCCTCGACATTGGTATTTCAGCGGTAAAAAGTCTGGCAAAAACCGACATCAGATAAAGAAGTTATGAATTGTTTAAACAAATTTCTTAATCACGACATTTTATAAATAAATAATAAAAATAATTTCGGAATTTGCCGACGGAATCTAAACGAAAGTTGTAGAGTATGGTCTCACCTTCGCGGGGATATAAAGAACGTCGAAAACGGAGTTCGTATGAAGAAGATATGAATTTTTGAAGTTTATTAAATAAATTATATATTTATTTAATTCAAAATCCGGTATTATCTGAAGGGGGAGTCAGCGTACTCATCCGAGTTACGCGTCGCGTAACCCCGTACGCCCCGCGTATGCGAAGGCCTTGGCCTCGGATCGTCCACGTCGCGCCTGTGCGAACTACCGACCTGTCCCATCCGAGCTCCGAGGCAGTCGAGGACTCGGTCACGCATGATGTACGCATACGCCCAGCGTACGTGCGTACGCCCCGCGTAACGAGGCCTCTCAGCCTCCTATAAATAGAGGTGCGAGGGTTCCGGAAAATTTACCCCATTCCTCTCATTTCTCTCACGATATTGCCTCGATTTCCGTGCCCGCGCTACCCCGAAGCCCTGGTCATTTTGTGCAAGTCCCGAAGGTCGATTTTACTCCCGAGATTCCCGAGAATCCCGAGAAAAATCCGTTTCCCGAGACGAAACTCTGCCCGTTTTTTCCATCTCGCTATCTTCAAAATTTCAAGTGAGTTCATACCCCTTAATTAACCCTTTTTAAATATTCTAAACGCTTTTATATGCTTTCTAAGGGGGGGGGGGGGGGGGGGAAATACAAGTAAAACACACGACTACTATCGGGTGTTATATATAAAGATTATTATACACTTTTATTAAGTAGAATCATATGGGATTTATAAACTTTATAGGGAACTCCCGTATACAAAATATATTACAATAGCATTCTATCTTTAAAACTATAAATTGTTGTAATGCATGTATAAACTAAACATTTTTCCTAGATTTAAAGTATATGTGTCTATCTTAGGCTCTACAAAAATTTATGCTTTCATAACAAGTGATTTCTTTTCTAAATATTCTAAAACAAACGAGGCACACTTTTAGAAAACTATAATAGGTATAGTATTATGAGGATATTGCTAACTTTTACATACTAGAAACACGATTTTCAAGAAATCACTTTCATATACAAAACTTAACAAAATAGACACTAGTATCTAACGTACAAATTAAATACTATAGGAGTATTTGGTGCATACACTAGATTAATTAGTATTACATGTCTCAAGTTTTATTCAAATCTTATAACCCTATTCTCGTATAGTCAAATGGCTGGATTTCACCCGCATGGAGACCCCTACTACCCACAACAAGGCAACGGAGGATGGATTGAAGAAGATCCGGAGGAGGAGGAAGAGCCCATTGAGTTGGATGGCGGGGACGACTCCGGGACAGACTCGGAACCGGAAATAGTCAACCCTCCACCCATTAGGAGGAACTTTCTAGGACCGACTCCCGTTTGGGGAAGTCACCTCGTCCACTGGAGCCAACAACAAGGGATACGCTCTCCTTACGGAATGTGTCGAGACTTCTACGACATCAGGGGCGGGGGTTCAGCCAAACGAGCACTTCTAGCAATGGTAGGTAAACTGGCAAACCAGTTTTACCAATCGGGGGTTCAAGCAAACCGAATCCGAGAGGTCAACGTGGAAGTACAAATCCACACGGCCGATATCAACCGCCTAGAGATGTTGCAGAACGACATCCACCTTCGCGCCGAAGCATTCCAAGCACAAGTGAATGCAGCCTTCGCAGAATTGAGGGAACAACAAGGCGCCTTTGATAGGCGTCTTATGGAGTCGAAGCATTCAGATGCAGAATCGAGCTCCAAGCGCAACACACGTCGCAAGCAGTACTTGTGAAAACCTCAAATTTTGTTATAACTTAGGACCTCGGCTAAAAGTCTTTAAATTTCTCGAACTTTGTAATCGGAGACCCTTATAAGGGTCAAATTTTCATGATCGTTGTATCAACTTTTATATTAATATAAGTGACACTATTATTACTACGTTGAGTATTTCGTTCAAACCTTGAAAAGTCATCGAGAAACCAAATACTTGTTTCATACTTTCAGTCTTACAAATAACTTTCATTTTTCTATGTTTCATGCTATCATCTGTTGTTGAACTATGGCAATTTGGTTCATGAGACACATTCACTTTTCACTTATTCTTATCCATATCATCATCTTTTAAACGTATAGTTAAAGATGCCGCCACGCAGGAATACCAGACGTAACCCTATCAATGAAACACAGATACCACCACCACCTCCACCTCCTCAATTTGATGCTGTCATGTTCCAAGCAGCAGTCACCACAGTGGTAGCAGCTGCCATGTCACAGCTCAATAACTCGAGTACTAATGACTCGAGAACTGGCACACACCTATCCAACCATGGTGAGAGTCATGGGCAACCCCGAGAATGCACTTATAAGGACTTTACTACTGCCAAACCCCGTATGTTTTATGGAACTGGTGGTGTGATGGCTCTGAGACAGTGGATTGAAAGGACAGAATCAGTCTTTGAAATCTGCTCCTGCCCCGAGCACAGCAAAGTCAAATTTGCAACCTTCACACTCATTGATAGAGCTTAAACTTGGTGGAACAGCCACGTTAAAGTACTTACCCTAATAGTGGCAAACTCCATAAGCTGGGAGAGCCTCAAAGCCATGATGATGAGAGAATACTGCCCACGGGGAGAGATATAAAAGCTCGAACATGAACTCTGGACTCTCGGAATGGTTGGTACTGACGTCGCAACATATACCAACAGATTCTGCGATCTGGTAATCCTTTGCCCAGATATGATTGCTCCTGAGAGCAAGTCAATAGAGAGGTACATATGGGGACTGACGCCCCAAATACGGTCAAGCGTGTTAGCTTCCAAACCTGACACCTTTGAAAGTGCTAAGGAACTGGCACAATCTCTGATTGACTACGGAGGCCATCAGAACTCAACCGTTTCTGCACCAGAACCAAAGAGAGGAAACAACAACAACAACAACAACAACAACAGGAAGAGAGTATGGAATAAAGGGAAGGGTGGGTCTTCCCAAGAATCCGCAAAGAAACAACTGGTTTCAGTGAATGCTACCACGGTACCTACCACAGCTCCTACAAATACCTACACAACAAAGCCTTATGTAGGTAACCTTCCAAAGTTCACCAAATGCACTTACCACCACCATGGACCTTGTCGGGAAATGCAGTGTGCCAACTGCAATAGAAAGGGACACACAGCCCGTTTCTGCAAGGATCCCGCAAAGCCAATCACTCAAGTTCCCAGTGCGGGTATAGGCCATACTTGCTACGGTTGTGGCAAGGTGGGCCACTACAAGAGGAACTTCCCTAAGGCAGCAGGCACCGGCAGTGTGGGACGAGTTTTGACTATAGGCCACGACGAAGCTATAGCTGACCCAACTGTAGTTGCTGGTACGTTCCTCCTCAATAATTCATATGTATGCATATTATTCGATAGTGGAGCGGAGAGAAGCTTCGTGAGTCAAAACTTTATTCACTTACTTGAACCTAAACCTAGCAAGCTAGAAAAATCATTCACTGTAGAGATGGCCAACGGAAAAACCGAAAACACTAACTACATATACAAGGACTGTACGTTAACTTTAGATGGTCATGCTTTCCCAATCAATCTCATGTCGGTCCCTATTAAAAGTTTCGACGTCATAGTCGGCATGGATTGGTTAAGTCTTCTTCACGCCGACATCATGTGTTTTGAAAAAGAAGTTCGTCTTAATCTCCCTAACAACGAAACATTAGTGATTTACGGCGACAAATCAAGTACGAACCTTCGTATCATTTCGTGCATCCAAGATCGAAAGTGTTTACGGAAGGATTGTCGAGCATTCCTAGCGCACATCGTCGATACAAGTCAGGAACTGAAGGACATCAAGAACATTCCAGAAGTACGCAACTTTCCCGATATCTTTCCAGAAGAACTACCAGGATTACCACCACCGCGCCAAGTCGAATTCAAAATCGACTTAGTTCCAGGGGCTACCCTAGTAGCGAAATCTCCTTATCGTCTAGCACCAGCAGAGATGCAAGAACTTTCCAGTCAACTTAATGAACTCTTGCAAAAAGGATTCATAAGACCAAGTTTCTCACCTTGGGGAGCATCGGTCTTGTTCGTAAAGAAGAAAGATGGATCATTCCGTATGTGCATCGACTACAGAGAGCTGAACAAACTTACTATCATGAACCGTTACCCTCTACCCCGTATTGACGACCTATTCGATCAACTCCAAGGAGAAAACTACTTCTCGAAGATAGATCTACGATCCGGATATCACCAATTACGGGTACTTGAGGGGGATATTCCCAAGACAGCTTTCCGAACTCGTTATGGGCACTACGAATTTGTAGTAATGCCATTTGGATTAACCAACGCACCAGCAGTATTTATGGACCTAATGAATAGGGTAATCCGTCCCTACTTAGATCGGTTTGTCATCGTCTTTATCGATGATATACTTATCTACTCCCGAAGTAAGGAAGAGCATAGTCAACACCTACGAAAAGTCTTAGAAACACTGCGATCGGAGAAACACTATGCGAAGTTCTCTAAATGCAAATTTTGGATTCGAAGAGTCGAATTTTTGGGCCACGTGGTTAGCGAGAAAGGGATACACGTGGACTCCTCCAAAAAGGCCATCGAGAACTGGTCGGCACCAAAGACACCTACAGAAATTCGTAAATTTCTAGGTCTTGCTGGCTACTATCGCAGATTTATAAAGAACTTCTCTAGCATTGCGAAACCTCTTACTACATTAACCCAGAAAGGCGTGGCCTTTAACTGGGAAGCGAAACAAGAAAAGGCGTTCCAAACACTAAAACAGGCCTTGTGCACCACACCGATACTATCCCTCCCTGAAGGGATAGAAGACTTCATAGTGTATTGCGATGCATCAAATCAAGGACTTGGTTGTGTTCTTATGCAGACAGGGAAAGTTATTACTTATGCCTCCCGACAGCTTAATACACACGAAGTGAACTATACGACACACGATCTTGAGTTAGGAGCAGTGGTATTTGCTCTGAAGATCTGGAGACACTACTTATACGGAACAAAGAGTACTATTTTCACCGATCACAAGAGCCTTCAACACATTTTGATCAAAAGGAACTCAACATGCGACAACGACGATGGGTTGAGTTACTAAATGACTACGAATGCAAAATTCGTTATCATCCTGGCAAGGCCAACGTGGTAGCTGGTGCCCTCATTCGAAAGGAATACACTGGTCGGAGGGTCAGATCTCTAACTATGACTATCCATTCCCACTTATCCACGAAAATTAAGGAGGCACAAGTGGAAGCTTTGCGACCTGAAAATGCGGTGGGTGTATCCCTGCGAGGAATGGAAAAGAATCTAGAAGTCAAGGGTGGCGGAGCATATTATCTTATGGACCGAATCTGGACGCCGAAACATGGCGGGTTCAGAGACGTAGTAATGAATGAAGCACACAACACGAGGTATTCCGTTCACCCGGGTTCAGATAAGGTGTATCTAGATCTTAAGAATTTGTACTGGTGGCCTAACATGAAGGCAGAAATTGCTACCTTCGTAAGTAAATGTCTTACATGCGCTAAGGTTAAGGTCGAGTATAAAAAACCGTCAGGATTACTACAACAACCAGAGATACCAGAATGGAAATGGGAACGGATTACTATGGACTTCATAACCAAGTTACCCAAGACGACGGGTGGACTCGATACCATATGGGTCATCATCGACAGATTGACCAAATCCGCGCATTTCCTACCCATCAAGGAGACTGACAAATTGGAAAAGCTTACAAGAACTTACTTAAGGGAAGTAGTGCGACTGCATGGTGTTCCGATATCCATTATCTCCGACCGAGATAGTAGATTCACTTCAAGATTCTGGCAGGCACTACAAGGTTCCCTGGGGACTAAGCTAGACATGAGTACAGCCTACCACCCACAAACAGACGGGCAGAGTGAGAGAACGATACAGACTTTAGAAGATATGCTGAGAGCCTGTGTGATTGACTTTGGAAAGGCATGGGATATCCATTTACCCCTTGTCGAATTTTCATACAACAATAGTTATCATACAAGCATAAAGGCTGCTCCGTTCGAAGCCCTCTATGGTCGAAAGTGCAGATCCCCTCTGTGCTGGACTGAAGTTGGCGATACCCAGTTAGCTAAAGGAAGAGTTCCTGAAAGCACCCTCACCGGTCCGGAAATCATACGAGAACCGACAGAGAAGATCGTTCAGATTCGTGAACGATTGAAAGCCTCTAGAGACCGACAGAAAAGCTACGCTCACCAAAGGAGGAAACCTTTGGAATTCCAGGTAGGAGACCACATTTTATTAAAGGTCTCACCGTGGAAGGGTTTAATACACTTTGGAAAGCGGGGGAAACTAAATCCAAGATACATAGGGCCTTTCGAGATTCTTGCCAGAATCGGCCCTGTGGCTTACAAGCTTAACCTACCGCGTGAACTTAGTAACGTACGGTTGGATGGTACTAACAAAATCGTGTGCTAACTCTCATTTCTTTTGAATTAACCGATCAACTTGACATCGGAGATTTATTTTGAATGCGATCCTGTTCGCAAAAAATTTCGAGATTTTTTACTTTATTGTTATATTATGAATATGAGAATGAATCCTACTACTTCTGGTTCTGGGGTTACCACGCTTGACAAAAAGACACTGGGGCGTATCGCCCAAATCATTGGTCCGGTACTAGATGTAGCCTTTCCGCCAGGCAAAATGCCTAATATTTATAACGCTCTGGTAGTTAAGGGTCGAGATACTGCTGGTCAACCAATTAATGTGACTTGTGAGGTACAGCAATTATTAGGAAACAATCGAGTTAGGGCCGTAGCTATGAGTGCTACAGATGGTCTAACGAGAGGGATGGACGTAATTGATACGGGAGCTCCACTAAGTGTTCCGGTCGGTGGAGCGACTCTCGGACGAATTTTCAACGTGCTTGGCGAGCCTGTTGATAATTTAGGTCACCTTCCACGTCTCAAACGTGAAAAAGTGTTTGTCCGATGAGACTCTTGTTATTCCACTCGACGAAATCGAGATCAACGAGAGCCTCAACTTTGTGGAAGAACCAGTAGAAATCATGGACAGAGAGGTCAAACAAACAAAACAAAGTCGCATACCCATCGTGAAGGTTCGCTGGAACGCCAAGCGGGGACCTGAATTCACATGGGAACGCGAAGATCAGATGAAACAAAAGTACCCTCATCTCTTTCATGCTCACTAGTGTCTTTACTACTTTAAATTTCAGGACAAAATTCCCTCTAACGAGGGGATGATGTGACAACCCGATATTTCAACTCTTTGTAATGGCCAAATAGGTCAAGTATTGTAACCACTTTTGAGTTAATAAAATTAACGTTGATAATAAAATGTCCAAAAAGTTTCTATTTAACTACCTACTATGTTTTATATCATTAAACCGGGATCGTACGTAAAAAGAATGCCCAAACCCGGCTTCGTATATTGAAGTTAAGATTTTTCCAAATTCGGCTTAGCAACAGACAACTAAAAACTCAAATCTGAGATCGAGCGACTTTTGGCCGGAATGACCTAAACGAGAATCGAAGGTCTTGACATTGGTATTTCAGCGGTAAAAAGTCTGGCAAAAACCGACATCAGATAAAGAAGTTATGAACTGTTTAAAGAAATTTCTTAATCACGACATTTTATAAATAAATAATAAAAATAATTTCAGAATTTGCTGAGGGAATCTAAACGAAAGTTGTAGAGTATGGTCTCACCTTCGCGGGGATATAAAGAACGTCGAAAATGGAGTTCGTATAAAGAAGATATGAATTTTTGAAGTTTATTAAATAAATTATATATTTATTTAATTCAAAATCCAGTATTATCCGAAGGGGGAGTCAGCGTACTCATCCGAGTTACGCGTCGCGTAACCCCGTACGCCCCGCGTACGCGAAGGCCTTGGCCTCGGATCATCCACATCGCGCCTGTGCGAACTACCGACCCGTCCCATCAGAGCTCCGAGGCAGTCGAGGACTCAGTCACGCATGACGTACGCGTACGCCCAGCGTACGTGCGTACGCCCCGCGTAACGAGGCCTCTCAGCCTCCTATAAATAGAGGTGTGACGGTTCCGGAAAATTTACCCCATTCCTCTCATTTCTCTCATGATATTGCCTCGATTTCCATGCCCGCACTACCCCAAAGCCCTGGTCATTTTGTGCAAGTCCCGAAGGTCGATTTTACTCCCGAGATTCCCGAGAAAAATCCGTTTCCCGAGACGAAACTCTGCCCGGTTTTTCCATCTCGCTATCTTCAAACTTTCAAGTGAGTTCATACCCCTTAATTAACCCTTTTTAAATATTCTAAACGCTTTTATATGCTTTCTAAGGGGGGGAAATACAAGTAAAACACACGACTACTATCGGGTGTTATATATAAAGATTATTATACACTTTTATTAAGTAGAATCATATGGGATTTATAAACTTTATAGGGAACTCCCGTATACAAAATATATTACAATAGCATTCTATCTTTAAAACTATAAATTGTTGTAATGCATGTATAAACTAAACATTTTTCTTAGATTTAAAGTATATGTGTCTATCTTAGGCTCTACAAAAATCTATGCTTTCATAACAAGTGATTTCTTTTCTAAATATTCTAAAACACACGAGGCACACTTTTAGAAAACTATAATAGGTATAGTATTATGAGGATATTGCTAACTTTTACATACTAGAAACACGATTTTCAAGAAATCACTTTCATATACACAAACGAACATTTTAACACGTAAATCTGTTTTTATACTACGGTTATGTGAGACATTAACTTCACGTACGTTCGAGTACACATTTCAAGTCCTGTATTATATACCAGAATCCCTTGGAGGGGGAGCATGGTGTTTGTGTATAGATCTATACAGGCTTGACAACCCGCGCCCTGACTGTTAGCTATACTCCACCATTTGGGGTGACAAACGTTATAACATTCCAACGCCTGAAGAACGTTGTGTATAGGCATCCCGAGTCAATAGTATGGTTATAAAACTCACAGGAGGTATTAAAAATACATTGATTTATGAGGTTTTCAAACATATTGGTTATTTTTACACTTACATGCATTTTTGGACACAAACTTTGGTCTGGAAAGAAGACTACTTTTATACTAGTAGAAAATATAGGATTTTCTAAACACAAACAAACAAGGACAAGATATTTCATTTCATACAAACATTGTCATTAAATACTTATGAAACTCACCAGCTTAAATGTTGATCTACTCTTTCAAAATTACTTGTATGTCCTAGGGATTCAGTAACTACAGGTATCATTATGCTTGTGATGAAGGGATGCTGCGGCGCCAGTTTAATCTCATATTTTGACATCATATTGTAATTGGATTTGAACATGTAACTTTTGACAAATGTAAACTTTCAATTATATATATGATGGTTGTATTGCTTTCTTTACTATGTAATCATTTGTTACGTTACCACATGAAGTCATCCGCCCCCGAACGTTTCCGCCGTTCAGGTTTGGGGGTGTGACAGTAGGTCGGTAGGCCTGGGGTGACAAATGGCACAACATTCTGACGCCTGAAGAACGTTGTAGAGGCCACTAGTCATTTTAGATGGCTATATGAAACTCACAATTGTATCAACTAAAACATTGTTTACGGAACTTACACTACTTTAATGGTTATATTTTTATAATGGAACTACATTACAATACACTATTTTACAGTGCTGCTGGTGGGTTCCAGACACTTTCATACAAATGATTTTCATACAAATATAGTACATTACTCTATTTTCATAATACGGTATAACATACAATTCAGGGAAACATTCATGATATAGTTTTATTTATTAATAAGACTACAACATACTATTTTAAAGTACATTAATAAACATACATTTTGGTCTTAAGGCCTAAGACTACATTTCATTTACTAAAGAAAACATTGGATTTTCTGGAGGAACATACTAACGTTTTTCAAAGAACATTGACAAGATTTCCATCACAAAAACATACTTATGAATTCACCAACTTAAATGTTGATACACTTTCAAAATCACTTGTATTCTCATCAAACCAGTAGATAGGTACATCACATGTTGTTGAGAAGACAGAGCATTCAGGGTGTCACGTCTATAGTTTTCGCTATACATTTTGACGTTATACAACCATGTTACAAACAAAATGTAAACACTATATTATCAATGCAATGGTTGTTGTTACTTTGATTACTATTATGCAATTGTTGTGATACTGTACATGACGTCTTCAGCCACCGAACGTTTCCACTGTTCCGATTTGGGGGTGTGACAACCCGGAACCCAGATAGAGTCATTCTTTAAACTTGGGACCCGGACTGGTTTTACATGTTTCAATTCCGGTTTCGGTCCGGTTTTTCGGTTCTAAATCTCATCCTTATTATTGAAGTATCATATATTAGTTTTTTAATTAATTTTTTAATTTCATTTTATTGGATTAATTTTTTTATTAAATTATTGTATATTAACGAATATTATTTTTAATATATAGTATTTAATATATTAATAATATTATTTTATTAGAGTATTGATTTCTTTTAATTAATTCTTTTTTATTAGATCAATATTTTTTATTGGATTATTATATATTACTAATATTATTTTTAGTATTAAATATTTATAAGTATATATTAATGAATATTACTTTGTGGGATTATTAACTTCTTTTAATTATATTTTTTTTAATTTCGAATTTTTTTTTGTTGGACCGAGTTTTGAGACATATTTTAGACAAAATTACTATTTTCGGACCGAGTGATAGTGGTAGTATTATCCAAAATATGATATCTCTCATATATTTAAAATAAATTAGAAGATGTGGGTTTTTGGGTCTTGTTCTTGAAATTTTGTTGGATTAATTTATTTTAGTTAATTTCTTTTTTAAAACTTTTTTATTATATTAATTCTTTTTTTAATTATTATATATGAACAAAAATTATTTTAAACATATAATATTAATATATTAATGAATGTTATTTTATCAGACTGCTGATATTTATAATTATTTTTTTTAATACTTATTTGTATTGTTGTACATTAATAAATGGGAAATTAAGTAATCTAACAACATTTTAATGTGTATTTGAATAAAATCACTAATTTTTTTTAGCAAAAATAATCACTTCGTCTGGAATGGGCATTCCAAACGATAACATATTTTCGATATCACCACAACTATCACTCGGTCCGAAAATTATGGGTTTTTATCCAAAATATGTCTCAAACTTGGTCCCAAAAAAAAAAGAATTAATACAATAGAAATTAAAAAAAAAACTAAAATAAGTTAATAATTCCATAAGGTAATATTCGTTAATATATATATATATATATATATATATATATATATATATATATATATATATATATATATATATATATATATATATATATATATACACACACATTAAAAATGATATTTATTAATATATAAGAATCCAATAAAAAAGAAATTAAAAAAAATTAATTAAAAGAAATCAATACTCCAATAAAATAATATTATTAATATGTTAAATATTATATATTAAATATAATATTTATTAATATATAATAATCCAATAAAAAGAATTAATCCAATAACAAGAAATTTAAAAAATTAATAAAAAATTAATATATAATACTTCAATAAAGTTAAAAAGAAGATATGCATAAATGATCTCTATGGTTTGGTAAAAAGACTCAATTGCAGAAATGGTCACCGAGGGTAAAATAGTCGTTTTAAAAAGACAAAACTGCAAAATAGTCCTTATGGTTTGCGAAAAACTTTGGATATGGTCCAAAAAGTTTTCAACTTGCATGGAAGGTCCAAAATCAAAAACTTCCTGTGAAATTGGTCCAAAAAAACTTGAAAAGATGGTTATGCCCTTTTATTTTCTTTTTTGTATTTTTTATAATTAACCTAATACTAATTATTTAAAAAAAAAAAAAGAATTACCCCCACCGTTCTCTCTCTCTCTCTCTCTCTCTCTCTCTCTCTCTCTCTCTCTTTCTCTCTCATACATACATACGACCTTTTCTATTTAGATCTTCTTCCCCACCCTTCATCTTCAACCCATCTTGCTTATCTTCCACAAATCAGAGACACGACATCGCAAATACTACACTTCGTATATAATTTTCAATCTGTTCACCTCAAGCTTCTTCCCCTCGTGTTTCTTCACCTCGAGTTTCTTATATGAGATTGACTAAGATCAAATCAGTGATTCCAACTCCAACGGTGTGCATCAGGGACCTCAATCCACCACCACAGGACCGCCACTTCCCTGAAGCCATGACTACCGCCACCCTAAAGCCACCACTACCACTGCCTTGCTTTTATCTTACTTCTTCAAACTTTTTTATTAAACAAATGAAATCACTCAGTTGAGTGATGGTAATGAATCAGCGGTGAAAACGACATTACTTCTTCAAACTTTTTTATTAAACAAATGAAATCACTCAGTTGAGTGATGGTAATGAATCAGCGGTGAAAACGACGTCTAGGGTTCCATCAATAGTGGTTCACAGTAGTGGAATAGGAGGAGATGGTGTTTCAAGTTAGCGAAATTAAGAATGAAGGTTATTGGGTCAACTTTCATCACTAGCAACAAGACCCGTCTTCTCCACTCTGATTCAAAAGGTAACCTCGATTCAGCCATTCCAACCATTGGAATCAAGAGATAAAAGAGGCGAATCAACGATAAAATCAATCTTCCAGAAATCTCTAGTGATGTTTTGATCAATTATGGAAGAAAGCCTTCACCACACCTGTCAGAAAACTAAAATACTCAAGAAACCCACCTGAAATCATAAATACTCATCAGTTATGTGGATTTGACAGTCAATGAAGGAGCAGAGCTAGAGAAAAAAATCGAGAAGATGAAGAGATAAGGAGGTTTCCAATGGTGATGAAGAGCTACAAGGACCAGCTAGAAAAATGGAGAAAAACACACTCTCCTATCTGAATTTGCTTCTTGTATAAGCATTTTCTAATTAAGAAGGGGGAGAAGAAGATGGATCAAGGTTTTTTTTTGACTTTTTCAGAGAGAGAGAGAGAGAGAGAGAGAGAGAGAGAGAGAACGGTGGGGGTGGGGTGGGTAAGGGTAAGGGGATAATTCTTTTTTTTTCTTTTTTTTTTAAATAATTGGTATTAAGATAATTATAAAAAAATACAAAAAAGAAAATAAAATAGCATAATTGTCTTTTCAAGTTTTTTTGGACCAAAATCACATAAAGTTTTTGATTTTGGACCTTTCATGCAAGTTAAAAACATTTTTGACCCTATCCAAATTTTTTCGCAAACCATAAGGACCAATTTTGCAGTTTTGTCATTTAAAAAAAAATTAACAGTCAATGTAACGATCATCTTCCAAGGTATAAATTTATTTAAATTCTCAAGTTTTATTTTGGGCTATAATAGAATTGTATTTTATGGATTAGGCCTCTTTGCTTTGGGTCGAGGTATATGCTGCCCATAAGCCGTACGCGGGGCGTAACCCATTGTACGCGGGGCATAGCGCCTAAATGAAACGCGGGGATGAGAAGCGTACGCGCAGTGTACCATATGGTACGCCCAGCGTATGCGTTCGGAGGAAAAACCCTAATTTTAAGGGTTTAAGGCTATATAAACCCCATTATAGCCTCCTTCCCTGTTTGTCACACCCCCGAACCAGACGGCGGAAACGTCCGAGGGTTGTTGTGACTCAATTGAATACCATCACAATGAATATACATGAAACATAACATTATACATCACCAAGCATTGGGATGATTCAACTGGTAGCGTTTACATCCATTACATTGTCTCAAAATATTACATGCCCAAAAATAAATTGTTCATTGTTACTTAAACAACCGCAAAACATCATAGAGTAAAATCCTTTCTTCACTTTATCTGTTACCTGAGAATACAAGTATTTTGGAAAAAACGTCAACATATGAAATGTTGGTGAGTTCATAAGAAATGTTTAAAATCCAATGTTTGTATTGTTTTGAAAACCACCAGAAAATCCGATATTTTCTGAAAATAGTATAGCGTAAAAATATGTGAAGATCCGTGAGTATGCTTATTTGAATTCTATAGATGTAAGTGTACGAGTTGTGAAAATTCGGCATGTAGTTCGTAAGTGTACTAGTTGAAAACCCTAGGAAAACCCGATGTTCTCCTATCACTTTGCTTTAATTAGTTTATGTGTTATTGTTTCGTTACGTTAGAGGTATTCGTTGAGCTCGGGAGGCATTGAGTATACAGTGGGTGGTGAATTGTTGTAACGTCCCTTAATGAAAACGTCCAGTCGACAACCGTACTAGCGATCCCTTAGGCGTCACTCGCACTTATTCACACAACTCAATCCTCCAGGACTTGTGTAGTCCCACGACCGAAGGGAAAAAGAGAAGGTGCGAAACCCTCGGTATTTCCTTGCGTCGTTCAAGACCATTGCAATTGCGAAGGGCCCGAAGCCCAACCCGCAATCGTGAGTTCCCGACTTTACTAGCAACACCGAAGAACCCTTGGGGACCAGCAGCACGTTTGCCATTGAAAGTCCTTTTACACGCGGTTAAGTCGTATTAGACCCAACTACATGTAAGCATGTATCCTTTGGGCCTAAAGATCATGTCATCGGGCTAGCTAGGCTCAACAAGCATGATTTGCAACTTTTGGGCCTAAGGAGTGTACGTCGACGTATTGAGTAATTCCACAAGAGTATAGAGTTCCAAGAGTTCCATATGTGTATTGAGCGTTGTAGTGTTAGTAGTTTTGGATTTGTTATTGATTCGAGACCGAATCAATTCGTTTAACAACGATTTTTGGTATTGTTGTGTATTGTGTCGGTAGTCGCGGTGCCAATATTCGATCAAATTGCGTGTATTGAATTAGCCTTGAAAGTTTTCTGTTTTCAACCCCTCATTGTTTGTAAAATTTACTTTTTCAACCCTCTAATTAAATAACTTTCCGGTTTGGTCCTTAAATCATTTTTCTTGACACTTTAACACCAAAAATTATTGAAATTAATATTTTTCAGCATATTTTTCATTAAAAACAGTTTAAGTCCCTGAAATTGCAGTTTTCTCGGTTATAACCCCTCTTTTTCGCAGTTTTTACAATTTTGGCCCCAATTGGAAAAAATTTGCAACTTTGGTCCTTTTAAATTTGAAAAGCATTTTAAACCTTTGAAAAGTACTTGTAACACTAATAGTCCACTGTTTTATAGAAAAATACAGTTTTGGCCCTCCAAAACAGAAAATTTCGCATAATGGGCCATATTGGGCCGAAATTGTCATTTTTAGCCCATTAAGCGTAATTTTATGTTTTTAATCCTCCAAAAGAGTATATTTTCAGAAAATACATTATGGAAACTGTTTTGACTCATCTCACCCATCAGATTTCGAAATATTTCATTTTAGGCCCTCCAACTTTGTATTTTTAACATTTTATGTCAAAAAAATGAGTTTTTAGCCCAAAGTATGTATTGTTAAGCCACTTAGCTATTTTTCTTGGTATACTTTGTATGTAGTAGTATATTTTATGCTAGTATCATTTAACATAAAATATATCTCGGTTTTTAGTGATTCATGACTAGATCTAACATCTTAATCATACAAAACACACATATAAGCATAGAAATCATACAAAGCATACACATAATGATAGATCTACACCTTTGCTTGTATTCTCCCCCACAAAACTTATAAAAACCGAAAACAAGGGGGTATGAAGCTCACCTTAGGGGGTAGTTTCGGTTCTTGAAGAGAAGATGGAAGAAAACTTGGTGATTTTTGACCCTAGCACCCTTTGATGAAGATTTCGAGTTTATGGAGTTCTAAGACACAAGTTTATGATTTCATGAGAGTTAAGAAGAGATTTTTGAAGATAAGAAAGAGTCCAAAGCATGGATCCAAGCATAACCTTACCTTAGATGATGATTTTAGTGGAGAATTTTCCTTGTGAAGCTCTTGATTCACAAAATTTTTGAAGGAGGAGGGAGGATTGTTCCTTGAGAATTCTAGAGAGAGTTTGTAAGAGATTTGTGTATGTGTGTGTTTCGGCCGAGAGTGAGTGAGAGAAGAGAGAAATAGACCATGAAATGATGCATGCATGGAAGTATGGGACATGTTGCATGGAAATCCTTTGGTTAATTGTGAGGTGTCACTCACAAGGTCAACCCTTCCTCTTGGGCTTGTTTTGGGCTGAAATATGGAAGGAAAAAGAGAAATTTGGGCTTTAATGCCCACAAGCCCATGTATAAATTAAGTGGGATGAGTTTTAACCTAAAAACAAATATAATATGATTTTTACACTTTGCTGGGCTAGTTTAGGTTAATCATGGATCAAAGCTTTTAATTTATTTCATTCTAGGCCCAATATGGCCCAAAATGTTGAAATAAATTAATGTGGGTCCAAATAGAGCCCATGATAGTCAAATTGGAAGCTTATTGGTCCATTTGGGTCCAATAAGGAAGTCCTAGTCCAAAATGGACTTAAACGGGGACTTCTAGGGTTTCCAATTGGTTGTTGACTATTTGTAGCACTTGCATGATGTATTTGATTGAAGTTTTTGATGTCATTAAGTAAGTATCACACATGCTTTTAAGCTTTTGATTCAACCTTTACTTGAATGTAGCGATTACAAGACACAAAATTTCTAGTTGTGACATCATCCCCCCGTTAGAGGGAATTTCGTCCCGAAATTCTGTTTGAAAGCTAGATTTGAGAATGCTAGAATAGGTGAGGGTACTTCTGCTTCATTTGGTCTTCGCGTTCCCACGTGAATTCTGGCCCACGCTTTGCGTTCCACCGTACTTTCACGATCGGGATGCGACTTTCCTTAGTAAGCTTCACCTCCCTGTCCATGATTTCAATTGGTTCTTCAATGAACAGGAGATTCTCGTTGATTTCGATTTTGTCAAGAGGAATGACAAGGGTTTCATCTGATAGGCACTTCTTCAGATTAGAGACATGAAACACAGGGTGTACATCGTTTAGCTCTGCGGGTAGTTGCAGTCTGTATGCTACCGGACCAATTCGGGCGACGATTTCGAAAGGTCCAATGTATCGTGGATTTAGTTTTCCCCGCTTCCCAAAACGAATAACTCCTTTCCAGGGCGTGACTTTTAACAGTACTCGATCACCGTCCTGAAATTCTAAAGGCTTTCGCCGTTTATCAGCGTAGCTCTTTTGTCGGTCACGCGATGCTTGCAATCGAGCTCTTATTTGAACGATCTTTTCCGTGGTTTCACGAATGATCTTCGGTCCCGTTAGTGCTTTGTTTGACGTATGCGTTTTTGCTAGCTGGGTGTCACCTACTTCAGCCAAACATAACGGTGATCTACATTTACGCCCGTACAGTGCTTCGAAAGGAGCCACCTTGATGCTCGAATGGTAACTATTGTTGTATGAGAACTCGATTAAGGGTAGGTGGGTATCCCAAGACTTTCCAAAGTCTATCACGCATGCGCGGAGCATGTCTTCGAGCGTTTGGATGGTTCGCTCGCTTTGACCATCCGTTTGTGGATGATAAGCGGTGCTCATGTCGAGGTTTGTTCCCATCGCCTTATGGAGTGATTGCCAAAATCGTGACGTGAACCTACTGTCCCTATCCGAGATGATAGATGTTGGTATTCCGTGGAGTCTCACGATCTCTCGAATGTATAAACGCGTCAATCTCTCCATCTTGTAAGATTCTTTAATTGGTAGGAAATGGGCAGATTTCGTCAGTCGGTCGATTATTACCCATATGGTGTCTAATCCATCCGACGTTTTAGGTAGCTTGGTCACAAAATCCATAGAAATCCCCTCCCATTTCCACTCAGGGATTGCCGGTTGCTGTAACAATCCTGAGGGTTTCTGGTATTCCACCTTTACTTTGGCGCACGTAAGGCACTTACTGATGTAGGTCGCGATTTCCGCCTTCATGTTAGGCCACCAATAGTGTTGTTTAATATCCAAATACATCTTATCGGAACCGGGATGAATGGAGTATCGCGTCTTGTGGGCTTCCTTCATGACAACATCTCTAAACACTCCAAGTTTAGGGACCCAAATACGGTTCATGAAATAGTATACTCCATTCTCCTTTGCCTCCAGGTTCTTTTCCATTCCGCGCAATACTTCGCTTGCTCTATTTTCCGTCTTCATGGCCTCTGACTGGACTACTGCAATTTGAGTGGCCAGGTGAGATTGAATGGTTATCGAGAGAGTTTTCGTACAACGATTAGAGTACTCCTTCCGACTTAATGCATCAGCTACCACGTTGGCCTTGCCTGGGTGGTACTTAATCTCACACTCATAATCGTTTAGCAATTCAACCCATCTTCGTTGCCTCATGTTCAACTCCTTTTGGTTCAAGATGTGTTGGAGACTCTTGTGATCCGTGAAGACGGTGCACTTCGTACCGTAAAGGTAATGCCTCCAAATCTTTAGGGCAAAGACTACAGCTCCCAACTCTAGGTCATGGGTCGTATAGTTTACTTCATGCGTCTTTAGTTGGCGGGATGCGTAGGCTATCACTCTCCCACGTTGCATGAGAACGCAACCTAAGCCCTGATTTGACGCGTCGCAGTAGACTACAAAATCTTTCGTTCCTTTAGGCAGAGATAGTACAGGTGCGCTACAGAGAGCTTGTTTCAAGGTTCGAAACGTAATCTCTTGTTTGTCTGTCCATTTGAATGGTACGCCCTTTTGCGTAAGCGAGGTAAGTGGCTTGGCGATCTTAGAGAAGTTTTGAATGAATCTCCTATAGTATCCTGCTAAACCCAAGAATTGACGAATTTCTGTGGGCGTTGTCGGGATTGCCCATCCTTCTACAGCTTTGACCTTAGAGGGATCCACATGGATTCCATCTTGGCTGACTACATGACCTAGGAAGTTCACACTCCGCAGCCAGAACTCATACTTAGAGAGTTTGGCATAAAGCTTTTCTGATCGCAGAGTTTCTAGGACTTGTCGAAGATGTTGGCCATGCGCTTCCTTGCTTCGAGAATAGACGAGGATGTCATCGATAAAAACAATGACAAAGTTGTCGAGGAACGGTCGGCAGATTCGATTCATTAGGTCCATAAATGCGGCAGGGGCATTCGTTAGACCGAAGGGCATTACGACAAATTCATAATGTCCGTAGCGAGTTCGGAAAGCGGTTTTTGGAATATCCTCTTCCCGGAATTTGAGTTGGTGGTATCCGGACCGTAGATCTATTTTAGAAAAATAACTAGCTCCTTGGAGCTGATCAAATAGGTCATCGATTCGTGGGAGTGGGTAGCGGTTCTTGATTGTGAGTTTATTTAACTCTCTGTAATCGATGCACATTCTAAAAGAGCCGTCCTTCTTTTTGACAAAGAGCACCGGAGCTCCCCATGGCGAGTAACTAGGTCGAATAAATCCCTTGTCCAAAAGTTCACTGAGTTGGCTGGATAATTCTTGCATCTCGGAAGGAGCTAGCCGGTAGGGTGATTTAGCGAGAGGAGTTGCTCCTGGAATGAGGTCGATCCAAAACTCAACCTGTCTGTCTGGGGGTACTCCCGGAAGATCTTCAGGAAACACATCCGGAAATTCACACGTTACGGGAATGTCTCGAACGTTAATCTCCTCCTTGGTTTTATCCACCACGTGAGCCAGGAACGCCAGATTGTTCCTTCGTAGATATTTTTGTGCCTTGATGCACGAAATGAGGCGAAGGTTCATGCTAGATTTGTCTCCGTAAATTACTAGGGTTTCGTGATTTGGGAGACGAAGACGAACGGCCTTCTCGTGGCACATAATTTTAGCATGGTGGGGGCTTAACCAGTCCATACCGATGATCACATCGAAACTCCTAATTGACACTGGCATTAGATCTATTCGAAAGACGTGTTGATTAAGGGTTAGGGTACATCCGGTGTAGATTTCCCCAGTGGATTCGGTTTTCCCATTGGCCATTTCCACCGTATAGGTTTCATTTAGCTTTTGGGGCAGTTGTTTTAATAAATGCTTAAACTTATTGCTTACGAAACTTCGCTCCGCTCCGGTGTCAAATAAGATGCATGCATAAGTGTGGTTTAAGGGAAACGTACCGGTAACAACAGAGGGGTCTTGAATAGCCTCACCCTGACCCATGGTCAACATCCTTCCTGTTCCTCCGTTTCTTAAATTGTTGTTGTTAGGACAGTCTCGACGGATGTGTCCAGTCCTCCCACACCCGAAGCAGGTGTGGCTAGGCCCTGCGTTATTGCCGCCGACATTGATGTTGTTGTTGCTGCGATGGTTGTTGTTGTTGGTTCCTTGATTTTGGTTCTGGGGAGGGTAAGTCCTGCAGTACTTTGCAGTGTGTCCCCTTCGGTTGCAACTGGTGCACTGAAAATCCTTGCATTCTCCATGGTGATGGAAACCGCACTTGTTGCATTTGGGAAGATTACCGGAATAAGGTCTGGAAGCATTTGAAGTGGCTGAGGTTGGAGCATGTGGTGCGGTAACAACATTAACCACCACTGTCTGCTGCTTCTTGGAGGTGTCGGGGCCCTGGCGCCCCTTCCTCTTATTGTTCTTTCCCCTCTTGCCATCACCTTCCTTCATCTTCTCAGTCTCCACTGGCTTCTCTCCCTTCTTGTTGTTATGGTCATACAGCTTCTTTGCCAATCTTTTCGCACTGTCAAATGTTTCGGGGTTTGCAGCTATCACATTCCCTTGAATTGGTGATGTTAGTCCCCAGATGAATCGCTCAATCTTCTTTCCTTCCGAGGTGATCATACCCGGGCACAGCAGAGATAGTTCGCTAAATCTCGATATGTAGGCATCGATATTCGCATTCTGCACAGTGAGGTTCCATAGCTCTTGCTCCATCTTCTGTATTTCGCCTCGTGGGCAGTACTCAGCCATTAACATTTCTTTCATCTCTGCCCACGGCATAGAGTTGGCTACAGGGAGCGTCATGGATTCTACATGTCCGTTCCACCAGGTGAGCGCTTGATCCACAAAAGTGTAGGCCGCGAACTTCACCTTCATGTGCTCAGGGCAGTCGCATATCTCGAATATCGACTCCACCTTTTCGATCCATCGCTTCAGAGTGATCACCCCTCCAGTGCCATTAAAAGTTCGTGGTTTGGCGTTTGTGAAGTCCTTGTAGGTACATGTCTTGGTGGGTCCTTGATTCATTTCGTTGTTCGAACTTTCGGCTCCTTGCCCATTGACTCCTCCATTGTTCCCTTGATGAATTTGCGCAATCGCTGCAGTGACTGCTGCAGATACAGCTGCCTGGAACGCGGCTGAGTCAACTTCAGGTGGGGTTGGTCCTGGGTTTCTGCGAGTAGGTCGGGGAGGCATCTTTCTGTCACAAAACGGAAAGATGTTGAGGGTATGTGGTTTCTGTGAGGTCGTGATCCTACTGACTAGGTGCATGGTACGAACTTAAACACTACTACCATTGACCAATCAATCATAATTTCTCAACACATAGCAATTTGTAATATCGTAACAAAACACGTAAAAATTTATTAATATTATCCGCATTTGATACATGAAAATTTTGCTCGTAAGAGCATACATGAGTGATACTAGTTCGACAGCATAACGGCTCTATGAGTAGTGTAGTCACTTAAACATAGAGTCGGAGTACATAGCATATTTCCTAACGACCTACTAAGATAAGTCTATCCCTAACCGCGATGAGCTGCGTCCGGAGGTGGTGCCGAGGATGTGGATGCTCCCTGAAGACGAGCCACCAAGCGTTCTGCGTCCCGAAGTCGAGACTCCCACCGAACCTGCCTCATGTGAAACTCTCGAAGGACGTCACGCGTCTCCTGCTCCGCACGCTCGACCCTAGTCCTCAACTGGCGCACCTGATCAGCAGTGTCCTGGGCAAGGTCGCCCGTATTCCGTAACCGTTTCACCATGACTGGAAGGGCTCGATCAGCCGGTCCTCCGTCTCTTAGGTCAAAGAACTCGCGTGACATGCCGTACGGGGGTCACTGTCCCTGCTGTCTGCTCCATCTCCAAAGATCAATACCCCAGGGAGGTGTAGGACCAGTGGGGCCTACACGATAGGCAGGCACCCTGATCGGGTAAGGGGGGTTGATGACTTCGGACTCCGCATCCGAATCACCCCCTTCACTATCATCAGTATCCTCCTCGAGGCTTCCTTCATCTTCCTCTGATTCGGCAGGCTCGCCCTCAACTTCGGCCTCCAGTTCCCCGTCAGATTCCTCTTCGGGTTCTTCCTCGGGCTCCTCCTCAGGCTCTTCCTCGGGCTCCTCCTCTAGCCATTCGTTGTTCCCCCGGTTAGGGAAGTAAGGATCTCCAGGGTGATGAAAACCAGCCATGCAGTCTGCGAGAGTGCGTAATTATGCTAACGTTATTCCTAGGATGCTACAATTATCGCATAGATCAAGTAGGCGTTCTCTTTTCGGTGGTAGGGGTATAGTTTTAGGTTCCCTAGCTATCCTGATCTCATCAGGACGTGTGTTAGTTATACTTTGGAGAGAGTGTAGTTGATCAGGCTACATCCACTCCTTGGTACCACTAAGAACAGTCCTGAATTTAACCGAGATACTAGTATTATTTTTGTTTGGTTCGGCGTTATGTTCCTATTCCTAATGCAAGCAAGGGTGTTTTATTTACTTGTTTTGTTCAGAGTTATGTTAGTCCCTCTTTTTGGTTTATAGTTGCATATCAATGTGTGGCTAGACATGCTAGTTCACTATAAACAAAGCTCTGATACCAACCTGTCACACCCCCGAACCAGACGGCGGAAACGTCCGGGGGTTGTTGTGACTCAATTGAATACCATCACAATGAATATACATGAAACATAACATTATACATCACCAAGCATTGGGATGATACAACTGGTAGCATTTACATCCATTACATTGTCTCAAAATATTACATGCCCAAAAATAAATTGTTCATTGTTACTTAAACAACCGCAAAACATCATAGAGTAAATTCCTTTCTTCACTTTATCTGTTACCTGAGAATACAAGTATTTTGGAAAAAACGTCAACATATGAAATGTTGGTGAGTTCATAAGAAATGTTTAAAATCCAATGTTTGTATTGTTTTGAAAACCACCAGAAAATCCGATATTTTCTAAAAATAGTATAGCGTAAAAATATGTGAAGATCCGTGAGTATGCTTGTTTGAATTCTATAGATGTAAGTGTACGAGTTGTGAAAATTCGGCATGTAATTCGTAAGTGTACTAGTTGAAAACCCTAGGAAAACCCGACGTTTTCCAATCACTTTGCTTTAATTAGTTTATGTGTTATTGTTTCGTTACGCTAGAGGTATTCGTTGAGCTCCGGAGGCATTGAGTATACAGTGGGTGGTGAATTGTTGTAACGTCCGTTAATGAAAACGTCCAGTCGACAACCGTACTAGCGATCCCTTAGGCGTCACTCACACTTATTCACACAACTCAATCCTCCCGGACTTGTGTAGTCCCACGACCGAAGGGAAAAATAGAAGGTGCGAAACCCTCGGTATTTCCTTGCGTCGTTCAAGACCATTGCAATTGCGAAGGGCCCGAAGCCCAACCCGCAATCGTGAGTTCCCGACTTTACTAGCAACACCGAAGGACCCATGGGGACCAGCAGCACGTTTGCCATTGAAAGTCCTTTTACATGCGGTTAAGTCGTATTAGACCCAACTACATGTAAGCAAGTATCCTTTGGGCCTAAAGATCATGTCATCGGGCTAGCTAGGCTCAACAAGCATGATTTGCAACTTTTGGGCCTAAGGAGTGTACGTCGACGTATTGAGTAATTCCACAAGAGTATAGAGTTCCAAGAGTTCCATATGTGTATTGAGCGTTGTAGTGTTAGTAGTTTTGGATTTGTTATTGATTCGAGACCGAATCAATTCGTTTAACAACGATTTTTGGTATTGTTGTGTATTGTGTCGGTAGTCGCGGTGCCAATATTCGATCAAATTGCATGTATTGAATTAGCCTTGAAAGTTTTCTGTTTTCAACCCCTCATTGTTTGTAAAATTTACTTTTTCAACCCTCTAATTAAATAACTTTCCGGTTTGGTCCTTAAATCATTTTTCTTGACACTTTAACACCAAAAATTATTGAAATTAATATTTTTCAGCATATTTTTCATTGAAAACAGTTTAAGTCCCTGAAATTGCAGTTTTCTCGGTTATAACCCCTCTTTTTCGCAGTTTTTACAATTTTGGCCCCAATTGGAAAATTTTTGCAACTTTGGTCCTTTTAAATTTGAAAAGCATTTTAAACCTTTGAAAAGTACTTGTAACACTAATAGTCCACTGTTTTATAGAAAAATACAGTTTTGGCCCTCCAAAACAGAAAATTTCGCATAATGGGCCATATTGGGCCGAAATTGTCATTTTTAGCCCATTAAGCTTAATTTTATGTTTTTAATCCTCCAAAAGAGTATATTTTCAGAAAATACATTATGGAAACTGTTTTGACTCATCTCACCCATCAGATTTCGAAATATTTCATTTTAGGCCCTCCAACTTTGTATTTTTAACATTTTATGTCAAAAAAATGAGTTTTTAGCCCAAAGTATGTATTGTTAAGCCACTTAGCTATTTTTCTTGGTATACTTTGTATGTAGTAGTATATTTTATGCTAGTATCATTTAACATAAAATATATCTCGGTTTTTAGTGATTCATGACTAGATCTAACATCTTAATCATACAAAACACACATATAAGCATAGAAATCATACAAAGCATACACATAATGATAGATCTACACCTTTGCTTGTATTCTCCCCCACAAAACTTATAAAAACCGAAAACAAGGGGGTATGAAGCTCACCTTAGGGGGTAGTTTCGGTTCTTGAAGAGAAGATGGAAGAAAACTTGGTGATTTTTGACCCTAGCACCCTTTGATGAAGATTTCGAGTTTATGGAGTTCTAAGACACAAGTTTATGATTTCATGAGAGTTAAGAAGAGATTTTTGAAGATAAGAAAGAGTCCAAAGCATGGATCCAAGCATAACCTTACCTTAGATGATGATTTTAGTGGAGAATTTTCCTTGTGAAGCTCTTGATTCACGAAATTTTTGAAGGAGGGGGGAGGATTGTTCCTTGAGAATTCTAGAGAGAGTTTGTAAGAGATTTGTGTGTGTGTGTGTTTCGGCCAAAAGTGAGTGAGAGAAGAGAGAAATAGACCATGAAATGATGCATGCATGGAAGTATGGGACATGTTGCATGGAAATCCTTTGGTTAATTGTGAGGTGTCACTCACAAGGTCAACCCTTCCTCTTGGGCTTGTTTTGGGCCGAAAATATGGAAGGAAAAAGAGAAATTTGGGCTTTAATGCCCACAAGCCCATGTGTAAATTAAGTTGGATGAGTTTTAACCTAAAAACAAATATAATATGATTTTTACACTTTGCTGGGCTAGTTTAGGTTAATCATGGATCAAAGCTTTTAATTTATTTCATTCTAGGCCCAATATGGCCCAAAATGTTGAAATAAATTAATGTGGGTCCAAATAGAGCCCATGATAGTCAAATTGGAAGCTTATTGGTCCATTTGGGTCCAATAAGGAAGTCCTAGTCCAAAATGGACTTAAACGGGGACTTCTAGGGTTTCCAATTGGTTGTTGACTATTTGTAGCACTTGCATGATGTATTTGATTGAAGTTTTTGATGTCATTAAATAAGTATCACAAATGCTTTTAAGCTTTTGATTCAACCTTTACTTGAATGTAGCGATTACAAGACACAAAATTTCTAGTTGTGACACTGTTTCCCCATCAACCACCTTACTCTCAAGAAAACCCTAATTCGTTCTTAACCTCTCTTTGTGTGTGAAGAAGCTTTTGTGAGTGTTTCAAGGAAAGGAAGTAGTAAAGAAGGAAGGGAAGAAGTTGGAGAAGAAGCTTGAGCTCAGAGATTTGGACTTAGCACCCTCTTGGTCATCAAAGGAAGGTATAAAGTTCTGAACTTTCTTCCTATTTCCTTCTAGATCTAGGTTATGGAAGTTTGGACCTTTTTAGGTCCAAAGGGTGAGTCTTGATCTTGTAAGTCAGATTTGGAGCTTGGGTTGCCATCCTTAAGGCTCAGAAACATCTTCCTAGCAATAAAGTTTCAATCTTTGTGGCTTATATGGACCATGCATGAGATCTAGTTAGCTACATGGAAGTAGAATGTTATTTGTGGAAGTTTGAGCCTTTATGAGACTTGTAAGCCATCAAGTAAGCAACTTTATGGCTTAAGACATGGAACAAGCTTAGGATCTGGATTTGTAGCTTCTGGATAGGATTATTAAGCACTTAATGAGATTTTGGCTTAACAGGGTTGTACGTTGGGCGTACAAGGAGGTACGCACCGCGTACAAGCCAACAGCCAGTACGCTCAGCGTACCTTGTTGTACACCCCGTATATGCTGCCAGTTTGGGCTTCGATTGTTTTGGGCCTCGGTGCGGGCTGAGTTTCAGGATTAGGGTCCTTGGGCCATAATGGCCCATCAAAATTTAGTTGCTAAGGACCAAGGATTTAGTATTGGGCTTGAGTAAGGCCCAATAAAGGGTTTTGGGCCCAATATAGCAAATTGGGCCATTAATGGTCCAATAGTAAGCTTTGAAAGCCTATCTTGTTATTGGACCTCCAGAAGTTAGATTTTGGGCCAAGTTTATTGTGGGCTTAAGTAGGGCCCAAATGAGGAGATAGGCCCAATTTAGAAAATTGGGCCTATAGTGTGGCCATGGATGGACTTAGAAGGAATTGAGGATTTTGGGCCATGTTGTGACCCATTCCATAGCAGGGGTAAAATGGTCATTTTACCCATAGGAGAATCCCTATTCTGATTTAGTATTTTATTTCCCATGATAGCTGGGAAGCAGTCGGAGCAGCAGTCAGGGATTTCTCATTTAAGAGTTCAACAGTCAGCATCATGAGGTGAGTTTCCTTTCAGTAGGAACGGTCTACGACCACAACGCCGGCTCGTTTAGTTAGTAGTAGGTCCGGACCTCGGTCCTATGTAGTAGTTAGATTGCTTGATGTCTTTGTGATTCAATCATGTTTTGTGTTATGTGTTCTGGACCCTTGTCCGATGCAGTATGCAATATCAGTGTTTATGCTATTTGCTATGTTATGATATGCTATGTTCAGTCAGTTAGTTCCGGACTTCGGTCTGATGCAGTTTCCAGACCTTGGTCCGATGCAGGGGGCAAGACCCAAGATAGTTTCGGACTTCGGTCCGATGCAATTAGTTCCGGACTTCGGTCCGATGCAGTTAGTTCCAGACTTCGGTCCACTGCAGTTTCCGGACTTCGGTCCGATGCAGAGGGCAAGGACCTGGTTAGTTCCGGACTTTGGTCCGATGCAGTTTCCGGACTCCGGCCTGATGCAGTGGGCAAGGCCCAGTAGTTGTTATATGTCTGTATGGTATGTGGTAGTTTGGGGGAGCTCACTAAGCTTCGTGCTTACGGTTTTCAGTTTTGGTTTCAGGTACTTTCGCAAATAAAGTGAAGAGCTCGGGATGATGGCATCGCACACACCACAGCTACAGCTTTTATTCTTGGGAGTTCATTCAGTTTTTCCTTAGATGTTATTTGATATAGTTTGATACAGTTTTTATCATGATACTTGTTTATAGCTTGAGATATTGATGTATGGTTTTTATGAGATAACATTCAGTATATGATTTTTCTTAATATTGTTAAAACGAAAAAAATTCGGGTCGTATTTTGGGGTGTTTCAGTCAATCTATTAAAATTAACGACATAGAGACCAAATCCGCACAAGGTATCCAAAATTGGACCACTGGTGCACCACCCAACTTTTTTGGACCAAAACCGCATAATTTTAACAACCACATGGACCATTTTTGCAATTTTGTCTAGAGGTAAATATAATATTTTAATATTGTAGGTTAGTTAATTTATGATTAGAATTTAGTTGTTGCATTAATTTAACATTATTAACTAATTTATAATAATTATTAGAAAGAAATTGAAAAGTCATGGAAGTTTTAAATGCATGTGGTGCACGTAAAAATGCATCATTTATAAGTATACTAGGCTTAACCTCGTGCGATGCGCAAGAATGCATTTAAGTGGTTAAAATAAGTATGGTAAAAATAGAAATATGTTGAAATTTACGTTTTTAGTCATGCTTTTGGCATTAACCAAATTATCAAATAACATAAAAATCGATCAATTTATATTTTGATTCTATCTAATATAGTTCATACATTATAAACTTTACTTTTACTTTTATAATATCCAATATATATTATAAGTTTTTGGATAACATTAAGATAATCTACTTTTCTTATGTCCAATAATATTTTTTTTTTGGATAAAATAAGAAAATAGTTGTTTTAAATGAGCTATTAATAAACAATATTAAACTAATAAACTTTGTATTACATTTTTTATATTACACCAAAACATCCAAGGTTTCATATATGAACTTTCAAATATTAAACATTGAAATTAAGAATGAAATCATACAAAATATATCATTATACATAAATGTCATCAAGAGTTTTAAAATAAGTCGATTAGTAAATATGATATTTAATTTTAATTACATGTTTTGCAAGGCGTACGTTTAACTTTATGTTGGTGTGCCTAGAATCATCTTCCTTAATTTGTACCTAAAAAATTAAGGTGGGTAGGAATATAAAATAGATATTACTAAGCATTAATATAAATAAATAAAATGGGTATGTGGATCTCCTACCACCGGTTAAAGACAACATACATCTCTAGTGGTATCGAGTCCTATGTGAAGTTGAAGTAGTCATTCTATGTACACCTTGTTTTCTAATTACATAAACAAATATTAGTAACCAAACATAAAAATGTTATCTTTATGTAAGAAACATATTTTAGTTAACTAACAAATAAAATATAAGTTTAAGATTTAGGAGTTTCAAAACATTAATACTTTTATTAATCAATCAATTAAGTAACACATGTTGAAATTCTTACAATCATTATTAAAAAGCATCTGAAATATTAGATTTTAAATGAATTTTGATTGAAGTGTTTTGAGCCCTATTAATATATATATATATATATATATATATATATATATATATATATATATATATATATATATATATATATATATAGAGAGAGAGAGAGAGAGAGATGGAAAGTATAATATATGTATGAGTTTTAATTAATTATCCTTTTGAAATAGTACAATTACAAAACAAAAAGCATATTTCAAATATTTAGTTAAATATTTTCGACATCACCCTATATAACATATGATCAATATATTAACGATTAAACCACAATACACAACGATTGTATTATAATAATCCAAAAACAAAGAAAATATAAAAACGAATCAGTATAACAAAGTTAGAAATTAAAAGCTCTAATATAATAGCATATCTTCAAAAGTGGTCATAAGACCTCAACCCAACATAAAAACTTTTAAGTTTGTTTTCTTTCTGAAATTTGTATATGATTTGTATGCATGTCTACCCAAAAGATTAATTTTTTATAGTAAACTTTCACTAAATGCTAATTAAACGTAATATAAGTTATAAAACTTTTGAGTGTTAAAAACTTTTGAGTTGCATTAGTTAAAATAGGGGGTTTCAAATTAATGTGGTTTGAGGAAGTTAAAAAATGGGGTTTCAAATGCATGAGATTCAATAAAAAAATGTTAACTTATAAGTATGTATGACTAGGCGAATGTCTTTGCGTTGCGCAGAAACACCTATATAGTTGACGTCTTATATATATATATATATATATATATATATATATATATATATATATATATATATATATATATATATATATATAACAATAACGTTGTTAAATTTGATATAATAATTTGTATGCTAAATTGATATAATATATTGATTCATTGAAATATATGATAATATGTACATATATTATAACTTCATAATTTCAATCATTTGAATGACTTCTACCTGCAAATTACACATAAATAAAATTAAATATAATATATGGTTTAACGATATTTGTAGTTGTTGTTATTGTTAATTAAGTTTTAAAATTTATTTGCTTAATTTTTTAATTTCTATCATTATAATTATTTAAAACATCGAACACTATTTTTTAATTTTAAAGGTAACAATCTTATCATTTATGTAGAGTTATTTTTAACTATTCTTATTGTAATTTATTTTAAGCTTTTTATTTGGAAATTTTAAACGATTATAAAAATAACTTTATGAAATATTTTAGTTAAATTGAAATTATAATTTAGTTTTGCATTTATCACTACAGTTTATCACTTTTAACTATTTACAAAATATTCGTTGTTTCTTTAAGTGGAACTAAAATTTATATTTAAGTTGAGATTGTAATGCGCAGAAACACCTAGTTGAAGTTTTTACAAAAATATGTTTTTTAATATAACAATAACGTTGTTGTTAAATGTGATATAATAATTTGTATACTAAATTGATATAATATATTAATTATTGTGAATTATATGATAATATATACATATATTATAACTTCATAATCTCAATCGTTTGAATGAATTCTACCCGGGAGTACACATGAAAAAAATTACATATAATATATGGTTTAATGTTATTTATAGTTGTTATTATTAATTAATTTTTTAAAATTTATTTTCTTAATGTTTTAATCTCTATCATTATAATTATTTAAAACATCAAAGATTGCTTTTTAATATTAAAGGTAACAATATAATCATTTATATAGAGGTATTTTTAACTATTGTTATTGTAAGTTACTTTAAGCTATTTGTTTGAAAAACTTTAACGATTATAAAAATATATTTATGAAATATTTTAGTTAAATTGAGATTACAACTTACTTTTTGTATTTATCACTATAATTTAATACTTTTAACTATTTTCAAAATATTGTTTGTGTTTTTAGGTAGAACTGAAATTTATATTTAATTTGACATTGTAATGTTATATTTAAGTTAACAATTTAAATATTATGTCCAAAGTGTTCAAAAGGTGTACTTTTAAACTGATAATGGTTTACATATAACAACATATTAAATCTAATAAATTAAGTATAATATATTAAAAGTTAAAGACATAACTCTATGAGTAGAAGTAAATATATTATTTTAAAATTGAAATTTAGTTTATTTATGATTACACTTTAGGTTTGATATTTATTTAATCTTATTAACAAATTTATAATTATTATTAGAAATACACTACACTTTATCACTTTTAACTTTTTACAAAATATTCTTTGGGTTGTTTAAGTTAAACTAAAACTTAGATTTAAGTTAACCCTGTAATGTTATATTTAAATTAATAATTTAAATATTTTATATAAATTTTCTTAAAAAATTATATCTTTAAAATGATAATGGTTTACATCCAAAAATATATTAAAACTAATAAAATTATAATATGTTAAAAGTTAAAAAACATAACTTTATAAGTAGAAATAAATATATTATTTTAATATTGAAATTTAATTTATATACGGTTACACTTTTGGTTTGATATTTATTTAACCTAATTATCCAAATTATTATTATTATGATATATATATATATATATATATATATATATATATATATATATATATATATATATATATATATATATATATATTAAAGTTCTGAAGAAAAGGAACAGTGAACTTGCCATTTTTTTGGCAGAGTTGATCCATGTACTATTGTTGGGCTTCAAAGTTAGGAATAATAAATTTGGATTTTTTTTGGCAATTTTGCTCCTCATTTTTTACCCATTTTGACACTTTTGGTCTTTGCAATCAATATTTTTACAGTTTTTAGGAACCTTTTAATTTTTAAATTTTGGCCACAAAACTTTAACAGTTTGACAACTTTGATCCCTTTTCTAAAGAGTTACTAATTCTTACCCCTTTAATTCTTTAGCCATTTTGACACTTATGGTCCTTGCAGTCAAAACTTTTACATTTTTCATAAAAACATGAAAAAAAACGGTCCGGGGTAAAGCCCATGCTTTTCATCCATGCACTTTCTACGTCTGTCATATTTATTGACTCAGAAACAACATTGAAAGCTTCTAGCCCTCGCGTAGCAGGGGTAACCTTTGTAGTTATAATTATTATTAGAAAGAAATTGAAAAGTCATAGCAGTTTCAAATGAATATGGTGAAAGGAAGAATGCATGGGAGTTTCGAATGAATGTGGCAAAGGGAAAAATACTTCATTTATAAGTATATTAGGCGAATGCCCGCCCGTTACGCAGAAACACGTATATAGTTTTAAAATGTATAAATATATGTTTTTTTTTAATTTAACAATAACTTTTTTGTTAAATTTGATATAATAATTCACATACTATATTGATATAATATATTGATTTTTTTGAATTATATTACAATATATACATCTATTATAACTACATAATCTTAACCGTTTGAATAACTTCTGCCTACGAGTTTCTGATAAATAAAATTAAATATAATATATGGTTTAATGATATTTATAGTTGTTGTTATTGTTAATTAATTTTTTTTAAATTTATTTGCTTAAAGTTTTAATTTATATCATTATAATTGTTTAAAGATTGTTTATAATTATTTAAAATAAAACATTGTTTTTTTATTTTAATGGTAACAATATAAACATTTATATATAGTTATTTTAAATTGTTGTTATTGTAAGTTATTTTAAACTACTTATTTGAAAGCTTTTAACAATTATAAAAATATCGTTAGTAATATTTTAGTTAAATTGATATTATAATTTAGTTTTTGCATTTAGCACTATAATTTATCATTTTTAACTATTCACAAAATATTCATTGGGTTTTTTAAGTTAAACTAAAATTTATATTTAAGTTGATCTTATAATGTTATATTTAAATTAATAATTTAAGTATTTTGTACAAATTGATCAAAAGTTGTAGCTTTAAAATGATAATGATTTACATCCAACAACATTTTAAAACTAATAAATTAAGTATAATATGTTAAAAGTTAAAAAATATAACTTTATAAGTAGAAGTAAATATATTCTTTTAATATTGAAATTTAGTTTATATATGATTACACTTTAGGTTTAATATTTATTAATCTTATTAACCAACTTATAATTATTATTAGAAAGAAATTAAAAAATCATGGAAGTTTCAAATGAATGTGGTGAAAGAAAAAATGCATGGGAGTTTCAAATAAATGTGGTGAAAGAAAAATGTTTCCTATATAAGTATACTTGGTAATATTTTGCGCGTTACGTAGATATAGTTAAAATATTGATAAATATATGTTATTAAAATAAATATATACTTGTTAGTAAGTTTAAATTAATAATTTTTAAACTAACTTAATATAAAATATTGTAAGCATAAAACTACTTTCCTAATTGATTTATGAGTATCAAATAATAGATATCATATTATTCTATTTAAAATCACATCATCACCATAGTCGTTACCCGTGAAAATAAAAATAAACTAAATTTATATAGACATATTTTATTTTTAATGAATTTTAAAACTATATTTTGATACATGTTTTATATTTAATATTTTATTTAAATTTTTAACATTTTTAATTTAATTTCGACTATCTATTTTGAGGAAAATATTATTATTATAAAAAGTAATTTTTTACTATTTGTTTTTAATTTGACATTTTTTGATTTAGATATTCCATTTAACTTTTTAACTATTTACAAAATAGGTTTTTGAATATATTATAAAATTTATGTTTTGAATTTAACATCATGTTTAGATTAACAAACTAAGTATATTATATTAAAAATAAAGAATTGATATTGAAATAATAATAATAGTAGATTTAATGTATTAAATTTAATAGAAGTTAAAAAGTTGGAGGTTTCGAATGAATGTGGTTGAATAAAAAATGTCTCTTTTATAAGTATACTAGGCGAATACCCACGCGTTGCGCCGAAAGACCTATATAGTTGAAAACTTTACAAATATATGTTTTTTTATAAATATAAAAATAACATTGTTGTTAAATGTGATATAATAATTTGTATACTAAATTGATATAATATATTGAATATTTTGAATTATATGATAATATATACATCTATTATAATTGCATAATATCAATCGTTTGAATGACTTCTATAAGCGAGTTACTCATGAATAAAATTAAATATAATATATGGTTTAATGTATTTATAGTTGTTGTTTTTGTTAATTATTTTTTTTTTAATTTATTTGTTTAACAGTTTAATTTCTGTCATTAAAATTATTTAAAACATCAAACAATTTTTATTGATTTTAAAGGTAACAATATAATCATATATATAGAATTACTTTTAACTATTGTTATTATAGGTTATTTTAAGGTACTTATTTGAAAACTTTTAACGATTATAAAAAATATTTTTAGGAAATATTTTAGTTAAATTGATATTACAATTTAGGTTTTGCATTTAGCACTACAATTTATCACTTTTAACTATTCAGAAAATATTCATTGGGTTTTTAAATGGAACTAAAATTTATATTTAAGTTGACATTGTATTGTTATATTTAAATTAACAATTTAAGTATTTTGTCCAAACTGTTCAAACGTTTTAGCTTTAAACTGATAATGGTTTACATACAATAACATATTAAATTTAATAAATTAAGTATAATATATTAAAAGTTAAAGTCATAACTTTATAAGTAGAAGTATAAAGTTTATTTTAATATTAAATTTTTGTCTATTTATGGTTAAACTTTAGGTTTGATATTTATTTAACTTTATTAACCGAATTATTATCATTATTAGAAAGACATTACAATTTATCACTTTAATTATTTACAAAATATTTTGTGGGTTGTTTAAGTTAAACTAAAATTTATATTAAAGTTGACCATGTAATATGATATTTAAATTAATAATTTAAGTAAATTGTTCAAAATTTATAGTTTTAAAATGATAATAGTTTACATCCAACAATATATTAAAATTATAAATTAAGTATAATATGTTAAAAACTAAAAAACATAACTTTATATGTAGAAGTAAAAATATTTTTTAATATTGAAATTTAGTTTATATATGATTACACTTTAGGTTTGATATTTATTAAACCTTATTAAACAACTTATAATAAATATTAGAAAGAAATTGAAAGGTCATGGAAGTTTCAAATGAATATAGTGAAAGAAAAAAATAAATGAGAGTTTCGAATGAATATGATGAAAGGAAACATGCTTCCTTTATAGTATAGTACGACTAAATGAATGCCATCACATTGTTCTTAAATTTGATATAATAATTTTTATACTAAATCAATATAATATTGATTATTTTGAATTATGTGATAATATATATACATCTATTATAACTTCATAATCTCAATCATTTGAATAACTTCTACCCGCGAGTTACACATGAATAAAATTAAATATAATATATGGTTTAATGTTATTTGTAGGTGTTGTTATTGTTTATTAATTTTTTAAAACTTATTTGTTTAATGTTTTAATTTCTATCATTATAATTATCTAAAACATCAAACATTATTTTTTGATTTTAAAGGTAACAATATAATGATTTACATAGAATTATTTTTAACTATTATTATTTTAAGTTATATTAAGCTACTTATTTGGAAACTTTTAACGATTATAAAAATATCTTTAGGAATTATTTTAGTTAAATTGATATTACAATTTAGTTTTTGCATTTATCACTACAATTTATCACTTTTAACTATTTACAAAATATTCTTTTGTTTTTCTGTTGGAACTAAAATTTATATTTAAGTAAACATTGTAATGCGAAGAAACACCCATATAGTTGAAGTCTTTACAAATATTTGTTTTTTTTTAAATATAATAATAACATTGTTGTTAAATTTAATATTATAATTCGTATACTAAATTGATATAATATATTGATTATTTTGAATTATATGATAATATATACATCTATTATAACATGATAATCTCCATCGTTTGAATGACTTCTATCCGCGAGTTATACATGAATAATATTAAATATAATATATGGTTTAATGTTATTTACAGTTGTTGTTATTGTTAACTAATTTTTTAAAATTTATTTGCTTAATGTTTTAATTTCTATTATTATAATTACTTAAAACATCAAACATTATTTTTTGATTTTGAATGTAATAATATAATAATTTATATAGAGTTATTTTTAACTATTGTAATTGTAAGTTATTTAAGGTATTTATTTAAAAACTTTTAACGGTTATAAAAATATCTTTAGGAAATATTTTAGTTAAATTGACATTACAATTTAGTTATTGCATTCATCACTACAATTTATCACTTTTAAATATTTACAAAATATTCTTTGGTTTTTTAGGTGGAACTGAATTTTATATTTAAGTTGACATTGTAATGTTATATTGAAGTTAACAATTTAAGTATTTTGTCCAAACTATTCAAAAATTGTAGTTTTAAACTGATAATTATTTACATATGATAACATATGATAACATATTTGTAAACTTTTAACGATTATAAAAACATCTTTAGGAAATATTTTAGTTAAATTGATATTAAAATTTAGTTTTTGCATTTATCACTACAATTTATCACTTTTAACTATTTACAAAATATTTTTTGGTTTTTCTGTTGGAACTAAAATTTATATTTAAGTAAACATTGTAATGCGAAGAAACACCCATATAGTTGAAGTCTTTACAAATATTTGTTTTTTTTAAATATGATAATAACATTGTTGTTAAATTTAATATTATAATTCGTATACTAAATTGATATAATATATTGATTATTTTGAATTATATGATAATATATATCTATTATAACATGATAATCTCAATCGTTTGAATGACTTCTATCCGCGAGTTATACATGAATAAAATTAAATATAATATATGGTTTAATGTTATTTATAGTTGTTGTTATTGTTAACTAATTTTTTAAAATTTATTTGCTTAATGTTTTAATTTCTATTATTATAATTACTTAAAACATCAAACATTATTTTTTGATTTTGAATGTAATAATATAATAATTTATATAGAGTTATTTTTAACTATTGTAATTGTAAGTTATTTAAGGTACTTATTTAAAAACTTTTAACGGTTATAAAAATATATTTAGGAAATATTTTAGTTAAATTGAGATTACAATTTAGTTATTGCATTCATCACTACAATTTATCACTTTTAAATATTTACAAAATATTCTTTGGTTTTTTAGATGGAACTGAGTTTTATATTTAAGTTGACATTGTAATGTTATATTGAAGTTAACAATTTAGGTATTTTGTCCAAACTATTCAAAAATTGTAGTTTTAAACTGATAATTATTTACATATGATAACATATTAAATTTAATAAATTAAGTATAATATGTTAAAAGTTAAAGACATAACTTTATAACTAGAAGTAAACATATTATTTCAAAATTGAACTTTACTTTATTTATGATTACACTTTAGGTTTGATATTTGTTAATCTTATTAACCAACTTATAATCATTATTAGAAAGACACTACAATTTATCACTTTTAACTATTTAAAAATATTCTTTAGTTTTTTAAGTTAAACTAAAATTTATATTTAAGTTGACCCTATAATGTTATATTTAAATTAATAATTGAAGTGTTATATATAAATTGTTCTAAAATTGTATCTTTAAAATGATAATGGTTTACATCCAACAATATATTAAAACTAATATATTAAGTATAATATGTTAAAAGTTAAAAAAAACATAACTTTATAAGTAGAACTAAAGATATTATTTTCATATTGAAATTTAGTTTATATATGATTACACTTTAGGTTTGATATTTATTTAACCTAATTAACCAAATTATAATTATTATTAGAAAGAAATTGAAAAGTCATGGAAATTTCAAATGAATGTGGTGAAAGGAAAAATATATGGGAGTTTCAAATGAATGTGGTGAAAGGAAAAATGTTTCCTCTATAAGTATACTAGGCGAATCCTCGCGCGTTGCGCGAGAATAAAATTATATATTTAAAATAATAATTTTTACCAAATTATTATTTAATATTTATACTTTGAAACAAAATGTTAGTAATAAAACAAACATATAGTTAACATATTAGTTTTATTAAACATTATAGTTTAACTTTTAAACCATTGTGATATATACAATTATTTGATAATTTTATAAACTGTTTAAAATTGTGTAAATTATGTATCAAATGAATGATGAGATAACGGGTAACAAAACGTATGAATAAAAATATGAACTGCAACTTTTAGTAACATAAAAATAGAAAAACATATATTATAACATTTGTATTAAATATATATATATATATATATATATATATATATATATATATATATATATATATATATATATATATATATATACACACATACAACGAATAATAAAAATAAAAAATAAACACTATAACTTTTAATAACATAAAAACACTTGTATTAAAATAGAAAAACATATATTATAACATTTGTATTAATATATATATATATATATATATATATATATATATATATATATATATATATATATATATATACACACACACATACAACGAATAATAAAAATAAAAAATAAACACTATAACTTTTAATAACATAAAAACACTAAAAACATATATTATAACATTTATATTAACTCTTCATATTTAAATCATAAATATCTTCAAATACATTAATGTTTTTAATGATCAAAACATTACAACCTTATAAAAGAAAGGAAAATAAAAAGTTATTAGTGATTACTAATTAATAATCATAAGTTAAAAACTCTTGAGTTTTAACTAATAAATATACATAAATTAAAAAACTCTTAAGTTGTAGTGTGAGTTTCAAATGAATGCGGTACTTGGAAATGTATATTTATTATTATTATTATTATTATTATTATTATTATTATTATTATTATTATTATTATTATTACTATTATTATTATTATTATTATTATTATTATTATTATTATTATTATTATTATTATTATTATATTCTTCTAAACAATTGATTTTGATGCATCATTTGAATCCCTTCAATTATTAAACATAAAGATATTTATTTATAAATTTATAACATACATAGGTGCATATACATGTTAAACAAATCACACACACACATACACACACACACACACACACACACACATATATATATATATATATATATATATATATATATATATATATATATATATATATATATTCGTAAATGTTATATGTAATTCTTATGGTAGTAATATGAATTAATTACTTTCATATGAAGAACATATCATGATAAGTCTATCATAATTACGTATTAAATGTTTAAAATTATGTTATCTTTTAAATGTGTTGTGTAGGATAACCCAACAAAAAAATAATATAAAATAAACATAATCAAAATAGGAAAACTACAATCAAATAAATAAGAGCAATTGGTGGTTGAATATATAAATAAAGATGTTACATAAACATACATTTCAATCAAAAGAAAAAACTAGCATTCGTCAACTTTGCTCAAACAAAAAAACCTATATCCATTTTATGAATCTTCTTTCTTCATTTAACACCATTTTGTCACACCCCGAAACCGATGGCGGAAACGTTCCGGGGCGGAGGACATCATGTAAAGTATCACAACCAATGTAGATAGTAAGCATAGTAAACACGAAACATTACATTACATAGAATCATTACATTTGTTTGAAAGTAGAAAAGCAAAGTAATACATGTTTATAGATACATAAGTTTAAACAAAAGTTAAGACATGAATTCCATCTGCTCCGTCTTCTAGAAAAGGACACGGGATACCTGTCTAAGGAGAACCTGAGAATACAAGCTGTTCAAAAATCAGCATAAAGTTGGTGAGTTCATAAGCTATTTGTTTATGTAAAACGATCATGTTTCCTTTGGTTTTCTGAAAAGTTGTTATCCAAGAAAATCCCATATTTTCTAATAAAAACAGTTGGGAAATCTTCAGAAAAGTCCCAATATTTACGGAAAAGTTACACTTTAGTCCCAAGATTTTTTTTTTTTGAACGAAAAAGTCCTGAAAACCGGCAAAAATTTGCAGTTTGACCCTTTTTGACCGGTTGAAACCGGTACCAAACTAATTTGGGACTATTTCGTAAACTAATCCAAAATATTGGGATTTTTCAGTAAACAAAAAATATTAGGACTTTTCTGTAAACAAAAATATTAGGACTTTTCTATAAACAAAACCTTAATTATTATTATTGTTATTATTATAATTATTATTATTATTATTATTATTATTATTATTATCATCATCATCATCATCATCATCATCATCATCATCATCATCATCATCATTATTATTATTATTATTATTATTATTATTATTATTATTATTATTATTATTATTATTATTAAAAATATAAATAAGAATACTTTTTTTTGAACTTGTTATTATTAATATTGTTACTAATACATATAAATGTATTTAAATGAAAAAATAATATTAATGACATTGTTTAAGGGTAGAGGTGGAGGAGATGTTGCTGCCTTTAGCATTGAAATCATGCATGTTTGCTTGTATATTTTTACTTTTTATATGGCCATTTCACATTTGTTGTTATTGTTTTCAATTAAAAATAATAATACTTAACAATTTAAAAGAAGTTGCATATTTGTAAAATTCTTTATAAATAGTTTAAGTTAGAAGGATTTCTCACTTTGTATATAAAAATGTTTACAGTAGAAGGATTATTTTCCAAATCCAACAGATCCACTACAAACATCTACATAGGTAGCCCATATCAAAATTCAAAAATATTAATTACAATATCTTGTTCAATAAAAAGTAATAGGACATGTTTTTTGGATTAATACTTTTGAATTTTGAATAATACTTTTGAATTATTCCTATTACTTTTTGTTAAACAAAATATTGTAATTAATACTTTCGAATTTTAATATAGGTTACTTATGTAGATGTTTGTAGTGGATTTGTTGGATTTGGAAAGTAATTCTTCAACCTTAAACAATTTTATATACAAAATGAGAAACTCTACTACCTTAAACTATTAATATGCAACTTCTTTCAAATTGTTAAATATTAATATTCTGAATTGAAAATAATAATAACAAATATGAAATGACCATATACAAAGTAAAAATATACAAGTAGACATTCACGATTTCAATACTAAAAACATCACCATCTCCTCCACCTCCACCCTTAAACAATGTTATTAATAATATTTTTTTCATTTAATGCATTTATATGTATTAGTAATAATATTAAAAATAACAAGTTCAAAAAATAGTATTCTTATTTATATTTTTAATAATAATAATAATAATAATAATAATAATAATAATAATAATAATAATAATAATAATAACAATAATAATAATTAAGGTTTTGTTTATAGAAAAGTCCTAATATTTTTGTTTACAGAAAAGTCCTAATATTTTTTGTTTACTGAAAAATCCCAATATTTTGGATTAGTTTACGAAATAGTCCCAAATTAGTTTGGTACCGGTTTCAACCGGTCAAAAAGGGTCAAACTGCAAATTTTTGCCGGTTTTCAGGACTTTTTCGTTCAAAAAAAAAATCTTGGGACTAAAGTGTAACTTTTCCGTAAATATTGGGACTTTTCTGAAGATTTCCCAAAACAGTTTAGTTAAATTTCTGAATTTCCGTTCAATATAACAGTAGATAGTTTAGTACATAAAACTATATATTGAAAACCACTGGGAATACCATCCAATACAACAGTAGATATTTTTAATACATAAAAATATAGATTGAAAACCATGGGAATACCATCCCGTACTAGATATAAGGTAGTTTTTAATACACAAAAACTATAGATTGAAAGCCATGGGATTACCATCCCGTACTAGATATAAAACCATGGGAATACCATCCCATACTAGATATAAAGACCATGGGAATACCATCCCGTACTAGATATAAGGTAGTTTTTAATACACAAAACTATAGATTGTAAGCCATGGGATTACCATCCCGTACTAGATATAAGGTAGTTTTTAATACACAGAAACTATAGATTGAAAGCCATGGGAATACCATCCCATACTAGATATAAAGACCATGGGAATACCATCCCGTACTAGATATAAAGATCATGGGAATATCATTCCGAACTAGATATAAATTCTATAGATCAAAGATAGGTATAAAAATCCGTGAATAAACTTATATTAATACATATTGTGAGTCGGGTAACCATGCTAATATGACCACGAGACCTCCTTGACGTTCTTCAGGCGTCGGACGATATCCAGAATTTGTCACCCCAAGCGTGCCCGCCTAACTATAGCTAGCAGTTTAGGTGTGGGATTGTCGGTCCCAAATAGATCTATTCACAAATTCCACGCTCTCCCTCCAGGAGACTCTGGTTACACTTCCGGGGAGGATTTACTGATAACCCAAAGGGTTTAATGTAGACGAATCTCACAAGCTAGTATTAAATCATTTACAGTGTTCTCGATTGTCATGAAACATACTAATCGTTTTGAAACATAATACAGTAAAAATGGTTTAATACAATGAATTTATCTGACGTAATACTCTAAATTAAACAGAGATAAACTGAATCAGACATAGTTTATCTATTAACTTTACATAAATCTGTGCCCGTAAAACAAGAACTGAAGATCCCAAATTATTCCCATAATAATTTGATTGCTTTGATTGGTTCCTTTACTGGAATTGAAATCAATGCATTTATATTCAATAAAACATCCCTTATGCTCCGCATAATACATAAGGGGTAAAGAGATCTAAAAGCTAGTGAGATATTTATAGAAATACATCAGTTTTAGGTTCTGAAAAAAATTATAGTTTGCTTGTATTCCCCCCCTAAAAAAATTGAAAAACACTGAAAAGGCGTAGAGGTATGAACTCACCAGTCGAGAAACGAGTCGGTTGGATGTTATGCGTCAATTCGAGGCTCGAGAATGCGTGGGGTTCCTATGTAATATGAAGAGATATATAATTGTATCTAATTAGACTTTAAACCACTAATTATATAAGAGTAAACACTTCTAGACGCGAAAACCCTTCAATTCAAGTGTTTGGAGTGACCCCGGGTAGCATCTATGGACGCATATGGCTTGGATATGGAGTTTACTCTTCAAGAGTAAACTCCTTTAGGAGTTTACGGTCCAAATGACCAACTCCCCATGAGTTTACGGCCGTAAACTCGTGGTGGGGGTGTTCCTGGTTGCTAAATGACCTTATAACACTTGCGGGTTGATGTTAGACTTGGTTTCAAGGCTTTGGAAGGTGATTTAAACATCCTAAGGACCATTTGAGGAGTTTACGGCTGTAAACTCTTATGAGCCATGTTTTAATGCGTTTTAATGGTCCTAGGTCAATTACAATGCACATGGGAAGGTTCTAGGGTTGATTAGGAAGTGATTGGGACTTGAATTGACTTTGGAAAAGTAGTTTACGGTCTATGAAGATGTTCTTGGGAGTTTACTACCTTAAACACATGATTTTACAACCATAAACTCATGTTTGTCCATGATTCATGGGTTTTAGTGGTTGAAAGTTAAGCATACTAAGTCCTAGACCCATTTCTAAGCCATACAAGGTGTCAAGGGCACTTTAACACCCATTGGATGAGTTTAAGGTCTAAGATGAAGTGTTTACGGTCCAAGAATGTTCTTGGGCCGTAAACTCAAGTTTTGTTCCATTTTTGTATGATTTGGAGCATTTCTGGAAGGATTATAAGGTTCTATGCACTCATGGAAGCTCATGGAAGCTTATGGAGGTGTTTAAGGGCAATATAACACCTTAAAAAGGTGTTTATGGTCCATGAATGAGGGTTTACGGTCGAAGCATGTTCTTGGGCCGTAAACTCATGTCCATACATCAATTGGTACGATTTTGGGGTCCTAAGCTCATGCATGCAAGTCTAAAGGTCTTAACTAAGCACTAGAAGTGATTTGGAAGGGTTTTGGGTCTCCAAAACCCATTTTATAGGTGTTCACGGTTTGGGGAGGTTCCTAGACCATAAACACAAGTCCTTGGTCCTATTTTATGATTTAAATACGAATTTGATGGCTAAAGATGCTAATCCATGAGTTAGGATAGTTACCTTAATGATTTGATGCTTGAATTGGACGATTTTGGATCAAAGTCGAGTTTTAGAGAGAGAGTAGTGAGAGAAATTGTTTTAAGAGAGATAAAAATGCTTCAAAATCATGTCACTCAATCCCTTATATAGGGGTTGAGTTTATGGCCCGGTGGAAATCTACCCGATACTGACGTTAAACGGGGCTTTTGGTCGTACCCGATTAAGTTACCGTAATCACGACTTAGATGAAACTAAATATTTTCCAAAGGAAAATATATAATATTTTAATGTTTAAAATGTATCCCGACACTTATGAAACCTAAATAGAAGTCGCAATTAAATTAGTTTAAAACAAAGTTAACGGAAAAATTGAAATGTAACGACTTTATTTACGGAAACAGGTTACAGTGACGAAATAAATTACGGGTTGTCACATTATCCCCCCGTTAGAGGGAATTTCGTCCCGAAATTCAAAATTTAAGATACAAATCATATAATCGAAAAGATGCGGATATTTGTCTTATCAAGTCTTCGTGCTCCCAAGTAAACGCGGGTTCTCGCATGGTACTCCAGCTAACCTTCACTATCGGGGTACGGCTTTGTTTCGTACTTCTAGTCTCTCGATCTATGATTTCAGATTGTGCTTCCATGAAGTTCAGACTTTGACTGAATACGATCTCATAAAAGGGGTTAGTAGGGTTTCATCAGTTAGGTGCTTCCAAAGCGTATAATGTCTTTCCAGAGCGAGACCTTCAACAGGACACAATTTCCAACCTGGAATTCTAAGGGTTTTCGTAGTTTATCAGCATACACTTCTGTCTGTCTCGTGAAGCTTCTCAGTCGATCTCTGATCTGGATGATTTTCTCGGCGGTTTCGCGGATGATTTTAAGTACCAGAGGAGGCACTATCAGGGAATTGCCTCTTGGCTAGCTGCGTGTCCTCTATCACGGTCCAGCACATAAGGGATCTTGTACTTGCAACTGTAGAGGGCTTCGAACGAGGTAGTCTTAATGCAGGTCTATGATGATTCATTCAAGGGTAAATGGATATCCTATGACTTCCCTAAATCGATGACTCATGCTTCAAGCATGTCTTCCAGGGTCTGGATAATTCTCTTACTCTGTCCGTCTGTTTGAGGATGGTAAGTTATACTCGTAACCAACTTAGTTCCAGGGGCTTTCTGAAAGGACTGCCAAAATCTTAAAGTAAACTTGCTATCTCGAACGGAGATAATGGATGCAGGTACACCGTGCAGTCAGACTATCTCTTGGATGTAGATTCGCGTGAGTCTTTCCATGTTGAAGGATTCTTTAATCTGAGGTAAGTGAGCGGATTTTGTCAAGCAATTGATAATTACCTAAATGGTATCGAACCCACTCGGAGGCCTGTGTAATTTGGTGATGAGATCCATGGTATTCATCTCCTATTTCCATTCAGATATCTCGGACTGTTGGAGCAGACTTGAGGGTTCCTGATACTCGATCTTTACCTTGGCGCAAGTTAGACACTTGCCCACGCAGGTTGTGATCTCGACTTTCATGGTTGGTGAGGATCATGCACTTAGTTCCGTAGGGATAATGTCTCCAAACCTTTGGTGTGAAGACCACAACTCCTAACTTTAGGTCGTAAATCGTGTAGTTAACTTTGCATGTCTCCAGCTGTTTTGAGGCATAAATGATAACTTTTCCTCTCTGTTTACGTACACAGTCTAGACTCTGATTAGACGCATCGCCGATGACAACAAAATCCTTTGTTCCTTCGAGCAGAGACAGGATAGGTGTGATGTACAAGGCTTGATTCAATGTTTGGAATACTGTATCTTGCTTTTCATTCCAGCAAAAGGGTACACCTTCTTGTGTCAGAGTGGTCAGGCTTAGCAAATTCTAGAAATTTTCTAGATGGATCTGCGATAATAGCCGGCGAAACCCAAGAATTAACGGATTTTTGTGGGTGTCTTCGGTGCCAACTAATTCTTTATCATCTTGCTTTTGGAAGGGTTCGCTTTTATGTCTCTCTTGCTTACTACGTGACAGAGGAAAGTGGTTAGACTGAAGGGCATCACTATAAACTTGTAGTGATCATATCGAGTCCTGAACGCCGTCTTGGAAACATTACTTTCGTGAACTTGAAGCTGATGATACTCTTTTGTTGAGCAGTTCATTAGGCTGATTGGATAACTTCTGCATTTCTACTGGAGCTAAGCGAAACGAAGACTTGGCTACATGATTAGTTTCAGGAATTAAGTCGATGCGAAACTCGACTTGACGTTCGGGAGGAATTCCTAGAAGCTCTTTGGGAAAAACATCAGGAAAGTTGCAGACTTCAGGGATGCTCTCGAGATCTTTAACTATTTGTTTCTCGTTGATTTCATGAGTTACGAATGCACGACACTCCTTTCACAGAAGTCTTTGAGCTTTGATGCAACATATGATACGAAGATTGGAACTGAGTTCATCGCCGAGGCTCATGAGAGTCTGGCCAGAGGGAAGATTGAGACAGGTGGTTGTAACAATGGATATCTGCATGATTGGGACTCAACCAATCCATGCCAATTAGAACATCAAAGCTCTTGATGGTACTGGTATTTGATCAATGTAAAATGAATGATTGCTCAGGGTAAGGGTATAGTTTATGAACATGTCGTTAATGTTTCCCTTTTCTCACTGTTAGTTATCTCGAAGGTAGATGTTTCGATCACTAGATGAGAACTATGTTTAAGAAGATGTTTGAATGAATGGCTACTAAGAACTTCTTTAACATTAGATTTGAAAAGAATACAAGTATAAGAATTGCCAAGAAGAAACGTACCCGCGACGACGGAGGGATCGACGACTGCCTCCTCCTGTTTTATAGCTAGAACTATCCCGACGTTGCTAGTTGTTGTTGATTTGGGGAAGTTCCCCTTGAAATGCCCGACTTCTCCACAGCCGTAGCAGACCTGTTCGGCACTCGATCAAGAAGCTTGATTGGTTGGTGTTCTGCAGCTTCGCACAAGGTGACCCTCTTGGCCACAGTTTTTTTTACAAAACTTCACGCGACAGGGGCCGGGGATGCGGTGGTGGTAATTGCACTTGTTGCACCAAGGGAGGTTACCAGCATACCCAGTGATGGGTGCTTGAGTTGTAAACGTAGCAACATGAGTAGTGGCAGCTTGAACTGCCTCAGATTCATGCCTCTTGGAGGGTCCTTGTGAACTCTGACCCTTCCGCTTTTTCCAGATAACCTTTTTACTTTCATTTCGTTTATTTTGTCGCTCCTGATCATCTTCATGGTTTTGAGGATAGGTGTTACTTCTTGGTCCACTGAACCTGCTAGGGTACAATAACGTCATTGTAGCCATCACTGCGGCAGTAACAACTATCTGAAACATCACATGATCAAATTGAGGAGGAGGTGGTGGTGGCGGAGTGTTGTTGTTCCTAGAGCTGGTTCCTTTCTTTGGAGGCATGATGATCTAAATGGTTAGGAAAAAGAGGATGGTAAGTCCTCCGAATTGAATCATGAGGTATGAATCAGGAGATATCTTATTATAACAGTTATAAGGTTCCATAAGCGATAAGCAGGAAGAGTTATCAAAGAAGATAAACTATCGCTAAAGAAGGAACGAGTAGCAATACTCAGAATGAATTTCTACCGTACTTGGATTTGGCTAAAATACTCCCATAGTATTTTTATGTTTCGCTGCGACGACGACTCGTTGTTTGGGTATTGGGTAAGTTTTAGGCATGTTGTATACTACAGTCACTCCCAAGCACATGTTAGCCGTGTCTCGAATGAATATAGTTGATCAGGCTATATTGACCCTAGACACGACTACATAACTGCCCATGTTTATCTGCAGCACACAACACCCATTTACTTATGTTTTGTTCTACTCGTAGTTACGAATTCCGACGGTTAGGTATACTTGTATATTTTTGAAAATACTTATATTTTAAAGTATCCTTTTAGTTCAGAGCACTTAGGCCCCTTAATGTTTATAGTTTTATACCATGTAAGGTTTGGTATACTAGTTCACTATAAACAAGGGCTCTGATACCAATCTATCACACCCCGAAACCGATGGCGGAAACGTTCCGGGGCGGAGGACGTAATGTAAAGTATCACAACCAATGTACATAGTAAGCATAGTAAATACAAAACATTACATTACATAGAATCATTACATTTGTTTGAAAGTAGAAAAGCAAAGTAATACATGTTTATAGATACATAAGTTTAAACAAAAGTTAAGACGTGAATTCCATCTGCTCCGTCTTCTGCAAAAGGACGCGAGATACCTGTCTAACGAGAACCTGAGAATACAAGCGGTTAAAAAATCAGCATAAAGCTTGTCAGTTCATAAGCTGTTTGTTTATATAAAACGATCATGTTTCCATTGGTTTTCTGAAAAGTTGCTATCCAAGAATATCCCATATTTTCTTATAAAAACAGTTTAGTTAAAGTTCTAAATTTCCGTTCAATATAACAGTAGATAGTTTAGTACATAAAACTATATATTGAAAACCACTGGGAATACCATCCAATACAACAGTAGATATTTTTAATACATAAAAATATAGAATGAAAACCATGGGAATACCATCCCGTGCTAGATATAAGGTAGTTTTTAATACACAAAAACTATAGACTGAAAGCTATGGGTTTACCATCCCATACTAGATATAAAACCATGGGAATACCATCCTGTACTAGATATAAAGACCATGGGAATACCGTCATGTACTAGATATAAGGTAGTTTTAAATATACAAAACTATAGATTGAAAGCCATGGGATTACCATCCTGTACTAGATATAAGGTAGTTTTTAATACACAGAAACTATAGATTGAAAGCCATGGGATTACCATCCCGTACTAGATATAAAACCATGGTAATACCATCCCGTAATAGATATAAAGACCACGGGAATACCATCCCATACTAGATATAAAAATCATGGGAATATCATCCCATACTAGATATAAAGACCATGGGAATACCATCCCGTACTAGATATAAAACCATGGGAATACCATCCCGTACTAGATATAAAGACCATGGGAATACCATCCCGTACTAGATATAAAAATCATGGGAATATCATCCCATGAGACTCTGGTTACACTTCCGAGGAGGATTTACTGATAACCCAAAGGGTTTAATGAAGACTAATCTCACAAGCTAGTATTAAATCATTCACGGTGTTCTCGATTGTTATCAAACATACTAATTGTTTTGAAACATAATACAGTAAAAATGGTTTAATACAATTAATTTATCTGGCATAATACTCTAAATTAAACAGAGATAAACTGAATCAGACATAGTTTATCTATTAACTTTACATAAATCTGTGCCCGTAAAACAAGAACCGGAGATCCCAAATTATTCCCATAATAATTTGATTGTTTTGATTGTTTCCTTTACTGTAATTGAAATCAATGTATTTATATTCAATAAAACATCCCTTATGCTCTGCATAATACATAAGGGGTAAAGATATCTAAAAGCTAGCCAGATATTTATAGAAATACATCAGTTTTAGGTTTTGAAAGCATTTATAGTTTGCTTGTATCCCCCCCCCCCTGAAAACATTGAAAAACACTGAAAAGGCGTAAGGGTATGAACGCACCAGTCGAGAAACGAGTCAGTTGGATGCTTTGCCTCTATTCGAGGCTCGAGAATGCACGGGGTTCCTATGTAATATGAAGAGATATATAATTGTATATAATTAGACTTTAAACCTCTAATTAGATAAGATTAAACACTTGTAGATACGAAAACACTTCAATTCAAGTGTTTGGAGTGACTCCGGGTAGCATCTACGGACGTATATGGCTTCGATATGGAGTTTACTCTTCAAGAGTAAACTCCTTTAGGATTTTATGTTCCAAATGACCAACTCCCCATGAGTTTACGGCCGTAAACTCATGGTGGGCATGTTCTTGGTTGCTAAATGGCCTTATAACACTTGCGGGTTAATGCTAGACTTGGTTTCAAGGCTTTGGAAGGTGATTTGAACATCCTAAGGACCATTTGAGGAGTTTACGGCAGTAAACTATGAGTTTATGGCCGTAAACTCTTATGATACATGTTTTAATGTGTTTTGATGGTCCTAGGTCAATAACAATGCACTTGGGAAGGTTCTAGGGTTGATTCCATGGCTTAGGAAGTGATTGGGACTTGAATTGACCTTGGAAAAGTAGTTTACTATCTATGAAGATGTTCTTGGGAGTTTACTACCTTAAACACATGAGTTTACAACTGTAAACTCATGTTTTTCCATGATTCATGGGTTTTAGTGGTTGAAAGTTAAGCATACTAAGTCCTAGACCCATTTCTAAGCCATACAAGGTGTTAAGGGCACTTTAACACCCATTGGATGAGTTTAAGGTCTACGATGAAGTGTTTACGGTCCAAGAATGTTCTTGGGCTGTAAACTCAAGTTTTTTCCCATTTCTGTGTGATTTGGTGCATTTCTTGAAGAATTATAAGGTTCTATGCACTCACGGAAGCTCATGGAAGCTTATGGAGGTGTTTAAGGGCAATATAACACCTTAAAAAGGTGTTTATAGTCCATGAATGAGGGTTTACGGTCGAAGCATATTCTTGGGCGGTAAACTCATGTCCATACATCAATTGGTACGATTTTGGGGTCCTAAGCTCATGCATGCAAGTCTAAAGGTCTTAACTAAGCACTAGAAGTGATTTGGAAGGGTTTTGGGGCTCCAAAACCCATTTTATGGGTGTTCACGGTTTGGGGAGGTTCCTAGACCATAAACACAAGTCCTTGGTCCTATTTTATGATTTAAATACGAATTTGATGGCTAAAGGTGCTAATCCATGAGTTAGGATAGTTACCTTAATGATTTGATGCTTGAATTGGACGATTTTGGATCAAAGTCGAGTTTTAGAGAGAGAGTAGTGAGAGAAATTATTTTAAGAGAGATAAAAATGCTTCAAAATCATGTCACTCAATCCCTTATATAGGGGTTGAGTTTATGGCCCGGTGGAAATCTACCCGATACTGACGTTAAACGGGGTTTTTGGTCGTACCCGATTAAGTTACCGTAATCACGGCTTAGATGAAACTAAATATTTTCCAAAGGAAAATAGAAAATATTTTAATGTTTAAAATGTATCCCGACACTTATGAAACCTAAATAGAAGTCGCAATTAAATTAGTTTAAAACAAAGTTAACGGAAAAATTGAAACGTAACGACTTTATTTACGGAAACGGGTTACAGTGACGGAATCAATTACGGGTTGTCACACCATTCAACCATAGAAAGTTGATGACAATTCTTCACTAACCTGAATTCAAAATATTTTTGATGAAAAAGAAGAATCATAAAGATATTCCAAGCAAAACGTTGATCTTTGGAGAGTCAAATTCAAGATTGAGTAATACACACAAATCACATATAAAGATTAAATGAGAAACCGAATATAAAGAAAGAATAGAAATGCTTCATTTGTTTTGGTTGAAAGAAAAAATCATATTACAATTACCATCGATGCGACATAACCCATTTCTTCAAATCATCATATTTGGATCGTGAATGCTTCAACTATATGAAAACTTTTGAATCACAATATCTTCAAATCCTTCTTACATGTAAGATTTTATATAACTCAAAAGACACAAAAGATTGACCTTTTTATAGTAAACTTTTTACTAAATGCTAATTAAACATAATATAAGTTATAAAACTTTTGAGTGTTAAATCATAATTAAGAAAACTTTTGAGTTGCATTAGTTAAAAAAATGGGGTTTCAAATGAATGTTGTTTGAGAAAGTTAAAAAGGGGGTTTCAAATGCATGAGATTCTAGAAAAAATGTTAGCTTTATAAGTATGTATGATAATGATAATGATGATAATGATAATGATATAGATAGATAATGATAATGACTAGACGAATGCCCTCGTGTTGCATATAAACACCTATATAGTTGAAATCTTTACAAATTAGTATATAACAATTTACAAATTTACAAATTAAAAACTTTAACATAATAACATGGTTAGACAATGATCCAAAACCTAATAGGTCAAGTATTGTAAACATTTTTGAGTTAATAAAATTAACTTTGATAATAAAATGTCCAAAAAGTTCCTATTTAAATTTCTTCTATGTTTAAATGTCATCAAACCATGATCGTACGTAAAAAGAACGCCCAAATCCGACTTCGTATATTGAAGTTATGATTTTTCCAAGTTCAACTTAGCAACAGACAGCTAAAAACTCGAATCGGAGATCGAGCGACTTTTGGCCGGAATGACCTAAACGAGAATCGAAGGTCTCGTCAGTGGTATTTCAGCGGTAAAAAGTCTGGCAAAAACCGACGTCGGATAAAGAAGTTATGAATTTTTAAAGAAATTCCTTAATCACGTCATTTTAATAAATAATTAATAAAAATAATTTCGGAATTTGCCAACGGAATCTAAACGAAAGCTGTAGATCGTAGTCTCACCTTCGCGGGGATATGAAGAACGTCGAAAACGTAGTTCGTATGAAGAAGCGATGACTTCACGTACGAGCTACGTACGCCCGTACGCCCCGCGTACGGAGGCGGTTCAGCACCTCTATAAAAGGGATGCGAGCCTTTCCGAAAAATTTGTTCATTTTCTCTCTTTCTCTCACGATCTTGCCTCGATTTCCGTGCCCGTTCAAACCCGAAGTTCTAGTCTTTTTGCTAAAGTCCCGAGGGTTGATTTTACTCCCGAGATTCCCGAGAATCCCGAGAAAAATCCATTTCCCGAGACGAAACTCTGCCCGGTTTTCCATCTCGTTGTCTCCAAGCTTCCAAGTGAGTTCATACCCCTTTATTCAAACTTTGAAAGGCTTTTAAATGTTTTAAATACTTTATGGGGGGGATACAAGTTAAACACTTACAGTTATTACATCAATCACATGTGATTGATTTAATCACATGTGATTGATTTAATCACATGTGATTAATAACTAGAAAACCAATGATTTTATCACTATTCAAACTGTTTCACTTCAAAATGTTTTACAAACTCTTCCACTTATCAAATGCTTTTATTAAACTTAGTTTTACTTCTTATAAATTGCATGCCCATATATGTATAAATATATAAGAAATGTTTAAAGGGCTTAGGAAGGCTATCTACCCTATTTCCTTTTCGCGCATTAAGATGTGGTCTGGTGGGATTTCGGGTAACCATCCGAAGGTCGTTTCAATATTAATTATATATCAACTATACATATATGGACATAAAAGTACTTCCATACTCATACTCATCAACACATCATTAGTAAGTTACCATCGGGGTAACACAGGATCATACTACTACAATTTCTAGATCAACGAGTCAGTTCATTCAGGAGTCAATACTTATTACTAAGAGAACATATACGACGATACTAGAACAAGTAACATTATATTACATATACACGAATACGTTAACAATTGTGATCCACTGTATGGGAGCATGTCTTAATTCTCATGACCCGAGTTGTAGCTAGAGTCTCTTGGAGGGAGAGCGTGAGTTTGCGTATAGATCTATACTAGATTGACTATCCTACACCTTGCTGCTAGCTACAGTGGGACCGACAGGTCTGCGGGTGCCAAACGTCATACCTTATTTTTTCGACTATACGTTGTCGTTGTTACCAGTCGATAGTATGGTGCAATTTATCACATGATACCTTAATATAAATCCGGTTTAAGGTAGTTAGTACAGTAGTAGTTCCTATAAAACAAAACTACAGTACTACAATGATTTACCCATTACATTTTGGTGATAACCTCACTTAAACTTTAATGTACAAACTATATTTTGTTAAAAGATAGTTACACTTGGGAAATTACACACTTTTACATCAAACGAGCATACAAAACAGTTAAGCCTTGGTAAAGGATACTTTAATAGAAAATATAGGTTTTTCTGAGAGATTCAAACTTTTACAAACACTTACATACATTTACAGCTCATACTCGCGACATGTTCAAAAGTTTTGATAACCAACATCGACACTAAAACACTTATGAACTCACCAGCTTAATGCTGATAAACTCTTTCAAAATAACTTGTATTCTCAGGTCATCAGTAGACAGGTACCGATGCCAGCTTTTGAGAAGATGGAGTGCATTCAAGACTCATCATATTATTTTGATTTACATTATATTTTTGGTGTCTAAAACTGTACAGAAAATGCTTGTATTAAAATTATGTATTTAATGTAATGGATGATGTTGTTTGCTTATTTACATTTACTGTGTTGTGATACTTTACATGACGTCCTCCGCCCCAGAACGTTTCCGCCGTTCTTGGTTTTGGGGTGTGACAGATTGGTATCAGAACATTGTTTATAGTTCATTGAGTATATCAACCCATAAAAGATATACTAAACTATAAACCCATTTGGGATTAAAACACTCTGACCATGAGTCTATACTTTAAATACTAAAATAGTTAATTAAGTATACTAGTCTGCATTCATACTAAAACCAGTGTCACAACGACAAGAACAAAAGTATTACGATTGTTAAATATCACAGGTAAGCTAGGGGATGTATGGTCAGTCCTGGGAATGGCATAGCCTGATCAATTATGCTGGTCCGAGGAGTGATTAGCATATGCCCTAGAATGGTTGTGATGTGTTAACAACTCTAAAAACTTACCAACAATGCCACAAAAAGATCAGTAGAACTTAAACTTTAAAACTATAGGTGTATTTTGTACTACTAGTTACACGTATACTATATTCTTATACCTCTCTTCTCACGCAGATCTAAATGGCTGGAGTCCAACACGACGACCCATACTTTCCAAATGAAGGTAATGCCGGGTGGATCAATGAAGAGCCCGAAGTTGAGCATCCAATCCCTTTGGATGATCACCTCGCAGAAGGATTTTCTAATGGATCCGACTCTGAGCCTGAAGTCAACAACCTACCGCTCGTAGGTCAAGCCCCGAACAACAACCCTCGACCAGCTTTTCTAGGTCCTACTCCCTTGTGGGCAAACAACTTGAATCGCTGGAGTGATGAACAGGATCAACCATTACCATACTTTGGGGACCGAAGCTTTTACAACGTCAGCAATGGTGGCTCTGCTGACCGAGCTTTGCCTGTCATTATCCGCAAAATAGCTCGTAATGTCGAGCAAGGTCGAGCAGCAATCGACCAGGTCATGGAGATTGATGCCAACTCAGGTGTCAACGCAGTCCGCATCCCCCGTCTCGAAGAAGACATGGAACGGACCCGGAGAACCAATGAAACCCTACAGCAACATCTGGTTGCCTCTCAAGCAGAATTCATGGATCTTCGAGCTCGTCAAAGGGCTCATGAGCGACACCTTCAAGAGGGGGTCCGTCAAATGAGAGACCTCAGGGTTCTCCCGAGGAATACTCATCGCCGTTAGATAAAGTCTAGTACATCATTATCTTTTGGGTTAAGGATTAGCCTTTAACATCTGTGCTCTAAGTAGCAATTATCTGTAAAATATTCCTAACTTTCAGTACTCTAATTAGGAATCTAAGAGATGTCAAACTTTTCTATATGGTATGATGTATGACCTACTGTTAGGTTGATTTTCCTTGAACTTATTACATCAGTAATACCAGTATTATTGAAATCTATCTCATCAGTGGGAAAAATCTATACACTTGTGCTTTCCTACTAATATTTCTTATTGTTATTTCAAACACTCATTCAACTGTTGGGCTATGGTTAGTTAGTCCATGTGTCACTCTCACGTTGCTTACAAAATTGATTCTTACCATTTTCTTATCTTTATAAACTTATAGCTGAAAGATGCCTCCTCGCAAATCTCCTAGGAATAATTCTGCACCACCACCTCGTCCACCTCCGGTCATCGATACAGCAGCCCTAAATGCTGCCGTAGCTGCAACAGTGGCAACTGCCATGGCACAGTATCACTCTACTGATGCCAGCAGAGGTGGAACCCCTGTTAACTCCATTCCGGTTGAAACCCCTGTACGCTCGAGAGAGTGCTCTTACAAGGATTTCACCAACTGCAAGCCGAAGTCCTTTCATGGGACCGGCAGAGTCATTGCCCTCTCGCAATGGTTCGAGAAGACTGAAGCGGTCTTCGAAATTTGTTCATGCCCTGCTGCGAGCAAAGTGAAATACGCCGCATGCACCTTTGAAGGAAAGGCCCTGACGTGGTGGAACGGCCACGTTAAATATCTAACTCTCGTCGTAGCCAACGACATAGGCTGGGAAACGATGAAAGACCTCATGATTGAGGAATACTGCCCGAGGGGCGAGATCCAGAAACAAGAGCAGGAGCTTTGGAGCCTGACCATGAAGGGCACCAATATTGTTGCTTATACCGCCAGATTCAGCGAACTGGTGGCCCTCTGCCCTAATATGGTTCCCACTGAAGGGAAAAAGATCGAAAGGTACATATGGGGGCTAGTGCCTCCTATCATCAAATCCCGCTACCTTCGACAGTGCCAAACGATTGGCACAACGACTCATTGACCATGGGGACAAAACCCCTACAACAACAACAACGCTAGCCATCTCAGAACCCTCCAAACCCGCTGACACAAAGCGGAAACTCTGGGAGGAAAGGAAGAAGACGAATCGAGCTTCCAAAAAGCAGCAAATTGTGGCGGTACATGCTGCAATGACCCCTGTTGCTGCTGCTACTACTGCTCCGATAGGACAGTATGCTGGAGGTTTGCCCAAGTGCAACAAATGCAACTACCACCACAATGGCCCCTGCCATGAAATACAGTGCTCTAACTGCCACAGGAGAGGACACACAGTCTGTTTCTGTAAATCTCCGGTGAGACCGATCGCCCAAGTCCCCGGCTCTAGCGCGAGCCCGACCTGCTATGGATGTGGCGAAGCAGAGCAGGGAGGGTACTAGCTATAGGCCACGGGGAAGCATTTGCTCACCCGATAGTGTTGACTGGTACATTCCTCCTCGATAACTCCTATGCATGCATTATATTCGATAGTGGAGCGGAGTGAAGCTTTGTAAACCATAAATTTGCTCGCATGCTTAATCAACCACCGCACGCACTCAAAGAACTATTCACAGTAGAAATGGCTAATGGAAAAACTGAAAGTACGAGTAGCATATATTTAGGTTGTACCCTAACTCTAGATAACCATTCATTCCCAATCGACCTCATGCCAGTCTCAATAAAAAGTTTCAAAGTTATTATTGCCATGGATTGGTTAAGCCTTCATCGCGCCGACATCATGTTCTACGAGAAAGCAGTCCGTCTAAACCTTCCATCTAACGAAACTCTTTTAGTCTACGGCGACAAACCCGATGCAAGTCTTCGCATCATATCGAGTATTCAAGCACAGAAGTATCTGCGTAAGGAATACCATGCATTCCTTGCTCACATCGTCGACACGAGCCTCGAAACAAAAGAACTAAAGAACATCCTTGTAGTGAGCGACTTCCCCGACATTTTCCCAGAAGAACTACCCGGGTTACCTCCGCAACGACAGGTCGAGTTCAGAATCGGCTTAGTCCCAGGAGCTACCCTAGTAGCCAAGTCGCCCTACCGCTTAGCACCAGCTGAGATGCAGGAACTCTCTGGTCAACTTAACGAACTGCTCAGCAAGGGCTTCATAAGACTAAGCTTCTCACCTTGGGGAGCACCGGTCTTGTTCGTTAAGAAGAAAGACGGATCATTCCATATGTGTATTGACTACAGAGAACTCAACAAACTGACGGTCAAGAATCGTTACCCTCTGCCTCGCATAGATGATCTATTCGACCAACTGCAAGGGGCGAACTATTTTTCTAAGATTGATCTGAGATCCGGATATCACCAGTTACGGTTACTAGAGGAGGATGTTCCAAAGACAGCCTTCCGAACTCGTTACGGACACTACGAGTTCGTGGTGATGCCATTCGGATTGACCAATGCGCCCTTAGTCTTCATGGATCTGATGAATAGAGTATGCCGACCTTATTTGGATCAGTTCGTCATCGTTTTCATTGACGACATCCTGATCTACTCCCAAAGTAAGAAAGAGCAAGGCGATCACCTGCGACAAGTTCTAGAGACATTACGAAAAGAGAAACTTTATGCGAAGTTCTCGAAATGTGAATTTTGGATCCGGAGAGTCGAATTCTTAGGACACGTGGTAAGCGAAGAGGGAATCCACGTGGACCCATCCAAAATTAAAGCCATTGAGAACTGGTCAGCACCTAAGACGCCTACAGAAATTCGCCAATTTCTAGGTCTCGCTGGCTACTACCGCAGATTCATTCAAAACTTCTCTCGAATAGCAAAACCTCTTACAACCCTAACCCAGAAAGGCGTGGCCTTTGACCGGGAAGAGAAACAAGAAAGAGCGTTCCAAACACTCAAACGAGCCTTGTGCACCACACCAATACTATCCCTTCCCGAAGGAATAGAAGACTTTGTAGTCTATTGCGATGCATCGAATCAAGGGCTCGGATGTGTCCTGATGCAGCGAGGTAAGGTCATCGCCTACGCCTCGAGACAGTTGAAGACACACGAGGTTAACTACACGACCCACGATCTTGAACTAGGAGCAGTGGTGTTTGCTCTGAAGATCTGGAGACATTACTTGTATGGAACGAAGAGCACTATCTTTACCGACCACAAGAGTTTACAACACATTTTCGATCAAAAGAAGCTCAACATGAGACAACAACGGTGGGTCGAGCTACTCAGTGATTACGAATGCGATATTCGTTATCATCCGGGTAAAGCCAACATAGTAGCGGACGCCCTAAGTTGGAAGGAATATTCTGGTCGCAAAATAAGTCATTGTCAATAACCATCCATTCACACTTGTCTAAGCAAATTCAGGAGGCTCAACTTGAAGCCATGAAACCTGAAAATGTGACGAATGAATCCCTTAGAGGAATGGACAAGAATTTAGAAGCCAAGGGTGACGGAGCCTTATATTTCATGAACCGGATCTGGACACCGAAACATGGTGGTTTCTGAGACTTGGTCATGACCGAGGCGCACAACACTCGGTATTCCGTCCACCCAGGTTCAGATAAGATGTATCTGGATCTTAAAAAGCTATACTGGTGGCCTAATATGAAAGCAGAGATTGCTACCTTCGTTATTAAATGCCTTACTTGCGCAAAGGTTAAGGTCGAGTACCAGAAGCCCTCTGGTTTATTGCAACAACCAGAAATCCCTGAATGGAAGTGGGAGCGGATCACTATGGATTTCATAACCAAGTTGCCCAAGACAGCGGGTGGACTTGACACCATATGGGTCATCGTTGATAGATTGACCAAGTCTGCACACTTCCTGCCTATCAAAGAAACTGACAAGATGGAGAAACTTACGAGAACATACATTAAGGAAATCGTACGGCTACATGGTGTACCTATGTCCATTATCTCCGATAGAGATAGTAGGTTCACCTCAAGATTTTGGCAATCACTACAACATTCCCTTGGAACAAGGCTGGACATGAGCACAGCCTACCATCCTCAGACCGACAGACAGAGTGAGAGGACCATCCAAACTCTGGAAGATATGTTGCGAGCCTGCGTGATTGACTTTGGGAAGGCATGGGATGCTCATTTACCCCTTGTCGAGTTTTCCTATAATAACAGTTATCACACGAGCATCAAGGCTGCTCCATTTGAAGCTCTCTACGGCCGAACGTGCAGATCCCCTCTGTGCTGGGCTGAGGTGGGTGATACCCAATTAGCTAGGGGGCAAGCTTCCGACAGTACTCTCACCGGTCCGGAGATCATTCGGGAAACGAAAGAGAAAATCGTTCAGATCCGTGAACGATTGAAAGCCTCTAGAGACTCACAGAAGAGCTACGCTGATAAATGAAGGAAACCTTTGGAATTTCAGGTGGGAGACCGAGTCCTTCTCAAAGTCTCACCCTGAAAGGGCCTGATACGCTTCGGCAAGCGTGGGAAGCTTAATCCAAGGTACATAGGGCCTTTCAAGATTCTTGCAAGAGTCGGCCCCGTAGCTTACAAACTCGACCTACCAGGCGCACTTCGTAATGTACATTCTACATTCCACGTATCTAACTTGAAAAAGTGTCTATCCGACGAGACTCTTGTAATTCCACTCGACGTGATCGAGATCAACGAGAGCCTGAACTTCGTGGAGGAACCAGTGGAAATCATGGACCGAGAGGTCAAACAAACCAAGAAAAGTTGCATCCCTATCGTGAAGGTCCGTTGGAATGCAAAGCGAGGAGCTGAATTCACCTGGGAACGCGAAGATCAAATGCAACGCAAGTACCCACATCTGTTTCCCTAATCCACGAGTGTTTTCTTACTTTGAATTTCGGGACGAAATTCCCTCTAACGGGGGGATGATGTGACAACCCGATATTTCAACTCTTTGTAATGGCCTAATAGGTCAAGTATTGTAAACATTTTTGAGTTAATAAAATTAACTTTGATAATAAAATGTCCAAAAAGTTCCTATTTAAATTTCTTCTATGTTTAAATGTCATCAAACCATGATCGTACGTAAAAAGAACACCCAAATCCGACTTCGTATATTGAAGTTATGATTTGTCTAAGTTCAGCTTAGCAACAGACAGCTAAAAACTCGAATCGGAGATCGAACGACTTTTGGTCGGAATGACCTAAACGAGAATCGAAGGTCTTGTCAGTGGTATTTCAGCGGTAAAAAGTCTGGCGAAAACCGACGTCAGATAAAGATGTTATGAATTTTTAAAGAAATTCCTTAATCACGTCATTTTAATAAATAATTAATAAAAATAATTTCAGAATTTGCCAACGGAATCTAAACGAAAGTTGTAGATCGTAGTCTCACCTTCGCGGGGATATGAAGAACGTCGAAAACGGAGTTCATATGAAGAAGATATGATTTTTTGAAGTTTATTTAATAAATTATAATTAAATTTAAATCAAAAATGTTGGTAATATCCGAAGAGGAGTCAGCCTAGGGCCGAGGTACGCGCCGCGTACCCTCGTACGCCCCACGTACTCGAGGCCACGGCCTCGGATCATCCATGACGCCCTATGCGAAGCTATCTGACCCGCCGTCCCATCCGACCCGCCCCATCCGAAATACGTAAGCGATGACGTCGCGTACGCGCTGCGTATGCCCGTACGACCCGCGTACGGAGGCGGTTCAGCACCCCTATATAAGGGATGCGAGCCTTTCCGAAATTTTTTTTCATTTTCTCTCTTTCTCTCACGATCTTGCCTCGATTTCCGTGCCCGTTCAAACCCGAAGTTCTGGTCTTTTTGCTCAAGTCCCGAGGGTCGATTTTACTCCCGAGATTCCCGAGAATCCCGAGAAAAATCCGTTTCCCGAGACGAAACTCTGCCCGGTTTTCCATCTCGCTATCTCCAAGCTTCCAAGTGAGTTCATACCCCTTTATTCAAACTTTGAAATGCTTTTAATGTTTTAAATACTTTATGGGGGGGATACAAGTTAAACACTTACAGTTATTACATCAATCACATGTGATTGATTTAATCACATGTGATTAATAACTAGAAAACCAATGATTTTATCACTATTCAAACTGTTTCACTTCAAAATGTTTTACAAAGTCTTCCACTTATCAAATGCTTTTATTAAACTTAGTTTTACTTCTTATAAATTGCATGCCCATATATGTATAAATATATAAGAAATGTTTAAAGGGCTTAGGAAGGCTATCTACCCTATTTCCTTTTCGCGCATTAAGATGTGGTCTGGTGGGATTTCGGGTAACCATCCGAAGGTCGTTTCAATATTAATTATATATCAACTATACATATATGGACATAAAAGTACTTCCATACTCATACTCATCAGCACATCATTAGTAAGTTACCATCGGGGTAACACAGGATCATACTACTACAATTTCTAGATCAACGAGTCAGTTCATTCAGGAGTCAATACTTATTACTAAGAGAACATATACGACGATACTAGAACAAGTAACATTATATTACATATACACGAATACGTTAACAATTGTGATCCACTGTATGGGAGCATGTCTTAATTGTCATGACCCGAGTTGTAGCCAGAGTCTCTTGGAGGGAGAGCGTGAGTTTGCGTATAGATCTATACTGGATTGACTATCCTACACCTCGCTACTAGCTATAGTGGGACCGACAGGTCTGCGGGTGCCAAACATCATACCTTATTTTTTCGACTATATGTTGTCGTTGTTACCACTCGATAGTATGGTGCAATTTATCACATGATACCTTAATATAAATCCGGTTTAAGGTAGTTAGTACAGCAGTAGTTCCTATAAAACAAAACTACAGTACTACAATGATTTACCCATTACATTTTGGTGATAACCTCACTTAAACTTTAATGTACAAACTATATTTTGTTAAAAGATAGTTACACTTGGGAAATTACACACTTTTACATCAAACGAGCATACAAAACAGTTAAGCCTTGGTAAAGGCTACTTTAATAGAAAATATAGGTTTTTCTGAGAGATTCAAACTTTTACAAACACTTACATACATTTACAGCTCATACTTGCGACAGGTTCAAACGTTTTGATAACAAACATCGACACTAAAATACTTATGAACTCACCAGCTTAATGCTGATAAACTCTTTCAAAATAACTTGTATCCTCAGGTCATCAGTAGACAGTTACCGATGCCAACTTTTGAGAATATGGAGTGTATTCAAGACTCATCATATTATTTTGATTTACATTATATTTTTGGTGTCTAAAACTGTACAGAACACGCTTGTATTAAAATTATGTATTTAATGCAATGGATGATGTTGTTTGCTTATTTACATTTACTGTGTTGTGATACTTTACATGACGTACTCCGCCCCAGAACGTTTCCGCCGTTCTTGGTTTTGGGGTGTGACACTCGGTTCATCAAATCCATGAACACCGCAGGCGCATTTGTTAATCTGAATGGCATCACTACAAATTCGTAGTGTCCATAGCGAGTTCTGAATGCCGTCTTGGGGATATCCTCTTCTTGAACTCGTAGTTGATGATAGCCCGACCTCAGGTCGATTTTTGAAAAGTAGCTGGCTCCTTGGATCTGGTCGAAGAGGTCATCGATTCGGGTTAGGGGATAACGGTTCTTGATAGTGAGTTTGTTTAGTTCTCGGTAGTCTATGCACATGCGAAAAGATCCATCCTTCTTCTTTACAAATAGGATTGGTGCTCCTAGGGTGAGAAGCTTGGCCTGATGAATCCTTTGCTCAACAGTTCATTCAACTGGCTGGACAGTTCTTGCATTTCTGCCGATGCTAAGCGGTATCGAGCCCTGGCGACGGGTGTAGCTCCTAGGATTAAGTCGATCCAAAATTCGACTTGTCGTGCGAGTGGTACACCTGGCATATCGTCTGGGAATACATCAGGGAAGTTGCATACTTCTGGAATTTCTTTGATGTCCTTCACCTCTTGTTTCTTGTCTACGACATGGGCTAAGAATGCATGGTATTGCTTTCGGAGGTACTTTTGGGTTTTAACACAAGAGATGATTTGTAGGTCCGCACTAGGTTTATTTCCATAACGGTGAGAATGTTGCCATTCGGCAGATTGAGGCGGACGGCCCTTTCGTAACATAGAATGTCGGCACGATGAAGGCTTAACCAATCCATACCAATGATTATGTCGAAACTTTTTATGGTGACCGGCATAAGGTCGATTTTGAACAAATGGTTGTCTAGAGTGAGAGTACACCCTATGTAAATATTGTTAGCGCGCTCAACCTTTCCATTTGCCATTTCTACGACGTAAGAATCTTCTAGTGGCTGGGAATTTTGCTTAAATATATGTTTGAATTGGTGACTTACGAAACTTCTTTCTGCCCCACTATCGAAAAGTACGCATGCATAAGAGTTATTTGTTGGAATAGTGTCTAAGGCTGAAACTATAATGGGCAAGTATTTCATCCGGTTGTGCATGGTCCTTTTGGGTTGCCTTCACCATAGCAACTTGATGGATGATTTGTTAAGAGAGAGTAAATATTATAAGGAATAATATATGGTTATTTGATTAATATAAGTCATAAATTAATTGGAATTAATTTGGTGACTTAAAGAGATTAATTAAATAAAGGGGTATAAACTGTCAATTGTTTGATAGTTAAACTTTAGACTATAAATCCATTGGGATATGCTTTGGACGAATTCTGTGAGATATAGGATAGCTAAAATCGTCCAAAGGTTTATCTATGGAATGTATTTGGATAGCCTTAAGAGAAGATTATCCAATTAGGGTTTAGGTTGTAACCCTTAAGGAGTCTACAAGTATAAATAGACCATAGGGGTGAGGGAATTCGACACACCATCTAAAGTAGAGATACTCTGGCTGAATTCCTCCCCTCTCCTCTCTCCTAAATCATCTTGCTTGCTATTGGTGTTTGTAAGCCATTAGAGGAGTGACATTTGTGACTCTAGAAGCTCCAAGACAACAAGATCAACAAGGAATCCAAAGGTATGATTCTAGATCTGTTTCAATGTTGTTATTTAATTTAATTAGCCATTAGAAGTCTTGGATTCAAAGCATGTTTAATTAGAAAGCCTAGATCCAAGTATTAGGGTTTTGCATGCGCACATAGGAAAGTTCTTATGGCTAAAACCCATCAGTGGTATCAGAGCCTAGCTTGGTTTTCTTTAAATTGTTGCTTGATTAACTGAAACAAACCTGCAAAATTCGATTTTGGGTTTATGAGTCATGTACTCGGCGAGTTCCAAAGTGGACTCGGCGAGTAGGCCTGTACTCGGCGAGTCCGAGCGTCTGGATTAGGCAAAACCGGGATTTTTTCATGTTTATCTTATGGAAACTTACCTTAATCATATTAGATCAACCCTAATCCGATTTTTTGATATATATGACTATTATCTTGATCTAATTAAAGATATTTATCATCTAATAAAATATTTAATTTCCTTATGTGATAAATGATTAATTATTTTGATAATTATCTTAAAAGAAATCTTGGATAAATCAAATAAAGATAATTAAGATATTAATTGTTAATTGGAATTATTTGTTATTTGATCCTTCATGTTTTAAATGTTTAAAACCTACCCTAAAGTTTTGAAATTTATATTTGTGATTAAAAGTTTTAATTTAGACAACTTAAATTTCAAACCCTAGATGTTGAAAAAGTTTTAAAATACAACCCTATACTAATATGATATTACTAGAATAATATATATGTATAACTAAATGCTAGTCTTACCGTTAGTAGGCCTCATTCACAAAGCCGATCTATAAGGTGGGTATAAGGTTGTGGCCTATAAAATGGCGCTTAATGGGTGTACACTCACACCCACAGCTTGCTTGATTGGTGGAGGGTCGTTAGCCGAACGGGTAGGATAGGGCAACCTCATCTTCTCATTAAAAGTATAATAAGAAATACAAAGTAACTACACGTTTTAAAAATTTCCCAATCTTAGTTACTTTAGGAAAAGTGAATTGATGAAATCCCATGAAATTACACTTTGCACCTTGCTAAGAAGTTAGTGGAGCGTGTGTGGTTTACCGGCACACTAATTGGTTCTAAGCGAAGGTGGCAAAGGGTGATTCATTGTTTATCATAGTTCGATGGAGCGTGTGTGGTTTACCGGCACATCGAATAGGTGATCGTTACAATGAAGGCACCATGTGAATTTGCATGGTAATTCACACCCGCTTTGTGATCCTCGGCATCCCAGTCACAAACGAGAGGGGCATATCGAGATTTAAACATGCCATTGAATAGTTTCAATGAATCTCATCCGAACCTAAGAATTCTCAAAAACACTTAGGACCAATAGTTTAAGTTTTGTAATGGAGAATTAGTGAATCGTCATTCACTTACCTTCAATTTATTTGCATGTTAGATTACGGCATCCCTTCTCTAGTATGTAAATGTTATTGTTGGATCCTAGCCCTAATTTTCTTATTGGGTGATAATTAGGGATTATTATTCTAATCTATCTTTGTCCTTTTTCTAATTGAAGATGTCGAACGCAAACAACGCTGCTGCTAGTTCTTTCACGTTGATGAGCCTTTGCCAAAAGGTCACCTTCGATGGAACGAACTTTAGCGAATGGATAAGATACATTCGCACCATTGCTCGCTATGAGGATAAAGAGTATGTCCTCGATGAGAAGCTCGAGAAAATCAACCCCGAAGTTGCTACTCCCGAAGAAATCACCGCCTTTGAAACTCATGAGCGAGATGCAACGAAGGTACATTGCATCATGATCGCCACCATGAACTCCGAATTCCAAAAGTCCTACGAGGACATGTATCCATACGAGATGCATCAAGACTTGTTGGAGAGATACCACCAAAACGCGAGACAAGAGCGTTATGAGATTTTCACTAACATGATCTCCGCTAAGATGGGTCATGGAGAATCTCTTACCGTGCACCCGTAAAAGATGCAAAGGTATGTCGACCGCCTTCGCAAGTTAAATGTTGACTTCGGTGAAGACTTGGCGATCGATATGGTGCTTCACTCTTTGCCTCCGATGTACAACCAATTTAGGATGACCTACCACATGAACAAAGAAGAGGTCGCCCTAAGCAAACTCCAAGGTCTCTTGAGGGTCGCTGAGAGCAACTTCAAGGACAAGTCTGTTGCACCTACTCCCAATCCGTCCGTTGCTCCTATCTTGGCTATTGGTCAAGGGAAGGGAAAGAAGAGGAAAGCTTCATCGAATAACTATCGCAAGGTGAAAGCCCGAGATGGTGCCTCTTCTAGTGGGACCAAAGTTGATCCCGCTAAGCCCTGCTCCAACCCAAAGGAGGCAGAGTGCCACCACTGCCACAAGATAGGACATTGGAAGAGAAGCTGCCCGGATTACCTGCAAGCGATCAAAGAAGGAAAGATCAAGCCATCTTTCGCAGGTATATACACAATCAAATCTAACGATTCTAATCATGCTATTTCTTGGGTTCTTGATACCGGTTGTGGTTATCACATTTGTTCTAATGTGCAGGGACTAAGAAGAAGTAGGGATGTAGAGCAAGGAAGGATCAATCTAATCATGGGGAACAGAAGATCGTCGCCTGTGACCAAGATTGGAGTGTATTCTTTAGTGCTTAGGAATAGTTTGGTTTTAGATTTGAACAATTGTTGCTATTCGCCAGAAATGGCTAGAAACATCATTTCATTTCATGGTTTATATAGACAAGGATTTAGATTTTCTTTTAATAATGAGAATGGTTCTATTTTGGCTTATCTAAATGGTGTCTTTTACTTTGAAGCTATACCATGTAATGGAATATATGAAACTGTTATGATTGTTGATAACTTAGGAAATGATGTTTTGAATATTGATTCTTCCACTAGTATGGATAAAGCATCCTTGTGGCATTGTCGTCTTGGACATGTCAACAAGAAACGCATAGCACAACTCCAAAAGGATGGAGTGTTGGAGTCATTCGACCTTAGGGAAGATGACACATGCGAGTCTTGTTTACTTGGAAAGATGACTAAGTCACCCTTCACGAGTACTTGTGAAAGGGGTGAGGGGCTATTGGACCTAATACATACCGATGTATGTGGACCCTTTAGATCAACCACGAAGGATGGGAACCGCTTCTATGTGACTTTTACCGATGACTATAGTAGATATGGGTATATCTACTTAATCAAGCAAAAGTCAGACACCTTTGAAAAGTTCAAAGAGCTCAAGAATGAAGTGGAGAATCAATTAGGCAGGAAAATCAAGATGCTTCGATCCGATCAAGAAGGAGAGTACCTAAGTCTTGAATTCCACGATTATCTCAAGGAGTGTAGAATAGTTTCGCAATTGACGCCTCCTAGGACACCGCAGTTGAATGGTGTGGCAGAAAGGCGTAATGGAACCTTATTGGATATGGTTCGCTCTATGATGAGTCATGCTTCACTACCTATCTTCTTTTGGGGGTATGCCTTAGAGACTGCCGCCCATATCCTTAACCGAGTCCCTACTAAGAAGGTTGCCAAAACACCTCACGAGATGTGGACAGGGAAAGCTCCCTCGTTGGCACATATCAAGGTTTGGGGTTGCGAGGCTTTCGTAAGACGAGATACTCACGACAAGCTTGAACCTCGAAGTGAGCGATGTATTTTCATCGGCTACCCGAAAACATCCTTTGGATATCTCTTCTATAGACCGAAAGACAATGTTGTCTTTGTTGCGAGGAGAGGAGTTTTCCGAGAGCGAGAACTCATAAGACAAGGAGACAGTGGGAGGCAAATCGAACTTGAAGAGATTCAAGAGTCGATAGATGAAGGAACCTCTACTGCTGGCATTCAACCCGAGGAGGAAACTCCGGTTGAACCGATTGACGAATCCTTACCTCTCAGACGTTCCGATAAAGTTAGAGCTCATCCCCAGTTTTATGGTTTTCATATTACTACCGAAGGGGACACGTATATTAGTGATGGTACACTAGTAAATCTTGATGAACCTAATAGCTATAAGGAAGCCATGGCAGGCCCGGAGTCTGCGAAATGGAAAGACGCAATGGATAGCGAGTTCCAAAACATGTACGATAACCAAGTTTGGAATTTGGTTGATTATGTGCCCGAACGTAAGACCGTTGGGTGCAAATGGATCTTTAAAAAGAAGACCGATATGGATGGGAACGTACACACATATAAGGTGCGATTGGTCGCGAAGGGCTTTACTCAAACTCCTGGAGTTGACTATGATGAGACCTTCTCACCAGTTGCGAAGATTAAATCTATTAGAGTGATGCTAGCAATTGCTGCATTTCATGATTATGAGATTTGGCAAATGGATGTCAAGACCGCTTTCCTTAACGGAAACTTAGCCGAGGATGTTTACATGGCTCAGCCAGAGGGGTTTGTGGATCCGAAGCATCCGAATAGAGTGTGTAAGCTTGAGAAGTCCATTTATGGACTTAAGGAAGCATCTCGCAGATGGAATCTTTGCTTCGATGAGAAAGTCAAAGAGTTTGGATTTGTACGAAGCGAAGACGAATCTTGTGTATATGTCAAAGCCAGTGGGAGTATAGTAAGCTTTCTCGTTCTATATGTCGATGACATATTACTCATAGGGAACGACATCCCGACTCTGCAGGAGGTTAAGTCCTGGCTCGGGAAGTGTTTCGCTATGAAGGACCTCGGAGAGGCTTCTTACATTTTGGGAATAAGGATAGTAAGAGAAAGAAGTAAGAGACTAATTGGACTTAGTCAGAATACTTACTTAGAGAAGGTACTAAAACGTTTTAGTATGGAAAACTCAAAGAAGGGAGAATTACCGATACAAGGAAATGCCAAGTTGAGTAAGACTCAAAGTCCGAGTACCGAAGCTGAGATAGCAGAAATGAGCCGAGTACCATACGCTTCCGCAGTTGGCTCAATCATGTACGCTATGACTTGTACTCGCCCTGATGTAGCCTTCGTTTTGAGCATGGTTAGCAGATATCAAGGGAACCCTGGCAAAGCACATTGGATTGCGGTGAAGAACATCCTTAAGTACCTTCGGAGGACGAAAGAATGGTTCTTAGTCCTTTGGTGGGAGTGATGACTTGAAGGTGCAAGGGTATAGTGACGCCAACTTTCAGACCGATAGGGACAACTATCGTTCGCAGTCGGGCTGGGTCTTTACCCTAAATGGAGGAGCAGTGACATGGAAAAGTTCCAAGCAGGAAACCGTAGCTGATTCAACGTGCGAATCAGAGTACATCGCAGCGAGCGAAGCATCGAAGGAGGCAATATGGCTAAAGAACTTCATTGGTGATCTTGGAGTTGTGTCGGCCATAAAGGAACCCATGGAGATTTTCTGTGATAACGAAGGTGCGATTGCCTTGACCAAGGAACCGAGGGATCATGGTAGATCTCGACATATCGACAGAAAATATCACTTCATTAGACATCGTGTAGAAGAAGGACAACTCGTAGTGAAGAGGATATCATCTGAAGATAACCCAGCAGATCCGCTTACGAAGGGACTGAGTAGGGTTAAGCACTTGCAGCATGCTAGGAGTATTGGGCTGAAGGATGATATTAGTATAGATTAGATAGTATTAGAAACGTTTAATAGATAAATGTAATTAACATTTGATGCTTAAATAAAGGAGTTTTATTTATGAGTAAAGTTACTGTCACTTGTTAATTGTTTAACTATTGTTTCACTTTGCATGTTTTGACTTCCAGAATAATTGAGTTTATTAGGAATAATCGAATTATTCAAATGGTCCACAATCGTTCATATGTTGGGAGTAGATATGAATGAAGATTGTCATGAATTGGTGTGTAGAATGTCTAAATGGTGTTAGACATAGCAAGGGTTGCTGCAACATTCATGAGTGCTTATGAACTGGTTTTGAGCATTGGAATAAACCTGCGCTTGCTGGAATCACTTTATGGAATACAATATAAAAGGTGATCGCAAGACGATAATATCATATAGTCTTAAAACCTAGATATATGATTTATTATTTGTTAATTGATTGTACATTGATAATGCGAAAACGCATTAGTAACTTGGTGTTATAAAACGCATTGTTGTGTATAGTTGGTTAATGAATAAGTAAATGCATATAAGTCGAAGTTTATCTGTAAATTTTATCCTATGAGGGTAGAAGAGATATCTTGGCCACTCGATGATTTGATTTGACTTATGTGCCGGGCCCGGTCAGAACTGAATTGCTGTGTTTGATTAAGTTCTATGTCAAATAAATCGGAGATCGAGAAATCAAATGCTTGACTAACTATTCCATAGGATTGTCAGCATGATATCTAACAGAGGACTGTAAGATCCCTTATGTAAAGGACAAGATTGATTAGATCAGAGTTGACAGCGTCTTTGAGAGCTACGAATGCAAACCGAATTGTACTTGTATAGTTACTAGACTTATCCAAGTGGGAGACTGTTGGAATAGTGTCTAAGGCTGCAACTATAATGGGCAAGTATTTGATCCGGTTGTGCATGGTGCTTTTGGGTTGCCTTCACCATAGCAACTTGATGGATGATTTGTTAAGAGAGAGTAAATATTATAAGGAATAATATATGGTTATTTGATTAATATAAGTCATAAATTAATTGGAATTAATTTGGTGACTTAAAGAGATTAATTAAATAAAGGGGTATAAATTGTCAATTGTTTGATAGTTAAACTTTAGACTATAAATCCATTGGGATATGCTTTGGACGAATTCTATGAGATATAGGATAGCTAAAATCGTCCAAAAGTTTATCTATGGAATGGATTTGGATAGCCTTAAGAGAAGATTATCCAATTAGGGTTTAGGTTGTAACCCTTAAGGAGTCTACAAGTATAAATAGACCATAGGGGTGAGGGAATTCGACACACCATCTAAAGTAAAGATACTCTGGTCGAATTCCTCCCCTCTCCTCTCTCCTAAATCATCTTGCTTGCTATTGGTGTTTGTAAGCCATTAGAGGAGTGACATTTGTGACTCTAGAAGCTCCAAGACAACAAGATCAACAAGGAATCCAAAGGTATGATTCTAGATCTGTTTCAATGTTGTTATTTAACTTAATTAGCCATTAGAAGTCTTGGATTCAAAGCATGTTTAATTAGAAAGCCTAGATCCAAGTATTAGGGTTTTGCATGCGCACATAGGAAAGTTCTTATGGCTAAAACCCATCATTATTGAGGAGGAACGTACCAGTAACCACAGAGGGATCCTTGACTGCTTCTCCATGCCCTAAAGTTAGGACTCTTTCTACACCCCCAGCATTAGGGGCTCGTGCCTTGGGGCAGTTCCTCCTGAAGTGTCCCGTTTCACCACATCCATAGCAGGTTTGGCTTGCTCCGGTGTGTAACATCCCGGAATAGCAAGAGTAGAGTTGAAGGGGCTAAAAGTGTAAATCTTAAAGGGCAACTCGGTGAGTCCATGGATGGACTCGGCGAGTAGAGTCGCGACTTTGGTCGTGTGTCAAGTGACCTACTCGGCGAGTCCAAAGATGGACTCGGCGAGTAGGTGCTGGGTGAAGAAAACCCTAAATCCGGGGAATAAGCCCTATATAAAGACCATTATGTTTCCTCCACAGCCTCCTAGATCCCCCTTGAGTCCCAGAAACCCTAATTTCGTGGAGGAACCCCATTGTTGAGCAAATTGGAGCTTGGAGAGGTGTTTGTTGAAGAAATCTTGAAGGAGAAGAGGCTTGGATCAAAGGGCTTTGCTTGGATTCGACTTTCATTACTGTTGGGGCATTCTTTGGAGGTAATATTTCGTTCTTGGGATGTGTTCTCTTAGATTCTCATTTTGGGGTTGTGTGGGAAGCTTAGTTGTGTGGCATCTTGAGTTTGAAGGATGGATCTGAGGTTGCTACCTCAGATCTGGAGTGGAGAAGATCTTAAGAACATTAAATCCCCTGTTCTTGTGTTGTTAATGGAGCTATCATGTCCCAAACCTTAGTTCTAAGGTGAATAAGGCCTATATCCCTTTGGATTCACGTAAAGTTTGCCACTTTACGTGATGGATGGATTGTAGGAGGTTGGATCTATGTTTTGGATCAATTGCATGGCCTGGAGTGCTTCTGAATTGATTCAGACCGGTGATACTCGGCGAGTCACATGGGTGGACTTGACGAGTTGCTTGAAGATGGCTTGGAACTCGGCGAGTTGGAAGAACAACTCGGCGAGTAGGTTGAAGATAGCCTTAGACTTGGTGAGTCTGTTCTTGGACTCGGCGAGTCTTGTTAAAGAGTCCCAATATTTCTTGGTTGAGTCGAGAATCGGTGAGTCAAGGGATGACTCGGTGAGTTGGGTGCGAGTGGACTCAGAGTTGTTGGACTCGGCGAGTAGGGTCAGTCGGGGGTTGACTTTAACTTTGTCCAAGGTTGACCAATTGTCTTCCAGCGGTAATTTGGTAATTAAGGGCATTTATTGAATTAAATGTTTTGGTGTTCAGTGGATGAGTTCGTGTCAGAGTTGGAGCAGCGGGATCTTATCCTTTCAACCGGCAGTTTCGAGGTGAGTTATCCTCACTATATCAACAGGGTCTAAGGCACCAAGGCCGGCCCTTATCGGATTGAGATCCGAGTAGTTGTTGTTATATTGTTGTTGTGTTATGCTTGCATCCTGCGAGTTAGGACGGTGCTATGCTATTGACATGTTAGGGAGATGCTATGCTAATGACATGTTAGGTCGGTATCCTGCTTAGAGTATGTTATGCTATGTGATCTGCTAGATCGGCTTGTTTGAATGTGAACTGTTATATGATTATATGTTTATGTGTACATGATTGTTTGAACTGGAGATGGGTTGAGGCGGTCCTGCTTTGTGCTATAGGCCAAGATACCCAGGGCGGACCGGTTGTTCCGAAGGCCCAGCGAGCGGTACGGATATGCTGTAGGCCCCACGCGGGCGGACCAAACGTGCCGAGGCTCGGAGAGTGGACCAGGCCGACTGAAGGCCCGATGCGAGCGGACCAGTCATACTGTAGACTCAGAGAGTGGACCAGGTGCGTTGAAGGCCCAGTGCGGGCGGACCAACCACACTGTAGACTCGAGGTATTTGATTGGACTCGGAGGGTGGACCAGGTGGACTGAAGGCCCGTCATGGCGGACCAGTCCCACAGTAGACCCGTTATGCATGACTGTTCTGTGATTCGTTATGAGATAGTACGATATGTGTATGGTATATGAGGTTGGTATTTTGGGGGTATCTCACTAAGCTTTCGGGCTTACGGTTGTGGTTTAATGTTTTTCAGGTTCTTCAGGGAGCAGTGGCAAGGCAAAGGCATGATCGTACCGTTCCTCGCGTTTATGTTTATAAAATGAACCTGGGAATACTCTGATGAATAATGTATTGAAAACCTTTTGTAATAGTGTTATTAAAGTGGATTGTTTTTTTGAAAAAAATAAATTGGCTGGATTTTTCGGTTGTTACACGGTGTTGGCGGTCGTAGTGGCTTGAGCGGCGGGTTGGGTAGTCGCTCTACAGAATCGTGCAGTGTGTCCCTTCTTGTTGCAGTTATTGCAGTGTAACTCTCGACAAGCACCGTTATGGTGGTAGTTACACTTGTTGCACTTGGGAAGAGTTCCCGTGTACTGTTTCGGCGGCGCTGGAGTGACAACAGTAGTGGCGGCACGGACAGCAACAATCTATTGCTTTTTGGCGGGGTCCTCCATCGGTTGTTTCTTTTTATTGCCCCAGAACTTCCTCTTGTTGTTCCTTCCTTTTGTTCGGTCAGTGGTGGTTATCACGGTACCACGGCTAGCCCTATGATCTATGAGTTGTTGTGCCAATTCATTGGCACTCTCAAAGGTAGTGGGTTTCGAGGCCAATACACTATCTTGAATCTAAGATGACATCCCCCAGAGCTATCGTTCCACCTTTTTCTCCTCTGGAGTGACCATTGCTGGACAGAGGAGTGCTAGGTGATTGAAACGGGAAGTATAAGTTTCAAGATCAGTGCCTGGCATTCTGAGGTTCCAAAGTTCTTCTTCAAGTTTTTGTATTTCGCCCCTCGGGCAATATTCCTTTAACATTAAGGCTTTCAAATCCTCCCAGCTTATAGCGTTAGCTACTGCAGGAGTAAGTGATTTAACTCGGTCATTCCACGAAGTAAGTGCTTTTCCAGTGAAAGTGAATGCTGCATACTTGACCTTGCTCGCTTCGGGACAAGCACAGATTTCGAAAACTGCCTCAGTCCTTTCGAACCATTGCACCAGCGTGATGACGCCCCCGCTTCCATTGAAAGGGTCGGGCTTGCCATTCGTGAAGTCTTTGTAAGAGCACTCCCTCGTACGCCCCGTGTTGTCCCCATGAATTGAATTGGTAGCTCCGGATCCAGAACCGCCAGAACCATTGGTACCCATTTGCGACCTTGTTGTCGTTACTGCAGCCTGAAACATCGCAGGATCAAACTGCAGAGGTGGGGGTGGGGGCGGCACTGTGTTGCCAGAAGGTCTTGGTCTTCTCCTTGGTGGCATGGTTCTATCATAATAAAAAAAATGGTCAGTCGGTAAGACTTCAATAGTGATAACGAGTCGAGTGTTACTGGTTTCATTTCTCTTGTATTTTATTAAAACTTTATTATTCGTAAACTGTTTGTGTGATCAGGTTATGATGTCTAGTGCCAAACATTCAATAAATAAAACGCATGCCAAAATTCATTGATAAACTTTTAGTACATAACGTATAGAGGAAAAGTTTGGCCACATAAGGGTCTACATTACATCGTTACAAAAGATAGCTTTGATATTACAAAAGCCCTTTGAATAGTGTAATCACTTAGTCGCAGGGTCAACCTACATACAGAGAGTAGCACCAACGCGTACTCATAAATTTTTACTACCAAGACGTGAGAATAGTAACGAATTCTGTAACAGCCCGGAATTTCAGGTATTGTTATAATTATGTTTTTGGGGTGTTTTAAGAGGGGACTCGGCGAGTTGGAGCCAGACTCGCCGAGTAGGACCGCAGACTTGGTCGCGGGTTCGCGAATGGACTCGACGAGTCCAGATATGGACTCGGCGAGTCTGCGCTGTTCAGCGGAAACCCTAGCCGTTTGGTTTTGGGACGTATAAAATGACTTATAGGCCGTCATTGTCCGTTTTTGCCTACTGAGAAGAACCCTAAATCGGTTGTGTGCATCTAGAGCAAGATTGAAGGCCATTGGTGACCTTGAAGAAGTTGTTGTGCAAGGAAGAGAAGGGTTTTGGCTAAAGGAACAGCAAGGGAGTCACGTTATGAAGATTGGGGACATAGAGAGTGCATTATTCAGGTAATAATTTGTAACAGCCCGGAATTTCAGGTATTTTTATAATATTGTTTTTGGGGTGTTTTAGGAAGGGACTCGGCGAGTTGGAGCCAGACTCGCCGAGTAGGACCACAGACTGGGTCGCGGGTTCGCGACTGGACTCGACGAGTCCATTATGGACTCGGCGAGTCTGCGCTGTTCAGCGAAAACCCTAGCCGTTTGGTTTTGGATCGTATATAACGCCTTTTAGGCCGTCATTGTCCGTCTTTTGGCTTATTGAGAAGAACCTAAGCGTCTGTGGACATCTAGAGCAGGAGTGAAGGCTATTGGAACCTTGAAGAATTTGTTAGGCAAGAAGAGGAAGGGTTTTGGCCAAAGGAAGATCAAGGGGATCGAGTTCTGAGGTTTGGGGACATAGAGAGTACGTTTTTCAGGTAATACTTCGGATCATTCCTGTTATTTTGATGTATACACGGATTTAGGGTTTATGAAACCCATTTGGTGATTAGATGGATTATTATGTTATTACCCAAACGTTTATACCCCAGTAATAGGATGTTTAGAGGTCCAGAAAGTCTCATGATTGTGTATTTCGGGACCATACGTATTTCAGGAAGTAGTTGATCGACTGCATGGCATGGACTCGCCGAGTCCAATGAACAGACTCGGCGAGTAGCTTGAAGATTCACTGGGACTCGCCGACTTGTTCTTCAGACTCAGCGAGTGGAGTCGGGGTGGCCCCGCGATTCTTCCACGTGGATCTCATCGAGTTAAGGGGGATACTCGGCGAGTAGAAAGGGAACATCAGGGAAAGTTGGAGAGGACGTCTCGACTCGTCGAGTCACCTTTGCACTCGACGAGTCCGGTCCAGTTGACCGTTGACCAGAGTTGACCTGCATATAATTTCTTAGGGTCAGTTGTCTTGAATGATAACAGTATTAATAAGGGTATATGGTATTATAGGGAATCTGTAGATCGGCGGATCGAGTGCGAGTGATTTCAAGAGTTGATAGTTTTCATTACCACGAGGTGAGTCTTCTCACTATACTGTACCCGGAAGGGTTTGACTGTGTGACCGGAAGGTCGGATATGATTTTTGTTATACGTGCTATAAATGGTAAGGTATTTGCTACGCGTGCTATGTATGTTTACACGGGCCGGAAGGCAATATGTTATGTGACTGAAAGGTCGGATGTGATATATGATATATGTGCTATATGTGTTAAAATTAATGTATTAATTGCTGTGTATGTTTATGGGCCGGAAGGCAATATGTTATGGGCCGGAAGGCAATATGTTATGGGCCGGAAGGCAATATGTTATGGGCCGGAAGGCATTATGTTATGGGCCGGAAGGCAATATGTTATAGGCCGGAAGGCGATTATCTCAAGGCCTGGAAAGGCGTATATGCGTAAGTAGTATACTGGGGAACTCACTAAGCATTTATGCTTACAGTTGTCATGTATGTGTTGCAGGTACTAGCGAGGACCGCGGGAAGGCGTCGGCATGACGCGTACATACTGTTGATGTTTTGAGATCTTGGGGATTTTATGATTGTATTTTGATATGAAGTTTGGAATAATTATATTTGGTTGAAATAATTCACTTTATTTTAAATGAAAATTTTGTTTGAAAATTTGCGTTGTTACAATTGGTATCAGAGCCTTGGTTTGAGGGATTCGGGTGTACCTTCGAGTGTAACTGAACTCAAACCGAGGATTTGAGGAAAAATCTTTTAAAAATAATAAAGACATAAATTTTTATAAATAGTAAAGTGGTAAACAAGAACGGAGCAGTGTGTACCATCAGCCAACGCCCGAACAGTAAAGATCCCCAGAATACCTTACAATGTTATGTTATGCACTGAATTATGAATTGTTATGCATGCTAGAAGACTAGGTATTCATGATAGGACTAGAATGGCCTGTTTTGTGATGCCTTAGTCTAGGGAGTTTGCTTATATGAGATATTCGATAGCGTGCAGGTAGATAGTGCATACTAGAGGTAGAGTACTCACTATTCGGGGTTTGGGGAGGAAGATTTGGGACGAATACTGACACGGTGTGGTCGGTAGTATTGGGCCCGTACTACCGAAGACACCGGGTCGGTGGAAGACCCAAGTAAGAATCTCTGGATATCGGAGACTGCGTAGGGTTGCGTTATCGAGTACAATTGTACTTGATGGAGTCTCTGATAATTTTATGTTGTATTTCAGAGACATCATGGTTACCACACGTCATGGGGCGAGTTCGAGCAGTGTGAGCGACGAGGATATTCGTCAGATGATTCAGGAGGAGGTAGCTGCAGCGATCCGGGCTGAGATCCCGGAGATGTTTGGGTCTATTAAGACCACACTGTTGGAGACGTTTGAGGAGCGGTACGCCGCACTGACGGAGGCTGCAGCCGCTGCTGCTACCGCAGCTGTGGCTGCTGCCAGGCCGCAAGGGGGCGATTCGTTGCTGTTCCGGGAATTCAGCAACACGAAACCCCCTGAGTTCGATGGGACGCAGGATCCGATTGCTGCGATGAGGTGGATCGCCGACATTGAGGGGTGCTTCTACACTTGCTCATGCCCGGAGCACCTGAGGGTACGGTTCGCCTTGAACCAGCTCCGTCTGGGAGCGAAGGATTGGTGGAAGTTCGTGACGGCGAACTTCACTCTGGCGGAGATTACAGCGGTGACATGGGAGAGGTTTACTGAGATGTTCAGGGACGAGTACGTTCCCCCAGTGGAGAGGGAACGATTGATTCAGGAGTTCTTAACCCTTAAGCAGGGTACTGATTCCGTTGCGGTGGTCACACGGAAGTTTCACGAGAGGGCGATGTTCTGCCCAGAGCTGGTGTCTACAGAGCAGTCACGGATGAGCCGGTATTTAGGCATTTTGAGGAGGGATATCCGGGAGTTTGTTTCAAACTCCACCTATCGTACTTTCACTGAGCTTCAGGCGAACGCCAGGAAGCGCGAGATCGAGTTGGAGACTCAGGCCAGGGAGGAGGCCGAGTCTCGACAGGTGGACCGACGACCGGCTCAGTCTCAGCCGGCAACCAAGCGGATCAAGTCCGCTGATTCGAGGATGGGAGGTCAGAAGGGCCGCACTTGCGGGAAGTGCGGCAAAAGTCATGAGGGGGCGTGTCGAGCTGGTGGTTGCTACAAGTGTGGCAAGGAAGGACACATTGCTAGGGATTGTCCTAAGGGGTTCATGGTTTGCTTTCACTGCAACCAGACAGGCCATCGGAAGGCCGAGTGCCCGCAGCTTCGTCAGGGATCTACACCTACTACCAGGACTACTGAAACCCGACCGGCGAAGATCGAGGCCCCGAGGGCTCGCGGGAGAGCCTTTCAGCTGACTGCGGAGGAGGTCCGCGCTGCGCCCGATGTTGTGGCAGGTATGCTGTAATTCACGTATTTACTTTAAAGTCGAAATGTTATTCTTATGTTAATGTATGTGTAGGTACTTTTCTTGTGAACTCTATGCCTGCTCTAGTGTTATTTGATTCGGGTGCGAGTAGATCCTTTGTATCTTTAGCTTTTAGTCAGCATATCAGCATTAGTCGTGAGCCGTTAAGTCGGCCTCTGAGCGTTTCTATAGCGGCCGAGAGGGTGGTTTGTGCCACGGAGGTTCTTCGGGGATGCGTACTAGAGATTTTCGGGGTTGAGTTTCCGATTGACCTAGTTCCTATTGCGATGGGTGATGTCTGTGTCATCGTGGGCATGGACTGGTTGAGCCGATTCAGCGTTGTCATCGACTGTGAGCGCCAGCTGGTGACTATACGAGACCCTAGTGGGGGAGTTCTTACGGTATACGGCGAGGGTACCCGTTCGGGATCAGCTTTTTGTTCGGCCGCTAGGGCGAGGCAATGACTACAGCAGGGATGTAGAGGTTTTGTGGCGTATGTGATGGATACGCGGGAGGCTTCCGAGAGACTGAGGACAGTGGAGGAGGTTCCAGTGGTGCGCGAGTTTCCAGATGTTTTTCCTGAGGAGTTGCCGGGAGTACCTCCTGCGAGGCAAGTAGAGTTTGGTATCGATCTGATTCCGGGGGCTGCGCCTATTGCGAAGGTGCCTTATCGTCTTGCACCTCCAGAGATGCAAGAGTTGTCCTCGCAACTCCAGGAGTTGCTGGGGAAGGGATTTATTCGGCCGAGTAGCTCGCCGTGGGGAGCACCGATTCTGTTCGTCAAGAAGAAGGATGGTTCACACCGGATGTGCATTGATTACCGGGAGTTGAACAAGGTGACGGTCAAGAACCGCTATTCGTTACCTAGGATCGATGATCTATTCGATCAGTTGCAAGGGGCATCTTGGTTTTCCAAGATCGATTTGAGATCAGGGTACCATCAGGTAAGAGTGCGGGATGAGGACGTCCAGAAGACAGCATTTAGGATGTGGTATGGGCATTACGAGTTCGTGGTGATGCTTTTAGTGCTCACCAATGCCCCGGCAGTGTTCATGGACCTCATGAACAGGGTATGCAGGCCGATGCTGGATCAGTCTGTGATTGTATTTATCGACGACATCCTAGTGTATTCGCGAACTAGAGAGCAGCATGAGGGACATTTGAGGGAGGTCCTTGAGGTATTGAGGTCGGAGAAGCTATATGCAAAATTCTCCAAATGTGACTTCTGGTTGCGGGAGGTCCAATTTCTTGGACATGTTGTTAATCAGGCAGGGATATTGGTCGATCCGGCCAAGGTGGAAGCAGTGATGAGTTGGGAGGCACCGAAGTCACCTTCCGAGATCAGGAGTTTCCTTGGGTTGGCGGGGTACTATTGGAGGTTTATTAGGGACTTCTCCAAGATCGCGGTACCGCTCACCAGATTGACCCGGAAGGGTGTTACATTCTCATGGGGACCCGAGCAACAGACTTCCTTCGAGACACTACGTCAGAGACTGTGCGAAGCCCCGGTATTAGCCCTCCCGGAGGGGAAGGAGGATTTTGTCGTATATTGCGACGCATCGATTTCGGGACTGGGTGCAGTGTTGATGCAGAGAGGCCATGTGATAGCTTATGCATCGAGGCAATTAAAGCCTCACGAGGCGAGATATCCCACGCATGACTTAGAGTTGGGGGCAGTAGTGTTCGCTCTCAAGATTTGGCGTCACTACCTGTACGGGGTTCGTTGTACTATATACACGGACCATAAGTGTTTGAAGTATTTGATGGATCAACCCAACCTAAATATGCGTCAGAGGAGATGGTTGGACGTGGTTAAGGATTATGACTGTGAGATCCTATACCACCCAGGCAAGGCTAACGTGGTAGCCGATGCATTGAGTCGTAGGGCGGAGAGCACTCCATTGCGAGACGTATGTCTGAGACTAACGGTGATGTCTCCAGTATTAGATGCTATTCGTGGGGCACAGGCCGAGGTTGTGAGATCCGAGATGCAGAAGAAAGAGCAGGTCGTTGGGTTAATTTCAGAGTTCGTTAAGGATGGACGAGGACTTCTGACGTTTCAGGGTCGGATTTGGGTACCATTCGTAGGCGGTACGCGTGCTACTTTGATGGAGGAGGCTCATAGATCGAAATTCTCGATCCATCCCGGTGCTACGAAGATTTATTTGGACTTGAGGAAGGAATATTGGTGGCCTTGTATGAAGAGAGACGTCGCATGGTTCGTTGAGAGGTGTTTGACCTGCCGTAGGGTTAAGGCCGAGCACCAGAGACCGCATGGTAAGTTGCAGCCCTTGGAGATTCCTGAGTGGAAGTGGGAACAGATTACTATGGATTTCATCACCAAATTGCCGAGAACTGCCAGGGGAGTCGATGCAATTTGGGTGATTGTGGATAGATTGACGAAGAGTGCACACTTCCTTGCCATTAGCGAGAGTTCATCAGCGGAGAAGTTGGCGGAGTTATACGTGAGAGAGGTAGTATCTCGGCATGGAGTGCCGATCTCGATTGTTTCAGACCGTGATGTACGCTTCACTTCCAGGTTCTGGAAGAAATTCCATGAGGAGCTGGGTACTAAACTGCATTTTAGTACCGCATACCATCCCCAGACAGACGGTCAGAGCGAGCGGACGATTCAGACATTGGAAGACATGCTTAGAGCGTGTGTGTTAGACTTCGGGGGTAGCTGGGATGCGCATTTGCCTTTGGCTGAGTTTTCCTACAACAACAGCCATCATTCGAGCATTGGTATGCCACCTTTTGAGTTGTTGTATGGTAGGAGGTGTCGGACTCCCATTTGCTGGGGAGAGGTGGGACAGAGAGTGATGGGCAGTACAGAGATCATACTCCAGACGACAGAGCAGATTCAGCAGGTTAGGCAGAGGTTATTAACCGCCCAGAGCCGACAGAAGAGTTATGCGGACAGACGCCGGTCCGAGCTGGAATTCCAGGTTGGCGACTTCGTTCTCCTGAAGGTTTCTCCTTGGAAGGGAGTGATCCGGTTCAGAAAGAGGGGCAAGTTGGGGCCCCGGTTCATAGGTCCATTTCGTGTAATTGCAAGGGTAGGTCGGGTAGCTTATCGGTTGGAGTTGCCAGCAGAGTTGGGACAGATTCACAATACCTTTCACGTATCACAGTTGAGGAAGTGTATAGCCGATGAATCGGCAGTGGTTCCGTTAGAGGATATTCAGGTGGATGCGAGCCTGAATTACGCCGAGAGACCGGTAGCTATCAGGGATCGGAAGATCAAGGTTCTGAGGAACAAGGAGGTACCTCTGGTGTTGGTTCAGTGGCAACACCGGAAAGGATCGGAGATGACTTGGGAGCCGGAGCGTGAGATGCGGGAGCAACATCTGGAGTTATTTGCAGAATGAGACTTCGAGGGCGAAGTCTAGTCCTAGTGGGGGAGAGTTGTAACAGCCCGGAATTTCAGGTATTTTTATAATATTGTTTTTGGGGTGTTTTAGGAAAGGACTCGGCGAGTTGGAGCCAGACTCGCCGAGTAGGACCACAGATTGGGTCGCGGGTTCGCGACTGGACTCGACAAGTCCATTATGGACTCGGCGAGTCTGCGCTGTTCAGCGGAAACCCTAGCCGTTTGGTTTTGGATCGTATATAACGCCTTTTAGGCCGTCATTGTCCGTCTTTTGGCCGATTGAGAAGAACCTAAGCGTCTGTGGACATCTAGAGCAGGAGTGAAGGCTATTGGAACCTTGAAGAATTTGTTAGGCAAGAAGAGGAAGGGTTTTGGCCAAAGGAAGATCAAGGGGATCGAGTTCTGAGGTTTGGGGACACAGAGAGTACGTTTTTCAGGTAATACTTCGGATCATTCCTGTTATTTTGATGTGTACACGGATTTAGGGTTTATGAAACCCATTTGGTGATTAGATGAATTATTATGTTATTACCCAAACATTTATACCCCAGTAATAAGATGTTTAGAGGTCCAGAAAGTCTCATGATTGTGTATTTCGGGACCATACGTATTTCAGGAAGCAGTTGATCGACTGCATGGCATGGACTCGCCGAGTCCAATGAACAGACTCAGCGAGTAGCTTGAAGATTCACTGGGACTCGCCGAGTTGTTCTTCAGACTCGGCGAGTGGATTCGGGGTGGCCCCGCGATTCTTCCACGTGGATCTCATCGAGTCAAGGGGGATACTCGACGAGTAGAAAGGGAACATCAGGGAAAGTTGGAGAGAACGTCTCGACTCGTCGAGTCACCTTTGCACTCGACGAGTCCGGTCCAGTTGACCGTTGACCAGAGTTGACCTGCATATAATTTCTTAGGGTCAGTTGTCTTGAATGATAACAGTATTAATAAGGGTATATGGTATTATAGGGAATCTGCAGATCGGCGGATCGAGTGCGAGTGATTTCAAGAGTTGATAGTTTTCATTACCACGAGGTGAGTCTTCTCACTATACTGTACTCGGAAGGGTTTGACTGTGTGACCGGAAGGTCGGATATGATTTGTGTTATACGTGCTATAAATGGTAAGGTATTTGCTACGCGTGCTATGTATGTTTACACGGGCCGGAAGGCAATATGTTATGTGACTGAAAGGTCGGATATGATATATGATATATGTGCTATATGTGTTAAAATTAATGTATTAATTGATGTGTGTGTTTATGGGCCGAAAGGCAATATGTTATGGGCCGGAAGGCAATATGTTATGGGCCGGAAAGCAATATGTTATGGGCCGGAAGGCAATATGTTATGGGCCGGAAGGCATTATGTTATGGGCCGGAAGGCAATATGTTATAGGCCGGAAGGCGATTATCTCAAGGCCTGGAAAGGCGTATATGTGTAAGTAGTATACTGGGGAACTCACTAAGCATTTATGCTTACAGTTGTCATGTATGTGTTTCAGGTACTAGCGAGGACCACGGGAAGGCGCCGACATGACGCGTACACACTGTTGATGTTTTGAGATCTTGGGGATTTTATGATTGTATTTTGATATGATGTTTGGAATAATTATATTTGGTTGAAATAATTCACTTTATTTTAAATGAAAATTTTGTTTGAAAATTTGCGTTGTTACATAATTCGGTTCATTTTCTACTATGTTGATGTGTGCATGGATTTAGGGTTTATGGAACCCTTTTGTGGCTAGATTGGATGTTACCCTTGTTCCCCAAGCGATTGTAGCCCTGTATTAGGACCTTTAGAGGTCCAGAATGTCCCATGCTTGTATATTTCGGGAATCAATAGAGGTTTTGGATTGGAATCCTTATGCCTTAAGTTAAAATGTAAATTATAAGTCTTGGGGTGTAGCATGAGCACCTAAATGAAGGCCTTAAGTGATGGACCAGCTTAGGAGGACCAGACCTATGAATGGTCGGGACAATACTGATCTCAGGAAGCAGTTTGATCGACTGCATGGCATGGACTCACCGAGTCCAATGAACAGACTCGGCGAGTAGCTTGGAGATTAACTGGGACTCGTCGAGCTGTTCTTCAGACTCGGCGAGTGGAGTCGGGGTGGCCCCGCGATTCTTCCACAAGGAACTCGTCAAGTCAAGAGAGATACTCGACGAGTAGAAAGGGAACATCAGGGAAAGTTGGAGAGGACGTCTCGACTCGTCGAGTCACCTTTGCACTCGACGAGTCCGGTCCAGTTGACCGTTGACCAGAGTTGACCTGCATATAATTTCTTAGGGTCAGTTGTCTTGAATGATAACAGTATTAATAAGGGTATATGGTATTATAGGGAATCTGCAGATCGGCGGATCGAGTGCGAGTGATTTCAAGAGTTGATAGTTTTCATTACCACGACTACTGAGACTCGACCAGCGAAGGTCGAGGCCCCAAGGGCTCGCGGGAGAGCCTTTCAGCTGACTGCGGAGGAGGTCCGCGCTGCGCCCGATGTTGTGGCAGGTATGCTGTAATTCACGTATTTATTTAAAGTCGAAATGTTATGCTTATGTTAATATATGTGTAGGTACTTTTCTTGTGAACTCTATGCCTGCCCTAGTGTTATTTGACTCGGGTGCGAGTAGGTCCTTTGTATCTTTAACTTTTAGTCAGCATATCAGCATTAGTCGTGAGCCGTTAAGTCGGCCTCTGAGCGTTTCTATAGTGGCCGAAAGGGTGGTTTGTGCCACGGAGGTTCTTCGGGGATGCGTACTAGAGATCTCCGGGGTTGAGTTTCCGATTGACCTAATTCCTATTGCGATGGGTGATGTCTGTGTCATCGTGGGCATGGACTGGTTGAGACTTGAGTCGATTCAGCGCTGTCATCGACTACGAGCGTCAGCTAGTGACTATACGAGACCCTAGTGGGGGAGTTCTTACGGTATACGGCGAGGGTACCCGTTCGGGATCAGCTTTTTGTTCGGCCGCTAGGGCGAGGCAATGACTACAGCAGGGATGTAGAGGTTTTGTGGCGTATGTGATGGATACGCGGGAGGCTTCCGAGAGACTGAGGACAGTGGAGGAGGTTCCAGTGGTGCGCGAGTTTCCAGATGTTTTTCCTGAGGAGTTGCCGGGAGTACCTCCTGCGAGGCAAGTAGAGTTTGGTATCGATCTGATTCCGGGGGCTGCGCCTATTGCGAAGGTGCCTTATCGTCTTGCACCTCCAGAGATGCAAGAGTTGTCCTCGCAACTCCAGGAGTTGCTGGGGAAGGGATTTATTCGGCCGAGTAGCTCGCCGTGGGGAGCACCGATTCTGTTCGTCAAGAAGAAGGATGGTTCACACCGGATGTGCATTGATTACCGGGAGTTGAACAAGGTGACGGTCAAGAACCGCTATTCGTTACCTAGGATCGATGATCTATTCGATCAGTTGCAAGGGGCATCTTGGTTTTCCAAGATCGATTTGAGATCAGGGTACCATCAGGTAAGAGTGCGGGATGAGGACGTCCAGAAGACAGCATTTAGGACGTGGTATGGGCATTACGAGTTCGTGGTGATGCCTTTAGTGCTCACCAATGCCCCGGCAGTGTTCATGGACCTCATGAACAGGGTATGCAGGCCGATGCTGGATCAGTCTGTGATTGTATTTATCGACGACTTCCTAGTGTATTCGCGAACTAGAGAGCAGCATGAGGGACATTTGAGGGAGGTCCTTGAGGTATTGAGGTCGGAGAAGCTATATGCAAAATTCTCCAAATGTGACTTCTGGTTGCGGGAGGTCCAATTTCTTGGACATGTTGTTAATCAAGCAGCGATATTGGTCGATCCGGCCAAGGTGGAAGCAGTGATGAGTTGGGAGGCACCGAAGTCACCTTCCGAGATCAGGAGTTTCCTTGGGTTGGCGGGGTACTATCGGAGGTTTATTAGGGACTTCTCCAAGATCGCGGTACCGCTCACCAGATTGACCCGGAAGGGTGTTACATTCTCATGGGGACCCGAGCAACAGACTTCCTTCGAGACACTACGTCAGAGACTGTGCGAAGCCCCGGTATTAGCCCTCCCGGAGGGGATGGAGGATTTTGTCGTATATTGCGACGCATCGATTTCGGGACTGGGTGCAGTGTTGATGCAGAGAGGCCATGTGATAGCTTATGCATCGAGGCAATTAAAGCCTCACGAGGCGAGATATCCCACGCATGACTTAGAGTTGGGGGCAGTAGTGTTCGCTCTCAAGATTTGGCGTCACTACCTGTACGGGGTTCGTTGTACTATATACACGGACCATAAGAGTTTGAAGTATTTGATGGATCAACCCAACCTAAATATGCGTCAGAGGAGATGGTTGGACCTGGTTAAGGATTATGACTGTGAGATCCTATACCACCCAGGCAAGGCTAACGTGGTAGCCGATGCATTGGGTCGTAGGGCGGAGAGCACTCCATTGCGAGACGTATGTCTGAGACTAACGGTGATGTCTCCAGTATTAGATGATATTCGTGGGGCACAGGCCGAGGTTGTGAGATCCGAGATGCAGAAGAAAGAGCAGGTCGTTGGGTTAATTTCAGAGTTCGTTAAGGATGGACGAGGACTTCTGACGTTTCAGGGTCGGATTTGGGTACCATTTGTAGGCGGTACGCGTGCTACTTTGATGGAGGAGGCTCATAGATCGAAATTCTCGATCCATCCCGGTGCTACGAAGATTTATTTGGACTTGAGGAAGGAATATTGGTGGCCTTGTATGAAGAGAGACGTCGCATGGTTCGTTGAGAGGTGTTTGACCTGCCGTAGGGTTAAGGCCGAGCACCAGAGACCGCATGGTAAGTTGCAGCCCTTGGAGATTCCTGAGTGGAAGTGGGAACATATTACTATGGATTTCATCACCAAATTGCCGAGAACTGCCAGGGGAGTCGATGCAATTTGGGTGATTGTGGATAGATTGACAAAGAGTGCACACTTCCTTGCTATTAGCGAGAGTTCATCAGCGGAGAAGTTGGCGGAGTTATACGTGAGAGAGGTAGTATCTCGGCATGGAGTGCCGATCTCGATTGTTTCAGACCGTGATGTACGCTTCACTTCCAGGTTCTGGAAGAAATTCCATGAGGAGCTGGGTACTAAACTGCATTTTAGTACCGCATACCATCCCCAGACAGACGGTCAGAGCGAGCGGACGATTCAGACATTGGAAGACATGCTTAGAGCGTGTGTGTTAGACTTCGGGGGTAGCTGGGATGCGCATTTGCCTTTGGCTGAATTTTCCTACAACAACAGCCATCATTCGAGCATTGGTATGCCACCTTTTGAGTTGTTGTATGGTAGGAGGTGTCGGACTCCCATTTGCTGAGGAGAGGTGGGACAGAGAGTGATGGGCAGTACAGAGATCATACTCCAGACGACAGAGCAGATTCAGCAGGTTAGGCAGAGGTTATTGACCGCCCAGAGCTGACAGAAGAGTTATGCGGACAGACGCCGGTCCGAGCTGGAATTCCAGGTTGGTGACTTCGTTCTCCTGAAGGTTTCTCCTTGGAAGGGAGTGATCCGGTTCAGAAAGAGGGGCAAGTTGGGGCCCCGGTTCATAGGTCCATTTCGTGTAATTGCAAGGGTAGGTCGGGTAGCTTATCGGTTGGAGTTGCCAGCAGAGTTGGGACAGATTCACAATACCTTTCACATATCACAGTTGAGGAAGTGTATAGCCGATGAATCGGCAGTGGTTCCGTTAGAGGATATTCAGGTGGATGCGAGCCTGAATTACGCCGAGAGACCGGTAGCTATCAGGGATCGGAAGATCAAGGTTCTGAGGAACAAGTAGGTACCTCTGGTGTTGGTTCAGTGGCAACACCGGAAAGGATCGGAGATGACTTGGGAGCCGGAGCGTGAGATGCGGGAGCAACATCTGGAGTTATTTGCAGAATGAGACTTCGAGGGCGAAGTCTAGTCCTAGTGGGGGAGAGTTGTAACAGCCCGGAATTTCAGGTATTTTTATAATATTGTTTTTGGGGTGTTTTAGGAAAGGACTCGGCGAGTTGGAGCCAGACTCGCCGAGTAGGACCACAGACTGGGTCGCGGGTTCGCGACTGGACTCGACAAGTCCATTATGGACTCGGCGAGTCTGCGCTGTTCAGCGGAAACCCTAGCCGTTTGGTTTTGGATCGTATATAACGCCTTTTAGGCCGTCATTGTCCGTCTTTTGGCCGATTGAGAAGAACCTAAGCGTCTGTGGACATCTAAAGCAGGAGTGAAGGCTATTAGAACCTTGAAGAATTTGTTAGGCAAGAAGAGGAAGGGTTTTGGCCAAAGGAAGATCAAGGGGATCGAGTTCTGAGGTTTGGGGACACAGAGAGTACGTTTTTCAGGTAATACTTCGGATCATTCCTGTTATTTTGATGTGTACACGGATTTAGGGTTTATGAAACCCATTTGGTGATTAGATGGATTATTATGTTATTACCCAAACGTTTATACCCCAGTAATAAGATGTTTAGAGGTCCAGAAAGTCTCATGATTGTGTATTTCGGGACCATACGTATTTCACGAAGCAGTTGATCGACTACATGGCATGGACTCGCCGAGTCCAATGAACAGACTCGGCGAGTAGCTTGAAGATTCACTGGGACTCGCCGAGTTGTTCTTCAGACTCGGCGAGTGGAGTCGGGGTGGCCCCGCGATTCTTCCACGTGGATCTCATCGAGTCAAGGGGGATACTCGACGAGTAGAAAGGGAACATCAGGGAAAGTTGGAGAGGACGTCTCGACTCGTCGAGTCACCTTTGCACTCGACGAGTCCGGTCCAGTTGACCGTTGACCAGAGTTGACCTGCATATAATTTCTTAGGGTCAGTTGTCTTGAATGATAACAGTATTAATAAGGGTATATGGTATTATAGGGAATCTGCAGATCGGCGGATCGAGTGCGAGTGATTTCAAGAGTTGATAGTTTTCATTACCACGAGGTGAGTCTTCTCACTATACTGTACCCGGAAGGGTTTGACTGTGTGACCGGAAGGTCGGATATGATTTGTGTTATACGTGCTATAAATGGTAAGGTATTTGCTACGCGTGCTATGTATGTTTACACGGGCCGGAAGGCAATATGTTATGTGACTGAAAGGTCGGATATGATATATGATATATGTGCTATATGTGTTAAAATTAATGTATTAATTGCTGTGTGTGTTGATGGGCCGGAAGGCAATATGTTATGGGCCGGAAGGCAATATGTTATGGGCCGGAAAGCAATATGTTATGGGCCGGAAGGCAATATGTTATGGGCCGGAAGGCATTATGTTATGGGCCGGAAGGCAATATGTTATAGGCCGGAAGGCGATTATCTCAAGGCCTGGAAAGGCGTATATGCGTAAGTAGTATACTGGGGAACTCACTAAGCATTTAGTGACTATACGAGACCCTAGTGGGGGAGTTCTTACGGTATACGGCGAGGGTACCCGTTCGGGATCAGCTTTTTGTTCGACCGCTAGGGCGAGGCAATGTCTACAGCAGGGATGTAAGGGTTTTATGGCGTATGTGATGGATACGCGGGAGGCTTCCGAGAGACTGAGGTCAGTGGAGGAGGTTCCAGTGGTGCGTGAGTTTCCAGATGTATTTCCCGAGGAACTGCCGGGAGTACCTCCTGCGAGGCAAGTAGAGTTTGGTATCGACCTGATTCCGGGGGCCGAGCCTATTGCGAAGGTGCCTTATCGTCTAGCACCTCCAGAGATGCAGGAGTTGTCCTCGCAACTCCAGGAGTTGCTGGGGAAGGGGTTTATTCGGCCGAGCAGCTCGCCATGGGGAGCACCTATTTTGTTCGTCAAGAAGAAGGATGGTTCACACCGGATGTGCATTGATTACCAGGAGTTGAACAAAGTGACGGTCAAGAACCGTTATCCGTTACCGAGGATCGATGATTTATTCGATCAGTTGCAAGGGGCATCTTGGTTTTCCAAGATCGATCTGAGGTTCGGGTACCATCAGGTAAGAGTGCGGGATGAGGACGTCCAGAAGACAGCATTTAGGACGCGATATGGGCATTACGAGTTTGTGGTGATGCCTTTCGGGCTCACCAATGTCCCGGCGGTGTTCATGGACCTCATGAATAGGGTATGCAGGCCGATGTTTGATCGGTCAGTGATTGTATTTATCGACGACATCCTAGTGTATTCGCGATCTAGAGAGCAGCATGAGGGACATTTGCGGGAGGTCCTCGAGATACTGACGTCGGAGAAGCTATACGCAAAGTTCTCCAAATGTGACTTCTGGTTGCGGGAGGTCCAATTTCTTGGACATGTTGTTAATCAGGCAGGGATATTGGTCGATTCGGCCAAGGTTGAGGCAGTGATGAGTTGGGAGGTACCGAAGTCACCTTCTAAGATCAGGAGTTTCCTTGGGTTGGCGGGGTACTATCGGAGGTTTATTAGGGACTTCTCCAAGATCGCAATGTCGCTCACCAGATTGACCCGGAAGGGTGTTGCATTCTCATGGGGACCCGAACAACAGACTTCCTTCGAGACACTTCGCCAGAGACTGTGTGAAGCCCCGGTATTAGCTCTTCCGGAAGGGATGGAAGATTTTGTCGTATATTGCGACGCATCGATTTCGGGATTGGGTGCAGTGTTGATGCAGAGAGGTCATGTGATAGCTTATGCATCGAGGCAGCTAAAGCCTCATGAGGCGAGATATCCTACGCACGATTTAGAGTTGGGGGCAGTAGTGTTCGCTCTCAAGATTTGGCGTCACTACCTGTATGGGGTTCGATGTACGATATACACGGACCATAAGAGTTTGAAGTATTTGATGGATCAACCCAACCTAAATATGCATCAGAGGAGGTGGTTGGATGTGGTCAAGGATTATGATTGTGAAATCCTGTACCACCCGGGCAAGGCTAATGTGGTAGCCGATGCATTGAGCCGCAGGGCGAAGAGCACTCCATTGCGAGATGTATGTCTGAGACTGACGGTGATGACTCCGGTATTGGATACTATTCGTGGGGCACAGGCCGAGGCTGTGAGATCCGAGATGCAGAAGAAAGAGCGAGTCGTTGGGTTAATTTCAGAGTTCGTTAAGGATGGACGAGGACTTCTGAAGTTTCAGGGCCGGATTTGGGTACCGTTCGTGGGCGGTACGCATGCTACTTTGATGGAAGAGGCTCACATATCGAAATTCTCAATTCATCCCAGTGCTACGAAGATGTATTTGGACTTGAGGAAGGAATATTGGTGGCCTTGTATGAAGAGAGACGTCGCCTGGTTCGTTGTGAGGTGCTTGACCTGCCGTAGAGTTAAGGCCGAGCACCAGAGACCGCATGGCAAACTGCAGCCTTTGGAGATTCCTGAGTGGAAGTGGGAACAGATTACTATGGATTTCATCACCAAATTGCCGAGAACTGCCAGGGGAGTCGATACAATTTGGGTGATTGTGGATAGGTTGACAAAGAGTGCACATTTCCTTGCCATCAGCGAGAGTTCATCAGCGGAGAAGTTGGCGGAGATATACGTGAGGGAAGTAGTATCTTGGCATGGAGTGCCGATCTCGATTGTTTCGGACCGTGATGTACGCTTCACTTCCAGGTTCTGGAAGAAATTCCATGAGGAGCTGGGTACTAAACTGCATTTTAGTACCGCATACCATCCCCAGACAGACGGTCAGAGCGAGCGGACGATTCAGACATTGGAGGACATGCTTCGAGCGTGTGTGTTAGACTTCGGGGGTAGCTGGGATGCGTATTTACCCTTAGCAGAGTTTTCCTACAACAACAGCCATCATTCGAGCATTGGTATGCCACCTTTTGAGTTGTTGTATGGTAGGAGGTGTCGGACCCCCATTTGCTGGGGAGAGGTGGGACAGAGAGTGATGGGCAGTACAGAGATCATACTTCAGACGACATAGCAGATTCAGCAGGTTAGGCAGAGGTTATTGACCGCCCAGAGCCGACAGAAGAGTTATGCGGACAGACGCCGGTCCGAGCTTGAATTTCAGGTTGGCAACTTCGTTCTCCTGAAGGTTTCTCCTTGGAAAGGAGTGATCCGGTTCAGGAAGAGGGGCAAGTTGGGGCCCCGGTTTATAGGTCCATTTCGTGTGATTGCAAGGGTAGGCCGGGTAGCCTATCGGTTGGAGTTGCCAGCAGAGTTGGGACAGATCCACAATACTTTTCATGTATCGCAGTTGAGGAAGTGTATAGCCGATGAGTCGGCAGTGGTTCCATTAGAGGATATTCAGGTGGATGCGAGCCTGAATTACGCCGAGAGACCAGTAGCCATCAGGGATCGTAAGATCAAGGTTCTGAGGAACAAGGAGGTACCTCTGGTGTTGGTGCAGTGGCAACACCGGAAAGGATCGGAGATGACTTGGGAGCCGGAGCGTGAGATGCGGGAGCAACATCCGGAGTTATTTGCAGAGTGAGACTTCGAGGGCGAAGTCTAGTCCTAGTGGGGGAGAGTTGTAACAGCCCGGAATTTCAGGTATTGTTATAATTATGTTTTTGGGGTGTTTTAAGAGGGGACTCGGCGAGTTGGAGCCAGACTCGCCGAGTAGGACCGCAGACTTGGTCGCAGGTTCGCGACTGGACTCGACGAGTCCAGATATGGACTCGGCGAGTCTGCGCTGTTCAGCGGAAACCCTAGCCGTTTGGTTTTGGGATGTATAAAATGACTTATAGGCCGTCATTGTCCGTTTTTGCCTACTGAGAAGAACCCTAAATCGGTTGTGTGCATCTAGAGCAAGATTGAAGGCCATTGGTGACCTTGAAGAAGTTGTTGTGCAAGGAAGAGAATGGTTTTGGCTAAAGGAACAGCAAGGGAGTCACGTTCTGAAGATTGGGGACACAGAGAGTGCATTATTCAGGTAATAATTCGGTTCATTTTCTGCTATGTTGATGTGTGCATGGATTTAGGGTTTATGGAACCCTTTTGTGGCTAGATTGGATGTTACCCTTGTTCCCCAAGCGATTGTAGCCCTGTATTAGGACCTTTAGAGGTCCAGAATGTCCCATGCTTGTATATTTCGGGAATCAATAGAGGTTTTGGATTGGAATCCTTATGCCTTAAGTTAAAATGTAAATTATAAGTCTTGGGGTGTAGCATGAGCACCTAAATGAAGGCCTTAAGTGATGGACCAACTTAGGAGGACCAGACCTATGAATGGTCGGGACAATACTGATCTCAGGAAGCAGTTTGATCGACTGCATGGCATGGACTCGCCGAGTCCAATGAACAGACTCGGCGAGTAGCTTGGAGATTAATTGGGACTCGTCGAGCTGTTCTTCAGACTCGACGAGTGGAGTCGGGGTGGCCCCGCGATTCTTCCACGAGGAACTCGTCGAGTCAAGAGAGATACTCGACGAGTAGAAAGGGAACATCAGGAAGTTATGAGGACGTCTAGACTCGCCGAGTCGCCATAGCACTCGCCGAGTCCGGTCAAGTTGATCGTTGACCGTTGACCGTTGACCAGGGTTGACCTACATGTGATTTCTTAGGGTCAGTTGTCTTGCAAGATAAAAGTGTTAACAAGGGATATATGATATTATAGGGAGTCTGTAGCTCGGCGGATCGAGTACGAGTGATTTCAGGGGTTGCTAGCTTTCGATATTTACGAGGTGAGTCTTCTCACTATACTGTACCCGGAAGGGTTTGATTGTGTGACCGGAAGGTCAGATATGATATGTGTTATACGTGCTATAAATGGTAAGATAATTGCTATGCGTGCTATGTATGTTTATATGGGCCGGAAGGCAATATGTTATGTGATCGGAAGTCGAATATGATATATGATATATGTGCTATATGTGGTAAGCTAAATGTATTATGTGTTGTGTATGTGTATGGGCCGGAAGGCAATATGTTATGGGCCGGAAGGCAATATGTTACGGGCCGGAAGGCGAATATGTTATGGGCCGGAAGGCGATTATGTTATGGGCCGGAAGGCGTTGTGCTGTGGACCGGAAGGTCAGGGCCTGGAAAGGCGTATATGTGTAAGTGGTATACTGGGGAACTCACTAAGCATTTATGCTTACAGTTGTTATGTATGTGTTTCAGGTACTAGTGAGGACCGTGGGAAGGCGCCGGCGTGATGCGTACACACCGTTCGATATTTTGAGATCTTGGGGATTTTATGATTGTATTTTGACATAAAACTTGAAATAATTATATTTAATTGAATAAAGTCACTTTATTTGAAATGAAAATTTTGTTTGAAAATTTGCGTTGTTACAAATTCTAATCACTACGACCCTTCTTTGATGGAGTCTACGATGATGTTGATGCGCCCTATAGTTCTGCCAATCTCCATTCGGCTGCAACCATTCTCTCTTCGAGTGCCATGTATCTTTCCCGATACTCTCTTGTTTATGCTCGAGCAGCGAGAAGGTCTTGAATGAGTTGGTCTCTGTGGTGGGAGTCTCGTTCCAGGTCTCTGGTACGATCAGTGGTAGACTGTACGATGGCGCTTAGTTCCCGGACCTGATCGGTCGTCATCCTACCAGGATCATCCATACTTGCTATTCGTTGTATCATGACGGGGAGAGCTCTATCAGCCGGTCCACCATGAGTGAGATCATAATAACCTCGTTGGTAGCCATATGGTGACCGCTGGCATTGTTGTCGGCTCCACCTTTCGATCGTTGTTACCCAAGGGGGTTCAGGTCCGTTGTATCCAAAACGGTGTGCGGGTACCCTCGCGATGTAAGGAGGGTTGAATACTTCCGGTTGCTCCTCCATTTCATTCCCAAGCATTACTATATCATCATCTTCCTCTTCTTCTTCTTCGTCTTCCTCCTCTTCTTCTTGTTCATCTTCCTCTTCTTCCTCTTGGTTGTCTTCCTCTTCTTCTTCTTGTTCGTCTTCCTCCTTGGGTTCCTCTTCGGGATCCTCTTCAGGATCCTCTTTGGGATCCTCTTCGATTTGTTGCTCGGGCTCATCATCGATCCACCCCGCGTTTCCCTGATTAGGAATGTACGGGTCCCCGGGTGCGTGAAATCCTGCCATGTCGTCTGCACGAGAAACGGGGGGGGGGGATATAGTTGATCAGGCTATATCCTTCCCAGAACTGATTACACATGCTAAGGCATACTAATAATGTTCGACTCCACCTCTTTCCATTTGGTCATGTTTTTGTGTGTATGGTCAGGATTGTTTGTATGGTCAAAGATTATGTGTACGGTCGCACACAGGTTTTCAGTCGTAAACCCATGTACAGCCAAACTCCCTTATATATAGAGCCTATCAGTGTCAGTCTATAGTTGACGTATGTGAGTGTAATCAAGGTGTACTAGACGGTTTGCGGCCCAGCTTATAAAATCGTGTGCATTGCTTGAGTTAATTTCTTTCTTCTACACTATTCTTGTTTCTAATTGTTTGATCACTGGTTAGTTCCTAGATTTGAACCCTTACAAGTCTAGTAGTCGTTGTGGTCGCTTGCTAATCAGAAACAGAATGGTGGAGGTGCCATTGGGAAGACATAAGGGTGGTGGTGGCGGCTGATGAGGGAGCCCTAGGGTTAGGGTTATCTGACTTTATATACCTGACACCCATTGGAACTTAATTCCATAATGACACTATTTGTCACACCCCCGAACCGTCGGAAAAACAACAACGGAAACGTCCGAGGGCGGCGACATCATAAGTAGTATCACAACAATCGTATCATAGCAATCAAAGTAAACACAACCATTACATTACAATATGAATATTTACATCTGTTTTAAAACATAGTTTGTACATAACATTATATAACAAAAGATAAAGATGAGACTCCAAAAATGCTCCGACTTCTCCAAAAGCTGTCTAGGTACCTGTCTATCGTTGTCATGAGAATACAAGAGATTTTGAAAACGTATCAGCATAAAGTTGGTGAGTTCATAAGTATGTTTATGTATTTAAAACTAGTCACTGAGTTTGTATAAATAGTTTCTTTCCATTATAAGTAAATATCGTTTGTATCGAAAATCGTTGTTGCCATGTTCTGAAATACGTATGCATGCTTGCCAAGAAAATCCAATATTTTCGAACATGTTTGTTGATTCCTGTATGAAAGTACGTTCTGTTTGAGAACCCTGGCTACCACCAGTATGTATTGTAGTTTTAATTCTTAAAATAAAACCAAAGATAGTGTCCCTGGAATACCCTCCAGTAAGTAGATATGTAGTTTTATTAATTAAAATAAAACTATAGAAGAAAGAAATCCCATAAACAAAGGTTAGTTTATACTTATTGTGAGTCATATAACCATACTAATATGACTTGTGACCTCCTTGACGTTCTTCAGGCGAAGTACGATTTCAAAATTTGTCACCCCAGGCGTACCCGCCTAACTGTAGCTAACAGTTCAGGTGTGGGATTGTCGGTCCTAAAAAGATCTATCCACAAATTTCATGTTCTCCATCTAGGAGACTCTGGTTATACTACCAGTGAGGATTTATTGGTACCCCAAGGGTCAAAAACGAAGATAGTCTCACAATCTTGTATTAACAAAATACGTGTTGTTCGGTTGTTCTCGAGTTCGGAATTGTTTGTAATGGTGTAGAGTATAAATAATTATACATAAAAATAATTATTTAGCATGATACTCTAGTTTGGTATTCGTAGTACTGGATAAAATAAATCTGACATAGTTTATACGTTTGACTTTGCATGAAGTTTTGAATCTGTAAGACTGGTACTAAAATCCCAAACTATACTTATTATAGTTTGAATGGTAAGTTACATTCGTGTATGGTTTTGAAAACTATGCAATTATGATTAGAAAATGTCCCTTATCCTCCGCATTTTACAAAAGGGATAATTGTATCTAAAAGTTTGGTAGAAAATCATTGTAATTGCATCAGTTTTTAAGTTATGAAAACCTTTATGTATTGCTTGTATTCCCCCTGAAAACATGAAAAACTCGGAAAAGTGTAACGGTATGAACTCACAATTTATCGTAGGATCCGGATGTTCATTTGGTTATGAGTGTCGAGTGTCAACTGATGTTTTGTACGTGTGTGGACCCTATTAACATATATCGCACATATATGTATTAGATTGAGTATTCCATGACATACCATGATGGGAAACCACCCTAAAGACTTGGAATCACTAGAACTCAGTGTTCTATGTCCCATACTTAGTGATCTTTGCAAGTTTAAGGCCAAATATGAGCATTCGAGTGGGTGTATGGCCATAAAGGTGAGTGTGCGGCCAGGGTGTGCGGCCAGACTATGTGTGCGGCTGCACACAGGAGTGTGCGGCCGTACAGAGGGTGTGTGCGGCCGTACACTCCTCATTTTTCCTGAAATGTCGATTTTTGGGGTGTTCAGGTGCTAAAACCAAGTCCAACTAGTAAATGGAGGCCAAACTCTTCACTTTGGAGAGTTTTGGTGTGTGTGCGGCCGCACTCCTTCAAAGGATGAAGAACACGAAGAACATGAAGAGTTTTAGGCTTAGATTTAGGTGTTTTACCTGAATGACAAGCTAGATGATGGAGATCTTCATGTTTTTGAGGCCCTTAGAGTGTTCTTAGAGGAGATTTTTAGAGAGAGAAAGTAGAGACAGAAAGTAATGTGCAGCCAAAGAAGAAAAAGTGACTGAAAGGGGGTCATCTCCTATATATAGGGTGGGGTATGTGTACGGTTGGGTGTGCAGCTGGCTGGCAGCACACTCGGGTGTGTGGCCGCACACACCTTCTTTGGTGTGATTGGCTCGACTTTGTGATACTACACACTTTCTAACCCTTCTTAAGACTCATATCTAGGTTATACTAAGCCTAAAGCACTCATATGGACCCACAATTTTGCTAAAAGATGATAAATTTGAGTTTAATATTGATATACGGATCAATTGTACAGGATAAAAGTTTCGGGTTGTCACACTATTAGTCCCTCATTTCCAAAAAAAATTCAAACTAAGACCATAATTTACCTTTTTAACCCATGTCTCCAAAAGTCCTTTCAGAAGTCAGTGTATTTGGTCTTAGGGTATTAAGACTTCAATTTATTTATAACAGAAAATCCTATATTTTATGTTATAAATAAATTGGAGTCTTAATAACCTAAGACCAAATACCCTGACTTCTGAAATCCTTTTCAAATTAAATCCAGAACTTACACTTCTAACCCACAGAATCCAAAATTATATCATTTGGCTCCTCGAAACCAGCACCCTGCTAAATATTATTGATTTCGGCTTCCATAATATGTATAAAATAATCATAAAAATTACATCTTGGGGTTTTAGAGTTCATTATTTATTTAATTCCAAACAAGATGTTACAATTTTTAATTAAGTGTGTTCTTCCAGAAAATCCTATATTTTCTGTTATAAATAAATTAGAGTCTTAATACCTTAAGACCAAAATGTGTAAATATTGTTGTACTCGAAATAGTATGATATAGTTGTAATCCACAAAAAACCATAAAATGAATGTTTCCATAAATGTAAGTTTCTATGTATTGGAAAATAGGATGCTGTAGATATACTTTTATGAAACTCTGTGAATGTATGTGTCTAGATCCACCAGCTTTACTGTAAAATATTGTATTGTAGTTTTATAATTTAATAAAACTATGTGAAGTTGTTTATTTATTCGTACACCAATCGTATTGTTCAATGCCAAATTGTAAGTTATTATAACCATGCTTGATGACCTAAGATAGCCTGATACAATGTTCTTCAGGCGTCAGAATTGATACGACATTTGTCACCCCAGTCTTGTCGGCCTAACTGTAGCTAACAGTTTAAGCGCAGCATTGTCAATCCAGTATAGATCTATACACAAATGTCACGCTCTCCCTCCAAGAGACTCTGTTTATAATTCCATGACTTTTGTTGGTACTTAGATAAGTACTTGAAGTGTGTCTCACAAAGCTATACTGACGGTTACGTGTAGAATAATGAAATGTCTTTTTGTAATGAATATACTTATAATGAATAATTTGTATCTATGTCTCATAAACTATACTTATTATAGTTTATATGTTTGTTTCGTATTGTATCTCGAACTTGGTAAAATGATATGTAAGTTCGATAAACTACACCTATTATAGTTTATAGTGTGTTTTCTACTAAAATGAAAACCTTTGTATTTTTAACCATTTTAAATGTTTATAATCATACATCTGTGATGAAGATGTTCCATGAAATTTACTGTTTTTGTACAAATGGAAATGAAATAAGTTACATAAATATTTTGTTTGTTTAATGTTTTGAAATCATTTTTATAATTATATATATATATATATATATATATATATATATATATATATATATATATATATATATATATATATATATAATTGAGATTAAAAAGACAGTCAAGTAAATAATTCTACCCTAAACCCACAACCAAACAAGGAACAGGAAATAAAGCAGAATTACCAATTCTAAGCCTTTAAAATCTTATATATATATATATATATATATATATATATATATATATATATATATATATATATATATATATATATATATATATATGGGAAAAGTGAATATACCCTTAAGGATATATAAGCTTAGGTACCCAAACCCATTATAATACGTCATTTTGTTTAGTATATTCATTATAATGTTCTTAAACTTCAACCATTGACTTGATTTACTTTCAAAATTTTCGATATTTCATTATTATCTTCCTCTTACATCACGTCTTTTTGCCGAACACCTACTAGGCTATATATATTATAGTTGAAAATAAAAATTATGTAAGAGGAATATAAATGTGAAATTGATAAAAAAATTTTGAAGTAAATCAAGTTAGAAGTTGAATTGTAAGAACATTGGACAATTACAATGTATATATATGATAAAAAAACGATGTAGTATAGTGAGTTTGGGTACCTAAGCTTATATACCCTTAAGGGTATATTCACTTTTCCCTATATATATATATATATATATATATATATATATATATATATATATATATATATATATATATATATATATATATATATATATATATATATATATATATATATATATATATATATATATATATAATTGAGATTAAAAAGACAGTCAAATAAATAATTCTACCCTAAACCTACAACCAAACAAGGAACAGGAAATAAAGCAGAATTACCAATTCTAAGCCTTTAAAATCTTATATATATATATATATATATATATATATATATATATATATATATATATATATATATATATATATATATATATATATATATATAACAATTTGAAATAGTTTAGATATTAACACAAGATTTATTGTGTTTTACTTGTATCCCCACCCCCCCCCCCCCCCCCCCAAATAATGAAAAATCATATAAATGTAGGGGTATGGACTCACCTTGAGTATGGTTTTGTATGACTGGGTTGTAATAATCATCGGGTTAGAACACGTATAGATTGATTGTATCGTAATTATCGGGTATAAATTAGATAATCTAATAATTTAAAGTGGTAAATATCATTAGTTTGTATAAAATACTTACTAAGTGTGAAAGAGTTTCTAAAAATTGATTTGGATATTTAAAAATGTTCTTATGAAGGTTTGAAGATTTGGAGGTTCTTTGGGAAACTGTTGAAGATATGAAGGTTTGTGTGTGCCTTTTGAGAGCAAATGTAAAGAGTTTTCGTAGGTGAGAATGTAAGAATAAGGTAGGATTTCGGTTGTTACATATATATATATATATATATATATATATATATATATATATATATATATATATATATATATATATATGGGATGAAATATATTTGACATGTACATTGGGAGGTGTATTTTATCACTTTGGATTGTGTGCCACCGCCTACGGGTGATATTTTAGCCATAAAGGAGTAGATTTTGGTCCCAGCATGACCGAAATCATCTAATGTGTCACACATAAGGCAGATTTCGATCTTAGTGGAGCACCCCAAAACCAAAAACCCTAATTGATCTAAGATTCCAAAAGTCGAAAACCACTTGTTTCCTACGTACTAGAACCGAAAACTCACTTGTTTCTAGATTCCAAATAACGAAATGAAATATGAGGTGGCTTATTTGTGGTTTTAACTTAACCTTTTTGACTTATCTTGACTTGTTACTAACTTACCTCAACATGGTTTTCAATATACATATATATAACTTATATAAGCATGGCCTTCAAAGTATTAACATATGAACTTATATAAATATGCCCTCATGGATAATTGTGATTTATTGTAATAAGGTTACAATGTAGTTTCCACTTATACCCGATACATCTTATAATTTAGACTAATAGACTTTCATTGAATGGAAATTACTGGTTGTCACATTATCCCCACGTTAGAAGGAATTTTGTCCCAAAATTATTTCTAAAGTGGTTACTCATGACCAAGAGAAAAGATGTGTGTACTTTTGTTTCATCTGATCTTCCCGTTTCCAAGTGAATTTAGGTCCCCGCTTGGCATTCCAGCGAACCTTCACAATTGGTATAGGGATTTGTTTCGTTTCTTTTTATTTCCCTGTCTGTGATTTCCTCTAGTTCTTCTACGAAGTATAGACTCTCGTTGATATTGATTTCATCGAGTGTGATTATAAGAGTCTCGTCAGACAGATACTTCTTTAGAATTGATACGTGAAAAGCGGGATGTATGTTGTTGAGTCCATGCGGTAGTTTGAGTTTGTATGCTATCGGACCGATTCTAGCAAGAATCTCGAATGGTCTGATGTACCTTGGATTTAGCTTTCCATGTTTGCTGAAACGTATCATTCCTTTCCAGGGTGATACCTTTAACAGAACGTGGTCACCAATCTGGAACTTCAAGGGTTTTTGTCGTTTGTCCGCATAACTCTTTTGTCTGTCTCTAGAAGCTTTCAGTTGTTCTCGGATTTGGATGATCTTTCAGTTGTTTCTCGAATGATCTCAGGACCCGTGAGAGTGCTATCAGGCACTTGATTCTTTGCTAGTTGCGTATCACCCACTTCAGCCCAGTACATAGGGATCTGCACTTACCACCATAGAGGGCTTCAAATGGAGCAACTTTGATGCTGGTGTGATAGTTATTATTGTACAAGCGCTTCACTAGTTTGAAAGGAATTTCTAACCTTTATCGGTTGATGGTTAGTGCTGGGAAGCATCGGTCTTATCCTTTGGTTTATAAGCTTTTAAAGTTGGCTTTGATATTACCCGTAGCGACCACAAGTGTAGAAAGATTTTTTTCAATGATGAAGCTCTTAAATACCGACTTGCGCAACAAAATTGGCGATGAATTTTTGAACAATGCATTGTTTTGTAATGTTGAGACTGAAGCACTTGCGAAAGTTGAGAATGAAAAAGTAATGGAGCGGTGTCAAAAGATTTATGCACGAAGAGGGAAAATTTAAATTGTAATAGATCGTTGTAATATTATGTTTTGAACTATGTTTAACCGGAAAAAAATTGTATTAGACATAATGAATCATTTTTATGTTTTATTATGTTTGAACAAAAAAATATATGAAATTTATACTATTAATTCTCGTGCCGCCCCTAGACCATGACATCCGCTTTACTTCCAGGTTTTGGAGGAAGTTTCACGAGGATTTGGGAACTCGATTACTTTTCAGTACCGCATACCACCCATAGAGCGATTAGACAATTCAGACTCTTAAGGATATGTTGCATGTGTGTGTGTTGGATTTTTGGTGGGGGCTGGGATATCTACCTTATTTTGGTTGAGTTCTCCTACAATAATAGTTATCGCTCTAACATTGGCTTGCCTCCCATTAATTTTCTTTATTGGAGGACATGTTGGACTCTGATTTGCTGGGGTGAGGTCAGTCAGCGGGTGATAGGGAGTACCAAGGCGGTTCTCAAGACCACTAAGTTGATTCAGTAGGTACGGCATAGGTTGTGTACTGCACAGAGCAGGCAGAAGAGTTATGATGACTGGCACTGCTCTAACCTTGAGTTACAAGTGGGAGATATTGTGCCTTTGAAGGTGTCACCTTTGTAACAGCTCAAATTTTCAAATAAATTTTTTCATTAAAAACAAAACATCATTATTCGACAAAAGGGTTTGTTCCAAGTTTATTTCAAAAATATAAATAATAAATCTCCAGGATCTTCAACAGTGGCAGTGTGTACGTGTCACGCCGGCGCCTTTCCACGGTCATCACTAGTACCTGAAAAACATAAACACAACTAGTAAGCATAAATGCTTAGTGAGTTCCCCAGTATACGACTTACCCACATACGCCTTCCGGCCCGGACCTTTCGGTCCACATAACATTGCCTTCCGGCCCGTAATATAATCGCCTTCCGGCCCATAATATATATCGCCTTCCGGCCCGTATTAGATTGCCTTCCGGCCCATAGTATTTTGCCTTCCGGCCCATGATAGTATAAAACATAACACATGTAACATAATACACATAACACATAAATCATACATCATACCGTCCTTTCTATCACATAGAGTCTCGCCTTCCGGCCCGTATAAGCATACATCACATATAAGCACACATCACATATAAAGCATCTACCTCTCTAGACATAGCATGAATATAACACATACGACCTTCCGGTCTCACAGTCAAACCCTTCCGGGTGAAGTATAGTGAGAAGACTCACCTCGTAGTATGCAGCTATAAACTCTTCGAGCTACTCGCACACGATCCGCTAATCCGCAGATTCCCTATAATACCACATCCTTTGTTAATGATCTTATCAAACAAGACAACTGACCCTACTAAGTTATATACAGGTCAACGGTCAATCTTGACCGGACTCGTCGAGTGCAAGGGTAACTCGACGAGTATAGACACCCTGACACCACTCGCCGAGTCTGAAGAACGACTCGACGAGTTCCAGTAGATCTTCAAGCTACTCGCCGAGTATGAAGAACAACTCGGCGAGTCCTAGTGAACCTTCAAGCTACTCGCCGAGTCTGAAGAACAACTCGGCGAGTTCTAGTGAATCTTCAATCTACTCGCCGAGTCTGATCATTGGACTCGGCGAGTCCTCGCCATGCAGTCAATCCGCTGCCTCCTGTATTTCGCATGATTTCGAAGTATATAGATATAGGGCTTCCTGGACTTTCACATATACTATTACAGGGGTTTCTAACACTTATAACAACAATATAATCTAACAAATCCTTAAATGGGTTTCCTAAACCCTAAACTCGCATACAACGTAAAAGTTACAGATTTCGATCCGAAGATTACCTGGAAACGTGTTCCCTGTGTCTCCAAACCTCCAGTACTCGATTCCTTTGATCACCACCTTGCTCCTCCTTGTCTAACAATCTCTTCAAGCCTTCTCAAGTTCTCTCTCTTGCTTCAGATGCTCACACACTCCCAGGGGATCTTCAACCGGCCAAAAGACGCGACATGACGGCCATAAGATCGTTATATACGATCAGAAATGAAACGGCTAGGATTCAGCTGAAACGACGTCGACTCGCCGAGTCCTTACTTGGACTCGTCGAGTCCAGTCGCGTATCTGCGACTGCGACCAAGACATGGCCCTACTCGGCGAGTCATGCACCTACTCGCCGAGTTCCCTCTTAAATGTGCCCAAAAATAATTTAAAGAAATACCTGAAATTCCGGGCTGTTACAACTCTCCCCCACCAGAACTAGACTTCGCCCTCGAAGTCTCTCATTCTGCGAATAACTCCGGATGTTGCTCCCGCATTTCTCTTTCCGGCTCCCAAGTCATCTCCGATCCTTTCCGATGTTGCCACTGAACCAACACCAGAGGTATCTCCTTGTTCCGTAGAACCTTGGTCTTCCGATCCCTGATAGCTACTGGTCTCTCGGCGTAATTCAGGCTCGCATCCACCTGAATATCTTCTAACGGAACCACTGCTGCCTCATCGGCTATACACTTCCTCAACTGCGACACGTGGAAGGTATTGTGAATCTGACTCAGCTCCACTGGCAACTCCAACCGATAAGCTACCCGACCTACCCTTGCAATTACCCGAAATGGACCTATGAACCGGGGCCCCAATTTGCCCCTCTTCCTGAACCGAATTACCCCTTTCCAAGGAGAAACCTTTAGGAGAACGAAGTCGCCGACCTGGAATTCGAGCTCGGATCGGCGTCTGTCCGCATAACTCTTCTGTCGGCTCTGGGCGGTCAATAACCTCTGCCTCACTCGCTGAATCTGCTCGGTCGTCTGAAGTACAATCTCTGTACTGCCCATCACTCTCTGTCCCACTTCTCCCCAGCAAATGGGAGTCCGACACCTCCTACCATACAACAACTCAAAAGGTGGCATACCAATGCTCGAATGATGGCTGTTGTTGTAGGAAAACTCAGCCAACGGCAGATGCGCGTCCCAGCTACCCCCGAAGTCTAACACACACGCTCTAAGCATGTCTTCCAATGTCTGAATCGTCCGCTCGCTCTGACCGTCGGTCTGAGGATGGTATGCGGTACTAAAATGCAGCTTAGTACCCAACTCCTCATGAAATTTCTTCCAGAACCTGGAAGTGAAACGTACATCGCGATCCGAAACAATCGAGGTCGGCACTCCATGCCGAGATACTATCTCTCTCACGTACAACTCCGCCAACTTCTCTGCTGATGAACTTTCACTAATGGCAAGGAAATGTGCACTCTTTGTTAGCCTATCCACAATCACCCAAATCACATCGACTCCCCTGGCAGTTTTCGGCAATTTGGTGATGAAATCCATCGTGATCTGATCCCACTTCCACTCAGGGATCTCCAAGGGTTGCAACTTACCGTGCGGTCTCTGGTGTTCGGCCTTAACTTTACGGCAGGTCAAACACCTCTCCACGAACCAGGCAACGTCTCTCTTCATGCAAGGCCACCAGTACTCCTTTTTCAAATCCAGATACATTTTCGTAGCACCGGGATGGATCGAGAATTTCGATCTATGTGCCTCCTCCATCAAAATAACACGCGTACCGCCCACGAATGGCACCCAGATCCGACCCTGAAATGTCAGAAGTCCCCGCCCATCCGTAACGAACTCTGAAATCAACCCGACGACCCGCTCCTGTTTCTGCATCCCAGACTTCACAACCTCGGCCTGTGCCCCACGAATAGTATCTAATACCGGATTCATCACCGTCAATCTCAAACATACGTCCCACAATGGAGTACCCTCCGCCCTACGACTCAATGCATCGGCTACCACATTAGCCTTGCCTGGGTGGTATAGGATCTCACAGTCATAATCCTTAACCACGTCTAACCATCTCCTCTGTCGCATGTTTAGGTTGGGTTGATCCATCAAATACTTCAAACTCTTATGGTCCGTGTATATGGTACAACGAACCCCGTACAGGTAGTGACGCCAAATTTTGAGGACGAACACTACTGCCCCCAACTCTAAGTCATGCGTGGGATATCTCGCTTCGTGAGGCTTCAGCTGCCTCGATGCATAGGCTATCACATGGCCCCTCTGCATCAACACTGCACCCAGTCCTGAAATCGACGCGTCACAATATACGACAAAGTCCTCCATCCCTTCCGGAAGAGCTAATACTGGTGCTTCGCACAGTCTCTGACGAAGTGTCTCGAAGGAAGTCTGCTGCTCGGGTCCCCATGAGAATGTAACACCCTTTCGGGTCAATTTGGTAAGTGGCACTGCGATCTTGGAGAAGTCCCTAATGAACCTTCGATAGTACCCCACCAACCCAAGGAAACTCCTGATCTCCGAAGGTGACTTCGGTGCCTCCCATCTCATCACCGCTTCCACCTTGGCCGGATCGACCAATATCCCTGCCTGATTTACAACGTGCCCCAGAAATTGAACCTCCCGTAACCAGAAGTCACATTTGGAGAATTTTGCATATAGCTTCTCCGACCTCAGTACCTCAAGGACCTCCCTCAAATGTCCCTCATGCTGCTCCCTCGACCGCGAATACACCAGAATGTCGTCGATGAATACAATCACAGACCGATCCAGCATCGGCCTGCATACCCTGTTCATGAGATCCATGAACACTGCTGGGGCATTGGTGAGCCCAAAAGGCATCACCACGAACTCGTAATGCCCATACCGCGTCCTAAAGGCTGTCTTCTGGACGTCCTCATCCCGCACCCTTACCTGATGATACCCTGATCTCAAATCAATCTTGGAAAACCAAGATGCCCCTTGCAACTGATCGAATAGATCATCGATCCTTGGTAACGGATAGCGGTTCTTAACTGTCACCTTGTTCAGTTCCCGGTAATCGATACACATCCGGTGTGAACCATCCTTCTTCTTGACGAACAGAATCGGTGCTCCCCACGGCGAGCTACTCGGCCGAATAAATCCCTTCCCCAACAACTCTTGAAGTTGCGAGGACAATTCTTGAATCTCTGGAGGTGCAAGACGATAAGGCACCTTCGCAATAGGCGCAGCCCCTGGTACTAGATCGATACCAAACTCCACTTGCCTCGCAGGAGGTATTCCCGGCAAATCCTCGGGAAAAACATCTGGAAACTCGCGCACCACTGGAACCTCCTTCAATGTTTTCGGTCTCTCGGAACTCTCCCGCGTATCCATCACATACGCCACAAAACCGTTACATCCCTGCTGTAGACATTGCCTCGCCCTAGCGGCCGAACAAAAAGCTGATCCCGAACAGGTACCCTCGCCGTATACCGTAAGAACTCCCCCACTAGGGTCTCGTATAGTCACCAGCTGACGCTCGCAGTCGATGACTGCGCTGAATCAGCTCAACCAGTCCATGCCTATGATGACACAGACATCACCCATCGCAATAGGAATTAAGTCAATCGGAAATGCGACCCCGAAGATCTCTAGCATACATCCCCTAAGAACCTCCATAGCACAAACCACCCTCTCAGCCGCAATAGAAACGCTCAAGGGCCGACTTAACGGCTCACGACTAATGCCGATGTGCTGACTAAAAGCTAACGATACAAACGATCTACTCGCACCCGAATCAAATAATACTAGAGCAGGCATAGAGTTCACAAGGAAAGTACCTACACATACATTAACATAAGCATAACATTTCGACCTTTAATTAAATATGTGAATGATAACATACCTGCCACAACATCGGGTGCAGCGCGGACCTCCTCCGCAGTCAGCTGAAAGGCTCTCCCGCGAGCCCTCGGGGCCTCGACCTTCGCCGGTCGGGTCTCAGTAGTCCGGGTAGTAGGTGTAGCTCCCTGACGAAGTTGCGGGCACTCGGCCTTCCGATGGCCTGTCTGGTTGCAGTGAAAGCAAACCATAAACCCCTTAGGGCAATCCCTGGTAATATGTCCCTCCTTGCCACACTTGTAGCAACCACCAGCTCGACACGCCCCCTCGTGACTCTTGCCGCACTTTGCGCAAGTGCGACCCTTCGAACCTCCCATCCTCGAATCAGCGAACTTAGTCCGCTTGGCTGCCGGCTGAGACTAGGCCGGCCGTCGATCCACCTGCCGAGACTCAGCCTCCTCCCTCGCTTGAGTCTCCAACTCAATCTCGCGCTTCCTGGCGTTCGCCTGAAGCTCAGTGAAAGTACGGTAGGTGGAGTTTGACACAAACTCCTGAATCTCCCTCTTCAAAACACCCAAATAGCGGCTCATTCGCGACTGCTCCGTAGATACCAGCTCGGGGCAGAACATTGCCCTCTCATGAAACTTCCGTGTGATCACTGCCACGGAATCAGTACCCTGCTTAAGGGTCAAGAACTCCTGAATCAATCGCTCCCTCTCTACCGGGGGAACGTACTCATCCCTGAACATCTCCGTAAACCTCTCCCATGTCACCGCCGAAATCTCTGCCTGAATGAAGTTCGCTGTCACGAACTTCCACCAATCCTTCGCTCCCAGACGGAGCTGGTTCAAGGCGAACCGTACCCTCAAGTGCTCCGGGCATGAGCAAGTATAGAAACACCCCTCGATGTCGGCGATCCACCTCATAGCTGCAATCGGATCCTGCGTCCCATCAAATTCAGGGGGTTTCGTGTTGCTGAATTCCCTGAATAGTAATGAATCACCCCCTTGCGGCCTGGCAGCAGCCACCGCTGCGGTAGTGGCAGCAACTGCAGCTTCAGTAAGTGCGGCGTACCGCTCCTCAAACTCCTCCATCAACGTGGTCTTAATAGACCCAAACATCTCCGGGATCTCAGCCCGGACCACCGCAGCTACCTCTTCCTGAATAATCTGACGAATCTCCTCGTCACTCGCACCGCTCGAACTCGCCCCATTGCGTGTGATAACCATGATGTCTCTGAAATACAACATAAAATCATCAGAGACTCCACCAAGTACAATTGTACTCGATACGCGCCCTACCCAGTCTCCGATTTCCAGGGATTCTTATTTGAGTCTTCCACTGATCCGGTGCCTTCGATAGTACGGGCCCAATACTACCGACCAAACCGTATCAGTATTCGTCTCAAATCTTCCTCCCCAAATCCCGAATAATGAGTACTCTACCTCTAGTATGCACTATCTACTTGCACGCTACCAAATATCTCATATAAGCAATCTCCCTAGACTAAGGCATCACAAAACAGGCAATTCTAGTCCTATCATGTATACCTAGTCTTCTAGCATGCATAACAATTCATAATTCAGTGCATAACATAACATCGTAAGATATTCTGGGGATCTTTACCGTTTGGACGCTGGCTGCTCGTACACACTGTTCCACCCTTGTTTTTACCGCCTTACCCTTTATAAAATGTTATGTCCTTATTATTTTTAAGAAAAATTTTCCTCAAATCCCCAGTCTGAGTTCAGTTGCACCCAAAAGTACACCCGAATCCCTCAAACCAAGGCTCTGATACCAATTGTAACAGCTCAAATTTTCAAATAAATTTTTTCATTAAAAACAAAACATCATTATTCGACAAAAGGGTTTGTTCCAAGTTTATTTCAAAAATATAAATAATAAATCTCCAGGATCTTCAACAGTGGCAGTGTGTACGTGTCACGCCGGCGCCTTTCCACGGTCATCACTAGTACCTGAAAAACATAAACACAACTAGTAAGCATAAATGCTTAGTGAGTTCCCCAGTATACGACTTACCCACATACGCCTTCCGGCCCGGACCTTTCGGTCCACATAACATTGCCTTCCGGCCCGTAATATAATCGCCTTCCGGCCCATAATATATATCGCCTTCCGGCCCGTATTAGATTGCCTTCCGGCCCATAGTATTTTTCCTTCCGGCCCATGATAGTATAAAACATAACACATGTAACATAATACACATAACACATAAATCATACATCATACCGTCCTTTCTATCACATAGAGTCTCGCCTTCCGGCCCGTATAAGCATACATCACATATAAGCACACATCACATATAAAGCATCTACCTCTCTAGACATAGCATGAATATAACACATACGACCTTCCGGTCTCACAGTCAAACCCTTCCGGGTGAAGTATAGTGAGAAGACTCACCTCGTAGTATGCAGCTATAAACTCTTCGAGCTACTCGCACACGATCCGCTAATCCGCAGATTCCCTATAATACCACATCCTTTGTTAATGATCTTATCAAACAAGACAACTGACCCTACTAAGTTATATACAGGTCAACGGTCAATCTTGACCGGACTCGTCGAGTGCAAGGGTAACTCGACGAGTATAGACACCCTGACACCACTCGCCGAGTCTGAAGAACGACTCGACGAGTTCCAGTAGATCTTCAAGCTACTCGCCGAGTCTGAAGAACAACTCGGCGAGTCCTAGTGAACCTTCAAGCTACTCGCCGAGTCTGAAGAACAACTCGGCGAGTTCTAGTGAATCTTCAATCTACTCGCCGAGTCTGATCATTGGACTCGGCGAGTCCTCGCCATGCAGTCAATCCGCTGCCTCCTGTATTTCGCATGATTTCGAAGTATATAGATATAGGGCTTCCTGGACTTTCACATATACTATTACAGGGGTTTCTAACACTTATAACAACAATATAATCTAACAAATCCTTAAATGGGTTTCCTAAACCCTAAACTCGCATACAACGTAAAAGTTACAGATTTCGATCCGAAGATTACCTGGAAACGTGTTCCCTGTGTCTCCAAACCTCCAGTACTCGATTCCTTTGATCACCACCTTGCTCCTCCTTGTCTAACAATCTCTTCAAGCCTTCTCAAGTTCTCTCTCTTGCTTCAGATGCTCACACACTCCCAGGGGATCTTCAACCGGCCAAAAGACGCGACATGACGGCCATAAGATCGTTATATACGATCAGAAATGAAACGGCTAGGGTTCAGCTGAAACGACGTCGACTCGCCGAGTCCTTACTTGGACTCGTCGAGTCCAGTCGCGTATCTGCGACTGCGACCAAGACATGGCCCTACTTGGCGAGTCATGCACCTACTCGCCGAGTTCCCTCTTAAATGTGCCCAAAAATAATTTAAAGAAATACCTGAAATTCCGGGCTGTTACAACCTTAGAAAGGTGCCATCCGGTTTTTGAAGCAGGGGAAGTTAGGCCCCAAAATTATTGGTCCATTTAGAGTTATCACCCAGGTGGGAAAGGTTGCATATTATGTGGATTTACCCGCCGAGATTAGCCAAATTTACAATATGTTTCATGTCTCTTGGCTCTGGAAGTGTTTGGCTGATGATTATGCAGTAGTTCCCTTGGATGAAATTCAGGTTGATGAACACCTGAATTACGTGGAGAGAGTAGTTGTGACTCTAGAAAGGAGGTTGAAGACCTTGCGCAACAAGGTAGTAAGACTGGTGAAGGTGCAATAGCAGCACCGTAAGGGTTCTGAATGGACTTGGCAACTCGAAGATGAGATGATGGAGCATTATCCTGAATTATTTGGAGCAGTGGATTTCAAGGATGAAATTTGATTCAAGTTGTAACAACCCGAAGTTGTTCATCGTCGAAACCCGTTCTACCCGAAAAATTCGCCGTTATCAAATTCGTTCCGTGTTCACTTTGGGTTAAATTATTTAAACTTATATGTTTATTATAATTTAATGAGTGTCCAAACCCCTTTGGAACTCATGTAATTAGCCCAAAATATTTATTTCATAAGTTTTAGAAACGTCCCCGCCGGGTGACTGTAACTTAATCGGGTGCGACCTAAAGCCTCGTTTAAAGCCAGTATCGGGTAGAATTTGTAACAACCCGAAATAGTTCGTCGCCAAAACCCGTTCTACCGAAAAGTCGTCGTTATCAAATTCGTTTCGTTTTCTCTTTGGGTTAATTATTTAAACTTATATGTTTATTATAATTTAATGAGTGTCTAAATCACTCAGGAACTTATGTTATTAACCCAAAATCATTATTTTCATAAGTTTTAGAAACGTCCCCACCGGGTGACGGTAACTTAATCGGGTGCGACCAAAAGCTGCATTTAACATCAGTATCGGGTAGAATTCCACCGCGTACAAGTTTCAAGACCTATATAAACGTGTTTTAGCATCCATTTGAAGCTTTTTCTTTCTCTCTCTAACCTCTCTCCTAAATCCAAGTTTAAGGGTCCAAAACTCAAATTTAAGGCTTCAAATCTCTAAGGTACTTTCCTTAGCTTGTATTGTAACCTTCTTAGCCTTCAAATTCGAGTTCAAATCATGATTTGTGACCACATTCATGAGTTTACGGCCATGGAAAATTCATGGGCCGTAAACTCACTATAAGTGGGTTTTTGAGCCTTTAAACCCCTCCTTGACAAGTTTGGGACTTAGATATAGCTAAATGGCTTCAAGATATGGACTTTAAACAATTAAAACATGAATTTTATTAGGTTTGAAGGAGTTTACGGCCAAGGATCATTCTTGGGCCGTAAACTCATATATCTAGGGTTTTCATGCCCTTAAACCCTTCCAAACCACTCATATGCCTTAGTTATGAATTATAGAACATAGATCTTTGCATTTGGATACATGAAACACAATTTTTGGAGGACTTACATGAGTTTACGGCCAAGGCTTGTGCTTGGGCCGTAAACTCCATGAAACATGGTGCAAATCCATTTCTAGGGTGTTAGAAAGCCATCCAACACCACCAAAAGCCTTGGAATAAATCAAAGGACCAACCAAAAATAGTTTTAGGGCTTTACAAACATCAAAACCCCACATCTGAGAGTTTACGGCCATAGAACATGTCTCATGGGCCTAAACTCATAAAAGGGTGTCAAATGGTGCCCTAAACTCATTTCTAGGCTTGTGGGAATTTTTAGAATCACATGTGATTAATTTTAACACCTTAAAAACACAAAATCAAGGGGATTTGAGAGTTTACGGCCAAAGACCCCATGCCTAGGCCGTAAACTCCCTTATGTATTGTAAATGATGCTTTTAATTCAATCCAAGCCTTAAGTAAAATTAATCCAAGCATTTCCAAGTGTCCATATCGATTTATGACCCAAATTTGCACCATAAATCACCCTACCATGAGTTAACGGCCGTAAACTCATGGGGAATGGGTGTGTTGGACTAAACACTCTTGTATAAGTTTATTCATGGGGAGTAAACTCAATTCCCAAGTCCCTCGCATCATTACATGTCCTTAAACGCCACCCGGGTCCCTCCAAACACTTGTAGCGGAGTGTTTTCGCGACTTGAAACAATTTTCCCTATCCAACAATCAATCTATGTCCTAATTAGATACAAATGTGTATCTTTACATCATAATTAGGAACCTCGTGTGTTTACAAGCCCCAGATCAACTCTTAGCATCCAAACCGTCTCATATCTCGTCCGGTGAGTTCATACCCTATGGCTTTTTCACTGTTTTCAATGTTTTCAAGGGGGAATACAAGAAAATTATAACTGTTTTCAAATCATAACATTGATATGTTTCAAACATTATCTGACAAACTTATAAACTCTTTTCCTCCTTATGTATTATGCTGAGCATAAGGAATGATTTGTCAATTACAACTAAATGGATTTTAGTTAAGGAAATATCAAAACTAATCAAATTATTATGGGAATAATTTTGGGTCTTTACTGTTCTTTATATCATGTACTGATGTATATATAAAGTTATTAGATAAACTATGTCTGATTCAGTTTATCTCCGTATCATTTGAATGTATTGTCAAATAATTTCATTGTATGTATCTATATTTACTGTACTATGTTTCATAATCTTCTGTATGTCGATATCTTATAAGAACCCTGTGAATAGTTTAGTACTATTTTGTGAGATAGTCACTACCCTTTATGGATGATCAGTAAATCCTCCTCGAAAGTGTAACCAGAGTCTCCTGGAGGAAGATCGCGGAATTTGTGAATAGATCTATTCGGGACTGACAATCCCACACCTTAACTGCTAGCTACAATTAGGCGGGCACACCTGGGGTGACAAATTTCTGGATATCGTTTCGACGTCTGACAAACTTCAAGGAGGTCATGTTGTCGTATTAGCATGGTTACCCGACTCACAACATGTATTAATACTAGTTTATTCACACTTTGGGTTTTTGAATCTATATCTCCTTCGGGATAATGATCCCATGGTTTTATATCTATATCTTATACGGGATAATGATCCCATGGTTTTATATCTATATCTTATACGGGATAATGATCCCATGGTTTTGTATCTATATTAAGTACGGGATGATAATCCCATGGTCTAAATCTATATCTTGCCCGGGGTAGTGATCCCATGGTTTTCAATCTGTGTTTCCATATATATCAAATTATCTCGTGTCTAGTCCGGGATGGTAATCCCATGATCTTAAATCTATACTTTCATATGTGTCAAACTATCTTATAATTCTTTCGGGATAGTGATCCCAAGATTTTCATCATATAGTTTTGTGTATTAAACTATACTTTGTGATATACAACCGATCTTACAATTAGGAAAATAAGGGATTTTCCTGGGGTAAAACACAACACATAATCGAAATGGTAACAAACGATAACTAAATCAACTTCACATAAGAAACTATGGGATTTTCTTAGATAACAAATCTTTTCGGAAACTAAAGGAAACGATACATTTTCATAAAACAAAACCGCTTATGAACTCACCAGCTTTATGCTGATTTTCAAACCGCTTGTATTCTCAGGTCCAAGTTAGACAGGTACCCGGTGATCTCTTCTGATGAAGACGGAGTGCATGGAAGACTCGTCTCAACTTTTGTTAATATGATGCATATGTACATCTTGTATAACTTTACTTTTGAAACAAATGTAAACTTTCATATATATATATATATATATATATATATATATATATATATATATATATATATATATATATATATATATATATATATATATATATATATATATATATATATATATATATATATATATATATATTTATATATATGTAATGTAATGGTTGTTTACTGTGATTACTATGTACATTGGATTTGATACACAACGTGGTAGTCCACCTTGGAAATGTTTCCGCCTTTGATTTTCGGGGTGTGATAGAATTCCACCATGTCCAAGTTTTAGGACCTATATAAACGTGTTTAAGCACCCATTTGAAGCTTTTTCTTCCTCTCTCTACTCTCTTTCTAACCTTCTCCTAAATCCAAAGTTTAAGGGTCCAAAACTCAATTTTAAGGCCTCAAATCCCTAAGGTACCTTCCTAACCTTAATGTATAGCATATTTGGCTTCCAAATTCGGGATTTAATCATGATTTAAGGCCTTGAATGTGAGTTTACGGCCTTGGTTGAAGCTTAGGCCGTAAACACATAGTTAAGGGGTTTTTAAGCCCTAAAACCCTTCCAAACCACAATTGGACCTTAGATATGGCTATATGACTTCATGTAATGGACTTATAACATTTAAAACATGGATTTTGAGACATTTGAAGGAGTTTACAGCCAAGGCACATGCTTGGGCCATAAACTCATGTATAAGGGGTTTTCATGACCTTAAACCCTTCCAAAACACTAGTAAGGCTTAGATATGAATTTTAGAATATTGGTTTTAGCTTTTGAAACACTTTAAACATAACTTTTGGGGAATAAATAGGATTTTACGGCCAAGGTTCATGCTTGGGCCGTAAACCCCTCAAAAATGAATAGAAAACTCATTTTAACATGTCCAAATGCCTTCAAACTTAACCAATAGCCTTGTGGTAAATTCTAGAGCCATCTAAAAATAGTTTGGGGACCTTAAACTCATTATTTGAAGGATAATTGAGAATTTACGGTCAAGACTTGTGCTTGGGCCGTAAACCCTTCATTTTGGGGTGTAAACTCCTCCAAAGGTGTTAGAAATGCCACTTTAACACCCCTAGAGCCTTGGAATAATTTTTAGAAGTGTTACAAACAAGTTTTTGGCTTTAAAACATAATGAATCCCTCTCTAGGAGATTTTACTGCTATGAGGGGGGTCTCATGGGCCGTAAACTCCAAAAACCCCTTCAAATCATCAAGCAAATGCATGTAAGGCTTAGGAATAAATCTAGCAATCACATGTGATTAGTTTGGAATCCAAAAACACAACTTTTCATGGGTTTAGAGGATTTTATGGCCATGAGACCATGCTAGGCCGTAAACTCCCTAAAATGTGTCATTTTGGTGTTTAAAATTTATTCCAAACCCTTAAACCAAACCTAGAAATTGTCCCTTAAGTGTTTGAAATCCAAATTGCACCATAAACCACCCACCATGAGTTTACGACTGTAAACTCATGGGGAATGGGTGTTTAGGCCGTAAACACCATTTAGAAGTTTACTCTTGGGGATTAAACTCATTTCCTAAGTCCCTCGCATCATTACATGTCCTTAAACGCCACCCAGGTCCCTCCAAACACTTGTATCGGAGTGTTTTCGCGACTAGAAGTAATTGTCCTTATCAAATAATCAATCTAAATCATAATTAGATACAAATGTGTATCTTTACATTATAATTAGGAACCTCGTGCTTTGGCAAGCCCCGGACCAACGTTTAGCATCCGAAATAGCCACATTTCTCGTCCGGTGAGTTCATACCCCTACGCCCTTTTCCGTGTTTTTCAATGTTTTCAGGGGGGAATACAAGCAAATTATAACTGTTTTCAATTCATAATATTGATATGTTTCAAATATATCTGACAAACTTATAAACTCTTTTACTCCTTATGTATTATGCTGAGCATAAGGAATGATTTATCAATTACAACTAAATGTATTTTAGTTAAGAAAATAACCAAACTAATCAAATTATTATGGGAATAATTTGGGGTTCTTTACTGTTCGTTTTATCATGTACTAATATCTATATAAAGTTATTAGATAAACTATGTCTGATTCAGTTTATCTCCGTATCATTTGAATGTATTGTCAGATAGTTTCATTGTATGTATCTATATTCGTTGTATCACGTTTCATAATCTTCTGTATGTTGATATCGTATGAGAACCCTGTGAATAGTTTAGTACTAGTTTGTGAGATAGTCACTACCCTTTATGGATGATCAGTAAATCCTCCCCGGAAGTGTAACCAGAGTCTCCTGGAGGGAGAGCGAGGAATTTGTGAATAGATCTATTCGGGACTGACAATCCCACACCTTAACTGCTAGCTACAGTTAGGCGGGCACGCCTGGGATGACAAATTTCTGGATATCGTTTCGACGTCTGACAAATGTCAAGGAGGTCTCGTTGTCGTATTAGCATGGTTACCCGACTCACAACATGTATTAATATAAGTTTATTCGCAGTATCGTTTTGACTTTGTTTCGATTTCGTATCTACTTTTTATATGGTATCTATAACTTGTACGGGATGTTTGCCCCATGATTTTTAACTACATCTTATACGGGATAGTAATCCCATGGTTTTGAATCTATAACTATTACGGGATAGTAATCCCATGGTCTAAATCTATATCTTGTCCGGGATAGTGATCCCATGGTTTTCAATCTATATTTATTTCGGGATAGTAATCCCATGATTTCAATCTATATCAAGTACGGGATGATAATCCCATGGTCTAAATCGATATCTTGTCCGGGATAGTAATTCCAAGGTTCCCAATCTATATTTTCATATATATCAAATTATCTTGTGTCTAGTCCGGGATGGTAGTCCCATGATCTTAAATCTGTATTTTCATATGTGTCAAACTATATTATATCTCTTTTGGGATAGTGATCCCAAGATTTTCAATATAGTTTTGTGTATTATTCTATACTTTGTGATATACAACTGGTCTTACAATTAGGAAAATATGGGATTTTCCTGGGGTAAAATACAACACGTAATCGAATTGGTAACAAATGATAACAAAACTAACTTTACATAAGAAAATACGGGATTTTCTTGGATAACAAACCTTTTCGGAAAACTAAAGGAAACCGATACATTTTCATAAAACAAAACCGCTTATGAACTCACCAGCTTTATGCTGATTTTCAAACCGCTTGTATTATCAGGTCCAAGTTAGACAGGTACCCGGTGATCTCTTTTGGTGAAGACGGAGTGCTCAGAAGACTCGTCTCAATTTTTGTTAATATGATGCACATGTATATTTTGTATAACTTTACTTTTGAAACAAATGTAAACTTTCATATATATGTAATGTAATGATTGTTTACTGTGATTACTATGTACATTGGATTTGATACACAATGTGGAGTCCACCCCGGAAATGTTTCCGCCTTTGATTTTCGGGGTGTGACACAAGTGGGGGGGAGTTGTAACACCCATTTCTTGGTATGGTTCTTCTGAATTTATTTTCATTAGTTAAGTTTAGGATTTCAACTACGCCATGATGCGGTGATGGAATGACCAGGATATGGCATCCCTATTCAGGAAACATGCATCCGTGAACCACAATGATGTGGCAACGGTTGGGGTTCAAAACCCTATTTTCTAGGATTAGTGCCCTATTTAAAGGCACTAACACCTCGAGATGCCTCATTTGGCAGCCTCCATCCTCTAAAAACGATCATTACCCAAACCCTAGTCTTTTTGTGTGTTTTATAAGAGTGTGAAGCTATTTTCGTGAAGCTTCAAAGAAGAATGAGTCCATCTTGTTCTTTGGGAACTTGGTTTTGGCTTGGATCTAGCATCTTCATCTCATTTCTGACCTTGTGGAGGTATAAAGTCTCAACCTTGTTCATTGTTTCTTTAGATCTTATTTTATGTTATTTTATGAAGATTTTTTTCCAATCTTCTTGTCTTTGGAGTTTACATGAACTCCAGAGCATTTAAATGCGTTATCTAGCTTCTAGACCATGGTGTTGGCTGGAAAGTGGTCATGTGTGACCTAGTTTGGTGACCATGCATACGGTGCAACTATTAAGAGCCTAGTATTAGAGATCTTAACTTATTGGAATGTATTAATCAATAAATTTTGGAACTTTATCCATCAAGACCTAGAGGAGGGTCAGATATGAGCTTTGGATCTCTTGGAGTAGAGGGATAAGAGCTTAATCCATTAATTTGTGCATGCTCAATTTCCATGACATGGTGGCATGTTTGCCACAGCATTGTGGTTGGCTTGGTCGCGAGTGTTTTGTCATAAGGCTGTCACGATGTGGCTAATGGGTGGCCACAATGTGGAGCTCGTCTAGGGTGACTTTGACCGTTGACTTTTGATTTGGTTTACTTTTGGTCAAATAGATACCATGGAAGGTAGACTACGAACTAATCTTGAAAATTTGATAGGTGGGTTGTAGCATTGGTTCCTTGATTAGTTCGAGTTGCGGTTGATCCTATTCGAGTGTGAGGTTAGTTTTCTCACTATACTATGAAGGATGTTAGATTGTCTTTGCGACTCTTGCATGTATGTTGGGTGGTTGGTTTTGAAAACAAATGGTTGTATTTTTTTGGTGTTTTAAAAATGAAAAATTTTAGCAGTATTTTTGGGGCGTTACTCTAAGCCATCATAGCTCACCTGCAACGACCCTTAGTTTTTATATGAATGATGTGGTTTGTTCGGACGAGAGAGTAATTTATAATTATTTATTAAAAATTTAAGCTTTAAATATTTTTATTGGGAAACATACCATTGTTCATAGGTGATTCCGGTAGGGTCTCTCCTACGGTGATCATCAACACTTTTCCATCCCCACTAGAGTTCCTTGTTATTGGACAATCCCTCTTGAAGTGTCCAATTTCGCCACACCCGTAACAGGTATGGCTTATTCCAATGTCAGGAACTTGGAGATTGGTTGCGTCGGTGCCCTGCGGAAACAGGCTGTGTGCCCCTTCTTGTTGTAATTTTGTGGTGTAACTCTCGACAGGCTCCAGAGTGATGGAAGTGGCACTTGTTTCATTTTGGGCAAATCCCAGCCTATTATCTCATTGGTGTTGGTGTGGCAGGTGTTGCGGCAGGTGTTGCGGCAGCATGAATAGCAACAATCAGTTGTTTCTTCGAGGGATCTTGAGTTGGTTGTCCCTTTTTCTTACTCCCATACTTTCGCTTATGATTGCCCCCTTTTGTTGGTTTAGGAACGGGGGTCATCACGCCTTGGCGAACCCCATGATCTATGAATTTTTGTACTAGACGTTTGGCACTGTCAAAGGTAAGTAGATGTTCAGCTATTACGTTCCCTTTGGTTGGGGGAGTTAGTCCCCAGATGTATCTCTCCACTTTCTTACTTTCCGGAGTGACCATCCCAGTAGGTCATTGAATATGGCTATGTAAGCAGCAATTTCGGGTTCTTTCATCGCCAGACTTCAGAGCTCTTGTTCTAGCTTTTGTATTTCGCCCCTCGGGGAGTACTCTTCCATCATCATGGCTTTAAGTTCTCACAGCCTAATTAGTTATCCACTGCAAGGGTCAGTGACTTGACATGGCCATTCCACCATGTAAGGGCCCTGTCAGAGAATGTGCAGGCAACAAACTTCACTTTTCTCCGTTCTAGGCACACACATATTTCAAAATTTGACTCTGTTTTCTCGAACCATTGCATTAGAGTAATGACTCCCCCGCTTCCATTAAAGGATTTGGATTTTCAGTTCATGAAGTCTTTGTACGAACACTCCCTTGAGATCTCATGGCTTTCTTCATGGTTTGAATTGTTAGCACCATTACCCGCCCCACTCGCACCACTTGCATGGATTTGAGTCATGGCGACTCTCACTACGGTTGTTACAGCAACCTGAAAGACAGCAGGATCATATTGTGGTGGTGGCAGCGGTGGTGGATTTATTGTCGTGTTGTGGTTATGTCTGATATATATACGAGGCGGCATCTTTCTGTCATAAAGTTTAAAGATGAAAGGTTGGTAAGGTATTGGTGGTGGTTATAAATCGAATGTCATAAGAACTAGGTTATCATAGTTTTGTGTGTATCATGCTCCAAAAGTGTTTTTGTATACAGTTCATAACAGAAGTCTATGTGAAAATAAACTTATGAATTTTTAATAATGACCACCCTCATTGAAATTTCGTGACTTAATCTGCAGTTATAAGTTGTAACAAAATACGTTCTAAACCTAACACATAGTGTGAGTAGTGTAATCACTAACTCACTAGGTTATATTAGTTTCTTAGTTATTAGTGTGATGCATATGGTGCTCAGCCACCTCGCATGTCTTGCGAGTGCTTATCTGCCTGATTCCCTCTTGAAATCCTCCTCCTGTACTCCTTATGGTTCTTCCTCGACTCCTCTGTTGGCTGTTTGCTATGTCTAGGTGTGTTGTTTGTGCGAGAACAAGGGTGTCTAAAGAATCTATGAGATAAATAAAACATATTTTATTTTTATGGGGTGATCCTTACCGGGTCCCCCTATAATCACATAGTGTATACAAGTTGTATATAATCAAGATCAAATAGAGCTTCGAATAGGTGATCCTACTCTAAGACCACAACCAAACAAGGAAGAAGAAATAGAGCGAAGATCACAAATTCTAAGTCTCTAAAATCTCCATTATACACAACCCTGAGGAGTATACACTTCGCAATTATAGGCCTACTAGTAAGTGTCTTTTTAGTTTTCATATAAGTTAGTTATAGTGCCTAAAATACTCCTATAGCATATTAATTATATGTTTGATTCTAGAGCTTCTTGGTATATGAAGTTGATAAGTTTTTAGACTAGTTGTTATTGTATAGTATCATAAAATACTTCTAGAATATTTTAAACCTTATGTTTGATTCTAGTGTTCCTTTGTATGTAGGGTTTGTAAGCTTTAGACTTGTTGCAACACCACCCTCACTCCAAAACAAATGTTGGTCGTATCTCAAATAAATATAGTTGATCAGGTTGTATTTATCCCAGATATGCTTACATAACTGTCTAGGTTTGACTGCAGTGTCCAACATCTAAATACTTTTGTATTGTTCTTCTTATATAACTCTTGGTCATAGTGTTTTTATCCCATTATGTTTATAGTTGTATATTTTTTATGGGTTGATATACTTAGTTCACTATAAACAATGCTCTAATACCAATCTGTCACACCCCCAAACCGGAACGGCGGAAACGTTCGGGGGCGGAGGACATCATGTACAGTATCACAACAATTTTATAATAGTAATCAAAGCAACAACAACAACCATTTTATAGAAAATCCTATATTTTCTTAGTAAAATGGAATGTAGTCTTAGGCCTTAAGACCTATATATATATATATATATATATATATATATATATATATATATATATATATATATATATATATGTGTGTGTGTGTGTGTGTGCGTGTATATATATATATATATATATATATATGTGTGTGTGTGTGTGTGTGTGCGTGTGTGTGTGTGTGTGTTTCTTATGCTTAAAGAATAGAATATGATGCTTTGAATTTATATAAGTAATATGATCGATATTGGTTCCTACTATGGTTCTTCAGTGTATAGTAGTTATTTATAAACAAATATCGAACAAACAGTTGACTGTGTCAATCTGCCCTAAGCCCACAACCAAACAAGGAACAAGAAGTAAGGTGGACATCACATATTCTGCAGTCTACCGGATATTAATTTTATGTAACTTTGATGTATATACTAAGTAATCACAGAGTGAATACCCCTTTAAGACTGTTTGAAAATATATCATTACATAAATATTTAGTTAATGCTTATTGTGAGTGTTCATTATAACCATGCTAATATGACTACTGGCCAGCACAACGTTCTTCAGGCGTCGGAAAGTTATGACATTTCTCACCCTAGACTTGTTGGTCTAACTGTAGTGAACAGATGAGGTGCGAAGTTGTCAATCTCGTATAGATCTATACACAAACTCATGGTCTCCCTCTAGGAGACTCTGGTTATAATTCAGGATTTTAACGGGTACCATGTTTGGTACTACGAAGGAGTGGCTCACAATCATGTATTAACTAGTTTACATAAAGTGTGTCGAAGTTATCTTTTCCTTTTTATCGTATTTATTATGCTTTTATAGTATTTACGATGTATAAAATAATCATATTTTTATATAATTATTCTTTTGACCCAAAAGAGTAAAATAGCATGAATGTTCCCCAAGTGTGTTTCAATGAAATGGTGAAACTTTAGTATGTTTAACAACTTTATACGTAAGAGTTTATAAGTTTGGTAGTAACGAGTTTAGTATTTTTGCGTAAATTATATATAAAGTACGTGAAAACATAATAAACAGTTTATGTTTTTAAACACAACATTTCTTGTGTTTTACTTGTATTCCTCCTCCTCCCCCCCCCCCCCCCCCCCCTCCCTCTTAAAACATAGAAAAGCTTGGAAAAATGTGGGGGTATGAACTCACCTTGAGTGGATTTTGTGGGTTGATTGAGAAGATGGTGTGAAGATTCCAAGCCTACACACTTAAATGGACTTGATGAACTTCTTGGTGTTGTTGGTAACCTAAAGTTTTAACGCATAATAATATGTGTGTAAATCTAATGAAATTAACGTAAAACTGTGTAAATACTCTATATTTGAAGGAATAGTTACCAAAATCAAAGAATACACTTGGAGATTTAAACCCCTTTGAAGCATGGAATTTATTTCTTGGGAGGAAAAGAAATTTATAGAAGGCGGAATGGAAAATGGTGATAAATATGAAGTATAAATGAAGGTAGTGGAAGGATTTATGGTGAAATAATCCTTAAGATATGGAGGTACCTTGAGGTGATGTTTACTTGGTTAACTGGTGGATAAATGTGTGGAGATTTGTTGGGTAATATATTGCATGGGGAAATAGGAAAAACATCTAAGTCACAAAGTCGAAACTTCTTTTTCTCTTTATTCCCACTAAAATTATGGAGAAACACAACAGAAAACTCAATAGAAAACCCAATAGAAAACTCGACGGAAAACCCAATAGAAAACTCGACAGAAAACCCAATAGAAAACTCAATAGAAACCTCAATAAAAAGCCCAATAGAAAACCCAACAGAAAACTCGATAGAAACCCCAATAGAAAACTCAATAGAAAACACCCAAGGCACATGAGATTTCAGCCCATGCTCCAACCGAAATCACATGTGTTAAGTTCCTAGGCCGAAAACTCCTAAATGAAATGGTCCGATATTTATTCTAATATTTTGACTTTTCAAAGATTAATTACAAATATTCACTTATATAAATAATGTCCGTTTAGCTTTCAAGGGTTGATTACAAAAAAAAAAATTACGTTGTGGATACACTTATACACAAAACCTTTTAGACTTTGCTCGATTCAAAATTTTCCAGTTGTCACAAAACACAATATGGGTTGTTTATTTGTCTAATCATATGTGATTGATATCTAAAAAGATGTGATAAAAACAAAACTAACTTATGATTAAAAAGTTGTGTTTCTAATCACATATGATTTTAATCATATATGACTAAAACATTTATGATTATAACATATATTAATCATATATAACTTAAAGCATTGTATTATAAAATGTATCATTAAATACTTTGAGTTTATAACAAACGGCAATCACATATGATTATATCAATGGTATGTTTCTATAACAACTAAGCATAAACTGTTAATAAAATATTTTAATCACATGTGATTGAAGTACTACGTTTTTAAATATATGATAATCACATATTTTTTTGAACGTGTCAGTTTTTTCTGTAAGAATAAATCGAGATTATTAGCATCATACTCAATAATCTTGATTTATACTTGATAAAGGAAGTTACAATACATGTTCAAAACAAAAATAAGCAAAATAAATCATAAATGAAAAACATAGCATAACAATCGAAAAACACTCAATAACAGTAAAAATAAAGTATTTTCAAACTCAAAATGTTGAATATTTACTACAACAGATGAAAATTTTACTAATGCGTGTGTTTAATGGTAAAAAAAGTTACGCATGTAAGGTTCGAAATATATAGTGAGGTGTCAAAGTACATTTAGGCATGGGTAGTGTCGAAGTCGAAGGCATGTACTTCGAATATATGTATTACGTAAGGATTTGTTAGAGGTCGAAGCTCAAACATTTAGTCCTTATGTATTTTTTGTACGCCTCTACTGTTCGTGTGTAACTTTTATATCTTTTGAGAGATTGAGCGCTTTTACTGTTCGTGTGTTCGTGTACTTGTTTAGACGAAATCAAAGAGCCAAATAGATTATATTTACATCTTTGTTCTTAAAACTTTCAGTTCTTGATTTCATTCTAAATACTCGATTCAAACACACTACATTTGGTATCAGAGCAGGATACAGTTAATCATTTTCTGGTTTTCTTGTCTTTTTCAAAAGTTTTGAAACGTTCTTTCCTTTTCAAAATATTTCTGCACTTTTGATTAAGAAAACTAGTTTTATTTGAGTGAGTTGTTACGATTGTGCAATCATTTTAATTTTCAAGTGTTTTCTGAATAATTTCTATATAATTATCTGTTAGATCTTCCTTTCTGAATCTTTTCATCAGTTCAATCCGTACAACAATGGCGAGTTTCAACATGAAAAAATTGTCTAGCTATTCTTACCTTCTTGGATCTTCCACTAAGATTTCAATGCTTATTCCAGAGTACTATGAGCAATGGGCATATCACATGGAGGATTACCTCAATGGTATTGACAAGGATCTATAGAGATGTGTTACAAGTGGTAATTACCCTCCAGGAAGGCTAGAACAAATTAGAATAGTTGGTTCTTCTTTTGATGTTGCACTGCAAGCTGGTAAACAAAAAGAGAATGATAAAAAGTCTTTACGCGAACTTCTTGGTGCTCTTCCACCAGTTCTCTACAATTTTGTTAGAGGTTACAAGACTGCTAAAGAGATATGGGATACTTTGAAGGAAAAATATCAAGGAAGTGAGAAAACAAATAAAATCTCAGTGAAGCAGTGTTTATTAGAACTTGGAGACTTCAAGAAAAAGGAAGGTGAAACCATCAAATTCTACTACGATCATCTCAAGGAATTGATATTCAAATGCAACCGTTATGGAGTCACCCGTTTCACTCTTCAATACAATATCACATTCTTGATGGGTCTACTCATTGGCATATTTGTATAATGTTCTCAAATCTCATAAGAGCGAAATCAATGAGATAGCTAAAGAAGGGAAGATGAATGTGACATGTCCACTAGCCTTGATTTCAAAGGTATCATCAAAGGACTTGGAGATCAAAGTTGTTGAGTTGGTTGGTTTGAAAGATAAAGGATTCTTGATGAAATCGGAGGATGAGTTGTGGCTTATTATTCCAACAACAAATTGAAAAAGTTCTTAGAATCAATTCAATCTGAAATACAAAATCAACAATGAGTTCAAGGGTAATACTTTGTTTGGAAAAGGAACTAGAGTGGAGGTGAAGGAAGAGAAGAAAGAGAGCAATACTATTGTTAAGAAGGCTGAAAAGAAGCTAAAGGGAGATTCTGGTTTCGACTGCAATTACGATAATTGTGCGAACCATCTGGCAGTAGATTGCATGCTGAGAAAGAGAGAGGAGAAGAAAGAAAGAGTTAAAGTGTAACAACATGATTTTTCGAACCAAAATTTTCATTTTTAATATTAATAAAAACACATGTCTCAACATTAATTCTCAAAAACCCAATACAACTTTTCAAAACAATTGTTCAAATCCAAGATCCACAAATATAACTCCAAATCCCGAGTGTGTGTACAATCACGCTGGTGCCTTCCCGCGATCCTCCAGGGTACCTGAAACACATAACACATAACACGGTAAACACGAATGCTTAGTGAGTTCCCCAAAATACCGCATACAACAATTCGCCACTTAAGGCTATAATATGTACGACCCTCTGGTCAGTGTGTCTCAACGGGACCCTCCAGTCTCATAGCTCGTTGGACCCTCGGGTCCGGTCTAGCTCGTTGGACCCTCCGGTCCGGTCTGGTTGGTCCTTTCGGCCTCATAAGTTGTTGGACCCTCCGGTCCGGTCATAATGGTACATAGCATATAAAATCACAATACACATAATCTCATACAAACACATATGACCTTCTGGTCCGCATACAGATACCACCCTAGGTAATGTATAGTGAGAAGACTCACCTTGGTAAACTCGAATGATCTCAAACTCAAAACACTGATCTAGCCTCCGCCTAATGATACACATAAATTATCTCTAATTAATAATGGCTCTCAAAGGCTAGACTAATCCCTCATATGCTCTCTCAGAAGGGTAAAAGACCATTCTACCCCTCCAATGGTCCAAAAGTCCACTTGTTGACTAAATCCTAAAAGTCAACGAAAGTCAACCCTAAGGAGTACGCGGCGCATACTCGATCCCTACGTTAGGCGTACTCGACCATAATGCAGATAACAGGTTGATTCCACCCTACACCCCGCGTACTGGGATTTACGCTCAGCGTACGTCCCAGTTTCACTATTAACTCATTTATGGTCTTAATCAATTAAGAACTTGTCTCAAAATACAGATCTAGACCCCTTACAGCCTCCTAATCCATGAAGTCGAGGACTTTACGCCTTTGCATGGCTGTAAAGATCACCATCAACTAAAACACACCACTTTCTTCACTCAAGAGCACATATCTCATGCATGCCTCACTCCTAATGTCCAAGATCAGATTTTTATGGATTAATAACACTTCATACACTACATAAGGAAAGATCAAGGTCTATGGAGCCCCCTTTGCTCATAAAGTCTCCACCTTTGGGACCAAAAACCCTAGAAATGACCCTAGAACGAGGGTTTTGCATACTTAGGGTTTGCTCTCTGGAAATGGTTGCTAAAAGTGAGGCCAAAACGTTTCTTATATAGGGCTCACCCCCACATTTAGGGTTTCCATCTGGACCTAGTACGCCCAGTGTACACTATGGTACACCTAGCATACCAGTTAGACTCTACGTCAAGAACACGCCCACGAGTACGCACAGAGTACTCTCTGTTATGACCAGCGTACTCAAAAGCCACACTTTTCTTTCAAGGACTAATTTGGATAACTTGGGGAAAGAAAAGGATCAAAAGAATATACCTGAATTTTGGGATGTTACAATTTTCCCCCACTAGAATCATACTTCCCCCTCGAAGTATTGATCCACAAATAACTCGGGGTACTGCTCTTGCATCTCCGGATCTGGTTCCCAAGTCAAATCAGACCCCCTTCGGTGCTGCCACTGGACCTGAACCAGAGGCACTTCCTTGTTCCTCAGAACCTTTCACCTTCCGATCTAGGATCGCGATCAGTCTCTCGATGTAATTTAGGATCGCATCCACCTAAATGTCCTCTAATGGAACTACCGTCGTCTCATCAGCCACACACTTCCGCAACTGGGACACGTGGAAGGTGCTATGGATCTGGCTCAACTTCTCATGTAGCTCCAACTGATATGTTTCCCTGCCAACCCTGCCAACCACCTTGAAAGGTCCAATATATCGAGGCCCCAACTTGCCCCACTTCGTAAACCGCATCACTCATTTCCATGGGGAAGCTTTCAGAAGCACAAAGTCTCCAACCTGTAACTCAAGCTAGGATCATTGTATGTCCACGTAACTCTACTAACGACTCTAAGTTGTTTGCAACCTCTGTCTAACCTGCTGAATCTACTCAGTCGTCTTTGACACAATCTTAATGCCACCCATAACTCTCTGTCCTACCTCACCCCAATAGATGGGAGTACGACACCTCCTCTAATAAATAAGCTCAAAGGGAGGCATATCGATGCTCGAGTGGTGGCTGTCGTTATAGGAAAACTTGGCCAAAGGTAGATATGTGTCACACCCCGAAAACCTAAGGTAGAAACATTTCCGGGGCAGACTCCACGTTGAGTATCAAATCCAATGTACATAGTAAGCAAAGTAAACAACCATTACATTACATATTCGAATTTACATTTGTTCAAAAGTAAAGTGTTACAGGTGTTATACATATATCATATGAACAAAAGTTAAGACGAGTCTTCTGTACGCTCCATCTTCTCCAAAAGGATCGTTGGGTACCTGTCTAATATGGACCTGAGAATACAAGCAGTTTGAAAATCAGCATAAAGCTGGTGAGTTCATAAGATGTTAGTTTTCTGAAAATGTACAAGATCCCTTTGGTTTTCCGAAAAACTTTGTTATCCAAGAAAATCCCATATTTTCTTATTGTAGAGTTTGATTGACTGTTTTATTACACAAATCTGGTTATGTTCAATTGTTATCCCAGGAAAATCCTATATTTTCTTAAAAGTAAGTTTAGTTATTGAATCCCAATGTAATGTTCGATTATCTATCACACTTGTCATATTAGCTAGGTATTCTGATATCCTAATTGTGTTACGCTTGAATGTACCTAGATGCGTGCCTTCGTATTCGTATTCCTATTCTTAATCATATTCATACTCGTATTTTATATTTGTTTTTATATTAGTTCTAATTGATGATTAGTATGAATTATTCGTAGATTTTGAAATATAAATTAGATTATAACACTTTATCAAGAAATCTACGATTAATCTGAAAGCTAACTTCGAAATTCGAACTATTTGATTAACACAGTTTTCGATGTTAAAAAAAAAATACAGAATATAGACATTTGAACTGAAAACAATAAGTTTGAGTACAAGATTTCCTTGTACTTTTGCTTGTATTCCCCCCCCCCCCCTGAAAACAGTTGAAAACCATTTGAAAAAGGATAGGGGTATGAACTCACCGATCGAGAAGCGTGTCGGATTGGATGCTAAGTATCGGTTCGGGGCTTGATAACGCGTGAGGTTCCTATGTAATATGAAATGATATACAAATGTATCTAATTAGACTTTAAATCACTAATTAGATATGATTATACACTCCAAGATGCGAAAACACTTCAAATCAAGTGTTTGGAGTGACCCGGGTGACATCTACGGACATATAAGGCTCGGATATGGAGTTTACTCCTCAAGAGTAAACTCATAAGAGGGTTTATGGTTCTAATGACTCATTCCCCATGATTTTACGGCCGTAAACTCATGGGTGGTGTGTTCTTGGATGCCACAAAGTCTTACAATGCACACGAGAAAAGTTCTAGGGTTGATTCCATGGCTTAGGAAGTGATCAGGACTTGAAATGGCCTTGGGATTGGAGTTTATGGTCTATGAAGGTGTTCTTGGGTATTTTACTACCTTAAACACATGATTTTACAACCGTAAACTCATGTTTGTCCAAGATCCATGGGTGTTGGTGTTTGTAGGTTAATCACATGCGATTCTAGTCCAACATACAAGTCATTCAAGGTGATAAGGGCACTTAAACACCCATTTGAAGAGTTTATGGTCTAAGAAGATGAGTTTACAGTATAAGAATGTTCTTGGACCATAAACTCTAGTTTTTCCCATTTATGAATGTTTTGGTGCATTTCTAGAAGGGTTATAAGGTGATAAGCACTCATGGAAGTTCATTGAAGGTGTTTAGGGGAAAACTAACATCCTAAAAGGTGTTTACGATCTAAGAATGAGGGTTTAGGGTCCAAGCATGTTATTCAACCGTAAACTCATGTTTGGTCCCTTCTTGTATGATTTGGTGCTTCAAATGATGGAGTAGAGGGTCCTAGACACGTTTGGAAGCTTGTGGTGGTGTTTAAGGGCATTTTTAACACCTTAAAAGGAGTTTATGGTTCATGCATGGGGGTTTATCGTCCAAGAAGGTTCTTTGGCCGTAAAATCATGTTCATACATCAAATGACCAGATTTTGGGGTCCTTGGTTCATGCATGCAAGTTTCTAAGTCGAATCTAAGCCCTACAAGTGTTTTGGAGGGGTTTATGGCACAAAAACCCCATTTTCATGAGTTCACGGCCTAGGGGTGTTCTAGGACCGTAAACTCATGCTAATGGTCCTAATCCTCATAAAAATCTCGAATTTGAAGGCCAAATATGTTAAACTAGAAGCTAGAATAATTACCTTGATGTTTTGAGGCTTGATTTGGGTGTTTTTGGCTCAAAATCGGATTTTAGAGAGAAAATAGAGAGAGAGTGGAAAAAGCTTCAAATAAGGCTCTCTCAACTTTATATATGCTAAAAGGTTGGGACACGGTGGAATTCTACCCAATACTGTCGTCAAGTGAGGCTTTTGGTCGTACCCGATTTAATTATTTTTATAACTTGACGGAATAAAACAATTATTTTTCAAATTAATAAATTGAAGCGTTACCATGGATTTCTAACGTATTTGTACAACTATTAAGTCATAATAACAAACTTAAAATAAATGACTTAATTTAGAAACGAACGAAAACAATTTAGGACGACGAATTTTTAATGACGTATCGGGTTACGACGACGGAACGAACTTCAGGTTGTCACATTATCCCCCTGTTAGAGGGAATTTCATCCCGAAATTTAAACTTTAGATGCGACTTGCAGAATTGGAAATAGGATATGGATACTTTTGTTCTATCGGATCATCACGCTTCCGAGTGAATACAGATTCTCACATGGCGTTTCGTGGAACCTTTCACTTATCGGGAGACGGCTTGCTTCATACATTTAATCTCTCGCTCTATGATTTCGATTGGCTCTTACCATGAGGCTTAGACTTTCGTTGATCTCGATCTCATCAAAGGGAGTACTATGGTTTCATCGGGTAGGCACTTCTTAAGGACAGAGACGGGGAATACTGGGTGGATGTTACTAAGTCCTGAGAGTAGTCGGAGTTTGTAGGTTATGTGATCAATCCTAATGAGGATTTCGAAAAGTTCTATGTACCTCGGGATGCGGGTTTCAGAATGTGATGTTCCTTCTTTCTCATCGTTAACTATCTCGATGGTAAACGTTTCGGTTACTAGTTGAGGACTATGTTTATGAAGATGTTCGAATGAATAGCTAACAGTTCATCTTTCAGGACTAGAATTGGAAAGGATTGCAAGCAGAAGGGTTGTCGAAGAGGAATATACCTGTGGAAATGGGGGGATCGGCGGCTGTCTCACCTTGTCCTATAGCTAGGACTCTTCCAGTGTTGCCAGTTGTTGCTGCATTGGGACAGTTTCTCTTATAATGTCCAACTTTACCGCAACCAAAACAGGCCTGAATGATGCCCGCTCCGGAAGCTTGATTTGTTGGTGTTCTGCAACTTCGCGCAAGGTGACCCTCATGGCCACAATTTTTGAAAAATTTTACACGACAGGGACCGGGGATGCGGTGGTGGTAACTGCACTGGTTACACCACGGAAGAACACCGGCATATCCGGTGACAGGTGCTTGAGCTGAAGAACCGATGATAGAAACAGTGGCAGGAGTAGTGGCAGCGTGGACTGCCACTATCTGTTGTTTCTTCGAGAACTCCTGTGAAGGCTGCCATTACTCTCTCACCTCCCAAAACTTTCTTTTCTCACCACTTCTATCTGTCGGTTCAGGAGTGGTGGCTGCTTCCTCTACGTCCTCACTATGGTCGATCAAGATTTGTGCTAGGCATTTGGCGTTGTCGTATGTATCCGGCTTCGCAGCCAAAACGTTCCCTTTCGTTGGCTGGGTCAACCCCCAGATGAACCTCTCTACCTTTTTGCTTTCCGGGGTAACCATTCCCGGACAAAGAAGTGCCAAGTCGTCAAACCTTGAAGTGTAAGCGGCGATATAGGAACCTTTCATCTTCAGGTTCCAGAGTTCATGCTCCAACTTCTGAATTTCACCCCGAGGGCAATACTCTGCATGCAGAAGTTCCTTCATAACTTCCCAACCCATAGCATTGGCTATAGGTAGAGTTAGGGATTTGACTCGTCCATTCCACCAAGTCAGAGCTTTATTGGTGAGAGTGCAGGCGGAAAATTTCACCTTGTCGGATTCTGAACAAGCACAGATCTCGAAGATAGATTCGATCTTCTCTAACCACCGAGTTAGAGCAATGACACATCCTATGCCATCGAAGAATGTGGGTTTTGCGTTTATAAAGTCTTTATAGGAACACTCCTTTCGGTGTCCCTAGCTACCTTCCTGGTTTTGAGGTTGGGGACCACCTCCTGAACTACCGGGGTTCGTTTGTGACATGGCGGTTGTCACTGTGGCAGTAATGGCTGCCAGAAGTGTTACCAGATCAATTTGAGGAGAAAGTGGTGGTGGAGGGTTGTTGTTATTATTCTTTGAACTGGGACTTTTTCTTGGAGGCATCTTGATCTAAAAATATCAGGAAAAAGAGGATGGTAAGTCCTCTGAATTGAATCAAGAGATATGATACAAGGGATATCTCATTATGACAGATATAGAATTCTATTAAGCGATAAAGCAGGAAAGAGTTATCAAAGCAGATAAATTATCGCTAAAGGTATGGTTGAGGAGCAACGCTGGGATAAGGATTTCTATAACGGATTCGACTCGAGAAATACTCCCATAGTATTTCTTGTCTCGCTACAACGATGGCTCATTGTTTGGGTATTGGGTAAGTTTTAGGCATGTCGCACACCACAGTCACTCCCAAGCACATGTTGGCCGTGTCTCGAATGAATATAGTTGGACAGGCTATATTGATCCTAGACACGACTACATAACTGCCCAAGTTTAACCGCCGCGTAAAACACCCATTTACTTATGTTTTGTTCTACTTGTAGTTACGGATTTCGACGTTTGGGTATACTTGTATACTTTTGAAAATACTTATATTTTGAGGTATACTTTTAGTTCAGATCACTTAGGCCCCTTAGTGTTTATAGTCTTATACCATGTAAGGTTTGGTATACTAGTTCACTATAAACAAGGGCTCTGATACCAATCTATCACACCCCGAAAACCTAAGGCGGAAACATTTCCGGGACAGACTCCACGTTGAGTATCAAATCCAATGTACATAGTAAGCAAAGTAAACAACCATTACATTACATATTTGAATTTACATTTGTTCAAAAGTAAAGTGTTACAGGTGTTATACATATATCATATGAACAAAAGTTAAGACGAGTCTTCTGTACGCTCCATCTTCTCCAAAAGGATCGTTGGGTACCTGTCTAATATGGACCTGAGAATACAAGCAGTTTGAAAATCAGCATAAAGCTGGTGAGTTCATAAGATGTTAGTTTTCTGAAAATGTACAAGATCCCTTTGGTTTTCCGAAAAACTTTGTTATCCAAGAAAATCCCATATTTTCTTATTGTAGAGTTTGATTGACTGTTTTATTACACAAATCTGGTTATGTTCAATTGTTATCCCAGGAAAATCCTATATTTTCCTAAAAGTAAGTTTAGTTATTGAATCCCAATGTAATGTTCGATTATCTATCACACTTGTCATATTAGCTAGGTATTCTGATATCCTAATTGTGTTACGCTTGAATGTACCTAGATGCGTGCCTTCGTATTCGTATTCCTATTCTTAATCATATTCATACTCGTATTTTATATTTGTTTTTATATTAGTTCTAATTGATGATTAGTATGAATTATTCGTAGATTTTGAAATATAAATTAGATTATAACACTTTATCAAGAAATCTACGATTAATCTGAAAGCTAACTTCGAAATTCGAACTATTTGATTAACACAGTTTTCGATGTTAAAAAAAAAAATACAGAATATAGACATTTGAACTGAAAACAATAAGTTTGAGTACAAGATTTCCTTGTACTTTTGCTTGTATTCCCCCCCCCCCCCCTGAAAACAGTTGAAAACCATTTGAAAAAGGATAGGGGTATGAACTCACCGATCGAGAAGCGTGTCGGATTGGATGCTAAGTATCGGTTCGGGGCTTGATAACGCGTGAGGTTCCTATGTAATATGAAATGATATACAAATGTATCTAATTAGACTTTAAATCACTAATTAGATATGATTATACACTCCAAGATGCGAAAACACTTCAAATCAAGTGTTTGGAGTGACCCGGGTGACATCTACGGACATATAAGGCTCGGATATGGAGTTTACTCCTCAAGAGTAAACTCATAAGAGGGTTTATGGTTCTAATGACTCATTCCCCATGATTTTACGGCCGTAAACTCATGGGTGGTGTGTTCTTGGATGCCACAAAGTCTTACAATGCACACGAGAAAAGTTCTAGGGTTGATTCCATGGCTTAGGAAGTGATCAGGACTTGAAATGGCCTTGGGATTGGAGTTTATGGTCTATGAAGGTGTTCTTGGGTATTTTACTACCTTAAACACATGATTTTACAACCGTAAACTCATGTTTGTCCAAGATCCATGGGTGTTGGTGTTTGTAGGTTAATCACATGCGATTCTAGTCCAACATACAAGTCATTCAAGGTGATAAGGGCACTTAAACACCCATTTGAAGAGTTTATGGTCTAATAAGATGAGTTTACAGTATAAGAATGTTCTTGGACCATAAACTCTAGTTTTTCCCATTTATGAATGTTTTGGTGCATTTCTAGAAGGGTTATAAGGTGATAAGCACTCATGGAAGTTCATTGAAGGTGTTTAGGGGAAAACTAACATCCTAAAAGGTGTTTACGGTCTAAGAATGAGGGTTTACGGTCCAAGCATGTTATTCAACCGTAAACTCATGTTTGGTCCCTTCTTGTATGATTTGGTGCTTCAAATGATGGAGTAGAGGGTCCTAGACACGTTTGGAAGCTTGTGGTGGTGTTTAAGGGCATTTTTAACACCTTAAAAGGAGTTTATGGTTCATGCATGGGGGTTTATGGTCCAAGAAGGTTCTTTGGCCGTAAAATCATGTTCATACATCAAATGACCAGATTTTGGGGTCCTTGGTTCATGCATGCAAGTTTCTAAGTCGAATCTAAGCCCTACAAGTGTTTTGGAGGGGTTTATGGCACAAAAACCCCATTTTCATGAGTTCACGGCCTAGGGGTGTTCTAGGACCTTAAACTCATGCTAATGGTCCTAATCCTCATAAAAATCTCGAATTTGAAGGCCAAATATGTTAAACTAGAAGCTAGAATAATTACCTTGATGTTTTGAGGCTTGATTTGGGTGTTTTTGGCTCAAAATCGGATTTTAGAGAGAAAGTAGAGAGAGAGTGGAAAAAGCTTCAAATAAGGCTCTCTCAACTTTATATATGCTAAAAGGTTGGGACACGGTGGAATTCTACCCAATACTGTCGTCAAGTGAGGCTTTTGGTCGTACCCGATTTAATTATTTTTATAACTTGACGGAATAAAACAATTATTTTTCAAATTAATAAATTGAAGCGTTACCATGGATTTCTAACGTATTTGTACAACTATTAAGTCATAATAACAAACTTAAAATAAATGACTTAATTTAGAAACGAACGAAAACAATTTAGGACGACGAATTTTTAATGACGTATCGGGTTACGACGACGAAATGAACTTCAGGTTGTCACAGTATGAGTCCCAACTCCCACCAAAATCCAAAATGCATGCCCGAAGCATGTCCTCGAGTTTCTGAATCATCCGTTCACTCTGTCCGTCTGTCTGTGGGTGGTAGGCGGTACTAAAATGCAACCATGTTACCAACTCCTCATGGAACTTCTTCTAGAATCTGGAAGTAAAACGTACGTCCCGATCCGAAATTATGGACATCGGAACTCCATGCCGAGCTACCACCTCTCGCACATAAATCTTTGCCAGTCTCTCAGCAGAAGAGCTCTCACTAACAGCAAGGAAGTGAGCGCTCTTCGTCAAGCGATCCACAATCACCTAGATCGCGTCAACTCCCTGCGCCGTCCTCGATAATTTGGTGATAAAATCCATCGAGATTTGCTCCGACTTCCACTGGGGAATCTTCAAAGTCTGAAATGGACCATGAGGATGTTGATGCTCTGCCTTGACCCGGTGGCAGGTCAGGCACCTCTCTACTACCCATGCTACATCTCTCTTCATAAATGGCCACCAATAGTCTCTTTTCAAATCCAAATACATCTTAGTGGCCCCGGGATGGATCGAAAATCTCAATCTATGCGCCTCCTCCATCAAAGTGCTATGAGCTCCGCTCGTATAGGGCACCCAAATCCAACCTTGAAATGTCATAAGTCCCTGGCTATCCATCACAAACTCGGATACTTGGCCAATCACCCGCTCCTTCTTGCGGTTCTCTGGTCTCACGGCCTCCGCCTGGGCCTCTCGTATGGTATCTAACATCAGAGTCATCATTGTCATCCTCATGCATATATCCCGAATCGTGGCACTGTCACACCACCAAACCAAGGATGGCGGAAACGTCTGGGGGTGGAGGACTTCATGTATAGTATCATAACCACAATTTCAATAGTAATTTAAGCAAACACAACCAACATATATATAATTGAAAAAGTTACATCACTTGTATGAATTACATGTTTCAAAATCAATTACAATATGTTGTCAAAATATGAAAAGTTTGACGCCTTAACGTCCCATCCTCAAAAGCACTTGATTACCTGTTTAGTGTTTTCCTGAGAATACAAGTTGTTTGAAAAGTGTCAACACAAAGGTTGGTGAGTTCATAAGCTTTTATTAATAATCTAGTAGAAGTCTTTCACATGTAAATGTCGCGTTTGTCTCAGAAAAATCCGATATTTTCCTTGAAATCCGTAAAATGTTGCCTTATAACCAAAGACCAAAATGTATAAGAAATCATCATTACTTAGTAGAAATGTCGTGAGTTTAAAATGATATGGAAAGTAAATTTTTAATCAACCTAAAACCTACTTCGGTTTTATGAAATCCCGTAAACTTTATGAATTGTTAACTCCCTAGGTGAGTCGCTATAATCATACTGTGACTATGTGAACCTGCCACAACGTTTCTCAGGCGTCGCGAAAATGAAATGACATTTGTCACCCGTAGACCTGTAGGTCCCACTGTAGCTAGCAGCAAGGTGTGGGGTGTCAAACCCAATATAGATCTATATACAAGTATCACGTTCTCCCTCAAGGAGATTCTGATTATAACTACTAGGAATTATATCCCGCACTCGGACATACGGGGAGAGAGAGAGTCTCACAACATAGGTTAACAAGTTTACGTGAAATGTGTGTGAATATAAATCTTTCTTGTATGAATGTACCCTTTTTGTACGAGTTTGTTGAGTGATGTATCATAAACTATACCTATTATAGTTTATCTAAAATGTATGTAATATGTATGAATTCTTTTATGGAAATGTATTAGTGTTGTGAATTTATCAAACTATACTTTTTATAGTTAAATAATACGTGTTCCAAAATGAATGAATAATATTTAGTATGAATGACTTAGTTTCAGTTCATAATGATAAACTAATAAGGAAACACATTCAAATATTAGAACTTATGATTATACACTTTGCTCAACATAATACAAAGTGTTATGATATTTACATGCTGTTGGCTAACTTTAGCCATTCTGCCCTGTTTTGGAAAAATCATAGAAAAATCATACGAAGTCGAAAACTAGATCCGTAAATTCTGAGAGTTCAAAAAATGTGTCTATTTTACTCATAATTTTTATCACGATTTTTAATGACCTTCAACTTGTGTGAAAAAGTCCATAATCACAGACTGGTCCGGATTGTTGTTTGAAATGATAGGCAGTTTTGTAAAAATCACCATAAATTGTTGAAAAATCGTATGGAGATGTGCAAGTAGTCATTTTAAAGCTACAAACATGAACTATTTGCACCTTGTACAGTTTTGAAAACAAAAATGTTTAAGATGCCCAAAACAGTCCATGAATGGAGTTGAACTTTTCTGATGAAGGCTGTTAGAAATATTTAGTTATGTTCTTGGTGTTTTAACTTGTATTCCCCCCCCCCCCCCCTGAAAACTTGAGAAAACATGAAAATGTAGGGGTATGAACTCACCTTAAGTGATTTCAGTAGATGATTGTTGAAGAATGGAAGTGTTTAATTCAAGAACACTTGGAGATGCCTTGAAGGTTTTCGAGAATCTAACATTATGGTTATGGAGTTTGTGTAAGCAATCAAAGATTTGAGTAGAAGGAAGTGAAATAATAATAGGGAGGATGAATTTTTACTTACTAAGAGTGGAAGAACACTTGAAATCAGCCTTGAATCTCGAAAATTTGTGTAGAAAAAGTTTGAGAGAAAAGTGGTGTTTGTTACTTAGTGGAATGAGAGAAATGAGAGAAAATGAGGAGTGTGGTTGTTTGTTCCAGCTCAAAAAAAACATGGGAGTGAGTGAAATTTGAGTGTAAGGGGACATTGAAGTGACATAGGTAAGGTGGGGAGGTATGGCTGGTCATAGAGTGGGTGTGGGGTGGTTGCTTGTGTCATAAGTTAAGGCAAAGTCAACACTCCACCTTAAATAAATCCCCCATTAGATCTTTATTATTTAGATAATGATTTTCATAAAAATATGTTTAAATTATGAATATTTAGAGTTTATTATGTTAAAATATAATTTTCTGGAGAAAATCCCGCTTTAAAATCACGAAAAACGGGCTTAAAATGTTAAAAATATCAAAAATGGGCTAAAAGTGACAAATTCCCGAAGTCTGGCCGAGGTTCGGCCTTCTGATGCTGAAACCGAGAGGAGGGAGGGTAGAAACCGAGAGGGGAGAAGAGTGAGGGAAGGAACCGAGAGGGGGGAGGAGAGAACAGAGGGCGCGAAGAGACAGAGGGGCGGAGTAGAGACCGAGAGTAGGGAAGAGACAGAGAGGCGGGTAGAGACAGAGCGAGAAGAAGGGAGCAGATGAGGCGACAGAGAACCGAGGCTCGGTCCTCGCGTGCATTTAGCTAACAGAGGCTCGGTCCTCGCATGCCACAGCCAACAGAGGCTCGGTCCTCGCATTCTTTAGCCAACAGAGGCTCGGTCCTCGCATGCCACAGCCAACAGAGGCTCGGTCCTCGCCTAAGAAGCCTCTCTTCTTGGTTTCGGTTCCTAAAGCCTATTTTTCTCGTTTTCGCCCCGTTTTTAGCCGTTTTTGACCCGGTTAAGGGCCGGAATGACCCGAATGATTCTAAAAAGTTACGGGAACTATTTGAGGGAGATTTGGGAGAGATTTCTCATACTTGGAGAGATTTGGGAGAGATTTGACATTCTTGGAGAGATTTCTCATACAAAGAGATATTTGAGAGAGATTTTGCATACTTGGAGAGATTTGGGAGAGATTTGACATTCTTGGAGAGATTTCTCATACAAAGAGATATTTGAGAGAGATTTCACATACTTGGAGAGATTTGGGAGAGATTTGACATTCTTGGAGAGATTTCTCATACAGAGAGATATTTGAGAGAGATTTCAAGTGTGGCATTTGTGAGTGTTTGGCTCCGCAATGCAAGTCTCTTGAGCCCCGTTAAGTCATGGTTAAGGATCCCACACACTCCCAATGAGTATGCAACATGGTTTTTATCAGTTTAGTTCATTGATTAGCACTAGAGCTTAGGAAATTTTTAACACGAGACATTTCTCAAGTGATGTTTTCCCATTAATATAGCAAGTTATACAGTACGAACATAACACAAACCCTAATACACAAGGTTTAATCGAGTTGACCGGCTTGACCTGATGACTTGACTTGACTCAAGATTGACGATTGTCACAGGCACTCTCTGCCTTGCAGCTCAGGGCATCAGCTACCACGTTAGCCTTGCCCAGGTGATACAAAATCTCACAATCGTAATCTTTTACCACGTCCAACCATCTCCTCTGGCGCATATTCAGGTTAGGCTAATCCATCAGATACTTCAAGCTCTTGTGCTCCATGTAGATGGTACATCGAACCCTGTACAAGTAATGGCGCCAAATCTTGAGAGCAAACACCACTGCCCCCAACTCTAAATTGTGTGTGGGATACGTCGTATCATGAGGCTTCAATTGCCTCGATGCATATGTTATCATGTGCCCCCTCTGCATAAGCACTCCACCTAATCCTGATATAGATGCATCGCAGTAAACCACGAAGTCCTCTGTTCGTTCAGGAATAGCTAACACTGGAGCTTCGCACAACCTATGGCAAAGAGTCTCAAATGAGTTCTGCTGATCGGGACCCCACACAAAAGCAACACCCTTCCGGGTCAAATTGGTGAGAGGAACAGCAATCTTGGAGAAATCTCTGATAAACCTCTGATAGTATCCGGCTAACCCCAGAAAACTCCTGTTCTCGGTGGGGGATCTCGGCACCTCCCAACTCATAACCGCCTCAATCTTGGCCGGGTCGACCAAAATCTCATTCTGATTAACGAGGTGTCCCAAGAACTGGACCTCTCGTAACCAGAAATCACACTTGGAGAATTTGGCATAAAGCCTCTCGGATCTCAATACTCCGAGAACCTCTCTCAAATGCTCCTTATGGTGCTCTGTAGACTTTGAATATACCAAAATATCATCGATGAACACGATCACCGAACAATCCAACATAGGTCTGCATACTCGGTTCATGAGATCCATGAATGTTGTCGGTGCATTGGTGAGCCCGAAAGGCATCACCACGAACTCGTAATGCTCATAACTAGTTCTAAATGATGTCTTCTGAATATCCTCCTCACGAACCCTCATTTGATGATACCCAGACCTCAAATCAGTTTTCGAAAACCAAGATGCACCCTACAACTGATCGAATAGATCATCGATCCTCGGGAGTGGATAACAGTTCTTGACCGTTAGCTTGTTCAACTCTCGGTAATCAATACACATCCGATGCGAACCATCCTTTTTCTTAACAAAAAGGATCGGTGCTCCCCACGGCGAGCTACTCGGCCAAATAAATCCCTTTCCCAACAGCTCTTGAAACTGTGAGAATAACTCCTGCATTTCTGGCGGCCCAAGGCGATAGGGCTCCTTGGCGATAGGTGCCGCCCCTGGAAGAAAATCAATGTGAAACTCTACGGTAACTCCTCGGGGAAAACATTCGGAAACTCGCTAACCACCGGAACCTCAGCGATAATACTCGATCTCTCCATAACTTCCCACGTATCCGACACATATGCCAGAAAACCCATGCAACCCTGCTGCAAGCTCTGCCTCGCCCGAGCAGCCGAACAAAATGCTGACCCAGATCAGCTTCCCTTGTCGAATATTGTAAGTACCCCCCCCCCCCTACTAGGAGTTCGGATGGTCACTAGCTGATGCTTATAGTCGATCATGGCCCCGAATCAGCTCAACCAGTCCATGCCCACGAGGACACAAACATCCCCCATAGCGATAGGCACCAAATCTATCAGAACTCGATTCCAAAAATCTCAAGCACACATCCCCGGATCACATCAGTCGCAAAAACAACATGCTCATCAACTATGGAGACTCTCAAAGGTCGACTCATGTGACAACTGTCAATTCAGGTCATTCTTGGACTCATGCATCTTTATAATAACCAATCATGCACAACATGCCATGACCTAGTAGTATAAATTAGGTCAAAAATCTTGCATAAACTAGGATCCAACTAAGGTCTAGGACTAATATACTTGATACTTACAATTCTAGTAAGTTGCTTAGCTACAATAGGAAATGCCAATACTATAATTAGAATAAGCTTCAAACTTTGTTATAATTGAAATAGGGTATAAAACTCTAAAAATAAATTAAAACACTCTAATTATACTTCAACATGTTGTTGAATACCAAACAATGCTCCAAAAACCCTAAAGAGCCAAAAATCCAAAGTTATAAAATATAAAGCTTAAAAACTTTATAAAATTTGGCTATAAACTTCCTAGTATCAAATTATATTAATCAAATTATGGATTATACCAATGAACTAGAAATATAAATTACAAGTATTAATCATAAATTATTTGTTGAAAACAAGATTTTTTAAATAAATCAAATTGCTTAATAAACATTTTATAAAAATGAATGTTTTTATATAAAATATGGGAGGGAAGTTTATAAAGTTTAAAATTTAGGAGAGAGGAGGCCAAAAGGCATGCAAAAACCGGCCATCACCTCTCCCCATGCCCTCTCTCTTCCCCAAAACACAATCATCAAGCCTAAACCCTTACTCCACCTCTTCCACTTCACTCTCTCACTTCACTCTCTTCTTCCTTCTCTCTAAACTCACGAAAATCCTCTCAATCCTCTGCAAAATTTCCAGATTTTGAATCCCTTGAAGTGTTCTTACTTCTCTCAAGATCAAAACCAAGGTAAACAACAACATCTTCTTCCATAGTTTCATGGTTAAACCTCTTTTTCTTCTTAGTCTTCTCTACTTTTCGGATTCTATGCCTTTCCATGGCTAGAAATCTTTATTCTCCCCTTGTGGTTTGTAGATTCTCACCATAACACAATGCATGTGTTAAAGATGGTGAAAATCCGGGATCAAACCCATGCAAGGAGTGGAAAAGAAGCACATATGATCATGTGACATCAAAACATAATATTTCATGTTCTTCTCCATTTCTTGTGTGTTCATGCATGAACGAAAGCATTAAACCATTTCTAGTACATCTTGGATGCTCATTCATTCCATGCATATGTTAGAAATCGGGCCTTACCAAGGACATGCATGATGTTCTTATTGAAATACCCTAAAAATGCACACAAGCAAACATGCAATCTGCCAGATTATTTTGTTCGACTTTGAACAGTCATAACTCAGTCATTTTTTAACCAAATCATGATATTCTTTTTGTATTGGTTAGTTCCACGAGTTAACTTTCAAACCCAACTGGTCTTACTGTAAAATATTAAATATCCGATTTTTGGCAGATTTTACAAAAAGGTTGCGCATACAGCTCTTTTTCTGTGATCACTATTTTTATCTTGCTTAAACAATGGTCTTAAACCCAACCATAAATCTTAGGAAAAATACCTTAGAAACTTAACATATCTAGTGAGTTATGGTTGAAATTTCGTGGCTTAAAACCTCACTGAATGGGCTACAAAAATTCATGAACCTCAGCCACATCTACACTTCATGCATTATTGCATGCAACTTTTCTTAAATTGTTTGGAATCATTACCCTCATTTCTCTTCTGAATACATTCTTAACATTTTTACTTTTGAAAGCCCTTGCATGCATGAGATAATCTGGAAAATTTCAAGAGCTTTTGTTATTTATTTGATTTATTAGAATTATTGCTAAAACCAAGGGCATAAATCATATAAAATACTTCCAGAGGTCAATAAATCCTAAATAAATTCATGGATGATACTTATGGGGAATAATGACCCCTCACCAAATTTCAGCAATTTTTGTTACTGTTTCATATGATTTCTAATTTTCTTTTATTTAGGACATGATAAATTACAAAACCACTTTTTAGGATGTGAAAATTGTATCTAACAATTTTCGCATACCTTACTTGTGATGGGTGACTCAAGAAAATAATTTCAAGATTTTTCATCATGTCTAGCTATTTTTCCCAATTTTTGGTAATTATAATGGCTTAAAAATGGGAAAAATAGTTCTGATTATCCAAAATTCATGAAATTTTGCCAGGATATCATATTATATAGTAGGAGGTTACATAAAAATTTTGAATATTTTTCTCCACTGTAAACTATTTTTCCCTTATTTTCTAAAGTTAATTGCACTAAAATTCACTTAAATATACATAAATACCCAAAACCAGTTTATACATTATGAAAACCACTTTTGATATTTTTCCCAAGATATTTATACTGTAAATGATGTTACAAAAATTTATGGTAATTTATTTTAACTGTTTAATAATATTTCTTTAATTAATGACTATTTAAAGGAATAAAACAAGGAAAAATGCAAATAACCACTGAAAAATATATTTTATATTTTTTCCAGCCTATTTATGTATAATAACAATTAAATAAAAAGTTTGGGTAATTTTGGAAACTGTTTTCTATTTATTTCAATTTTTATTGAAATAAATGCTCAAAAATTATAAAATATAATTAAACAGCTTGGAAATCCATTTTTATAATTTTCCCAGCTTAGTATTGTGTATTAACAGTTAAATAAAAAGTTTGAGAATTTTTATCCCTCGAATGCTATTTTTCGTGAATTTATGTTGTTATTGAGACTTAAAATTGGGAAAATTAACCTTCCAAGGTTGTAATTAATCGCACGACTTGTAAAATTTCAATACATCAGAAAAAGTGTAACAAAATGATATAAATCCAATACTAAAACGTAAATTGGCATTTCCCTATATGTAGAGTTTAGTATATTAGCATTAGATATCGACATGGAAACTCACTAGTGCGTGTGTTTGGTGTCGTAGGATCCCGGTAGTAAGACGTTGGTGCATCCCGAAGTACCGCTTGTGTCTACACAAAACACCGTGAGTATTCACGCACTCCCCTATTTTCGTTTTTTTATGTTTTGGGGTGGAAAAGCATGTCCAGAAAAAAAACTATTGTTTGCATGTTGTACTTAAATTGAATTGTATCAAACATGATTGCTATTGTATTGCTATGTTTCTTTATGTATGTCTATGCAACACGGAACATGAGAACTTATCGTACAAAGGCCCTTCCCTTATCTCTAACCATTAACTCTTTGAGCCAATGGTCGTTATGGATAGCGCTATTAGGAATTGACAACTCCTCACTCGCCCGAATCGCTGGAGTGCATGATACCATATTCATCTATGGAACGATAAGCATAGATCTCGATAGGGCTTCAGTCATAGGTTTGGTTGAGACTCATTGTTTGCTCATACACATACAAACTCGTTTCTCGTTATAGCAATAAACTTGTATTCATTAATAGCAATCAACTTGTTTATCATTGAAGCAATGTACTTGTATTTACGAAAAGCCTTATTGTACGCTCGATTTTATAAACTTGTGATACTCACCAACTATTTTCATAGTTGACGCTCGTTTTACATGCTTTTTCAGGAAATAATTAGTAAGTGGATGTAAAGATTCATCATCATAGAGCATGCTGCATCGTGTTGAAGCTATTATGAAGCTATATTTTGAACAATGTTATTTTGAAAAACTTGTATTTTGTTCTTTTGAAGCTATGGGTTGTAAACTTTTAAATACTGCTATGGTGATGTATCTTTATCTTTTGCAATGAAACCGTTATCGCTGTCATACCTTGCGTTTCCGCTTTAGCGGGGTGTGACAGAAGTGGTATCAGAGCTAAAGTTATAGAGAACATCGATTTTTCTTTAAGAAAACACAACCTATAACTAAAACTTACAAAGAAATTCCTTTTACATCAAACATATTACAAGTATAATTAGGTTGGGAGTTGTATTATTGGACCTTGATTAAACATAGCCTGATCACCTATGTTTAATTAAGAAAAGATTTATACAAAGCTTGAGCTAATTATAATGGGAATATGTTCAACAAAAATATTTGAGAAAACTTTATTTCAAAATTTCAAAAGGTTAATTTTGGTGTGTGTAAGCATTGCATATTATAGGCATGCATTGTCATTTATTTCATATCTCATTGAAACTATGTCACAGTCCACTATGTCAACATCGTCATCTTCCCGCGCTACCGCCTCAGCCGATGAATCCGGCTACGTCACTGTTATCCCTCGACGTAATCCCCCCGCCTCGGTAGAAGAAGACCCATCAGAGGATACGGAAGATACTGGGAACTCGGTGGAGATCAGCAATGACAACGCCCCGAGTCAACGACGCGAGGCATCACCGACATCGGTGTTGCCACAGCCACCGCTCTATGGACTTCGCATTCGGAGGACAGCGAGGAAGAGTGTCCCCATTCCAGGAAGGATACCCGCCAGCACAGCAGGACATGGCACGGCAGGACCTAGCGGGGTAGGACCCAGCGATGCAGGACCAAGAGCATCCTCACCTCAGCAAGTCATAGGGATACCTGTCCGACAGCCAGGTATGACCCCGGAGGAGTCCCGGAGATTGCAGTCGATAGCAGCAGGCCTACGTCACAGTCTCGCTGCGATAGCTGGGCATCGAGAAGTTTTGGATGAAGTTTTAGCAGGAATGGAAATCCTGTATCAGCATTCGATGGAGACTGCTAACACTGCTAGTGCTGCTAGACGAGAGGCAGGTCATGCGATGACAGCATATTATGTGTTTGGTGGGCTGTTCCTGATTGTGGTGTTGATGCTTCTTGTTGGGATAGCGATTGGCTTTTGGTTCTGATTTCAGTATTTTGTTTTATTTTGTTTTGAAATGAAAACCCATGTTGGGTGTCTTTTGGGAAAAATATTTAAAACTTTATTTTGGGATTGACGTATTGGTTTGGCTTTAAGATTTTTTCAAATGGTAATGAAAATTTTTATTTTATGTTTGAAAACTTTTACTATGAGGTCAAACCCTAAAGTTTATTTGGTAAATGGTTGAATAAAAGAGATTTTTTTTTTCTCTCCTTTCTCAAATCTATATGCATAGTATTAATGCAACCCATTAATTTGACAACACTTACGGTTTTCAAAATGGTAGTGAAATACACTATTTTATGTATTTATACGTATTTCTTCTCCTGTGTCATAGAACCATGTCAGGAAGGCCTAATCGCGGGCGCCCACAGAACGAAACGCCCGATGTTGCTCAAATGGTAGCACAACAACTCATGCAAGCAATCCCAAACATTGTCACTCAAGTAACTGCAGGACTTAATGCTAACCAAGGAAGTAGTGGAGGAAACCGGGGAAACAATGAAAGAGAATGCAACTACAAGTCCTTTATGGCCTGTAAACCTAAGGAGTTCCATGGAAAGGAAGGTGCGGTTGGGTTACTGAAATGGATTGACAGCATGGAGTCGGTCCTTCATATTAGCAAATGCCTCGAGCGCAACAAAGTTGAGTATGCATCTTGCCTATTCCAAGATAGGTCATTAACCTGGTGGAATACTCTAGTGCAAACCCGAGGCCGTACAGCAGCATATCAGCTAACTTGGGAAGACCTAAAGAAGCTGCTGATAGAGGAGTATTGTCCCAAGGATGAACTTCAGAAACTTGAATATGAATTCTGGAACCATTCTATGATTGGAACACAAATAGAGAAGTACACAGTCCGATTTCATGAACTAGCAAAACTAGTACCTCACATGGTTACTCCTGAGGAGAAACGGATAGATCGTTACATCTGGGGTCTGGCACCAGAGATTCGGGGAATGGTTACCTCAGCAAACCCAACTACCATTCAAAGTGCAGTAAGCCTAGCAAATCGACTAACCAATGATGTGATAAGGATGGGAGCATCAGCAAAGGAAAGCTCTAGTAGCAAGAGGAAGCCAATAAATCAGGGAGAGAAGAAGTATGGAGGCAAGTCAGAGAGGGAGCAGAAAGTCTCAAGAAACTTTATGGTAAGAGCCCAGGAGCAAGAACCAGTGAAAACTCAAGGACAAGAAGTGCAGGAGCGAAAGCAGTACTCAGGGCCGCTTCCGAAGTGCAATAAGTGTAACTTCCATCACAAGGGAGCTTGCCCGGTGTGCCAAAACTGTAAGCAAACAGGCCATTACTCGAAGTATTGTAAGGTGAATAAGGAGGGAAAAAGGACATGTTACGAGTGCGGGAGTATTGATCATCTCCGTAGAGCATGTCCTAAACTGAACAATGGACCTGGTAACCATGGACAAGGCCAAGCCAGGCAAAACTTTCAAGGAAATCAAGTTAGACAACCAAGAGGTGTAGCCTTTGTGATTGGTGCAGAAGAAGCTCGTCAGAACCCTGAAGTGATAACGGGTACGTTCCTCCTGAACAACCACTTTGCATCAGTAATATTCGATGCGGGAGCAGATAGGAGTTTTGTTTCTTTAGCATTTAGACCGTTAATTGGCTTGAAATCGGTAAAGATGAGGATTGCATATGCTATTGAACTTGCTGATGGGTATGAAATTAGGGCTAGTGATATAATTCCTGGTTGTACTCTGAATTTAGCTGATAAACTCTTTAGCATTGACCTAATTCCTATAGAGCTAGGTAGTTTTGATGTGATAGTAGGGATGGATTGGTTATCCAAAAATAGAGCGGACATTGGTTGTTATGAGAAAGTCATCAGAGTGCCTCTCCCTAATGGAGAAACCCTTATCATACACGGTGAGAAGCCAGGAAGAAGTTTAAACATAGTATCAAGCGTGAAGGTTCACAAGTACCTGAAGAGGAATTGTATTGCATTCATGGCCCACGTGCTAGAAAGAGAACTAGAAGCTAAGCAACTCAAGGAGATTCCGGTGGTTCAAAACTATCCCGAAGTATTTCCGGAGGAATTGCCCGGTCTACCCCCTTATAGACAGGTCGAATTTCGGATAGACTTAGTTCCCGGAGCGGCACCGGTAGCAAAAGCACCATATCGCCTTGCACCATCCGAGATGCAAGAACTATCCGGACAACTTCAAGAACTTCTAGACAAAGGGTTTATTCGACCAAGTTCTTCACCTTGGGGAGCCCCAGTGTTATTCGTCAAAAAGAAAGATGGTTCGTTCCGAATGTGCATTGATTACAGAGAATTGAACAAGTTGACAATCAAGAATCGATATCCCCTCCCTAGAATAGATGACTTGTTCGATCAGTTGCAGGGCGCTTCCTACTTCTCAAAAATCGACCTTCGGTCAGGGTATCATCAGCTAAGAATTCACGAAGAGGACATTCACAAGACAGCGTTTAGAACCCGTTATGGACATTATGAATTCTTAGTCATGCCTTTTGGACTAACGAACGCACCCGCTGTATTCATGGATTTGATGAATAGGGTCTGTAGACCATACCTAGACAGGTTTATAATTGTCTTTATCGATGACATACTTGTTTACTCGCGGACCAAAGAAGATCACAATAGACATCTAAAGCTAGTGTTGGAGCTGTTGAAGGAACAAAAATTGTATGCCAAGTTCACTAAGTGTGAATTTTGGATTCGGGAAGTACATTTTCTTGGTCATGTGATCGGTGAAAGAGGAATCCATGTAGATCCAGCTAAGATAGAGGCAATCAAGAAATGGGAGGCCCCCAAAACCCCGACAGAAATACGACAATTCCTAGGATTAGCTGGGTACTACAGACGCTTCATTGAGAATTTCTCTAGGATTGCTCAACCATTAACATCTTTGACCCAAAAGGATAGAAAATTTCTCTGGGAAGAGAAACACGAAGAGGCGTTTCAAATCCTGAAAAACAAGTTGTGCAATGCACCAATTCTGGCTTTACCAGAAGGATCAGAGAACTTTGTGGTGTATTGTGATGCGTCTCATCAAGGATTAGGATGTGTGCTAATGCAAAAAGATAGGGTCATTGCATATGCTTCCAGACAACTCAAACCGCACGAGAAGAATTATACCACCCATGATCTAGAACTAGGAGCAATAGTTTTCGCCCTTAAGATATGGAGGCATTATTTGTACGGAACCAAGTGCACCATTTATACCGATCACAAAAGCCTTCAACATATCCTGGATCAGAAAATGTTAAACATGCGGCAGAGAAGATGGGTAGAGTTGTTTAGTGATTATGATTGTGAGATACGATATCACCCAGGGAAGGCTAACGTAGTAGCCGACGCTCTTAGTAGGAAAGAAAGAGTGAAACCTTCCCATGTGAGAGCTTTGGGAATGGTAATTCAGACAAGCTTGAAATCTCAAATCATTAATGCCCAGGAGAAAGCGTTATGCAAGGAAAATCTTCCAGGCGAAACCTTACATGGTTTGGAAGAAAGATTTGAAACCAAACCTGATGGAGTTCGTTATTTTAAAGACAGGGTCTGGATTCCAAGGGTTAACAACCTGAAATTCCCCAATGGAAATGGCAGCAAATATCTATGGACTTTGTTACCAAACTTCCTAGAACTGCTAAAGGTCATGACTCAATTTGGGTCATAGTGGATCGACTGACGAAATCTGCACACTTTCTCCCCATTCGAGAAGATTTCAAGATGGAAAAATTGGCCCAAATCTACATCGACAAAATTGTTTCTCTGCATGGTGTACCCTTATCTATCATTTCTGATAGAGATAGTCGTTTTACATCTCGATTTTGGTGGATGTTACAGAGGGCACTAGGAACCAAGATAGATTTGAGCACAGCTTACCACCCTCAGACAGATGGGCAAACAGAGAGAACAATACAAACATTGGAAGACATGCTACGAGCGTGTGTCATTGAGTTCAAAGGAAATTGGGATACTCATTTGCCCCTAATTGAGTTTTCCTACAATAACAGTTACCACACGAGTATCCAATGTGCTCCATATGAAGCATTGTATGGACGCAAGTGTCGTTCGCCCTTATGCTGGACAGAAATCGGTGACAGACAGTTGACTAGAGTCGAACTTATCCAGGAAACATCTGACAAGATTACTATCATCAAAGATAAGCTTAAAGCTGCTAGAGATCGTCAGAAAAGTTATGCGGATAATCGTCGAAAACCATTAGAATTCCAAGTAGGAGACAAGGTACTTTTAAAAGTGTCGCCTTGGAAAGGGCTTGTGCGTTTTGGTAAGAAAGGAAAACTAAGCCCGAGATATGTTGGACCCTTTGAAATCCTTGAAAGGATTGGTCCAGTAGCGTATAAACTCCAATTGCCCCAAGAGTTAAACGCCATTCACGACACATTCCACGTCTCCAACCTTAAGAAATGTCTAGCCGACGAAACATTAATAGTACCCCTGGAAATTAAGATCAATGATAAGCTGAGCTTCGATGAGGAACCGATAGAAATCCTTGACAGGGAGGTAAAACAACTTAAGCGGAGTAAGATCCCGATTGTGAAAGTTCGATGGAACTCAAAACGCGGGCCGGAGTACACCTGGGAGCGCGAGGATTACATAAAGGAAAAGTATCCGCAACTATTCCCATGCGATGACAAGCGATGATATAGAATGAATTTCGGGACGAAATTCTTTTTAAGTGGGGGATACTGTGACAACTGTCAATTCAGGTCATTCTTGGACTCATGCATCTTTATAATAACCAATCATGCACAACATGCCATGACCTAGTAGTATAAATTAGGTCAAAAATCTTGCATAAACTAGGATCCAACTAAGGTCTAGGACTAATATACTTGATACTTACAATTCTAGTAAGTTGCTTAGCTACAATAGGAAATGCCAATACTATAATTAGAATAAGCTTCAAACTTTGTTATAATTGAAATAGGGTATAAAACTCTAAAAATAAATTAAAACACTCTAATTATACTTCAACATGTTGTTGAATACCAAACAATGCTCCAAAAACCCTAAAGAGCCAAAAATCCAAAGTTATAAAATATAAAGCTTAAAAACTTTATAAAATTTGGCTATAAACTTCCTAGTATCAAATTATATTAATCAAATTATGGATTATACCAATGAACTAGAAATATAAATTACAAGTATTAATCATAAATTATTTGTTGAAAACAAGATTTTTTAAATAAATCAAATTGCTTAATAAACATTTTATAAAAATGAATGTTTTTATATAAAATATGGGAGGGAAGTTTATAAAGTTTAAAATTTAGGAGAGAGGAGGCCAAAAGGCATGCAAAAACCGGCCATCACCTCTCCCCATGCCCTCTCTCTTCCCCAAAACACAATCATCAAGCCTAAACCCTTACTCCACCTCTTCCACTTCACTCTCTCACTTCACTCTCTTCTTCCTTCTCTCTAAACTCACGAAAATCCTCTCAATCCTCTGCAAAATTTCCAGATTTTGAATCCCTTGAAGTGTTCTTACTTCTCTCAAGATCAAAACCAAGGTAAACAACAACATCTTCTTCCATAGTTTCATGGTTAAACCTCTTTTTCTTCTTAGTCTTCTCTACTTTTCGGATTCTATGCCTTTCCATGGCTAGAAATCTTTATTCTCCCCTTGTGGTTTGTAGATTCTCACCATAACACAATGCATGTGTTAAAGATGGTGAAAATCCGGGATCAAACCCATGCAAGGAGTGGAAAAGAAGCACATATGATCATGTGACATCAAAACATAATATTTCATGTTCTTCTCCATTTCTTGTGTGTTCATGCATGAACGAAAGCATTAAACCATTTCTAGTACATCTTGGATGCTCATTCATTCCATGCATGTGTTAGAAATCGGGCCTTACCAAGGACATGCATGATGTTCTTATTGAAATACCCTAAAAATGCACACAAGCAAACATGCAATCTGCCAGATTATTTTGTTCGACTTTGAACAGTCATAACTCAGTCATTTTTTAACCAAATCATGATATTCTTTTTGTATTGGTTAGTTCCACGAGTTAACTTTCAAACCCAACTGGTCTTACTGTAAAATATTAAATATCCGATTTTTGGCAGATTTTACAAAAAGGTTGCGCATACAGCTCTTTTTCTGTGATCACTATTTTTATCTTGCTTAAACAATGGTCTTAAACCCAACCATAAATCTTAGGAAAAATACCTTAGAAACTTAACATATCTAGTGAGTTATGGTTGAAATTTCGTGGCTTAAAACCTCACTGAATGGGCTACAAAAATTCATGAACCTCAGCCACATCTACACTTCATGCATTATTGCATGCAACTTTTCTTAAATTGTTTGGAATCATTACCCTCATTTCTCTTCTGAATACATTCTTAACATTTTTACTTTTGAAAGCCCTTGCATGCATGAGATAATCTGGAAAATTTCAAGAGCTTTTGTTATTTATTTGATTTATTAGAATTATTGCTAAAACCAAGGGCATAAATCATATAAAATACTTCCAGAGGTCAATAAATCCTAAATAAATTCATGGATGATACTTATGGGGAATAATGACCCCTCACCAAATTTCAGCAATTTTTGTTACTGTTTCATATGATTTCTAATTTTCTTTTATTTAGGACATGATAAATTACAAAACCACTTTTTAGGATGTGAAAATTGTATCTAACAATTTTCGCATACCTTACTTGTGATGGGTGACTCAAGAAAATAATTTCAAGATTTTTCATCATGTCTAGCTATTTTTCCCAATTTTTGGTAATTATAATGGCTTAAAAATGGGAAAAATAGTTCTAATTATCCAAAATTCATGAAAGTTTGCCAGGATATCATATTATATAGTAGGAGGTTACATAAAAATTTTGAATATTTTTCTCCACTGTAAACTATTTTTCCCTTATTTTCTAAAGTTAATTGCACTAAAATTCACTTAAATATACATAAATACCCAAAACCAGTTTATACATTATGAAAACCACTTTTGATATTTTTCCCAAGATATTTATACTGTAAATGATGTTACAAAAATTTATGGTAATTTATTTTAACTGTTTAATAATATTTCTTTAATTAATGACTATTTAAAGGAATAAAACAAGGAAAAATGCAAATAACCACTGAAAAATATATTTTATATTTTTCCCAGCCTATTTATGTATAATAACAATTAAATAAAAAGTTTGGGTAATTTTGGAAACTGTTTTCTATTTATTTCAATTTTTATTGAAATAAATGCTCAAAAATTATAAAATATAATTAAACAGCTTGGAAATCCATTTTTATAATTTTCCCAGCTTAGTATTGTGTATTAACAGTTAAATAAAAAGTTTGAGAATTTTTATCCCTCGAATGCTATTTTTCGTGAATTTATGTTGTTATTGAGACTTAAAATTGGGAAAATTAACCTTCCAAGGTTGTAATTAATCGCACGACTTGTAAAATTTCAATACATCAGAAAAAGTGTAACAAAATGATATAAATCCAATACTAAAACGTAAATTGGCATTTCCCTATATGTAGAGTTTAGTATATTAGCATTAGATATCGACATGGAAACTCACTAGTGCGTGTGTTTGGTGTCGTAGGATCCCGGTAGTAAGACGTTGGTGCATCCCGAAGTACCGCTTGTGTCTACACAAAACACCGTGAGTATTCACGCACTCCCCTATTTTCGTTTTTTTATGTTTTGGGGTGGAAAAGCATGTCCAGAAAAAAAACTATTGTTTGCATGTTGTACTTAAATTGAATTGTATCAAACATGATTGCTATTGTATTGCTATGTTTCTTTATGTATGTCTATGCAACACGGAACATGAGAACTTATCGTACAAAGGCCCTTCCCTTATCTCTAACCATTAACTCTTTGAGCCAATGGTCGTTATGGATAGCGCTATTAGGAATTGACAACTCCTCACTCGCCCGAATCGCTGGAGTGCATGATACCATATTCATCTATGGAACGATAAGCATAGATCTCGATAGGGCTTCAGTCATAGGTTTGGTTGAGACTCATTGTTTGCTCATACACATACAAACTCGTTTCTCGTTATAGCAATAAACTTGTATTCATTAATAGCAATCAACTTGTTTATCATTGAAGCAATGTACTTGTATTTACGAAAAGCCTTATTGTACGCTCGATTTTATAAACTTGTGATACTCACCAACTATTTTCATAGTTGACGCTCGTTTTACATGCTTTTTCAGGAAATAATTAGTAAGTGGATGTAAAGATTCATCATCATAGAGCATGCTGCATCGTGTTGAAGCTATTATGAAGCTATATTTTGAACAATGTTATTTTGAAAAACTTGTATTTTGTTCTTTTGAAGCTATGGGTTGTAAACTTTTAAATACTGCTATGGTGATGTATCTTTATCTTTTGCAATGAAACCGTTATCGCTGTCATACCTTGCGTTTCCGCTTTAGCGGGGTGTGACAACTCAAGGCCTCACGTCGGCTACTGATGTGATGACTAAATGCTAGTGATACGAAAGATCGACTCGCACCCGAGTCAAACAACACTAAAGCAGGTACAGAACTCACAAGAAAGGTACCTAAACATACCACATATAAGCATCATATATATATAAAAGAATAAGCAAAATATCACATACCAGCCACAACATCGGGTGTTGCATGGACCTCCTCCGTTGTCAACTGGAAGGCTCTGTCGCGAGCCTTCGGTGCCTCGGCCTTCACTGGCCGCCCCTCTGAAGCTCGAGTAGAAGAAGGCGCAGATCCCTGCGCTGATCCTTGAAGTAACTGCATGCACTTGGCCTTTCGATGGACAGTCTGGTTACAATGAAATCCAACCATGAATCCCTTGGGCAATCCCTCGCGATATGCCCCTCCTTCCTGCACTTGTAACACACACCTGATCTGCAAGCTCCATCATGGCTCTTGCCGTACTTCCCACAAGTGCGACCCTTCTGACCTCCTGATCTCGCATCAGCGGCCTTTTCCCACTTGGCTACCGGCTGAGACTGTGTTGGTCGCCTGTCCCTCCTCTGTGACTCTGCCTCCTCCCTGGATTGAGTCTCCAGCTCAATCTCCCCCTTTCGAGCATTTTCCTGGAGCTCAGTAAACGTTCGGTATGTTGAGTTGGCCACGAACTCACGAACTTCTCTCCTCAAAACACTCAGATATTGAATCATACGTGCCTGCTCAGTAGACACGTGCTCATGGAAAACCAACTCCCTCTCATGAAACATCTGAGTGATCACAGTCACAGACTCAGTTCCCTGCTTGAAGGACAAGAACTCCTGTGCCAACCGTTCCCTCTCCACCCAAGGAACGTACTCATATCGAAACATAGTGGTGAACCTCTCCCAAGTCACTTCGGTAAACTCTGTAGTAGAAAAGTCAACTGTCACAAACTTCCACCAATCCTTCGTTCCCAAGTGAAGTTGGATTAGCGCGAACCGTACCCTCAGATGCTCCGGACAAGAACATGTGTAGAAGCATCCCTCAATTTCGGAAATCCATCTCATCGCTGCTATCGGATCCTAAGTCCCATCAAACTTTGGTGGCTTCGTGTTGCTGAACTATCACACCCCAAAACCAAGACTGCGGAAACGTTACGAGGTGGAGGACATCATGTACAGTATCACAACAGTGTAAAATAGTAAACAAGCAACAACATCATCCATTGCATTATAAGTAAAGTTTTAATACATGTGTGTTCTTTCATGGTAATAAGACACCAAAAGTATACAATCAAAATAAAAGATGAGACTGTGCTCCGTCTTCTCAAAACCTGGCCACCCTACCTGTCTACTGATGACCTGAGAATACAAGTTATTTTGAAAGCGAGCATCAGCTTAAAGCTAGTGAATTCATAAGTATTTAAGTGTCATTGCCTTGTTTTGAAAAGCTATTATGAATGCCATGTAAATATTTAAATGAAGATTTTGATATAAGTATGAAAAACCCTAGAAAATCCCTTATTTCCAACTAGTACGAGATTTAGTCTTCTGCCAAGACCCAAATGTTTTGTAAGTAAAATGATAGTTTTTCCTTTCCATTGACTAGTACTAAGAGTACTTATGTTTCTTATATATATATATATATATATATATATATATATATATATATATATATATATATATATATATATATATATATAAGAAACATAGGTGTATAAGTATAGTTTTGTTCAAGAAGGTAAAAATGGTTTTGTAAGACATCTAAGAGTTTTGAACAATGATTAACAATGACTTTATGTCATTTTAATAAACATTTCAAAAGTAATACATTTGATAACAAAGTGTTTTTGAGATAGAAAACCATTTCATGCATCATATTTTGTAGTATGTGAAATCTGCTGAATGAAAACACAGTTATAAAATACATATAAATGATTTAATAACATGTTGTTTTCTACTTGTATTCCCCCCCCCCCCCCAATTAAAGCATTTAAAATCATTTAAAACATTGATTTAGGGGTATGAACTCACCTATAGATGGTGGTTTGGATGAACTGAATGGTGTAGGATTGTTAGGTGTCAAGTGAGGACTTGTACACACACTATGACCCAATTGAACATATAATCACACATATATGCACCCAATTAGTCTTAAATTACTAATTGTAAATGTTAAGACATCCTTGAACATGATAAACACTTTATATAAGTGTTATAAGCCCTAAGGATTTCATCTAAGTAGTTGTGGGACAAGGCAATTGGGTTTAGGGTTCCACAGGACCCTATACATGAGTTTACTCTCTCATAACCATCACACAAGGAGTTTACGGTTTTAAACTCTTGAGTTTACGGCCTTGAACTCCTAAGCTTGGTGACATTTTGTGTTTTAAAGTTCTAAATGATCCCTAGAAGTATTCCAACTTGGTGGATTAATTCTTGGAAGGGTTTAGGGCATAGATACACTCCTTTGAGGAGTTTACGGCCCAAAGGCCAATCCCCTTTGAGTTTACTATCGTAAACTCTTATGGAAGGTTGTTTTTGATGCTTTCAAGTCTCATGCACATGTAGGATAGGTTCTAGACTTTTACCTAAAGCAAATGAAGGCCTTAGGCACACTTTGGCGCCTTAGTTTGATGTTCACGCCCAAGCACCCTTTTAGGGTTGTAATCTCTCTTTGAGAGGGGATTTTGAAGTGTTAAAGTCCTTGATTTGATAGGCCTGGAAGCTAACACACTTGACTGGATCTGGGGCGACAGTCCCCAGATATATCTCTCTATCTTCTTGCTCTCGAGAGCAACCATATCAGGGCATAGGTTTGCCAGATCACAGAACCTATTTGTGTAGGTTGTGATGTCGGATCCAATCATTTGTAGACCCCAGAATTCCTGCTCGAGTTTTTGTACTTCTCCTCGAGGACAGTACTCTTTCATCAGCATGTCCTTCAACTTTTCCCAGCTCATGGAATACGCCACCACCAACGTCAGATACTTAACATAGTCGTTCCACCATGTTAGTGCTCTGTCAGAGAAGGTACAAGCTGCGAACTTGACCTTGTTGCCTTCTTGTCAAGCGCAGATTTCAAAGACAGATTCCATCTTTTCAATCCATTGCCTTAACACCATCACTCCACCCGTACCATTGAAGTTGCAGGGCTTGGCGTTCGTGAAGTCCTTATAGGTGCATTCCCGAGAGTGTCCATGGCTTTCGCCGTGGTTCGAGGGAGGTGCACTTGATCCCGATCCACTAGGGATAGGAGCGTTGATTGCTGACACAGCCGCTGCAACTGTTGCTATGAAAGCTTCCTGGAACATATTGGCATCGAAAGGAGTAGGTGGTTGAAGAGGTTCAGGTGGTGGTGGAGGTGGAGGTGGTGGTATTGGTGCTTCGTTGTTTGGGTTAGGCCTTGGATTTCTGCGTGGCGGCATCTTTAACTATACGTTTAAAAGATGACGACATGGATAAGAATAAATGAATAATGAAAGTGTCTCATGGACTAACTCCCCATAGTCCAACATTAGAATGAATAGTATGACTAAATGAAGATGATAGAATTTGGATAATAATTTCCATATGATTAAATATATGTCAATAATACTGGAATTACAAATGTAACAAGTTCGGGAAAAATATCCTAGCAGTAGGCCTTACATCAATCAAGATAGGAAAATTTTTGACAGAACTAAGGCTAGATCAAGACCTAACAGGTCTAAGATTTATATGTTGGATAAGGTGTCTAAGTCCATAACTTATTTGGTATATACTTGACCCGACCGGCATGGTCCATTTGGGTTGCATCTCATCCAAACTATTATGGATAATTTTATGAGAGTTATACACATATGTTTATTAATATATTATGAGTTATAATATATTAATATAAAGTTACGTTATTTAATTAGTTTTAGTCTTAAATTAATTATGGATTAATTTAGAGATTAAAAGGAATACTAATTAAATTATGGGCTATTTGTTTTATATAGTGTGGGCTAATACTCATTTGTTAATGGGCTAGGCTTATGTGGAAGTCCATGGATGATCCATGGAGCTTTTAACCCATGGATCCTTGGAATAGGAAAAGACATGGGTTATTAGGGTTTCACCCTAACCATGCATACTATATAAGCATGCTTATGGAGCATGAAATAGAGCCTAAGATACACTAAGAGAAAGCTAGTGATCTAGTGTGTGTGTGCATGTGTGTGGCCGATTTATACAAGGTGTATACTCTCATCAAAGTTTTCCAAGAGTTTGTGGTGTTTGTGATTCCATTTGAGGCATTCACACTATTGGTGCTTGGCCCTCAAACTCCTTAGAACCCAACTCACCAAAAGGTATGTAATCTCTTCTAACTCTTTTATGTTGAAATGTTCCCCATGCCATGTTAGATAGGTTATAAACCTTGGAAAATTATTATTTTGCATGTATTTAGACAAACATAGATCCAAGGTTTATTAGGGTTGCATGCACACTTAGGAAGTGTTAGATTGCTCAAAACCCAACAGTGGTATCAGAGCCTAGGCTTGCTTGTTTGATACTTGATGCAAAATAGTGAAAAAAGTCGAAATCGTTGCTGTCTGCATGCTAGACTCGCCGAGTCCATTGGGGGGACTCGCCGAGTCCAAGGCAAACTTCAACCTACTCGACGAGTCCGTTCGTGCACTCGGCGAGTAGGATCGAAAGAATGCAGAATCTCGACTTTTGCTGCTGGAAATGGACTAGAAACATTACCCTAAATTGTTTTGGTGTTATAAAACTTATTTTAGTTGGTGTAATGGTTGTTCTAATCCATTTACAATAGCATATATCAAAATTCCATGATTTTATGTGTTCATATAATTCTTGAATTTTGATGATCATGTTCATGTTCTTATGAATTTAGAAAATGATAGGAATTATTTGCTGAATTGTTTAGGATTAATTCTTTATCATTTATGTGTTTTAATGGAGTCCATAATTTGTCCTCAAGTTATGGATTACCAAAGGTCACTTTCATTTAACACACACTTAAAACACATAAGTTACATGAAAATGAAGAGTCTTCATTTTTATGAACCTTTAATTCATAAGTTATGAAATGAAGAGTTTTGCAAAGTTACAAAACTTGCCCTCAAGTTTTGGAATTTGTAAAGTTTCACACACTTTAATAAACTTTAATTCCAAACCTTAGAGTTTTAATAGTTAAAATTCAACCCTTATACTATTTATAACATTAATGGTTAATTATTATATATATGTATAAGAATAAGTCGTTTTACCGTTAGTAGGCCTCATTCACGAAGCCGGTCTATAAGGTGGGTATAAGGTTGTTGCCTATAAAATGGCGACTTAATGGGTGTATACTCTCACCCACCGCTTGCTTGATCGGTGGAGGGTCGTTAGCCGAACGGGTAGAACAATGACTTTAAATTCTCATTAAAAGTATAATGAATATTATAAAATAACTAAACTCTTTTAATTCCCAATCTTAGTTATTTTAGGAAAATGTGAACATGGTGCTAATCCATGGAATTCACACTTTGTACCTTACCAAGTCGTTAGTGGAGCGTGTGTGGTTAACCGGCACACTAATTAGACTAGTAAGGATCACGAAGGGTAACTTAATGTTTGTCATAGATCAATGGAGCGTGTGTGGTTAACCGGCACATTGATTAGGTGATAATATTAAGAGTACCAAGTGAATTAGCATGGTTATTCACACCTTGTTTTGTGATCCTCGGCATCCCAGTCACAAAACTTGAAGGGCACAATCGAGATTGAAACATGCCATTGAAAAGTTCAATGAATCTCAAAAGAATCTAGGAATTTCAAATCCAATTAAACCTAATAAATCATTTCGTTTTCATGGTGGAAATTGGTGAATCGTCATTCACCTACCTTTCAAATATATTATTACTTAGATTACGGCATCCCTCTTCTAAGTGTAATATATTGTGATTGGATCCTAGCCTTAATATTACATTTGGGTGTCTTATTAAGGATCCTAAATATCTAATCTAAACTTACTTTCTTCTTTCAGATGTCTTCCAACACTAATGCTTCAGGCTCTAACCCAACTGGTTCTTTCTCTCTCATGAATCTTTGTGGGAGGGTCATCTTTGATGGTTCCAACTTCATGGATTGGATTAGGAACATCAGGATGGTTACTCGTTACGAGGACAAGGAATATGTCCTCGATAAGGAGCTAAAAGAACTTGATGAGTCTACTGCTACTCCTGAGGAGATCGCTGAATTCAGGACTCATGAGAGAGATGCTACTAAGGTGGCATGTATCATGATGGCCACGATGACAGCCGAGCTCCAAAAGTCGTATGAAGATTTCTACCCTTTTGAGATGCACCAAGACTTGATGGAAAGGTACCATCAGAGTGCTCGTCAGGAGCGGTATGAAATAATCTCCTCCATAATAACTACCCGCATGAAGGACGGTGAATCCGTCACGGGCCACATGCAAAAGATGCAAAGGTATGTGGACCGTTTGCTGAAGCTGAATGTTAACATCCCCGAGGAGTTAGCAATTGACATCATTTTGCACTCCTTGCCTTCTTGTTATGATCATTTTCGAATGACATATCATATGAACAAGGAGGAAGTTACCCTCAGCAAGCTTCAAGGACTCTTGAAGACCGCTGAAACCGGTCTTAAGGGTAAAGCGGTTGTTACCTCTACTACTCCTACTCCAACTTCTACCCCTGTTTTAGCTATTGGGCAAGGCAAAGGGAAAAAGAGGAAGCACCCTTCGAAGGGTACCAAGGGAAAGTCTCTTGAAGGCTCCTCATCAAAGACTAAGAACGGTTCTGTCACTCCTTCTGCCATTCCAAAGGATGCTGAATGCTTTTATTGCCATGAAAAGGCACACTGGAAGCGAAACTGCCCTAAGTACTTGCAGGATCTAAAGGATGGGAAAGTGAAACCCACCTATGCAGGTATTTACACTATATTGTCTAATTACTCAACATATTCTAACTCTTGGGTGCTTGATACAGGATGTGGTATTCACATATGTTCTGATTTGCAGGGCCTAAGAAGAAGTGAGGATGTGGAGCACGGGAAGATAAACTTAATCATGGGGAATAGGAAGGCTTCACCTGTTTCCAAGATTGGAGTTTATACTTTGTTGCTTAATAATGGGTTAAAATTAGATTTGAATAAATGTGTATACTCGTCTGAAATGGCGAGGAATATTATTTCTTTTCATGCTTTGTACAAACAAGGTTTTACCTTTTCGTTTGATAATGAATGTGGTGGTATTAATGCTTTCTTTAATAATGTGTTTTATTTTAAAGCATTACCTTGTGATGGTGTGTATGAAACTGTGTCGATTGTAGACAACTTAGGAAATAATGTCTTGTATATTGATTCTTCTACTAGCCTAGATAAAGCATCATTGTGGCATTGTCGTCTTGGACATGTAAACAAGAAACGCATAGGCCAACTCCAAAAGAGTGGAGTCTTGGAATCATTTGATCTTAAATCAGATGATAGTTGTGAATCTTGTCTACTTGGAAAAATGACAAAATCACCCTTCACTGGAACTTGTGAGAGGGGTGAAGGTTTGTTGGACCTAATACATACTGATGTATGTGGGCCATTCAAAACCACCACAAGGGACGCTAATCGGTATTATGTGACTTTTATTGATGATTTTAGTAGATATGGGTATGTCTACTTAATCAAACACAAGTCCGAAACCTTTGAAAGGTTTAAGGAATTCAAACAGGAAGTAGAAAATCAATTGGGCAGGAACATTAAGATGCTTCGATCCGATCGAGGTGGTGAGTATCTTAGTACCGAGTTCCTTGACTATCTTAAGGAGTGTGGGATTGTCTCACAATTGACTCCTCCCAGGACACCACAGCTGAATGGTGTAGCTGAGAGGCGTAATCGTACCTTGTTGGACATGGTTCGCTCTATGATGAGTCGAGTTTCGTTACCAATCTCTTTTTGGGGGTATGCCTTAGAGACTGCCGCCCATATCCTTAATCTAGTCCCTACAAAGAAGGTTACCAAAACACCTCATGAGATGTGGACTGGGAAGGTTCCCAATTTGGACCACATCAAAATTTGGGGTTGCAAAGCTTTTGTGAGGCGTGAAACTCATGATAAGCTTGAACCCCGAAGTGAAAGGTGTATTTTCATCGGCTACCCACAGAAATCCTTCGGTTACCTTTTCTACAGACCCAGTGAGAATGTGGTTTTTGTAGCACGAAGAGGGATCTTTCGCGAGAAAGAATTTATAAGCCAAGGAGACAGTGGGAGGCAAATTGATCTTGAAGAAATTCAAGAATCAATTGGTGAAGGAACCTCAGACACTAGTAATCAACCTGAGGAAGAAACTCCTGTTGATCCAGCTGACGAGTCTGAACCTCCGAGACGTTCCACACGCGTTAGGAACACACCTTCGTTTTATTATGGTTTTCATATTACTACGGAAGGTGATACGTTTATTAGTGATAGTACACTAGTAAATTTGGATGAACCTAGTAGTGTTAAGGAAGCCATGGCAGGCCCGGAGTCTGCTAAATGGAAGGAGGCTATGGACAGCGAGATACAGTCCATGTATGACAATCAAGTTTGGAACTTGGTTGACAATGTACCGGGCCGTAAAACAGTCGGGTGCAAATGGATCTTCAAAAATAAGACCGACATGGAAGGAAAAGTGCATACTTATAAGGCTCGACTGGTTGCGAAGGGTTTTACTCAAACTCAAGGTGTTGATTATGATGAAACCTTCTCACCGGTAGCCAAGATTAAGTCTATTAGGGTTATGTTAGCCATTGCAGCATTTCATGATTATGAAATATGGCAAATGGATGTCAAAACCGCTTTCCTTAATGGAAAGTTGGCTGAGGATGTGTACATGAATCAGCCAGAGGGTTTTGTCAATGCAGAGTACCCTAATAGAGTATGCAAGCTTGAGAAATCCATTTATGGATTAAAACAAGCATCTCGTAGCTGGAATCTTTGTTTTGATGAGAAGGTAAAAGAGTTTGGCTTCTTGAGAAGCGAAGATGAGTCTTGCGTGTATGTCAGAGCTAGTGGGAGTATAGTTAGCTTCTTGGTACTCTATGTGGATGACATACTACTCATAGGAAATGACATCCCAACCTTGCAGGAGGTTAAGTCCTGGCTTGGGAAGTGCTTTGCTATGAAGGACCTAGGGGAGGCTACCTATATCCTAGGGATAAGGATATTAAGAGAAAGGAGTAGAAGACTAATTGGACTTAGTCAGAGTATCTACTTGGATAAGGTGTTGAAAAGATTCAACATGGAGAATTCCAAGAAAGGAGATTTACCGATCCAAAGCAATACCAAACTGAGTAAGACTCAGAGTCCGAGTACAGAGGCAGAGATAGCTGAGATGAGCCAATTACCATATGCTTCCGCAGTTGGCTCGATCATGTATGCTATGACTTGTACCCGTCCTGATGTGGCATTTGCTTTGAGCATGGTCAGCAGGTTTCAGGGGAACCCTGGCAAAGCTCATTGGACCGCGGTAAAGAACATTCTCAAGTACCTGCGGAGGACTAAGGATTGGGTCCTTACCCTTGGTGGCAGTGATGACTTGAAAATATTAGGGTATAGTGATGCTGGTTTTCAGACTGATAGGGATAACTTCCGCTCTTAGTCGGGCTGGATCTTTACCTTGAATGGAGGGGCAATTTCTTGGAAGAGTTCCAAGCAGGAGACGGTGGCTGATTCGACTTGTGAATCAGAGTATATAGCAGCGAGTGAAGCAGCGAAGGAGGCGATATGGCTAAAGAACTTCATCGGAGACCTTGGAGTTGTACCAGCTATTAAGGAACCTATAGAGATTTTCTGTGACAACAATAGTGCGGTTATCTTAGCCAAGGAACCAAGAGATCATGGCAGATCCCGACACATTTACAGAAAATATCACTTCTTAAGACACAAGATTGAAGAAGGACTCCTTGTGACAAGGAGGATATCGCCATATGAGAATCCTGCAGATCCCCTTACGAAGGGACTGGCGAGGGTTAAGCATTTTCAGCATGCGAGACGCATTGGGCTGAGGGACGATATTAGTTTTACAGATTAGATAGTTTTCCTGAAACTTGTAAAATGTAATCGACGTTTGATGATGAATAAAATTTGTGATTTATTTATGAGTAAAGTGTTACTATCATTGTCAATTATTTACTATTGTTTCAGTTTTGCATGTTTTGACTTCCAGAATAATTAATTTATTCAAACCTCCACAATCGATCATACGTCGGAAGTAGGTATGAATCAAGATTGTCATGAATTGGGTTTGTAGATGCCTTAAAGGTGTTTAGACATGGCAATGGTTGCTGCAACATTCATGAGTACTCATAAGTTATGAGTATTGGTATAAACCCACGCTCACTTGTATCACTTCATGGAATTTATCTCGAGTGATCGTGAGACGATAACATCATATAAATCTTTAAACCTAGAGATATGAGTTGTTACCTATGAGTTGGTTGTGCATTGATTGCACGTAAACGCATCAGTAACTTGATGTTATAAAACGTGCCTTTGTGTACAATTCAATAAGTAGTAGAACAAGCATATCAGTCGAAGTTTATCTGTTCCTTCTAGAAATAGAAGCGATATCCGGGCCCCTCGATGATTTTGTGTTGACCCATGTACCAGGCCTGGTCAGAACTAAACCGATGTGTTCAGTGAAGTTCTTCGTCAAACAAATCGGATAATCGAGAAACAACTGCTAGACAATAAGCAAGACATAGTTCCATGTGTTTGTCCGGCTGATATCATGAGAACAGAGGATTATGTGATCACTTATCTAAAATGGCGCTTCATAGTTCGACAGAGTCTTCATTGTTCGAGGGAGTTTTCGAGAGCTACGATTGTTGGTTGGTTCCTGAAGTTATAGGCAAATATAGTTATTAGACTTATCCAAGTGGGAGTCTGTTGGATAAGGTGTCTAAGTCCATAACTTATTTGGTATATACTTGACCCGACCGGCATGGTCCATTTGGGTTGCATCTCATCCAAACTATTATGGATAATTTTATGAGAGTTATACACATATGTTTATTAATATATTATGAGTTATAATATATTAATATAAAGTTACGTTATTTAATTAGTTTTAGTCTTAAATTAATTATGGATTAATTTAGAGATTAAAAGGAATACTAATTAAATTATGGGCTATTTGTTTTATATAGTGTGGGCTAATACTCATTTGTTAATGGGCTAGGCTTATGTGGAAGTCCATGGATGATCCATGGAGCTTTTAACCCATGGATCCTTGGAATAGGAAAAGACATGGGTTATTAGGGTTTCACCCTAACCATGCATACTATATAAGCATGCTTATGGAGCATGAAATAGAGCCTAAGATACACTAAGAGAAAGCTAGTGATCTAGTGTGTGTGTGCATGTGTGTGGCCGATTTATACAAGGTGTATACTCTCATCAAAGTTTTCCAAGAGTTTGTGGTGTTTGTGATTCCATTTGAGGCATTCACACTATTGGTGCTTGGCCCTCAAACTCCTTAGAACCCAACTCACCAAAAGGTATGTAATCTCTTCTAACTCTTTTATGTTGAAATGTTCCCCATGCCATGTTAGATAGGTTATAAACCTTGGAAAATTATTATTTTGCATGTATTTAGACAAACATAGATCCAAGGTTTATTAGGGTTGCATGCACACTTAGGAAGTGTTAGATTGCTCAAAACCCAACATTATAAAGATAGGAAATTAGACCAAAGTTTTACATAAACTAGGTTATATCCAAAAGATGAGTCATCGAGATTATATCGGCGACGAGAACTGCTAGCAGGAGTTCTTGATCCCGACAGTAGATGTTCTATGTCTCTTATACGCCTGTCAGCCCTCACTTGCTGAGCTCGAAGTTCTCTAACTTCAGCTTGAGTTTCAGCAAGTTCCCTCTGCAGATTTGCATTGCGGACCAGAGTCCTTTCAAGAGCAGACTCCAGTTGGCGAATGTGGACAGTGTTAACACCAGAGTTGGCGTCAACCTCCAAGACTTGATTGATAGTTGCTTGATCCATTATCGTGTTCCGAGAAATCCTACGCACCATGATTGGTAGGACTCTGTCAGCAAAACCTCCTTCAGTGAGGTTGTAGAAACTTCGGTCCCCATTGTAGGGAATGGGTTGACCTTGTTCCTGTTGGATAAGGTGTCTAAGTCCATAACTATTTCTGGTATGTACTTGACCCGACCCGGCATGGTCCATTTGGGTTGCATGGCACCATGCAATTGGATAAACTAAATGAGAGAAATAACGCTTGGAGATTATTAATATATTATAAGTTCTAATATATTAATAATATTATTTGATTAGTTTGATCAAGAATTAATTTAGAATTAATTAAGTGATCAAAAGATAACTAATTAAATATATGGGTTGATTAAGTAAATCATCCATATCTTGTATAGTGGGCTAAAAGGCTCCATGGATCATCAAGTTGGGTTCCACCCATAGGATGCTCCATGGATGCTCCATGGGAGTTACAAACCCATGGGTCATGGAAATGAAGAGTCATGACACATTAGGGTTTAACCCTAGATGTGTCAACACTATATAAAGAATATGATCTCCACCAAATCGGTTACACACACTAAGGAATAAGGGGGCTTGGCCGATTTTGAAGAGTGTTGATTCTCTCATAAGTTCTTCCAAGAGTATTTGGTGTTGTGTGAAGCATTTGAGGCATCACACTTGGGGTGCTAGGCTCACAAGGTTTCAAGGAACACAAGCAACAACAAGGTAAGTTATTCTATCTATATATTATGTTTAAATTGTTCCCCATGTATGCTAGATAGGATATAACCTTGGAATTCAACTTTGCATGACAAATTAGACAAACATAGATCCAAGGTTATTAGGGTTGCATGTACACTTAGGAAGTGTTAGTATGCTCAAAACCCATCAGTGGTATCAGAGCCTAGGCTTGTTTGTTCTTATTTGTGCTTAAAAGTTGAAAACAGAATCGAAAATTTGCTGTCTGCGATCGGACTCGCCGAGTCCATAGGGGGGACTCGCCGAGTCCATGTGTATCTTCAACCAACTCGGCGAGTCATGGTCATGCACTCGACGAGTAGGGTCGAATGAGTGCAGAATTTCGATTCAGTTGCTGGAGAATGAATTAGAAACATTACCCTAAACTGTTTTAGTAAATGTAAACTTGTTTTTGGTGGTGTAATGTTTTGCTAATTCATTTACAACAACTAGTTATCAAAATTACAAAGTTTTATGTAATTTTGATTATGTTCATATTCATGTTCTTGTTCTTATGAAGTTTTAGATGATCATAGGAATTATTTGTAACCTATTTGGTAGTTTAATTCTTGATCATAATGTGTTTTAATGGAGTCCATAACTTATTCTTAAGTTATGGAAAACCAAGAGTCACACTTGAGTTAAAACCATTAAGAAAACACAAGAGTTATAAAAAATGAAGAGTCTTCATTTTATGACTCTATTAAACTCATAAGTTACAAGAAATGAAAAGTTTTGAAAGTTACAAAACTTGCCCTCAAGTTTTGGAACAAGTAAAGTTAAGATAAAACTTTAGTTCCAACCCCTAGAATTTTAAAAGTTAAAATTCAACCCTTATACTTATATTATGATAATTTAATAATTATATATATATGTATAAGAACAAGTCGTCTTACCGCTAGTACGCCTCATTCACGAAGCCGGTCTATAAGGTGGGTATAAGGTTGTTGCCTATAAAATGGTGACTTAATGGGTGTATATTCTCACCCACCGCTTGCTTGACTGGTGGAGGGTCGTTAGCCGAACGGGTAAGACAAGGACTTATAAATTCTCATTCAAAGTATGATGAATATATAAAGTAACTAAACATTTTATTAAATTCCCAATCTTAGTTACTTTAGGAAAAATGTGAATAAGGTGCTAATCCATGAAATTACACTTTACACTTTGTCTGAGTCGTTGGTGGAGCGTGTGTGGTTAACCGGCACACTAACTTGGACTTAACAAGGTAGGTAAAGGGTGACTTAAAAGTTTATTATAGTATCGGTGGAGCGTGTGTGGTTTACCGGCACATCGATTGAGTGATAAACTTTGAAGGTACCAAGTGATTTGCATGGTTACTTCACACCTCGTTTTGTGATCCTCGGCATCCCAGTCACAAAACCTGGAGGGCACTCCCGAGATCGAAACATGCCTTTGAAAAGTTCATTGGATCTCAAAGAATCTAGGAATTTCTAAAACCAATAAAATCTAAATATTTAATATTTCGGTTTTCGTGGTGGAAATTGGTGAATCGTCATTCACCTACCTTTCAAATATGGTATAGCTTAGATTACGGCATACCTCTTCTAAGTTATATTATATTGTGATTGGATCCTAGCCTTAATATTACATTTGGGTGTTTTATTAAGGACTCTCTTAAATCTAAACTAAACTTGTTCTTCTTTTTCAGATGTCTTCAAACAATGCTTCTGGCTCGAATCCTAATGGCTCCTTTACTCTTATGAGTCTGTGCGGGAAAGTCACCTTTGATGGATCCAACTTTAATAAGTGGATCAGAAACATCAGGATGATTACTCGCTACGAGGACAAAGAATATGTCCTTGACAAGGAGCTTAAGGAAATTGACGAGTCCACTGCAACTCCCCAGGAGATCGCTGACTTTCATACTCATGAAAGAGATGCAACCAAGGTGGCTTGCATCATGTTAGCCACCATGACAGCTGAACTCCAAAAGTCTTACGAAGACTTCTACCCTTATGAAATGCACCAAGACTTGATGGAAAGATACCATCAAAGTGCACGACAAGAGAGGTACGAAGTCATCTGCTCCATGATAACAACCATGATGAAGGACGGAGAGTCCGTCACGAGCCACATGCAGAAAATGCAAAGGTATGTGGATCGGTTGCTGAAACTTAATGTGAACTTCCCTGAGGAGCTTGCAATAGATATCATTTTGCACTCCTTACCATCGTGCTATGATCAATTCCGCATGACATATCACATGAACAAGGAAGAAGTCACTCTCAGCAAACTTCAGGGACTTCTCAAGACCGCAGAAACAGGTCTTAAGGGGAAGTCGGTTGCTATCACTCCTACTCCAGAAACAAATCCGGTCTTGGCAATCGGACAGAGTCGAAGGAGGAAGAGAAAGAGATCTTCAAAGGGTACCAAGGCTCGGACCCTTGATGGCTCTTCTTCAAGTGGAACCAAGAAAGGTTTCATTACTCCTTCCTCTGACCCAAAAGAGGCTGAATGCTTCTATTGCCACGAGAAAGCTCATTGGAAGCGGAACTGCCCAAAGTACCAGCAAGATGTAAAGGATGGGAAAGTCAAACCCAACCATGCAGGTATTTACACTATCATTTCTAATAACTCACCCCATTCGAAATCTTGGGTCCTTGATACAGGTTGCGGAATTCATATTTGCTGTGACTTGCAGGGACTAGGAAGAAGTGAGAATGTGGAGCGAGGAAGAATAAACTTAATCATGGGGAATAGGAAAGTTACACCTGTCACCAAGATTGGAGTTTATACTTTATCGCTAAGTAGTGGGTTAAATTTAGATTTGAATAAATGTTGTTATTCGCCAGAAATGGCAAGAAATATTATTTCCTTTCATGCATTGTACAAACAAGGTTTCACCTTTTCATTTGATAATGAAGTTGGTTCGATTAATGCTTTCCTTAATAATGTACTTTATTTTAAAGCATTACCTTGTGATGGTGTGTATGAAGCTGTATCTATTGTAGATAACTTAGGAAATAATGTTTTGTGTATTGATTCTACTAATAATAATAACTTGGATAAAGCATCACTATGGCATTGTCGTCTTGGACATATAAGCAAGAAACGCATAGGCCAACTTCAAAAGGATGGAGTCTTGGAGTCGTTTGACCTAAAGTCAAATGATAGTTGCGAATCATGCTTACTTGGAAAAATGACAAAGTCACCCTTCACAGGCTCATGTGAAAGGGGTGAAGGTTTGTTGGACCTTATACACACGGATGTGTGTGGACCATTCAAACATGCCACAAGAGATGCTAATCGTTATTATTTGACTTTTACCGATGATTATAGTAGATATGGATATGTCTACTTAATCAAGCATAAGTCAGAGACTTTCGAGAAGTTTAAGGAATTTAAACAGGAAGTCGAGAATCAATTGGGCAGGAACATTAAGATGCTTCGATCCGATCGAGGTGGTGAGTATCTTAGTTCAGAGTTCCTCGACTATCTAAAGGAATGTGGGATTGTCTCACAATTGACACCTCCCAGGACACCGCAGTTGAATGGTGTGGCTGAGAGGCGTAATCGAACCTTGTTGGACATGGTTCGTTCCATGATGAGTCGAGCTTCGCTACCAATATCATTCTGGGGGTATGCCTTAGAGACTGCCGCCCATATCCTCAATCTAGTCCCTACAAAGAAAGTTGCCAAAACTCCTCACGAGATGTGGACTGGTAAAGTACCTAAACTAGACCACATCAAGATTTGGGGCTGCGAGGCTTTCGTGAGACGCGAGACTCATGATAAGCTCGAACCCCGAAGCGAGAGGTGTATTTTCATCGGCTACCCACAGCATTCCTTTGGTTACCTCTTCTACAGACCTAGTGATAACGTGGTCTTTGTAGCAAGAAGAGGAGTCTTTCGAGAAAAAGAGTTTATAAGCCAAGGAGACAGTGGGAGGCAAGTTGATCTTGAAGAAATTCAAGAGTCAAGTGGTGAAGGAACTTCAAACTCTAGCCCTCAACTTGAGGAGGAAACTCCTGTTGAGCCAATTGACGAATCTGTACCTCTGAGGCGTTCCACGAGAGTTAGGAGTGCACCTGAGCATTACTATGGATTCCATATTACTGCAGAAGGTGAGACACTTATTAGTGATGAGACACTAGTAAGTCATGATGACCCTAACAGCTACGAGGAAGCCATGGCGGGCCCCGAGTCTGCCAAATGGAAAGAGGCTATGGATAGCGAGATACAATCCATGTATAACAATCAAGTTTGGAACTTGGTTGAGAATGTACCAGGTCGAAAGACTGTAGGGTGCAAATGGGTCTTCAAGAAAAAGACCGACATGGATGGTAAAGTACACACTTATAAGGCTAGACTGGTTGCAAAGGGCTTCTCTCAAATTCCTGGAGTGGACTATGATGAGACCTTTTCTCCGGTAGCCAAGATTAAGTCTATTCGGGTTCTGTTAGCCATAGCCGCATTTCATGACTATGAAATTTGGCAAATGGATGTCAAAACCGCTTTCCTTAATGGAAAGTTGGCTGAAGATGTTTACATGAGTCAGCCAGAGGGTTTTGTCAGTAACGAGTACCCTAATAGAGTGTGTAAGCTTGAGAAATCCATTTATGGATTAAAGCAAGCACCTCGCAGATGGAATCTTTGCTTTGATGAAAAGGTCAAGGAATTTGGCTTTTCTAGGAGTGAAGATGAATCTTGTGTATATGTCAAGGCTAGTGGGAGTATAGTTAGCTTTTTGGTATTGTATGTGGATGACATACTACTCATAGGAAACGACATTCCAACCTTGCAGGAAGTAAAGTCCTGGCTTGGAAAGTGTTTCGCTATGAAGGACCTTGGTGAAGCTGCCTATATCTTGGGGATAAGAATTTTGAGAGATCGGAGTAAAAGACTAATTGGACTTAGTCAAAGTACCTACTTGGAGAGAGTTCTGAAGAGATTCGGAATGCAAGACTCCAAGAAAGGAGAGTTGCCCATCCAGAGTAGCGCCAAGCTGAGTAAGACACAAAGCCCTAGCACTGAGGCTGAGATAGCAGAAATGAGTCGAATACCTTATGCTTCGGCTGTAGGTTCGATCATGTATGCTATGACGTGTACTCGACCTGATGTAGCCTTTGCCTTGAGCATGGTTAGCAGGTTTCAGGGGAACCCTGGCAAGGCACACTGGATTGCGGTAAAGAATATTCTCAAGTACCTGCGAAGGACTAAGGACTGGGTCCTTACCCTCGGTGGGAGTGATGACTTGAGAGTTGTAGGGTATAGTGATGCTAGCTTCCAGACTGATAGGGATAACTTCCGCTCTCAGTCGGGCTGGGTCTTTACCCTAAATGGAGGAGCAATTTCTTGGAAGAGTTCCAAGCAAGAGACAGTGGCTGATTCTACTTGTGAATCAGAGTATATTGCAGCTAGCGAAGCAGCAAAGGAGGCGTTATGGCTGAGAAACTTCATTGGAGACCTTGGAGTTGTACCAGCTATTAAAGAGCCGATGGAAATTTTCTGTGATAGTGAAAGTGCTGTTGCCTTAGCCAAGGAACCAAGGGATCACGGGAGATCCAGACACATCGACAGAAAATACCATTTCATCAGACATCGGATCGAAGAAGGACTCCTCGTGGCAAAGAGGGTATCATCGGATGAGAACCCAGCAGATCCCCTCACGAAGGGACTGACTCGGGTTAAGCATTTTCAGCATGCTCGGAGCATAGGGCTGAAGGATGATATTAGATTTAGTAGTTAGATAATCTTGAAATTTGTAAAGTGTAATTGACATTTGATGATGAATAAAAGTGTTTATTTATGAGTAAAGTGTTGCTATCTCTTGTCAATCGTTTACTATATTTCTTTTGCATGTTTTTGACTTCCAGAATAATTTTGTTTGGTTTAACATATTATTCAAACCTCCACAGTCGGTCATACGTCGGAAGTAGGTATGAATCAAGACTGTCATGTTTGATTGTAGAGGTCTGGGACAAGGCTACAACAATCATGAGTGCTCATAAGTTCTGAGCATTGGACACAACCCACGCTCACTGGAATCACTTCATGGAATTCTATCTCGAGTGATCGTGAGACGGTAATATCATATAAGTCTTTAAACCTAGAGATATGATTTGTTACTTACGAGTTGGTTATGCATTGATTGTACGAAAAACGCATTGGTAACTCGATGTTATAAAATCGTGCTCTTGTGTGTAATTCAATGAGTAGTAGAACAAACATATGAGTCGAAGTTTATCTGTTCCTTCTTGGATTAGAAGCTGATATCTGGGCCCCTCGATGATTTTGTTTTGACCTATGTACCGGGCCCGGTCAGAACTAGATTGATGTGTTCAATAAAGTTCTTTGTCAAACAAATCGGAAATCGGGAAACATGTGTTGGACAATAAGTAAGACATTGTTCCATGTATTTGTCCGACTGATATCTAGAACAGAGGATTATATGATCACTTATCTTAAATGGCGTACCATCATCTTCTCAAGTTTCGAGAAACCTTGTAAAGAGCTACGATTGCCGATCGGTTCCTGAAGTCATACTTGCAGTAATAGTTACTAGACTTATCCAAGTGGGAGACTGTTGGATAAGGTGTCTAAGTCCATAACTATTTCTGGTATGTACTTGACCCGACCCGGCATGGTCCATTTGGGTTGCATGGCACCATGCAATTGGATAAACTAAATGAGAGAAATAACGCTTGGAGATTATTAATATATTATAAGTTCTAATATATTAATAATATTATTTGATTAGTTTGATCAAGAATTAATTTAGAATTAATTAAGTGATCAAAAGATAACTAATTAAATATATGGGTTGATTAAGTAAATCATCCATATCTTGTATAGTGGGCTAAAAGGCTCCATGGATCATCAAGTTGGGTTCCACCCATAGGATGCTCCATGGATGCTCCATGGGAGTTACAAACCCATGGGTCATGGAAATGAAGAGTCATGACACATTAGGGTTTAACCCTAGATGTGTCAACACTATATAAAGAATATGATCTCCACCAAATCGGTTACACACACTAAGGAATAAGGGGGCTTGGCCGATTTTGAAGAGTGTTGATTCTCTCATAAGTTCTTCCAAGAGTATTTGGTGTTGTGTGAAGCATTTGAGGCATCACACTTGGGGTGCTAGGCTCACAAGGTTTCAAGGAACACAAGCAACAACAAGGTAAGTTATTCTATCTATATATTATGTTTAAATTGTTCCCCATGTATGCTAGATAGGATATAACCTTGGAATTCAACTTTGCATGACAAATTAGACAAACATAGATCCAAGGTTATTAGGGTTGCATGTACACTTAGGAAGTGTTAGTATGCTCAAAACCCATCAGTTCCTGGCTCCATGTATTCAAGTTCGTGGCCCACAGAGGTGTGGGTCCTTGAAATGCGGGACGGGGGTTCAAGTTTGGGTTTTGAGCAGCTGGGGGTAGGTTGTTGACTTCAGGCTCCGAGTCAGAACTATCGGAAAAACCCTCAGCATGGTGATCATCCAAAGGGATTTGGTGATCATCTTCTGGTTCTGCCTCTAGCCAACCAGCATTGCCTTGGTTTAGGAAGTACGGATTGCCATGGTGAAATCCAGCCATTTTAATCTACGTGAGAAAAGGGATATAAGGAATATCTAAATAGACGAACTGACTAAAATAATTACAGTAAGACCAAATACCCCTATGGTATTTCTTTATGGTTGTCTTGGTAAGTTTTTAGATTTGTTTCCACGTCACACCCATTCTTGGGCATATGCTAATCACTCCTTGGACCAGCATAGTTGATCAGGCTATGCCATTCCTAAGACTGACCATATATCCCCAGGCTTACTTGTGATATTCAACAATTGTAATACTTTTGTTCTTGTCATTGTGACACTGGTTTTAGTATGAATGCAGGCACGTATACTTACTTAAATATTTTATTATTTAGAAGTATAACTCTTAGACAGAGTGTTTTAATCCCAATGTATGTATAGTTCGTATATCTTTTATGGGTTGATATACTATATTCACTATAAACAAAGCTCTGATACCAATCTATCACACCCCAAAACCAAGAACGGCGGAAACGTTTCGGGGTGGAGGACGTCATGTACAGTATCACAACAATGTAAAATAGTAAACAAGCAACAACATCATCCATTGCATTATAAGTAAAGTTTTAATACATGTGTGTTCTTTCATGGTAATAAGATACCAAAAATATACAATCAAAATAAAAGACGAGACTTGTTTGTGCTCCGTCTTCTCAAAACATGGCCACCGTACCTGTCTACTAATGACCTGACAATACAAGTTATTTTGAAAGCGAGCATCATCTTAAAGCTGGTGAATTCATAAGTATTTAAGTGTCATTGCCTTGTTTTGAAAAGCTGTTATGAATGCCATGTAAATCTTTAAATGAAGATTTTGATATAAGTATGAAAAACCCTAGAAAATCCCTTATTTCCTACTAGTATAAGATGTAGTCTTCTGCCAAGACCCAAATGTTTTGTAAGTAAAATGATAGTTTTTCCTTTCCATTGACTAGTACTAAGAGTACTTAGTCTAACTCTTCGTTTATGTGAATATATCACAAAATAAAGTAAATAGGAAAATATACTAATATAGGTGTTATCCCGAGGTACTAGGGCTAACACGACCTCGCGGTAAGCGAAATGTATATCCTATCACAAAATAAAGTAAATAGGAAAAAGTACTAATGTAAGTGTTATCCCGAGGTACTAAGGCTAACACGCCATCGCGTAAAGTGAAATGTATAACCTAATGAACATCCGAAGATTGTCCAATTGTCCTCTGTAGCAGCAGCATGGTGGAGGAAGGGTTAGTCCCGTAAAGGTACTCCTAGTATAAGTAATAACCGTAGGCATCCGTAGATGTTCATCACCCACTGGTGCTAACAGCTGGGTTCCGGAATGGTTAGTCCCGTCTAGATATCCCGAGGTACTAGGGATAGGGTCCCGTCTAGATATCCCTAAGTACTACGGATAGGCAGGAAAATTTACACAGAAGGTACTAATAAATCATCCTCGCAATTCGAGATACAAGTATTCATGTAAATATACACAGGTAAATGTATCTACGTAAAGGTACTCATGTAATGTATTCATGTAAGCATATTCATGTATCATGTAAGCATATGTAAACATACTCATGTATCATGTAATCATACGTAAATGTACTCATGTATCAGGTAATGTACTGGTATAGACTCGTGAATGAACTGACTCTTGTGTGATTCCTTGTAATAGGAATAATGTTTTGTATCATCTAACCATCCCTATGATAATTAACTGAAAGGTAATTGGTTGTTCAAGTAGGTTTACACACCCTTGCTACACAAGAGTGTGGAAACTGAATGAAGGATGAAAAGTACAAGCTCAATATATATATATATATATATATATATATATATATATATATATATATATATATATATATATATATATATATATAAGAAACATAAGTGTATAAGTATAGTTTTGTTCAAGAAGGTAAAAATGGTTTTGTAAGACATCTAAGAGTTTTGAACAATGATTAACAATGACTTGATGTCATTTTAATAAACATTTCAAAAGTAATACATGTGATAACAAAGTGTTTTTGAGATAGAAAACCATTTCATGCATCACATTTTGTAGTATGTGAAATCTGTTGAATGAAAACACAGTTATAAAATACATATAAATGATTTAATAACATGTTGTTTTCTACTTGTATTCCCCCCCCCCCCCTCCATTAAAGCATTTAAAATCATTTAAAACATTTATTTATGGGTATGAACTCACCTATAGATGGTGGTTTGGATGAACTGAAAGGTGTAGGATTGTTAGGTGTTAAGTGAGGACTTGTACACACACTATGACCCAATTGAACATATAATCACACATATATGCACCCAATTAGTCTTAAATTACTAATTGTAAATGTTAAGACATCCTAGAACATGATAAACACTTTATATAAGTGTTATAAGCCCTAAGGATTTCATCTAAGTTGTTGTGGGATAAGGCAATTGGGTTTAGGGTTCCAAAGGACCCTATACATGAGTTTACTCTTTCATAACCATCACACAAGGAGTTTACGGTTGTAAACTCTTGAGTTTACGGCCGTGAACTCCTAAGCTTGGTGACATTTTGTGTTTTGAAGTTCTAAATGATCCCTAGAAGTATTCCAACTTGGTGGATTAATTCTTGGAAGGGTTTAGGGCATAGATACACTCCTTTGAGGAGTTTACGGCCCAAAGGCCAATCCCCTTTGAGTTTACTATCGTAAACTCTTATGGAAGGGTGTTTTTGATGCTTTCAAGTCTCATGCACATGTAGGATAGGTTCTAGACTTTTACCTAAAGCAAATGAAGGCCTTAGGCACACTTTGGTGCCTTAGTTTGATGTTCACGGCCCAAGCACCCTCTTAGGGCCGTAATCTCTCTTTGAGAAGGGATTTTGAAGTGTTAAATTCCTTGATTTGAGTGGAAGTAATTCTATGTAAAATGTCCAAGGCTTGAATGTTGATGTGTCGAAGCTTCAAGAAAATAACAAGGATGATTTTTTGATTGGGTTTGCTCATGTCAAAGTATTCATAGATAACTACTATGATTGATTGGCAGTGAAAGATATCGAGCTTACTATGGTGGTGAATAGAACTTTGAAGGTTCCTCAATCAATGCCTAAAATACAAGTGAGTCTTAAAGACTATGTTGATGGGGAGATTGTTCATAAACCTTTGGGAGTTGTTTTTCTCAGAAAGAATAAGAATGGAAAGATGACCAAATATTTGTTTCAAGTTTGTAATGTGGAGAAGTACACGAACTCTTAGTATACAAGTCTTCTGGTTCATCTCAGCAATTGTAAGAGAAACTATGCAGAAGATAAAGCTGAAATTCAAAAAACGATCATTTGGTATACGGAGGTTCGTCGGGTACTTCACTAGGCCATGAAGATGACGATAACATAAGTTCGACACTTCTTACTAAGGGGGAGATTGTAAGGTTCGAAATATGTAGTGAGGTGTCGAAGTACATTTAGGCCTGGGTAGTGTCGAAGTCAAAGTCATGTACTTCGAATGTACGTATTACGTAAGGCATTGTTAGAGGACGAAGCTCAAATGTTTAGTCCTTATGTATTTTTTGTATGCGTCTGTTTCACCCTATAAATAGGGTAAGTATAGGAGTCGAGATTAACTTTTGTATCTTTTGAGAGCTTGAGCGCTTTTATTCTTCGTGTATTCTTGTACTTGTTCAGACGAAATCAAAGAGTCAAACAGATCATATTTACATCTTTGTTATTAACACTTTTAGTTCTTGATTTCGTTCTTAATACTCGATTCAAACACACTACAATGCAAAGTGATGGCTTTTACTTTTTGATGAACAATCTATTAAACCTAACCCCTTTCGAACTCAAAACGTTGAATAAGTTATTTGATTACTAAAACGGATTAACTAGTTACAAATGTGAGTATGAAATTACTTCTTCTAGAACAATCGACGCAAAAAAACACAATGAATTTTAAAAGCAAAATCATAGAAATCAAAAGTATTTGGAAGTAATTTCGTAAAAATCAAAACAAAACAACAATAAATCAATAGATATTCTCGCCAAAGTTACATCATTTAGAAAATGAATCAGATCGAAAAATCATTTATAAGAGACAAAGTTACGAAAATAAACATGGAAACTTAACTATAGGACACGCCCTTATTAAATGAATAATTGGTTCAATTATTATTGTTGTTCTCAAATTGATAAATGTTATCACTTGGGTATATATATATATATATATATATATATATATATATATATATATATATATATATATATATATATGTTGTACAGATCTGATAAGAACCAACCAATCATTTTGTTAAAGGTAATAACATCAAATGTTATACTTGGACGTGATGCCATCACTCACGATGAATACGGACTCAAACATATAATCACATGCAACGAACATCAATAGGACGTCATTTAAGTTGGTTTTTCTCATTCTTTTTTTTTGTTTTTATTTAATTATTTGTTTTAATAAAAAATAATCTCGATTTTTGATAATTTTTTGTTTTTATTATTTTTCGTATTTTTTTAATTCTTTAATGTTTTAGGGCATTTTTTAAGTTACTTGTATTTTTTGTTTTGCTTTTTTGCTTTTTTGCTTTTTTTTATTTCTTTTTGTTGTGTGTATGTAAATGCATAAATTTCTACCAAATTATAACATTATACTTTAAATACATAATCTTATATTTTTCATTTTTTATTCAAATGTATATTATAAAAAAGAATTCCTTTCTTTTTTGGATGGCATTACTATGAATTGGTAGAACTTGCAAAATATAGAATCTTAAAAGAAAAAATAATGAGATATATAGACTAAAGTCCCAATATTTTTATCGATTTGATAAGAAAATCTTAAACTTTATTTTTTTGATAGTTTAGTCTTAATTACCGGCAGTTTTTGACACTTCTACTCTTTTTTTTTTCGGTTCGCTGGTAATTAGGATTTTTTTGTCAAAAATATAAAGTTTAGGATTTTCTTGTCAAATCGTGAATTAGGACTTTACTGTTAAAAAAGAAAATTTTAGGATTTTTTTAAAGTATTTATATGAATTTTTAAATATTTACGTATTCTTAAAGTTTTTATATGTATATGTTTATGTATTTTTATGTACTTTAAATGTTTATATATTTATATGTGCTATTTTTTATGTATTACATATTTATATGTATTTTTAGGTATTTATGTATTTTTTTTAAAAAGTTTTTTATATGGATGTTTATGTATTTTAAATGTATAAATATATTTTTTACATATTTATATGTATTTTTAAGTATTTTAAATATTTTTTATGTATTTTTATGTGTTGTTTTTTATGTATTACGCATTTATATATATATATATTTTTACGTATTTATGTATTTTTAAAAGTTTTTTATATGGATGTTTATGTACTTTATGTATTGTAAATGTATAAATGTATTTTTTTTTATGTATTTATATGTATTTTAATTACTTTTTACGTATTGCATATTAATATGTATTTTTACGTATTTATGTATTTTTTAAAGTTTTTTATATGGATGTTTATGTATTTTTATGCATTTTAAATATATAAATGTATTTTTTTTACGTATTTATATGTATTTTTAAGTATTTTGTATACTTTTTTATGTGTTATTTTTTTTATTTATTACATATCTACATGTATTTATATATTTTTATGTATTTTAAATGTATAGACGTATTTTTGTAAAATACATAAATACATATAAATACATAAATACATATTAATACATATAAATACTTAATAAATAAAAAATAACACAGAAAGAATATATATATATATATATATATATATATATATATATATATATATAATACTTAAAAATACATATAAATACATGTATACATTTACAATACATAAAATAAAAATCTATATAAATAACTTAAAAAATATATAAATACATAACAATATATAAATACATAATACATAAAAATAACATATAAAAATATGTAAAAAATATTTAAAATACTTAAAAATACATATAAATACATAAAAAATACATTTATACATCTAAAATACTAAAAATACAAAAACATCTATATAAAAAACTTCAAAAAAATACTTAAATACATATAAATACGTAATACTTAAAAAAATAAAACATAAATACATTTAAAAAAAGGTTAAATACTTAAAAAAATACATATAAATATATTAAAAATACATTTATACATTTAAAATACATAAAAATACATAAACACTCATATAAAAAAACTTTAAAAAATACATAAATACGTAAAAATACATATAAATATGTAATACATACAAAATAGCACATAAAAATATATAAAAATATATGTGAATTTCTTAAATGTACATATAAATACATAAAAATACGTTTCTACATTTAAAATATGTAAAATATACATATAAAAACTTTTAAAAAAATACATATAAATACGTAAAAAAAAATATACGTTTATATATTATATACAAGTTTTGACGAAATTTGCAGAAAAGTCTTATTATTTTGCAAAAATTAACGATTTTGTCTCATGACCTATTAAACATATTAGAATGGTTAAAGTGAATAAATTAGTACGTTTCTTGGAATTTTCTATTCAAAAAGTTATATAATCGGGACTTTTTTATTAAAAAAATGACTATTAAAACTTTTATCAACATATTTGGATTTTTCTATAAATCTCCCATTACAAAACCACAAAAATGACAATTGTCTTATGGAGTCAAATATCTCCTCTCTTCTCTTTTTTGTAGTAGCGAATAACATATCATTCCAGAACCTCCATAGAAACCACACCGTTGTGCAAGCAATCACATCTATCGCTTCCTTTTTGTAGAACTACATCGCATATTATCAATCGCGTAAAACAAATCACGAACCATGTCAAACAAAGGGAGTTGAATATCCAACCATTTGAAGACCGAATTCCAAGTTCTTGCTGCCATTTCACCCATTACAAACAAGTGATCCAACTGTTCTATAGCCAAAGTACAAATCATGCATAAAATAGACGGAATGTCAATCCCCCGGTATTCAAGATTAAGCGTGATAGGGATTTTGTCAAGCAAAATTCTCCAAATCAAGATATTTACTTTCCTTGGGACCATCTTCTAGTCTCGCTGACTATAAAATAACCTAAATTACCAATATCCCACAACCATTTATCCTCCTAAACTACCGATAGTTGTACATCAATAACTACCAACTGCTAGGTGAACATCAATAACTACAGAACTCAAATCCGTCTATTAGCAATAGTAGAATCTCATCCGCAAATTGAGTAAGCTCTACACCTCGTATAGGCCTTCTCCAAAGCCAATTCCAAATACCTTCAAGTCGCCTATTAGCAAGAGTAGAATTTTTATCGATTTTCAACTTAAAAAGCCTGTGAAAAGCGCATTACTTATTGTTTGTTGCATTTAACCATTGTTTATTATATATAAGAATGAATTTGTAGAAAAAAAACCCAGCTAAACACGATGAAAACTCAAGAGCTCACACATTTCGGTAACAAAATACTATGAAAACTTACGAAAATTCCCCTGTAAGCTTAATCTGAAAATAAATTTATTTTGACTCCGTTATCCAAATCTCATGTTACTTTGGTTACAATGTTGAATTCTACTAAATTTTTCAGTCAAATAATATCATACAAGGTAAAGAAAGAAGTCATCACATCAGACTTGTCATTTTATTTACTCCACAACACATACAACCAAAAATCACAAACACAACAGTTTTCCCATAATCTAAACATGCCTTTCTCGGAAGAAGAAAAAAAACAAGATACAAAAGGGGATTAGGATGCAATGATACCAAAGTTTGACAAGGCAGATTGGAACAAGGTGAAGAAGGGCTGGGATGCAGTTTGATCATCAGCTTTTATCTTTATTTGTGCTTTACACGTGGAGGAGTTGATTATACACTCCACTAGAAAGTTTGATGAATCTGATGCTTTTTGTGCGAAAAAGAAGAACTTGAAATTTGGGGATTTCCCACCCGAAGCGATACAATTGATGTGATGAGCTTGCATGTGACGTAAAAGAGGTTCAAGGCTACTAGTCAATGCTGCCACACCTTGCGGACTTATAGACCCTTCCTGCAATTATATCAATCATTATAAATTTCAGTTTTTTTTCCGTTCCATCCAAAATGGAGAAAGAACAATATGGGACACAAAAGACGTAAATGCCCTCATCCTCTTACAATTTCCTTAAAGTGTGTGCCTATTCCATTTATTTTGGAATGAAAGGAGTAGCATGGATCTACATCCGTCTGCCCAATCATCTAATATTTAATCTCATCCATTTAAAATACAAGTGGAATTATATACAAGTCCAAATTCATTACTTTCACAAAGTTTGTTAAAATGGATAACATACAAGATACAGTCCAATCTATCAAATAATGGTATCATCTCATGAATAATAAAAATTAATCGATAAATATCTTTTTTGTTTATATAAATATTGTCTTTATTTGTCCAAATACCCAACTTTGATGCCAACAGTTTAAATAATAACAATAACAATAATAATCAATAATAATAATAAAAGATAAAACCAACAAAAAAAATGAAGAAATTATTGTGGTTTATCCGATTCATAAAAAAAATTAACCAACAAAGGTGCATTGTTCTTTAAATATGATTGCAAACATTACCAACAAAGAATGATCCAAGTTTTTTTTGTATAAAGCAAGTTAGGAGGTTTTTGCGACTTTTGAATCACTCAACCCATTAGCAATAATATATAGGGAAAAGTGCAACGTACTTTTACTCTTTTTACCAATACGGGAAATGCACATCAGAGCAATGTCCCTAAATTTGTTTACACATACATACTTACAATTTCTACACATAAATAGCAGCGTATTTACAATTTATTACCCATAATAACAACGCACTTACATTTTTGTATTACTGGCAAAAAAGTAAAGTCAGGTTGCTATTATCATGTGAGTAGGTTGATATTATGGGTAGAAGAATATAAGTAAAGAGCTAATTATTTATGGTTAAGAAGTTAAAGTAAATAACCCATATTGATTGCAATATATTTGTTTTCATTTTATCCTATTATAGCATTGTTCTTTTAAAAATCTACCAACTATAGAATGCCATGCAGATACTAAACAATTTTCATTGCTATAATTCAGCAGTTTTTTTTAAAGTACAATATCCTAATAAAAAGATTGAAAGTACAATGCTATAATGCGTACTTTTCAAGGCACAATGCCCATATAGAAAAAATACATTAGTGTAATAGAAGATGATGAAAGAAGGATGCCATAAGTAACAAATAAAAGAAAGTAGATTGCTATTTCTTGCATTTAACCCTAAAATATAAAATCGAACATAAAATAAAATCAAAATATAAAGAAACTTAAGATGTTGTCCTGGGGACCACCAAATTGTTGTCTTTAGCCATTTTTATTTATAACTTTAGCATATGAGCCATATATCAGTAATTTAATATGCAACTTAACCCAAATTAGTCTGGATGGATAATGAGAGGAATATGATATATGGAAAGAACCTGTGATACTGCAACAGGAAGTTGGCGCCATTTCTGCTGGAAAGTGGCTGGATCAAGCACAGGTTTAGCGTTTAGCTGCAATGAAGGAGGAGGAGGAGGAGGAGCAACGGACAATCCTATTCCTAGCCCAAATATGTCATCAATGGTGGATGTAGGTTGTTGGGCAGATAATTGGGATAAAGAGTAGTTGTTGTCGTATGCTCTACTTTCTTCTTTTTCAGTGGTAGTCAAAAGTAGATCCCCATCATTGGCTTGGATGTGGTCTACATCTGTTGCTGCTGCTGCTGCTGCTGCTGGTTCAGCACCAATAGACAAATGTCCAAGCTCTTCTGAGAAGGCATATGGTCCTTGATGTTCCTTGTCTGTGAACATGAATGAAGGCTGCAATGCAAATACCAATCCATGCACTTTTAATTTTATTTTTGTTTTTATCTATCATCTATGCAAAAAGACCCCGTCGTCATCTCTAGAAAATTTGTCCACTTTAATCCCGTCCCGGACGCAACCTTAAGGTTGGAGTTGTCTGTCTTTGTCTTTTGCACAGACAAGAGATGGAGATTTGCTCCACTTCCACATAATTGCAACTTTTCTACAACAACTTCCACTTACACTAAGAAACACTCATATCATATACAGATATAGCTGCTTTATCTCGTCACCATTAAGTCAAAGAAACAGCATTTAACCTAAGCTATTATATAAAGAGAAGAAATTAACAAGGGTACCTTCTGGTATAGGACAGATAGGCTGTTAAACTCATCAAATATACGATCTTTGATCTCACTGCTTTGAGTATCGGCAAACACCGAAACAGCTTGCTTAACAGGATTTACAACACTATTTGCTACTGAAACGCTATGTTGCAAAAGCCTGTAGTAAAATAAAGCTCTATCATGGACATCCTGCACAAACAACTTTTTATAGTAAATATTATATTACAACATTCTACTTTGAAAATATAACTTTTTTAATTCTGTAACAGATCACTTTCAAAGTATCAGATTCAGGTCCCATCCCCTCCCCTAATATGATATGATATGAATGAATAAAAAGATTGCAAGTGGGATGCTATAATCGGGTAGCGTAAATATTAATATTATAATACTGTAATTCAGAGTTTTGTATTTGAACCTGATGCATATCAGCGAGACCAGCTGCTAATGCAGCACCCAAGGCTTTTTGAGTCTCTGGTGGTCTTCTGAAAAAGCATTTCATTACTGCTGTAAGAAGATGCAAACGTACCTGCCAAAAGTTAAACCATTATGGATTGTGGCATTAAAATAAATAACTTAGCCAGTGTTTTGTTTGGTATCAAGTAATAATACAAAGCTAGAATCAATGGAATACAACATTAAGATGGAATGAAAAAAAATCATGTTTGTTTACCACATATAATATATCAATCATTCATTCCTCTATGCTATTTCCCATTCCATGGGGGAGGCCAGGGGTGTTTTTTTTCCATTCTTTGATGGAATCGAATGATATATTTACTTTTATTGTTAATATGATCTTCAATAACATCAATGTCTTAAAACATTAATTAAATTACTTTTTGTTATTTTCTGATAATAACTAAAACTATTTTTTGAGATAATTCTATTTTGAACTTATATGGTACTTTATTTGATTTAACTTTTTTATTAGTAGATAATTTTTTTAAGTAGTTTCTTTATGTATTTGTATATAGGATACATTTCAAACGAAAATTAGATATTGGTTAATGTGCAACTTATTTAGTAGTGTATCTCGTTTTGATTATTGGCAGATGATTAATTCATACATGTAGTGATTAGTGTGTTGCTCACAAGGTAGATGATCACCACTCAAGAAGTTATATGTACATATAAATGTATAACATATATGGTTTGTTGCTCACAAATTAGAGATTTTGATAAATGTATGTATATAATATCATATATGGTTTGTTACTGTGTTTGGTGTGCATTGGACCGAGAATTTGCAAATATGTCCCACCTAAAAAAAGATGGATCAAAGTGGACAGTACACTCATCCTCATAATCAAAAATATCCTTAGATGTGCAAAAGACAAAAATAGGCCATGAAATATATATATATATATATATATATATATATATATATATATTATATACCTCCGGAGAAGTCTCATCCTCCCAATCCTCAATAAGACCTTCCAAAGCATAAGGAGCATCCTGCATGTCTTGAGCGTACTCCCCTAACATCCAAATAAGAGCTGCCTTGGCTTTAGGTTCCTGAACATTGTTGCTGCTTATGTTCCCAATAACAGCAATGCAATCATGACTCCATTGTGGGTATTTTCGCAGCAGATCTTTAACAAGAACCTAAATAAAATTGAGCATTAACATTAACATTAACATAATAACTAACATTACTAAATTAAGCATGAAGAATTAAATTCGCATACCAGTGTTTCTGCAGTTACATAGTCCTTTTCCATCTCCAGAAACTGAAGCAGCCTATCAACAATGGCATTTACATCATATTGCTGAAGTGCAATTTTTCCAACAGCTCTGATAGATTCCCTTGCAATGGGAATATCAACATTTGCAGCATACTCACACAGTTCAGTCACTAATAACATGAATTCAAAACGGTCATCACAATATTTAATATTTAATATATATACATCAGCTGAATTCAATCTTTCACTTGCCTATTTCATAAGTATTGCTCTCATTTGCCACTGCTGTCAACATTTCAAGCTTCAACTTCTTAACATAAAAAGGTTCGTTGTATTGACAATAGAAGTGTTTGTAATCTGAAGCAAACAACATCGGTGCACGCATAACCAAAAGATGTAAGTGGCTAAGTACTGCATAAGATTGCTCCGGACTCCCAGAGCTCACAAGGGTAAGTAGAGGGGCTTTGATACGCTCATATACCTAAAAACCATGAATAAAGAATTAAGAAAACATTATCATAATCACCCACAAACAGAAACAACAACATTTCTTCAAGAAAAGATTTGGTTATTAAATTGGTCCCCTGATGAAAGATGGATGCAAAAGGTTGTTATTGTGCCGGAAACGGAAATGATGAGTTAAAAAGGGTTGGACAGAAGAACTTGAACTCTCTTTATTTTTTTTCTATTGGGTTAAATGCAACGCATAACAATGTATTCTACTCATTTGTTTATTAAGTATCATAATTTTATTTCTTCCCATTACAGCAATGTATGTCGAAAAACCAATCCAATAGAAACAATGTCATCTGAATAACAAACAATTTTCACTCTTACAATTGGGTAGATTTTTCAAAGTTTACAGTCCTAATAAGATTTAAAAAAATGCTTAATAAAAGAAAAGACTGGAAGTACAACAGTGTATAGAAAGAAATGGAAGTAGGAGGTTATAATACACAAATAAATGATAAGTATGTTGATATTTCTTGTATTTAGCCCTGTTCCATTTCCCTACATTAGCTGAACCCCTAAATACACACAGACAGAAGACAGATGTGGTTCCACTGATACACAAACTGAGTTAGTTACAAGAGTTGAACCCACCTACTGTTACTTAAATAAACAGTTTCTAAAAAAGGAAAGTAGTCCTATTCCTATTGGGGTAACCAACATTTTCCCACATTGTATTCATTGACCATGATCTTTTTTAGAATTTTAACACTTCAACTTAAATTACTGGCTGTGAGTTATCTATAAATGTGCAAGTCACATAACAATAACATTGATGAATTCCAATTCCAAGATTTTAAACCAGCACACAACTTACAGTGTTACTTATGGTAAGTCCTGACTCTCATAATTACAGATTTGTTTCGAAACATTATTATTAGCTGAGATTTGAATTCGTTATTGATTAGGTAGGAACATGATAAAGTTTTAATTAGAAGCATCAGCAATTGAGACCAGATAAATAATACCATACAAGGAAAAGGAAATGTATTTTAGTTAAGCACCTGTTGATGAACGTCTGTCATAGATAACGTCAATTGTAGAAATAACTTTATGGTTGCCAAAACAACTGCACCATTTGCATGCTGAAGTCTGTCTTCTAAAAGATTCATGATATCAAATATTTCATTGGTATCAGGTGGTGCATACTTTGAAACCAATTCAAGAATAGTACACTGAGCCCATTCGCTGAATTCCTTGATCCTGCAAATCAGCTATACAAGATTACTTGTTTGAAATTGAATCAGATCACTGAGGCTGGCATTCGTTACACGTGACAGGCTATTTTCAATGACGAGGATGAGAAAAGCATATACATCTTTTGCACAAGCAATGACATATTTTAGACTTTGCATTTTTGCTCTTGTCAATGACACATGGTTTGATCATATATCTAGTCCCATTACCCTAATACTACATCACAGTTGTACAGTACAGGGACTGCAATCCATTAAATAAACCTTCACACGCTAACATTACTGCCAACGCCATGCAAAGATGAGGCAATCAGATTCAGAATACAGATATACCAATCTTGCATCACCGTGCCCAAACTACCTTAATAGATCACATAAGCCAACCCTGAAATTAGTAAACACTAAACTATTTTTTAGAAACCAAATACATACAAGATTCCCATCAAATATGAAATAACAAAACCGATCTGGTTATGGTTTACACTAGTCCGGTCCCAAACCGGACCATGAGGTTTTCTAACTAAAAAATATAATGTAGTTTCGAATATGAAATATATATATATATATATATATATATATATATATATATATATATATAGTTTTCTAGAAACAAACAGAATATTGCCAGTCATACTACACTTGCAAATTCAACCTAGTGGATGTGGTAAGTGATGAAGAATTGAAACAGAATAAACAAACAATGGATGATTGATAGAGAAAATTGGAATTGATGAATGAAACAAAATAGAGAATACAATCTCCTGATAGGATGAATCCCAATCCCACTCTCAAAGGCGTATGTAGCCAATGACCCAATCTCACTCTACTCTAGAGACTAATACGAATCTAAGATATTTCTGCCTGACTACCAATGCAAACCTGCCCTCTATTAATTAGCAAACCCCTAACAAACTCTCCTAGAAATTACCCTTCAAGTATTTAACTATCTAATTCGTATCAGTAAGACAAGAAAAGATTTTGAGCTATATTACGGATCAGCTTTGAAACAGGTTTGAGAAGATGGCACCAATTTACAAGAATATAATTATGTATCAGCTTCATAATACACTCCATGAAAGCCTTTTACAAATATTCACAAGAATTATGTACAAAATATGAACCAAAACTGGGAAATGATATTAATATTCCCATAAGGTTTTGTAACCTTGCCCCATGACCGCATATGTAAACTAAAATTAGGGTCTGTCTACAAACTTTTGTACACTTTTTTATTACCTGTTTTTAACATGGAAGCAGAGCAAATAACAAAAAATGAACCAGCCAGTGGTCCAAGTAAGTATTCAGAGCTATATAATAACTGTCCATGGCTAACATATGGGAAACATGCGTGCAGCCTAGTTAATAAAACTAAATAGATTAGCATATATATTGCCTTACTAACACAAGTACGCCTTTTCTTTCAGAAGTATCATAATTGTGCGGCTTTTCTTGATAAGAATCTAAGATGGGAAAGAAGAGACATTGTTTGTTATTGAATCAGAAAAAATACTCTTAAAGGGTGTGACTGAACCAGATTTTAGTATTCAATGAATATACCACATTCAAGAAAGCTGATATATCAGCAAATACATAATACCACCCACGTTAACTTGGTGATCATAACACAAATACCCTTATTAAGACCTAGAGTAACCTACTAAGATGCATCGATGATGAGACTCAAGATAAAGCTTAATTATTTTATATTTAGTTGAATGTTATGTTAAAAAAAACAGATACAACCAACACATCTTGGAGGAACAGAAAGAACGGACTGGGACTGCTGGAAACAAAACCTAATGAGGTATTTGACCTTTTATAATATAACAGTCGAGGGCGTATAGTGAATAAGATAGTAAGAAGCAATGCAAGATAATGCAGTGGATCAAAAGAGTATGGAAATTCAAGTAAATGTCTATTTTTCGCTTAGTAACTTCAAAATTGGCTCTTGCATAAGTGTTATTATGCCCATGTGTGGGCCTAGGCACACAGGAGATTGCTTGTAGTCTTTATTAGGAGATTATGCAATGGTATATTACTATTACATCCATAAACAAATAAATCTATTAACAGGGGATGTGATGCTTGGGTCGTTAAGCATAAAAATAATGGCAAAGGTATGGTTGGCTTAATCGCTTTAGGTCCAACCTTGAACTCAGATAGCAACGACAATTACCAACTTCAATGAACCATATATAAAAGATAAACCACATACCTATTTAATAGGAAATATATAATTGGTTTGCTAATCAAGGCCTCTCTCTCCCTTACAGCTTCCTCTGATGTACTTGCTTCCAAGCCCCATATCTCTTGTAGAGCTGATAAACAATTTGCAACCACCTGCACAGTTTTACAATATCTAATAAATTGATTCTTAAACTGTTCCTAATATTAGATAAACAGCCACACTTCCGCCACCTTAATCTACTTTTAAATTAAACTAGTGTTGCCAGCATATGGAGTACCAAGAACTAGCTGTAGAAATGTAACTGCTGGAACATGATGACAGTTTACAAAAGCAACTCACCTGGGCATCTGGATCATTAAGCATTAAATGTTTAAGAAGAGCTGGGAAATCAGCATCCAAACAAGTAGAAGCAGATATATGATACAACTTGAGCACCCCTACAGCTGCAACCATCCTCACATAGCTATTACCATCTTTCAACCCAGCACCTAATGGCCCCACCAGGTACTCCACCAGATTTGGCACTCTAAGAGAACACAAACTCCTCAATGCCAACCCTCTTATCATTGGGTCTTCATCCTTACAATCTCTTTGAAGAAAGTTTATTGTAAGCAGGGCAAGATCAGGATTATACTTGGCATAGTTACCAACATACAGGTAACACATTTTCTTCAAAACAATATCTGAAGTAGCCGAGCACATCACCATCTCGCTGAAAACTGAGGATACATCAATCCCGACAGTCATGTATGAGATCACCTTCTTGAAGAGATCTCGTTTTGAGTCATCGGTCCCAGGTGCCCGACTCCCAGCCAGCTGTCGAAGCTGCATCTTCAGATCCGAGACCTCCCCTTTACTGTTGGATTTTGGAATTGAACATGAATTAGAATTATCATTATCATTATGCTTATTATTAGGTAAATCTGAATCACTAAGTCCAGTGTGCGATTGTGATTGTGATTGTGGCGGTGTTCGCCCAAACGAGAAGGAAAACTGCATCCTTTTCTTCATTACTTTCAAGTAATTAGGGTTTCACACTAACTTTTTGGGTCATATAACCTATTAAGTGTGTGGGTATAGCTGAAGTCTAATTCGATGGATCCAAAGACTTGGAATAAATCAAAAGGCAAAATAAACAGAATATCCATACGTGTAAGATTGTACAATTTGGTATAATATGGATCAAGAAAATTATGTATTTGTGTCTTGTGAGAAAGAGTGCTAAGGGTAACAAATACCCGGAGGGTTGAGAAGGCGAAGGAGATCGCTGAGATTGAGCCGGAGGCGCCATTGTTCGATCGCTGAGAAAGAGTGCGATGTGACTTGTGAGTGTAATCGACCTTTAGGGAACAGCATCAACTGTCACGGCCGAGAAGCCTTGATTACGGTGGACGATGTTGTTCGAGTGTGATTGTGTTGTATTTCACTTTCTTACTTGGATACATAAACATTTTTTTAGAATAATTTTTGTATACTTGGGTGATTGGAGTTCTTTTTTAACATTAATTTTTCTTTTTTTTTTCTTTTTTTTTTTTTGACAAAATTTTTTATTGACTTATAATGATGGTAAAAAGTGTTTTTTTAAAAATGTTTGTATTAGGTTTTATGATGAAAAAAACCAATAAGTCAATAAGTAAAAAAATATTTTACTTAAAAACTCACTTCTAGAGTTAGGCTCCGTTTGATAGTTTCTGAGTTCTGAATTGGAAAGTTCTATCTGGGTAAGAAATTATGAGTGAGTAAGAAATCATGTTGTTTGATTGTACATCTGACTGAATGCGCTGACTAATAAAAAATGATCATTTACCCTGGCACAATTGATCACACACTACATATGAATATTTAACCGAAAAAACAAAAGAGATTCTTCAATTTGCATAATATACAAAACAAATTGTTTAAAAATATCATTTCCAACAAACACCAACTTGTTTCCAACATTCCACACATTAATTGGAATTATGCAAAATGGGGTAACAAATTCAATAGATGATCTAGTATCTGAACTAGAAATTTTGCATGAGAATTCAAAAAAAAACAAACAAAATAGTTGTTATTACATCAGATACTTGATGATATCTTGGAAATAAAAGAAGACTTGAACAATAGCAGCCATGATCGATCATAACATCACTATCTCTCACCCCTCATCTTCTTCACCCACCTTGACAACCACCTCTACAGCCACCCTTCAAGATACCAAATGTGATTACAAACAATTCAACGGTTACCATAGTTCTATATAATCAATGACAACATAACTTGAAACCTATCATACATGATCAATATTTAATCATAGCATCAATAAGTTTTGGTATTAATTATCATATTTATGCCAACTTTTAGGACAGAATGATCTTTATGTATTTGACATATTGCTTAAATTCCAACTCTTATTGCTTACGATTATTGCAAAGGAACAAACGGAACAAAATCTCCCATGGGACATCGATTAAAAGATTACATAGTCCTGAAATGTAACATCCGGATTTTCAGGGTTATTATTGTGTAGTTTAATCTTTTGATTAAAGGAGGGACTCGACGAGTTGAGGATCCAACTCGCCGAGTCGAGACGGGTTTTCCACGCAGATTAAATGAGTGGACTCGATGAGTCAGAGGAGGAACTCGCCGAGTAGGTGTTGGGCAGAGAAACCCTAATTTCTCGGGTTTGGGACCTATTTAAAGGTCCTTATGGCCTTCATTTACGGCCACTACACCCTGAGGAAACCTAGAGAACAGAGAGAAAGCTTGTGGTGCAAGAGGAGGGCCAATTCATCACATTTTAGGGTGTTCTAGCAAGGGGAATGTTGGATTTCGTGTTAGGCTGTTTTTGTAGGACTCAAATCTTCCATTATTTCGTTCGGAGCTGCTGTAAGAGGTAAGGATTCATGTTCATCTTCGTTTGTGTGATAGATTTCATGAATCTAGGGTTTCTTCTCTTCTTTTTGGTAAGAGATCTAGAGTATGTGATGTCCCCTTGTGTGTATATCTTCAAATCTGGACCTTGAGAGGTCCAGAGAGTCCCTATTCCCCAGCTTTATGCAGTCCTTTATGAGTTTGGAGCTTAGGTGATCATTTTAAGGGTTATTTCTCCATCTATGGCTAATTGTGGGTTGCATGAACATAAAGTTTGAACCTTTACATGACTTTTGAGTGCTAGAACGTTAGATCTACTAGTTGGTAAAGCAGATCTGGCCTCAGAAGGTCGAATGAGCATATTCATGGAGGGAACTCGCCGAGTCCATGGAGAGACTCGATGAGTCGAGTCGGGGTTGCCCCACGATTCATACCAGGTGTAACTCATCGAGCTAGGGGTTGGCTCAACGTGTCAAACGAGCCTAGAAGGAGGATTCAGTGGACTCGCCGAGTCACCCATGTGCACTCGACGAGTCAGGTCAAAGTTTGACCGTTGACTTTTGTTGACTTTAGGGTTTTGGTCAAGACTGACTTAAGAGAGTTCAGGGAAGGGTAGAATGGTCTTCTACCCAATCTTTAGAGCTGAGACAATGAGAGAGTATTTATCGGGGATGTTATTTGAATAATAGGAGGAGGCTAGGTCGGGACGTTGAGCACGAGAGTTCATCCGACTTCGTTTGAGATGAGTCTTCTCACTATACTTTACCTTGAGTGGTAATTAGAGTTATGTGACAGAGTTATTGTATGTTATTTATGTGTTGTGTTGCACTGCATTATTTCTATGTGATTTATGACGTGTGTATATCAGAGTTAGAACCGGAAGGTGTCACACCCCAAAAACCGAAGGCGGAAACATTTCCGGGGTTGACTCCACGTTGAGTATCAAATCCAATGCACATAGTAAGCAAAGTAAACAACCATTACATTACACATAAAAGGTTACATTTGTTTGAAAGTAGGTTGTACAAGTGTGATACATAATATATAAGAACAAAAGTAAGACGTGTCTTGTACGTACTCCGTCTTCGCCAAAAGGGATCATCGGGTACCTGTCTAATGTGGACCTGAGAATACAAGCAGTTTGAAAATCAGCATAAAGCTGGTGAGTTCATAAGATGTTTGTTTTCTGAAAAATGTATAAGTTCCTTTAGTTTTCTGAAAAGGTTGTTATCCAAGAAAATCCCATATTTTCTTATGTAAAACAGTTTAGTTATCATTTGTTACCAATTCGATTACATGTTGTATGTTACCCCAGGAAAATCCCATATTTTCCTAATAGTTTAGTTATCCATTCGTTTCTTAATTCGTTTACGAGTTGTTATGTTATCCCAGGAAAATCCCATATTTTCCTAAGTGTGAGTTTGGTTGAATATCACAGTGTATAGTTTAATACATAAAACTATATATTGAAAATCATGGGATTACGACCACGAACTAGATATAAGATAGTTTGATATACACGAAACTATAGATAGATATAGATTGAAAACCATGGGACTATCATCCCGTACTAGATATAGATTGAAAATCATGGGACTATCATCCCGTACTAGATATAGATTGAAAATCATGGGATTACCATCCCGTACTAGATATATATTCTAACCATGGGACTACCATCCCGCACTAGATATGTAATATGTATATATACTGAAAACCATAGGAATAACATCCCGCACTAGATACAAAATCTATAGACTGAAAACCATGGGACTATCATCTCGTACTAGATATAGGAACTATAGATAGAAAATAGGTATAAAATCAAATCAAAATCGTGAATAAACTTATATTAATACGTATTGTGAGCCGGGTAACCATGTTGATACGACAACGAGACCTCTTTGACATTCGTCAGACGTCGGACGATATCCAGAATTTGTCACCCCAGGCGTGCCCGCCTAACTGTAGCTAGCAGTTAAGGTGTGGGATTGTTAGCCCCGAATAGATCTATTCACAAATTCCACGCTCTCCCTCCAGGAGACTCTAGTTACACTTTCGGGGAGGATTTACTGATAACCCAAAGGGTAATGACGAATCTCACAAGCTAGTATTACATTATTAACGGTGTTTTCAAACGTCATCAACCATACCAATCATTATGAAACATAATACAGTGAAAGCAGTTATATATGATGAAATCATCTGGCAATATATTCTAAATTAAACAAAGATAAACTGAATCAGACATAGTTTATCTAATAACTTTACATATACCAGTACGCGTTAAACAAGAACTAAAGATCCCAGATTATTCCCATAATAATTTGAATGGTTTGATTGTTTCCTTTACTGAAATTCATATAGTAATAATTGATAAAACATCATTTATGCTCAGCATAATACATAAGGGGTAAAGATATTTATAAGTTTTCCAGATATTTATTGAAATACATCAATTTAAGGTTTTGAAAACATTTCTATTTTTGCTTGTATTCCCCCCCTGAAAACATTGAAAAATCATTGAAAAATGGTAGGGGTATGAACTCACCAAACGAGAAAACACGACGATTTGAATGCTAAACGTTGGTTTGGGGCTTGATTACACGTGAGGTTCCTATGTAATATGAAATGGTATACAAATGTATCTAATTAGACTTTAAAACACTAATTAGATATGATAATACACTCCAATGAGCGAAAACACTTCAAATCAAGTGTTTGGAGTGACCCGGGTGACATCTACGGACGTGTGGGACTTGGATAAAGTGTTTATTCTTCAAGAGTAAACTCCTTATGGAGTTTTCGGCCCTAAACACTACATACACATGAGTTCACGGCTGTGAACTCATGGATGAGGGATTTATGATGCTAAATGGCAAGATAACACTTGAGGAATATTGGTATGATTTTATCTAAGGCTTAGGAAGGAATTAAATCACCAAAAACACCATCAATGGGAGTTTACGGCCCTAAATAAGGAGTTTACAGCCGTAAGATCCTATACCCCCCTTAAATTGTTGATTTAATGGCCTTAGACTAATCACATATGATTCTAACAATTTATACAAGCCCTTGAATGAGATTTAAGCATCATATGACTTGTGTAAGTGAGTTCACGGCCCAGGAACTCATTCTTGGGGAGTTTATGGCTGTGAACACTCAAATGAGGGTATTTCATCATGTTTAAGGCCTCCAAACTGGTTGTGGTTGATTCTAGAATTTATTCCAAGACTATTGGTGTGTTTAAATGGCTTTTAAACACTTGATTTTGAGTTTACTCTCCATGAGGGTGAGTTTATGGCCCAAGCATGTTCTTGGGCAGTAAACTCATGTTTACTCCTCAAAAATGATGATTAGGGTGTTCTAAGTCCGAATTGGTTAGCCACAAAGTCATATCTAAGTCCCAAAATTGGTTTGGAGGGGTTTTAAGGCACAAAAACCCACTTATTATTTGTTTACGGCCCAAGAATGCTCCAGGGCCATAAACTCATGTTTGAGGTTCATTTTCATAGATTAAACTTGGATTTGAAGGCTAATGAGGTTGAACAACAAGTTAGGGAAGTTACCTTGAAGATTTGAAGCCTTAATTTGATGTTTTGGACCTAGTTCTTTGGTTTGAGGAGAGAGGTCAGAGAGAGAGAGTAGTGAGAGAGAGAAAAAGCTTCAAATGGAAGCTTAATCATATTTAAATAGGGTCTAAGATTTGGACACGGTGGAACTCTACCCGATACCGACGTTAGACGGGGCTTTTGGTCACACCCGATCAAGTTGTCGTAACCCTATATGGTTGATTTTATAATTTTTCCGATTACTAGAATGGGGTGTTAAAATGAGTTCTAAATGCTTTTGGACACCCATTAAGTCATAATAGCAATCCCAAATTAATGACTTAATTTAATTGCGTAAACGGAAACGAAATTGAAAACGACTAATGGATTATCGAAATGGGTTACGAAAAGGATTACAAATATGATATAAACTTCGGGTTGTTACAGAAGGTTCACAATCTGGAATAACTTGGGCCCCGCCCACTGCATCGGGCCTCGCTCGGCGTCGGACCGAAGTCCGGAATAAACTGAACATAACATAAGCATGAACATATATCATAATCACATATACTGCGTCGGGCTTGCCCTGCATCGGACCGGAGTCCAGAACATATAACACATAACATAAACATGCATGAATCACAAAGACATCAAGCATACATAACTACTTCTCGGAACCACACCGACATCGGACAGTAGTCCGGAAACATATAAATTATATCGGGCTAACCCCGACATATTGCAACTACATAAATGGGCCGATATTGGTGCCTTAGACCCATTCCTACTGGAGGAAAACTCACATCTCAAACTGATTGCTGAATAACTCGCGCAAAGGTGACACCGTCTGCTGCTCCAACTACTCCCCGACTATAATGACCAAATAAACATTTAGCCAAAAACTGATGACCCTCCCATGGGTAAAATGACTATTTTACCCCTCTGATCTATTTCGGGTCATGACCTAGGCCCAATCCTTTATAGTCCTCATAAGGCCCATTATGTCCCCAAATGGCCCAATTTTCTAAATTGGGCCCAACTCTTCAAATGGGCTTTCCTATCAAGCCCACTAGTCCTTAGGCCCTTAACTGACTCCTAAAGGCCCAACACAGCCCCATTACTACTATATCCAGGACTTGGCCCAAACCATGGCCTAATAACAAAAGTCCACTATCCGAGCGTATGTTGAGCGTACCTCTATGTATGATGCGCGTACTGCTGCAAAGGCTTGTACGATGCGCGTACCAGTGTGTACACCAAGCGTACTCTCCTGCTAAACACTTCTCTCCAAAACGACTTAATCCCTTAAGACCCTATGTCCAAACTACAGATCTGAGTCCCATGCTTCATCCCAACCCTTAAAGTTGATCACTTGGTGGCTTGCAACCCACCAAATGAGCCCAACACTAAGAATAACAATGAACTTCCGTATAAATGGCTAGATCTCTTGCATGGATTCATAAAAGCCTCAAAGCTTGCAACTTTATGGCTAAAGGAACTCATTGAGCTTCAAGGGTGGCAACCCTAAGCTCAAAATCAAAGTTTCAAGGTCAAGATATAATCTTTGGACCTAAAAAGGTCCAAATCTTCAAAACCATAGATCTAGACTGTGAGGAGGAAAGATAGGAACTTTATACCTCCTCTTGCTGCCAAATGGTGAGCTTGTTCCAGATCCTTGAGCTCAAGGTACTCAAGGGCTTCTTCTCAAACATGCCCTTTCTTCTTCCAAGTCCTTCTTTGCAAAAATAAGTTCCAAAATGTCAAACACACACACACACAAGGAGGAGCATGGACGAGTTAAGGTTTCTCTGAGGGTGATGGACAGGTGAGGAGGCCAAAAGGGAGGCTATAATGATGTATTTATAGGTCATTAACCCTGAAATTAGGGTTTAGCATCTACCCGCGTATGCTGAGCGTACCTCTTGGTATGCTAGTCATACGTACCCGTGTCCCTCGAATCAATGGCCGTTACGCCCCGCGTGTGCCAGGTTACCCCCGCCGTACAGCTTATGGGCGGCCCATCTTCACGGCTCACTTTCTAAGTCTACTCTTAATGAATCTATTGTCCAAGTGATAGTCCAAAACAATTATTAACTCAATAAATTAAATAATACATCAGAAAATGGGTGTTACATAACTGTAGAACGTGTGATTAGATGAAGAAGGAGCTTCGATATGTGGTTGGAAGATGAAGGATGGGTCAACGATGGTTGTTGTGAAACGACCCAAAAATTTTCGTTTTTCCATATAATCAAAACCATAATATAAGTATCATAACATAAACACACGCGATGTATCCCCAAAACATAATAAAATATTGTGCGGAAAACTGTATCATACTACATCAATCTAAAACATCAAGAGACATCCCCAGGATAAAAGCTATGCTGCGGTGTGTGCGATGCTGTCACCCCGAGCTCTTCCCTTTGCTTGCGGAAGTACCTGAAACCAAAACTGAAACTGTAAGCACGAAGCTTAGTGAGCTCCCCCAAACTACCACATACCATACAATAACACATAAACACATATTGGGCCTTGCCCACTGCATCGGGCCGAAGCCCGGAAACTGCATCGGACCGAAGTCCGGAACTGACTGGGACCTTGTCCCCTGCATCGGACCGAAGTCCGGAACTAACTGCATCGGACCGAAGTCCGGAACTGACTGGGACCTTGTCCCCTGCATCGGACCGAAATCCGGAACTAACTGCATCGGACCGAAGTCCGGAACTGACTGGGACCTTGTCCCCTGCATCGGACCGAAGTCCGGAACTAACTGCATCTGACCGAATTCCGGAACTGTCTGACTGAACATGGCATAGCATAACACATCAACTAGCATAACACATATACAACATGCTACATCGGGCCGTGGCCCGGAACACATAGTACTTAACACATAAAACATAGCACACAAATCCTGTTCGAACCACGAAGGCATCGAACATACCAACTACTGCATCGAACCTAAATCCGGAAACTACTGCTAACTGAACGGGCCGGCATTGTGGCCTTAGACCCGTTCCTACTGGAAGGAAACTCACCTCGTAAGCTGGCTGCTGAGTGTGTGGCTCGGAAAGCTAACGGCGGCTGCTTCGGAATCTCCTCGGCTATAAGTCTATAAACACACTCAATCAAATACTAAACACTGCGCTTGGGGTAAAATGACTCTTCTACCCTCGGTCAAAGTCAATTATCTTTTGGGCTGACTCGCCGAGTTGGGCCACCCAACTCGCCGAGTCCCACTCTTACTTTTCACTCTTACTCACTGCTACTCGTCGAGTCTGGCATCGACTCGACGAGTACCCTCTTGATCCAAGAACTCAGACAATCTTCATCCGACTCGCCGAGTCGTATGAACAGACTCGACGAGTTGTTCTTGATCCCAAGAAGATTGCCTTGGACTCGCCGAGTTGTATGAACAAACTCGTCGAGTCCCTCCATCACTGAGTCTACTCTCAACTCGCTGAGTCCACTTCCTGACTCACCTCTTCCACTCGACACTGATAAAACTGAAGGACTCGGGACTCGCGACCCGACTCGTCGAGTCGTTCTTCCGACTCGCCGAGTCGCCGCCATGCAACTGATTTTTACTTGATTTTGTTTGAATCCAATGCATACAATTGATAGATCTGAGTCCAATAAGCTGTTTTACCACGTAAAGTTTCCAACTTTACGTGCACAACCTCATGAATAAGGGAAATAAGGCTAAAAGATGCATAAAATGGGTAGATCTATGGTTATCATGCAATATAACTTCAAAAAGACAGTAGATCTGGGCTCTACAACACCCCAACATTCAGATCCATAGATATATCGACTTAATAAGACGTTCATGCAAGTGTAAGGCTTGAAACAAGCACCAACTAGCTCTTAGGAGAGCCCTAATGGAAGTTTAAAGCATATAATAAGATGGAACTCCGAAAATACCTCAATAAACTCTGATTTGGCCTTGGATCTTTGCACTACCACCCTTCTCCTTGCTTCTTCCTTCTTCTCCTTCTTCACACCTTCACAAAATGGCACCAGAACACATATAAGCTCTTCAATGGAGGTTTGGGGCTCTATCACTGCGTTCTCAGGGTGAGGGAGGCGAGAATGGGGGCTATAAGGTGGTATAAATAGTGGGCAACCCGGGGATTTTAGGGTTTCACCCAGACAGATGGACTCGCCGAGTCGGGGATATGGACTCGTCGAGTCCCCGGCTCACGCGTGCCCTCAGACGCGACCCTACTCGGCGAGTCAGGCTAGAACTCGTCGAGTCCCTCTTGAAAAACTCACTATAATTACCAATAAATCAACATACCGGGAACGGGTCGTTACAATTCTCCCCCACTTGTCTCAGACTTCGTCCTCGAAGTCTGCTACGGCTGGATCTGCAAATAACTCCGGGTAGTGCGCTCTCATCTCCTCCTCCTCAGCCTCCCACGTCCATTCAGACCCCTTCCAGTGCTGCCACTGCACCTTTACTAGCTGAATTACCTTGTTCCTCAAGGTCTTGGTCTTCCGTTCCAGAATCGCGACCGGCTTCTCGATATAATTTAGGCCGCTATCAACCTGAATGTCCTCTAAGGGAACGACTGTTGTCTCATCCACCAAACACTTCCTCAACTGCGACACGTGGAAGATGTTGTGTATCAGACTAAGCTCCTCAGGAAGATCTAACCGATAAGCAACCCGACCCACCCGGGCCAAAACCCTGAAGGGACCAATAAATATGGGGCCCAATTTGTCCCTCTTCCGGAACCTGATGACACCTTTCCAAGGTGAGACTTTCAGAAGAACCATATCTCCCACCTGGAACTCCAAGTCCGAACGCCTCCTGTCGGCGTAGCTCTTCTGCCGACTCTGCGCAGTCTGCAGCCTACTACGGACCTACTGGATCAATTCCGTCGTCTTGAGCACCACTTCGGTGCTCCCTATGACTCGCTGACCGACCTCGCCCCAACAAATCGGGGTCCTGCACTTCTTGCCGTATAACATCTCAAAAGGAGGTCGATCAATGCTCGCATGATAACGGTTGTTATACGAGAATTCCGCTAACGGAAGATACGTTTCCCAACTGCCCCCAAAATCTAGAACACATGCCCTAAGCATGTCCTCGAGAGTTTGAATCGTCCTCTCGCTCTGCCCGTCAGTCTGAGGATGAAAAGCAGTGCTGAAATGGAGACGAGTACCCATCTCGTCGTGGAATCGCTTCCAGAATCTGGACGTGAAACGAACATCTTGGTCTGACACCACCGATACCGGCACTCCATGACGTGCCACAATCTCTCGCACATAGATATCGGCTAACTTTTCCGCCGATATACTCTCCTGAATCGGAATAAAATGGGCACTCTTCGTCAACCGATCCACTACTACCCATATCGAGTCCACCCCGCATGCGGTCCTAGGGAGTTTGGTGACAAAATCCATGGTGATGTCCTCCCATTTCCACACGGGAATGTCTAACGGCTGCATCTTGCCGTGAGGTCTCTGGTGCTCCGCCTTGACCTTCCGACAGGTCAAACATCTCTCCACATACCAAGCGACATCTCGCTTCATACAGGGCCACCAATAATCAGATCGAAGATCTCGATACATCTTCGTTGCTCCTGGGTGGATAGAAAACCGAGACTTATGAGCCTCGTCCATCAATACTTGCCGTACCCCACCCCAGTACGGTACCCATATCCTACCATGAAGTGTCAACAAACCCCGACTGTCGTAATCAAATGAAGCTACTCAGCCCACTATCCTCTCACACTTCTGCCTCTCCTCCTTGAGGCCCTCCATCTGAGCCTCCTTGATCCGCTCCAACAACGGAGTGATCACTGTCATCCTCATACACAGATCTCTGATAGGGGCCGTCGACACCTTGCGGCTCAGGGCGTCGGCCACCACATTGGCCTTCCCTGGATGATAAAGGATCTCACAGTCATAGTCCTTCAGCACGTCTAACCATCTCCTCTGCCTCATGTTCAAACTCGGCTGATCCATAAGATATCTCAAACTCTTGTGATCCGTGTATATAGTACAGCGGACCCCATAAAGGTAATGTCTCCAAATCTTGAGGGCAAACACAACTGCCCCCAGCTCCAAATCGTGGGTAGGATAATTATCCTCGTGAGGCTTCAACTGTCTCGAGGCATAAGCTACTACATGGCCTCGCTGCATCAATACTGCTCCCATACCTGTGATCGAAGCATCACAATAGACTACGAAATCCTCTACTCCCTCTGGCAAGGTAAGGATCGGGGCCTCGCACAATCTCTGCCTGAGAGTCTCGAACGCCGCCTGCTGCTCAGGCCCCCAACGAAAAACCACCGACTTCTTGGTTAGTCGGGTGAGCGGCACTGCTATCTTGGAGAAGTCCTGAATAAATCTTCGATAATACCCTGCCAACCCCAGGAAGCTCCGAATCTCAGATGGAGACCTCGGGACCTCCCACTACATCACGGCCTCAATCTTGGCCGGATCTACCAAAATACCCTTATGGTTGACGAGATGACCAAGGAACTGCACCTCGCGCAACCAGAACTCACACTTGGAGAACTTTGTGAAAAGTCTCTCCCTCCTCAAAGTCTCCAACACCTCCCGCAGGTGCTCCTCGTGCTGCCCCTGTGTCTTGGAATACACCAAGATGTCATCTATAAACACTATCACCGACCGATCCAGCATCGATCTGCACACGCGGTTCATGAGATCCATGAATGCGGCTGGGGCATTGGTGAGCCCAAATGGCATCACCACGAACTCATAATGACCATACCGGGTCCTGAAAGCAGTCTTCTGTACATCCTCATCTCTAACCCTCATCTGATGATAACCGGAGCGTAGATCGATCTTGGAGAACCAAGATGCTCCCTGAAGCTGATCAAACAAGTCATCTATCCTCGGAAGTGGGTAACGGTTCTTCACCGTTACTTTGTTCAATTCCCGATAATCAATGCACATACGATGCGACCCATCCTTCTTCCTCACAAATAAGATCGGCGCTCCCCAAGGCGAACTGCTCGGCCGAATGAAACCCTTGTCTAACAGCTCCTGAAGCTGTGTAGACAACTCCTGCATCTCAGGGGGAGCAAGTCGATACGGTGCTTTGGCTATCGGAGTCGCGCCAGGAACTAGGTTGATCGTGAACTCAACCTGCCTCTCTGGAGGTATCCCCGACAAATCCTCGGGAAACACATCCGGGTAGTCATGAACAACAGGAACATCATCAATCACCGTCTTGCCCTTCTCCCGGGCATCCAAGACGTAAGCTACAAAACCGGCGCAACCCTGCTGAACATAGCGCCTCGCCCTCGCGGCGGAACAAAAGATCGGTCCTCGCTGGGGCCTCTCGCCCTGAATCACTATCTCTCCCCCACTGGGAGTGCGAACCCTCACTAGCTGTAGCTCACAATCAATCACCACCCCATTGGGGCTCAGCCAATCCATGCCCACAATAACTTTATTCCCACGCAGGGGAATAGGAACCAGGTCCACTGAAAACTGCTCATCAAATATCTGAAGGGAACACCCTCTATGTACTCTGCCGACCCTCATGGTCCTATCATCTGCTATCTCAACCTCTAGTGGACAATCCAGCTCCCCTGGAGCTCTGCTAAATCTCTTGCTAAGCGCAAGCGATACAAATGATCGGGTAGCCCCCGAATCGAACAATACCAAAGCAGGGGTGCCGTTCACCGAGAACGACCCTAAATAAAACATATCATCAAGTAATATTCAAACGATATAATCACAATTAAAGATGAAGGAAAGATTCATACCCGTCACCACATCAGGAGTCGCTCGCGCCTCCTCTGCTGTCATCTGAAACGCCCTGCTCTTCGCCACCGGTGCATCAGCTCGGCCCTGCCGGCCATCCATAATCCTCAGGGTGGCAGGGGCAGGTGCAACCACCTTCCCTGCTGCAGCTAAACTGGGACACTGGGACCTTTTATGTCCCCTCTGATTGCACTGAAAGCAAATCAGATCTGATGCTGTAATCGTAGTAGCAGGGGCCGTACAATCCCTACTCAAATGCCCAGTCCGACCGCACTTGTAGCAGCCGGAACTCCCTGCCTTGCACGCCCCCTCGTGCAACCTCCCACACTTGCCACACCGACCGTGGCTCTGCTGACCCCTGGACCTATGATCTGAAACCTTGGGCTTTTTTCCCACACTGCCTAAACCCGAAACCGCCTCCGGTTTCCTCTTCTTCTCCATCTCGAGATCAATCTCCCTCTCTCTGGCTCTAGCAATCATGTCGTCCAGCGTTTTACAACTGGACCGGCTCACAAACATGCGAATGTCACTCCGCAGCATCTCATGATAACGGGCCTTCTTCATCTCCTCATCGGCTGCATACTGAGGAACAAGAAGGGCCCTCTCCCTGAACTTGGCGGTGATCTCCGCCACTGTCTCGGTAGTCTGGGTAAGATCCTGGAACTCCCTAGCTAACTGTTGCACCTCGATGACCGGTGCAAACTCCGCTCTGAACCTAGTAGAGAAATCCGCCCAGGTCATGGCATCCAGTGCCGCATCATCCCCGATGGCATGTCCGACCTCCTCCCACCAGTCTCGTGCCCTGTCCTTCAGAAGACAGGACGCCAATCTGACCTTGTCTCCCTCGGGACATCTGCTAGTGCGGAATGCGTTGGCCACATCCGCCAACCACCTGGTACTCGCTATGGGGTCCCGTGCCCCATGATAGTCAGGAGCCCCGCATGCCCTGAACTCCCTGAACGTAAGTGTGCGCGACCCCATCACGGCCGTAATCTCGGCACGGAAAGTACTCAATCTCTCATCCATCTGCTCATCCATCTGCCCGGCCTCCGGGCCTGATCCCGATCCTGATCCCCCTCTGGCATCTGAACTGCCGGCTGTTGGCCTCGGACGCAAAACTACCATTCTGAAACATATCATAACAACATCAGAACACTGAAATATCTCAAGGGATCATGATACTACTACTAGCTTCCTAGTCTTGTCTTGGCCTTCCTTAATTCGAGTACGGATCCTCTGCTTTCAATAGTATGGGCCCCTACTACCTTCCACATCTATCCGTACTTTCCTCAAGAACTGCCTTGACTCCACCAAGTCACTTCTACTACTGCCATTCTCTGCTACTCTCATCCTAGGCTTGCCCTAGGGAAACCTCAAGCTCAACACAACTGGTCCTCAGCTGCTGTAGGTCTCCTCATAATGCCAGCTAGCCACCACCTAAACACCATCACATGTGATGAGGATCAGATAATCCTTCAAGTAAAAGATCCGTCCCTACAACGGTTGGACTCAAACAAGAGCTGCGCAATAGGGCCAGTTCTAGCACTCTGGGATTATTCAAACCTGATCACATGTGGTGTGACGTGTTCACCTAATGGCTAACTCCCACTACTCAGAACCCCACCAAGCACGAAGCAAGCAGCATTCGGACAAGGGAAACAGACTCAGGCAAAACTATTCTTGTAACAAGAAACTTCACTAGCATAGGATGCTAAGCTCATACTATCAGGCATAACCTAAACAGGCTATCCTACTGCTGTCTACTCAATTCTAGCATGCAATACTCATAAAGCTGTAACACATAAGCAGGCACATAAGGCATTCTCCTAGATCCTTAGCCCTATACTAGCATGCTGTTCTACTGAAACTGAAACTGAACAAATAACTTGTATGGGTAATTTGGGAGTACTTACTTGAGCTCGGCTGACCGCATGCACACACCTCTATCTTGTTAAAAACAATTCTTTCTTTCCAAGTGCTTTCAAAATTCTTTTTGTAAAACATTTTTATTTTACTAAAATCTTTTATTTCCCTTAGTTTGAGTTCAGATACACCCGGAAGTGTATCCGAATCCCTCAAACCAGGGCTCTGATACCAACTTGAAACGACCCAAAAACACGACCCAAAAATTTTCGTTTTTCCATATAATCAAAACCATAATATAAGTATCATAACATAAACACACGCGATGTATCCCCAAAACATAATAAAATATTGTGCGGAAAACTGTATCATACTACATCAATCTAAAACATCAAGAGACATCCCCAGGATAAAAGCTATGCTGCGGTGTGTACGATGCTGTCACCCCGAGCTCTTCCCTTTGCTTGCGGAAGTACCTGAAACCAAAACTGAAACTGTAAGCACGAAGCTTAGTGAGCTCCCCCAAACTACCACATACCATACAATAACACATAAACACATATTGGGCCTTGCCCACTGCATCGGGCCGAAGCCCGGAAACTGCATCGGACCGAAGTCCGGAACTGACTGGGACCTTGTCCCCTGCATCGGACCGAAGTCCGGAACTAACTGCATCGGACCGAAGTCCGGAACTGACTGGGACCTTGTCCCCTGCATCGGACCGAAATCCGGAACTAACTGCATCGGACCGAAGTCCGGAACTGACTGCATCGGACCGAAGTCCGGAACTGACTGGGACCTTGTCCCCTGCATCGGACCGAAGTCCGGAACTGACTGCATCGGACCGAAGTCCGGAACTGACTGGGACCTTGTCCCCTGCATCGGACCGAAGTCCGGAACTAACTGCATCTGACCGAAGTCCGGAACTGTCTGACTGAACATGGCATAGCATAACACATCAACTAGCATAACACATATACAACATGCTACATCGGGCCGTGGCCCGGAACACATAGTACTTAACACATAAAACATAGCACACAAATCCTGTTCGAACCACGAAGGCATCGAACATACCAACTACTGCATCGAACCTAAATCCGGAAACTACTGCTAACTGAACGGGCCGGCATTGTGGCCTTAGACCCGTTCCTACTGGAAGGAAACTCACCTCGTAAGCTGGCTGCTGAGTGTGTGGCTCGGAAAGCTAACGGCGGCTGCTTCGGAATCTCCTCGGCTATAAGTCTATAAACACACTCAATCAAATACTAAACACTGCGCTTGGGGTAAAATGACTCTTCTACCCTCGGTCAAAGTCAATTATCTTTTGGGCTGACTCGCCGAGTTGGGCCACCCAACTCGCCGAGTCCCACTCTTACTTTTCACTCTTACTCACTGCTACTCGTCGAGTCTGGCATCGACTCGACGAGTACCCTCTTGATCCAAGAACTCAGACAATCTTCATCCGACTCGCCGAGTCGTATGAACAGACTCGACGAGTTGTTCTTGATCCCAAGAAGATTGCCTTGGACTCGCCGAGTTGTATGAACAAACTCGTCGAGTCCCTCCATCACTGAGTCTACTCTCAACTCGCTGAGTCCACTTCCTGACTCACCTCTTCCACTCGACACTGATAAAACTGAAGGACTCGGGACTCGCGACCCGACTCGTCGAGTCGTTCTTCCGACTCGCCGAGTCGCCGCCATGCAACTGATTTTTACTTGATTTTGTTTGAATCCAATGCATACAATTGATAGATCTGAGTCCAATAAGCTGTTTTACCACGTAAAGTTTCCAACTTTACGTGCACAACCTCATGAATAAGGGAAATAAGGCTAAAAGATGCATAAAATGGGTAGATCTATGGTTATCATGCAATATAACTTCAAAAAGACAGTAGATCTGGGCTCTACAACACCCCAACATTCAGATCCATAGATATATCGACTTAATAAGACGTTCATGCAAGTGTAAGGCTTGAAACAAGCACCAACTAGCTCTTAGGAGAGCCCTAATGGAAGTTTAAAGCATATAATAAGATGGAACTCCGAAAATACCTCAATAAACTCTGATTTGGCCTTGGATCTTTGCACTACCACCCTTCTCCTTGCTTCTTCCTTCTTCTCCTTCTTCACACCTTCACAAAATGGCACCAAAACACATATAAGCTCTTCAATGGAGGTTTGGGGCTCTATCACTGCGTTCTCAGGGTGAGGGAGGCGAGAATGGGGGCTATAAGGTGGTATAAATAGTGGGCAACCCGGGGATTTTAGGGTTTCACCCAGACAGATGGACTCGCCGAGTCGGGGATATGGACTCGTCGAGTCCCTGGCTCACGCGTGCCCTCAGACGCGACCCTACTCGGCGAGTCAGGCTAGAACTCGCCGAGTCCCTCTTGAAAAACTCACTATAATTACCAATAAATCAACATACCGGGAACGGGTCGTTACATGTTGGTTACGGGAGAAATAAAACAACTACTAGAAAAGAAGAAGAAGTGAGGTGCTGGAAGATACGTTAAGGCAATGGGTACGATTGGAATTCTTTTTCCCTTTCTCAGTCAGCCGTCTTCCAAGAGCTTTCCCAATCAGATGTTTATTTTCGAGTCAGACGCGTAATATGTGTTTATCAAACAACATCAGCTGACCGAACTAGCCAAAAAGGTCTAACTAGACTTAGTCAGACCAATATCAAACATGGCCTTATTTTGGTTTAAAAGTCACAAGCAGTTTCAAAAAGTCAAGTTTTACGTGCTTTTCAAAAACTTTTTGAAGTTAATTAGAAAAGTCATTCTCAAAAGTGCTTTTGAATTTGACAAATACTTTTTTTAATTTATTGACTTTTCAAAAATCCAATAAGTCAATATTGTTTTGAAAAGTAATCTCAAACACCCCCTTTAGTGGGTGAGTGATTTTTGATTTTTAAAAAGTTAGTAAGTTAAGATAAACATTAACTTTTTAGACAAAAAAATGATTTTTTCAAAAAGCCAAAAATTCTTGGCTTTTCCAAAGAGCCAATAAATTAATGGAAAAACACTCTCAAACACAACCTTATTATAAATGATCATGGTATACACAACATCACCAACTTTTATTCTTTTATTGGGTTGATGACCTTAGAAGGGTAATGAATTTTGGTCTTTGTTTGTATTTAGGTAATTATCGTTTTTTCGTACACATGTGACCATTAAATTTGTTTTACATGTTCAAAATATGGTAATATGAAGGATAATTATCAGTGATATTACCCTGTTATGAACATCATAACAGGTCAAAAATGTTTATTGGTCAAATGTGTACGGATAACATGGTTACCTAAATATGGACAAAAACCAAAAGTCCTTACCCGTTTTAATAATATTGAGTTCTTTATGCTAAGTGCAAGTAGTCATAAGAAACACTGATGTGACATGGAATCTAACCATCAGGTCTTGGGGTCAAATATATACTGTATATTTGAAGTAGGTGTTGTTAGTGAGTTCCCTACTTGATTCTTAATTGCCATCAGAGAACAAAACCATTACGCCATCCGGGAGTAGATTCCGACAATCAATTTAAATCAATGTATATGAGGAGAAGTTAGGTCAATGTATATGAGGAGATGGTCAGGTCTTGGGCCAACCTAGGTTGTATATGCTTAAGGGGCTATGTTTGGTGCGCTTTAAAGGAATATCAGCACAGCCTAGCCTATGACTGGTTGAGCCTAAAGTAGGTTGGAGGAAGCCTAACCTAATTCTCAATTGTAACGTCCAAGTTTCCATACCAAGACACCCCAAAAATTATCTTTTCTCATTTAAAATTTACAATAATTTGGTGTACAATGGCATTGTGGAATACAAGTAGTTATCATAAGGATCGCATGGGCCTCAAATACATGATCGAGTCGAACATCACAATAATCTACTTGGTTGGTCAGCAGACTAATTCCAGCTCTGATTTCAATCCTTTATTGCCTATCAACTCATCATATGGTAGCACCTATATATCAAATAGCAAGTTCCACAGAACACGTCACAACTCATTACTAACTACCCTATGTGACCTCTTTGTCACCAATTTCATAATATAATAAGAACAGACTTAACCTGTAAGCCAATAACTAAATCTATTATTAGCTTATAATGAGTATTTATCGAATATTAGGGTTTATAACACTCATCGATCAAAATCAATATCTAACCATAAGACTTTCTTGCAAATCTTACCAACTGGTTAGTAATAGCCATGTATCACAAATTCCCGTAATATACTCGGGTCTATCAAATCTTAATAACAAGCATAAATCATAATTACAAATTATCGGGGTAAAAGTAGGTGTTACAAATCTTCCTTCCTTCAAAAACTATTATCCTCGGAATCTCTTGAAATCTCATGTTACTTATCCTCGGAATCTCTTGAAATCTTATGTTACTAATCCAAGATATGTTCACTCTTCGCATATCATATATCTCATAATACTCTTTTTACGAAGGGTTATCATATAACTCACTCTACTCAGTACTCTCACTCTATCTTATATGAAATACCTTTTCGTATCTCATACTTATCTCAACTCATTATCTTATTCTCAGTATAAGCATTTTATACTCTTCTATTTCATCATAATTCAATATCACCACTCAAGTCGGCCATTTCTCTTGGCCTTTCTTATCTACCATTTGGTACTTGACTTACGACTCATCGTCAAGTAACAAGTGTAGATGCTTATAACAACCACCATCATCATCGTTATCATTATCATCAATATGCATTAAAACTCAATAAGTCCCTCATGTAATAGATACTGACCAGACACTAAGCAAGTTGATATATTATAGATTTTATTCCAAATATTATCACTCATTTCTTAATAATTCACGAGTTCGTAAATTACTCGAATCAATCTCAATCATATTAATCTATACGATACTTGTAGTGTGGTGAATCTACTCATATATATATATATATATATATATATATCACTCAAATCAATCACTCAAATTACTCAAATCAATCCTCACTTAGATGAATTACTATAATCAATATCAACCATTTAGGTCAATCACTCGAATTACTCATATTAGTTTTTCAAATAAATCTCTAAGATTATTGAGAAAAATGATCAATTACTCACATCGCTTAGTTCAATCACTAAGCTAGATTAGGTCATTTACTCAGATCATTGACCCAGATCTATCAGATCAATTATTCAAATTAATCAGATCCAATACTCAAATCAATTACTTTGATCACTTAGGTTGATATTAATCGCTTAGATGTAACATCATGTTCAGGATTGTTCTATGATTCATGGTCGTGGGCTAGAAGTCAGCTGTGTAAAGGCTTTGGGCCTTAAGGAGGCAATGTTTAGACCTTTTAGAAGGAGTTAATGATGGTTATGAGATATAAACCTTTGAATTGTCTTTTGGAGTCAAAGGGTAAAACAGGAAAAGTCATAGACCGAGTTATTGCATGAAATATGGATTTTTGTTCGAGAAGTTTTTAGTCCAATATAGTTAGATAACATCGTATATCTCTTCAATACCTTTCCGTGGATATAAAGAATGTTAAAATCGGAGTTAGAATGAAGACGTTATGCCCATTTGAAATTTGGTCGGTTTTGGGTGAAGTTGAGTACGTTGAGCGTACTAGGACATCCCTAGTACGATGGGCGTAATTTGAGTACTTTGGGTGTATATGAATAGTGACCAAATCCTATTTTCATGGTTTCATCCCTGTTTAAGCTCCTTAACTCCCCCAAACCCACTCCATTCTCAGCCTCGACACCTCCCACACCTCTTCCATGAAACGCTAACCCTAGTTGAGCCTTGGGAGTTAAAAGAAGGTGTTTTTTAGTGCTTTTGAGTATGCATTATGCACCTTGGAGAAGAATGAACTTCTTGGAGAAGTGTTGGTTGCAATGGAGCTTATAGATTTGGACTTTGTTTACACTAATATATCTTCTAAATGTATAAAGTTTGAATCTTGATGATGCATTTCTTAGATTTAGCTAGTTTTTAAGGTTATGAACTTTTGGTCGTTTTAGTGCATAAAGTTTAGATCTTGAAAGTTTGTGACCTTGTTATGGATAAAGTTGGAAAGTTTATCCATCTAAATATATTTTGGATTCATATATGAAGGTTGGAGACTTGTACTTAATGGATTAAGTTGAAAAAGATGAATTTTTGGGTCCATTTGAGACTTAAAGACTAGATCTTGTTTGTCGGGACGATTCTAATGGATAAAGCTGGAAACTTTATTCATTATAAAGCTATCATGAACCATAAAAATGTGATCTTGGCCTTTTATTCCTTTCATGCAAGAGTTGTGAAGTCTTATTGGGTTAAGAACTTAGAGTTTTGGACATTAAGCACTTTATAGCCATGTAAAGTCATAAAGTTGGAAACTTATGACTTAGGGCATCATTTTGGGCTTGGATCTTAGTTTTGGATGTATGAATGGAATAAGCTCTTAATGGAGTTTTAGGACTGGGCTACGTACACCGGGAGTACTTGGTGGTACACTGCGCGTATGCGGTTAGCACCCCGCTTTTGGTTAACATCAGAGTACGCTGAGCATACTCTGTTGGTACGTAGGACGTACTCTATTGGGAAGAAACATGGACTTTTTGGACCTTGAACGTTGAATTTGACTTTAACCAGGGTTGACCAAGTTTGGCCTAAGGACATTTTTGGGCAATTTGATTTACAGTTGAGATTTGGGTTCCAGTTAATTGTATAGGTGATCGGTAGATATAACTTTTAGAATAGTGATCAGTACAACTATTCTTTCAGACTATAATATGAGTCTTCTTACTATATCCATGGTTTGAAGGCACTAATGCCGACCCATTATGTGTTATGTGGTATGCTAGTTGTCTATGTGATACTTGCATGGAAGACCCTGGGGGTAGGTTGTGGCACTTGGATATTAAACCATGGGGGGAGCCCATGGCATTCTAGGCAAATACCATAGCGGGAGCCGATGGCATTCTAGATAAAGACCATCGCGGGAGCCCATAGCAACTATATGTATGTTGCATGATAATATGTGGTTGTATGTTGTATGGTATTTTTGGGAACTTACTAAGCTTTGTGCTTACAATTTTCCGTTTTTGTTTCACGTACTCCGGTTTTCAAATGGGAGAGCTCGGAATGATTGCAGAGCACACACCACAGGTTTCCACATTTTGTGAATTACTCTAATTTGAAGATGTGTTGCTAAATATTGGTTACCCTAGTTTTATGGAAATAAGCTTTACTGACGATTTATTAATCTAAATACAAAAAAAATTATGTCATGATTTTCGGGACAGTACATTAGATATGTCAATTGATCAAATCAATCACCCATATCAATCACTATAATCAATATCAATTACTCAAATCTTTTACTCATGTTACTTATCAACCAGATTAATAATTCGAATGAATATTGTAACACCGTAAATTTTCAAAACAATTTTTCATTTAAATATAATGGTTTAATTCTTAAAAACACTTTTCTTAAAATCTCATTCATAATCAAATTACAAAACATAACTCCATTTTCACTTGCATAATAAACCAGGATCCTCAAAACATGACTCTTTCTCTGGTGTGTACAATCAAGCTGGTGCCGTCCCGTGATCCTGAGAAAAACCTGAAACACATAACACAAAACACTGTAAGCACAAAGCTTAGTGAGTTCCCCAAAATACCACATATAACACATATTAGCCACTCAAGGCTATAACTTTGTGGGTCCGTGCACCCAAACTCTGTGAACCCTCAGGTTCTAACCCTGCAAGCATGCACAACATAAATCACATAGAAGAATGCAGTACAACAACAATAGATATAAAACACTGTATCACATAACTCTTTTTACCTGCTCAAGGTGAAGTATAGTGAGAAGACTCACCTCGTGTATCTCGGTAACTCGTAAATCCCTGAAATCACTAGTGCTCGATCTCCCGAGCTATAGTCCTCCTATAACACAATACATCTCCAATTAACACTTTCCCAACTAAGGTTGACTAACCCTATCAAGTCAACATCGGTCAACTCTGGTCAATGGTTAACGGTCAACCCAACTCACCGAGTCTGGCGTGGACTCGCCGAGTCTCTATGGGGACCCGATTCCTCTGAGTCCCTTCCGACTCACCGAGTTACTCACCCAACTCGGTTACTTAACCCCTGGTTCGAAATCCCTGAACAACCCGCACCAACTCATCGAGTCTGCCAATGGACTCGGCGAGTGCATTCCATGCACAACCCCAAACGACCCTCTGAGGTCAGATCTGTTCCACTAACTCATAGATCTAGTCCTTCCAAGCCTATTTATCACGTAAAGTTCATGTGTTGGCGCTCATATCACACCTAATGACTCATAAATGGTGTTTTGACCTCAAGCACAAAGGTCCCAAACCAAAACCTCCATGGATTCATAAAAAGCTTGGACAAGGGGACACTCTGGACCTCCAAGGGTCCAGATCCAGAACCTAACTCGCTTAAGGGACCAAAGGAGCACTAGATCTAGCCACAAAAGGGCTCAATAAGCCCTAAATCAACATGAACATCACCTCAACAGAAAAGGGTTCGAAAATGGTACCTCAAACGTGATGTTTTGGACCTCAGATCTTCAGGAAGTTAACCCTCTTGCTTCCTCTTGGCTATAGCTTCCTTTCCCTTGCTAAACAACACCACCAAGGTTAACAATGGCTCCTTCTTTCACTCCAAACGCTCCAGCTCACTAGGGTTTCGCTCTAGGGACTGGTGAGCAGAAATGACGGCCATAAGGCCCTTTAAATAGGCCCCAAACCCGAGAAAATAGGGTTTCATTAAATAGTGTGGACTCGCCGACTCCACCAATGCGACTCATCGAGTCCGGTCATTAATCCGGATGAGAAATCGCGTCTCTACTCGGTGAGTCTACGCACCAACTCGCCGAGTCCTTCCACAAAACTCAAAATAAAATGAATAAATATAATACCTGGAATTCTGGATGTTACAATTCTCCCCCACTTGAATCTGACTTCGCCCTCGAAGTCTCATCCCTGAAATAGCTCCGGATACTGTTCCCGCATCTCACGTTCTGGTTCCCAGGTCAACTCGGATCCTTTCCGATGTTGCCACTAAACCTGTACCAAAGGCACCTCCTTGTTCCTCAGAACCTTGATCTTCCGATCCACAATCGCAACTGGCTTCTCCGCGTAGTTCAAGCTCGCATCCACCTGAATGTCCTCTAACGTCACTATCACCGACTCGTCGGCTATACACTTCCTCAACTGAGACACATGGAAGGTATTATGAATCCGCTCTAATTCTGCAAGTAGCTCCAAGTGATACGCTACCTTGCCTACCCTCGCGATCACTATGAATGGACCAATATACCGGGGCCCTAGCTTGCCCCTCTTCCTGAATCGAATCACTCCTTTCCAAGGAGATACCTTTAGGAGAACATAATCACCGACCTGGAACTCGAGCTCGGATCATCGCCTGTCCGCATAACTCTTCTAGTGACTCTGAGCAGTCAACAACCTCTGTCTGACCTGCTGTAACTGCTCTGATGTCTAAAGCACGATCTCTGTACTTCCCATCACGCATTTCCCTACCTCTCCCCAGCAAATGGGGTCTGATACATCCTTCCCTACAACATCTCAAAGGGTGGCATACTAATGCACTAATGATGGATGTTGCTTTAGGAAAACTCTGCCAAGGGCAATTACGGGCCACAATTCCCCCCCCCCCCCCCCCCCGAAATCTAATACACATGCCCGAAGCATATCCTCGAGTGTCTGAATCGTTCACTCGCTCTGAAGTGTCCACAGACATCACCATGGCAAACTCTAGCTCATTTCTCATATTCATCTTCGATACCGAGCACCAGGTCATCTTTTGGCCCCACAGCTGAACTCCCACATAATATGATCCAAAATATCTCACTAATTTCCTCCCCGTGACCATTATCTCGGCGCAGTGACACACATGTCACGAAATTCCCTTTCCCTCATAAAAAAATACAATCCAATGGAAGATCGACTCAACTCAAATCTCTGGCGTCTACTGCGTGTATTCTCCCGCGCGCCTCGTTGACCCTCCCGACAGAGACGGAGACCCCAGTCTCGCCCCGGTTTAACCATTAGGCTTCATAAACTCAATGCTAGGGCTACTCAAGCCTAAAACTCTTCTGCATCATGCACTTATCGGAGAACACTCCATCATCATACTCTCTTGCCGTCTAGTGGGTACTATGGCTTCCCGCAACATTACGACAACCTCTGACTAGTGATAATACGGCTCCCTGTAGTATCACAACGCCAACTAACTAGTGAGTACTACGACTCCCCATAGTACCACAACTCCCTCCCTCTGACTTGTGAGTACTACAGCTCCTCAGAGCATCATAACACCCTCTAACTGGCGAATACTACGGTTCCCCGTAGCATCACGACTCCCCCCCTCTCTCTTTCTCTCTCTGACTTGTGAGTACTACGGCTCCCCGTAGCATCACAACACCCTCTGACTGGTGAATACTACAGCTCCCCGTAGCTTCACCCTATACTCTTATTATCATTACAACGCCACACTATGTTCACTAACTCATGCACCAAAGACTATCATAGATAGTTACACACACACTTGCCCCGATATGCATTACAGACTCTGGCGGCAACCGCCATAACACATAACCTACCTCTGCGGAGATCCACTTCCTTAAATAATCCCTCTTGATGACAACACACGAAGGGCTCCCACTGGAACTGTAGATACATGATACATCACTAGTTGTCTTAAACCCAAGACTCTAAATAACTCCGAAATCGGGACGCTATACGCGAAAATCACGGAACACCATAATAGAGCATCACAATGTCCTGCCTCCACCACTGATTCCCTTACTCCCAGCACCATACACATACATCAATCCATTTCCTCTGAGTCCCATAGTAATTTCCTATTTCACTTAATACGCAACTTAAGTGCATCCAAACACTCAATTGGAATACAAGGAAGGCGCTAACTCTTCAGAACACACTGATGGTCCTCCGAAACTCTTTTCGCTACTGCTCAAAATCCAAGCAAGAATACACATCCTAGCCCGGGAGTTGGCTACTCAACAATCTTCTACCCATATTTCAATCCAGAAGTTCTCAACTGCCCATACCATCATTACGAGTCTATCACTTGAAACGACTCTGACCACCACCAGATTCCTAACCATTGACCACTCGTCGTGGAGACACCCATCCTTCTCTCAGAAATATACCACATGCATTATCTCACCCTGCACCTTTCCTTGATCACCAATGACCCTGATCTCATGAATTCAAGCCGCAGGTTTCTGTATCCAACCCCTAACCGCTCTTGCACAAATCTATGGTTCTCTCAATAAACCACCTAGTTCTCCCCCACTTAGGGTTCGAACCATCACTATCTGACACATCAACAATCTCACAAACTATTTTCACCAGCAATAACGCACCTGCCCCTGGAAAGTGCTACGCAACGCCCGATAATCCCCTTTAAGGAAATCAATTGATCTCATATACTCTGAACCTCAGATGAAATCCTCAAGAACTTCTCGTTACGACTGCCTCTGGTCGTTTCAAGTCTCATACCAATCCAATACCAAACAACTCAACTGTCCAATAACATCACTGACTCATAGACTGTACCACGAAATCATCATACTCCCCCACCTCGACTCATCAACCGACGTTCCATCACATGGATCATCCCAAGAACAGGGGCCCACTCCCATATTCAATACCCAACATAGATAGAAAAGACCACTGCACTGATAAACTCGACTGGACTCCCCACTGATACCTCTACAATACGCCCTACTATACTCAAATAGGTGTAACGTGGTCCTCGACTATCTCAGTTCCAACTGACTATCTGCTCATGGTAAATTACTGCCTCGCGGCACACATGCTACCCGATACTCTGATGGAAAATCATCCTCAATGACAACCTACAGGGTTTACCCCCAAACCCAAAACTTAAACATCATGTTTCTCATGTTTCGCACACAAACATAAATAGCACCACCCAGGTCATAGAAGGTGACATCTCCTCTATCGATTGATTGCTCAACTCAGACCGAAATTCTCCCCTCCCTCTGACTCCTTACCAAAAATACTCTGAAAGGCTCTCGACCTCCCTCTCAAGGGATGCCTCTTCGAACTCAATCATGGCCCACTGGCCTAAAACCCATAGCATCCAATCTCTACCTCATCAATCATGACCGGATAACCGAAGAACCACGAGCATCATTCACTATGAACCATGGTACTTATCCCATGACATATCTTCTCAATATGCTCCAGTGTATGGTACACGAACCATAGCATCACTCCTCCATCTGCTCTGATGTATGGCACTCGAACCATAACATCACTCCTCCATCCGCTCTGATATGGTACTCGAACCATAACTTCACTCCTCGATCCGCTCCGATGTATGGTACTCGAACCATAACATCGCTCCTCAATCCACTCCGATGTATGGTACTTGAACCATAACATCACTCCTCAATCCGCTGCGATGCATGGTACTCGAACCATAACATCACTCCTCCATCTGCTCCGATGTATGGTACTCAAACCATAACATCACTCCTCCATCCGCTCCGATGTATGGTACTCGAACCATAACATCACTCCTCAATCCGCTCCGATGTATGGTACTCGGACCATAACATCACTCCTCAATCGGCTTCGATGTATGGTACTCGGACCATAACATCACTCCTTAATCCGCTCCGATGTATGGTACTTGAACCATAACATCACTCCTCAATCCGCTACGATGCATGGTACTTGAACCATAACATCACTCCTCCATCTGCTCCGATTTATGGTACTCGAACCATAACATCACTCCTCAATCCGCTCCGATGTATGGTACTCGGACCATAACATCACTCCTCAATCCGCTCATTAGAACCTTCAGAATACTCCCTGTATCAAGTATGGGTCCTCTGCTTTCAGTAGTATGGGCCTATACTACCAGCCACATCTACCCATACTTTCCACACAGACTATCCTGGAGCTCCTAAGTAGTTTCTCGACCTTCTCGTTCACCAATTCCGTCGTGCGTGCTTGCTCTCCAATGAAATTCTCTATTCTGCTAGCTCACTCACCTGGCTAAGGTTACTCCCTAGGCTCTTCCTAGATTCCCACACTTCTCTGCCATCAGCTGCTGAAGAGCTCCTAATGATGCTAGCCATCTACCTCCTGAATATCATCATATTCGCTTGGTAGCTGACTCCCATCATTGAGAGTTCCATGAAGCACGAAGCAAGTAGTATTCGAGCATCGAAGAATACATAGGACTCACTCTGGGTGATAATTCTTCTTGCTCTGCTCATCCTCGAAAGTATCACCGAACTCTGCAACTCTTCCCCTCACGAGTTCTAACTATTCTATCGCTAAGTACCACGGTACTCATCTAGGTATCTCCCCTAGAATACTCCTCTACTCAAATCCCCTAAAGGATTCAAACTAAATATTCTCACTCATCACATACTCAAAAGCACATCGCATATAACAACAATTCCTAGGATAAAGCATCACAAACCAGGCCACTCTAGTCCTAAGATTTGAAATACCTAGCCTGTCTCTAGCATGCAATAATATCTCATAAAGTGCATCATAAATATCTCATAACACAAAAGTAATGGTATTTTGGGAAATCACCGTTCGGGCTCTAGCTGATTGTACACACCGCTCTTTCTCGCTTTCTCTTTGAACTCCTATTCGCTTTAGATAATTATTTCTTTGAAAACTTTTCTTACTTCCTCAGTTTGAGTCCAGATTTACCCGAAGGTGCATCCAAATCCCTCAAACCAAGGCTCTGATACCAACTTGTAACACCGTAAATTTTCAAAACATTTTTTCATTTAAATGTAATGATTTAATTCTTAAAAACACTTTTAATAAAATCTCATTCATAATCAAATTACAAAACATAACTCCATTTTAACTTGCATAATAAACCAGGATCCTCAAAACATGACTCTTTCTCTGGTGTGTACAATCAAGCTGGTGCCGTCCCGTGATCCTGAGAGAAACCTGAAACACATAACACAAAACACTGTAAGCACAAAGCTTAGTGAGTTCCCCAAAATACCACATATAACACATATTAGCCACTCAAGGCTATAACTCTGTGGGTCCGTGCACCCAAACTCTGTGAACCCTCAGGTTCTAACCCTGCAAGCATGAACAACATAAATCACATAGAAGAATGCAGTACAACAACAATAGATATAAAACACTGTATCACATAACTCTTTTTACCTGCTCAAGGTGAAGTATAGTGAGAAGACTCACCTCGTGTATCTCGGTAACTCGTAAATCCCTGAAATCACTAGTGCTCGATCTCCCGAGCTATAGTCCTCCTATAACACAATACATCTCCAATTAACACTTTCCCAACTAAGGTTGACTAACCCTATCAAGTCAACATCGGTCAACTCTGGTCAATGGTTAACGGTCAACCCAACTCACCGAGTCTGGCGTGGACTCGCCGAGTCTCTATGGGGACCCGATTCCTCTGAGTCCCTTCCGACTCACCGAGTTACTCACCCAACTCGGTTACTTAACCCCTGGTTCGAAATCCCTGAACAACCCGCACCAACTCATCGAGTCTACCAATGGACTCGGCGAGTGCATTCCATGCACAACCCCAAACGACCCTCTGAGGTCAGATCTGTTCCACTAACTCATAGATCCAGTCCTTCCAAGCTTATTTATCACGTAAAGTTCATGTGTTGGCGCTCATATCACACCTAATGACTCATAAATGGTGTTTTGACCTCAAGCACAAAGGTCCCAAACCAAAACCTCCATGGATTCATAAAAAGCTTGGACAAGGGGACACTCTGGACCTCCAAGGGTCCAGATGCAGAACCTAACTCGCTTAAGGGACCAAAGGAGCACTAGATCTAGCCACAAAAGGGCTCAATAAGCCCTAAATCAACATGAACATCACCTCAACAGAAAAGGGTTCGAAAATGGTACCTCAAACGTGATGTTTTGGACCTCAGATCTTCAAGAAGTTAACCCTCTTGCTTCCTCTTGGCTATAGCTTCCTTTCCCTTGCTAGACAACACCACCAAGGTTAACAATGGCTCCTTCTCTCACTCCAAACGCTCCAGCTCACTAGGGTTTCGCTCTGGGGACTGGTGAGCACAAATGACGGCCATAAGGCCCTTTGAATAGGCCCCAAACACGAGAAATTAGGGTTTCATTAAACAGGACGGACTCGTCGACTCCACCAATGCGACTCGTCGAGTCCGGTCATTAATCCGGATGAGAAATCGCGTCTCTACTCGGCGAGTCTACGCACCAACTCGACGAGTCCTTCCACAAACTCACAATAAAATGAATAAATATAATACCTGAAATTCCGGATGTTACAAATACCATCCACTCCGATCAATATTATTTACTCAGATTAATTACTCAGATCAATATCATTTACTTAGATCAGTTACTAAAATCAATCATAATGGATGTTATACTGGAATTAGGCTTGGTCACCTCGCAGTAGCATATCCATATATCTTAATGATCAATCTCATATCAGAATTAGGCATCGTCAGCTGTCGAAGACCTAATCACATGCTTAAGCGTTGTCACCTCTCGGATACTCAATTACAAATATCACCTATACGAGTAAACTCAATCATCTCTCATGGGCATAAAGATGTAGGTCAATTGTCTACATGAAATGATCTAATTGCCTCTCATAGATCAATCATGTAAGTCTATGATCTCGATCAGAATTCTCATTGATCTTGATCATTACAATGAGATCCAATCACCTCTCATTTATTTATTATGTAAATCTCGTGATCTCAATCAAAATTTCTCATTATTCAATCTCATCATATATATATATATATATATATATATATATATATATATATATATATCTTTATCTCTTTGTCTCTAATAACTCATTCAATATTTCCTTTCGATCAATATCGATCACATTGTTTTAGCCTAGAAGTGGAATCATCACTGATACTCATACTCATACTTGTGTACTTTATCTCATGTTGTGCTCTCCCATCTCTTTCTTAATCTTATCTCCCTTATATAATCGTCTCTTATGTCAATCAAAATTCTTGTTTATGATTTCTCATATCATCTCAACTTTAGGAGTTATATTATCACTCTAATTCATACTCTCGTACTCTATATACTCCTGACATGTATTCTCTTGATGGCACTCAAATTGCATCCGCATGTACTCTAACTAATTTTCCATTAAGCACCATGTCATGGTAATTTTCTCGTCATGCTATGATCTCTTGTTATAAATAATTGTTTATGTGTGTGATGGGTTTTGAGCAATCTAACAACCTTATGGTGCACATACAACCCTAAATGCTTTGGATCTATGTTTTCTCTAATTATACATGCAATTTGATTTTCCAAAGCATTGCCCTAACTAGCATACAAAGCATGGGTACTTGGATAACAAAAACTTGTTAGATGACTTACCTTTTCTTGTAGCTTATTAACTTGGACCTTTAAGAGCCTAGCACCCCAAATGTGATGCCTCAAATGCTTCACAAAACACCACCAATAATGGAGGACTTGAGAGAGAATTACTTGCACAAAATCGGCTCTTATGAACTCCTTGAACCACTAGTGTCGATTTTAGGAGCTTATGGGCTTCTTATATAGTGGGTCAAAGTCTAGGGTTACATCCATGTAAATCCTAATGGACATGACTTTTCATATTACTTAGGATCCGTGGGTTAAACCTCCATGGACTTATGGCCCATCATAAATAACCATTGGTCCACACTTTAAGAATCATTGATTTACCAAATCAATCCCCGTACATTTAATTAGTCTCTTTTGATCACTAAATTAATTCCAAATTAATTATTTGATCAATACTAATTAAATAATATGATTTTATATTAATATATTAGAACTTATAATATATTAATAAATCATAAATATCCTATTCTCAAAAGTCCATCATGTAAATTGTTCTGGTGAAATACAACTCAAGTAGACCATGCTACTCTGGGGTCAAGTACATACCAATTATAGTTATGGGCTTATACACTAAATCCAACAGTCTCCCACTTGGATAAGTCTAATAACTATAATTGCAAGTACGACTTAAAGAACCAACTAGCAATCGTAGCTCTTAAAAGTCTCTATCAACCTCTGACATGCCATTTAGATAAGGGATCGCGAATTATGAATCAGAAAAGTAACTTTCCTCGGTCACATGGTTAGCAAGGAAGGCATACATGTGGACTTTTCCATGATCAAGGCGATAGAGAATTGGTCAGCACCGAAGACACCCACATAAATCTGTCAGTTATTGGGTCTTGCTGGCTATTATCGCAGATTTATCCAGAGTTTCTCAAAAATTGCTAAGCCTCTAACAACCCTGACTCATAAGGGTGTACCCTTTAGTTAGGAAGAAAAGCAAGACACTACGTTCCAAACATTGAAGATGGCCTTATCCAGCGCACCCATTTTGTCTCTGCCAGAAAGGACGGAGTACGTTGTTGTCTTTTGTGATGCATGCAATCAAGGCATAGGCTATGTGCTCATGCAGCGAGGAAAAGTTATTGCTTATGCCTCAAGACATCTGAAAGTGCACGAATTCAATTATACAACTCACGACCTGGAGTTGGGAGAAATGGTCTTTGCATTAAAGATATGGAGACATTATCTTTACGGAATCAAGTGCACTGCCTTCACTGAACATAAGAGCCTGCAGAACATCTTCAACCAGAAGGAGTTGAACATGAGGCAATGACGATGGGTTGAGCTACTCAATGATTATGAGTCTGAGATACGCTATCATCCAGGCAATGCCAATATGGTAGTTGATACCCGCAGCCGAAAAGAGTACTTAGGTACAGAGTGAAGGCACTGACAATAACCATGCATTCCCATTTATCCACTTAGATTAGAAAGGCTCAGCTGGAAGCTTTGAAACCAGAGAACAGTTCGGATGAAGTTTTGAGGGGAATGGAAAAGAACTTAGAGATTAAGGGAGACGAAGTTTATTATTTCATGAACCGGATTTGGACCCCAAAGTTTGGTGGTTACAGAGAGGTGGTCATGAGCGAAGCTCATAGGACTCGATACTCCGTTTACCTAGGTTCGGATAACATGTATTTGGATCTCAAAAAGCTATATTGGTGGCCCATATATGAAAGCAGAGATCGCTACCTTCGTGGGCAAGTGCCTGACTGGTGCCAAGGTGAAGGTGGAGTATCAGAAGCCCTCAGGTCTAGTTCAACAGCCGGAAATACCTGAGTGGAAGTGGGAAATGATTGCGATGGATTTTATTACTAAATTGCCCAAGTCTCCGAGTGGGTACGATACCATCTGGGTAGTTATCGACCGATCGACCAAATCTGCCCACTTCCTACCAATCAAAGAAACCTTTAAAATGGAGAGACTGATACAGATCTACATTCAAGAGATATTTCGTCTACATGGTATGCTTGTGTCCATTATCTCCGATCAGGATAGCAGATTCACCTCGAGATTTTGGCAGTCACTATAGAATGCTCTTGGAACTAAGTTGGCTATGAGCACAACTTACCATCCATAAACCGACGGGCAGAGTGAGAGAACCATTACGACATTGGAAGATATGTTGAAAGCATGTGTTATAGATTTTGGTAGGTCGTGGGACATCACTTTTTCCCTTGTCGAGTTCTCCTACAACAACAATTATCATACTAGTATCACGGCTACGCTGTTTGAAGCCCTCTATGACCGTAAGTGTAGATCCGCTCTACGCTGGGCTGAGGTGGGCGACATGTAACTTGCCAAGGGGCAAGTCCCTAACAGCACTTTCACAGGCCCATAAATCATTCGCGAAACCACCGAGAAGATTGTGCAAATCATAGAATGACTGAAAGCTTTTAGGGATAAGCAAAAGAGCTACGCTGATAGACGATGAAAACCCTTGGAGTTCCAGGTTGGTGACCGTGTTCTGTTGAAGGTCTCACCGTGGAAGGGCATGATACACTTTCGGAAGCATGGAAAGCTAAATCCGATATTCATTAGGCCATTTGATATTCTTGCTAGGATCGGTCCCATCGCATACAAACTTCGTTTACCCCAAGAGCTTAGCAACATTCATCCCGTCTTCCATGTGTCGAACCTTAAAAAGTGCCTATGTGACGAAACCCTTGTGATCCCTCTTGATGAGATTGAGATCAATGAGAACCTAAATTTTTTGGAAGAACCAGTCGAAATCATGGATCAAGAAGTCAAACGAACAAAGCAAAGTCGCATTCCGATAGTGAAGGTCCGCTGGAATGCCATGCAGGGACCCAAATTTACTTGGGAGCACGAAGATCAGATGAAACAGAAATACCCACATCTTTTTCCGAGTCCATGATTTTTATTCTTTGTTAGAATTTCAGGATGAAATTCCCTCTATCGGATGGATGATGTGACAACCTGAATCTTTTTTCGTTAACAATAGCCAATTCTGTTAAATAATTTTTTTTTTGGATTTTATTTAAGTTCCATCAAATTCCTATGATTTGGAAAATCATTTAGTTTTATAATTAAAAATTAAATTTTTTATATATAAGTTGGAACCCAAAATTGCGCGAAAGACCCGAGTTACTCCGAAAAATCAGCAAATCCGACCTGACTGGTTTTCACGACCGTGAACCCGATCACGACCATAAACCCGATCACGGCCGTGTACCCATTCACGGTTGGACTCCCAACCTATATATACATGACCCATACCCTCATTTATACTTTTCTGGTAGCAAACACACTTTGTCTCTCTAAAAAGATCTCACCTGAAAACTCAAGATTTCACAAGTTTTCTCTTCATCTATCACTCTATCTACCTTAGAACATGTTTTGGAGAATTAAACACCTATTTTTCGTCAATTTAAACATTGTGTTCTTAAGTTCACGACCGTGAACCCTTTCGCCACATGTTGCAATCCGGTTAACATGTGTCTTAGAGACTAACTAATTTTTTCATGTGGTGAACACTATGCCACACCATAGTAGCCCGAATTTGACAATTGACTTTGACTTCCATTTACTTTCTCAAAATAGCAACATACTTTTTTCTCAACTTTAAACGACCATAACATTCTCATATAAACTCCGTTTTTGATGATCTTTATATCCACATAGTTGTTTTGAAAAGTTCTATAACTTTCCTCAGTTATATTTTATGAAACGGAATATCTTAATTTAAAGCAACTTGATGTTTTATTCCATCTACTCGTCTCATATCAATTTACATCTCTTGAATATGGTATGTTGAAAGCTTCTTCAAGATCTTTGAGGTGATCTTTAACTTTCTTTGATTGACTACCATGTCATCGATGTAGACTTCCTTGGTGTCCCCCGGTTTATCCTTGAACACTCGGTTAGCTAGCCTTTGGTATGTTGCACCTACATTTGTAAGACCAAGGGCATAGATGTATAGCAATATATACCTATTGGGGTTATGAATGCGGTATCTTCTTGTTCAGATGGTTCCATTTGAATTTGTTAGAATCCTGATGACACATCAATGAATGTTAATAGTTAATGGCCATCCGTAGCATCTATCATGGAATCTACATGTGGTAGGGGAAAGGATCCTTATGACAAGCCTTTTTAAGATCCATATAGTCCACATATACTCTCAATTTACCATTATTCTTTTGTATGACAACCACATTGACAAGCCACCTTGGGAACATGACCTCCTTGATCATCCTTGTTTTAAGAAGTTTTTCTACTTCTTCTTGGATAATCTGATTCCTCTCAGGTGCAAACTTCCTTCTTTTTTGATGTATGGGTTAGAAAGAATGATCAATGTCAAGTTTGCGAGTTATAATATTTTTGTCTATACCTGTCATGTATTCATGTAACGCCCGGTTCCTTGAGTGTGTTTATAAAACAATTCATTCATTATCGAAGAGGGAATCGATGAGTTGGAGGCCCTAAACTCGTCGAGTAGGAATTATTTAGAGGGGGGGGACGTTGGTTAAGAAACCAACTTGACAAGTTGGGGAGCCCCAACCTGACAAGTAGGCTAGCAGAAATGAAACCCTAGTTTTAGGGTTTGTGTAACAGCCCGTTATTTCAAGTCAGTAAAAATCGAGTCCTGTAACCTCTTTGAGAAAGGAATTAGAATATCATCGAAAAATAAAGTATTCAAAAACTCTATTTGGAGTACACTATGTGGTAGGTATCGTCTTAAGGTTTCCAAACATATAAATAACACAAAAATCCAAGTTATAACGAAGAAATTATGATCATTCTAAGTTTTCCGACAAAAACCGGCAATACGAAATTGCGTAAAAACACAAAGTTTCAATAAAACACTTTCTGACCTTAGGTGTCTAAATGAAAGTCATAGATATCGTTAAACTACAAACATGCATAAAAAGAACGCTCAAATCGGACGTCGTATGAATAAGTTATGAATTTTTAAAGAAATTCCTTAATCACGTCATTTTAATAAATAAATAATAAAAAATAATTCCGGAATTTGCCAACGGAATCTAAATGAAAGTTGTAGATCGTAGTCTCACCTTCTCGGGGATATAAAGAACGTCAAAAACGGAGTTCGTATGAAGGAGATATGAATTTTTGAAGTTTGATAAATAATTTATATAGAATTTTTATTAAAAATTCGGTATTATCCGAAGGGGAGTCAGCCTAGGGCCGTAGTACGCGCCGCGTACCCTCGTACGCCCCGCGTACTCGAGTCCACGGCCTCGGATCATCCACGTCGCCCCTATTCGAGCTACCCCCTCCCCGTCCCATCCGAAGCGCTGCAGCCGAGGATGCGGTCAGCAGTGACATCCCATACGCGCCGCATACGGGAGTACGCCCCGCGTACGCATGCTTCTCAGCCCCCTATAAAAGGGATGCAAGGGTTCCCGGGAAAATGGCTCATTCTCTCTCCTTTTTCTTGAGTTTTACCTCGTTTTCCATGCTCGCACTACCCCGAAGCCCTGGTCGTTTTGTGCAAGTCCCGAAGGTCGATTTTACTCCCGAGGAATCCTGAGAATCCCGAGGAAAATCCATTTCCCGAGACGAAACTCTGCCCGGTTTTCCATCTTGCTATCTTCAAACTTTCAAGTGAGTTCATACCCCTTTCAAACACACTTTAGATACATTTTAAATGCTTTTATACTTCTTTAGGGGGGGAATACAAGTAAACATACGGTTATTATCGTGTATTTTATAAAGTTTCACTTCGCTTGTTTTACCGAATAAATCACTTGGAACTCATTACTATTATGGAAAACTCTTGTCATACTTTGCGTGCATTAGACTTATACAAAGTATATAATTATTTCAAAGTACCTTTCATTGTTAAGTCGTTTTATACATTCTAAAAACTTATGATCTTGCTTTGTCAAACATTGTGAAAAAGGATAAACTTTGCATACAAAACTATCACTTTAATACAGGCTTAGTTGAGAATCCATGAGACGTGTATATCTTCAAACGTTACTTTTCTTTATTAGAAAGTAATGCTGCAAGTCCTGTCTATAAACAGAGTTTCCCGTTCGGAGAACGTGTCAAATGTGTATAGATCTATACGGGAAGTCATGATCCCGCGCCCTGACTGTTAGCTACAGTCCGTCTTTTGGGGTGACAGTTGTCATAACGTTGCGACGTTTGAAGAACGTCGTTACAGGCATATTATGTTTAGTATGGTTATAAAACTCATCCGATATACAATTATTATGGTATTATGCTTTTATGAACGAGTAGCTATTAAAACTATTCTTCATCTAACAAATGCGATCTTCGTATAACTTTAATATATAAAACTATGACACAACTTTTGAGAACGTCGGTTTCTTGCGATTTTCGGTCTTAGAGACTGCCATTTCTGTTAGGAAAATAAAGGTTTTTTTTCCTGCATACAAACCAAACAACTAATAGGAAAAATAAGGGATTTTCCTGGTGCAATTATTTACAACTTATAACACGAACATTCATATGCATTTCATACTTTTATAAGAAAATAAGGGTTTTTCTTGGAAAACACAACAACTCGTATCTCAACCATTAGGGAAAATATGAGATTTTCTGGATCTAATACATTCACTTTATAACACAACAAATCACAACTCTTTACATTTGAAATGCTGCGTTTTCTGGAAAACATACACCCATTTTGGAATGACATCCAATTTTTCTAAACTACTTATGAACTCACCAACTTAATTGTTGACACTTTTTCTTTGAATTAACTTGTATTCTCAGGGAACCGCTAAGCAGGTTTGGGAATCAACTTTTGGGATTAACGCGCTGGCGTTAATTACTTCTTTTGAATGATGTTTATGTATTTATCTTTTGAACATGTAATGAATACAATTATGTAAACATCTTGGAAACTTTAATATATATGGTGGTGTGTACTTTCCTTTCTATGAACTGGTATGATACTGAATATGACGTCCTCCGCCCCCGAACGTTTCCGCCGTTCTGGTTTGGGGGTGTGACAGTTTGTACCCTATGTAAGGACCTTAATGCCTCATTGTGGCCTCCCTCATCGCCCACTCAGTCCAGAAACCCTAATTCGTGAGCTTGAGCCCTTGTGAGTGTGTAGGAGTGATAAGATAGTGATTCTTTGGTAATTTTTTGAAGGAGTTGAAGTTGGAGGTTCTTGGTTGAAGGAAGAAGCTTTGGATCCATGGGCTTCTCTGTTAAGGCATCCATATTAAGGTATAAAGTCTATACCTTGTATATTTATTTACTAGATATCTTCATGGAGGAGTTTAGGGCTTTTAGTAACTTGTTTCAGAAACATTCATAGATACAAGAATATTTTGGAGTCATGACTTCAGATCTAGATACTTCGAGGGACCCCATGGAATAAATGTGCCAACTTTATGGCCATGAGAGTCCCATGCAGCTTGTGAACCACTTTTTGGGGCGTTTTGAGCTAAATACCTCATGCATGGATGTAAAGTTAGTAACTTTATGTAACTCGGCGAGTTGGGTCGTGGTCCCCCAACATTTTCTGTTGATGAGCAAAATCGTTGAGTCTATGAGATGACTCAACGAGTTGGCCATGGTTTGGGTTATGAAAATTGAGGAACTCAACGAGTTAAAGGAAGGACTCAGTAAGTTGTGAGTGAAAGGTCTCGACTATGTTATGAAGGGGAACTCGACGAGTTCATGAAAGAGCTCGAATAGTTGATGGACCAACTTGACGAGTTTAGTTAACTAGATGTGGACTTTGACCATATGATTGACTTTGACTAAGATGTGGACTTTGAATTTGACCTTTGACCATAGTTGACCCTTAAAGGGATTATGAGTATGATAGAGTAATTAAAAGAGATTTTATGTTTAGGAGTTTGAGGAGAGTTGATCCAAGTGTCTTTATGAGGAGTTACCCAACATCATTGGGCGTATCACTAATAGCGACCCTACACGAGGAGTTACCCAATATCATTGGGTGTATCACTGATAAGTCGATCGCTAAATTCCAAAGTCAGTATGCAACTATTCATACGATTGACGAGGTAATAGGGGTAACTCAGGAGAAGGATATTGGTTTAGATAGATAGTTGGGGAAGAGGAAGCAAGAATATGGTCTGAGTCGACAAACCGAGCAGTTGGGTGCGGATACAACGGGTGTCAGAAACCCGAGGGGTCGTGGCGGTTGCACGAAGGGCAAAGGGGGTACAAAAGGATGTTCGTAGCAGGTCTAAGTGTGGAAGATGTGGGTGGAAGGTTCACAATCACCAAGAATGCATGTTGGAGGTAGATTTGTGCCATCATTGTCGTCAACCTGGTCATATCAGGGTGAGTTGCCCCCCGTATAGTGGTTAGGGATGCTCAGGATTCACCACAGGTACTTCTGCAGGAACTCAAGATCGAGCCACAATAGATCACCAATATGTAGTTTAAATTCCCCTGTCTGTAATGAAATCATGGTGTAATTACTCTTAATCAACAATTGTATTGCTTTGGAATCTCATTGAGTTTTGGGTAAGTGTATTTAGGGGTTTATTTCTCTGCTTGTGTTTGGATTATATTTTCAAGGAATGTCATATCCCAACCGTATATCGTGAATTACTAGGGGTCAGTGAAAGATGTTCACTCGGTTCATAGTAGGGATCGGTCAAGGGTATTATGTAGAAGGTTGTGGTCAGCTTCGTCGAGGTAGTCCACCCATATTGATGGGATGTAGTGGTTTCATCATATATTCTGGTATGAGCGATGATGACCTTTGGGAGGGGTTCTGGGTTCTGGCACTACCGATGCTAGCAGAGGATTAGTAACATAAGGATATGGGTGTAGTCTCATGGGTAATCTGACCATTAGATGTTCCAAGGGAATTGTATTTTCACATGGGTCGTGGTTGATTGGAGTTCAATGATTATGGGAGGATTCACCATCCAGAGTAAAGGTTAAGGTTTCTAGTTGCCAACATGGGAACTTAAGGAGTTGGTATAGTAGCATGAGGAGTGGATTGAGGTATCAGACTAGACCAGAATTCAAGAGTACACTTCAACATTTCAGAGGATAGACGATCTTAGGGTTTGACTAGTAATTGATTGCTAGCAGGGGTAAGCACGGGATGTCGACAGTGGACTATTAGGAAGTAAGAAGGATTGGGAATCCTTCAACTCTCACATGTCATGAAGACTTAGTCAAATCTAAGTGGGAGAGAATTGATCATGTATTCAGGAGCAGAATAGGTGTGAAACTAGGTGGAGTTTCGCATCCCCACCAGGGAGGGAGGCGGTTGAGTGGCTGTCTTAATTGGCGATTGGCTACGTTGGGAGTTCAGAAAAATGTTCTGACATTTGGTTCGCACTTTCCCTTGGCATCAGAGAGCAAGCTTCGGGAAACAGGTCAGGGATTTCAATCAGGACATGAGTTCAGATTGGGATATTAAATCATGTATGTATGCTTGACTTTAGGTGTTTTCGGATTGGTAATCAACAGTAAGACCATGGTCAGTGGTGGAGTCAACATGGAAAGTGATATAAGTGTTAGGTCTATAAATTTGGTTTATTCTTTACTTTTCTAGAAAATGTATTTTTCTATAATTTTATAGGTGTGTACGGCCGTACACGGGGTGTGCGGCCGGTGGCCTTTGTGTCATATATATAGGGTGAGGAGTGCATGTGAGTGGATGGCCAAAAAGGAGCTTAAGTGTGTGAAATGAAAGGTGTTCTAGAGAGAGAGAGATAGAGAGAGAGAGAGAGAGAGAGATAGAGAGAGAGAAAATAGTGTGTGTGTGTGTGTTGTGTGTGAATCTTGTATTTGGATCTACATTCTAATCATCAAATAATACAAGATTCATCATCTTCTTCTTCTCTTTCTCTTCTTATTTTGATCTGACATCATCCAATTGATTGGGATTCCGCACCATCAATTGGATCTGATTGATACTCAAGCATTTTAGGGACTTACAATTGGTATCAGAGCATGGATTGTATCAATAAATTTTGTCAGATCTGGAGATTATTTGATCTTATTTTGAAACGATTTTTGCGTTTTTGGATAGATATCTGAAAAATAATGTGTAACAGCCCAAAATCTCAAGTATGGTTAAATTGCATTTTGGGGGTGTTTAAAAGGGGAGACTCGGTGAGTTGGAGCCAGACTCGCCGAGTAGGGTCGCAGATTGGGTCGCGGGTTCGCGACTGGACTCGACGAGTCCAGGCATGGACTCGGCGAGTCGACGCTGTTCAGCGGAAACCCTAGCCGTTTCGTATTGGGTCGTATATGAGGGTTATTGTGTCGTCACTTCACGTCTTTTGATCGATTTAGAGGAACCCAGGCGGCTGTGGTGGCTAGAGCAAGCTTGAAGGCCATTGGTGACCTTGGAGCAATTGTTGTGCAAGGAGGAGAGGGGTTTTAGCTAAAGGAACTGCAGGGAGTTCGAGTCCTGAAGTTTGGGGACATGGAAGGTGCATCATTCAGGTAATATCCCGGTTAATATTCTCCTGTGACTGATGTGTTTATAGAATTAAGGTTATGGAACCCATTTGGAGTCTAGATGGATGATAGTGTTGTTATTCCACGTTTATAACCTTGTATTAGGACCCTTAGAGGTCCAGAAGGGTCCCATGTGTGTATATTCGGAAAATATGTATCACAGGAAGCAGTTCGATCGACTGCATGGCATGGACTCGCCGAGTCGGATGAGCAGACTCGGCGAGTAGCTTGAAGATTCACTGGGACTCGCCGAGTTGTTCTTCAGACTCGGCGAGTAGAGTCGGGGTGGCCCCGCGATTCTTCCACGAGGACCTCGTCGAGTTAAGGGGAATACTCGACGAGTAGAAAGGGATCATTCAGGGATTTGTGAGGACGACTAGACTCGCCGAGTCGCCAGGGTACTCGCCGAGTCCAGTCGAGATGGTCGTTGACCAGAGTTGACCGGTGTGATTTCTTAGGGTCAGTCAGCATGGAAGATAGAAGTATTAATGAAGAGATATACGATGTTACAGGGAGCTTGTAGCTCGGAGGATCAGGTGCAAGGGATTTCAGGAGTTGTTATCTTCCAGCGTTCGCGAGGTGAGTTTTCTCACTATACTGTACCCGGAAGGGTTTGATTGTGTGACCGGAAGGTCAAGTATGTTATGTATTATGTTATTTGCTGTAAATGGAAGTTAACCGCTACGCGTGATATACAAGTTTACATAAGGGCCGGAAGGCAAATTAGTATGTGACGGAAAGGCCAGGTATGATATGTGGTATATGTGCTTTATGTGTTAAAGTATGTTTCGGGCCAGAAGATAGTTTGATATATGATGTATGTGCTTTATGTGCTAGAGTAATTGTATTATGTGTTATGTACGTGTTTGGGCCGGAAGGCAATTACTGTATGGGCCGGAAGGCGATATATATTATGTGGACCTAAAGGTCCGGGCCGGAAGGCAATGTTATGTGGATCGAAAGGTCCGGGCCGGAAGGCAATGTTATGTGGACCGAAAGGTTCGGGCCGGAAGGCAGTGTCACGTGGACTGAAAGGTCCGGGCCGGAAGGCGTACGTGCGTAAGGTGTATATTGGGGAAACTCACTAAGCTTCGTGCTTACGTTGTTTATATTATGTGGTTTCAGGTCCTTACAGTAACGCGGGATGGCAACGGTTCGATTGTACACACCGGAGAAAGAGTTGTGTTTTGGAGGATCCTGGTTTTCTATTATAATAAAAATGAAACTATGTTTTGTAATTCGAATGGGAATAAGATTTGAAACAGGTGTATTAATATTAAATTCATTATTTAAATAAAAATTTTTGTCTTGAAAATCACAGTGTTACAAATTGGTATCAGAGCCTTGGTTTGAGGGATTCGGACGCGCCTACGGGTAAATCTGGACTCAAACTGAGGAAGTAAGAAAAGTTTTCCAAATAAATGGTTTTCTAATAGTGAATAAGCGTTCAAAGAGAAAGCAAGAAAGAGCAGTGTGTACAATCAGCCAGAGCCAGACGGTGATTTCCCAAAATACCCTTACTTTTGTTTTACGAAATATTTATTATGCACTTATGAGATGTTATTGCATGTCAGAGACAGGCTAGGTATTTCATATCTTAGGACTAGAGTGGCCTGATTTGTGATGCCTTAGTCTAGGGCTTGTGGTTATACGTGCGTTATGCTTTTGTGTGTGTATGTGATGAGCGAAGGTATCTAGTTAGAACGCACGAGGGGTAGAACTACAGAGTACAGTGGTACTTCCGAGGATGAGCCGAGAAGGTGGAGCTATCACAGCTAGGGAGTCCTATGTATGCTTCGATGCTCGAATGCTGCTTGCTTCGTGCTTTGTGGAGTTCTCGATGATGGGACACAGCTACTAAGTGAGTATGACGATACTCAGGAGGTAGATGTTTGGCGTCATTAGGAGCTCTTCAGCAGCTGATAGCAAAGAAGTAGGAGGACGGCGGAAGGGGCTAGAGATTAAACCTAGCCAAGATGGGTGCGCGGGTAGAGTAGAGGATTTCGCTGGGGAGCGAGCATGCAAGATGGGATTGGTGAAAAGAGCAGGTCGATCAGCTACTTAGGAACTCTGGGATGGTCCGTGTGGAAAGTATGGGTAGATGTGGCAGGTAGTATGGGCCCGTACTACTGAAAGCAGAGGACCCATACTTGATACAGGGGGCATTCTGAAGGTTCTAAGGAACAGATCGAGGAGCGATGTTATGGTTCGAATACGATACGTCGGAGCGGACTGCGGAACGATGTTATGGTCCGGGTACCATACATCGGGACAGATTGAGGATGGATGTTATGGTTCGAGCACCATACATCGGAGCGGATTACAGAGTGATGTTATGGTTCGTGTACCATACGTCGGAACAGATTGAGGAGTAATACTATGGTTCAGGCACCATGCACCGAAGCAAATGGAGAAGGGATGTCATGGGACGAGTATCGTAGTTCGTAGTGGATGATGTTGGTGACTATTTTGTTAATCGGTTATGATCGATGAGGTAGAGATCGGACGCTATGGGTTTTAGGCCTGTGGACCACGATTGAGGATGGAGAGGCTTCCCTTGAGGGGAAAGGCGAGTACCTATCAGAGTATGGTGGTAGGGAGTTAAAGGGAGAGGAAATTTCGGTCTGAGTTGAGAAATCAGTCGATAGAGGAGAGGTCACCTTCTAGGTGGGTAGTGTCATTTATGCTCGTGTGCAAGACACGAGAGGTCTGGTGTTTCAGTTTTGGATTTGGGAGTACACCCTGTAGGTGGTTATCGATGACGACTTCCCTCAGAGCATCAGGTAGCGGGTGTGCCGCGAGACAGTGATTTACCGTGAGCAGACAGTCAGTTGGGACTGAGGCAGTTGAGAGCCACACCACACCTAATTGAGAATGTCAGGTTGTGTTATAGTGGTAGCGGTGAAGAGTTCAGTCGAGTTTTGCAGTGCAGAGAGTTTCGTCTATGTTGAGAGTGAGTCCCTGTTCTTGGGACAATCCAGCGTTGGATATGGGTTGATGAGTTGAGCTGTGAGGAACGATGATTTTGCGGTGCAGTTTACGAGTCAAAGATGTTATCGAGTGGAGCAGATGCTTAGTGTTGGATTGGTATGGGAATTGGAACGATTAGAGACAGCCGTGATGAGGAGTTCTTGGAGAGTTAACCAGAGGTCCAGAGTATAAAGGATTGATTGACTTCATAAGTGGAGGGACTATTGGGCGTTGCATAGCACTTTCCGAGAGCAGGTACGATTTCGCTGGTGGAAGATGGTCGTGGATTGATGGTATGCTAATTAGTGGCGGTTTAAACCCTAGTGGGGGAGAATCGGGTGCGGTACATAAGAAAGCAAAGATTCGTCAAGAGTGGTTATAAGTGAAGTATAGAGATATGCAGTAAGAAATCATGAAATCAGAGGTGTCGGTGATCGAGTGAAGAGGTCGGAGTGAGTTAATGCGGGAAGTACCTGAAGAGGAGAACGAACGTATTCATGACAGGTGACTGGTGTTGTTGCAAGAAGATAGAGAATGATTGGACAGTCAACTTCTGGAGTCGGTATACGTATCCTTGTTTGGATTTTGAGCGTTGGAAGAAGGGTTTTGGAGAATTATCAGCGCATTTCGTACGTCATCGTTATCTCGCATTCCAAGTGAGAAATTAGATGCACCAATGTTGTAAGGCGGGGAAAGTATAGATTTAATTACGGGGTGCAGGAGATCAGTGGTGGTGGTAGTACTCTGGGATATTCGGGTATGATATCCTTATTTTGGAGTGATTCGGGAATCCCGAATTGAATCGACGTGTGGCATCTCAAGTATCTGCGGAGTTAGTAGGAGTCTTCGAGTATGGGCATTCGGGGAGATTATTTGAGAGGGTGGATTTCGCAAGAGGGGCGTTTGTTATGATGGTTACCTCCATAGTCTGTGGTAGATATTCGAGTCGCAGTACTCACTAGTCAGAGGGTGTTGTGATACTGCGTGGAGTTGCAGTACTCACTGGGTGACAAGAGAATCTTTATGTTGGAATATTTTCGAGCAGCGTATGAGGTGGAAGAGTTTCGAGTTTGGGTAGCCCTGGTATTGAGTCTTTGGAGCTTGGATGTTGAGTCAGGGCGAGACGGGGGTCTTCATCTCAGTCGGGAGATGTGGGGCGATACGCGAGGAAGAGACACAGCAGAAACCAGAGATTAGAGTTGAGACGAACCTCGGTGGGATTGTATTTTCTCTCACGAGGAAAAGAAGATTTTGTGACTTACGTGTCACTGGGTCGGGATAGTGGTCACGGGGAGAAAAGTCAGTGGGATAGTTGGATCGCGATATGGGTGACCGTTGGGGGCTCAGAGGTGGAGCCAAAAGTTGATCTGGTACTTAGTCTTGAAGAGGAATATGGAAAAAGGAGTTTGTCATGATGACATCTGAGGACACTTTAGAGAGGGTGAACGATACGGACGTTCGAAGACATGTTTCGGGCATGTGTATTAGCTGTCGGAGGAAGCCGCGGTACGTAATTACCATTGGTCGAGTTGTTCCATATTAACAGCCATCATTAGAGCATTAGTATGCCGCCCTTTGAGCTGTTGCATGGAAGGTGATGTCGGAACCTCGTTCGTTGAGGAAAGGTAATGCATGGACCCGAGAGTCCTTGCGAGCAGATCCAGAGCATGTGTGATACGGGGAGTAGTGGCAAGGTTGCCAAGCGGATTTCACTAAGTAAGGGAAGGGAAAGGTATGTTGGGGCTAATGCAGCAAGGGTATGTGTTTGCAAGAAGAGAACTCGTGAGAGTTGCTATGAGAGTGAGAATGGGTCTCGCAGTTGTTCCGAAATGGATAGAGTGGGCTTTGGATCGGGGATCCGGTGATTCATGGTTTCCTAACCCTTATGGGTCGGGTGATCGTTGAGAATTGGAGCAGAGTTGCATCTTGGGTAATTCTCGGTTACAGGGATTGGTGAGCAGTACAGAGATCATGCTTTAGTCGACAGAGCAGATTCAGCAGGTTAAACAGAGATTATTGATCGACTCGAGTTGGCAGGAAAGTTATGCAGACAGATGCCGTTACGAGCATGTGTTTCAGGTCGGCGACTTCGTACTTCTGAAGGGGTGATTCGATTCAGGAAGAGGGGTAAGTGGGGGCCCCGGTATGTTGGGCCTTTTCGGGAAATTGCGAGGGTAGGACGGGTGGCCTACGTTTGGAGATGCCAACGGAATTGGGATGGACCCATGACACTTTTCATGTGTCGCAAATGAAGAAGTGTATAGCCGATGAGTCAGAAATGGTTCCACTAGAGAACAATTAGGTGGGTGCGAGCCTGAGTTACGTTGAGAAGCCAGTGGCCATCAGGGATCGGAAGATCAAGGTTCTGAGGAACAAGGAGGTACCTCTGGTATTGATTCAGTGGCGACCTCGGAAGAGGTCGGAAGTGTTTAGGGAAGCCGAATCGGGTGATGCGGGAGCAGCATCCAGAACTATTGTTAGAGTGAGACTTCGAGGGCGAAGTCTAATTCTAGTGGGGGAGAATTGTAACAGCCCAAAATCTCAAGTATGGTTAAATTGCATTTTGGGGGTGTTTAAAAGGGGAGACTCGGTGAGTTGGAGCCAGACTCGCCGAGTAGGGTCGCAGATTGGGTCGCGGGTTCGCGACTGGACTCGACGAGTCCAGGCATGGACTCGGCGAGTCGACGCTGTTCAGCGGAAACCCTAGCCGTTTCGTATTGGGTCGTATATGAGGGTTATTGTGTCGTCACTTCACGTCTTTTGATCGATTTAGAGGAACCCAGGCGGCTGTGGTGGCTAGAGCAAGCTTGAAGGCCATTGGTGACCTTGGAGCAATTGTTGTGCAAGGAGGAGAGGGGTTTTAGCTAAAGGAACTGCAGGGAGTTCGAGTCCTGAAGTTTGGGGACATGGAAGGTGCATCATTCAGGTAATATCCCGGTTAATATTCTCCTGTGATTGATGTGTTTATAGAATTAAGGTTATGGAACCCATTTGGAGTCTAGATGGATGATAGTGTTGTTATTCCACGTTTATAACCTTGTATTAGGACCCTTAGAGGTCCAGAAGGGTCCCATGTGTGTATATTCGGAAAATATGTATCACAGGAAGCAGTTCGATCGACTGCATGGCATGGACTCGCCGAGTCGGATGAGCAGACTCGGCGAGTAGCTTGAAGATTCACTGGGACTCGCCGAGTTGTTCTTCAGACTCGGCGAGTAGAGTCGGGGTGGCCCCGCGATTCTTCCACGAGGACCTCGTCGAGTTAAGGGGAATACTCGACGAGTAGAAAGGGATCATTCAGGGATTTGTGAGGACGACTAGACTCGCCGAGTCGCCAGGGTACTCGCCGAGTCCAGTCGAGATGGTCGTTGACCAGAGTTGACCGGTGTGATTTCTTAGGGTCAGTCAGCATGGAAGATAGAAGTATTAATGAAGAGATATACGATGTTACAGGGAGCTTGTAGCTCGGAGGATCAGGTGCAAGGGATTTCAGGAGTTGTTATCTTCCAGCGTTCGCGAGGTGAGTTTTCTCACTATACTGTACCCGGAAGGGTTTGATTGTGTGACCGGAAGGTCAAGTATGTTATGTATTATGTTATTTGCTGTAAATGGAAGTTAACCGCTACGCGTGATATACAAGTTTACATAAGGGCCGGAAGGCAAATTAGTATGTGACGGAAAGGCCAGGTATGATATGTGGTATATGTGCTTTATGTGTTAAAGTATGTTTCGGGCCAGAAGATAGTTTGATATATGATGTATGTGCTTTATGTGCTAGAGTAATTGTATTATGTGTTATGTACGTGTTTGGGCCAGAAGGCAATTACTGTATGGGCCGGAAGGCGATATATATTATGTGGACCTAAAGGTCCGGGCCGGAAGGCAATGTTATGTGGATCGAAAGGTCCGGGCCGGAAGGCAATGTTATGTGGACCGAAAGGTTCGGGCCGGAAGGCAGTGTCACGTGGACTGAAAGGTCCGGGCCGGAAGGCGTACGTGCGTAAGGTGTATATTGGGGAAACTCACTAAGCTTCGTGCTTACGTTGTTTATATTATGTGGTTTCAGGTCCTTACAGTAACGCGGGATGGCAACGGTTCGATTGTACACACCGGAGAAAGAGTTGTGTTTTGGAGGATCCTGGTTTTCTATTATAATAAAAATGAAACTATGTTTTGTAATTCGAATGGGAATAAGATTTGAAACAGGTGTATTAATATTAAATTCATTATTTAAATAAAAATTTTTGTCTTGAAAATCACAGTGTTACATAATGGGGGTTTGTTCTTTGCATTTTTCATAAAAACGAGTTTTTGATCGAGTTTTAGAGCAAAAAAGGATGAATAACGTCATTTTTTCGCGAATCTGTTGAAGGTGTGCGGCTTGGTGTGTGCGGTCGGCTCGGTGTGCGGCCAGGGTGTGCAGCTCGGTGTGTGCGGCCAGGGTGTACGGGTTGGTGTGCGACTCAGTGACCAGCTAGGTGTACGGTTCAGCAACCTTGGTCTCGGTCTCGGTCAGCAAACGCCCTCGCACCTCGTGCTCGCAGCACAACTTTGTATTAAAAAAAGGAAAGGGAAATTGGGGCTGCCGAGATTCGAATCCGGGTCCCTCGCTTCAGCATCGCATGTGCCTTACCAACTCAGCTAGGCTGCTTGTTGATTCAACTGTTCCGATTTTAATTCAAATAGACTTCTTTTCGCACCTAATTTTGAAAATTTGACACTTTTTACCCAAAAATCAATTTCCTTTATTTTTAAATTACTTGTTCAAACCAAAAATTTTAGTTTTTAAATTTTGTCTTTTATCTTTGACTTTTTGCTTAAAACTTTGACTTTGACTATCAAGTTTGACCTTTGACTTTAAACTTTGACTTTATCATTTGACTTTTAAAGTTTCAAATTTAGCTTTTTGGTTTGACTTTGAAGTTTGACCTTTTAAATTTGACTTTTAGGGTTGACTTTTGAATTTTTACTCAAAGGGCATATATTTTTTTATAAAAATGAGTTCCTCATCCATTCCGGTAAATGAAGTTTCATGTACTCCATCTTGTGAAGCTACGATTAAATTTCTTCGCGAACAAATTGATTTGTTAAAAAGGGAAAATGAGGACCTTAAATATGAAGGCTATACTATAAGGAAAGGTTAAAAACCCTTAAAAGCACAACTAGAGGCCAAACTAAGGATTTTAGAAAACTTCAAGAGGAATTTAGTAGTAAATGTGAAAATTATGACTATATTAAGAGACAACTTTCTTCTGTGACTGCCGAACTTGACACATTGAAAAACAAATTTGAAAATGCAGATTTTAATTTTAGAAAATATGATGTGTCAAGTGAGGTAGTTGCATCGATGATTGAGAAGCAATTAAAATTCAAAGATAATCAAAACAAGGGTCTAGGGTATCACAGTGTGCTACCTCCCTTTATTGACAATTATAACCCACCCCTTGAGACCAATGAGGAAGAAATGCCTGCTCAGTATGGCCAAACCCCTGCTCCAACTTTAGTTAAGACTGAACAATCAGGGCCAACTGAGGGTGTTGAGATGAAAGATACTAATGTTTCTACTTCCTGTGCAAGTAAAGTAGTAGAAGACGAGAACAAGGAGAATACTACTGAACAAACAAATGTCTCCTTGAACTTTGAATCTGTTGCTTCTAACTCAGTTACTTCAAAACCTACTGTTGAGAAATACATGCCACCAAAACAAGTGAAACAGAGTGCTTGCTGTAATTGTGCTTGTAGGAACAACAAGAGACAAGGCATGGATACGCCACCAGGGGCAGGAAGAAACGACTTCACAGTGAAGAAAAAGACTTGTTTTCACTGTGGAACACCTGGACAAATTGACAAAAATTGTCCTAATCGTGCATACGTTCCCTTCTATGCACAAGGTTGGCAGGACACGTGTGACAACCCGAAGTTGTTCCATCGCCGTACCCGTTCCGCCCATAAAACCCGTCTTTAGCAATTCATTCTGATTTCGTTATTGGGCTAAGTTATTTAAATTTATATCATATGTTTATTATAATGTCATGAGTGTCTAAACTCCCTAGAAGCTCATGTAAACAACCTAAATTATTAAATTGAAAATTTTTAGAATTGGCCCCGCCGGGTTACGACAACTTAATCGGGTGCGACCAAAAGCCCCGTTTAACGTCGGTATTGGGTAGAATTCCACCGTGTCCCAAACCCGAACCATATATAAAGTTGTTTAAGCCTCCTTTGAAGCCTTTTCACTTTCTCTCTAACCTCTCTCCTCCAATCCAACTTCTTGATTCAAAATCACTCATTTCAAGCTTCAAATCACCAAGGTAACTATCCTAGCTCCTAATATAACATCTTTAGCCTTCATTTTCGAGTTCAAATCATGATTTAGGACCATAAACATGTGTTTATAGCCCTAGAACACTCTTGGGCCGTGAACACATATAAAATGGGTTTTGGAGCCCAAAAACTCTTTCAAACCACATTAGGAGCTTAGATATGACACAGGGGCTTACCAAACCGGACTTAGAACACCTTGAACTTAACGTTTGGGGAGTAAACATGATTTTACTGCCCAAGAACATGCTTGGGCCGTAAACTCCATATCATGGGGAGTAAACTCATTTTAAAGTGTTAAAATGCCATTTAAACACACCAATAGCCTTGGATTAAATTCTAGAAACAACCCCAAACGAGTTAGAGGCCTTAAACTTAATGAAAACCCCTCCTATAAGAGCTTACGACCATGAACCCCCCCCTCCCCAAGGATAGGTTCCTGGGCTGTAAACTCTTAAAACATGGTCAAATGATAAGGCTTGTAAAAATGAGTTTAAATCACATGTGATTGTCCTAACACCACCAAAACACATAAGGAATGGGTACGAGGGAGCTTACGACCGTAAACTCCTAGTTTACTGCCGTAAACTCCATTAAATGGTCCATATGTGAGTTTAATCCATTCCTATGCCCTAGATTTGATTCTAGCCAATTTTCCCAAGTGAAATAAGACCATTTAGCACCATAGAGCACCCCACCATGAGTATACGGCCGTAAACTCATGGGGAATGGGTCATTAGGGCCGTGAACTCCCTTAGGAGTTTAATATTGAAGAGTAAACTCCATATCCAAGCCATATACGTCTTTAGATGTCACCCGGGTCACTCCAAACACTTGATTTGAAGTGTTTTCGCGTCTTGGAGTGTATAATCATGTATAATTAGTGATTAAAGTCTAATTAGGTACATTTGTATATCATTTCATATTACTTAGGAACCTCGCACGTTATCAAGCCCAGAACCGACACTTAGCATCCAATCCGACACGCTTCTCGATCGGTGAGTTCATACCCCTACCCTTTTTCAAATGTTTTACAAATGTTTTCAGGGGGGGGGGGGGGGGAATACAAGCAAAAGTACAAAGAAATATTGTACTCAAACTTATTATTTTAGTTCAAATGTTTATATTCTGTATGTTTTTAATAGCAAAAACTGTGTTAACCAATAATTCGAATTGCAGAGTTAGCTTTCAGACTAATCATAGATTTCTTGATAAAGTGTTATAATCTATGTTATATTTCATAATTTACGAATAATTCATACTAATCATAAATTAGAACTAATACGAATACGAATACGAATACGAAAATACAACTAGGAACAGAACGAATACGAAAATACAGCTTGGAACAGAATGAATACGAAAATACAACTAGGAACAGAACAAATACGAAAGTACAACTAGGAACAGAACGAATACGAAAGTACAACTAGGAACAGAACGAATACGAAAATACAACTAGGAACAAAATGAATACGAAAGTATAGCTAGGAACAGAACAAATACCAAAGTAATTATGCGAATACGAATACGAATACGAATAAGATTAGGAATAGGAATAGGAATACGAATACGAATGCAAATACGAATACGAATACGAATATGAATGCGAATACGAATACGAATAGGATTAGGATTAGGAATAGGAATACTAATACGAATGCGAATAAGAATAAGAATACGAATACGAATAGGAATAGGAGTAGGAATAAGAATACGAATACGAATGCGAATGCGAATACGAATACGAATAAGAATAGGAATACAAATATAAATGTGAATACGAATACAAATATAAAGTGCGAATAATGAATATGATTAAGAATACGAATACGAATACGAAGGCACGCATCTAGGTACATTCAAGTGTAACATAACTAAGATATCAGAATACCTAGCTAATATAACAAGTATGATAGATAATCAAACATTACATTGGGATTTAATAACTAAACTTTACTTTTAGGAAAATAAGGGTTTTTCCTGGGATAACAATTGTACATAACCAGAATCGAGTAACAAAACAGTTAACTAAAGTTTACATAAAGAAAATATGGGATTTTCTTGGATAATAAACTTTTTCGAAAAACCAAAGGAAACTTGTACATTTTCAGAAAACAAACCTCTTATGAACTCACCAGCTTTATGCTGATTTTCAAACTGCTTGTATTCTCAGGTCCGTATTAGACAGGTACCTGCGATCTTTTGGAGAAGATGGAGCGTATAGAAGACTCGTCTTAACTTTTGTTCATATGATATATGTATAACCTTTGTAACACTTTGCTTTCAAACAAATGTAATTATTCATATGTAATGTAATGTCTTGTGTTTACTATAATTACTATGTACATTGGTTGTGATACTTAACATGAAGTCACCTCCGCCCGGAACGTTTCCTCCTTCATTTTCGGGGTCTGACAACGCGCAAAGAGGGCGATTTTCCAAAAGAAACCCCTCAAGGTTATGTTCAGATAATGGTGATTGGAACGCGCAGAAGACCAAGAATCCGAATCCGAAGGTCAAGAAGGGTATGCCGGCCAAGAATTCTAATCCAAGAGATACTCCCGTGAAGCCAAAATCAAATTCATCTCGATTATCGGCTTCATATTCAAAAGCAAGTACCGAGGCACCCATCGGATTGAAAAATAAATGGGTTAAACCCAACTACAAATGGGTTCCAAAGGCTCAATCTTCCAAATCACCTAACGACTCTAATATTTCTTCATCTCCTGTTTGTGATAAATAGGATATGTCATGGGAGAGAGTATCGTGCAAGGATGACAAAGGTCAACCCAGTTTCAAAATGGACTGGGTTCCAAAGACCAACTGATCTCGCTCTGTGTCGGAGCAGCTATGGAGGCATATCATCAGATTTCGGTTTATTGGTAGTGGCTGTTCCAGGCACATGATAGGATGCATCTCTCAACTGTACAACTCTCAAAACTTTGTTTGAGAGTATGTTTCCTTTACAGGAAAGGAGGAAAGGAAGAGATCAATCATGGGGTTTTGTGCTTAACGATGTGAAGAATTTTCGGATCTGTTATGAGATTATGTGTGTTGTTCTCAAACCTTCTGGATGCAAATTCAATCGGTGAATTATGGTTTGATTTTTCTTCTCTATACTCCTGAGTGTATCTTACACTGATTCATTTCAAAGACAAATTTTCATTTTCTTATAGTTTTTCTTTAGTAGGTATTGTTTGGGTAGTTATATCAAGAAAGTCATAATGGGCAGTCTAAAACATGTAAGGACTAAATCTGAATTGTCTAGACTCTCTGGTCAATGTGCTGGTAGGCATGAAGGATTTGACAATGTGGATTTAGATAGGACTGTTTGGACTGACCATACGATGCTCAGGTAGATTGAACAGTGAGATAAACACGATAACCTTTGGGATACACTAAATTAATACATATCTAGAACAGTAGTTCGACTTTTCCTTGATGTACGAACTTATGTCCTTAATTCTGGTTTTGATAGGGCGAATGGGGGGTTCTGATAAAGTAGGTATGTAGGAAATTATTTTCTTGCTTTCTATCTGTCAGTCATATGTTGCTTCCTCTGTGTGATTGGAAGAGATCCGACCTGGAATGCAACATATGCAACTCTATTTCTACACACCTTCTTATCTATGAAACTATTTCTATCTGTTAGCCATATGCTGTCTCCTCTACGTGATTGAAATGATTCGACCTAGAACACAGCATATGCAACATTCTGCCTCTCAAGCCCTCTATTCTAGTTAGCAATATGTTGTCCCCTTTGCGTAATTGAAAGAGATCCGACCTGGAACACAACATATGTATTTATCTCTAAATCTAACTTCCTACTTAATAATTGTTTACTCACCTAAAGTAAGGAGTTCTTAGGAAGTTCTTGATAACCAGGGTATATCGGGAAGTGGGGAACACGTTCTAGTGCAACTAAAATTGAACCATTTAGAGGTTGCTTGTAGATCTCGCTGCTTAATTTAAGTGGACAACAATACTCGTGGCCGTCATCAGCTAAATCGTTTATTTAGAAAAGTTTGTCAATATCCTTCGTCTATAAGTGGACCACAATACTGACAATTGACCAGATCTATTCATTAAGGTGAAGGTACTGATAAACAAGATCAGACTGTCTCACAACTTTGATCCTAAATATTTTTTTTTTGTTTTTGTTAAATTTGTTCATAGTTTTCCTCTATGCACAAATTTAGTGTCACACCCCCAAACCAAGGATGGCGGAAACGTCCGGGGATGGAGGACTTCATGTACAGTATCACAACAACGAATATAATAGTGCTCAAAGTAAATACAACCACCATATATATAATTGAAAAAGTTACACCAAAGTATATGTTTACATGTTTCAAAAGCAATTACATTATGATGACAAAAATAAATTGTTGACGGTTTAACGTCCCATCCTCAAAGCGATGAAGTTTTCCTGTTTCACTGATTTCCTGAGAATACAAGTAGTTTTGAAAAGTGTCAACAATTAAGTTGGTGAGTTCATAAGAGTTTTGTTTGAAGTAGAAACCGTTTTTCCTTGTAAAATCGATATAGTTTGATTTGCAGAAAATCCAATATTTTCTTAGTTAAGTGTGAATAGAAATATTCCTTTATGATGCATTAATGAACCCTAGAATGACCCGTAGAGTTCCTCTATAATCGTCCAGCGTATATAAGTTATATAAGGTTTAAATTAGATAAAACTTTGAATATAGTGGGTCTGCCCTAGGTCCACAACCAAACAAGGAACAGGAGATGAGGCAGGCATCACTAATTCTAGGCCAATCGAGACAAAATTCTTATAAGACTCAAACATGTACGCTCAGCGATTATAGTTGAAGTCTAACAGTTCTAGATGCAATATAGTTTTAATATCATAATAACTAACTTAAGTGAACCTGGTACTTTGTATCGGTACCCCCTTTTTTGTATAAAGACCCGACACTTTGTATTTGTACCCCTTTTTATATAAAAACCGGCACATTGTATTTGTACCCCTTTTTGCATATAAACCCGGTACTTTGTATTTGTACCCCTTTTTGTATGAAAACCGGCACTTTGTATTTGTACCCCTTTTTCGTATATAAACCCGACACTTTGTATTTGTACCCTCTTTTGTATAAAAACCCGGTACTTTGTATTTGTACCCCACCTTTTTGTACAAGTATGTTATGTAAATGATCATAAACTATACCTATTATAGTTTATTAAAATGTTTGAAATGTATATGTACCCTAACTATACCTATTATAGTTTGGTATATTTCTTTGTGGTGTTTAAGAATCCCATTCTATGTAAGTCAAACGTATAGTACGATATAACTATGATTAACTTGCTTTGTTTTGTACTATTGATTATGATGGAGGATTCTTATAAATTCAGCAAGTAATTTCCTATTATATAAATATATCATGACAAGAAATACATGTAAAATATGAAGTTATCAAAGATTTAACACTTTGCTTAACATGTTACAAAGTGTTTTGATAGTTAGAAGTTGTTAAATAATTCTTAGTCTTTCAGCACTGTTTTAGAAAAATCATAGAAAAATCATACGAAGACGAAAACTAGATCCATAAATTCTGAGAGTTCGTAAAGTGTGTCTAGTTTACTCATAATTTTTATCAAGATTTTTAATGACCTCAAATTTGGGTGAAACAGTTCATAATCACAGACTGGTCCGGATTGATGTTTGAAATGATAGGAAGTTTTGTAAAATTCACCATAAATTGTAGAAAAATCGTATGGAGATGTGCAAGTAGTCATTTTAAAGCTAAGAACTTGAACTATTTGCACCTTGTACAGTTTTGAAAAATAAAATGTTTAAGTTGTCCAAAACAGTCCGCGAATAGAGTGGAACTTTTCTGATGAAGGATGTTAGAACAATTTAGTTATGTTCTTGGTGTTTTAACTTGTATTCCCCCCCTGAAAACTTGAGAAAACATGAAAATGTAGGGGTATGAGCTCACCTTGAGTGATTTCAGTAGATAAGTGTTGAAGAAGAGAAGTGTTCAACCCAAGAACACTTGAAGAATCACTTGAAGATTTGAAGCTCTAATGCTAATATGATGGAGTTTGTGTAAGATATTCATGATTTGAGTAGAATGAAGTGAAATAATCATAAGGAGGATGAATTATACTTACTAAGAGTGGAAGAACACTTGAAAATCAGCCTTGAATCTCGAAATTGGAGTGGGAAAAGTTTGAGAGAAAAGTGGTGTTTGATACTTAGTGAAATGAGGGCAAATGAGAGAAATGAGGAGAGAGGATGTTTGTTCCAGCTCTAAAAACGTGGGAATGAGTGTAAATTGAGTGTGAGGGACATTGAAGTGACCTAGGTAAGGTGGGGAGGTGTGGTTAGTCAAAGAGTGGGTGTGGGGTGGTTGCTTGTGACATTGGATAAGGCAAAGTAACCACTCCACCTTTAATAATTCACCCACTTGATTTTTATTATTTAGATAATGATTTTCATCAAAATATGTTTAAATTATGAATATTTAGAGTTTATTATGTTAAAATATAATTTCTGGAGAAAATCCCGCTTTAAAATCACGAAAAACGGGCTTAAAACGTTAAAAATATCAAAAATGGGCTAAAAGTGACAAATTTCCGAATTCTGGCCGAGGTTCGGCCTTCTGATGCTGAAACCGAGAGGAGGGAGGGTAGAAACCGAGAGGGGAGAAGAGAGGGGGAAGGAACCGAGAGGGGGGAGGAGAGAACAGAGGGGCGCGAAGAGACAGAGAGGAGAGAAGGAGCAGAGACCGAGAGAAGATAAGAGACAGAGAGGCGGAGTAGAGACCGAGAGGCGGGTAGAGACAGAAAGTGGAGAAGCGACAGAGACCGAGGCTCGGTCCTCGCATGCATTAGCCAACAGAGGCTCGGTCCTCGCGTGTCTTAGCCAACAGAGGCTCGGTCCTCGCGTGCCTTAGCCAACAGAGGTTCGGTCCTCGCGTGCCTTAGCCAACAGAGGCTCGGTCCTCGCCTAAGAGGCCTCTCTTCTTGGTTTCGGTTTCTAAAGCCTATTTTTCTCGTTTTCGCCCCGTTTTAAGCCGTTTTTGACCCGGTTAAGGGCCGGATGACCCGAATGATTCTAAAAAGTTACGGGAACTATTTGAGGGAGATTTGGGAGAGATTTCTCATACTTGGAGAGATTTGGGAGAGATTTTACATTCTTGGAGAGATTTCTCATACAAAGAGATATTTGAGAGAGATTTCACATACTTGGAGAGATTTGGGAGAGATTTGACATTCTTGGAGAGAATTCTCATACAGAGAGATATTTGAGAGAGATTTGGGAGAGATTTCTCATACTTGGAGAGATTTGACATTCTTGGAGAGATTTCTCATACAAAGAGATATTTGAGAGAGGTTTCACATACTTGGAGAGATTTGGGAGAGATTTGACATTCTTGGAGAGATTTCTCATACAGAGAGATATTTGAGAGAGATTTGACATAGAGAGAGATAGAGTGGAAACGATTGAGAGAGGTTCCATGTGGGACAGTTGTGAGTGTCCGACATCGCAATGCATGGTTCGTAAACCCTGTTAAGCCTTGTTTAAGGATCCTACACACTCCCGATGAGTAAGCATCATTGTTTTATCGGTTTGGCTTGCCACTTACCGCAACTTTTAGGTTAAAGAGATCTAGTTGCACGTACTTTTTGATTTATGTTTTCTTATCAGAATAGCGAGTTGTTTAGTAAATACTAAACGTAAGTCCTAGTACACAAGGGTTAGTTGAGCTGACCGGTTTGACTTGTTGACTTTATTTGACTTTGAATTGACCAGAATTTGACGGTTGTCACATCATCCCCCCGTTAAAGGGAATTTCGTCCCGAAATTTGCACATCGAATGGAGATCCAAGAATTTAGAGGAATGATGGGGATAACTTTTCGTAGTACAAGAAATTGATTATGGTGAGGAATAACTCGCCCGATGTCACATGATTATTACTATGCATGCTTTAATCGATGCTAGATTTAACATATAAAGAAATTCAGGATTTAAATGTCGATGTTAGAAACACGTACTGATATTTGCGGGCAGTTCCGGGGTGGTTTCTCCCTCGGTGATTGCAAGCACCCTTCCACCACCACTGGCATCTCTTGTCCTTGGGCATTCCCTTTTAAAGTGTCCCGTTTCTCCACACTTGTAACAGGTTGGGCTTACTCCAAAGCCAGGGACCTGGTTGATGGGTCGTGCTGGTGCCTTATAGAAACGAGCAGTGTGCCCCTCTCTATCGCAGTTTTTGCAATGCATCTTTCGGTAAGCCCCAGTGTGATGGAAGTTACACTTGTTGCATTTCGGAAGTGTTCCAGCGTATGGTTTCATGGGAGTTGGCGTGGTGAGGGTTGTGGCAGCATGAACAGCAAAGATCTGTTGCTTCTTAGTGAGGCCTTGGGCTGATTGGTCCTTCTTGTTGTCCCAAAACTTTCTTTCGCTGTTCCCTCCTCTTGTTTGGGTAAGGGTGGTTGTCATAGTGTCATGGTTGGCATGATGGTCAATGAGTTGTTGTGCTAACTCCTTGGCGCTGTCGAAGGTAGTTGTTCTTGAGGCCAGCACGCTATCTTGAATTTCGGGGGACAATCCCCAGAGGTATCGCTCCAACTTTTTGTCTTCCGGGGTGACTATAGCGGGACAAAGGAGTGCTAGATCACAAAATCGGTTGGTGTAAGTTGTAAGGTCGGAGCCTGCCATTCTGAGATTCCATAGTTCTTGCTCCAGCTTTTGCACTTCACCTCTTGAGCAATATTCCTTCAACATCATCTTCTTTAAGTCCTCCCAACTTAATGAGTTAGCCACTGCAAGCGTAAGCGACTTAACTCTGCCGTTCCACCAAGTGAGAGCTCTTCAATGAAGGTGAATGTCGCGTACTTGACTTTGCTCGCTTCGGGGCAAGCACAAATCTCAAAGATTTCTTCGGTTCTCTCGAACCATTGAATTAGTGCGAGGACACCCCCACTTCCATCGAAGGAATTGGGTTTGCCATTTGTGAAGTCCTTGTAAGTGCATTCCCTTGTGCGTCCTGCACTATCTCTGTGGTTAGGGTTTGTGGCTCCAGATCCAGCACCACCAGTGCTATTTGTGCCAATTTGTGACATTGCAGCTACCATGGCTGCTGTTACTGCAGCTTGGAACATTTCGGGATCAAACTGAGGAGGTGACGTCGGAGGTGGTGGCGCTGTGCTGCCCGAAGGTCTGGGTCTTTTCCTTGGTGGCATCGTTCTGTCATGAGTTTGCAAAAAAAAAAATGATCAGATGCTAAGTTTCTACTAGTAAAGAAGAGTCAGTTGTTATAGAATTAGATTTTTCCTGCATTATTCTTTGATTTAAGAATTTCTTATATATAATTCATAAAGGAAGTCCATATGAATGAACTTCATGAGTTAGTAGGTTTTGTGGTCTCTCTTAGATTTTTCACGAGAGTGCTCGAGGCGATTGGTGCGGATCATATGTATTCTTGTATTTGCATCAACCTCTGCGATACCATGGAGAGTTTTTCTATCCTGAATTTAGTTTCGGGCAACTCTACGGACCGGGATTGTAAAAATTCTATCTGCTGAGCTTCCTTCGTTTATGTTGTAGAAGCTTCGTTCTCTATTAAACGACATATGTTGGTCTTGTTCTTCGCTCCAGGTTTCCAAGCACTCTACCCAAGGAGGCGTCGGGCCTTGAAAACCCGGTCGAGGGTTGGGATTCGGAACAAGAGTCATCGGGGTTAAGTTCTCCACTTCAGGGTCGGAGTCAGAACCATCAGCATAGCCTTCAGCTTGGTGACCATCTACAGGGGTTGGGTAATCATTCTATGGCTCCTCTCCGAGCCATTTGGTATTTTCGTGGTTAGGGTAGTACGGGTCGTCGTGTGGATGGAACTCCAGCCATGATATCTTCGCGAGAAATGGGGATATAAGAAATAACTAAGCAAACGTACTAATTGGCTAATTATATGATGATCTTTATCAGGTACTTCAACATATTGTTTAGTGCATACTAGTTATATGTATTCGGGACAGATAGACCTTCGAATAAACGACCCTAACTCTAAATCCCCAATCCAACGAGAACAGGAAGTAGAGCAAAGATCCACAGATTCTAAGTCTATGACGTCCTGGATACATAAAATTTTAATGTACCCACTAAGCAACTATTGATCTATTGATAAAGATCTATTTAGTTCTCACACATGTAATTATAATAATGCCAAAATACCCCTATGGTATTTCATTGTGGTAGTGTTGGTAAGTTTTTAGACTTGTTGCCACATCACAACCATTCTTGGGCATATGCTAATCACTCCTCGGACCAGCATAGTTGATCAGGCTATGCCACTCCCAAGACTGACCATACATCCCCAGGCTTACCTGTGATATCCAACAATCATTACTTTTGTTTTGTCCTAAAATGATGCTGACCTTAGTATGTATGCATGCATGTATACTTTTAACAAAAGATATTTATTCCTAAAGGTATAGTGGTTTTGAAATCTTAAAATCAGAGACCTTAGTCCCAATGCATTTACAGTTTGTATATCTTATGTGGTTCGATATACTTAGCTCACTATAAACAATGCTCTGATACCAATCTGTCACACCCCCAAACCAAGGATGACGGAAACGTCCGGGGGTGGAGGACTTCATGTACAGTATCACAACAACGAATATAATAATGCTCAAAGTAAATACAACCACCATATATATAATTGAAAAAGTTACACCAAAGTATATGTTTACATGTTTCAAAAGCAATTACATTATGATGACAAAAATAAATTGTTGACGGTTTAACGTCCCATCCTCAAAGCTGTGACAACCGTCAAATTTCGATCAAGTCAAAGTCAACTAAAGTCAGCAAGTCAAACCGTTTGACTCAATTTGCCATGAGTACTAAAATTCACACTATGAAACTTCTACATAACTTCTATTCTAATGAAAAATCATAAAGCAAAAAGTGCGAACATCTAGATCTCCTTAACCTAAAATGGTAGTACGTGGCGAGCCAAACCGATAAAACAATGTTGCATACTCATCGGGAGTGTGTAAGATCCTTAAACAAGGCTTAACAGAGTTTACAAACCATGCATTGCGATGCCGGACACTCCCAAATCTCTCTAAGTATGCGAAATCTCTCTTAAATATCTCTCTGTATTAGAAATCTCTCCTAGAATGTCAAATCTCTCCCAAATCCCTCTAAGTATGTGAAATCTCTCTCAAATATCTCTTTGTATGAGAAATCTCTCCAAGAATGTCAAATCTCTTCCAAATCTCTCCAAGTATGTGAAATCTCTCTCAAATATCTCTCTGTATGAGAAATCTCTCCAAGAATGTCAAATCTCTCCCAAATCTCTCCAAGTATGTGAAAACTCTCGCAAATATCTCTTTGTATGAGAAATCTCTCCAAGAATGTCAAATCTCTCCCAAATCTCTCCAAGTGTGAGAAATCTCTCCCAAATCTCTCTCAAAAGTTTCCCGTAACTTTTTGGAATCATTCGGGTCATTCCGACCCTTAACCGGGTCAAAAACGGCTCAAAACGGGGCGAAAACGAGAAAAATAGGCCTTAGGAACCGAAACCAAGAAGAGAGGCTTCTTAGGCGAGGACCGAGCCTCTGTTGGCTGTGGCACGTGAGGACCGAGTCTCTGTTGGCTGTGGCACGCGAGGACCGAGCCTTTGTTGGCTAAGACACGCGAGGACCGAGCCTCTGTTGGCTAATGCACGCGAGAACCGAGCCTCGGTCTCTGTCGCTTCTCACTCTCTGTTCGCTTCTCGCTCTGCTTCTTCTCTCCTCTCTGTTGCTACTCCGCCTTTCTGTCTCTACCCGCCTCTCGGTCTCTACTCCGCCTTTCTGTCTCTACCCGCCTCTCGGTCTCTACTCCGCCTCTCTGTCTCTTCCCTACTCTCGGTCTCTGCTCCTTATCTCCTCTCTGTCTCTTCGTGCCCCTCTGTTCTCCTCCCCCCTCTCGGTTCCTTCCCTCTCTCTTCTTCCCTCTCGGTTTCTGCCTCCCTCTCTCTCGATTTAGCATCAGAAGATCGAACCTCGGCCAGAATTCGGAAATTTGTCACTTTTAGCCCATTTTTGATATTTTTAACATTTTAAGCCCGTTTTTCGTGATTTTAAAGCGGGATTTTCTCCATAAATTATATTTTAACATAATAAACTCTAAATATTCATAATTTAAACATATTTTGATGAAAATCATTATCTAAATAATAAAAAAATCAAATGGGTGAATTATTAAAGGTGGAGTGTTGACTTTGGCTTATCCAATGTCACAAGCAACCACCCCACACCCACTCTTTGACTAACCACACCTCCCCACCTTACCTAGGTCACTTCAATGTCCCTCACACTCAATTTACACTCATTCCCACGTTTTTAGAGCTGGAACAAACATCCTCTCTCCTCATTTCTCTCATTTGTCCTCATTTCACTAAGTATCAAACACCACTTTTCTCTCAAACTTTTCCCACTCCAATTTCGAGATTCAAGGATGATTTTCAAGTGTTCTTCCACTCTTAGTAAGTATAATTCATCCTCCTTATGATTATTTCACTTCATTCTACTCAAATCATGAATATCTTACACAAACTCCATCGTATTAGCGTTAGAGCTTCGAATCTTCAAATGATTCTTCAAGTGTTCTTGGGTTGAACACTTCTCTTCTTCAACACTTATCTACTGAAATCACTCAAGGTGAGTTCATACCCCTACATTTTCATGTTTTCTCAAGTTTTCAGGGGGGGAATACAAGCTAAAACACTAAGAACATAACTAAAATTTTCTAACAGCCTTCATCAGAAAAGTTCAACTCCATTCACGGACTGTTTTGGGCATCTTAAACATTTTTGTTTTCAAAACTGTACAAGTTGCAAATAGTTCAACTTCTTAGCTTTAAAATGGCTACTTGCACATCTCCATACGATTTTTCTACAATTTATGGTGATTTTTTACAAAACTGCCTATCATTTCAAACAACAATCCGGACCAGTCTGTGATTTTGGACGTATTCACCCAGGTTGGAGGTCATTAAAAATCGTGATAAAAATTATGAGTAAACTAGACACATTTTGTGAACTCTCAGAATTTACGGATCTAGTTTTCGACTTCGTGTGATTTTTCTATGATTTTTCCAAAACATGGCAGAATGGCTAAAGTTAACCAACAGCATGTAAATATCATAACACTTTGTATTATGTTGAGCAAAGTGTATAATCATAAGTTCTAATTATTGATTGTGTTTCTTTGTTAGTTTATCATCATGAACTGAAACTAAGACATTCATAATAAATATTATTCATTCATTTTAGAACACATATATTAAACTATAAAAAGTATAGTTTGATAAATTCATAACACTAATACATTTCCATAAAAGAGTTCACACATATTACATACATTTTAGATAAATTATAATAGGTATAGTTTATGATACATCACTCAACACACTCGTACAAAAAGGGTACATTCATACAAGAAAGATTTATATTCACACACATTTCACGTAAATTTGTTAACCTATAGTTTGATAAATTCATAATACTAATATATTTCCATAAAAGAGTTCATACATATTACATACATTTTAGATAAACTATAATAGGTATAGTTTATAATACATCACTCAACACACTCGTACAAGAAGGGTACATTCATACAAGAAATATTTATATTCACACACATTTCACGTAAACTTGTTAACCTATATTGTGAGACTCTCTCTCTCTCTCTCTCTCTCTCTCTCTCTCTCTCCCCGTACGTCCGAGTGCGGGATATAATTCCTGGTAGTTATAATCAGAATCTCCTTGAGGGAGAACGTGATACTTGTATATAGATCTATATTGGGTTTGACACCCCACACCTTGCTGCTAGCTACAGTTGGACCTGCAGGTCTACGGGTGACAAATGTCATTTTATTTTTCGCGACACCTGAGAACGTCGTGGCAGGTTCACATAGTCATAGTATGATTATAGCGACTCACATAGGGATATAACAATCCATAAGTTTACGGGATTTTATTTTTAAAACCTAAATGAGTTTTATGTCGATTTAAAATCACTTTTTATCTCTATGAGTACATATATTACTGTACACTTTTGGTTTTGGTAGTTACGACTACACATCATTTGAAACCACATTTATACTTTTAAGTATGGTCAATACTTGTTATTTCTCGGTCCTCTAATTTAGGACTACATATATATAAAGTATTAACGAACATGAGAACATATAGAAATTTCATTTAATTCAAACGCGTCCATGTCCATTTAAGTACATAACATTTTCTATTAATAAGAAAGGTTACTTATACATTTTGGTCTTCAGTCATATGACTACATTACGCAGATTTTAAAGAAAATATCGGATTTTCTGGATACATATTCTAACGCTTTTATAAGGAAAACGATTTACTTTTCCAACGAAATCTCTTATGAACTCACCAACCTTTGTGTTGACACTTTTCAAAACTACTTGTATTCTCAGGAATTCAGTGAAAACAGGAAATCAACAACGTTTTGAGGATGAGACGATAAATCGTCAAACAGTTCATTTTGTATTATAATGTAATTGATGTGAATCATGTAAACACGTGCTTTGATGTAACGTTTTCAATTATATTTGTGTTGGTTATATTTACTTTGAGCACTATTATACTCATTGTTGTGATACTCTACATGAAGTCCTCCACCCCCGGACGTTTCCGCCATCCTTGGTTTGGGGGTGTGACAGATTGGTATCAGAGCATTGTTTATAGTGAACTCAGTATATCAAACCACATAAGATATACAAACTATAAATGCATTGGGACTAAGTCTCTGATTTAAAGTTTCAAAAGAACTATACTTTTAGAAATAAATAGTTTCTTATTAAAGGTATACATGCATACATGCATATTAAGGTCAGCACCACTCTAGAATAAAAGAAAAGTAATGATTGTTGAATATCACAGGTAAGCTCGGGGATGTATGGTCAGTCTTGGGAGTGGCATAGCCTGATCAACTATGCTGGTCCGAGGAGTGATTAGCACATGCCCAAGAATAGTTGTGATATGGCAACAAGTCTAAAACTTACCAACACTACCACAATGAGAACATTAGAATAGAACATGAGTTTAAAATACTATAGGAGTATTTTGTGATATCATAACTTATATGAAAACTAAATAGATCCTTAATAATAGGTCTATAGTCCCTAAGTGGATACTTTAAGGTTATATATAACTTAGAAATTATAGACTTAGAATTTGTGGTCATTACACTTCCTTTTCCTTGTTTGGATGTGGAGCTAGAGTGGGATCACTTATTCAAAGGTCTATCGCATCTTGTTATATGTAATTAGTATGAACTATGTCATTATAGAAGTAACTAATAAGGATCACCCCCTATAAGTAAGTGATAATAGAGTTAGACGCATAGTACTTATCTCCTCCACTTATATTCTCGCAAATACGGCATAGCAAAATCCTACTTACCGAATGACCCTTACTTTCCTAATCCGAACTCGAGGAATGGTGAATGATTATGAGAAGAATCATAAGCGAGACCGGAGGTAATCAATCCTCCATGCATAGCAAGGGTTCCGTGAACCGTTTCGACTATAACGAACCCGTGAACCGTTGGGCAATCGTGATCGAGGGTTGAATGTCGACAACAATGAAAACAACCACCATGTGGAGACCAACGAGGGTGCTATGACCTCAACCACGGGGGACTGACGGACAGAGCCCTCCTGGCAAGGACCCGACGGATCGCGATCATCGTGGATCAAAACAGGAAGACTACAATCTGAGTTCAGAAAACTACGCGCTACTATAAACCCCACCATCTCATGTACCGGTGACTCAGAATTATACTACTATTCCCGAGACCAACTCTATTTTTAGGACCTTATCGCCACTCGTGAAGAGGAAAGAGAGTAACAGGGTAGGACACACAACATTCAAAGAAAGGATGATTGTAGCCAAGCGTTGATTGGCAAAGCTACAAAATTGCATCGACCTTACCTCAGGCATCACAAGGGATGGATCATCGTAAGTAGAGTTCATGCCGCTCACCAGACCTAGTAAATTAGCTTCATAAGTATGCGCTGGTGCTACTCTATTGTAAGTAAAATCACGACACTACAAATTAAGTGGTCATACTAATCAAGAAATCTATCTACTATCAGAACCCGCCCATGCACAAATGTGAAGTAGACCTGCATCGAGGTCAAAATTTTCGCTGAAACCATGATTTCTAGAGTCATATTAAGAAGATGGGCTTAGGATGTACCTAACAGACTCGAAGGAATATCTAGCCTTAATTATATAACTAAGCATACATCAATAGGTCGTGATAAGGACCTAGCTTGGGTCAAGTATAAGGTTTCACTTGGATACAGAACTACTAAAATACATGAGTTTATTATACAAAGAATCTCGTTATAAATTGTTTTCAGAACACCCTAAACAACCGAACTTTGATACAAATCGATATGAGATTAACTTAGTTAGAAAAATCACGACATATAGCCATCCTAGAAACTCATTATCGTCTCACCTTTAAGCATTTGTTGAGAAGTTTCTTCTTCATAGACCTATGGGTGCGAACGTTCCAGCACTAATGCACCGGATTCCATCAAATTTCCTCAGCCAAGGTGTTCGGACAAACATGATTCTAAGAGGAGTAAAGCTTAACGTCCATATGAAACCTACTCCTACCTACTGCCATAACACCATCTCGGGAGCGTTAGCAGAAACACTAAGGATAGTACCGTAATGTGCAAAAATTTATATGCGTAAATATAAATTGTAAGGATGCACTTAAGACAATCATTTCCACTAACAAAGTCGTTTTTCGTCATGAAACAGAGCTATGTCTTCACCAAGAGGCAACAAACCAACTAGCAAGGCGCCAACACTTCAGATAGACGCCGCTACTTTTCAAGCTGCAGTCACGGCAGCCGTGGCAGCCGTCATGGTGCATTTCAATACTACCAACGTCAACAGGGGTGGAAGCGGTACTAACAATACAAATTGTGGTAACAATCAGGGACACCAATGGGTACCTACCAACAAAAATACCCCAGGCCACGAACCTACGAACAAGAAGAGAAAGTTTTGGGACATGAAAGAGCGCCACCAATCTAAGGGATACACTAAAAGACAACAACCTAGGGCCGCCCCTACCATTACAACAACAGTCATGACACATGCCTCGACACTAGCCTCGGGGTCTGCCACCCAAATGCCTGCCAGACCATATGAGGGATCACTCCCAAAGTGCAACAAATGTAGCTTTCATCACCATGGGGCTTGCCGGGAGATGCACTGTAAAAACTGCAACAGGAAAGGGCATACCGTTCGTTTCTGTAGGGCCCCGGCCCATCACCTCCCTTCAATCACCTGCACCAAGGTAGGCCCAGTATGCTACCTATGCGGTGAGACGGGACACTTCAAGAGAGAATGTCCAACTGAGAAGAATGACGAAGGAACAGGAGGAATGTGATGAACACACCAACAAGAGCAGCAAGGGAACCATGTTAGGACTTTTGTAATGTTCCCAACGACAATACGTTTAAGTACTATATGTTTGTAATGAATTTGGTACGCTTACTAAAGTAACCTTCCTTCTAAAAAGTAGCTAAAATATTTTCTCTCTCATACAAATCAAACCAAAGACATTCATATGTGACCTTAGGAGCATTACCTGTAAGTTGTAATGACCTTGTCCATACATCGGGGTTAATTTAAAAATCAAAATACTTAAGTCTTGAAATAGATAATTCCATCTTGACTCCGATTCCATATCTAGTATTAGGGGTTGAGTGGGGTCACCCACTCGACAAATTTCACGATGTCAATTTACATACGACAATCATATACCGCTCGATCGTAAGGAGACCTGTCAGGAATCACGATATCAAGTATCATTACTGGTGATCAAAAACACACCCACTACCAGTGCTAGACACTGTGGTAGGAATCATCTACAATAATCATAACATCAAACAAAACGGAACACACAGAAAAGAAATAAAGGACACTCTATCACTCTATTGATCTCATCCTTTGAATACAACTTATCTCATGTTATCTAAAAAGATAGTGTTGTCGTATTCCAATCTTGATTGATATTTCCCTCGTCTTCCTGATTAAACGACTACAAAAGGGCCTTTCGCCTAACTCCTGAATATCGAAACTATCGTCTCTCATAAACACCCAGCACGGACCTTTGGGTCATCTCTCGCTGTGGAACTCCAAAACACGAACCAGAGGAGTGTCATACTTCCCGAAGCCTTATCACATGTATATACGGGAGACCTTCGGGAATGTCGCGCATGTAGCAGACAAAATTCAAGCATAGAAGCTTGGGACAGATAGAGTACGAGTCCTGCCATGAGCTTCGGGCTAAGGTTGCCCAGAAGGACGAGTGAATGTCCTACCATTCAAAAAGGCCTAGTCGCGTAAACCAAACCCACATACTTCCTACCGAGCTACAAGAGCTGTCAGGTCAAACCTGTCGAACTACTCAACAATGAAATTGAAGAACCAAGTTTCTCACCCTGAAAAGCTCTCGTCTTATTCTTCAAATTAGAAAGACAAATTGCTCACAATTCCATCGATTTCAGAGGCCCCGACAACATCTCTAATAGAAACCTTTACTATCTGCCTCGCATTGACGAATAGGCCGACCAACCTCAAGAAACAAGGTACCCTTCAGGAATTGGACCTGAGATCTGAATATCACCAGTCACGAGTATTGAAGAAGGATATCCGAGAACAATCCTCCAATTTCGATGCAGACGCTGAAAGTTCGTAGTGATAACCCTCGGATAGGACCAAACCACTCGTTGGAGTCATGAACGTAATAAATAGGATATACCCTTCTTGCTAGGATTAGTTCATCATTGTCATTACAAATGACTTACTTATCTACCCTCGTAGTAAGAAGGAAACCAAGGAGAGCAGCTACAACAAACCACGAAAGAAATACGATCAGAGAAGTATTACCCGAAGTTCTCTAGATACGAGTTTTGGAATTGAGGAGTTCAATTCGCAAGACACATCGTTACCAAGGTGGAAATTCATAAGGACCCTTTCAATTGATCAAAATCGTTGAGAAACAGTCAGCACCGGAGGCGTTAGCAGAAATACGCCAAATTCTGGGTCTCACTGATCTACCGTCTTAGTTCCTTTGGAACTTCTCGAAAAATACGAACCCCCTCCCAACTTTGACCCTAAAGGGAGCAACCCTTGATAGGAAGAGAAGCAAGAGGAAGAAACCTTTAGAACGCCGGTATAACCGACCAAATTCCTCTAGAAACACTCACTCTGGGAAGGCTTAGTACGCTTCAGAAAGCATGGAAAGCCAATATCCCAAATAATTGTGCCTTCCGAAATTCTTGTCAGAATCAGCCATGTAACTCACTACTTCAATCTACTCCTGCGAGCTTGGTAAAGTACACCCTACCCAACACGTCCCAAAATTTACAGGAAATATCTATCTGACAAGACTCTTGCAATTCCCCTCGACGAGATCGAATTCCACAAGAGCCTCACCTTCTTAGAAGAACCATGGTGACCATGGATCGAGGTCAAGCGGATGAAACAACGCCACTTCCCATTAGTGAAAGTTTGCTGGAATACTAACCAAGGACCTAGAGTCACATGAGAGCGCGAGAATTAGTCGATTAGGAAGTATCCTCACTTCTCGGCTTGATTATTCATGCCTACTCCTTGCCTAAATTCAAATTTCGGGATGAAATTCCCTCTAACGGGGGGATGATGTGACAACCGTCAAATTTTGATCAAGTCAAAGTCAACTAAAGTCAGCAAGTCAAACCGTTTGACTCAATTTGCCCATGAGTACTAAAATTCACACTATGAAACTTCTACATAACTTCTATTCTAATGAGAAATCATAAAGCAAAAAGTGCGAACATCTAGATCTCCTTAACCTAAAATGGTAGTACGTGGCGAGCCAAACCGATAAAACAATGTTGCATACTCATCGGGAGTGTGTAAGATCCTTAAACAAGGCTTAACAGAGTTTACAAACCATGCATTGCGATGCCGGACACTCCCAAATCTCTCCAAGTATGCGAAATCTCTCTCAAATATCTCTCTGTATTAGAAATCTCTCCAAGAATGTCAAATCTCTCCCAAATCCCTCTAAGTATATGAAATCTCTCTCAAATATCTCTTTGTATGAGAAATCTCTCCAAGAATGTCAAATCTCTTCCAAATCTCTCCAAGTATGTGAAATCTCTCTCAAATATCTCTCTGTCTGAGAAATCTCTCCAAGAATGTCAAATCTCTCCCAAATCTCTCCAAGTATGTGAAAACTCTCGCAAATATCTCTTTGTATGAGAAATCTCTCCAAGAATGTCAAATCTCTCCCAAATCTCTCCAAGTGTGAGAAATCTCTCCCAAATCTCTCTCAAAAGTTTCCCGTAACTTTTTGGAATCATTCGGGTCATTCCGACCCTTAACCGGGTCAAAAACGGCTCAAAACGGGGCGAAAACGAGAAAAATAGGCTTTAGGAACCGAAACCAAGAAGAGAGGCTTCTTAGGCGAGGACCGAGCCTCTGTTGGCTGTGGCACGCGAGGACCGAGCCTCTGTTGGCTAAGACACGCGAGGATCGAGCCTCTGTTGGCTAATGCACGCGAGGACCGAGCCTCGATCTCTGTCGCTTCTCACTCTCTGTTCGCTTCCTCTGTTCGCTTCTCGCTCTGCTTCTTCTCTCCTCTCTGTCGCTACTCCGCCTTTCTATCTCTACCCGCCTCTCGGTCTCTACTCCGCCTTTCTGTCTCTACCCACCTCTCGGTCTCTACTCCGCCTCTCTGTCTCTTCCCTACTCTCGGTCTCTGCTCCTTCTCTCCTCTCTGTCTCTTCGCGCCCCTCTGTTCTCCTCCCCCCTCTCGGTTCCTTCCCTCTCTATTCTTCCCTCTTGGTTTCTGCCTCCCTCTCTCTCGGTTCAGCATCAGAAGACCGAACCTCGGCCAGAATTCGGAAATTTGTCACTTTTAGCCTATTTTTGATATTTTTAACATTTTAAGCCCGTTTTTCGTGATTTTAAAGCGGGATTTTCTCCAGAAATTATATTTTAACATAATAAACTCTAAATATTCATAATTTAAACATATTTTGATGAAAATCATTATCTAAATAATAAAAAAATCAAATGGGTGAATTATTAAAGGTGGAGTGTTGACTTTGTCTTATCCAATGTCACAAGCAACCACCCCACACCCACTCTTTGACTAACCACACCTCCCCACCTTACCTAGGTCACTTCAATGTCCCTCACACTCAATTTACACTCATTACCACATTTTTAGAGCTGGAACAAACATCCTCTCTCCTCATTTCTCTAATTTGCCCTCATTTCACTAAGTATCAAACACCACTTTTCTCTCAAACTTTTCCCACTCCAATTTCGAGATTCAAGGCTGATTTTCAAGTGTTCTTCCACTCCTAGTAAGTATAATTCATCCTCCTTATGATTATTTCACTTCATTCTACTCAAATCATGAATATCTTACACAAACTCCATCATGTTAGCGTTAGAGCTTCGAATCTTCAAGTGATTCTTCAAGTGTTCTTGGGTTGAACACTTCTCTTCTTCAACACTTATCTACTGAAATCACTCAAGGTGAGTTCATACCCCTACATTTTCATGTTTTCTCAAGTTTTCAGGGGGGAATACAAGCTAAAACACTAAGAACATAACTAAAATTTTCTAATAGCCTTCATCAGAAAAGTTCAACTCCATTCACGGACTGTTTTGGGCATCTTAAACATTTTTGTTTTCAAAACTGTACAAGTTTCAAATAGTTCAAGTTCTTAGCTTTAAAATGGATGCTTGCACCTCTCCATACGATTTTTCTACAATTTATGGTGATTTTTACAAAACTGCCTATCATTTCAAACAACAATCCGGACCAGTCTGTGATTTTGGACGTATTCACCCAGGTTGGAGGTCATTAAAAATCGTGATAAAAATTATGAGTAAACTAGACACATTTTCTGAACTCTCAGAATTTACGGATCTAGTTTTCGACTTCGTATGATTTTTCTATGATTTTTCCAAAACATGACAGAATGGCTAAAGTTAGCCAACAACATGTAAATATCATAACACTTTGTATTATGTTGAGCAAAGTGTATAATCATAAGTTCTAATTATTGAATGTGTTTCTTTGTTAGTTTATCATCATGAACTGAAACTAAGACATTCATAATAAATATTATTCATTCATTTTAGAACACGTATATTAAACTATAAAAAGTATAGTTTGATAAATTCATAACACTAATACATTTTCATAAAAAAGTTCACACATATTACATACATTTTAGATAAATTATAATAGGTATAGTTTATGATACATCACTCAACACACTCGTACAAAAAGGGTACATTCATACAAGAAAGATTTATATTCACACACATTTCACGTAAATTTGTTAACCTATAGTTTGATAAATTCATAATACTAATATATTTCCATAAAAGAGTTCATACATATTACATACATTTTAGATAAACTATAATAGGTATAGTTTATAATACATCACTCAACACACTCGTACAAGAAGGGTACATTCATACAAGAAATATTTATATTCACACACATTTCACGTAAACTTGTTAACCTATATTGTGAGACTCTCTCTCTCTCTCTCTCTCTCTCTCTCTCTCTCTCTCCCCGTACGTCCGAGTGCGGGATATAATTCCTGGTAGTTATAATCAGAATCTCCTTGAGGGAGAACATGATACTTGTATATAGATCTATATTGGGTTTGACACCCCACACCTTGCTGCTAGCTACAGTTGGACCTGCAGGTCTACGGGTGACAAATGTCATTTTATTTTTCGCGACACCTGAGAACATCGTGGCAGGTTCACATAGTCATAGTATGATTATAGCGACTCACATAGGGATATAACAATCCATAAGTTTACGGGATTTTATTTTTAAAACCTAAATGAGTTTTATGTCGATTTAAAATCACTTTTTATCTCTATGAGTACAGATATTACTGTACACTTTTGGTTTTGGTAGTTACGACTACACATCATTTGAAACCACATTTATACTTTTAAGTATGGTCAATACTTGTTATTTCTCGGTCCTCTAATTTAGGACTACATATATATAAAGTATTAACGAACATGAGAACATACAGAAATTTCATTTAATTCAAACGCGTCCATGTCCATTTAAGTACATAACATTTTCTATTAATAAGAAAGGTTACTTATACATTTTGGTCTTCAGTCATAAGACTACATTACGCAGATTTTAAAGAAAATATCGGATTTTCTGGATACATATTCTAACGCTTTTATAAGGAAAACGATTTACTTTTCCAACGAAATCTCTTATGAACTCACCAACCTTTGTGTTGACACTTTTCAAAACTACTTGTATTCTCAGGAATTCAGTGAAAACAGGAAATCAACAACGTTTTGAGGATGGGACGATAAATCGTCAAACAGTTCATTTTGTATTATAATGTAATTGATGTGAATCATGTAAACACGTGCTTTGATGTAACGTTTTCAATTATATTTGTGTTGGTTATATTTACTTTGAGCACTATTATACTCATTGTTGTGATACTCTACATGAAGTCCTCCACCCCCGGACGTTTCCGCCATCCTTGGTTTGGGGGTGTGACAAAAGCGATGAAGTTTTCCTGTTTCACTGATTTCCTGAGAATACAAGTAGTTTTGAAAAGTGTCAACAATTAAGTTGGTGAGTTCATAAGAGTTTTGTTTGAAGTAGAAACCGTTTTTCCTTGTAAAATCGATATAGTTTGATTTGCAGAAAATCCAATATTTTCTTAGTTAAGTGTGAATAGAAATATTCCTTTATGATGCATTAATGAACCCTAGAATGACCCGTAGAGTTCCTCTATAATCGTCCAGCGTATATAAGTTATATAAGGTTTAAATTAGATAAAACGTTGAATATAGTGGGTCTGCCCTAGGTCCACAACCAAACAAGGAACAGGAGATGAGGCAGGCATCACTAATTCTAGGCCAATCGAGACAAAATTCTTATAAGACTCAAACATGTACGCTCAGCGATTATAGTTGAAGTCTAACAGTTCTAGATGCAATATAGTTTTAATATCATAATAACTAACTTAAGTGAACCTGGTACTTTGTATCGGTACCCCCTTTTTTGTATAAAGACCCGACACTTTATATTTGTACCCCTTTTTATATAAAAACCGGCACTTTGTATTTGTACCCCTTTTTGCATATAAACCCAACACTTTGTATTTGTACCCCTTTTTGTATGAAAACCAGCACTTTGTATTTGTACCCCTTTTTCGTATATAAACCCGACACTTTGTATTTGTACCCTCTTTTGTATAAAAACCCGGTACTTTGTATTTGTAACCCCCTTTTTGTACAAGTATGTTATGTAAATGATCATAAACTATACCTATTATAGTTTATTAAAATGTTTGAAATGTATATGTACCCTAACTATACCTATTATAGTTTGGTATATTTCTTTGTGGTGTTTAAGAATCCCACTCTATGTAAGTCAAACGTATAGTACGATATAACTATGATTAACTTGCTTTGTTTTGTACTATTGATTATGATGGAGGATTCTTATAAATTCAGCAAGTAATTTCCTATTATATAAATATATCATGACAAGAAATACATGTAAAATATGAAGTTATCAAAGATTTAACACTTTGCTCAACATGTTACAAAGTGTTTTGATAGTTAGAAGCTGTTAAATAATTCTTAGTCTTTCAGCACTGTTTTAGAAAAATCATAGAAAAATCATACGAACTCGAAAACTAGATCCGTAATTCTGAGAGTTCGCAAAGTGTGTCTAGTTTACTCATAATTTTTATCAAGATTTTTAATGACCTCAAATTTGGGTGAAACAGTTCATAATCACAGATTGGTCCGGATTGATGTTTGAAATGATAGGCAGTTTTATAAAATTCACCATAAATTGTAGAAAAATCGTATGGAGATGTGCAAGTAGTCATTTTAAAGCTAAGAACTTGAAATATTTGCACCTTGTACAGTTTTGAAAAATAAAATGTTTAAGTTATCCAAAACAGTCCGCGAATAGAGTGGAACTTTTCTGATGAAGGCTGTTAGAACAATTTAGTTATGTTCTTGGTGTTTTAACTTGTATTCCCCCCCTGAAAACTTGAGAAAACATGAAAATGTAGGGGTATGAACTCACCTTGAGTGATTTCAGTAGATAAGTGTTGAAGAAGAGAAGTGTTCAACCCAAGAACACTTGAAGATTTGAAGCTCTAACGCTAATATGATGGAGTTTGTGTAAGATATTCATGATTTGAGTAGAATGAAGTGAAATAATCATAAGGAGGATGAATTATACTTACTAAGAGTGGAAGAACACTTGAAAATCAGCCTTGAATCTCGAAATTGGAGTGGGAAAAGTTTGAGAGGAAAGTGGTGTTTGATACTTAGTGAAATGAGGGCAAATGAGAGAAATGAGGAGAGAGGATGTTTGTTCCAGCTCTAAAAACGTGGGAATGAGTGTAAATTGAGTGTGAGGGACATTGAAGTGACCTAGGTAAGGTGGGGAGGTGTGGTTAGTCAAAGAGTGGGTGTGGGGTGGTTGCTTGTGACATTGGATAAGGCAAAGTCAACACTCCACCTTTAATAATTCACCCACTTGATTTTTATTATTTAGATAATGATTTTCATCAAAATATGTTTAAATTATGAATATTTAGAGTTTATTATGTTAAAATATAATTTTTGGAGAAAATCCCGCTTTAAAATCACGAAAAACGGGCTTAAAACGTTAAAAATATCAAAAATGGGCTAAAAGTGACAAATTTCCGAATTCTGGCCGAGGTTCGGCCTTCTGATGCTGAAACCGAGAGGAGGGAGGGTAGAAACCGAGAGGGGAGAAGAGAGAGGGAAGGAACCGAGAGGGGGGAGGAGAGAACAGAGGGGCGCGAAGAGACAGAGAGGAGAGAAGGAGCAGAGACCGAGAGAAGAGAAGAGACAGAGAGGCGGAGTAGAGACCGAGAGGCGGGTAGAGACAGAAAGTGGAGAAGCGACAGAGACCGAGGCTCGGTCCTCGCGTGCATTAGCCAACAGAGGATCGGTCCTCGCGTGACTTAGCCAACAGAGGCTCGGTCCTCGCGTGCCTTAGCCAACAGAGGCTCGGTCCTCGCCTAAGAGGCCTCTCTTCTTTGTTTCGGTTTCTAAAGCCTATTTTTCTCGTTTTCGCCCCGTTTTAAGCCGTTTTTGACCCGGTTAAGGGCCGAAATGACCCGAATGATTCTAAAAAGTTACGGGAACTATTTGAGGGAGATTTGGGAGAGATTTCTCATACTTGGAGAGATTTGGAAGAGATTTGACATTCTTGGAGAGATTTCTCATACAAAGAGATATTTGAGAGAGATTTCACATACTTTGAGAGATTTGGGAGAGATTTGACATTCTTGGAGAGATTTCTCATACAGAGAGATATTTGAGAGAGATTTGGGAGAGATTTCTCATACTTGGAGAGATTTGGGAGAGATTTCTCATACAAAGAGATATTTGAGAGAGGTTTCACATACTTGGAGAGATTTGGGAGAGATTTGACATTCTTGGAGAGATTTCTCATACAGAGAGATATTTGAGAGAGATTTGACATAGAGAGAGATAGAGTGAAAACGATTGAGAGAGGTTCCATGTGGGACAGTTGTGAGTGTCCGGCATCGCAATGCATGGTTCGTAAACCCTGTTAAGCCTTGTTTAAGGATCCTACACACTCCCGATGAGTAAGCATCATTGTTTTATCGGTTTGGTTTGCCACTTACCGCAACTTTTAGGTTAAAGAGATCTAGTTGCACGTACTTTTTGATTTATGTTTTCTTATAAGAATAGCGAGTTGTTTAGTAATACTGAACGTAAGTCCTAGTACACAAGGGTTAGTTGAGCTGACCGGTTTGACTTGTTGACTTTATTTGACTTTGAATTGACCAGAATTTGATGGTTATCACATTTAGGGGGAGAATTTAAAAAAAAAAAATCAAAAATCAAACAAAAATCAGAAAAATTCAATAATCAAACAAAAATCAGAAAATAAAAAATAAAAAATAGTGTTATTTCTATTTTATTTCTTGTTCAAGAATATCAAAAGTCAAAAAATATTTTTTGTGTGCTAATTTTTCTTTTAGTTTTGTTTTGTCTTGAAAAGTGATTTCAGGTGTAGATGAGACCTGTGGAGACTGTATCAGGATTTTTGAGCCAAAGCTTCATTCGTGATCATCAAAGAATTCTCATTCGAAGGAGCAAGAAATGAAGACTATTCTTTCGACATTCAATCCTTTAACCCCAGAAGCAAGGTGAAGTTGACTTCAAGATTATGTGACAGATTGCATTAAAACCCCCTCAATCAGTCTGTTGCTATATTGTACCTACTGAAGTGATCTAGAAAATTATTTCTCTCTGTTGTTCTCTCTGAAGATTCTCAAGCTGAAAGTGCTATCTTTTACAAATATTTTCAGCAAGCCTCCTCACCTAATGTGCGTTCAGAGTCAAATCTTGAAGAAATGCCCAACTGCTCAAGATGAACTCATTCATGGAATATTCATATGTTCATCCTGATGCTGTGAAGAAATCAAAGATTAAAGCTGAAGCCAAAGCTCCCATCGAAGATTGACAAGAAAATCTAGCTACTTTTTAGGGGGAGCTTGTTGGGTCATTTAGAAAAGAAAGCTATAAACCAAGGGGGAGATTGTTGGGTCTATAAATTTGGTTTATACTTTACTTTTCTAGAAAATGTATTTTTCTATAATTTTATAGGTGTGTACGGCCGTACATGGGCTGTACGGCTGGTGGCCCTTGTGTTATATATATAGGGTGAGGAGTGCATGTGAGTGGATGGCCAAAAAAGAGCTTAAGTGTGTGAAATCAAAGGTGTTCTAGAGAGAGATAGAAAAGAGTGTGTGTGTTGTGTGTGAATCTTGTATTTGGATCTACATTCTAATCATCAAATAATACAAGATTCATCATATTCTTCTTCTCTTTCTCTTCTTATTTTGATCTGACATCATCTAATTGATTGGGATTCCACACCATCAATTGGATATGATTGATACTCAATCATTTTGGGGACTTACAATAAGACTGCGAGATAGTTGTAGCATTCACTAACAACCAGTCAGCATGGAAAGTGCTGTAAGAATGTGGGATAGTCGTAGCATTCACAAGGTTGTCAGATAGTGATAGAAGTGTTGTAAGTCTGATGGTGTAGCCGTAGTATTCACAAGGTTCTCAAATAGTATTGGAAGTGTTGTAAGTCTGCGGGTGTAGCTATAGCATTTACAAGGTTCTCAGATAGTGTTGGAAGTATTGTAAGTCTATGGGTGTAGTCGTAGCATTCACAAGGTTCTCAGATAGTGTTGGAAGTGTTGTAAGACTGCAGGTGTAGTTGTAGCATTCAAAAGGTTTCCAGATAGTTTTGGAAGTGTTGTAAGTCCGCGGGTGTAGTCGTAGCATTCACAAGGTTGTAAGATAGCGTTAGAGTGTTTTAAGCCTGCGGAGATACCGTAGCTTTCACTAGGTTGATAGATAGTAAGTCTGCGGGTGTAGTCGTAGCATTCACAGTAGTACCCATCAGTTCCGGTGCAACAGTGAGGGCATGGAAATCCACAGATTGGGTTACGGAATTACCCAGATGGGTTAGAACTGGTTGAGCTAGTGATATAGACCGTGCGAACACGACAGTAGTCATGGGATCAAGAAACGATGGACCACATAATTTTGTTTGTGATATAATGTTATCTTCACTCATGTAGCAATCACTTTTAGCCTCAGATTTAGTGACTTTGGGATTCGATGTATGGATTTGATCGGTTGGATCAGGAGGTCATTAGGGCCATAGTGGTAAGATAACTAATGACAACTATCGACAGGTGAGGATTTTGTTCGAAAGTCGCGGGGCCTGACTGTATGAGAGCCTTTGGCTCAGTAACTAGTAGGAGCTCGATATTTCAGATGACGGGTGGACAAGTTAAGGCCAGGGAGGTCTCGGTGGATTTTGAAAAGTAATCGGAAGGCAGCGTACTATGTCTGGAGGTTCAGTGTTTTAGGCAGTCAGTATTTTAAGCAATTATGTGTTGCGAGTAGTTTTAGAGTATCAGATAGGATTTCATGTACAGACAGAGTAATAGATTGATTGGGAAGTAATAATTCACTTGTGAAGGGATTAAATAATCTTAGAGTAGTTGACTTAACCTTTTTGCTCAGCTCTCACATGGGTCTAACCATTGCAGGGATGAATCTTCTACTCGAAGGATTATCTGAACCTCCTGTTGAGATAAATGCTCTTTAGTGACATATGGTCGGTGATTTTGTTTCCGTCGAGATGACAATGTGGCCAAGGATTTGGAAGCATTTTGTGTGGTGTGAGACTCTATGAGGATGGATGATGGCAGTTTGGTGCGAAGGGTCTGATAGGGAGCCAGACCATTGAAACTCAAGTTTCGAATTCCAGATATACGGGGTTGGTTTTATTTCAGAGATCTAGGAGTTGTTCTTCACCAAGTTTGAAGAGTTACTATAAGGATGGTTTTGGTATTTTAGAGATCGATGTGAAGGGTCTGATAGGGCCTTGATTTGTTTTACTAGCAGTTGAGGGAATTGACAAATAGTTACTTCGAGTTGTTTTAGCATAGGCGAGCGGACGTGAATTCAGATTATGATAAGTTCTAGGTCTCAAAAAGTAGAAGTAGCTCACAAAGACTGAAGGTGATATATCCATGATAGAAGTTTCGGTTGCCTTGAGAAGGCTATTGAGCGTGTGGGGTGATGGTTGTACTGTCAGGATCGTAGGTTTCAATTCTCGGAAGAAACGATAGTTGGTTCATGACAAATCTAGGGAGCCGCGGGCTTATCACGTGAGTCACTTTTGGGATAGGTGATTGCGGTAGACTTCGAGGAAAAAGACTAAGATAAGTGGGGGAGATTGCTAACGCCGGGTTCCTAGAGTGTGTTTTTAAAACAATTCATTCATTATCGAAGAGGGAATCGACAAGTTGGAGGCCCCAAACTCATCGAGTAGGAATTATTGAGGGGGGGGGGGCGGCGGGGAACGGGTTAAGAAACCTACTCGACGAGTTGGGGAGCCCCAACTCGACGAGTAGGCTAGCAGAAATGAAACCCTAGTTTCAGGGTTTGTACCCTATTTAAGGACCTAATGCCTCATTGTGGCCTCCCTCAACGCCCCCTCGGTCCAGCAAACCCTAATTCGTGAGCTTGAGCCTCTTGAGTGTGTAGGAGTGATAAGAGAGTGATTCTTTGGTAATTTTTTTGAAGGAGTTGAAGTTGGAGGTGCTTGGTTAAAGGAAGAAGCTTTGGATCCATGGGCTTCTCTGTTAAGACATCCATATTAAGGTATAAAGTCTATACCTTGAATATTCATTTGCTAGATATCTTCATGGAGGAGTTTGGGGCTCCTAGTAACTTGTTTCAGAACCATTCATGGATACAAGAATGTTTTGGAGTCATGACTTAAGATCTAGAGCCTTTAAGGGGCTCCATGGAATAAATGTGCCAACTTTATGGCCATGGGAGTCCCATGTAACTTGTAAACCACTTTTTGGGGCCTTATGAGCTAAATACCTCATGCATGTATGTAAAGTTAGTAACTTTACGTGATATATCGACTCTAGGGGACCAGATCTATGGATTGGATGCATTGAGCCCAACAGAAAGTGACATAATGGATTTAGACTATAGGCACTCAATGAGTTGTTCATACAACTTGGCGAGTTGGGTCGTGGTCCCCCAACCTTTTCTGTTAATCAGCAAAATCGTTGAGTCTAGGAGATGAATCAGCGAGTTGGCCATGGTTTTGGGTTATAAAGATTGAGGAAATCGACGAGTTCAAGGAAGGACTCAGCGAGTTATGAGTGAAAGGTCCCGACTATGTTATGAAGGGGAACACTAAGAGTTCATGAAAGAACTCGACGAGTAGGATCAAGATTTTAGAGTTTTATGGATCATGGAACCCGACGAGTTGATGGACCAACTTGAAGAGTTGAGTCAACTAGATGTTGCATTTGACCAGATGATTGACTTTGACCAGGATGTGGACTTTGAATTTCACCTTTGACCAGAGTTGAACCTTAAAGGGGTTATAAGTATGAAAGAGTAATTAAAAGAGATTTTATGCGTAGGAGTTTTAGGAGAGTTCATCCTAGAGCCGAGGACAGTTCAACTACTTCACGACATTGAGGTGAGTTACCTTTCAGTAGGAGTGGGTCGAGGCCACCAATGCCGGCCCACTAGTAGTTGATTATAGTTGAGACGATTATCTTTTTGATAATTGTCTGGTATGCCACTATCTGTTATGCTTTATGTGCTAGTATGCTATGATATTATGTGATAGTGGTAGGGGAAGGTTAGGCCTTGTAGCCAGTTGAGATAAATCGGAGGGTAGCTGTGCACCCAGATATGCCTAATAGTATGTTATGCTATGTTATTATATGGTAGTGGTAGGGGTGAAATAGTACGCGTAACTGGTTGAAATAAATCGAAAGGTAGGTCGGGCACCCAAATATGCCTAGCAGGGTAGGTTGAGCACCCATATATGCTTGACAGGGGTAGGTCGGGCACCCCGGTATGTTTGACAAGGGTAGGTTAAGCACCTAGATATGCTCAGCAGGGTAGGTTGGGCACCCATATATGTCTAGCAGTATGTTTATTGTATGGTATGTGGTATGATGGGGGAACTCACTAAGCTTCATGCTTACGGTTTACAGTTTTGGTTTCAAATACTTCTTTTTCAAAGGAAAGGATTCAGCTCGATCGCAACGTATCGCAATATGTTTTTCACACATGAGATCTTTGGGATTACACTCTGTTATTGTTTTATGATAACATGTTTTGATTATTGACACTTTTGTTTCCACGTGGTATATTATTATGGATGTTTTCTTATACTGGTGGTTTTATAATAACTAAATTAAAAATGAAATTTTTGATCTTGAATCTTGGGATGTTACAATTCATGTTTCGATGAGAAGGTTTTCCTTCTTTCTTTCAAGAACTTTATTATATCTTCTTTTATGTTTTCTGGCAGTGAGGATCCTATGAGTGCTTTCATGTCAGGATCCTGAAGATCAATGGGCACCTATTTTGTATATTGCTCTTTGACTTCTAGTACATCTCAGGCCCTTTTCTTTAAGTTATATGCTTTTTGTGTGAATATGGAAGTCTTCTTCTATGTCTCATAGCACTCCTTGGATTCTTGTTGTTCACATGTGATTTTCATTGTCCTCTATGGGGTGGGTATCTTCACGCATTGATGGTATGTTGATGGGTACGTCTTCATGGCGTGGATCCATGGTCGTCCTCATATAGCATTATAGGAGGATAATGTATCAACTACGAAAAACTATTGCATACAGTTTACCCCCTTAATGTAGATAGTCAACTTTATTTCGTCAGCCATATGTTTTGCTTCGCCACTAAATCCTATCAGCACCGAGGATCTTTTGACTATTTTGTATTCTAGGATATTCATTCTTTTTAAAGCATCTAGGAGTATAACATTAACTGAGGATCCTCCATCAACAAAAATCCTTCTAAGAAAATGGTTGGCAATATAAATAGTGATCACCAATCCATCGTGGTGGGGATCCTGGACTTTTGTTCTATCTATTTTGTTGAAGGTGATCTCCTTCTTGTTTGTGATTGACGTATTCTTCTGAGGCCTTTCTTCTTTCTCATTTTTTGACACTTTGGCTTGCCTTTTTGCTGCAGAATAAGAGGTACCACAAATTTCAGATCCTCCGAAGATAACATTGATTACCTTGGCCTCTACAGGAGGGGATCCTGGTTTTTCTAGGATCTTATAAGGATCCTATTTTTTTTCTTACAAGGATCTCTCTGAGGTATCCCTTGCATAGTAGGAAACTGATCTCCTTCATGAGGGTTATGAAATCCTCTGTAACGTGACCAAAGTCCTCATGGTATGCATACTACTTGGACTTGTCTTTCCAGGCAGTGGATTTTTCTCTCTTCCTTGCCAATCTTGCTTTGTCGCCAAGATCTTGCATATCAAATATTAAACTTGAAACATCCAGACAAAGCAATAGTCAGTGATCATGGGAAATTCTTCTTCATTCCCTTCATCTTAAAGGGCATTAACCTTATGATGATCACATTTGGAATATGGTTTATAGGATATTTTGACCGAGGAATCGGCCTTCCTATTGCATTTATCGGATGAGTTTGTAGGGTTGTTCCTCTTTTGGATCTCCTTGTCTTCTTTGAGCCTTATGAACCTTAGTGCTATGTTTCTCTCTTCATCCATTCTTTTTCATAGAGTCTGTAACACCCGATTCAAGGTATTTTTCAATTTTAAACTTGGTGAGTAATTAATTTTCAATTTTGATCCCTAGGGGGATTATTGTAAATTTTAGGAAGGGAAGCATACGCTAGGCGTACCTCTTGTACTCGAGGTGTAAGTAATCAGGGGGAAAATGCTAATTTTATGGTTGCATCCTATTTAACCAACATTATGGACTCAAGACCTTTCCTCTCAGCAGCCTCCTTCCCTCTAAAGACTCCCCACGAAACCCTAGTTGTTCTTTGTGTGTTTTGAGCCATGGTGGTGATCCTTTGGTGTTTTTGTGCTCTTTAAAGAAGGTGGATCTTAGTGGTGAAGCCTTGGTTGGAATAGAGCTTTAAGATCCAGATTCTTCATCAACTTTGCAAGCATCTGAAGGTAAAAAGCTTTCATCTTGATGAACATTTGTGTTAGATCTAGTTTAGGGCTATGTTTTGGGCATTTTATGGGTCCTTGAGTCATCCTTGTAAGTATGAGCTACTCCAGGAGGATAAGATGATAGATCTTGGTATTTTCAAGGTTGCTATAGTATAAAAATATCATCTTGATGGGTGTTGAGAAACCATGCATTAGTTGGAGTTTATTTTATAGGTGTATTTGGATGAAAACGGGTTTTGGGACCCATTAGGTCATGTAACAGATTAAAGTTGCCGACTTTACATATTAAGACCTTGTTTTGAAGTAGATTTGTTGGTTGGACGTTAAGGGCTTAATATATTTAGTCAAAAGTGGAAGAATGGCTCAATGACCAGTACATCGGGAGTACTTCTTAGTACGTTGTGCGTATTGGGTCAGCAGCCCGTTTTTGGGTCAACACACATACGTAGGGTGTATGAGTTGGGTATGTGGGGCATACGCCATGATGTGGGCTTCCTTTGATTTTGGGCCACTTTTGGACTCTATGATTTTGGGCTTTGAATGTCTTTTGGATTTGGTCCATTTTAAGGGTTTGAGTACTGTTGAGTTGGGCCACTTAAGGAAACGGTAAAATGGTCTTTTACCCTAGGAGTCGAGATTAGTGAATTAAAGTCTCATTTATGGTTTATGACCTAATTATTAATTACGGTACTATTTGATCATATTTATTGCGAAGATTTCCTGGATCAGCAGCCTGAGCATTTAGCTGATTTTTCAAAAGTTTGAGGTGAGTCTCCTCCTAGTGTTTGGTGGGTCAAAGGCACCAATGCCGACCCATGGATTATTGTTATTTGTATGCTAGTTGTCAATGTGAATCTTGCATGTGTTGAATGTATGCCGGGCGGGGCCCGTTGGCAAGCGGGGCTTAATGAGTGTCTTGGGTCGGGCCCATCGCATGTTACTGACATATATGTTCTAGGTGGGACTCGATGCTGGACATGGCATGATTTCGGGCGGGGCCCGATGGATGGCAGGCATGGCATATTATATGTATGGTGTGGGGTATTTTGGAGAACTCACCAAGGCTTGTGCTTACGATTTTCACTTTATGTTTCTGTTAACGTATCCCAATCTGAATAGGCCAAAGATAATGGATCCTGTCCTAAGGACGACCTGGTGAATGATCGTCGCTTGTTTAGTGCCGAGTCTGAAACCTTACCCTTGTGGCTTAATACTTAGTGTTGAAGTGGTGCTTAATACCACAGAGTTGATCCAGCAAGTGCATGACAAACTGCTAGTTGCGTAGAGTCGTTTGAAAAGCTATACCGACTATTGCCGATCGGATCTTGAGTTTTAGGTGGGTGATTTCATATTGCTAAAAGCGTCACCTTGTAAAGGTGTTATCCACTTTCGGAAGAGGGGTAAGCTGGGACCCCGATTCATTGGATCGTTCAGGATTCCTACCCGAATTGGCAAGGTTGCTTATTGGTTGGATCTCCCCGATGAGCTCAGTCAGATCTATACCACCTTCCACCTGTCTCAGTTGCGGAAGTATGTATCTGATGAAGCTGCAGTTATTTCATTGGACAATATTCAGGTAGACGAGAGCTTGAACTATGTTAAAAAGTCCATTGCAGTTCTGGGTAGAAAAACTAAATCTCTTTGAAACAAGGTGGTGAAGCTAGTAAAGGTGCAATGTCAGCACCGGAGGGGCTCCGAATGGACCTAGGAGCAGGAGAACTAAGTCACACCCTGAAACCGATGGCGGAAACGTTCTGGGGCTGAGGACATCATGTAAAGTATCACAACCAATGTACATAGCAAGCATAGGAAACACAACCATTACATTACATAGGAATATTTACATTTGTTTGAAAGCAAAGTAATACATGTTTATTTATACATCAGAATGAACAAAAGTAAAGACGAGACTCCTATACGCTTCGTTTTCTCCAAAAGAACACAGGATACATGTCTAATGAGAACCTGAGAATACAAGCAGTTTTAAAAATATCAGCATAAAGCTGGTGAGTTCATAAGCGGTTTGTTTCTGGTAAAAGAATAAGTTTCCTTTGGTGTTATGAAAAGTTGTTATCCAAGAAAATCCCATATTTTCTTATAAAAGAAGTTTAGTTATCCATTTGTTAAACAACCTGTTTATGAAAAGTTAAGTTATCCCAGGAAAAATCCTTATTTTCCTTAAAAGTTGGTGGTTGGTTATCGATCCAGAATGAAGTGTACAAGTATCTACCATACTTGTAATGTTAAGTGAAGTTTCCTAAAAGCCTGGTTATCCTTGAAAAGTACATTAGTTTTAATACGTATATAAAACTAATAAGTAGGTAGTAAACTAATTCCTAAGGGTACTAATTCACTAGGTTCATTATTACTTAAAAGTAAATCTCCATTATCTAAGTTTGCGAGTTCTATAACCATACGATAAACTAGATATGGCAAGTAAGAAGGCCAATATCACTTTATGACTTTCGTCATCCGTAGACCTGCTGGTCCCACTATAGCTAGCAGCAAGGTGTGGGGTAGTCAGCCCCATATAGATCTATACACTCAAGTCACGTTCTCCGTCCAGGAGATTCTGGTTACAGGGGCGGTCCTCCACTCGCGTATCTCGGTGGAGTGTTACTGAGGACGTGTCTCCAATCTTAAGAATAACGAATATACAAGTAATAATACGGAAAATCCTTTTTTATGAATGGCATGAAATCCTATGTGAAATATAAAATATAATATTTTATAATGAGTTTCACAATTAGTTTGAAAACTAACTCTGCAAGTTAAACGGTTGGTAATACGGTTTTTTGTGTCAAAAAGCATACTGAATATGAAACATATCATACGAAATAATATGTTTGAGTACACGATTTCCTTGTAATTTTGATTGTATTCCCCTTAAAAACATGAAAAACACGGAAAAAGGTGTAGGGGTATGATTGTTGGATTAATGTCTAAGTCCATAACTATAATTGGTAAGACTTGACCCGACCCGGCATGGTCCATTTGGGTTGCATACCATCATGCACTTGGATAGACTATAATGAGAGAAATAAGACACTTATGGTTATTAATATATTATAAGTTCTAGTATATTAATAATAAGAATAATAAGATTATTTAATTAGTATTGATCAAGAATTAATCTAGGATTAATTAAGTGATCAAAAGAAGACTAATTAAATATATGGGTTGATTGTGTAAATCATCCATACTTATATAGTGGGCTAATGCTCCATGGATAATCAAGTTGGGCTAAAACCCATAGGATGGTCCATGGATGCTCCATGGTGTATTTGAACCCATGGATCCAAGGAAATGGAAAGCCATGACAATTAAAGATTTACCCTAATTGTAACACTATATAATGATATTATTCTTGACAAAAATCGGCCACTAGAGAATGTAACAAAAGGGCTAGCCGATTTCATGAAGTGTAGGACTCTCTCAAGTTATTCTAAGAGTTTTGATGATTGTGATTCCATTTGAGGCTTCCACACTATTGGGGCTAGGCACTCAAGCTTCATGAAGACTTTCTACATCAAAGAGGTATGTATTCTATCTTGTTATATTCATTGTTTTGTATGCTAGATTAGGATAATACCTTGGATGTTCTTATTTGCATGTATGATAGAGAAAACATAGATCCAAGGTATTTAGGGTTGCATGTACACTTAGGAGTGTTAGAATGCTCAAAACCCAACAGTGGTATCAGAGCCTAGGCTTGTTTTCTTGTTATACTTGCAAATGGAGCTGAAAAATCGAGTTTTGATGCTGTCAGCCCAGCAGACTCGCCGAGTCCATGAAGGGACTCGAAGAGTCCAAGGCAAAATGCATCCAAATCGCCGAGTTATGTTCATGCACTCGACGAGTTGGACCCCAGACAGCATATTTTCGAGGTTTTTGGCTGGAAATGGACTAGGAACATTACCCTAAGTTGTTTTTGAACTTATAAACTTGTTTTTTAATGTGGTAATGTTCATGCTAATCCATTTTCAAAGATAATTGTCAATAGATTCATGTTTTGTATTAGTTTAAGGTTTAGACTAATTACATGAAGAAGTTTGATATGAATTATCTTGTTCTTATGAGTTGCTTAGATTAATAGAAAAGTTAATTGAAATAGTTGTTTTCAATCCATTTTAATCTTAGAGTTGAGTATAAAATGTGATTGTGTAACTTGTCCTCAAGTTACATGAAGAGTCACATTAAAGACTCATAAAACTCATAAAAGTTGGTAATGGTTACAAAATGAAGAGTCTTGTGTCATTGAATAATTTTTTTTTATGACTCCATAACTTGTCCTCACGTTATGGAAATTCAAGAGTCACTTCATTAATAAATAAATAAATAAATAAAGTGTAACCTTAATTAATTCCATAAGTTATAAAAATAAAGAAAAGTTAATTCTTTTATTTGTTTAAAGTCTTCCATAAGTTATGGAACTTGAAGAGTTTTTGGATTAAAACTACTTTAAACACATAAGTTATGGAATTAATTAGTTTTGAATTGTTTCAAAACTTGCCCTCAAGTTTTGGAATTTGAAAAGTTTTCACTTATGAATACTTTAATTCCAAGTTAGCCCTTAGAATTTTAAAAGAGTTAAAATTCAACACTTATACTATTTATAACATTAATGGTTAATTATTATATATATGAACAAGTCGTTTTACCGTTAGTAGGCCTCATTCACGAAACCGGTCTATAAGGTGGGTATAAGGTTGTTGCCTATAAAATGGCGACTTAATGGGTGTCTACTCTCACCCACCGCTTGCTTGACTGGTGGAGGGTCGTTAGCCGAACGGGTAGGACAATGACTTTAAATTCTCCCTTCATTAAAAGTATTAATGATAAATACTAAAGTAACTAAAATCTTAATAATTCCCAATCTTAGTTACTTTAGGAAAAATGTGAATTTGGTGCTAGCCCATGGAATTCACACTTTGTACCTTACCAAGTCGTTGGTGGAGCGTGTGTGGTTAACCGGCACACTAACTTGGACTAGTAAGGACCACGAAGGGTGACTTAATGTTTGTCATAGATCAATGGAGCGTGTGTGGTTAACTGGCACATTGATTAGGTGATAATATTAAGGGTACCAAGTGAATTGGTATGGTTATTCACACCTTGTTTTGTGATCCTCGGCATCCCAGTCATAAAATTTGAGAGGGCACACTCGAGATTGAAACATGCCATTGAAAAGTTCAATGAATCTCAAAAAGATCTAGGAATTTCAAATCCAATTAAAACCTAATAAATTATTTCGTTTTTCATGGTGGAAATTGGTGAATCGTCATTCGCCTACCTTCAAATATTTTATAGCTTGGATTACGGCATCCCTCTTCCAAATTATAAAATATTGTGTTGGGTCCTAGCCTTAATATTTCATATTGGGTGTCATATTAAGGACTTTAAATCAACTATCTTGAATATCTCCCAAAACATGTCTGGTTTAGACATTTATGATCATCCCAAATCTCAAGAAGATGATGTTCCTCAACATCATGCTTCACTTCTTCTATCTCCTCCAATTATTCTCCCTCACCCACAAGTTCTTGAAAAAGTTTAAGGTCACTCGAGCCCTATTGGCAAGTAAAGGTCTTGGTGTGGTCACATCTTGGAGATGTAGTCACATATTGACAAGCCGGGAGAGTTGGGTGTCAAAGTCTTGAGAAAGTTGGTGGTTCAATCACTTTCTAAGTCACATAGTGAGTTCTTTTGGAACACCTATGAAACAGACTATGACAAGACCCTTAATGATCTTATCTATTTGTTAAGATCAACTTCCTTAAAACTTGATGGACATTGACAATAGTGACACAGGAAATCCAGAAAAGCATTCTCTTCCCAATGGAAAGGGACCGGCCATAGTCAACTCGGTTGACCAAATGGTAAAGAGAAAAACTAAATCTGTGATAGTCCCGTGTACCATTATCAAAGGGTCCATATGTTTATATTGCCAAAGAAAGGGGCATTGGTTGCAAAGCTGCCATAATTTACCTAAGGATGTTAAAGTCGATAAGATTGACTCTACTTCAGGTAAAGTCCACTATCTAACTCTGCTAAGTTTCTATTTGGAGATTCTTATTACATAATGTGAATGGGTCACATGCTGATGTCTTTTAAGAATCAAAGAAAAGATAGGAAGCTTAAAGAAGTATATGCTAATTTTGATTGCGAAGATGGGTTTCGATCGCATGGTTCGGTAATCAGAATTTTGAGCTGTTGCTTAAGAGTTATAATATATTGCTTATGAATAGATAACAACAAGGTTTTCATGTGGATTGTAAGGATAAGTTTTTCCGCAAAATTTAAAAAAAAAAAAGAAAAAAAAGGGGTTTTAATTTTATTTATTTTAAAAAATATCCTTATAATGGCATCGGTGGAAAATTGTTGCTTATATGTTTCCAGTAATAGCAATATTTGAAAGTGGATTTGATTCTTTCATTTGTGGTAGTGTCTGAATTTACCAAATGAAGAAAGTTTTTCATCACCCAAGTTTCAATTGGACAGAAACTTGGAATCATACAAGTTGTATTGTATGATGAATGAGAATTTTCATCATTGAAAAATTAAGACTAATTCTTTGATCACATGTATATGTGAGTCAATTGAAGGACTAAGGAATTAGGTACACTGGGTGTGCGCTGGTCAAGGTCCATCACAAAGATTGATTTGTCATGATTTACTAAAGATTAGTAAATATGATTATACTTATAAGGTTAAGTATAATTCTGTAACATTGGAAAGGTTACAATGTATGACAAAACAAATGAGAAGAATTAAATTAGGCAGAAAGATAAAAGTTTCTCAAATCTGAAAAGACGGGAGAGTACTTTAGTATCAGTTTGATGATCATCTTAATGATTTAGAAACCATATCACAAATTCATACTCTAAGGATGTCTTAGTGCATTGTTATGGCTAAGAAGAGAAATCATGAATTGTTGGATTGGTTAAGATCAAGAAGATGAGTCATACTTCGTTCCAAAACAATTCTTAGAGTCATACTCCAAGTAAGGTTTAAAACACTTATCAAATGTAGTGTGAAATGTTTCTACTCTTGTACATTTGAGATTGGTAAGTTGTGATGTCTTGGATGAGACAAAGACCAACTAAGACCAATTGTGTGAAGTGTTAGTCTTGATAAGAATCCGCACTATCCCTTGAATATTTGTTTTGTTAAGGAATGGTTCTTGACTGGGGAAACTTATATGTCAAAAGGACAGTGGGAGCCTTAAAGATCCTGAAAGAGATTTAAGATTTAATCAAGAGTGAAACCTGTAATTTATCATTAGCACACGACTTAAGGTTTGCAACCTATCGTGTTGACATAATTCTTATTTCTGTACCTACTTCAAATAAGTTGAATTTACATGTGAATTATCAGAGTTCAACTTGGAAGCATTGGTGGGCCTTGTGCTACCAAGGTGACAAGAAACTAAGATTGAATAAGTTTAATCCATGTAAGGCTGAATTTGTCACTAACCTTATCTTGTGATTATGGTTTTGATAAATTCGCATGGATAGGAACTCATACACTATAAAATCTAAGTGTCATAAGGTTTCTCTCCAATTCATGAAAATGATGGTGAGGAAACGCTTTCACTAAGTAGATTTTAAGTAGATATCAATTGTGTCATTTGCATTTTCAAAAGTCATTAGTGGAGCGCGTGTGGTTAACCGACACACTAACATGGACTTGTGAGAAATGGCAAATGCCTAAGCAATTGAGACTATGATTACGGCATCCCTTTTCATAGTTCTGAAAATTGTTTAGACACACATGTGAGCTATCTAAGAAAGGGTGTATGAATCTAAATTTCAGAAGTCCAACAGATTTCTGGAAATATGTCAGAGCTAGTGGGAGCATAAGTGTTATGCTGATAATCATCATGTTAGTGGGAGCATGATTATTACGTTTAGTGTTGCAAGTTAGCAACGTTAATTATAGAAAACAAAGTTTCAATTCGTGAAGTTGCAGGGGTTGAAAAGTTGTTTTGCTATAATTAAGGGAGAGGAAATTATACTTCATTTCAACTCTAAAGCTTAGATTGAGATTTTAATCATCTTTAGTCAAGAATATATATATGAATTTTATGTCTGAATGGTTCGACTTAAGGAAATTCTATATATATTGCGTTTTCAAAATTCGATTATGATTACGGCATCCCTCTTCATAGTTAAATTTTGAAAAACATGGCAAATAAAAAATATTGTAGCAAAACACTGGTCTAGTATCATGTCTTTATGTGAGACATCATGAATCGTGTCCCATATGCTTCGGATATAGGATCGATTTCACGTGCTATAATATTCATCCTTTCTAAATTTTCCAAATGCTTAAGGCATTTAGAAGGGAAAAGTCTAGAACTGGATATGCTAAAGTGATTAAGCAATTGTCGAGGACAATCTGAGGTTTGCCAAAGATTGGTTGCGCAGGGACATTTGGAAGTATAGTGATAATTCTGGAAGGACCATATTGACATAATCTGTAAGGAGGTAACTCTTGTTCGGAAGTGATAGTCAAATGGGACTATGGAAATGTCTCCATAGGTGGAAGTTATTCAATCTATGTAAGATTAGGAAACTTTATGCAAGAAGGATGTTCCCAAGGAGCTGATCTCATTTGGAATGCTCTGTAATGGTTGTTGTCAAGTCTTTCTGACTTCGTGCATAATCATTACAAGAGGATCAATGCATATAAGTTTAGAATCTAACAGATTTCAGTAAATGACATGAATTTGGAATTCTTGCATTTACAATAAGGATTTGGGATTGTGAAATGAGTATCATTGGAATCGTGTTCAATTGATCTACATCACAATGTAAGGATCATAGACAAACATAGTGTGCATACTTGGGGTATGGCATAACTATTGTTTAGAAAAACAAAGTGTACATGCTAGGAGCATGGGATGACTGTTGTTTTTATTCAAGTCTTAAGTTGATTATTTGAAACATTGAATAATGTGTAATCAATATGGTGATAAATAAAAAGTGGTTTTATTTATATTCAAAAAGGTTCTGAGACCATATTAGATTCGATTATTATTGTGTTTCACTTTGCATGTTTTGACTTCCAAAATAGCTAGGTTATTCTTTCCGAATGACTAAGTTATTTAAACACTCCACAGCCGTTCATATGTTGGAAGTAGGTATGAATCAAGACTGTCATGAATCGGGTTTGTAGATGGCTAAATGGGTTTAGTCATGGCAATGGTGCTATAACATTCATGAGTGCTCATAAGTTATGAGTATTGGAATAAACCCACGCTCACTTGTATCACTTCATGGAATTTATCTCGAGTGATCGTGAGACGGTAATATCATATAAATCTTTAAACCTAGAGATATGAGTTGTTACCTATGAGTTGGTTGTGCATTGATTGCACGTAAACGCATCAGTAACTTGATGTTATAAAACGTGCCTTTGTGTACAATTCAACAAGTAGTAGAACAAGTATATGAGTCGAAGTTTATCTGTTCCTTCTAGAAATAGAAGCGATATCTGGGCCCCTCGATGATTTTGTTGTGACCTATGTACCGGCCGGTCAGAACTGAATTGATGTGTTTGATTAAGTTCTTTGTCAAACAAATCGAAAATCGGGAAACAAACTGCTGGATAATAAGTACGACGTTGTTCCATGTATTTGTTCGGCTGATATCATGAGAACAGAGGATTATATGATCCCTTATCTAATGGACAAGTCATTGACAAGGTCAGAGTTCATCTACAAGGTCAGAGTTCGACATAAGCTTTTGAGAGCTATGATTGCCGGTTGGTTCCTGAAGTCATACGCAATAATAGTTTTAGACTTATCCAAGTGGGAGACTGTTGGATTAATGTCTAAGTCCATAACTATAATTGGTAAGACTTGACCCGACCCGGCATGGTCCATTTGGGTTGCATACCATCATGCACTTGGATAGACTATAATGAGAGAAATAAGACACTTATGGTTATTAATATATTATAAGTTCTAGTATATTAATAATAAGAATAATAAGATTATTTAATTAGTATTGATCAAGAATTAATCTAGGATTAATTAAGTGATCAAAAGAAGACTAATTAAATATATGGGTTGATTGTGTAAATCATCCATACTTATATAGTGGGCTAATGCTCCATGGATAATCAAGTTGGGCTAAAACCCATAGGATGGTCCATGGATGCTCCATGGTGTATTTGAACCCATGGATCCAAGGAAATGGAAAGCCATGACAATTAAAGATTTACCCTAATTGTAACACTATATAATGATATTATTCTGGACAAAAATCGGCCACTAGAGAATGTAACAAAAGGGCTAGCCAATTTCATGAAGTGTAGGACTCTCTCAAGTTATTCTAAGAGTTTTGATGATTGTGATTCCATTTGAGGCTTCCACACTATTGGGGCTAGGCACTCAAGCTTCATGAAGACTTTCTACATCAAAGAGGTATGTATTCTATCTTGTTATATTCATTGTTTTGTATGCTAGATTAGGATAATACCTTGGATGTTCTTATTTGCATGTATGATAGAGATAACATAGATCCAAGGTATTTAGGGTTGCATGTACACTTAGGAGTGTTAGAATGCTCAAAACCCAACAATGATCTCACCAGACGAGAATGGGCCGGGTAGGATGCTAAGTGTCAGTTTAGGGGTTGAACACGCGCGAGGATCCTATGTAACATGAGGAGATACATAATTGTATCTAATTAGACATTAAACTACTAATTAAGTAATATAGTACACTCCGAGGTGCGAAAACACTTTATCTCAAGTGTTAGGATTGATACGGGTTGCATCTAAGGGGTGTAGGGCCTAGTTATGGAGTTTACTATTCAAGGGTAAACTCTTAGGGGAGATTTCGGCCCAAAGACCATATCCCCATGAGTTTATGGATGTAAAATCATGTGTGGAGTGTTTTTGGTTGTTTAAAGGTCTTATATTGCACAAGGGAAGGTTCCAGGGTTGATTCAATGGCTTAGGAAGTGATCGGGACTTGAAATGACCTTGGAAATGAAGTTTGCGGTTCTTGAAGGACACTTAAGGAGTTTACTGCCGTAAACACATGGGTTTATGGCCGTAAAATCATGCTTGGCCCATTCTTGCTTGAATTAGGGTCTCAAATGAAAGAATACAAGGTTCTATGCATTAATCCAAGCCATAGGGGGAAGTTAGGGCACCATTTGACCTGCTTAAGGGAGGTTACCGCCAAGCGACCAATCCTTGGGGGGTTTATGGCCGTAATCTCTTAATGTATTGGTTTTTTTGATGTTTAAGGTCCCTACTTTGACGGTGGTTGATTCTAGACATTAATTCAAGCCTTAGGAGGTGTTTAAAGGGCAATTTAACACCTTAAAAGGTGTTTACGGTCTATGAAGGGGTGTTTACGGTCCAAGAATGTTCCTGGGATGTAAAATCATGTTTTTGCCCCATATGACATGTTTTTGGTGTTCTAAGGTCATTCATGTAAGTCCCTAAGTCATAGCTAAGCACTAGAAGTGATTTGGAAGGGTTTTGGGGCTTCAAAACCCACTTATGGGTGTTTGCGGTTTTGGGGTTGTTCTTAGGCCGTAAACACATGATTTTGAGGGTTTTAGATGATTTAAACACGGATTTGCAGGTAAAATAAGCTAAACAACAAGCTAGGATAGATCACTTACGGTTTTGGAGCTTGAAAGAGGCGTTTTTGGATCGAAATCGACTTGTAGAGAGAGAGTAGAGAGAGAGAGAGAGAGTGTGTTATGAGGGTCGAAAAGCTTCAAATATGACCACTCAATCCCTTATATAGGGGTTGAGTTTGCGGCCCGGTGGAAATCTACCTGATACCGACGTTAAACGGAGCTTATGTTCGTACCCGATTAAATGTTCGTAACCTGGCTTGGTTGTAACTAAAAATTTTCCAAATGGATATCGAGGGTGTTTCACGTGTTTCAGATTTGTTCCGACACTTATGAAGTCATAATAAAAGTCTCAATTTAAATAACCTAATCCAAATGCTAACAGAAAAATTAAATAAAAACGAGTTTTATTAACAGAAATGGGTTACAGTGACGGAATAAATTTCAGGTTGTCACAGACTAGATGAGAGAGCATTACCTATATTTATTCGCATTAGCAGACTTCGAGGACGAAGTGTAATTCAAGTAGGGGAGATTTGTAATGACCGAAATGCAGGTATACCCTTTTTACCCTTGGAATAGAGGTATTTTTGCATAATGGGGTCCCTACATATGCTTGGCGTACATATGTGTACGCTTGGCGTACTAGGGAGGTATGGTCGCAGGCATGCACCATGTATGTGGGGTGTACGTGGTTTAAGATCAAAACCCTAATTTTTTGGTCAAGGCGCCTACTTAAACACTCTTATGTTGCTTGGACCTTACCCTAGATAGCCTCCATTGCCTCTTATCGTCCCAAAACCCTATATTTGCATGAGAGTGTGATCCTAGAGCTTAAAAGTGTTTTTGGTGGCCATTTTAGTGGGTTTGCAAGAAAGAAAAGGTGGTGAAGAAGTCTTGGATCTTATTGAGCTTCTAGATCTTGCACCTAGTTCATATTGAGAAATTTCCGGAGGCAAAAAGTCTAGACCTTGCCATATCTTTTGCTAGTTTGAGTTAGGGTTTGTTATGGAGTCCATTTTTGGTCCATGTACCCTCTCTTCTGAGTTGGAGCAACTACAGAGGTTATAAATGTTAGATCTAAGTTCCTTGGGTATGCTATATGCATAAAAATGCAATATTGAAGGTTATATTGGGACCGCACATCAGCAGACTACGTGATATTATCGTTGCTAAGGTTTCTCGCGGCATCCTTGGCGCTACCCTGGTGATTTTTGGTACCGTCAAGGAGGGGATCATAGAGATTATGGAGGAGCGGCTCAGGTCTTTCCGAACTAAGATTGTTGCGGGTTAGATTGGGGCTTGAACACCCTCATTCTGGGAGTTCAATGCATGTGGTGTGCCTGAGTTCTTTGGGGTAAAGAGCCCCATCACTAGTTGCCGCTTGATCGCTGACATGGAGAATGCTCAGTGCTTGAGTTTTTTCCCCGATGCAACAAAAGTGAGATTCGTATCATGTATGCTGAGGGACCGAGTGCAAGACTAGTGGGAGGAGGTTACCCACGAGGTAGGATCATCAGGTGTGGCTGAGATGACATGGGATGAGTTTGTTCGGAGATTTGATCGGGAGTTTGCACCGGCCATTAGGGTGCAGCAACTGGTGAGGGAGTTCCAAGACCTTTACCATACTACAGAGATAGTGGCGGGGATCACCACCAAGTTTAGGGATAGGGCATTGTTGCTCCCGCAGTATGCTGTAGATGAGTAGATGGGGAATACGAGATATCATGCTATGTTAAGGGATGATATCTAGGAGTTTGTGAGCTTCTCATGGTGAAAAACCCTCAATGATATGATTTAGAAGGTCCATGAGCGGGAAATCGAGTTAGAGTTCCACACAAAGGGGAAGCCAAAGCAGGTTCAGACGACAGTGGGTCTGGCTAAGAAGCCTAAGACCACCGATGTTCATAGCAGATGCCAGCAGGGTCAGGCCGATGCGCCAAGTGTGGCAAGTCGCACGGTGGACCTTGTCGATCAGTGGGATCAGGATGTTTTGGTGCCGGTCAGGTGGGCCATATGAGTAAGGACAGCCCTAAGAGGGCCTTGATTTGTTTTCACTACAACTAGACCGATCATAAAAAGGCCGATTATCCGAGGTTGTCTGGAAGAGAAGTGGCGGAGCCTACTCCCGCCACATTGAGGATTATGAATGGCTGCCACGTCTAGGAGGTTCCTGCGGTGTAGAGTAAAGTATTTCAACTAACCATAGATAAGGCCCGATCAGCATCGGGTGTTGTGATTGGTATGTGTCTTATCTTTATCTTTATTTTTTTATTATTATCCTTATGTTCTTATGATATTATATAGGGACCTTTTTAGTCAATGAATTCTTGGCCCATGTTCTCTTCGATTCGGGGGCCACCTGATCTTTGTATCTCTTCCACTTAGCAAGGAGTTTCGAGACACTTCGGGGACATTATAGTCCCCTTTGGAGGTAAAGATCATTGATGACTGTACTATGAGCGCTGCGAGAGTATTTCGGAGGAGTATTCTGTACATGTTCAGTGAGAGGTTTCCTATCAACTTTGTACCAATTCCCTTGAGGGGATTGAAGGTGATCATCAGGATGGATTGGCTGGGGCCCAATTGGGTCATGATTGACTGTGTGCATTAGTTGGTGAGATTTCGAACCCCATGTGGGGGAGAACTAGTTATTCTCGGTGAGAGAGCTTTGCATGGGCCAACTCTCTATTCAGCTGAAAGAGCTAATTGGCTCCTTCAACAGGGTTGTTATGGGTTTCTGGCATACGTTGCATATTCAAGGGTGGAGACCACAACAGAGTTGAACGAGGTGCCTATTGTGTGGGATTTTCCCGATGTTTTTCATGAGGAGATTCCAGGTGTGCCTCTCGCAAATTGAGTTTTGAATTGATTTAATGTCTGGTGCGGCTCTGATAGCCAAGGCGCCCTATCGCCTAACTCCACTTGAGATGCAGGAGTTGTCTACGTAGCTGCAGGATCTGCTAGACAAGGGTTTTATCTGACCAAGAATTTTCCTGTGGGGAGATTTGATTTTGTTTGTGGAAAAAAAGGACAGGTCACACAATATGTATATTGATTATCAGTATCTAAACAAGCTGATGGTTAAGAACCGTTATCTGATTCCGAGGATCGACGATTTATTTAACCAACTTCATCGTGCATCTTAGTTTTCTAAGATTGATCTTCGGTCAGGATATCATCATATGAGGATCAGGCATGAGGATGTAAGATGTATAGAAGACAATCTTCAGAACTCTCTATGGTCATTATGAGTTCGTGGTGATGCCATACGGGCTCACCAATGCTGCATCAGCGTTCATGGACCTCATGAACCGGGTGTGCAGACTGATGTTGGTTCGGTTCGTGATTGTTTTTATTGATGACATTCTGGTCCACTCTTAGACCAATAATCAACACTTTAGGGAGGTATTAGAGACATTGAGGAGGGAAAACTATTTGCCAAGTTCTCCAAATGTGAGTTTTAAGTGCATTAGGTGCAGTTTTTGGGGCACATCATCAAGCAGGGAGGTATTTTGGTGGGGCTAGCCAAAATTGAGGTTGTGATGCGTTGGGAGGTTCCATAAAATACATATGGGATTCAGAGTTTCTTGGGTCTTGCGAGGTATTATCAGAGGTTTATTCAGGACTTCTCCAAGATTATGGTGCATATGACTCGCCTGACCAATAAGAATGTGACATTTCGGTGGGGTTCGGATCAACAATTGGCCTTCGAGACTTTGAGATAGAAATTGTGCGAGGCCCCGATTTTTGCGTTACCTGAGGGATTGGATGATTTTGTGGTGTATTGTGATGCTTCTTTATTAGGATTGGGAGCTTTCCTTATGCATAGGGGTCATGTGATTACTTACAACTTGAGGCAACAGAAGCCTAATGAGGCGAATTATCCCACTCATGATTTGGAATTGGGGGCTGTGGTATTTACCTTGAAGATTTGGAGGCATTACTTGTATGGGGTATGATGCAGTATTTACACTGATCATAAGAGTTTGAAGTATTTGATGGATCAGTCGAACTTGAACATGTGACAAAGAGGTGGTTAGACGTGATGAAGGATTATGACTGCAAGATTTTCTTTCATCTCGGGAAGGTCAATGTGGTAGCCAATGCTTGGAGTCATAAGGTAGTGTGTAGTCTGATCTGGGATGTTTGTCTGAGGATGACAGTTACCTCACCATTAATGAACATGATTAAGGAGGCTCATATAGAAGAATTGAAGAAGGAAAATTAGAATACTGAGCAGATCATGGGTCATATTCTGTTGCTTGTTAGGGACGGTCAGGGTAGGTTGACTCATTTTGGTAGGCTTTGGGTTCTGAAATTTGGTGGGGTGAGACAAAATATATTAGAAGAGGCATATAAGTCCAAGTTTTCTATACATCCAGGGGCCATGAAGATGTACTGAGACCTGAGATTGAGCTATTGGTGGCCCTGCATGAAGAGGGAAGTTGCTTGGTTTGTTGAGTGGTGTTTGACCTGTAGGAAGGTTAAATCCAAGCCTAAGAGGCCTCGTGGAAAGGTCGATCCGTTACCCATCCCCATGTAGAAGTGGGAGGAGATCACCAAGGATTTAATCACAAAATTTCCTAGGATGGTGTAGGGTGTTGATTCTATTTAGGTTATTGTGGACTGGATGACCAAGAGTACTCACTTTATTCCAATTACTGAGAGTATATCCGCTGAGAAATTAGAGGATATCAATGTTCAGGAGGTGGTAGTCAAGAGTGGAGTGCCTATATCTGTGGTCTCGGAACGCGATGTTCGGTTCATGATATTGCCATATTTATACACATTTTTAGGCAATATTGATGTAGCCAAATAGAAGTATTTTAGAAGAAAGGAACCAGAAGTGACAAGACCTGGAACTTTGGGGAGCTTGAAGAAAAGAAGAATGAAAAAATCAGAAAAATCGAGTTCACGATGTGAGGAAGTAATATTCACGAAGTAAATATGGAATTTTAGAAGATAAGTATCCGGGTGGAGGAATCCTTGCCGATCACGATTATCATGAATTCACGATGCGAGACTCAAATTCTCACGACGTGAACGGTAAATTTGGAGATATTATAAATACCCTTACCCATTACGATTGAGGGGTTTTTTGGATACCCTAGAAGGGTTCCTGGTGACGAATTTCAGAGGAAAAGAAGATCTGGAAGCTGGTTTTAACACCAAGGAAGAAGAAATTCATAATTTGGTTTATAGATTGGTACACTTAAACATGTCTTTGATTACAATTTTTGTTTGTTTAGCTGTTAGGATGTCCAGCTAAATCTAGCTGCTTCTGTTAGCTAGATGAAGCTAGAACTCATGGTTTAATGCACTAGATTTGACTTTACTTGTTGGTGATATGCTTGTGTTGATTGATTTTACCTATCATGCTTTAATTAATCATTTGATTGCTTAAAATTCTTGTTCTATGTAGTTAGTGAACGCAAATCTGTGTGAATCTGAATACCTAATAATATAGTGAACACTAGTTTATTAGAGCTAAGATCAAACCAATCTTAGATAAGTAATTGAATCATTGAATTGAGTTGTGTTAGAGAACTCATATTATGACTGTAATTGTGTTTTGATTAATCAATCTTCATGGCTCCAGTCGTATCTAATAATTGATTATGTGTTAACTATTGTGTCACCATACATAGATTTACATGAATTGATTAATAATTAGTAGATTTAGAACTAAATTGCTAATACTTATTTATTGATTGAGTTCTTGTTAAAAAATTAAGTTCATCTAAACTTGCAAATTAGATAAAACCCTTTCCTTTGTTAGTAATTAGGTTAGTTTAGTAGTAAATAAATTAATTAGTCAACACCGTTCCCTGTGATCGACACCCAGCTTACCAAACTATTCTATAATTCGACTAGGTACACTGCCTAGGTGAATTTTAGTTAGTTAAGTTAGTTAGGTTATAAATTATAAAATTAGTGGTTACTTTCTTGCACATCAAGTTTTTGGTGCCGTTGCTGGGAAACGGCTAAGTTAATTATTAATTTGTTTGCTTTAAATCCCGAGTTTGCAATTCACAAAAAGAAGGACAAGAGCGTGAAAGAAGATCAAACACCAAAGAAGACACCTTTACAAGAATTCAAATCAGTGTTCTCAAAGAAATCGGGGGAGTCAAGTTCATCTTCAAAGAACAAGAGAAAGCTTGAACACTTGGATCAAATACCTGTTCAAACGAAATCCGAATACGATACCGAGCCTTAATATGAAGAACATACAAGTGAACCCAAGAACGAGCCAAGGAACAAGATGGAAAATATTGAAGAAATGTCCATGGGAGCTTACAGAAAGAGAATTCGAGATGATGTTGGTCCAGACTTAGTACAACCTGCAATCCCAACCACTGCCATATTCGAGATGAAGGGACATATCCTTTCGGTACTAAAGGACATCCCATTCTATGGAAAGGATCATGAGGATGCGTTCAAGCACTTAGATGAAGTGAACAACATTGCCGATTACTTCAATGTCCCAAATGTTAACAGAGACACCGTCTTGCTAAGGATGCTTCCCGTTACCTTTAAAGGACCTACAAAGGATTGGTTAAAAGCACTTCCACCTGGTACAATAACTACTTGGGCTCAAATGAGTGAGCAGTTTCTAGACCAATTATGTCCACCATCCAACATTTCTAAACTCAAAAAGGCAATAGCCAATTTTGAGCAAAACCCGAGGGAGTCACTTTACGAAGCTTGGGAACGTTACAAAGGGTTGTTATGGAATTGTCCTCAACATGACCTTAACGTTCAACAAGAGGTGTCCATATTTTATGACGGGGTCAATGTGATGACAAGATAGCTCCTTGATTCTCAAGGACCGCTTACAAAGAAAAATTCGAGCAAAGTCAAGGAATTAGTTGAAGAATTCGCAAAACACTCTCGTGAATATCATAGTCCAAGGAATGAAGGCATTAAAGGAGTTAGGGGTGCACAAACTGAAGAGATGGTTGTTGTGATGGAAATGCTTAACACTATGGATAGGAGACTGGCACAAATGGACCAATCAATTCATGTAATTAGAGTTGGTTGCGAGAGATGTAGTGGCCCACATTTGACAAAAGATTGCAACTTGGATGAATATGGAAACAAGAAAGCTCAAGTTTGATATTCGAGTGGGGACAAGTATGATGAAGACTGGAGGAAACCAAAGAAAGGGTGCCTGCCCTATAATGAATACAAGAAGAAAAAGGAAGAAAAATATAAACAAACTGGCAGAGGCTTCTACCAAAAAAAACAACCACCAACTGAGAAGAAATCAGAATTGGAGACCATGTTGATGAAATTTATGGAAGCTTTAGAAAAAAGACATGATGCTACTGATGCAGCAATGGAAGAACAAAGAACAATAATGAAGAATCATCAATCAATGATGATAGATCAGCAAGCATTAATAAAGAATCAGCAAGCCTCCATAAATAACCTTGAAGTACAACTTGGTCAACTTACCACTTTGGTTAATGAGAAGATGTTCCCGAAAGATCCCGAAAAGAAGGCCTAATATCACGTAATGTCCATAGATATAGAAGAAGAAGCAGTTTCTGAGTTCCTAGAAGCCTTATAAGTGGAGCCACGTTAGCCCGATCCGCAGCCAAAGAAGCTGACGCTCGAATTTGAAGAATCTGTTGGAATACCCAGTTCACGTTGTGAGCCTGCTATGCTCACGTCGTGGGCCCGGTCTGAACTGAAGAATTTCGTATATGTTCCAGCTTATAAACCACCTTTGCCATTCCTATCTAGAGTTAATCCCAGTCCACTGGAGAGAGAACATTTGGAGTTTATCAAGCAATTGAAGGGTTTTCCTATTAATACTCCCTTCATTGATTCACTTGCAAAAATTCCAGAATATGCTAAGTTCTTACAAGAATTGTTAGACACTCGTCAGTAATTAAAGAAGAATTCTAAGGTGATTCTATGTGAGCAAAGCTCAAAAGCGGTGTTGGGAGAAATACCTAAGAAGATGGGGGATCTTGGACGACTCACTCTCCCATGTGAGTTTGGGAATAATATGAAGGTTTACGCCTTAGCCGATTCTGGGCCTAACATAAATTTGATGCCTTATTCATTTTATCAAAAGTTAAATATTCAGAAAATGAAAGGTACAAAGATGACTATTCACATGGCGAACCGTTGAGTGACGCAGCCCTGGGGCTATGTGGAGGACATTCTCGTGAAAATTGGGAAATTCGTTTTTCCAATAGACTTTGCGGTTTTAGATATGAAAGAAGACCCTGCTGTACCGATTATTCTTGGTCGCCCATTACTTAACACTGCTGGAGCTTTGGTTGATATACGCGAGTCTAAGCTCACCTTGAGAGTTGGGGATGAGAAGGAGATTTTTGGAATAGAAGATGGTTTCCAAGGGAATCTTGCTCAAGAAGAGGTTTTCAACATTGATGAAGAAAATGCACTTGAAGAATTAGAGAAGCTTATGGATGAAGAGCTCAAAAAAATTCAACAAGTTAAAAGAACAAAACCAAGAGCATCTGTTCCATTTCTAGTTGAAGTCATTGCCTACACGAATCCAACTTCTTGGGTAAGCAAGGAAGATGATGAGATGTCGAGTGATGAAGATGAGGTTACTTCAAAAGTAACGAGTCCAATAGTGAAAGAAGAGAAGGATACTATAGAGCTTAAAGATGATGAAGAATTGAAGATTCAAGGGATCAAATGCAAACTTAATGGAGACGAGGTCAAGGCTAAAAAGGAAAATTCGAAAAAGGCGTATAAAAGACGTGTGCATACAAGCAGCGTTTCAAGGAGCAAAAGATCCTAGTGGTGGATTCTTCAGATGATTCAACGTAGGAGGCACAGAGTCCGGATCAAGACTCCTCGAAAAGAAGCACTTGTCGGGAGGCAACCCGAGTTTGGTTTGCATTTTCTTTCTTTTTCTTTTTAGTTTGTAGCATGTTTTAGTTCTTAGGAAATCGATCATGTCATCCGAATTATTATCTGCCTAGGGAGTCATTAAAATAAAGTGTTAACACTTATTACATATCTTACAAAAATTAAAATTGGAGAAATTAATGAATTTCATGATCAGACAGAATTCACGCCGTGAACCATTTCGGATTCACGACGTGAATTCAAATAAAAATACAGGGATAGTTGTTTTATTTGATAACTATATTTTTGTAAGCCTGCCCAAATTTCAAGAATTACCCAATATATTCCTTAGCCCACTCCCTATTTAATTGGCCCAATTTTTCATTCCATACAAAACTCACGACATGAACCATTTTGGATTCACGACGTCAGTTGTAAATTATTCAGTTTGACCAAACCACTCCCCCAACCTCATGAAGTGAAGATCGTTTTCTGGTCCCCCACCTGATTTTGATATAATTTTACTTAATTTACTCCTTTTTCTTACGTAATCTTCATCACAAAGGTAATTGTCTCTTATTTCTTTTGGTTAATTTTCACTAAATTGTTGATTTAGGGGGTAGGGTTTTTCATATGTGTAAATGTCAAAATTTGGCCTAGATTGTTTTGTTAATCCATCATATGTTACTCGATTATGCTTGGAAATGGTTTATGAGTAAACCCTAACAAAAAAATTTAGTCCCGGCCTGTGATTTTTAACACCAGTCCTCGCTGTGTATAGCGAACTCACGACGTGAGTCCTGTGCAACAACAAAATTGTTCTGTGGTTATCTAAATTATTGGATATTTGGTTTTGTGTTTGCTGCTTGTTTGTTTTTGCAGATATGGGTCCAAGAAGGGAGGCACCTCTTGGAGTTGCGGGTTTACACCCGTTTTATAATTTTCCCACAACAATGTCCCGCGACATCTTAACCCGATGGAACAACAAATTAGGGTGGCTCTACAACCGAGAAATTGCAGTTGCTCCAACAATTAATTGGACATGGTTGAGGGAAGTCGGGCTCGTGGACAGGCTATCCCTGTAACAACCCGAAATTGTCCGTCACCAAAACCCGTTTTACCCGAAAGGTCGCCGTTATCGGATTCGTTCCGTTTTCTCTTTGGACTTAGTTAACTAAAAATTATATGTTTATTATCATTCATTGAAGGTCCAAATCACTCAGGAACTTATGTTATTAGCCCAAAATCATTATTTCACAAGTTTTAAAAATGTTCCCGTCGGGTGACGGAAACTCAATCGGGTGCGACCAAAAGCCGCGTTTAGCGCCGGTATCGGGTAGAATTCCACTGCGTCCAAGTTTTAGGAACTATATAAACGTGTTTAACCCATCATTTGAAGCTTTTTCCTTCTCTCTCTACTCTCTCTCTAACCTCTCTCCTAAATCCAAAGATTAAGGGTCCAAAACTCAATTTTAAGGCTTCAAATCCTAAAGGTACCTTCCTAGCCTTAATCTATAGCATGTTTGGCTTCCAAATTTGACATTTAATCATGAAATAGGACATCATATGTGAGTTTACGGCCCAGGAGGTTGCCTAGGCCGTAAACACCATTTTGAAGGGTTTTTAGCCCTTAAACTCCTTCCTAAGCTCATTTGGACTTTAGATATGGCCAAGGGACTTCAAGATATGGAATTAGAACATTTAAAACTATGATTTTGAGGACTTTGAAGGAGTTTACGGCCAAGGCATAAGCTTGGGCCGTAAACTCCCCAAAACTTGACATAAATCCAATTCTAAGGTGTTAGAAAGCCATCCAACACCACCAAAAGCCTTGGAATAAATCAAGGGATCAACCAAAAATACTTTAAGGGCCTAAAACACATCATTCATGGGATTTCTAAGAGTTTACGGCCAAGGCTTGTTCTTGGGCCGTAAACTCCAAAATCTTTGGTGTTAGAATGTAAACTAAACACCCCTAAGGCTCCTAGATGAATTTTAGAAGTCCTTTTATGCAAGTTTTAGACCTTGAAACACCTTGGAGCACCATATATTAGAGTTTACGGTCATGAAGGGGGTTTCATGGGCCGTAAACTCCATAAATCCCTCATATGTCCCATACAAACTCATTTCTAGGCTTGTGGAAATTTTTAGAATCACATGTGATTGATTTTAACACCCTAAAAACACTAAATCTTGGAGAATTGAGAGTTTACGGCCAAAGACCCCATGCCTAGGCCGTAAACTCCCTTATGTATTATAAATGATGTTTTTAATTCAATCCAAGCCTTAAGAAAAATTAATCCAAGCATTTCCAAGTGTCCATACCCATTTATGACCTAAATTTGCACCATAAACCACCCACCATGAGTTTACGGCTGTAAACTCATGGGGAATGGGTGTTTTGGACAAAAAACTCTTGTATAAGTTTATTCATGGGGAGTAAAATCAAGTCCCAAGTCCCTCGCTTCAATTCCCGTCCTTAAACGCCACCCGGGTCCCTCCAAACACTCGTAATAGAGTGTTTTCGCGATTGAAAGTAATGGTCCTTATCAATTAATCAATCTAGGTCCTAATTAGATACAAATGTGTATCTTTACATCATAATTAGGAACCTCGCGTGTTTACAAGTCCCGGACCAACACTTAGCATCCGAATTCGCCACATTTCTTGTCCGGTGAGTTCATACCCCTACCCTTTTTCAACTGTTTTCACTGTTTTCAGGGGGGGAATACAAGCAAAAGTACAAGGAAATCTTGTACTCAACTCATTGTTTTCAGTTTAATCATTTTCATTCCGTATGTTCTAATATCAATAACTGTGTTTATCAAATAGTTCGAATTACGAATTTAGCTTTCAAACGAATCATAGATATCTCGATGAAATGCTCTAATCTAAACTATGTTTCATAACCTACGAATAACTTACTAATTTCCAATGATAACTAATTACGAAAACGAAAACGAATACGAAGCTATAAGTAGGAATAGAACGAATAAAGAATCGATAACTAGAAACAGAACGGATAACACATCTATAACTAGGAACAGAATGGATAACGAAACAATAGTTAGGAACAGAACGAATGCGAATACGAATACGAATACGACTGCGAATATGAATACGAATACGAATACGACTGCGAATAGTATTAGGAGTAGGATTAGGGATAGGAATACGACTACGAATACGAATACGAATACGACTGCGAATACGAATATGAATACGAATACGACTGCAAATAGTATTAGGAGTAGGATTAGGAATAGGAATGCGATTGCGAATACGAATACGAATACGACTGCGAATACGAATATGAATACGAATACGAAAAGTAATAAGAGTAGAAATAGAGAAACAAATACAGTAACGAATACAAATACGAGGACGAATAAGTACGCAAGTATGTTTAAGAATAAGAATACTGAATATAACCGTAACCAGTAAGGACACACACACACATTCAGGAAAACATGGGGTTTTCTTGGGGAAAAACAAAACATTACCTAATCACGTGTTTATCTTTTACATCTTTAACATCTTTCACATTAGAAACCAACATGCAGGAAAGCATGGGGCTTTCCTGGGTAACACTTATATAACTAGAAAGAGTAGCAAACTGAATAACATTACATCTCTCATAACTAGTAATGTACAATCAGGAAGGTATGGGACTTTGCTGGGTTCATAGTTAATCATAACCGGAATCGTGTAACCTAACAATCAATTAATCTTTACTCTTAACAAAATATGGGATTTTCTTGGATAATAACTTTTCGATAAACAAAAGGAATCTTGTACATTTTCACAAAACAAACATCTTATGAACTCACCAGCTTTATGCTGATTTTCAAAATGCTTGTATTCTCAGGTCCACATTAGACAGGTACCTAGCAAATCTTTTGGAGAAGACGGAGCGTATAGAAGACTCGTCTCTACTTTTGTTCATATATACTATGTATTACGAATGTACAACTTTACTTTTGAACAAATGTAAACTTTGATATGTAATGTCATGGTTGTTTACTTTGCTTACTATGTACATTGGATTTGATACTCAACTTGGTAGTCCACCCCGGAGACGTTTCCGCCTTTGGTTTTCGGGGTGTGACAGATTAGTATCAGAGCCCTTGTTTATAGTGAATGGAGTATACCAAACCGTACATGGTATAAAACTATAAACACTAAAGGGCTTAAATGCTCTGAACTAAAAGTATACCTCAAATATAAGTATTTTCAAAAGTATACAAGTATACCCGATAGTTGAAAATCCGTAACTACAAGTAGAACAAAACATAAGTAAATGGGTGTTGTACACTGCGGTTAAACCTGGGCAGTTATGTAGTAGTGTCTAGTATCAATATAGCCTGGCCAACTATATTCATGCAAGACACGGCCAACATGTGCTTGGGAGTGACTGTGGTACGCAACATGCCTAAGACTTACCCAATACCCAAACAATGAGTCGTCGCTGCAGCGAATCATGAAATACTATGGGAGTATTTCTCGAGCCAAATCTATTATAGGATTCCTCATCCTAGCGTTACTCCTTAATCATTTCTTTAGCGATAATTTATCTGTTTGATAAAACCTTCCTGCTTTATCGCTTAATAAAATTCTATGTCTACCATAAAGAGATATCCTTTGTATCATATCTCTTGATTCAACTTAGAGGGCTTATCATCCTCTCTTCCTGATCTTATTAGATCAAGATGCCTCCAAGAAAGAGACCCAGCTCGCAGAACAACAACAACCCTCCTCAAACACCACCTTCTCTTCAAATCGACCTGGCAACCCTTCAGTCAGTTTTAACTGCAGCATTTTCAGCAGCCATGTTGCAAACGAACCCCGGTAGTTCGGGAGGTGGTCCCCAACCTCAAAACCAGGAAAATAGCCAGGGACACCGAAAGGAATGTTCCTATAAAGACTTTATGCATGCGAAACCTACATTCTTCGATGGCACATGAGGTGTCATTGCTCTAACTCGATGGTTAGAAAGAATCGAATCCATCTTCGAGATCTGTGCTTGTTCAGAATCCGACAAAGTGAAGTTTACCGCTTGCACTCTCACCAACAAAGCCCTGACTTGGTGGAACAGCCGAGTCAAATCTCTAACTTTACCTGTAGCCAATGCTATAGGTTGGAAAGTTATGAAGGAACTTCTACACGCTGAGTATTGCCCTCGGGGTGAAATCCAGAAGTTGGAACATGAACTTTGGAATCTGAAGATGAAAGGTTCCGATATCGCTGCCTACACATCCAGATTTGATGACTTAGCACTTCTTTGTCCAGGGATGGTTACCCCTGAAAGTAAGAAGATTGAGAGGTTTATCTGGGGATTAACCCAGCCAACCAAAGGGAACATCTTAGCTGCGAGGCCAGATACATACGATAGCGCCAAATGCCTAGCGCAAATCTTGATTGACCATAGTGAGGACGTAGAGGAAGCAGCCACCACTCCTGAGCCGACAGAAAGAAGTGGTGAGAAAAGAAAGTACTGGGAGGCAAGGGATAAATATCATCCTTCCCAGGAGTACTCGAAGAGACAACAAATGATGACAGTCCACGCTGCCACTACCCCTGCTGTTGTACCCGTCATCGGTTCCTCGGCTCGAGCACCTATTACCGGATATGTCGGTGTTCTCCCGTGGTGTAACCAGTGCAGTTACCACCACTATATCCCCGGTCCCTATCGTATAAAACTTTGCAAAAATTATGGCCAAGAGGGTCACCTTGCGCGGAATTGTAGAACACCCTCAAATCAAGCTCCTGGAGCGGGCGTTAATCAGGTCTGTTATGATTGCGGAAAGATCGGGCATTATAAGAAAAACTGCCCCAATGCAACCACAACTGGCAACCCTGGAAGAGTCCTAGCTATAGGACAAGGTGAGACATCCACCGATCCCACAGTTGCCCCAGGTATATTCCTTTTCAATGATCATTTCGCTTACAATTCTTTTTCAACTCTAACCTAGAAAGATAAACTGTTATATATTCATTCGAATCTCTCCATAAACGTAAAACTTTTCGAAATCCTCATTAGGATTGATCCCGTAACATACAAACTTCGATTAACCTCGAAACCTAGAGACATTCCTATGGTACTTCACGTCTCGGTCTTTTAATACCCACCCGACGAAACCTAGACGCTTCCCGAAAGTGAGGGTTCACTGGAACGTCTAGTAGAGACTCGATTCCACGTGGAAGCGTGAAGATCCGAAGCAGTAAAATCGTACTCGATTCTCTTTTCAACTTGCAATTTGAGTCCAAATCTTTGAATTTCGGGACGAAATTCCCTCTAACGGGGGGATAATGTAACAACCCGAAATTGTCCGTCGCCAAAAACCGTTTTACTCGAAAGGTCGCTGTTATCGGATTCGTTCCGTTTTCTCTTTGGACTTAGTTAACTAAAAATTATATGTTTATTATCATTCATTGAAGGTCCAAATCACTCAGGAACTTATGTCTCCTGAGAGTAGTATTCGGTCCCTGAGAGTAGTATCGCTGGATATGCTTTCTGGCATGGTATTGCATCCGGGATTTTTAATTCCGGAGTGTCTCCTGAGAGTAGTATTTGGTCCCCTATCCACCGTTTCATCACATTCTCCATCAATCATAGGAGGCATGGAGATAAAGTTGTTGGGTTTTGAGCATTCTAATTCTCCAAAGTGTACATGCAACCCTAAATACTTTGGATCTATGTTTTCTCTATTATACATGCAAATATGAACTTTCCAAGCTATTCATTCTAACTAGCATAATAACATTGATTCAAATGAATATATCAAGTTATAATGATATACCTCTTTGATGTAGATTATCTTCATGAAGCTTGAGTTCCTAGTGCCCCAAGTGTGACACCTCAAATGGTACACACAACACCAAATACACTTAGAATAACTTGAAAGAACATACACACTTCATGAAACCGGCTAGCCCTTCATTCTCACACATAGTAGCCGATTTCTTGAGCCATGGGATTCTTTTATATGGTGGATTAGGGTTACACCATGTAGCTCATAACTTTACCCATTCCTTATGATCCATGGATTTTAACCTCCATGGAGTATCCATGGGTCACCCCATGGACTTAGTCCAACATAAGGAATCTTGGATCACAAGCCCACATATATAAGAATGAATGATTTACACAATCAACCCATATATTTAATTAGTCTTCTTTTGATCGCTTACTTAATTCCAAATTAATTCTAGATCAATACTAATTAAATAACCTTATTAATATATTAGAACTTATAATATATTAACAAACCTTAAGTGTTATTTCTCTTATTATAGTTTATCCAAATGCATGATGCCATGCAACCCAAATGGACCATGCCGGGTCGGGTCAAGTCTCACTAATTATAGTTATGGACTTAGACATTAATCCAAAAGTCTCCCACTTGGATAAGTTTAAAACTATTATTGTGTATGACTTCAAGAACCGACTGGCAATCGTAGCTCTCAAAAGCTTATGTCGAACTCTGACTTTATAGATGAACTCTGACCTTTGTCAATGACTTGTCCATTAGATAAGGGATCATATATTCCTCCATTCTAGATATCATATGGACTAAGACATGGATTATAATCATTCTCTCAGTCCATTTGTTGTTTCCCGATTTTCGATTTATGATGAATGACTAATTGAACAAATCAAATCAGTCCTGTCCTGGCCGAGCACTTCCATTTGTCATCATCAAATCATCGACGGGCCCACAGAATTGCTTTTATCCCAAAGGTAAAAGGAATGGATAAACTTCGACTCATATGGCTTGTTCTACTACTTATTGAATCATCCACAAAGGCACGTTTTATAACATCGAGTTATCAATGTGTTTTCGTGCAATCGATGTACAACCAACTCATAGTAACAATTCATATATCTAGGTTTGAAGAATATAAGATATTGTCGTCTCATAATCACTCGTGATAAAATCCATGAAGTGATTCCAATGAGCGCGGGTTGAATCCAATACTCAGAACTTATGAGCACTTATGAGTGTTGTAGCCCTTTGTCCAACATCTTAGACCTCTACAAGCCAACCCATGATAGTCTTGATTCATATCTACTTCCAACATATGACCGATTGTGGATGGTTAACTTAGTCATCCAGAACAATGACCTAGTTATTCTGGAAGTCAAAACATGCAAAATGAAACATAAGAGTAATTGAATCTGATATGGTATCAAAACCTATGAATATAAATAAAACACCTTTTATTTATCACCATATAATTACACACTATTCATTGTATACTGTTAAGCTATCAACTTTATTCTTGAATTTAAAACAATAGTTGTCCCATGCTTCTAGCATGTACACTATGTTTTCTAAACACTAGTCATGCCATACACCAAGTATGCATACTATGTTTGTCTATGATCTTTACTTTGTGAATTAGATCAATTGAACATAACTCCAATTATCCTCTTTTCACAGTCCCAAATCCTTACTTCAAATGCAAGAATTCCAAATTAATGTCATTTACTGAAATCTATTAGATTCTAAACTTATACGCATTGATCCTCTTGTAATGATTATGCACAAAGTCAGAAAGACTTGACAACAACCATAACAGAGCATTCCAAAGGAGATCATCTCCTTGGAAACATCCTTCTTGCATTAAGTTTCCTAATCTTAAATAGATTGAATAATTTCAAACATTGAAACATTTCCAGATTCCATTTTGACTATAACTTCTGAACAAGAGTTTCCTCCTTACAGATTATGTCAATATGGTCCTTCCAGAATTATCACTATACTTCCAACTGTCCTTGAGTAACCAATCTTTGGTAAACCTTAGATTGTCATCGACAATTGTTTAATCCTTTTAGTCATATCCAATTCTAGATCTTTTCCCTTCTTAATGCCCCAGGCATTTGGAAAATTTTAGAAAGGATGAATATAGCACATGTAATCGATCCTATATCCGAAGCATATGGGACACGATTCATGATGTCTCACATAAAGACTAAGCCAGTCTTTTGCTATAACATTTCCATTTCTATTTGCCAAGTTCTCAAAATTCAGATTATTAAAAGGGATGCCGTAATCATAATCGAATTTTAGAACGCAAATAATGGACCCATATACAGAATTTCCTTATGTTGAGCCATTCCAACATGAAATTCACACACACAAACACACACACACACACACATATATATATATATATATATATATATATATATATCCTTGACTAAATACGATTAAAACCTCAATCTAAGCTTTTAGATTTGAGATGAAGTATAATTTACTCTCCCTTAATTATAGCAAAACAACTCTTTCCCAATTGAAACTTTTTTTTTTCTATAATTAACATTGCTAACTTGCAATACTTATCATAATTATCATGCTCCCACTTACATGATGATTATTAGCATAACATTTATGCTCCCACTAGCTTTGAAATGTACTGAAAAATCAGCTGGACTTCTAGAAATCAATACTTTATTGACTTTCTTACCAAAGTTCAGATTTCTGATACTAGATTGCTTTGATAAAACTTCATCATAATCATACACCGTTTCTTAGATAGCTCACAGGTGTGTCTAAACAATTTTTAAGAACTATGAAAAGGGATGTCGTAATCATAGTCTTGATTGTTTAGCCCTTTGCCACTTCTCACAAGTCCATGTTAATGTGCCAGTAAACCACACACGCTCCACTAACAACTTTGAGAATGCAAATATCACAATTGCTATCTAGCTAAAATCTACTTAGTGAAAGTGTTTCCTCACCATCATTTTCATGAATCAGAGAGAAACCGTATGACACTTAGATTTAATGGTGTATGTGTTCTTATCCATGTGAATTGTCAAAACCATAGTCACAAGACAAGGATAATGACAAATCCAAACTCATATGGACTGAACTCAATCTTAATTTATTGCCACCTGGCAGCTCAAGGGCATGCCATTGCTTCCAAGTTGTTGTGCAACCAATTGACAAATCTAAGAACTCATATGCTAAGCCAACTTTAATTAGAATGGGCACAAAATATGTCAACACGATAGGTTATGAACCTCAAGTTGTGTGCTAGTGAAGAATTTCAGGTTTTATTCTTGATTAGTTCTTGAGACTTACAAGACCTTTAAAACTCCCACTGTCCTCTTGACATATAAGACTCCTTTGTCAAACATCCAAGAGATAGTGCGGATTCTAATCAAGACAAACACTTCACACAATTGGCCTTAGCTGGTCTTTGTTTTATCCAAAACATCACAACTTACCAATTTCAAATGTACAAGAGTAGAAAACTTTTAGTCTTACACTTGACATGTGTTTTAAACCTTCTCTCAGACCTGTCACTCAAGTTACAATCTTGGAGTATGACTCTAAGACTTGTATTGGAACGAAGTATGACCCATCTTCTTGATTTAACCATTTCAATAATTCAAGATTGCCCTTCTTAGTCATAAGAATGCACTAAGATTTCCTTAGAGAACTAATTGTGCTATGGTTTCTTAATCATTAAGATGATCACAAAAATTGATACTAAAGTACTCTCCCATTTTTTTAGATTTGAGAAACTCATATCCTTCTGTCTAAGTTGATTCTTCTTATTCTCTCTATCATACATTGGAACCTTTTTCCAATGTCTCAGAATTACACTTAAGCTTGTAAGTATAACCATATTTACTGAGCTTTAGTAAATTATGATGAATAATCTTATCGATATTTTATGGTCGACTTGACCAGTGCACAAGAATATACTCGATCCCTTAGTCCTTCACTTGACTCACATATCCATGTGAACAAGTAGTTAGTCTTAATTTTCCAAATATGAAAAATTCTCATTAATCATGCAATACAACTTGCATGATTCCAAGTTCCGGTCCAATTGAAACTTGGGTGATGAGGATATTTCCTTATTTGGTAAATTTAGACATTACCACAAATGAGAGAATCAAATTCACTTTCCAATATTGCTATCAGTGGAATCTTATAAGCAACAATTTTCCACAAACGCCATTGTAAGGATACATAAAATAAATAAAATTATGCGAAAAAACTTATCCTTAAAATCCATATGAAAACTTGTTGTTATCTATTCCTAAGAAATATCTCATAACTCCTAAGAAGTAGCTCAAGAATCCGATCTTCAAACTATGCGATAGAAATCCATCTATGCGATCAGATTCAACATATTCTTTCTTTAAGTTCCTCCACTTTTATTTGATTCTTAAACATCAACATGTGACCCAGTCACATCATGAATCAAGAATCTCAGAATAGAAACTTAGTAGAGTTAGATAGTGTACTGTACCTAACGTAGAGTCATACTTATTGACTTTAACATCCTTAGGTAAAATTTGTAGCTTCGCAGCTAATGCCCCTTCCTTTGACAATTTAACATATGGACACTTTGGTAACAGAACATGGGACTATCACATACTTAGCCTTTCTCTTTACCATTTGGTCAACCGATTTGACTATGGCCGATCCCTTTCCATTGGGAAGAGAATGCTTTTTCTGGATTTCCAGTGTCATCATTGTCAATGTCCATAAAGTTTTAGGAAGTTGATCTTAGCAAATAGATAAGATCATTAAGAGTCTTGTCATAGTCTGTTTCATAAGAGTCCCAAAGGAACTCACTATGTGACTTAAAAGGTAGTTGAGCCACCAACTTTCTCAAGACTTTGACACCCAACTCTCTCAGCTTGTCAATATGTGACTACATCTCCAAGATGTGACCACACATAGACCTTTACTTGCCAATAGGGCTTGAGTGACCTTAAACTTTTCAAGACTTGTAGGTTAGGGAGAATAATTGGAGGAGGTGAAAGAAGAATGATTTCCATGGGACATCATCTTCATTTAGGAAAGCTTGTTTCAAGAGATTTGGGAAGATTATATATGTCTAAACCAGACATATTTTGGGAGATATTCAAGATAGTTGATTTAAAGTCCTTAATATGACACCCAATATTAAATATTAAGGCTAGGACCAAACACAATACTTTTATAACTTGGAAGAGGGATTCCGTAATCCAAGCTATAAAATATTTGAAGGTAGGTGAATGACGATTCACCAATTTCCACCAAGATAAATGAAATGTATAATTAGGTTTTAATTGGATTTGAAACTCCTAGATCTTTTGAGATTCATTGAACTTTTCAATGGCATGTTTCAATCTCGAGTGTGCCCTTCAGGTTTTGTGACTGGAATGCCGATGATCACAAAACAAGGTGTGAAGTAACCATGCAAATATACTGGGTACCCTTAATATTTATCCCTTAATCGATGTGCTAGTTAACCACACACGCTCCACCGATACTATGATAAATATTAAGTTACCCTTTGCCTACCTTGTTAAGTCCAAGTTAGTGTGCCAGTTAACCACACACGCTCCACTAACGACTTAAGCAAAGTGCAAAGTGTAATTTCATGGGTTAGCACCTTATTCACTTTTTCCTAAGTAACTAAGATTGGGTATTTATAAAAGGTTTAATTACTTAGTATTTATCATTAAATTTTTTAATTAAGGGAGAATTATAGTCCTTGTCCTACCCGTTCGGCTAACGACTCTCCACCAGTCAAGGAAGCGGTGGGTGAGAGTGGACACCCATTAAACTGCCATTTTATAGGCAGTAACCTTATACCACCCTTATAGACCGGCTTCGTGAATGAGGCCTACTAACGATAAGACTGACTTTACTCTTATACACACACACACACACACACACATATATATATATATATATATATATATATATATATTATTAACTTATAATATTATAAAGTATAACGGTTGAATTTTAAATTTTTAAAATTCTAAGGGCTAACTTGGAATTAAAGTATTCATAAGTGAAAAATTTTCAAATTCCAAAACTTGAGGGAAAGTTTTGAAACTATTCAAAACTAATTAATTCCATAACTTATGTGTTTAAAGTAGTTTTAATTAAAAAACTCTTCAAGTTCCATAACTTGAGGACAAGTTATGGAAGACTTCAAACTAATAAAAGAATGTAACTTTTCTTCATTTTGTAACTTATGGAATTAATTAAGATTACACATTTTGTTACTTAATGAAGTGACTCTTGAACCTCCATAACTTGAGGACAAGACTCTTCATTTTTTTTTGTAACCATTGCCAACTTTTATAAGTTTTATGAAACTTAAATGTGACTTTTCATATAACATGAGGACAAGTTACAAAAACACATTTTAGAATCAATTATTAGATTAAAATGGATTACAAACACATAATCAATTAACTTTTCTATTAATCTAAGCAATTCATAAGAACAAGATAATTCAAATCAAAATTTTTCGTGTAATTAGTCTAAACCTTAAACTAATACAAAACATGAATCTATTGACATTTATCTATGAAATTGGATTAGCATGAACATTACCCCATCAAAAACAAGTTTCTAAGTCCAAAAACATCTTAGGGTAATGTTCCTAGTCCAATTCCATCCAAAAAAGTCGAATATATGCAGTCTGGGGGTCCTACTCGTCGAGTGCATGAACCAAATCGGCGAGTTGGATCGTTTTGAACACTTTTAAGGCATGGACTCGTCGAGTCTCCTAATGTACTGGCCGAGTCCTTTGTCCAGACAGGGCAAAAATTCAAATTTTAAGCAGTTTTTGCAGGTATAACAAGAAAACAAGACTAGGCTCTGATACCACTGTTGGGTTTTGAGCATTCTAACACTCCTAAGTGTACATGCAACCCTAAATACCTTGGATCTATGTTTTCTCTATTATACATGAAAATATGAACTTTCCAAGGTATTTAGGGTTGCATGTACACTTATGAGTGTTAGAATGCTCAAAACCCAACAGTGGTATCAGAGCCTAGTCTTGTTTTCTTGTTATACCTGCAAAAATTGCTTAAAAATCGAATTTTTGTGCTGTCTGGACAACAGACTCGGCGAGTCCATCAGGAGACTCGACGAGTCCATGGCTAAAAAGTGTTCAAAACGATCCAACTCGCCGAGTTGGTTCATGCACTCGACGAGAAGGACCCCCAGACAGCATATATTCGACTTTTTTTGGCTGGAATTGGACTAATAGCATTAACCTAAGATGTTTTTGGACTTATAAACTTGTTTTTGATGTGGTAATGTTCATGCTAATCCAATTTCAACCAAAAAAGTCAAATATATGCTGTCTGGGGGTCCTACTCATCGAGTGCATGAACCAACTCGGCGAGTTGGATCGTTTTGAACACTTTTAAGGCATGGACTCGTCGAGTCTCCTGATGGACTCGCCGAGTCCGTTGTCCAAACAACACAAAAATTCGATTTTTAAGCAGTTTTTGCAGGTATAACAAGAAAACAAGCTTGGGCTCTGATACCATTGTTGGGCTTTGTGCATTCTAACACTCCTAAGTGTACATGCAACCCTAAATACCTTGGATCTATGTTTTCTATATTATACATGCAAATATGAACTTTCCAAGGTATTCATCTTAACTAGCATAATAACATTGATTCAAATGAATATATCAAGTTAGAATTACATACCTCTTTGATATAGATTATCTTCATGAAGCTTGAGTGCCTAGTGCCCCAAGTGTGACACCTCAAATGGTTCATACAACACCAAATACACTTGGAATAACTTGAGAGAACATACACACTTCATGAAATCGGCTAGCCCTTCATTCTCACGCATAGTAGTCGATTTCTTAAGCCATTGGATTCTTTTATATGGTGGCTATTAGGGTTACACCATGTAACTCATAACTTTACCCATTCCTTATGCTCCATGGATTTTAACCTCCATCAAGTATCCATGGGTCATCCCATAGACTTAGTCCAACATAAGGAATCTTGGATCACAAGCCCACATATATAAGAATGAATGATTTACACAATCAACCCATATATTTAATTAGTTACCTTTTAATCACTTAATTAATTCCAAATTAATTATTTATCAATACTAATTAAATAACATTATTAATATATTAGAACTTATAATATATTAACAAACCTTAAGTGTTATTTCTCTCATTATAGTTTATCCAAATGCATGATGACATGCAACCCAAATGGACCATGCCGGGTCGGCTCAAGTCTCACCAATTATAGTTATGGACTTATACATTAATCCAACAAAAGTAATCAAGCAAAATCTATTCTTCCAATGGTGTATCTTGCAGCCAGGAGTGTGTTGCAATATTCCTTATTTTTTGGCACGTTTTCTGGCCGGGTCTACAACTAGATCTCACCCGGGGAGCCCTGTTTGTGGAGGCCAATTTATTACGCGTTTGGCCCGCTCATATCGTTTGCTTGTCCCTGATATTACTCGTTCTATGACTTGTGTGGATGAGCATGATTTTGGCATGGGTTATTTGGAGACCATGCCGGTTATCAGAAACTGTGGGGCGCATTGGGGGATAGTACCTTCCGATGATGAAGGTAATGAGGGTGATGAGCAGCCTGATACACAACCAAAACAACAACCACAACCACGACTGAGGCGCAGAAACGTGAGAGGAAGAGGAGAGAGGGGGCAACCAATGCATCCACCCGCACCCATAGTAGGATCCTATATTAGGGACAATATGGCTGGGTATTTTGACCAGTTATCATTGAGAGTCAACTAGATTGGGGGTACTGTAGAGAACATGGTTTAACATTTCAATGTGGAGAAGCCGCCTCACCTTGGGTATGACTACCCAATTTGCCCGAGGTGGACAGAGTATCGAGGACATGGAGGAGATGGGGGGGGGGGGGGACTAGTGGAGCAAACGAGGGGGATGAAGATGATTGATCGTTTTTTTTTTTATTTTTTATTTTGTTTGTTTTTAGACTTGTTTGGTTTGTTTTGTTTTTAAGTTTGTTGGGATTGTAAGACTATTAGATATCATGTTACTTTTCTTTTCTTTGATTGTTAACTTTCAGTTTGCTAAGGAGTCGTCGGGAAGGTGTAAGGTTGAGTCAAAACTCGTATTTGTTTTGGCAAGTGTCGTTCAAGTCTAGAAGGTGAAAGTCGAAACCCACAATTGCAAATAAGTATGGGGTGAGTCGAGAGAGAGGTTATAGTTAGAAGAGTCGTCAAATTACACTGAATTTAGAAGGGTCTTAATTCGTTAAGATGTTGAGTGGAACATATATATTTAAAAGGAAGAAGGTAGTTTTAATTTTGGTCTACCCAGGGTTCACGTTGTAAGCCCGTACTTATTCACGACGTGAGTTATGAATTTACACCATATTCATTTCGTTCCATTCCTCTTCCTTATACGACATTATTACCATCCCTTATGACACTTTTGTGATGATTCGATGAGTTGTTTTCTTTACATATACAATGTGGCGTATGCTTTCTCACATTGTCTACACGATTTGGAGGCTTACACCATTCTTTTTGAAGATTGAAGTTTTGATTGATGGCTGGTTTCGCAAGTTCACATCCAAGCTCTTATTTTTGAAGAGGTCCAATATTCGAGATGCATATTTCAACCACACTTTTGGAGATGTTCACGCCACTATCCCAGGGGAGTCTGTTCCTTTTTCTCCCTTCTCTTAATTTTTATATTATTTATAGAATACAATGAGGGCATTGTATGAAATAAGTGTGGGGTAGGGGGTAGAAAAGTAAATTGCTAGATAATTTGGTAAATTTTAAAATTTTAAATTTTTTAATAATTGAATCTAATAGTAATAGTTTGAGCTGCAGTTGCTAGTGTGATATGGGATGATCTGATGAGAGCTCAAATGTTTAGTTGAGCCAATACACGTTATAGTGTATTTGTGGCTTCCCTTATTCTAGTGAAATCATGGGACAAAAACATAACCCTGCTTAGTTTGAGGAATACAATATGTTTAGCAACCTAAACCTGAAATGTATCCAGGAAAGATATGTCTTAACCAATAAAGGTTGAAGTTAAGCGTCCATGCTTAAGCATGTAGGTTTTTGAGTGATATTAAAAAAAGTGAGATACATGTAAAAAAGAGAGAGAAATTACCAAAAGTAAAGAAATGGAAGAATTTTGGAGCATAAAAGTATCAAGTTTGAAGAACAAAAAGATCAAAATTCTCAAAGTTGAAAGTTGAAGATGCCAAAAATCATGAAGAAAGTGAATTCAAAGAAGTCAAAGATCAAACATCAAAGAAAGAAGAATTCAAGAGCTCCAAGCTATGGTATCTTCTAAAAAGTTGTAATTCTCTAGTTTATGTATGCTTGGGTAGCTTTACAAAAATACTTTGAGGTTAAGTAGGATTTCTGAGGATGGATTCGGAGGGTTGCATAAAATGAGCATTGTTCAAAAGAAGTGGGCAAATGTTTATGAGGTTTGTGAGTATTTAGAATTGAGGGGGGTTACTTAGGAAAAATTTTAGACAAAAATGCATGCGTTGAGATCTTGGCATAATGGCTAAGCTGGAATTGGATTGTTCTATGTAATGCTACTGACGAAGGTTTAAGTTTAAATAAGTAGATTTGCTTGAGGGCAATCAAAGTATGAGTGTGGGGTATTTTGATATTGCCATATTTATACACATAGTTAGGCAATGTTGATCTACATTTTTATAAATATTTTGGTTATTTGCATAGAATTATGGTACTTTGTCACACCCCGAAAACCGAAGGCGGAAACATTTCCGGGGTTGACTCCACGTTGAGTATCAAATCCAATGCACATAGTAAGTAAAGTAAAACAACCATTACATTACATAATAAAGTTTTACAGTTGTTTCAAAAGTAAAGTTTGTACAGTTGTGATACATAGTATATATAAACAAAATGAAACGGATCTTCATGTACTCCGTCTTCAAGCAAAAAGGATCTTCGGGTACCTGTTCTAACGCTGACCTGAGAACACAAGCGGTTTGAAAATCAACATAAAGCTGGTGAGTTCATAAGCAATTTTTGTTTGTGAAAATATTTCAAGTCTCCTTTCTGTTTCTGAAATGTTATGTATACCAAGAAAATCCCATATTTTCTTAAAGTTGATTTTTGTTTCACAAATGTAAGGTATAGTAAGTTTGTACACTGAAAACATGTCTGCTCATGTGAAAATGTATAGTTGGTTATCTGACTTGTTAAACTGTTCTGTTTACTTATCATGTATTCCCAGGAAAGTCCCATACTTTCCTTATTGTATATTACCAAATGTAAAAGATGTAATGTTATCCAGTTTGTTACTCTTTCTAGTTATGTAAGTGTTACCCAGGAAAGCCCCATGCTTTCCTGCATGTTAGTTTCCAATGTGAGTGATGTAAAAGATGTAAACGTAGTTAGTTTCCTTGTTTTCCCTAGGAAAGTCCCATACTTTCCTGAATGTTAATTACTGTTCATGAATGATGTAAAAGATGTATAAGTGGTTCATTATTACTATAAGTAAATCTCTATTATTCTAATTGCGAGTTCCATAACCATACAATAGACTAAAAACCTGTGGCAATAAGTAGTCCACATGTGGCAATAAGTAGTCCACATACTTATGACTTTCGTCACCCTTGAACCATTTCGGTTCGGCTGTAGCTAGCAGCCAGGTGTGGGGTAGTCAGCCCCGTATAGATCTATACACTCAAGTCACGCTCTCTAAATACCAGAGATTCTGGTTACGGGTGTAGTCCTCCACTCGCGTATCTCTGTGGAGTGTTCGCCGAGGACGTGTCTCCAATCATACAAGATTAACAAATTTACTAGTAAAAATATGATTGTCCTCCACTCGCGTATATATGTGGAGTGTTACCGAGGACAAAACAGTGTACAGGTATTATATTCAAATGTCTAATGTCATGCTTTTAACTGATAAAATATGGAAAGCCATTTGTGAAATATATGTAAAGCATAACAATTTATAGACCTATTTCACAAATATATGTTATGTGATCTGCATGTTCAAATGATTATCAGTTGTGGTAATCAGTATTAAAAGCATATGGAATATGAAACACACATTTGAAAACATGTTTTGAGTACAAAAATTTCCTTGTACTTTGCTTGTGTTCCCCCCTTGAAAACAGTGAAAACAGTGAAAAAGGGTAGGGGTATGAATTCACCGGACTCGGAAATGTGTCGGTTTTGAATACTAGATGCTGGTTTGGGGTTTGATTACTCGTGATGTCCCTATGTAAAATGAAATAATGTCCATATATATACAATTAGAGATACATTCACTAATCATATGGAACATTACACTCCAATGAGGTTAAACACCTCAAAACGAGCGTTTGGAGTGACCCGGGTGACATCTTCGGACGTGTAATGGCACTAGGGACTTGGGACTTGAGTTTACTCCCCAAGAGTAAACATTTTAAGGAGTTTACAGCCATATAACACACACACACATGATTTTACAGCCGTAAACTCATGTTGGTGTAGTTTTGAGTGTTTAAATGGCTTAAATGGACACGGGGATTGTTGGAATGGATTTCTAAAATGCCTTGGAATGAATTAAATGTAATTATACCACAAAGAAGGGAGTTTACAGCCACCACCTTGGAGTTTACGGCCGTAAACTACCCATGGTCAAAAGAAATTGTTTTAAGGCTTAAGGAGCAATCACATGTGATTCTAATTAATTTTCTAAGGATTGGTATCAATTTTAGGCTTCAATTAACACATTTATATGAGTTTACGGCCCAGATACATACTCTCTGGCCGTAAACTCCAATATGAGTAAGAAAAATTAGTTTTTGATGCTAAGAACAATCACATGTGATTCTAGGAATTTATCCAAGCCTTTGGGGTGGTTTAAGGCATCTTTTAACAAAGTTTTATGAGTTTACGGCCAAGGGTATGTTCCTAGGCCGTAAACTCCTATAAATGACCTTTTTGATGTGTTTCAAACCCTTAAACTATTTTTAGATGCAACTAGATTTTACCACAAGGCTATTGGTTAAGTTTCAAGGCATTTGGACATGTTTTAGGGCACTAAATCCCCATTTAAGAGGAGTTTACGGCCCAAGAATATGTCTTGGCCGTAAACTCACTTTCGTCGCCCAAAAATCATGTTTAAAGTGTTCCAAGTCTAGATTAGCAAGCCTTAAGGTCATATCTAAGTCCCAACTATGATTTGGAAGGGTTACTTGGCTCAAAAACCCCATGAACATGAGTTTACGGCCCAAGCTTATGCCTTGGCCGTAAACTCCTTCAAATGGCTCAAAATCAATGTTTTAAATGTTATAAGTCCTTTCCATTAAGTCATTAAGCCATATCTAATGTCCAACATTGCTTAGGAGGGGTTTTAGGGCTTAAAAACCCATGTTATATGAGTTTACGGCCCATGAAGGTTCCATGGCCGTAAACTCATGAATGTGGTCTTAATTCATGTTTTGAACTCAAATTTGAAGGCTAAGAAGGTTACAATACAAGCTAGGGAAAGTACCTTAGAGATTTGAGGCCTTAAATTTGAGTTTTGAACCCTTAAACTTGGATTTAGGAGAGAGGTTAGAGAGAGAGTAGAGAGAGGAAGAAAAAGCTTCAAATGAGTGCTTAAACACGTTTATATAGGTCCTAAAACCTGAACACGGTGGAATTCTACCTGATACCAGCGTTAGACGAGGCTTTTGGTCGTACCCGATTGAGTTGCCGTAAACCGATACGGTAATTTCTAGAAATATTCCGATCACTAAAGTTGGGTGTTAAAATGATTTCTAATTGTATTAAGAAACCCATTAAGTCATTTTAAACACATACAAGTTAATGACTTAATCAAACAGAAGGTCGGAAATCGAATTTGGAAACGACGATTAGTTGCATAAATTGTACTACGAAAGAGTTACAAAAGATGGTACGAAAATTTCGGGTTGTTACATACTTATAAGGATAAATTGTTATGTGTAGCCAAATAGAAGTATTTTCAAAGAAAGGAACCAGAAGTGACACGACCTGGAACTTTGGGGAACTTGAAAAAAAGAAGAATGAAAAAATCAGAAAAATCGAGTTCACGACGTGAGGAAGTAATATTCATGACGTGAATATGGAATTCTAGAAGATAAGTATCTGGGTGAAGGAATCCTTACCGATCACGATTATCACGAATTCACGACGTGAGACTCAAATTCTCACGACGTGAACGGTAAATTTGGAGATATTATAAATACCCTTACCCATTACGATTGAGGGATTTTTTGGCTAACCTGGAAGGGTTCCTGGTGACGAATTTAAGAGGAAAAGAAGATCTGGAAGCTGGTTTTAACACCAAGGAAGAAGAAATTCATAATTTGGTTTATAGATTGGTACACTTAAACATGTCTTTGATTAAAGGTTTTGTTTGTTTAGCTGTTAGGATGTCCAGCTAAATCTAGTTGCTTCTGTTAGCTAGATGAAGCTAGAACTCATGGTTTAATGCATTATATTTGACTTTACTTGTTGGTGATATGCTTGTGTTGATTGATTTTACCTAGCATGCTTTAATTAATCATTTGATTGCTTAAAATTCTTGTTCTGTGTAGTTAGTGAACACAAATCTACATGAATATGAATACCTAATAATATAGTGAAAACTAGTTTATTAGAGCTAAGATCAAACCAATCTTAGATAATTACTTGAATCATTGAATTGAGTTGTGTTAGAGAACTCATATTATGATTGTAATTGTGTTTTGATTAATCAATCTTCATGGCTCCAATCTTATCTAATAATTGATTATGTGTTAACTATTGTGTGACCATACATAGATTTCCATGAATTGATTAATAATTAGTAGGTTTAGAACTAAATTGCTAATACTTATTTAATTGGTAACCAACAGTAATAGTCAAAGCTAATGTATAAGCATTGAGTGAAAGCAGATTCGAACTAACATAAGTGTTTGTTTATTGATTGAGTTCTTGTTAAAAAATTAAGTTCATCTAAACTTGAAAATTAGATAAAACCCTTTCCTTTGTTAGTAATTAGGTTTGTTTAGAAGTAAATAAATTAATTAGTCAACACCGTTCCTTGTGATCGACACCCAGCTTACCAAACTATTCTATAATTCGACTAGGTACACCGCCTAGGTGCATTTTAGTTAGTTAAGTTAGTTAGGTTATAAATTATAAAATTAGTGGGTACTTTCTTGCACATCAGATCACCTATAGGTTTTGGGGGTAGTTTCATGAGGAGTTAGGTACTCAGTTGCATTTCAGTACAACTTACCACCCTCAGACCGATGGTCAGAGTGAGTGGACGATACAAATGCTTGAGGATATGCTTCGGGCATGTGTTATAGACTTCGGAGGGAGTTGGGACACCTAACTTCCACTAGCAGAGTTCTCTTACAACAACAATTATCATGCTAGTATTGACCGAACCCCATTTGAGATGTTATATGGAAAGAGATTTAGGACACCAGTTTTTTTAGGGGAGTTTGGCCATTGAGTCATGGGAAGAACCAAAGTGGTGCTTAAGACCACCGAGTTGATCCAACAGGTGCGCGACAGGATTCGAGTCACGCGGAGTTGTCAGAAAAGCTATGTCAACTATCGCCGATCAGATCTTGAGTTTCAGGTAGGAGATTTTGTATTGCTAAAAGTGTCACCTTGGAAAGGTGTTATCTGCTTTTAGAAGAGGGGCAAGCTGGGACCCCGATTTATTGGAAAGGTTGCATATCAGTTGGATCTCCCCGACGTGCTCAGTCAGATCCAAAACAACTTCCACGTGTCTCAGTTGCGGAAGTGTGTATTTGATGAGGCTGCAGTTATTTCATTGGACGATATGTAGGTGGATGAGAGCCCGAACTATGTTGAAAAGCCCATTGTAGTTTTGGATAGAAAAACTAAAGCTCTTTGAAACAAGGTGGTGAAGTTGGTAAGGGTGCAATTGTAGCACAGGAGGGGCTCTGAATACATCTGGGAGCCGGGGGACGAGATGAGAGAGCATTACCCATATTTATTTGCATCAGCAGACTTCGAGGATGAAAATTCAAGTGGGGGGGGGGGTGGATTTGTAACAGTCGGAATGCAGTTATACCTTTTTTACCCTTGGAATAGAAGTATTTTTGCATAAAGGGGTCCCTACCTACGCCTGGCGTACTACAGAGGTATGGTCGTGGGCATGCACCACGTACGCAGGGCGTACCAAAGGGTATGTGGGGCATACATGGCTTAAGATCGAAAACCTAATTTTTACGGCAATGATCCTATTTAAACACTCTTATTTTGCTTGGACCCTACCCTAAACAAGCTCCATTGACTCTTATCGTCCCAAAACCATAGATTTGCATGAGAGTATGATCCTTGAGCTTAAAAGTGTTTTTGGTGGCCATTTTATTGGGTTTACAAGAAGGAGAAGGTGATGATCAAGTCTTCGATGTTATTGAGCTTCTAGATCATGCACCTAGTTCATCTTGAGGAACTTCTGGAGGTAAAAAGTCTAGACCCTGCCATATCTTTTGCTAGTTTGAGTAGGGCTTGTTATGGAGTCCATTTTTGGTCTATGGACCCTCTCTTATGAGTTGGACCAACTACAAGGGTTAGGAATGTTAGATCTAAGCTCCTTGAGCATGTTAGATGCATAAAAATGCTATCTTGAAGGTTGTATTAGGACCATGCATGGGTTTAAGGTCTTAAAAGGGGTCTTAATGAAAAAAAAATAGGGTATTGAGGTCCCATGTGACATGCAAGGGTATAAAGTTTCCAACTTTATGCCCTAGGACATCTTAATAGACTTAGATCTGGAATTGGACGTTGAAATTTCAAGTATTAATTACTTAATGGTCTTTTGCGCATGAGTCGTTTGTATGTTGGGTGTAATGTTATGTACATTACACGTACAACTAACATACTCAGTACGCTAGGCATACTGATATGGTATGTTGGGCGTACACTTCTCAGTGGAGTTTGGGCTTTTGAGCTAATTGGACCTTATTTAGCCTTGGGATTGGACCCATTCAGAGTTATTGGGCCTTTGTATTAGTTTGGACCATATGTGACATGGTTGGGCCTATTGGGCCTTGTAACCCATTATTGTTTGGGCCTTAGATGTTAGGCCTATTTAGGAAGGAAGGCTTTTGGGCAATATTAGGGGAAAGTGGACTTAGGATATTGGGCCTTTGGCTAGATTGTGTCATAATCCTAACTAGGGTAATTTGTATATTTATTCCGTGTGAGATTTTTGGATCGGTAGCCGGAGAATTATTGTTTTCAGCAAACTGAGGTGAGTCTTCTCACCATATCCATGGGTCAAAGGCACCAAGGCCAGCCTGGTATCTATTTATGAATAATGTTAGTTGTTGCGTGTTATTTGTTGTGATTGGGTTGAAACCTACCCCAAGGAAGGGGCCTAATATGATATGTCGGGTTGAAATATACCCTAGGGTGGGGCCCACTATGATTCGTTGGGTTGAAGTATACCCCAGGGCGAGGTCCCAATGCGGGGGGGGGGGGGGGGCATATTTGTATTGGGTTGGAAATGAACCCCAGGGATGGACCCATAGTATGATTTATATGTGTTTATTTAGGAAACTCATTAAGCTTTTGGATTACAGTTTATTTTGGTGTTTTAGGTACTTTTGGTACTAATGGGAAGGGCCCAACTTGATGGCACAACATTCACTCTCCAACATTTTCCACAATTATTGTTATGGATACTCTCATTTTTTTTTCATGACTTGATGTATTGGATTTCTATTAAAATGAATTACGCATGAAATAATCATTTTAAAAATGAATTTTTTTTATCTGATTTTTGGGATGTTACAGAATTCGCTCGGAGAACGCAAGATTTTGGTGTTTGGGGTGCCTATTGTTAAATAACAAACGAAAGCAAGAATGGAGACAAAATAGAAAAGAAAAGACAGAGAAAAGAGACAGTTGAAGAACAAAAAAGAAAAGAAAATAAAACTGACCCAAATGTAGGAAGTTTTAAATGCAGGCGAGAACTCCAAGTGGTTACAATGATGAAACTATCTGCACATACGACTCTATCACATCAGCGGTTCTCATAAACTATCCACAGCAAACACGTGTCCAGATCTAAGCTAGAACAACTCAGCTACTTCGGGTAGACGCTGACGTTTACTAGCATAGGGGACTTGTTAACATATCCCAGTATGAATACGCCAAAGATAACAGAGCCATCACCTAAGGATGACATGGTCAATGATCGTTGCTTGTATAATGTCGAGACCGGGCCTCTCCCTCACGGCCTAGTACTTATCCATTGACGCTAAGGCACCGAGATCGACTCTAGGACAAGAAACCCTAGTCAACAGCAAGGCAAAAAAGTACCAATCGACACCCAGAGTGTCCGGGCCTCTCTCTTGCGGCCTAGTACTTATCCATCGATGCTAAGGCACTGAGGTCGACTCTAGGACAAGAAACCCCAGTCAACAGCAAGGCAAAAAAGTACCAGTCGACACCCAGAGTGACCGAGCCTCTCCCTCGCGACCTAGTACTTATCCATCGACGCTAAGTCGCCGAGGTCGACTCTAGGACAAGAAACCCTAGTCAACAACAAGGCAAAAAAGTACCATTCGCCTCCCAAAGTGATAGGTGTAGTGCTCAGGGCACTTCCATCTGAAGATTTTGCACCAATAGCAGATAACCATTAGCGGATCACAATCCACCAATGGGACGTCCCCACATCTTTTCGGCTCATAAGGGACAAAAAGGTATCATCGGGATCTTGTCCCCACGATCACAAGTAAAAATAGAACCCTTATCTTCCAAGAAAAGGGATCATCTTTTTCTCTATTTCTAGTTAAACCGTTATTCTCTCATACAACTTCTGACTAGACCGTCAGAGTCTCATTCCGGGATCCCCTCCCGAATGACAACTAATGTTTTTTCTTTTTGTGCTATGATTCTTAGGCTTAACCTTGTCAAGACATCCAAAAATGGTGTTAATCCCCGACGAGATATCACAACAGTTTCAGGTACTTCCGATTCGAAGGGGAAGAGCTCGGGATGATCGCATCACACCCACCATGATTTTTTTGCTTTATTGAATCTGATGTTTTTTGGATGATTATTGATACACTATGAATTACTTATACGTTTGATTACCATTTTTGGTTGATGTTTATTTAATATAAAAACAAAATTTTTGGTTCTAGGTTTTTGGGACGTTACAAGTTGGTATCAGAGCCTTGGTTTGAGGGATTCAGGATACTCTCGAGTGTGTCAAAACTTAAACTTAGGTTTTGTTAGATTTTTCATAAAAAGAAATATTTTAATTAAAGGATTTTCTAATTAAAGAAATGGGTGTAGTGCGTGCAATCGCCCGAGCTCAAGTAAGGTCTCCTAAAATACCCATACATGTTCTATGTGATATGCTTTGAATTATGAATTTCTGAACCGCATGTGGTGGTTGTCGAGGCCAAAAAACTTAATAACCCTAAATCTTCTACACTAAAATAGTGTATAGTGGTAAAGTGGTCAAATCCATGGAGATTGGTTCAATTTTATAACTCTATGAAAAATCTCTTTGTAAAAATACTTGTAAAATGACAATAAAACTAAAAATGAGGGTTTTGATATTTTCAAATACTTGAAATAAACTAGAATTACACTAAGATTTAAATGTTCAATTTCAACAAAAATAAGAGTTTGATATAAAATCAATAAGGGAAAGATGGTTGACTTAAGGCTTCCTCACTTTGACTTTGTGATGAATATGTCATTAGAATCTAATTGTGAAATACTTGTTTTAAATTTGTAATTTGGCTATAGTAATTCAAGAAGCTTGAGATTACTTAGACTCTTCTTAGTTTCTAAAATGGTTAGAGAAGCTGATAACAATTTCCTTTGTCAAAGTCACAATTTTCATTAAGCATGTAATTAGTGAAAGTCAACTAGCATTAAAAACCAAAAAGTCATCAAATCCAAAAAAAGTCTAATGCTTTCACTACCATGTTGGAGAAAATGTTTTTATGATTGTGTGAAGTAAAACTAACACAAAAATCATTGGTTCCTTGCTAATTTGAGGATCCTTTATTTAATCAAGACATTAGCCAACTAATCACCACAAGCATATTTAAACTCATGAATAAAAACATACAAGTAGTAATAAGATGATAAAAAACAAAACATTCTCATAAAGATTCAAGAACTAATTCATGGAGTCTTCAACATTCAACAAAAATTCAAAGGATTCCACAAAAGTCAACCAAGTTTTGTCTAGCCAAGCATGGCTAAACTCAAGAAAACAAGATAAGTAAAGATTGTACCAAACATTTTACAATATTCAAGAGGAAAATGATGAAGTTCTTCAAGGTTTTAGGTCTTCAAAATGCTCCAAATTCTCCAGAGAATGCTCCCAGGTTCAGATGTGCAAAAGTTTCAAAAGAATCTCACCAAACTTCCTCAAATAGAAGCCAAAAGTAAAATCACGGATTTAACCTTGTAGGAACTCACGCGAGCTCTGTGGAAATCTTATGTGGGCCGTGTGAACGGATGGAGAATTGGCCTTTTTCATTTGTTGGGCCTTCACTGCTTAGTCCACTAGCCCACTTTAAGTTTGATAAGATTCTAACCTGTTTTTCTTCAAGTTTTCTTCAATTTGAGCCCAATTTGCCTTTTCTAAATCCTCCAAAGCTCTCAAAATCGCCCGATCATTAATTCCCACACGCTCGAAAAATTCTTCCATCTTTTTTTGATTAAGAGACCATCTTCTTTAATTCTCCATCCATCTAAAGCCCATTTTATGTATCACCACCACTAGATATTAAGCCCAAAATTCTCCAAATCCAATCGCCTCCTGAATATCCCGCACTGCTAGTCTCCTAAAATCTGCATTTATGCTCACGAAACTAGAAAGTACCCGAAATGGTCATAAAATAACAAAAACAAAAATATGCATGGAAACTAACTAAATTATGAATGAAATATGCTAAAATAAACTATAAAAAGAAGCAAATAAGATGAAACTATCAGCATGATATATTAGTACTAAGGTTCTGCTTAGGATTTCATGATAGAATGTTATGAGAGATACATTTATATGCCTGTTGTATGAGCTCATAGACTTGCATGCTAGTTCTAGACCAGTTAGTGATGGGATGACTTATTTAGGTTATGTTTTGATTCAGATTACTCGATGCTCGCATGTTGCTTGCTTTGTGCTGTTAGGAGTTTCCCTTTAACATCAGTAAACTAGTAAGAGAATATGCAAAGTTACATATTACTGAGATTAGAGAAATATAGAAGGTTGGGTTTAACCCTATTACACAACTCTTGTTTGAGTGAAACCGTTGTATTTTGAGACCTTTCCTTCAAAAAATTATTTGGTGTCAGTAATATGTAATTGTGTTAGTAAGTTATTTAGAGGATATTAGAAGGAGTTCCTTCTACAACTGATAGCAGAGAGTGAGTGGTGTAGGAGTATCCATAGGAAAACTTAGGAGGTGATTTGGTTCTGAAAGCTTTTCTTTAGTATGGATTGTTGGTTTGATAGGAAAGTAACTTGGGGGATTCGAGGCGATCCTTGAGGAAAGTACATATAGATGTGGAAGGTAGCATGGGCTGGTACTACTAGAAGCAGAGGATCCGTACTCGATTCAAGGAAAGTCACGATGAAACCAATAATCTTGTTGGGTGTGGGATTCTTCGAGTATATTCTGATGGTTTATATGGTTTATTTCCAGCATGGTGGTCACTCGAGGAAGTTCTGGTGGAGATACGAGTGTCGATGCCGGTGCCGGTTATGGTGCCAGAGATGGTTCAGGTTCGGGTTCTAGGGTCGGGATTATGGATGATTAGACAAGGGAATTCATTTCATCAGAGATTACCTGCAACATTCTCGAGAATACTCCTGTGATCTTTGGTATGAACAAGGAGAGTATCATGGAGATTCTGTATGAGCACTTGGGTGATTTTTTTCCCCTTCTGATATGGTGAGGGTGATAGGATCTCAAACTTTAACTCTCCATGAGTTTCGGGCATGTGCGGCTCCAGTGTTCTTCGGAAAGAAGGACCCAATTGCAAACAGGCATTGGTTAGCGGATGTCACAAGCGCCTTCCGTACTGGTTGTTTCCCTTCAGGGGGAGAGTTCAGACTTGCATCCTGTCTTCTGAATGACAGAGCTCAAGACTGGAGGGAGGAGGTTGGACACACCTTGGGAGGCGAGGCGGTTGATTCGACGAGTTTGCACCAATGATTGAGCTCCAGTAGCCGACGAGGGAGTTTCAGGACCTTCGCTATGGTATTGAGACACTGGTAGGATCACTACTATGTTCTGAGAGAGGGCGTTACTGGTTATGAAGTATGTGGCAGACGAGGAGATAAAGAAGGCAGGATATCACAAAATGTTGAGGAGGGATATTAGATAGTTTGTGAGACGATCCAGTTGCAAGACACTGGATGATATGGTGGCACGAGCCAGAGAGAGGGAGATTAACGTAGATATGGAGAAGAAAAGGAAGTCAGATAGGGATCAGAGTTCTAAGGGTTTGGGCAAGTGGCCCAAGGTTTTCGACTCAAGATATAGAGGCTAGCAGGGCTTGGGCCTTTGCGGTAAGATGCACGATGTGGCGAGAAAGATGGGTGGTTTTGGTTGCTTCAAGTGTAGCAGGATTGGTCATCTCAGCAACGATTGCACTGCCATCAACACCCAGGTATCTGATGTGATTTGCTTCCATTGCAACCAAAGAAGGTGATTTAGATCCAAGATGTGTTCATGGTATAGATTCCGGTGTTGGCTTAAACTAGGAAAGGGATTTCGTTTGACATCCCATTTTCATGGCCAGAAAAGACCAATTTCATTTATGCTTTTATAATAAAATCAGAGTAATATTTCAAATAAAAGTGTTGCAAAATTTGTTCCCAAAAGAAAATATGATAAAGATTTATCAAAGCATTTCTGAAAAAAATGTATTTTATTATATTAAACCTCGGGATGTCATGTTCGATACAGATCAAAAACATAAACAAAACAACATAGGCCTTATATTATTTATATCTACTGGCCTATATGTTGGGTTTTGAGCAATCTAACACTTCCTAAGTGTGCATGCAACCCTAATAAACCTTGGATCTATGTTTGTCTAAATACATGCAAAATAATAATTTTCCAAGGTTTATAACCTATCTAACATGGCATGGGGAACATTTCAACATAAAAGAGTTAGAAGAGATTACATACCTTTTGGTGAGTTTGGTTCTAAGGAGTTTGAGGACCAAGCACCAATAGTGTGAATGCCTCAAATGGAATCACAAACACCACAAACTCTTGGAAAACTTTGAGAGAGTATACACCTTGTATAAAATTGGCCACACACATGCACACACACACACTAGTTCACTAGTTTTCTCTTAGGCTCCATTTCATGCTCCATAAGCATGCTTATATAGTGTCCATGGTTAGGGTGAAACCCTAATAACCCATGTCTTTTCCTTTTCCAAGGATCCATGGGTTAAAAGCTCCATGGATCATCCATGGACTTCCACATAAGCCTAGCCCATTAACAAATGAGTATTAGCCCACACTATATAAAACAAATAGCCCATAATTTAATTAGTATTCCTTTTAATCTCTAAATTAATTCATAATTAATTTAAGACTAAAACTAATTAAATAACGTAACTTCATATTAACATATTATAACTCATAATATATTAATAAACATATGTGTATAACTCTCATAAAATTATCCATAATAGTTTGGATGAGATGCAACCCAAATGGACCATGCCGGTCGGGTTAAGTATATACCAAATAAGTTATGGACTTAGACACCTTATCCAACAGACTCCCACTTGGATAAGTCTAATAACTATATTTGCCTATAACTTCTGGAACCAACCAACAATCGTAGCTCTTGAAAACTCCCTCGAACAATGAAGACTCTGTCGAACTATGAAGCGCCATTTTAGATAAGTGATCACATAATCCTCTGTTCTCATGATATCAGCCGGACAAACACATGGAACTATGTCTTGCTTATTGTCTAGCAGTTGTTTCTCGATTTTCCGATTTGTTTGACGAAGAACTTCACTGAACACATCGGTTTAGTTCTGACCAGGCCTAGTACATGGGTCAACACAAAATCATCGAGGGGCCCAGATATCGCTTCTATTTCTATAAGGAACAGATAAACTTCGACTGATATGCTTGTTCTACTACTTATTGAATTGTACACAAAGGCACGTTTTATAACATTAAGTTACTAATGCGTTTACATGCAATCAATGCACAACCAACTCATAGGTAACAACTCATATCTCTAGGTTTAAAGATTTATATGATGTTATCGTCTCACGATCACTCGAGATAAATTCCATGAAGTGATACAAGTTAGCGTGGGTTTATACCAATACTCATAACTTATGAGTACTCATGAATGTTGCAGCAACCATTGCCGTGTCTAAACACCTTTAAGGCATCTACAAACCCAATTCATGACAATCTTGATTCATACCTACTTCCGACGTATGATCGATTGTGGAGGTTTGAATAAATTAATTATTCTGGAAGTCAAAACATGAAAAACTGAAACAATAGTAAATAATTGACAATGATAGTAACACTTTACTCATAAATAAATCACAAATTTTATTCATCATCAAACGTCGATTACATTTAACAAGTTTCAGGAAAACTATCTAATCTGTAAAACTAATATCGTCCCTCAGCCCGATGCGTCTTGCATGCTGAAAATGCTTAACCCTCGTCAGTCCCTTCGTAAGGGGATCTGCAGGATTCTCATCCGACGATATCCTCCTTGCCACAAGGAGTCCTTCTTCAATCTTGTGTCTTATGAAGTGATATTTTCTGTCAATGTGTCGGGATCTGCCATGATCTCTTGGTTCCTTGGCTAAGGTAACCGCACTATTGTTGTCACAGAAAATCTCTATAGGTTCCTTAATAGCTGGTACAACTCCAAGGTCTCCGATGAAGTTCTTTAACCATATCGCCTCCTTCGCTGCTTCACTCGCTGCTATATACTCTGATTCACAAGTCGAATAAGCCACCATCTCCTGCTTGGAACTCTTCCAAGAAATTGCCCCTCCATTTAAGGTAAAGATCCAGCCCGACTGAGAGCGGAAATTATCCCTATCAGTCTGAAAACCAGCATCACTATACCCTAATATTCTCAAGTCATCACTGCCACCAAGGGTAAGGATCCAATCCTTAGTCCTCCGCAGGTACTTGAGAATGTTCTTTACCGCGGTCCAATGAGCCTTGCCAGGGTTCCCCTGATACCTGCTGACCATGCTCAAAGCAAATGCCACATCAGGACGGGTACAAGTCATAGCATATATGATCGAGCCAACTGCGGAAGCATATGGTAATTGGCTCATCTCAGCTATCTCTGCCTCTGTACTCGGACTCTGAGTCTTACTCAGTTTGGTATTGCTTTGGATCGGTAAATCTCCTTTCTTGGAATTCCATGTTGAACCTTTTCAACACCTTATCCAAGTAGATACTCTGACTAAGTCCAATTAGTCTTCTACTCCTTTCTCTTAATATACTTATCCCTAGGATATAGGTAGCCTCCCCTAGGTCCTTCATAGCAAAGCACTTCCCAAGCCAGGACTTAACCTCCTGCAAGGTTGGGATGTCATTTCCTATGAGTAGTATGTCATCCACATACAGTACCAAAAAGCTAACTATACTCCCACTAGCTCTGACATACACGCAAGACTCATCCTCGCTTCTCAAGAAGCCAAACTCTTTTACCTTCTCATCAAAACAAAGATTCCAGCTACGAGATGCTTGTTTTAATCCATAAATGGATTTGTCAAGCTTGCATACTCTATTAGGGTACTCTGCATTGACAAAACCCTCTGGCTGATTCATGTACACATCCTCAGCTAACTTTCCATTAAGGAAAGCGGTTTTGACATCCATTTGCCATATTTCATAATCATGAAATGCTGCAATGGCTAACATAACCCTAATAGACTTAATCTTTGCTACCGGAGAAAAGGTTTCATCATAATCAACACCTTGAGTTTGAGTAAAACCCTTCGCAACCAGTCGAGCCTTATAAGTCTGCACTTTTCCTTCCATGTTTGTCTTCTTTTTGAAGATCCATTTGCACCCGACTGTTTTACGGCCTGGTACATTGTCAACCAAGTTCCAAACTTGATTGTCATACATGGACTGTATCTCGCTGTCCATAGCCTCCTTCCATTTAGCAAACTCCGGGCCTGCCATGGCTTCCTTAACACTGCTAGGTTCATCCAAATTTACTAGTGTACTATCACTAATAAACGTATCACCTTCCGTAGTAATATGAAAACCATAATAAAACGAAGGTGTGTTCCTAACCCGTGTGGAACGCCTCGGAGGTACAGACTCGTCAGCTGGATCAATAGGAGTTTCTTCCTCAGGTTGATTGCTAGTGTCTGAGGTTCCTTCACCAATTGATTCTTGAATTTCTTCAAGATCAATCTGCCTCCCACTGTCTCCTTGGCTTATAAATTCTTTCTCGCGAAAGATCCTTCTTCGTGCTATAAAGACCACATTCTCACTGGGTCTGTAGAAGAGGTAACCGAAGGATTTCTATGGGTAGCCGATGAAAATACACCTTTCACTTCGGGGCTCAAGCTTATCATGAGTTTCGCGCCTCACGAAGACTTCACAACCCTAAATTTTGATGTGGTCCAAATTGGGAATCTTCCCAGTCCACATCTCATGAGGTGTTTTGGTAACCTTCTTTGTAGGGACTAGATTAAGGATATGGGCGGCAGTCTCTAAGGCATACCCCCAAAAAGAGATTGGTAACGAAACTCGACTCATCATAGAGCGAACCATGTCCAACAAGGTTCGATTACGCCTCTCAGCTACACCATTCAGCTGTGGTGTCCTGGGAGGAGTCAATTGTGAGACAATCCCACACTCCTTAAGATAGTCAAGGAACTCGGTACTAAGATACTCACCACCTCGATCGGATCGAAGCATCTTAATGTTCCTGCCCAATTGATTTTCTACTTCCTGCTTGAATTCCTTAAACCTTTCAAAGGTTTCGGACTTATGTTTGATTAAGTAGACATACCCATATCTACTAAAATCATCAATAAAAGTCACATAATACCGATTAGCATCCCTTGTGGCGGTTTTGAATGGCCCACATACATCAGTATGTATTAGGTCCAACAAACCCTCACCCCTCTCACAAGTTCCAGTGAAGGGTGATTTTGTCATTTTTCCAAGTAGACAAGATTCACAACTATCATCTGATTTAAGGTCAAATGATTCCAAGACTCCACTCTTTTGGAGTTGGCCTATGCGTTTCTTGTTTACATGTCCAAGACGACAATGCCACAATGATGCTTTATCTAGGCTAGTAGAAGAATCAATATACAACACATTATTTCCTAAGTTGTCTACAATCGACACAGTTTCATACACGCCATCACAAGGTAATGCTTTAAAATAAAACACATTATTAAAGAAAGCATTAATACCACCACATTCATTATCAAACGAAAAGGTAAAACCTTGTTTGTACAAAGCATGAAAAGAAATAATATTCCTCGCCATTACAGACGAGTACACACATTTATTCAAATCTAATTTTAACCCATTATTAAGCAACAAAGTATAAACTCCAATCTTGGAAACAGGTGAAGCCTTCCTATTCCCCATGATTAGGTTTATCTTCCCGTGCTCCACATCCTCACTTCTTCTTAGGCCCTGCAAATCAGAACATATGTGAATACCACATCCTGTATCAAGCACCCAAGAGTTAGAATATGTTGAGTAATTAGACAATATAGTGTAAATACCTGCATAGGAGGGTTTCACTTTCCCATCCTTTAGATCCTGCAAGTACTTAGGGCAGTTTCGCTTCCAGTGTGCCTTTTCATGGCAATAAAATCATTCAGCATCCTTGGGAATGGCAGAAGGAGTGACAGAACCGTTCTTAGTCTTTGATGAGGAGCCTTCAAGAGACTTTCCCTTGGTACCCTTCGAAGGGTGCTTCCTCCTTTTCCCTTTGCCTTGCCCAATAGCTAAAACAGGGGTAGAAGTCGGAGTAGGAGTAGTAGAGGTAACAACCGCTTTACCCTTAAGACCGGTTTTAGCGGTCTTCAAGAGTCCTTGAAGCTTGCTGAGGGTAACTTCCTCCTTGTTCATATGGTATGTCATTCGAAAATGATCATAACAAGAAGGCAAGGAGTGCAAAATGATGTCAATTGCCAACTCCTCGGGGATGTTAACATTCAGCTTCAGCAAACGGTCCACATACCTTTGCATCTTTTGCATGTGGCCCGTGACGGATTCACCATCCTTCAAGCGGGTAGTTATTATGGAGGAGATTATTTCATACCGCTCCTGACGAGCACTCTAATGGTACCTTTTGGAGCTCGGCTGTCATCGTGGCCATCATGATACATGCCACCTTAGTAGCATCTCTCTCATGAGTCCTGAATTCAGCGATCTCCTTAGGAGTAGCAGTAGACTCATCAAGTTCTTTTAACTCCTTATCGAGGACATATTCCTTGTCCTCGTAACGAGTAACCATCCTGATGTTCCTAATCCAATCCATGAAGTTGGAACCATCAAAGATGACCCTCCCACAAAGATTCATGAGAGAGAAAGAACCAGTTGGGTTAGAGCCTTAAGCATTAGTGTTGGAAGACATCTGAAAGAAGAAAGTAAGTTTAGATTAGATATTTAGGATCCTTAATAAGACACCCAAATGAAATATTAAGGCTAGGATCCAATCACAATATATTACACTTAGAAGAGGGATGCCGTAATCTAAGTAATAATATATTTGAAAGGTAGGTGAATGACGATTCACCAATTTCCACCATGAAAACGAAATGATTTATTAGGTTTAATTGGATTTGAAAATCCTAGATTCTTTTGAGATTCATTGAACTTTTCAATGGCATGTTTCAATCTCGATTGTGCCCTTCAAGTTTTGTGACTGGGATGCCGAGGATCACAAAACAAGGTGTGAATAACCATGCTAATTCACTTGGTGCTCTTAATATTATCACCTAATCAATGTGCCGGTTAACCACACACGCTCCATTGATCTATGACAAACATTAAGTCACCCTTCGTGATCCTTACTAGTCCTAGTTAGTGTGCCGGTTAACCACACACGCTCCACCAACGACTTGGTAAGGTACAAAGTGTGAATTCCATGGACTAGCACCATGTTCACATTTTTCCTAAAATAACTAAGATTGGGAATTAAAAGAGTTTAGTTACTTTATAATATTCATTATACTTTTAATGAGGATTTAAAGTCATTGTTCTACCCGTTCGGCTAACGACCCTCCACCGATCAAGCAAGCGGTGGGTGAGAGTATACACCCATTAAGTCGCTATTTTATAGGCAACAACCTTATATCCACCTTATAGACCGGCTTCGTGAATGAGGCCTACTAACAGTAAAACGACTTATTCTTATACATATATATAATAATTAACCATTAATGTTATAAATTGTATAAGGGTTGAATTTTAACTATTAAAACTCTAAGGTTTGGAATTAAAGTTTATTAAAGTGTGTGAAACTTTACAAATTCCAAAACTTGAGGGCAAGTTTTGTAACTTTGCAAAACTCTTCATTTCATAACTTATGAATTAAAGGTTCATAAAAATGAAGACTCTTCATTTTCATGTAACTTATGTGTTTTAAGTGTGTGTTAAATGAAAGTGACCTTTGGTAATCCATAACTTGAGGACAAATTATGGACTCCATTAAAACACATAAATGATAAAGAATTAATCCTAAACAATTCAGCAAATAATTCCTATCATTTTCTAAATTCATAAGAACATGAACATGATCATCAAAAATTCAAGAATTATATGAACACATAAAATCATGGAATTTTGATATATGCTATTGTAAATGGATTAGAACAACCATTACACCAACTAAAATAAGTTTTATAACACCAAAACAATTTAGGGTAATGTTTCTAGTCCATTTCCAGCAGCAAAAGTCGAGAATCTGCACTCTTTCGATCCTACTCGTCGAGTGCATGAACTTACTCGCCGAGTAGGTTGAAGTTTGCCTTGGACTCGTCGAGTCCCCCCAATGGACTCGGCGAGTCCACCATGCTGACAGCAACGATTTCGACTTTTTTCACTATTTTGCATCAAGTATCAAACAAGCAAGCCTAGGCTCTGATACCACTGTTGGGTTGTGAGCAATCTAACACTTCCTAAGTGTGCATGCAACCCTAATAAACCTTGGATCTATGTTTGTCTAAATACATGCAAAATAATAATTTTCCAGGGTTTATAACCTATCTAACATGGCATGGGGAACATTTCAACATAAAAGAGTTAGAAGAGATTACATACCTTTTGGTGAGTTTGGTTCTAAGGAGTTTGAGGGCCAAGCACCAATAGTGTGAATGCCTCAAATGGAATAACAAACACCACAAACTCTTGGAAAACTTTGAGAGAGTATACACCTTGTATAAAATCGGCCACACACATGCACACACACACTAGTTCACTAGTTTTCTCTTAGGCTCCATTTCATGCTCCATAAGCATGCTTATATAGTGTGCATGGTTAGGGTGAAACCCTAATAACCCATGTCTTTTCCTTTTCCAAGGATCCATGGGTTAAAAGTTCCATGGATCATCCATGGACTTCCACATAAGCCTAGCCCATTAACAAATGAGTATTAGCCCACACTATATAAAACAAATAGCCTATAATTTATTTAGTATTCCTTTTAATCTCTAAATTAATTCATAATTAATTTAAGACTAAAACTAATTAAATAACGTAACTTCATATTAATATATTATAACTCATAATATATTAATAAACATATGTGTATAACTCTCATAAAATTATCCATAATAGTTTGGATGAGATGCAACCCAAATGGACCATGCCGGTCGGGTCAAGTATATACCAAATAAGTTATGGACTTAGACACCTTATCCAACACTATAATCTATAATCCCTCATCAAGTCATCAACCTACGCTCTTTTGCCACTACCTATAATATAAGAAAGTGAGTGGGTTAGACTTGGGAGCCTATTGAACACATAGGGTTTTCAACCTACAATAAATAAATTTATTAATTTCATCAAACCAATTAACCCGATTACCTGTTGTTGTTATCCTCACTTTATGTCCCTATAGTACCTATTATAAGGGACCTAGCCTAAGGATTTTCATTGGGGTTACAACATTGCTTTGGTGATTCCTCAGCACTTTATGTTAAATAAGGCAACCATGTGGGGGATGGAGTACTGCTGGCGAACACTAAGTTCAAATAAACACCTGCAGGTTGTGAGCCTACTACCGTTCCATTGGATTGTCTAGGAAAGTCTGTGATCCTCATCTATACTTCGCTAGATGACTGGATCAACGTCAACATCGAGGCCTCTCATTATTTAATTTCATAACACACCAACTATTACATCTACCCATGTTTTATCCAACACATTTTGTAGATATAAAATACATATACAATTTAAATCGTTTAAAACGTATATAAAATCGATCATCCAACATAGACAACAAGTATACAGATAATATGCACACATAACATGTAATTTTATATAAAATACTTCGTATCTATGTGTAATATGAAAGTAACTATGCACTCACATGTAGCGTGCTTTAATAAAATCTATCTAGAAACGGTCAGCGATTCGTGATTGTCGGGCTCAGGAAGTAGAAACGGCTTTAGCAAACCTGAGAGAGAGAAAAGAATTGGGTGCCAGGAAGCTTAGGGTCGAAATGGCTATTATAGGCTGATTGTTGGCCTCTCATGGTGTGAGAATTCATTGATCACGTCGTGAACCATGCCTGCTCACACCGTAGACTTGCCATTTGCGTTTATAGCTCTGAAACGTGTCCGGACGACTTCTTACATCGTGAGAATGATAAGCTCAAGTCGTGAGAATGATAAGCTCAAGTCGTGAGCTTTCAAGAGTCATCATGTAGACTTCCCAGGTGTTTTCTATGCTTGATTAGTTTCTGTTTGATTTCTCACATTGTGAGAATTAATGCTCACGTCGTGAGTCCAGTCAGATTAGGGTTTCTGACACGTGTCATGCTCTCAGACAACGACATCTTCGGAAGGCCATAAATTTTGCATACGAGCTCCGTTTTTGACGTTATTTATATCCATGCGAAGGTGGAGATGTACTCGACAGAGTTCATTTAGAACCCTAAGGCTTAAAGGTAATCTATTGTAAACTCACTTTTTATGATTCCCGGTGTCGTGCCAGTTTTGTCACAAAACTTCGACAGGTCATAACTTATTCGTTATTACTCGGATTTCAGCTCTCTTTATATCTCCAGAATCCTTGTCACGACCACTACAACTTTACTTAGAGATATCGGGTTTATCTAACATTTTATTTTTGGTGCTTATTTTTATTCTTAATTTATTATACCTTTATAAAAAAAATAAGCACATAATTCACATAATATTCACATAATTCCTTTGTATTACTTCAAAATGAGTTACATTGGTTGACCATATCTATTACATCATCTCACTAATTCTTAGCCTAAAACACGGGCGTTATATTTCGATTTTGGCCTTTATCAAGAAGGGATCTCGGTTTTGCTTTGGGATTTGATTCCCAAAACCAAAAACCATAAATATATTAGGTAATATCATGATTTCATTGAAGTGTTAGAGTTATATTATCCTACTCCAACATGGGTTTCGATATATACTTATATATAAGTTAAATAAACCTATATTATCCTATTCCAAGATGGGTTTCGATATATACTTATATATAAGTTAAATAAACATCACTTATATTTGGTTAAGGTTTAGACCTAGATTGATCTAAAATTTCCCGGTTGTCACACTATCCCCCCCCCCACCTTCAGAGGGAGTTTCGTCCCAAAATTAGCATTCTGAGTGGGACTTCAAGGGTTGAGGAAAGAGGTGTGTACTTTTGTTCCTGTTGATCTTCTCGTCCCTAAGTGAATTCGATCCTCACTTGGCATTCCAGCAGATCTTCACTATTTTGTCTTCTGTTCAGATCTTCACTATTTTGTCTTCTGTTCACTCTAGTCTTGGGCACATTTGTCCTGAAGTTCATGATAGGACTCATACCTGGCTATGTTGGGTTTTAAGTACTATAACACTCCTATGGTGCACATACAACACTAAATGCTTTGGATATAAGTATTCTCAAGTTATATATGCAACAAAAACTATCCAAAGCATGAAACCTATAACTAGCATACAACATAGATATTTGAAACATGAATCACTAGTTAGAAGAATACCTCTTAGTTGTAGCTTGTAGAATTTTGGCCTTTCAAGAGCTTAGCACCTCAAGTGTGATGCCTCAAACAAGTCACAAACACCATGATCAAATGGAGGATTATGAGAGATTGGTTATGAACCTAAAATCAGTTAGGCTCTTCATGGAATTCACACGTCACGATTTTAGGGTTTAGGGAATACATATATAGTGTATCCAAGAGTCATATGCAAACCCTAATTCTTACACTTAGTCTTATAATCCAATAACTCATATGGACTAACTCTTCATGGACTCTCACATAAACTTAGTCCTTCATGGATCCATAGCCCAAACCATATATATCATTAATTTACATAATTAGTCCCTGTTAATCTAATTAGTCTCTTTTGATCACTAAGTTAATTCCAAATTAATTCTTGATCAATACTAATTAAATTAACATGACTCTTCATTTAATATATTGTACTTGTAATATATTAATAAATCACAAATAACCTCTTTCACAATTATCTATCCTATCAAATTGTTCTAGTGAAGGCAACCCAAAATGGACCATGCTACTCTCGGGTCAAGTACATATCAATTATAGTTATGGGCTTAAACACCCAATCCAAGAATCCCCCACTTGGATAAGTATAATAACTATTATTGCAAGTATGACTTCAAAACCCAACTAGCAATCGTAGCTCTCAAAAGCCGTTGTCGAACTTTAACCTAGTCAATGAAGCGTCCATTAGATAAGGGATCATATATTCCTCCATTCTAGATATCGTATGGGCATGAGACATGGATTATAATCATTCTCTTTGTCGATGTGTTGTTTCCCGATTTCCGATTTATGACTACCGACTAATTGAACAAATCAAATCAGTCCGGGCTTGGCCAAGCCCTTAGGGTGTCATCACTAAATCATCGAGGGACCCACAAATATCGCTTTTATCCCTCTTAGGGTAAAAGGAATGGATAAACTTTGACTCATATGTTTGCTCTATTTTCTCATCAAATCACACACAACAATACATTTTATAACACCAAGTTACTGGTGCGTTTTCATATCATCAATGTGCAACGACTTGTAAACTGCAACTCATATCTCTCATTTTCAAGAATATAAGTTATTATTGTCTCACAATCACTCGTGATAAAATCCATGAAATGATTCAGATGAGCGTGGGTTTAATGCATTACTCAAATCTTATTACTGGAGTACTCATGAATACTGCAACAAACTTGTGCTATGTCTATACACCTTAGACAATCTACATTCGGATTCATGACAGTCTTGCCTCAATACCTACTTCCAAAGTATGATCAACTATGGATGGTTTGAATAATCTTATTATTCGAGAAGTCAAAACATGCAAAATGAAACACAAGAATAATTGAATCCAATATGGTCTCAAAACTTTTGAATATAAATAAAACACCTTTTATTTAATCACCATATAGATTACACATTATTCATTGTATAATGTTTCGACTGATCAACTTAATACTTGAATTAAAACAATACTCATCCCATGATCCAAGCATGCACACTATGTTTACCTATGGTCTTAACGTTATGAAATGGATCAATTGTAAGCATTTCCAATGATACTCATTTCACAATTCCAAATCCTTATCATAAGTGTGAGAATACCAAGTCCTTGACACTTACTGTAATCTGTTAGATTCTAAGGTTATATGCAATGATCCTTTTTGTAATGACTATGTACTACAAGTCATAGAGCTTTTGCCAATTACAAAACTTTTCATTAGACATTGTTACAAGCCAATTCCATAGATATGAAGTCTCATATTCAAATCATATTCCTTTGAACATCCTTATTGCATAAAAGTTTCTAACTTACTCATAGATTCTTGATATCCAACTCCCATTATGGAAACTTTTCTATAATTGCCATATGACTATCCATTCTTAATGCAATCCTATCTATTCAGAATTATATCAATATGGTCCATCCATTACTATACTTCCAACTATCCACAAGCAACAAATCCTTGGTAAACCTCATATTGTCCTTGACAGTTGTTTAATGACTTTAGTCATATTTGGTTCTAATCAAGTTCCTTCTCAATGCCCTAGGCATTTGGAAAATTAGAGCAGGTGAATATTATAGCATATGCAATCAATCTTATACCCAAACTATATGGTATACGATCCATAATGTCTTACATAAAGACATGATACAAGACCAATCTCTTGCTATAACACTTCCATATATAGAATTCCCATGTTAAAACATTCCAATATTGTAATATATATATATATATATATATATATATATATATATATATCCATGACTAAATCTAATTAATACTTCAATTTAAAAATTCGAAATAAAGTATAAGTATCCTCTCCCTTATTATCGCGAAACAACTTTTCAAAGTTTACAAATTTGTAACCTTTGTTTCCTATAAATAGTATTGCTAACTTTCAACACTTCACATAATAATCATGCTACCACTATCATGATAATTATATTCTTACTAGCATAACACTTATGCTCCCACTGGCTTTGACAGGTACTCAGAAATCAGCTGGACTTATAGAAATCAATACTTATTGACTTCCTTTCCGAAGTTCAGATTTCCAATGTGATATGCTTCGATAAGCCTTTATCTAAGCTCATACAACTTTTATAAGAAAACTTACATGTGTGTCTAAACTATTTTAGAACTTATAGAAGTAAGTTCCGAATGTTCAAACTATTTGCCATTTCTTACAATTAGAACTATAAAGTGGGATGTCGTAATCATAATCGAATTTGAGAACGCAATTAACATAATTGTTATCTCCCTAAAATCTACTTAGTGAAAGTGTTTCCTCACAATCATTTTCATGAATTAAAGAGAAACTGATGTGGTGTTGATTATGATGGCATTTGAGGAATATGAAAGATCTAGTGAATCATCATGTAAAATCAAGAGCACAAGGAGTAAATAAATATTTGTAAGCTCTTATTAGATTTAAAAAGAATATACAAATGGGTTTGTACAAAGTTTCTCTCTCTATTCTAACACTCCAAAATGGTTCCTTACATAAAATGAGTGCCACTCACTTCCTTATAAAGGAAAAGCAACTCATTACACATACAAGTGGCTAAAGCCTCATCCAAGCGTGACTTTGCATCCTAACATTCTCCCCCTCAAAGCTAGGATTGGATGCCCCGACTTCAGTCTCCAGCAAACTCGCGCGATCAAGACCAAAACTCCCTCTCGAATTAACACCGGTCTTCAAATCCACAAACGAATATCCAAGAAACCCGCTTCGAATACCCATCATTCTCCCCCATTTTATAATTAAAAAATGATTATAAAACCCATTAAGGGTGAGAAGCGCCCGAGGAATGAACAATACAATACTCCCCCTTGATGTGTACCAAAAATGAATCATCAAAAATCATGCACGGAAAAACAATCATGAAAAAGCGTCAAAACAATTTCCAATTTGTGAAATTTTTTGACTTTTTGGGTGAAAGTTGCAAGATTTTTCAAAAACCGGGTAAAAATTGTCATTTTCTGAATTCTGCAAGGACCAGAACTGTGAAACTGGGCATAAAGCGTATATTCGTACAAACTATAGGAATCAGAACTGTGAAATCTTCATTTTCTCAGAAAATTAGCTCAATTTCGAAATTGGGTATTTGTTTCCAACTTTTCGAAATTTCATGGACTCATTTCGAAAATTCTGTATTTTCTTCAAACCTTCAAAAATTAGATCCAAATTTCGAATGTGTGCATAAGGTGTCTAGTTTGCGAAACTTCCATGCTTTCTTTAAACTTGCGAAACATAGCCCAAAATGTCGAAATATGTATAAATTGACCAGTTTTCGAAACATTAATGACTATTTTCGAAACTTTTTGTTTCGTCCCTTCGTTACTCATGTCGAATTCTTCGACTTCGATATTGTAACATCTAAACTTTTTATTCCCAGTTTGTTTTCGATACGAAGTCTTCCCTTCCCAAAGTAAAATCTCATAAACATAACCAATCAAACTCGATTGTGATATCATACACGAACATTCTTGACCCCTTCGAAATCATCGTCCCCATATCATCCACCATTGAACCTGATTCCAATATCTTCAACCTTCGAAATTAAATCTTTCCCAATCTTCATTCATGAATTCATTTGACATCAAGTAGTTGAATTCATTCAACATCATGCAATTCCACTCCAAAATCGACATAAAAAATTTAAGACCCTTCGCACATCGATTTCCAACCATGTGACTGTAATACCATTCGATTGTAAAACCATTCACTTAAGACTATTCAAATTCGAAGAACATCAATTCCAATTCAATCTTTCCATTTGTCTTCAAGCTAAAGGATTTCGACAGTTAACCAAAAATCGATACTCCAACACACCAAAATCATCCTTTGTTATCAATACCTTTAACTATCGAGTTTAACCATTGACCGTTGAATAAGAAAACATCCAAGTTTTCCCAGATCGTTTTCAAACAATCAAAATGAGACATCGAAATCAATATATCATCCAAACCAAAGCAAATCAATTCCAAACCTTCGAAATCATTGAACTCGATTTTGATTTCAAAGCTAATTTTGATTTTGACTTTTCATAAAACTTCATTTGACTTTCAACCAATCAGTCAAATTTGTCTTTAACTTCAGATAATAGATATTCGATTTGAACTATCAACTAATATCAATTTGGTTTACTCAACATCAAATTAGAATTGCCTACAGTTCGAATTCAGTCAATCCCAAGTTACGAGATTTCCTGTTGCGTGTCCTCAAAAAAATAAGAACGCTTCCAGGAAAAAATATGAAATCAATATGAAAGAGTCACGATTTTGTAAACAATCAGCAAGTTATATTCATATCTCAAAGAGATGAAATCGAAACATCTTTGAATTGAGAGCAAGGATAACTAAATATCAAGTTGCAAATGAATTGATTTTGTGTCAAAATGCATCTAATGGATTAACGATTGGACTCGATTTCAAATCAGTTATATCAACAGTAACAGATCGAAAATTTGGGCTTCAATTCAAAATAGATGAACAGTGAGATGCTTATAAAATTGGATCACATACTTTGGCTAATGAACAGTAACTAATTATGTGACTAGATTGGACTCAAATTATGTGACTAGATTGAGCTATGAAAGAAAATATATATATTGGATCTACAATTGGGCTTGAAACAAATTCGATCCAACCGAGACAAATCGATCAAAAATTGAAAAACGCAAAATACGAATAGACATCATGGATGTTTTTGGAATCCATTTGAGAATTTGTGATACCTTTTTGACGAATCGATTTCCATTTTCAAAGAACGAATAAAATTTAGAAAAGCTTGGTTCTTTTGTCGGAATGAGAAAATCTCTGATTTGAACATTGTACCACCCATTATGCGAGATGTACAGCTCGTTATTTGTGTTCTTCGACGATCCAAGAATATCTTCAAAAGAACCACCAATACATTTGAGTTTTGACTTCAAATTCAATGCAACCTTTGGAGATTTTTTCTTTGGAATACAAATTTGCTTCACGGATTTAGATTTCACAACATTTGACAATTTTTGTGAGTAAACCCTCTTGTTTTTGCGATTGATCTTCTTCTTCTTCTTTTTCTTTCTCATCTTTTTGCATCTTGAAGACTTGATTTCATGAACAAACCTACTTTCCACAACTTGAACTTTTTGAGTTTCAATCAAATCTTTTGGAGTTTGATACTTGTGAATTTCTTGAACCATCGGCTTCCTAAAGGAATCATTCCTCAAATGAATCACAAGAACACAAAATATCATCAGCTTGAACTCAAATTGAGCAAAATACTTTTTCATCATGAGAATCAACTTGAATTTTCTTATTATGAGCATTAAGAACATCAAGAACACGATGATCATCATCAAAAACAAGTTCCCGGGCTTCACAATAATCTACATAAAATTCATGTTTATTTTTTTTTTTTTCCATATTTGCATTCAGCAAGAGAAATTCATTTTATGACTTCTCCTTCATTCATATTTATTCGTCTCTCTTGATATGTTGTAACCAAACGATCAAATAAATCTTTGGTTTGATGAATTGGACAACCAATTAATTCTCCATCTTCATTCTTTTCTCCATTTACAACGAGTTCATCTTCATTTTTCAATCCAAAAATCAAGCAATAAAGAAGAGATTCAAAAGTGTATTCGCCTTGAGAATCTTTACTATGTACCTGTCGAAGTTTTGCGATAGAACCGGCATAACACTGAATGACGTTAAATATGAATTTAAGATAGAGCGATATCTAGCCTTAGTAATCTAAACGAAAGTCATAGAATACGTTAAACCGAGAGCGTACATAACAAAAATGTCTAAATCTGACTTCGTATCAGGAAGTTATGATTTTTCTAAGTTTCGACTTAGCAGTATGCATCCCAAATCTCGAAATTGAGACCGAGTGATATTTGGCCGAAACAATCTAAACGAGAATCCAAGATATCATTGATAGTAGTCCAATGGTAAAAAGACAGACGAAAACGGACATCGGATGAAGAAGTTATACGTTTCTAATGGAGTTTTCCTATACCTACCTACTAAAAATAATATATTAATAATATATTGAAAATAAAGTCAAAATTAGCCAACGGAGTCTAAACGAGAGTTGTAGAGCATAATCTCACCTGTGTGTGCATATAAAGAACGTCGAAAATGAAGCTCGTATGCGAAAGATATGAATTTATGAAGTTCGGGGGACGAAATGTGATCCTATGTCAGAATTCACGACGTGAACACTATGTTCATGACGTGAACCCAGAAATGACGTCTCCTGGACTCTATCAGACCCCACTTGTGATGATGAATGCAGTGACGATCAAGCCCCACGACGTGAGTGCAGAAATTTCACCCTATAAATAGAAATCAAGAGTCAACCGTTTTTGGTTGCTCCTCCCTTACTCTCCCACTCCCGATACCATCTCTAAGCCCTATTTTAACCCCCGAAGCCCCGATATCATCCTGAGACCCGAAGCGAGTCTCGAAGCCCAAAGATCCCGAGAAGAAAAGAGTTTCCGAGCCGAAGCTCTACCTGTGAGAAACCTGGTGTGTGAAGATCTTCTAGATTTACCTAAGAAGTACTACTCTTAAAGTCGTAGTGTTGTCCGATCATCTTCTTATCAAGTGAGTGTATATTCCTTTTATTCTAATGAGTATTAAATGAATATCTTATTAGTTTTTAAGTTGCATATGTATGCATATGTATATTGTTATCTACAAAATGTTGGATAGAACTTGGGTAGATAGTTGTCGTGTGATAAACTGATGAGAGGCCTCGATGTTGTTGTTGATCTATTCATCTAGCGTAGTATGGATGACGACCACAGACTCATTCTAGATAGTCCTGTGGAACGCTAGCAGGCTCATAACCTGTAGTTGTTGTGAACGATGTGTTCACTGGTGTACTCTATCCCCCTCATGGTTGCCTTTAGGACATATATTGTTGAGGAAACCCCTTGCAGTAATGTCAGTCCCGATGAAAATCCTAGATTAGGTCCCTTGTAATAGATGTTGTTTTAGGGACGTAAAGTGAGGATAACGAGAATGGGTAATCGGGTTATTGTTGGTTGGTGAAATTAAATATAATTATTTATTGTGGGTTGAAAAACCTATATGCTCACCAGGCTACCAAGCTTGACCCACTCAGTTTATTTGTATTACAGGTAGTGGTGCGAGGGCATAAGATGGATGAATCATCAAGTTATTTTTTTTATAAGCTTGTACATGTATATAACTGTTGTATGGCTTGTAATATGTCGTTTATGCTTTTTGGTCTGTATCGAAACATGACATCCCAAGTTTTGATTAAATAATGAAAATAGATTTCTTTATGAAATGATTTGGTAAATATTATTTTATCATATCTTTTTTTTGGGAACAAACTCCGCAACTCTTTTAAATCAAAAGGATTTACTCTGAAATAATTTTAAAAGCATAAATGAAACTGGTCTTTTCTTACCGTGATTTTGGGGATGCCACAGTTGGTATTAGAGCATTAGTTTAAGTGACCTAGGAATTTGTAGGATTTCTAGACTAAAATTGTGAGATGAGTATCTGTGATATTTTAAACACGAGCACTAGTTTATTTTAGGAAAGATGCCTAATATGCTTTTATGTGCAAAAAGTTATATGTTGCCATATATGATATTATTTGTTCAGATCTACGGTTTGTTTCCAACCGGTTCTGGAAACCTTATGTGTTTAGGATTCTAAGCGTAGGATTACAGTATTAGAACTAGCTTGTAATCGTTTGGAGTAATAAGGATGATTTGAATATCTATCGCGAATGGATCTAATTTCACCTTATTCGGTGTATAGATCAAAATGGTAAGAACGAGAAGTGGCATTGGAAACGCAGATGAAAACAGGAATCAACCACCTGTGATTAAGCGAGTACCTGTTGTAGTGAAAGACCCCAACTTTCGTATTTTTCAAAGACCCAAACTTTCATATTTCACATTATCATTACTCCAAAACATGCTATTTGCATATTCATAAAAGCAATATTTTACATTGATATAAAGGATTTACAAACTATTGGTTACAAACCTTCTATTACAAAGTGTTATATATATTACATAACTACCCAGGATATTGTAATTTATACAAACATAAAAAGTAGTACAAAAGTACTATTACAAACTATTCTACATCTTTCAATAGTATGTAAACATACTAATTATTTATCACCTGCAATTGTTAAACATTGATAGGGTAAGCGGTGACGCTTAGTGAGTTCAAAAATAGATACAATATAATGTTATTCCATATATATATATATATATATATATATATATATATATATATATATATACACTTCAATGTGGCAAAGCAAAGAGGAACAACAAGATGTATGTCAGATCATGTGACAAGCGTTCATATCAATCAAAGACATTATTCAAAGATATTCTTTTCAATTCTTGATTCACATCAATAAAGCTTTGGCCCAAATGGCATAGATGACATGCAATTTCTGATTAACATCTTGTTAGATTTCAGGCTTATAATCATGTCTAACCATTTGCCAATGCCATAGAATAGAATTCATTCTCTTACGGAGACATGCTCTACATGGCCAGAGGCTACGTACCAGTACCAATGTGAATCTAAGTCCTTTCATTGATCACATGGTCAAAGGTATTACAATTGCTATAAACATAGCGAATAACACGAGAAAATAACTCAAAATGATAATACTGAAAAACACATAGCACATATAACACATAACATACAATTGTTCCTATATATTGAACTCACCTTAAGTTAACCGGAGGTTAAAATAGTAATTTGGACAGCACTTCGGCTTTAAATATGCCTTTCTATGTTGAAAACCGGGAGCTTGATTAAAAACCGGGCTCTGCGAAGGTAGGGCTTCAAAACCGAAAAGATAAAATTTTCGGGCTTCTCGGGGGTCTCGGGACGTGTTTCGGGTGCTAAAATTGATTTCGGGGCTTCGGGGAAAGTTAATATGAAGAAAATATGGAAAGAGGGGCTAAAAGTGTCAAATTTTCAAAGTTAGTCGGAAGATCTCGCAGCTTCCTTTATATAGGGCCGAGGTTCGGAAGTTTTTGATGTTCTTTATATGCACGCGTAGCTAGAATTACGGTCTACAACTTTCGATTAGACTTCGTCAGCTAATTTTGAATTTAATTTTAATATTATTATTTTTAACAGACCGGGACAGGAAAATCTGTTAAAAATTCATAACTTCTTCATCCGACATCCGTTTTCGTCAGACTTTTTACCGTTGTACTACATATGACGAGAGCTTCGATTCTCGTTTAGGATGTATCGGAAAAATATCGCTCGATCTAAAATTTGAGTTTTTAGCTGTCTACTGCTACGTTGAAACTTCGAAAAATCATAACTTCCTCATACGAAGTCAGATTTTGGCGTTCTTTTTATCGAATTTCTCGGTTTAACGAACACTACGACTTTCATTTAGATTACTAAGGCTAAAAAGTAGTTTATCAAAAACTCACTTTTTACATCATTCAGCGTCGTGCTGGTTTTTTCGCGGATCTTCGGTTGGTCATAACTTCTTCGTTATAACTCGGATTTTGACGAGGTTTTCGCCTACAAATAATAAAATTTTACTTATTTAAAATTTCATATTTTCGCTAAATTTCACTATTTGGCTTTTAATTGGAATCTCATAAGACTTCCAATATTTTCTGGGTGATTCTAAACATATTTTTACTTCATTTCTAGTAAAAACCATCTGTTAGAACTCAACACTCAATTTTACATAATATTTCACAATTTTATTCATTACAAAACATGATTTTAAACGTGTATGTTACATGTAGCAGCAGCACTAGAGCCAATAACAATGGCTGGAGTGCAATCCATGATTCGGGCTATGTTAGCCGAACAAAGGGAAGAAATGCGAAAGGTTTTGCATGAAAATAAGACGAACCTATCATGCCTATTGAGCAACTTGGAGGAAAGGAACAATAGTCGCATTGTGAGTCAAGTTGGGATTCAAGGAGAATGAAGGAATGACCCAAAAATGTGAAGCAACAAGGATGGGCAAATGTATAAGAATTTCTTGGGTGCCAAGCCGCCAAGTCTTTCTGGAAGCCCAAAGCCTGTTGAGATTATGGATTGGATCTCCGAAATGGAGATAGTATTTGAAAGTTGTGACTGTAGCAACAAACAGAAAACTATCTTTGCAGTTAGACAACTGAAGACCAGAGTCTTAAGCTGGTGGAAGTTATTGGCGGATACTATGCCACGAGGAGAAGCCCTGAAAATGTCATAGGAGGAGTTCTTGGAACAACTAAGAGTGCAGTATTGTTCAGAGATAGATCTGATTGATATGAACAATGAGTTCCAAAACTTGAAGAAGGGGAGAATGAGCGTAGATTACTATGCTACTACTTTCACTAAGAAAATGAAGTTATTTCCGTACCTAGTGCCAATAGAACTCTCCAAGATCGAGAGGTTCGCTAATGGCAAGCACTCTGAAAACAGTTGTTTGTGCAACTAAGAATGTGGAGGCCCAGTAGAAGGAAAAGGGTCTGGAAAGGATAGAGGTTGGTGAAAAGAGGAAGTCCGATGGACCTTCAGGGTCCAACAAGAAAAACAAGTTCACGAAGTCTAGTCCGAGAAGAGGAGGAGGCGTAGCGAAAATGGTGAGACAAATGTAAGAAGAAGCATCACGAAAAATGTGACGTAGTGGCCACATGTTTTAAATGTGGAAAGCCAGAGCATTATGCCAACGAATTCACCCTCACCAAGAAAATTTGCTATGGTTGCAGTGAGGAGGGTCACATGTCGAAGGAATGTTCGAAGAATAAGTAGGCAGCAAAACCCAACATTCTGCCAAAGCCGAAGGCGAGAGCATTCCAGATGACACTGGAAGTTGCTAAAGATGAAGCTGATGTTGCTTCAGGTACCTTTCTCGTAAACAAACTACCTGCCCAAATTTTATTTGATTCTGGAGCCAACTACTCCTTTATTTCGTATGAATTTGGTAGAAAACTAACTTTGCATGTCGATAGACTAGATAATGCTTTATTAGTTGAAGTTGCTAGTGGCAAGTTTGTACCTATTAGCCATCATATGAAAAACATCTTAATTGAATTGAATGGTAACAAGTTCCACGAGGAATTATTGCCTATCGAACTAAACGGTTTCGACATCGTGTTGGGAATGGATTGGCTTAGCGCCAATGACACCGTGATATTTTTCAAGAAGAAGATTGTAAAAGTAAACCCGTATGGGAAAGAGTCATTTATGGTGTATGGGAAAAAATGCAGAGTAAATTATGGAATCATTTCTCTAATGAAATCCAGAAAGTGTTTGGCCAAAGGATGTACATCATATTTGGCATTCGTGATCGATGCTAAGAAGGAGAAAAAAGAGATGCAAAGCATTCCTGTCGTATGTGAGTATCCGGAAGTATTTCTCGAAGATCTTCTCGGATTACCGCCTGATAGACAAGTGGAGTTCAGAATAGACTTGTTACCAGGGACGACGACAATAGCAAAAGCACCTTACCGATTAGCACCAACGGAGATGAAGGAGCTGATGATGCAACTGCAGGAGTTATTGGACAAAGGTTTCATTAGACCTAGTTCATCACCCTAGGGAGCTCCAGTGTTATTTGTAAAGAAGAAGGATGGGAGCATGAGAATGTGCATCGATTAAAGAGATCTGAACAAGCCAACAATAAAGAATAGATATCCGTTGCCGAGGATTGATGACCTATTCGATCAACTTCAAGGCTCAAGTTATTTTTCAAAGATCGACCTAAGGACAAGATATTATCAGCAGAAAGTGAGTGAGCAAGATATAGAGAAGACTACATTCGTAAAAATAGTTCTCCCCGAGTATGTGTACGATCACGTCGGCGCCTTCCCACGGTCCTTGCTAGTACCTGAAACACATAACACAACAACTCTAAGCATAAATGCTTAGTGAGTTCCCCAAAATACTACCTACACGATATGGACACTATGAGTTTTTGGTTATGTCGTTTGGAATAACCAATGCTCCGACAACCTTCATGGATTTAATGAACAGAGTTTGTAATATGTTCCTTGATAAATCTATGATAGTGTTCATAGATGGCATTCTGATTTACTTGAAAAATTAAGAGGACCATTGTAGACACTTGCGAGAAGTCTTAAAAGTCTTGAAGAAGGAGAAGTTGTATGCTAAGTTCTCCAAATGTGATTTTTGGATTCGAGAAGTCCAATTTTTGGGTCATGTGGTCAACTGTGACAACCCGAAATTTATTCCGTCAATGTAACCCACTTCCGTTAATAAAAAGTTATTCTTATTAAAGTTTTCCATTAACTTTTGAGTTAAGTGAATCCATTTAGGCTATTGTTGTATTTTTCCTATGCGTCTGAAAGCAATAAAATCACGTGAAATACCCTCGATTTCTTTCGGAAAAATTTATAGCTCACGACTAAGTCGGGTTACGACCATTTAATTGGGTACAATCATAAACTCCGTTTGATGTCGAGATTGGGTGGATCCCCACCTAGCCGTAAACTCAACCCTATATAAGGGTTGAGTGGTCTCTATTTGAACCTTTTTCACACCTTTAGAGCTTTCTCTCTCTACTCTCTCTCTCTACAACTCGGGATTCGATCTAGAAACACCCCTTCAAGATTCACAACTGTAAGTTAACCTTCCCAGCTTGTTGTTTAGCCTAACATACTTGCAAATTCGTGATTTAATCATCCAAAAATCCCAAGAACATGTGTTTACGGTTTGGGAGGATCCCAAAACTGTAAACACCCTAAAAAGGGGTTTTGATGCCCCAAAACCCTTCCAAAACTCTTCCAATGCGTGGCTTATGACCTAGAAACTTGCATGAATGATCTAAGAACCCCAAAACATGAAATAATAGGAGTAAACATGAGTTTACATTTTGGGAATGTCCCAAAACCGTAAACCCTTTTTAGGGTGTTAAAGTGCCCTTAAACACCTTCTATAGCTTAAATAAGTGACTAGAACCTTGTATGCTTACACTAGAAGCACCAAAACATGCAAGAAAGTGACAAACATGAGTTTATGTCCGTAAACTCATGTGTTTACGACCGTAAACTCACCAATGGATCCTTCAAAAACCGTAAACTCCTTTTAAGGTCCATTTCAAGCCCCAATCACTTCCCTAGCCTTTGATTCAACCCTAGGACCCTTCCTTGAGTGAGATAAGACCTTTAAACACCCAATAACACCACTCCCATGAGTTTACGGCCGTAAAATCATGGGGATATGGCCTTGAAACCGTAAACACCCCTAAGGGCTTACACTTGAAGAGTAAACTCCTTAACGAGGCCATACCCTCCTTAGATGCAACCCGTATCATTCCTAACACTTGAAATAAAGTGTTTCCGCGCATTAGAGTGTATTTACTTGCTTAATTAGTGATTTAATGACTAATTAGATACAATTATGTATCACTTCATGTTACATAGGATCCTCGCGTGTGTTCAAGTCCTAACATGACACCTAGCGTCCTACCCGGCACACCCACGTCAGGTGAGTTCACACCCCTACACCTTTTTCAGAGTTTTTCATGTTTTCAGGGGGGAATACAAACTAAAGTACAAGGGAATTTCTACTCAAAACCTATTATTTCTTATGATATACATACATGTTTAGCATGCTTTTAACACAGAAAACGATTAAGAAATGAACTTATAGAGTTAGTTTTCAAAACTAAAACAAGGAAACTTGTGAATGTCATCACAAAATGTTATATTTTATAGTTTAAAAAGGATTCACGTCAATCATAAAACGGGATTTTCGATACTATTACTTGTAAATTCGTTATTCTTAAGATTGGAGACACGTCCTCGGTAACACTCCACAGAGATACGCGAGTGGAGGACCGACCCTGTAACCAGAATCTCTCGGAGGGAGAACGTGGCCTTTGTGTATAGATCTATACAGGACTGACTACCCCGCACCTTGCTGGTAGCTACAGTGGGACCAACAGGTCTATGGGTGACAAATTCATAAAATGATATTGGCCCCGTTATGTGCCATATACAGTGTATTGTATGGTTATGGAACTCGCAACATAGATAATGGAGATTTACTTTTAGTAATAATGAACTTAGTGAACTAACCTCAAAGTAATAACTATTTTGATTAACAATACCCTTAGGAATTAGTTCACTACCTACTTATTAGTTTTACGTGTGTATTAAAACTACTTATTAAACACGACTAATATACTCCTCTGGGTGTACCCAGGGCTTCGAAAACACGGCTAATATACTCCTCTGGGTGTACCCAGAGCTTTGAAAACACGGCTAATATACTCCTCTAGGTGTAACCAGAGCTTCGAAAAGAAAACTGTTGTCTGAGTATGGTAGATACTCGTGTATGGATAATCAATAATCAACTTTTAAAAGGAAAATTTTGGTTTTTCCATGGGATAACTTAACTTTTTCATAAATAGGCTATATAACAAATGGATAATCAAACTTCTTTATAAGAAAATATGGGATTTTCTTAGGAAACAACTTTTAATAAAATCAAAGGAACATTTTCTTTCACCAGAATCAACTGCTTATGAAGTCACTAGCTTTATGCTGATATTTTTAAAACTGCTTATATTCTCAGGTTCACGTTAGACAGGTATCTCGCTTATTTTTGGAGAAGACGGAGCATATAGAAGTCTCATCTTTACTTTTGATTATATGTTGATGTATTTAAACTATGTTTTCAATGCTTTTAAACAAATGTAAATATTCTTATGTAATGTAATGGTTGTGTTTACTATGCTTACTATGTACAATGGTTGTGATACTACGTATGACGTCCTCCGCCCTGGAACGTTTCCGCCGTCGGTTTCGGGGTGTGACAGATTGGTATCAGAGCTTTTGTTTATAGTGAACTAAGTATGCCAAACCTTACATGGTATACAACTATAAACACTAAGGGGCCAAAGTGCTCTGAACTAAAAGTATACTCTAAAAATATTAGTATTTTTACTCCAAGTATACAAGTATACCTACATACCAGAATCAATATCATGAAAAGAACCAAAAAAAAGTATTTGAATGTTGAATATTGTGGTTAAACATGTGCAGTTATGTAATCATGTCTAGGCTCAATATAACCTGATCAACTATATTCATTCAAGACATGACCAACATGTGCTTGGGAGTGACTGTGGGGTTGCAACAGGCCTAAAACTTACCAAAATCGTCCTACCAAAAGTTATCGATAGAACAAAACCTTCAACATAAAATACTATAGGAGTATTTTAGGATGCAATAACGATCAAATCGGAAACTTTCCCTAGGAGAATTAATAGTGTAACTATAATACATCAGAAATATTATAGATTCGATGCGTATTAGCCACCCCTTTACCATCACCTCACGTAGATAGCATGGCTAGATTCCATCTCCCTGGTGAACCGTACTTCCTTAGCCAAGGAGATGGAGGATGGATCAAGCCAGAGCCAGAAGGAAACCATGAAATTTTTTTGGACGATGGCTTTCTTAAACCATTTCTTGAAGAGACTAACTCGGAACCCGAAGTCCAAACCTACCCCAAGTGACACCAATGCCAAATCCTAACCCTCAAGATTGGATTCGAAGATCCAACGCCTATGAGGTAGGGAGCTTGAATAGGTGGAGCCATAAGCAAGGCCAACCCCTCTCATACAACGGTAAACACAACTTCTACAATCTAATCGAGGAGGTCCTGTAGACAGGGCCCTTACAACCCTGATACACCGAGTGGCTCACAGTGTGAAGCTAGGTGTGACAACCTTTCGGCGAACTATGGAACACGAAGCAGACTCGGATGCCAACACAAACCACATTCGTAATCTTGAAGTTTTTCATGGGAGAACTATGAGAGGCAACGAAGCTCTACAGCGAGAGTTAGCCACAACCCAAGTCGAGGTCATAGAGCTTGGAACCGGCCAGTCAGGGTATGAAGGACGTCTGCTTGACGTAGAGCGACAGCTGACCAATTTAGGATTTCACTTGAGGAATACCCATCGTCGATAGAGTATCACTCTACTCGTCCTTCCTTTCTGGTCTAAGGAATAGCCTTCATGTTTATGTTCTGAGTAACCGTTTCCCGTAAACACCTCTGTCTTCTATATTGCCAAAATTTTCTCTTTAATATTAGAAATTAGGCCTATTGGTAGGTCCTGAATTCCGAAATATGTAATCCCAGTTTCAGTAACGATGACAACAATCATATTTCAGTTAAAGCATGTATCATAGGATGTGCTCTTACCTTAGACGATTATTCCTTTCCCCAATCAATTTCATATCAGTTCCCATGAAAAGCTTCAATGTCCTAATCGGCATAGGATGAATGAGCCTCACATGGTACCAATGTTCTTGCATCGAGAAAGCGATTCATCTCAGTCATCCCTCTGAAGGAGTCCTCACCGGTTTTAGTGATAAGATAATTTGCAACTTCATATCATTTCCTGCGTCAAACCCTAGGAGCATCTACGAAAGGAATTTTATGCATTGCTGGATCGTGTTATCAATAGGATGCAAAAAGTTAAAGACCTCGAGAGCATTTCCGAAGCCCACAACATTCTCGATGTTTTCCCTAAAGACATTCCAGGGATTTCGCCCGAACGTCAAGTTGAATCCCATATCAACTTGATATATGTAGCTACTTTTATATCTAACCCTTCACCTCATCTGGAGCCGAAGAAATGGGAGAGTTACTCCGCCAGCCCAATGGGCTGAGCAAACAAGAGTTCTTAATACTAGTTTATGTGAACTTTAGGTTCTCAAATCTTTTCTATCTTTGCTAAGACCACATCTTGCGAATGTGGGTCGAATCAAAGAGAGTCAGTAGCAAAACGGGAAATATCAATGCATAGAGAAATATTTAGGATACATCCAGAGACAACCATTGTTGTTCACAAACTCTTGTCTTGACATATAGCAGATCATGCCTCTGAAGAAACAGACCCAACCCACCAGTAAGGCACCAATCCTCCAGATGGACTCAACTACATTCCAAGCTACTGTCACAGTAGTCGTAGCAGCTGCTTTAGCTGTTCTTAATGCTAACGACCTAAATGGGAATGGGAACGACTTCCACACCTCAAGCTGTAACAACACACCAGGAAATCAACAAGGGCCTGTCCTAGAGAACATTCCAGTCCCCAAACCTAACAGCGCCAAACGAAAATTTTGGTCCGAGAGGAAGAACAAGTCATCTCAGAAACTTGCAAAGAAACGAAAACTCGAAATAACTTCTACAACCGCCATATTTGCCCAACTAGTGCCAACTCCAGTGCAGCGATTGTTGGGTTTTGAGCAATCTAACACTTCCTAAGTGTGCATGAAACCCTAATAAACCTTGGATCTATGTTTGTCTAAATACATGCAAAATAATAAATTTTCCAAGGTTTATAACCTATCTAACATGGCATGGGGAACATTTCAACATAAAAGAGTTAGAAGAGATTACATACCTTTTGGTGAGTTTGGTTCTAAGGAGTTTGAGGGCCAAGCACCAATAGTGTGAATGCCTCAAATGGAATCACAAAACACCACAAACTCTTGGAAAACTTTGAGAGAGTATACACACTTGTATAAAAGTCGGCCACACACAAGCTTACACACACTAGTTCACTAGTTTTTCCTTTGGCTCCATTTCATGCTCCATAAGCATGCTTATATAGTGTGCATGGTTAGGGTGAAACCCTAATAACCCATGTCTTTTCCTTTCCAAGGATCCATGGGTTAAAAGCTCCATGGATCATCCATGGACTTCCACATAAGCCTAGCCCATTAACAAATGAGTATTAGCCCACACTATATAAAACAAATAGCCCATAATCTAATTAGTCTTCCATTTAATCTCTAAATTAATTCATAATTAATTTAAGACTAAAACTAATTAAATAACGTAATTTCATATTAATATATTATAACTTATAATATATTAATAAACATATGTGTATAACTCGCATAAAATTATCCATAATAGTTTGGATGAGATGCAACCCAAATGGACCATGCCGGTCGGGTCAAGTATATACCAAATAAGTTATGGACTTAGACACCTTATCCAATAGACTCCCACTTGGATAAGTCTAATAACTGTATTTGCCTATAACTTTAGGAACCAACCATCAATCGTAGCTCTCGAAAACTCCGTCGAACTATGAAGCACCATTTTAAGACAAGTGATCACATAATCCTCTGTTCTCATGATATCAGCCGGACAAACACATGGAACTATGTCTTGCTTATTGTCTAGCAATTGTTTCTCGATTTTCCGATTTGTTTGACGAAGAACTTCACTGAACACATCGGTTTAGTTCTGACCGGGCCCGGTACATGGGTCAACACAAAATCATCGAGGGGCCCAGATATCGCTTCTATTTCTAGAAGGAACAGATAAACTTCGATTGATATGCTTGTTCTACTACTTATTGAATTGTACACAAAGGCACGTTTTATAACATCAAGTTACTGATGCGTTTACGTGCAATCAATGCACAACCAACTCATAGGAAACAACTCATATCTGTAGGTTTAAAGATTTATATGATGTTATCGTCTCACGATCACTCGAGATAAATTCCATGAAGTGATACAAGTGAGTGTGGGTTTATACCAATACTCATAACTTATGAGTACTCATGAATGTTGCAGTAACCATTGCCATGTCTAAACACCTTTAGCCATCTACAAACCCAATTCATGACAATCTTGATTCATACATACTTCCGACGTATGATCGATTGTGGAGGTTTGAATAAATTAATTATTCTGGAAGTCAAAAAATGCAAAATTGAAACTATAGTAAATAATTAACAATGATAGTAACACTTTACTCATAAATAAATCACAAATTTTATTCATCATCAAACGTTGATTACATTTTACAAGTTTCACGAAAACTATCTAATCTGTAAAACTAATATCGTCCCTCAGCCCGATGCGTCTCGCATGCTGAAAATGCTTAACCCTCGTCAGTCCCTTCGTAAGGGGATCTGCAGGATTCTCATCCGACGATATCCTCCTTGCCACAAGGAGTCCTTCTTCAATCTTGTGTCTTATGAAGTGATATTTTCTGTCAACGTGTCGGGATTTGCCATGATCTCTTGGTTCCTTGGCTAAGGCAACCGCACTATTGTTGTCACAGAAAATCTCCATAGGTTCCTTAATAGCTGGTACAACTCCAAGGTCTCTGATGAAGTTCTTTAGCCATATCGCCTCCTTCGCTGCTTCACTTGCTGCTATATACTCTGTTTCACAAGTCAAATCAGCCACCGTCTCCTGCTTGGAACTCTTCCAAGAGATTGCCCCTCCATTTAAGGTAAAGATCCAGCCTGACTGAGAGCGGAAATTATCCATACCAGTCTGAAAACTAGCATCACGATACCCTAATACTCTCAAGTCATCACTCCTACCAAAGGTAAGGACCCAATCCTTAGTCCTCCGCAGGTACTTGAGAATGTTCTTTACCGCAGTCCAATGAGCCTTGCCAGGGTTCCCCTGATACCTGTTGACCAAGCTCAAAGCAAACGCCACATCAGGACGGGTACAAGTCATAGCATAAATGATCGAGCCAACTGCGGAAGCATACGATAATTGGCTCATCTCAACTATCTCTGCCTCTGTACTCGGACTCTGAGTCTTACTCAGTTTGGTATTGCTTTGGATCGGTAAATCTCCTTTCTTGGAATTCTCCATGTTGAACCTTTTCAACACTTTATCCAAGTAGATATTCTGACTAAGTCCAATTAGTCTTCTACTCCTTTCTCTTAATATCCTTATCCCTAGGATATAGGCAGCCTCCCATAGGTCCTTCATAGCAAAGCACATCCCAAGCCAGGACTTAACCTCCTGCAAGGTTGGGATGTCATTTCCTATAAGTAGTATGTCATCCACATACAGTACCAAGAAGCTAACTATACTCCCACTAGCTCTGACATACACGCAAGACTCATCTTCACTTCTCGAGAAGCCAAACTCTTTTACCTTCTCATCAAAACAAAGATTCCAGCTGCGAGATGCTTGTTTTAATCCATAAATGGATTTCTCAAGCTTGCATACTCTATTGGGGTACTCTGCACTGACAAAACCCTCTGGCTGATTCATGTACACATTCTCAGCCAACTTTCCATTAAGGAAAGCGGTTTTGACATCCATTTGCCATATTTCATAATCATGAAATGCTGCAATGGCTAGCATAACCCTAATAGACTTAATCTTTGCTACCGGCGAGAAGGTTTCATCATAATCAATACCTTGAGTTTGAGTAAAACCCTTCGCAACTAGTCGAGCCTTATAAGTATGCACTTTTCCTTCCATGTCTTTCTTCTTCTTGAAGATCCATTTGCACCCGACTGTTTTACGGCCTGGTACATGGTCAACCAAGTTCCAAACTTGATTGTCATACATAGACTGTATCTCGCTGTCCATAGCCTCCTTCCATTTAGCAAACTCCGGGCCTGCCATGGCTTCCTTAACACTGCTAGGTTCATCGAAATTTACCAATGTACTATCACTGATAAACGTATCACCTTCCGTAGTAATATGAAAGCCATAATAAAACGAAGGTGTGTTCCTAACCCGTGTGGAACGCCTCGGAGGTACAGACTCGTCAGCTGGATCAACAGGAGTTTCCTCCTCAGGTTGATTGCTAGTGTTTGAGGTTCCTTCACCAATTGATTCTTGAATTTCTTCAAGATCAATTTGCCTCCCACTGTCTCCTTGGCTTATAAATTCTTTCTCACGAAAGATCCCTCTTCGTGCTACAAATACCACATTCTCACTGGGTCTGTAGAAGAGGTAACCGAAGGATTTCTGTGGGTAGCCGATGAAAATACACCTTTCACTTCGGGGTTCAAGCTTATCATGAGTTTCACGTCTCACGAAAGCTTCGCAACCCCAAATTTTGATGTGGTCCAAATTGGGAACCTTCCCAGTCCACATCTCATGAGGTGTTTTGGTAACCTTCTTTGTAGGGACTAGATTAAGGATATGGGCGACAGTCTCTAAGGCATACCCCCAAAAAGAGATTGGTAACGAAACTCGACTCATCATAGAGCGAACCATGTCCAACAAAGTTCGATTACGCCTCTCAGCTACACCATTCAGCTGTGGTGTCCTGGGAGGAGTCAATTGTGAGACAATCCCACACTCCTTAAGATAGTCAAGGAACTCGGTACTAAGATACTCACCACATCGATCGGATCGAAGCATCTTAATGTTCCTGCCCAATTGATTTTCTACTTCCTGTTTGAATTCCTTAAACCTTTCAAAGGTTTCTGACTTATGTTTGATTAAGTAGACTCATACATATCTACTAAAATCATCAATAAAAGTCACATAATACCGATTAGCATCCCTTGTGGCGGTTTTGAATGGCCCACATACATCGGTATGTATTAGGTCCAACAAACCCTCACCCCTCTCACAAGTTCCAGTGAAGGGTGATTTTGTCATCTTTCCAAGTAGACAAGATTCACAACTATCATCCGATTTAAGGTCAAATGATTCCAAGACTCCACTCTTTTGGAGTTGGCCTATGCGTTCCTTGTTTACATGTCCAAGAAGACAATGCCACAATGATGCTTTATCTAGGCTAGTATAAGAATCAATATACAACACGTTATTTCCTAAGTTGTCTACAATCGACACAGTTTCATACACACCATCACAAGGTAATGCTTTAAAATAAAACACATTTTTTAAAGAAAGCATTAATACCACCACATTCATTATCAAACGAAAAGGTAAAACCTTGTTTGTACAATGCATGAAAAGAAATAATATTCCTCGCCATTTCAGACGAGTACACACATTTATTCAAATCTAATTTTAATCCATTATTAAGCAACAAAGTATAAATCCAATCTTGGGAACAGGTGAAGCCTTCCTATTCCCCATGATCAAGTTTATCTTCCCGTGCTCCACATTCTCACTTCTTCTTAGGCCCTGCAAATCAGAACATATGTGAATACCCAAGAGTTAGAATATATTGAGTAATTAGACAATATAGTGTAAATACCTACATGGGTGGGTTTCACTTTCCCATCCTTTAGATCCTGCAAGTACTTAGGGCAGTTTCGCTTCCAGTGTGCCTTTTCATGGCAATAAAAGCATTCAGCATCCTTCGGAATGGCAGAAGGAGTGACAGAACTGTTCTTAGTCTTTGATGAGGAGCCTTCAAGAGACTTTCCCTTGGTACCCTTCGAAGGGTGCTTCCTCTTTTTCCCTTTGCCTTGCCCGATAGCTAAACACAGGGGTAGATGTTGGAGTAGGAGTAGTGGAGGTAACAACTGCCTTACCCTTAAGACCGGATTCCGCGGTCTTCAAGAGTCTTTGAAGCTTGCTGAGGGTAACTTCCTCCTTGTTCATATGATATGTCATTCGAAAATGATCATAACAAGAAGGTAAGGTGTGCAAAATGATGTCAATTGCCAACTCCTTAGGGATGTTAACATTCAGCTTCAGCAAACGGTCCACATACCTTTGCATATTTTGCATGTGGCCCGTGACGGATTCACCGTCCTTCATGCGGGTTGTTATTATGGAGGAGGTTATTTCGTACCGCTCCTGACGAGCACTCTGATGGTACCTTTCCATCAGGTCTTGGTGTATCTCAAAAGGGTAGAAATCTTCATATGACTTTTGGAGCTCGGCTGTCATCGTGGCCATCATGATACATGCCACCTTAGTAGCATCTCTCTCATGAGTAGAGGTGGCAATCGTGTCGTGTCGTGTCAGGTTCGTGTCTTGTCAAAACACTAAACGGGTTGATAGTGCTTGACCCTAACCCGACCCATTTAATTAACGTGTCGTGTCGTGTTAACCCGTTTATATTCGTGTCGAGTTCGTGTCGGGTTTCGGGTTAGGGCTATAGCTGGAAATATGTCGTGTCATGTGAGGTTAAAAGATTGAGCATGTTGAAAGAGTAGGATTTAGGTAGGTATAAAGGAAAAGCTAATACTTTAGAGGCAAAATAGTTGAAGTCATAGCAAGTTCAGATGAAAAAATAAAAAGAGTGGGAGTTGGGGAGGTAGATGACAAAGGTCATGAGGATGCGAGAGTGGTGAAAGAGACTGGGTAGTTTGGGAGATAATGAAAAATTAACATGAAGTCTTGATCTAGATGGCTAAGTCATTTCAACATTATAAAACAATTTAATTCGAAGGCTTTCTTTACTTATGGTTTTGATTATGTATCTCTCCAGTTTGTTTAAATAATTCAAAAATACTTGCATATAAATAAACGGGTCATTTTCGAGTCATATTCAAGTTGAAATTCTCAACCCTAACCTTACCCATTTAATTTTCGTGTCGTGTCGTGTCAACCCGTTTATTTAAACGGGTTGAAATATCTTACCCAAACCCGTTTATTTCGTGTCGGGTTTCATGTCGTGTCAATTTTTGCCACCTCTACTCATGAGTCCTGAATTCAGCGATCTCCTCAGGAGTAGCATTAGTCTCATCAAGTTCTTTTAACTCCTTATCGAGGACATATTCTTTGTCCTCATAACGAGTAACCATCCTGATGTTCCTAATCCAGTCCATGAAGTTGGAACCGTCAAAGATGACCCTCCCACAAAGATTCATGAGAGAGAAAGAACCAGTTGGGTTAGAGCCCGAAGCATTAGTGTTGGAAGACATCTGAAAGAAGAGAGTAAGTTTAGATTAGATATATAGGATCCTTAATAAGACACCCAAATGTAATATTAAGGCTAGGACCCAATCACAATATATTATACTTAGAAGAGGGATGCCGTAATCTAAGTAATAATATATTTGAAAGGTAGGTGAATGACGATTCACCAATTTCCACCACGAAAACGAAATGATTTATTAGGTTTAATTGGATTTGAAATTCCTAGATTCTTTTGAGATTCATTGAACTTTTCAATGGCATTTTTCAATCTCGATTGTGCCCTTCAAGTTTTGTGACTGGGATGCCGAGGATCATAAAACAAGGTGTGAATAACCATGCTAATTCACTTGGTACCCTTAATATTATCACCTAATCAATGTGCCGGTTAACCACACATGCTCCATTGATCTATGACAAACATTAAGTCACCCTTCGTGATCCTTACTAGTCCTAGTTAGTGTGCCGGTTAACCACACACGCTCCACCAACGACTTGGTAAGGTACAAAGTGTGAATTCCATGGACTAGCACCATGTTCACATTTTCCTAAGGTAACTAAGATTGGGAATTAAAAGAGTTTAGTTACTTTATAATATTCATTATACTTTTAATGAGAATTTAAAGTCATTGTTCTACCCGTTCGGCTAACGACCCTCTACCGATCAAGCAAGCGGTGGGTGAGAATATACACCCATCAAGTCGCCATTTTATAGGCAACAACCTTATACCCACCTTATAGACCGGCTTCGTGAATGAGGCCTACTAACGGTAAAACGACTTATTCTTATACATATATATAATAATTAACCATTAATGTTATAAATAGTATAAGGGTTGAATTTTAACTATTAAAACTCTAAGGGTTGGAATTAAAGTTTATTAAAGTGTGTGAAACTTTACAAATTCCAAAACTTGAGGGCAAGTTTTGTAACTTTGCAAAACTCTTCATTTCATAACTTATGAATTAAAGGTTCATAAAAATGAAGACTCTTCATTTTCATGTAACTTATGTGTTTTAAGTGTGTGTTAAATAAAGGTGACCTTTGGAAATCCATAACTTGAGGACAAATTATGGACTCCATTAAAACACATAAATGATCAAGAATTAATCCTAAACAATTCAGCAAATAATTCCTATCATTTTCTAAATTCATAAGAACATGAACATGATCATCAAAAATTCAAGAATTATATGAACACATAAAATCATGGAATTTTGATATATGCTATTGTAAATGGATTAGAACAACCATTACACCAACTAAAATAAGTTTAATAACATCAAATTAATTTAGGGTAATGTTTCTAGTCCATTTCCAGCAGCAAAAGTTGAAAAACTGCACTCTTTCGATCCTACTCGTCGAGTGCATGAACCTACTCGACGAGTAGGTTGAAGTTTGCCTTGGACTCGTCGAGTCCCCCCCCCCCCATGGACTCGGCGAGTCCATCATGCAGACAGCAACGATTTCGACTTTTTTCACTATTTTGCATCAAGTATCAAACAAGCAAGCCTAGGCTCTGATACCACTATTGGGTTTTGAGTAATCTAACACTTCCTAAGTGTGCATGCAACCCTAATAAACCTTGGATCTATGTTTGTCTAAATACATAATAATAAATTTTCCAAGGTTTATAACCTATCTAACATGGCATGGGGAACATTTCAACATAAAAGAGTTAGAAGAGATTACATACCTTTTGGTGAGTTTGGTTCTAAGGAGTATGAGGGCCAAGCACCAATAGTGTGAATGCCTCAAATGGAATCACAAAACACCACAAACTCTTGGAAAACTTTGAGAGTTTATACACACTTGTATAAAATCGGCCACACACAAGCTTACACACACTAGTTCACTAGTTTTTCCTTTGGCTCCATTTCATGCTCCATAAGCATGCTTATATAATGTGCATGGTTGGGTGAAACCCTAATAACCCATGTCTTTTCCTTTCCAAGGATCCATGGGTTAAAAGCTCCATGGATCATCCATGGACTTCCACATAAGCCTAGCCCATTAACAAATGAGTATTAGCCCACACTATATAAAACAAATAGCCCATAATCTAATTAGTCTTCCATTTAATCTCTAAATTAATTCATAATTAATTTAAGACTAAAACTAATTAAATAACGTAACTTCATAATAATATATTATAACTTATAATATATTAGTAAACATATGTGTATAACTCTCATAAAATTATCCATAATAGTTTGGATGAGATGCAACCCAAATGGACCATGCCGGTCGGGTCAAGTATATACCAAATAAGTTATGGTCTTAGACACCTTATGCAACAACGATATGCTGGAAAACTTCCAAGTTGTGAGAAATGCAACCTCCACCATGTAGGAAAGTGCCGTGAACTTTGATGTAAGAACTGCAATAGGCAAGGACACACCACGCGATACTGTAGGGCATCTGCATAGCCAAACACCTCGATTACTGGTGTAAGGATGAATCAAGTTTGCTACAATTATGGCGAACCCGGACATTTCAAAAGAAATTGTCCAAGGATTATGGATGGCAGGGAAACTTGCACCGTACAGACCCCAACCCAACACATTACTTTCACTACTGATGCTAGCATAGTCCATGTGTGTTGCGTATGTGGCGAAGTGGGACATCTTAAAAGATATTGCCCAACAGATAAGAACAATGAGGAAATAGGAGGAGCCTAACCTCCGAGAGTAAGGAAGCATCGAAGGACCCTGCCACATTTTGGTAAACTTTAAAAAACCCTGATAATTGTTCATAATTGTGATTATTTTCTCGTCCGGATTAAATCACGAAATCTTTATAAGGTTTAAGGCCCTAATGAGCAAATCATGATAACTTAGTGAATACACTAGGGTCAGTTGTAATTATACACGGCTTGCGTACCCCATAAACATTCACCCAGGGACATCAATGTTCTAGCAAAGCGATCCTTCCAAACCAACTTAACGTGCAATTCTTTGACGACATCTTGTTGGTCCGACTGAGTCTACGTAATACCAAACCCTATCGTCTTAAATCATATTATCGCAAAACTCTCGTCACTCGTAATGACAAATTAGGTGCGAACTTCAAAAATTTATCACTTTTCGAAGAACCCGAAAGTATTCATACAAAGGGTGCGACCCATAAGGACATAGACAAAGTAAGAGGGTTATTCGGAAAATTGGAAATACGTCATAGGACACTCAATTACTCTTAGTTGAACCTCCTCGCAACAAACGACTTCATATCCAGCATTAAGGTTGCGCCGTTTGAAACTCTCTATGACCACAGGTGCGGATCCCCTCTATGTTGGGCTAAGGTGGGCAACACGCAGCTAGCCAAGGGGCAAGTCCCTGACAACACTCTCACTGGCCCAGAAATCATCCACGAAACCACCAAAAAGATCGTACAAATTTGAGAACGACTAAAATCTTCCCGAGACAGGCAAAAGAGCTACACCGGCAAGAGATAAAAACCCTTGAAATTCTAAGTTGGTGACCGCGTCCTTCTGAAGGTCCCACCTTGGAAAGGCATGATACGTTTTGGAAAGCGTGGAAAGCTAAACCCAAGGTATATCGAACCATTCGAGATCCCTGTTAGGATCAGTCCCGTAGTATACAATAGCCCATTACCGCGAGAGCTCAGCATCATCCACACTGTCTTCCACATCTCTAATCTTAAGAAGTGTCTATTCGATGAAACCCTTGTGATCCCTCGGTGATATTGAAATCAACGAGAACCTCAACTTCATGGAAGAACCAATTGAAATCATGGACTGAGAGATTAAACGAACCAAACAAAGTCGCATCCCTATAGTGAAGGTTCGCTGGAATGCCAAGCGGGAACCTGAGTTCACTTGGGTGCGCAAAGACCAGATGAAACAAAAGTATTTGCATATGTTTCCAAACCCATGATTTGTATCTCATTTCTGAATTTCGGGATGAAATTCCCTCTAACGGGGTGATAATGTGACAACCTGAAATTTATTCCGTCAATGTAACCCACTTCCGTTAACAAAAAGTTATTTTTATTAAAGTTTTCTGTTAACTTTTGAGTTAAGTAAATCCATTTGGGTTATTGTTTTATTTTTCTTATGCATCTGAAAGCAATAAAATCACGTGAAATACCCTCGATTTCTTTCGAAAAAATTTATAGCTCATGACTAAGTCGGGTTACGGCCATTTAATTGGGTACAATCGTAAACTATGTTTGATGTCGGGATTGGGTGGATCCCCACCTGGCCGTGAGCTCAACCCTATATAAGGGTTGAGTGGTCTCCATTTGAACCTTTTTCACACCTTTAGAGCTTTCTCTCTCTACTCTCTCTCTCTACAACTCGGGATTCGATCTAGAAACGCCCCTTCAAGCTTCACAACTATAAGTTAACCTTCCTAGCTTGTTGTTTAGCCTAACATACTTGCAAATTTGTGATTTAATCATCCAAAAACCCCAAGAACATGTGTTTATGGTTTGGGAGGATCCCAAAACCGTAAACACCCTAAAAAGGGGTTTTGATGCCCCAAAACCCTTCCAAAACCCTTCCAATGTGTGGCTTATGACCTAGAAACTTGCATGAATGATCTAAGAACCCCAAAACATGAAATAATAGGAGTAAACATGAGTTTACGGTTTGGGTATGTCCCAAAACCGTAAACACCTTTTTAAGGTGTTAAAGTGCCCTTAAACACCTTCTATAGCTTGAATAAGTGACTAGAACCTTGTATGCTTACCCTAGAAGCACCAAAACATGCAAGAAAGTGACAAACATGAGTTTACAGCCGTAAACTAATGTGTTTACGACTGTAAACTCACCAATCGATCCTTCAAAAACCTTAAACTCCTTTTAGGGTCCATTTCAAGCCCCAATCACTTCCCTAGCCTTTGATTCAACCCTAGGAACCTTCCTTGAGTGAGATAAGACCTTTAAACACCCAATAACACCACTCCCATGAGTTGACGGCGGTAAACTTATAGGGATATGGTCTTGAAACTGTAAACACCCCTAAGGGCTTACACTTGAAGAGTAAACTCCTTAACAAGGCCATACCCTCCTTAGATGCAACCCGTATCATTCCTAACACTTGAAATAAAGTGTTTCCACTCATTAGAGTGTATTTACTTGCTTAATTAGTGATTTAATGACTAATTAGATACAATTATGTATCACTTCATGTTACATAGGATCCTTGCGTGTGTTCAAGTCCTAAATTGACACCTAGCGTCCTACCCAGCACACCCACGTCAGGTGAGTTCATACCTCTACACCTTTTTTCCGAGTTTTTCATGTTTTCAGGGGGGAACACAAGCAAAAGTACAAGGGAATTTCTACTCAAAACCTATTATTTCGTATGATATACTTACATGTTTAGCATGCTTTTAAAACATAAAAACGATTAATAAATGAACTTATAGAGTTAGTTTTCAAAACTAAAACAAGGAAACTTGTGAATGTCATCATAAAATGTTATATTTTATAGTTTAAAAAGGATTCACGTCAATCATAAAACGGGATTTTCCATACTATTACTTGTAAATTCGTTATTCTTAAGATTGGAGACACGTCCTTGGTAACACTCCACAGAGATACGCGAGTGGAGGACCGACCATGTAACCAGAATCTCTTTGAGGGAGAACGTGACCTTTGTGTATAGATCTATACAGGACTGACTACCCCGCACCTTGCTGGTAGATACAGTGGGACCGACAGGTCTACGGGTGACAAAGTCATAAAATGATATTGGCCCCGTTACATGCCATATCCAGTGTATTGTATCGTTATGGAACTCGCAACATAGATAATGGAGATTTACTTTTAGTAATAATGAACCTAGTGAACTAACCTCAAAGTGATAACTATTTTGATTAACAATACCCTTAGGAATTAATTCACTACCTACTTATTAGTTTTATGTGTGTATTAAAACTATTTATTAAACACAGCTAATATACACCTCTGGGTGTACCCATGGCTTCGAAAACACGGCTAATATACTCCTCTGGGTGTACCCAGAGCTTCAAAAACATGGCTAATATACTCCTCTAGGTGTAACCAGAGCTTCGAAAAGAAAATTGTTGTCTGAGTATGGTAGATACTCGTGTATGGATAATCAATCATCAACTTTTAAAAGGAAAATATGGGTTTTTCCCTGGGATAACTTAACTTTTTCATAAACAGGCTATATAACAAATGGATAATCAAACTTCTTTATAAGAAAATATGGGATTTTCTTGGGAAACAACTTTTAATAAAATCAAAGGAGCGTTTTCTTTCACCAGAATCAACCGCTTATGACCTCACCAGCTTTATGCTGATATTTTTAAAACTACTTGTATTCTCAGGTTCACGTTAGACAGATATCTCGCTTATTTTTGGAGAATACAGTGCATATAGAAGTCTCGTCTTTACTTTTGATTATACATTGATGTATTTAAACTATGTTTTCAATGCTTTTAAACAAATTTAAATATTCTTATGTAATGTAATGGTTGTGTTTACTATGCTTACTATGTACAATAGTTGTTATACTACGTATGATGTCCTCCGCCCTGGAACGTTTCCGCCGTCGGTTTTGGGGTGTGACATCAACCAAGAAGGGATAATGGTTGATCCAGCAAAGATCGAAGCTATGATGAAGTGGGAACAACCGAAAAGTCTCGCGGATATCAGAAGCTTTTTAGGATTAGTCAGATATTACCGAAGATTTATCCAAGGCTTTTCTTCGATCGCTAATCCATTAACTGCTTTGACCCACAAACGAGCAGCTTACGGGAATGATAAGCACAAAGAAGCATTCGGGTTGCTAAAGAAGAAGTTATGTGAGGCACCTATTTTATCTCTACCAGACGGAGTTGAGGACTTCGCTGTTTATAGCGATGCGTCTGGGGTTGGGTTGGGTTGTGTTTTGACCCAAAGAGATAAGGTGATCGCATATGCATCTCGATAGTTGAAAGAGCATGAAAGGAACTACCCTACTCACGATTTGGAGCTGGTAGCGGTAGTTTTCTCTCTGAAGATATGGAGACATTACCTCTATGGCACGAAGTGCAAACTGTTCACTGATCATAAGAGTCTCTCTTTAGTCAGAAAGAATTGAACAGGAGGCAGCGATGCTGGCTATACTTACTTAAGGACTACGATTGTGAGATACTTTACCATCCCGGTAAATCAAACGTTGTCGCTAATGCTCTCAGTCGGAAAGTCAATCTTGAAAGAAAAAGGCCAAGAGCGTTGAGAATAGAAGTTGTCTCGACAATTGTGGAGAGTATAAAGAAAGCTCAAGAGGAAGCTTCTGAAAAGAATGACCGGAAGGAGGAATGTTTGGTAAAAGCGTTGGGGTTTGGTACAAAAGGTCATGGACTAAAGGTATTCCAAGATCGTAGTTGGGTGCCTAAGTCAGGAGGAATAAGAGATCTTTTGATGGAAGAAGCTCACAAAACCATGTACTCAATTCATCCTGGCAGCACTAAAATGTATAAGGAACCGAAAACTATTACTCGTAGCCGACGATGAAGCTTGATATTGCAAAGTACATGGCTGAGTGTGTGACATGTGTGCGGGTCAAGGCACAACAATAGAAACCATACAGGAGTTTAGAACCTGTACATGTGCCTATGGGTAAATGGACTTATACGATTCAAGTTGGAGATTTGGTTTTGCTTAAAGTCTCACCTTGGAAGGGATTTATTCGATTGAAGTTGGAGATTCGGTTTTGAAATTAATTAGGGAGAGAATGTTAGCAGCTCAGGATCGTCAAAAGAGCTACGTTGATAGCAATCGAAGACCGATGACTTTTGAAGTTGGAGATTCGGTATTGCTTAAAGTCTCACCGTGGAACGGACTTATACAATTTGGAAAATGGGGAACGGTAAGTCCAATGTTTATTGGACCGTTTAAAGTGTTGGATAAGGTGTCTAAGTCCATAAATTATTTGGTACATACTTGACCCGACCCGACATGGTCCATTTGGGTTGCATTTCATCCAAACGATTTATGGATAATTTTATGAGAATTGTATACTTACGATTTATTAATATATTATAAGTTATAATATATTAATATGAAGTCGTGTTATTTAATTAGTTTTAGTCTTAAATTAATTATGAATTAATTTAGAGATTAAAAAGAAGACTGATTAAATTATGGGCTATTATATTTTATATAGTGTGGGCTAATACTCATTTGTTAATGGGCTAAGCTAATATGGAATTCCATGGATGATCCATGGAGCTTTTAACCCATGGATCCTTGGAAAGGAAAAAACATGGGTTATTAGGGTTTCACCCTAACCATGCACACTATATAAAGAAGCATATGATGCAAGAAATATGGCTCTAAGGGTAGAATCTAGTTGTGTGAGACTTAGTGGTGGCCGATTCCACAAGAAAGTATACTACTCTCTCAAAGTTTTCCAAACGTTTGTGGTGATTTGTGATTCCATTTGAGGCATTCACACTATTGGTGCTTGGATCTCAAACTCCAAACAATCAACCATCATCAAAAGGTATGTACTTCCACTAGCAATTTTATGATTCATAATCCTTATGCTATGCTAGTTAGGAAGAAACCTTGGAAGTTATTATTTTCATGTATTTTAGAAGAAAACATAGATCCAAGGTTTATTAGGGTTGCATGCACACTTAGGAAGTGTTAGATTGCTCAAAACCCAACATAAAGTTCTTTAGAGGATTGGGAACCAAGCTTACAAGCTAAAATTAACCGAAGAACTGAATGGAATTCATAACACTTTCCATGTGTTTTATTTACGGAAGTTCACAGGAGAAGTTCCCAACATGATTCCACTTTCTGAGTTGAGAATTGATTAGAACAAAAGGTTTCTTGAAGAACCTGAGGCAATCGTTGACCGACAGACTAAGAAGTTGCGACACAAGATGGTCGAATTGGTGCTTGTCCAATGGAAACATGCGAAAGGACCAAATCTCACATGGGAGACGGAGAGTGACATGATGAGTCGCTATCAGCATTTGTTTGTTGATGTGTGATTTTGGGGACGGAATCATTCTAAGGTGGAGAGAATTGTAACGCCCGTGTTTCTGGGCCAGGCATTAATGATGATGTGATAGTCTAGGTTGACCTTTATAACCCATTTTGAAATAACAAGAATGTATTATTTGAGTATTATGTGTTTTATATTTAATTGCTTAATTGTGTGGCTTAAATGAATTAAGAATAAATATAAGCGTGAAAATGAAATGTTAGATAAACCCAATATTGATACATGAAGACGTAGTGGTCGTGATGAGGTTTCCAAATATATAAAGAATGCTGAAATCCGAGTTATAACGAAGAAGTTATGACTTGTCGAAGTTTCACGATAGAACTGACACGAAACTGAATGATGTAAAATACGAATTTAAGATAGAGCAATATCTAGCCTTAGCAATCTAAATGAAAGTTTTATAATACGTTAAACCGAGAGCATACATAAAAAGAACGTATAAATCTGACTTCGTATGAGGAAGTTATGATTTTTCTAAGTTTTGTCTTAGCAGTATGCATCCCAAATCTCGAAATTGAGATCGAGTGATATTTGGCCGAAACAATCTAAATGAGAATTGAAGATCTCGTCAGTTGTAGTCCAACGGTAAAAAGATAGACGAAAATGGACATCGGATGAAGAAGTTATAAGTTTCTAACGGAGTTTTTCTGTCCCACCATACTAAAAATAATATATTAAAAATAAAGTCAAAATTAGCCAATTAAGTCTAAAAGAGAGTTGTAGAGCATAATCTCACCTATGTGTGCATATAAAGAACATCCAAAACGGAGCTTGTATGCGAAAGATATGAATTTTTGAAGTTCGGGGCATGGAATCCGATCCTGTGTCAGAACTCACGACATGAACACTGTGTTCATGACGTGAACCCAGAAATGACATCTCCTGGACTCTGTCAGACCCCACTTGTGATGACGCATGCATCGACAATCATGCCCCACGACGTGAGTATTAGAAACTCACGACATGAGTGCAGAAATTTCACCCTATAAATAGAAATCAAGGGTCAGCCAATTTTGGTTGCTCCTCCCTTACTCTCCCACTCCTGATACCCTCTCTAAGCCATATTTTAACCCTCTGAATCCCTGGTATCATCCCGAGACCCGAAGCAAGTCCCAAAGCCCGAAGATCTAGAGAAGACAAGAGTTTCTGAGCCGAAGCTCTACCTGCGAGAAACCTGGTGTGTGAAGATCTTCCAGATTTACCGAATAAGTACTACTCTTAGAGCCGTAGTGCTCTCCGATCATCTTCTGATCAAGCGAGTGTATATTCCTTTTCTTCTAACACATAGATATAAAGTATCTCCAAGTGAATATGTGTTATGTGTATATTGATATATATTATCTGTTACTTGGAATGAATCTGTATATATTTGGAACGAGTATTAAATGAATATCTTATCAGTTTTCAAGTTGCATATGTATGCATATGTATATTGTTATCTATAAAATGTTGGGTAGAACTTGGGTAGATAGTTGTCGCGTGATAAACTGATGAGAGGCCTTGATGTTGTTGTTGTTGATCTAGTCATCTAGTGGATATGGATGACGACCACAGACTTTTTCTAGACAGTCCTGTGGAATGCTAGCAGGCTTATAACCTATAGCTGTTGTGAACGTTGTGTTCACCGATGTACTCTATCCCCCTCATGGTTGCCTTTAGGACATCTTTTGTTGAGGAAACCCCTTGCAATAATGTGCGTCCCGATGAAAATCCTAGATTAGGTTCCTTGTAATGGATTTTGTTTTAGGGACGTAAAGTGAGGATAAGGGGAATGGGTAGTCGGGTTATTGTTGGTTGATGAAATTAAATATAATTATTTATCGTGGGTTAAAAACCTATATGCTCACTAGGCTCCCAAGCCTGAACCACTCAGTTTATTTGTATTACAGGTGGTGGCACGAGGGCATAAGATGGATGAATCATCAAGTGATTTTGTTTATAAGCATGTACATGTATATAACTTTTGTATGGCTTGTAATATGTCATTTATGCTTTTTGGTATGTATCAGAACATGACATCCCGATTTTTGATTATATAATGAAAATACATTTCTTTATGAAATGCTTTGGTAAATATTATTTTATCATATTTTGTTTTTGTGAACAAATTCCACAACTCTTTTAAATCAAAGGGATTTACTATGAAATTATTTTAAAAGCATAAATGAAACTGGTCTTTTCTGGCCGTGATTTTGGGGATGTCACAGTATCATCCATTTCTCCATAATTGCAAGAACTTGAAAATTTCTAGAGAGAGAAAGTGATTTTGAATGGGTTTTCTAGAGAGAGAAAGTAAAAATCACTTGAATTCTAGTGAAGAAAATCAAATTTTGAATAGAATCAAAGATGAATTCGATTTCTAGAATCCAAAAATTCTCTAAAACATGAAGATCAGAGGTTAAAAACGAATCACCAAATTTAGATTGCCATCAAAGATCAATTCTTGATCCAATCAAGAACACCTGCTCTGATACCAATTGATGTGGTGTTGATTATGATGGTATTTGTGGAATATGAAAGATCTAGTGAATTATCATGTAAAATCAAGAACACAAGGAGTAAATAAATGTTTGTAAGCTCTTATTAGATCTAGAAAGAATATACAAATGGGTTTGTACAAAGTTTCTCTCTCTAGTATAACACTCCAAAATGGTTCCTTACATAAAATGGGTGCCATTCACTTCCTTATAAAGGAAAAAGCAACTCGTTACACATACAAGTGGGTAAAGCCTCATCCAAGCGTGACTTTGCAGCCTAACAGAAACCTTATGACACTTAGATTTAATGGTGTATGTGTTCCTATCCATGTGAACCTGTCGTTTCCAACCATTATCATTAGATAAGGTCTATGACAGATTCAAACTTATATGGACTGAACTTGTTCAATCTTAATTTCCTGGCACTTTGCAGCACAAGGTGTAACAACCCGAAGTTCGTTCCGTTGTCGTAACCCGTTCCGTCGTTAAAAATTCTTCATTCTTGAATTGTTTCCGTTCGTTTCAAAAAAATTAAGTCATTTATTTGAGTTTGCTAAAATGACTTAATAATTGTCCGAATACATTAGAAATCCACGGAAATGCCTCAATTTATTATTTGAAAGAATAATAAATTTTATTACGTCAATTTATAAAAATAATTAAAATCGGGTACGACCAAAAGCCTCGCTTGACGACAGTATCGGGTAGAATTCCACCGTGTCCCCAACTTTCAGCATATATAAAGTTGAGAGAGCCTCATTTGAAGCTTTTTCCACTCTCTTTCTACTTTCTCTCTCTACTCTCTGTCTCTAAAATCTGATTTTGAGCCAAAAACATCCAAATCAAGCTTCAAAACATCAAGGTAATTATCCTAACTTCTAGTTTAACACATTTGGCCTTTAAATTCAAAATTTTTATGAGGATTAGGACCTTTAGAATGAGTTTACGGTCCTAGAACATCCCTAGGCCGTGAACTCATGAAAATGGGGTTTTTGTGCCATAAAACCCTTCCAAAACACTTCAAGGGCTTAGATTCGACTTAGAAACTTGCATGCATGAACCAAGGGCCTCAAAATCATGGGATTTGATGTGTAAACATGATTTTACAGCCCAAGAACCCTCTTGGATCGTAAACCCCCATGCAAGGACCTTAAACACCTCTTAAGGTGTTAGTTTGCCCCTAAACACCTTCAATGAACTTCTATAGGAGTGTAGAACCTCATAAGCCTTCATGTGATGCTCCAAAACTTCATCAAATGGGATAAGCTTGAGTTTATGGCCCAAGCACATGCTTGGACCATAAACACCCATTCATGAGGAGTAAACTCATCTTCTTAGACCTTAAACTCATTTCTATGTGTTAAGATGCCACTTTAACACACCATGAGCCTTAGAAATGAGTCTAGAAGCAACCACAATCAAGTTAAGGACCTTAATTCATGCCAAAAATACCCCATGGATGTTACGGCCATAAACCTCCCAAGAACATCTTCTTAGGCCGTAAACTCCATTATATGGTCCATATGTGAGTTTAATCCATTCCGATACCCTAGTTTTGATCATGTAACAACGTAAATTTTTAAAACCAATTTTTCATTTTTACGAACATCAAAACATCGAGTAATAATTTAAATTCCAATGTAAACAATATTGTCACGACCGATTACATCACATAGATCATAAAAATAGTTCTCCCCGAGTATGTGTACGATCACGCCGGCGCCTTCCCACGGTCCTTGCTAGTACCTGAAACACATAACACAACAACTATAAGCATAAATGCTTAGTGAGTTCCCCAAAATACTACCTACGCACATACGCCTTTCCATGCCCTGACCTTCCGATCCATGTGTCTCAGGGGACTTCCGTCCCGACTGGGTAAACCTTCCGGTCCTACCCACGTCAACCTTACGGTCCACATCACAATGCCTTCCGGCCCATAACATATTCGCCTTCCGGCCCATAACATAATGCCTTCCCACCCATATCAAGCATATCATACATGGCACATATAACGATTAACTTATCACACATAATGCATATATCTCATATCATATTCGACCTTCCGGTCACACAGTCAAACCCTTCCGGGTACAGTATAGTGAGAAGACTCACTTCGTATATGTCGATAACTCGCGAACCCTGGAAATCACTCGTGCTCGAACTCCTGAGCTATAATCCCCCTATAACATCATATATTTCTAATTAATACTTTTACCACTAAGGTTGACTGTCCCTATCAAGTCAACACTGGTCAATTCTGGTCAACGGTCAACGGTCATTTTGACCGGACTCGGCGAGTGCACTAGAGCGACTCGGCGAGTCTAAGCGTTTTCAACAACTCTCTCTAGGATTCTCTATTGACACGTCGAGTACTCCTCTGACTCGACGAGTTCCAACTGGTCATGAATCGCGGGGCCACCGCGACTCAACTCACCGAGTCGCAAGGACAACTCGGCGAGTTCCAGCTCGACTCAGTCCACCTGTCAAACCCTCTCTAACTCTCCGTGACTCACTGAGTCAACCACAACTCGGCAGGACCACTCACTGAGTGGTTAAGGACAATCTTCATGCTACTCGCCGAGTCTGTTCTTCAGACTCGGCGAGTCCATGCCATGCATCAACTCAATCTTGCTTCTAAGGTCAGATCCGCTCCATACATTCATAGATTTGGCCCTCCCAAGCTCATTTATCACGTAAAGTCATAGTCTTGGCTACCATGCAACACTTACAAGGCTCTTTTTGGGGAAATGACCTCTAATATGGCAACCCTAGTCTCCAACCCAAATGGAAGGACATAAAGCATAGAATTTGGGACTTTTTGGACCTGCTAAGGTCCAGATCTAGGTACCATATCTCCATGGGACCTCTCACACTTCAATTACAAAGCAAATAAGGCAAGAAGAAACCCTAGATTTGACCATCTCAACAAAAACACGGAAATAAGCTCTGAAAGATACCTCAAGAAGCTTCCCTTGGCGAAATGGAAGTAGATCCAAGCTCCCAACTCTTCTAGCTTGACTTTCCCCCTTCCTTTCTTGAAAACACACACAAATTTGGTGAGCAATAGCCTCTTATCTCACTCACAGGAACCCTTAACTGCTTTGGTGCTCTCAAGGATCAAGGTGGCTACAATAAAGGGCCATAAGGTCCTTTAAATAGAGCTTAGGACCGGAAAATTAGGGTTTCATCAAACAACGCGGACTCGCCGAGTCCATCCCTTGGACTCGCCGAGTCCAGGTGCGAACCCGCAACTAGAACCGCGACCCTACTCGGCTAGTTAGAGCTCCAACTCGCCGAGTCCCCTCACAAAACACCAAAAAAAATATGCGAATAAAAGATACTTGGAAATCCGGGCTGTTACAGATCCTAGCAAATCTTCCCAAGTAAAGTAAGGCCATTTAGCATCATGGAACACCCCACCCATGAGTTTACGGCCGTAAACTCATGGGGGATGGTCATTAGGGCCGTAAACCCTCTTGTAATTTTAGTCTTGAGGAGTAAACTCTATATCCAAACTTCATATGTCCTTAAATGCCACCCGGGTCCTTCCAAACACTTGCAATGGAGTGTTTCCGCGACTAAAAGTGTTTGTCCCCAACAGTTAAACAATCTAAGTCCTAATTAGATACAAATGTGTATCATTTCATATTACATAGGAACTTCACGGGTTATCAAGCCTCGAACCGTCACTTAGCATCCAATCCGACACGCTTCTCGATTGGTGAGTTCATACCCCTACCCTTTTTCAAATGTTTTTCACTGTTTTCAAGGGGGGGGGGGGGGGGGAATACAAGCAAAAGTACAAGGAAATCTTGTACTCCAACTTACTGTTTTCAGTTCAATTGATTTCATTCTGTATGTTCTAATATCAAAAACTGTGTTTATCAAATAGTTCGAATTACGAAGTTAGCTTTCAGACTAATCATAGATTTCTTGATAAAGTGTTACAAACTAAATCATATTTGATAATCTACGAATAATTCATACTAATTATCAATTAGAAACGAATACGAATACGAATGCGAATACAAATACGAATACGAATAGTAATAGGATTAGGAGTAGGGATACGAATACGACTGCGAATCCGAATACGAATACGAATGCGAATACGAATACGAATACTAATGGTAATAGGAGTAGAAGTAGGGATACGAATACGACTGCGAATACGAATATGAATACGAATGCGAATACGAATACGAATACGAATGGTAATAGGAGTAGGAGTAGGGATACGAATATGACTGCGAATACGAATACGAATACGAATGCGAATACAAATACGAATATGAATAGTAATAGGAGTAGGAGTAGGGATACGAATACGACTGCGAATACGAATACGAATACGAATGCGAATATGAATACGAATACGAATGGTAATAGGAGTAGGAGTAGGGATATGAATACGACTGCGAAGACGAATACGAATACGAATGCGAATACAAATACGAATACGAATAGTAATAGGAGTAGGAGTAGGGATACGAATACGATTGCGAATACGAATACGAATGCGAATACGAATACGAATACGAATACGAATGGTAATAGGAGTATGAGTAGGGATACGAATACGACTGCAAATACGAATACGAATACAAATGCGAATACAAATACGAATACGAATGGGATTAGGAATAGGACTACGGATACGAATACGAATATGAATGCGAATGCGAATACGAATAGGACCACAAATGAAATACAAATACAATGCCATTTATCTAGGTACACTCCAGTGAAACACCAATAGGATATCAAAATATCTAGTTAATACAATAAGTATGAATGGTAATCAATCATTACGACAAAATTCATTATCTAAACTTACTTTTAGGAAAATATAGGATTTTCCTGCGGAAACATTGAACGTAACCACGTTTTACAAAATACATCTTTTACATTGATAACCAACATTCAGGAAAGTATGGGACTTTTCTGGGATCATAGTTAAACATAACCAGAACCGTGTAACCAACAATTAATCAAACATTACTTTTAAGAAAATATGGGATTTTCTTGGATAACAAACTTTTCAGAAAACCAAAGGAAACTCGTACATTTTCACAAAACAACCATCTTATGAACTCACGAGCTTTATGCTGATTTTCAAACTGCTTATATTCTCAGGTCTACATTAGACAGGTACCTAGCGATCCTTTTGGAGAAGACGGAGCGTACAGAAGACTCGTATCTACTTTTGTTCATATATAGTATGTATCACAAATGTACAACTTTACTTTTGAACAAATGTAAACTTTGATATGTAATGTAATGGTTGTTTACTTTGTTTACTATGTGCATTGGATTTGATACTCAACATGGAGTCCGCCCCGGAAATGTTTATGCCTTAGGTTTTCGGGGTGTGACACAAGGGCTTACCATGTCTTCCAAATTTTTGAGCAGATCACCCTTACTGATTAATGAACTTTCACTGATCAAGGTGCCTTGCCTTATGCAAATGATTGGGAACTCATGGAACTCACATGCATAGTCAACTTTAATTGGAATGGCACAGAAACAAGAATATGTCAACACGATATGTTACAAACCTCAAGTCGTGTGCTAGTGATAAATGATAGGTTTACTCTTGATTAGCTCTTGAAGCTTTTCAAGGTCTTTTAAGACTCCCACTGACCTCTTGACATATAATATTGTCTTGTCAATAACTATTCCTTGACAAACAAATATCCAAGAGTTAGTGCGGATTCTTATCAAGAATGACACTTCATATAATTTGTCTTAGTTGGTCTTTATCTCATTTAAAACATCACAACTACTAATTCCAAATGTGCATGAGCAAGAATACTTTTCTACTCCACATTTCATGATGTGTTATAAACCTACTTAGGATATGTCACTCAATGGGCAATGTTAGAGTATGACTCTAAGACTTGATCTTAGAACGAAGTATGACTCACCTTAATTGATTTAACCATTTCAACAATTCCTGATTCCTCTTCTTAGCCATACAAGTGCACTAAGGTGTCCTTAGAGGATCAATTGCGATATGGTTTTCATAATCTTTAAGATGATCCTAAAACACGATACTAAAGTACTCTCCTTTCCTTTCAGATTGGAGAAACTTTTTATCTTTCTGCCTAATTTGATTCTTCTTATTCATTCTGTTATACCTTGAAACTTTTTCAATGATTCAAAATTATACTTAATCTTGTAAGTATAACCATATTTACTAACTTTATTAAATTTTGACGAATAGTCTTATCGTTCTTTATGGTGGACCTGGACCAGTTCACAACAAAGTGTACTAGATCCCCTAGCCCTTCACTTGACTCACATCTATATGTGAACAAGGAATTAGTCTTAATTTCCCAAAGATGAAAATTCTCATTCATCGTACAATACAAGTTGCATGACTCCAAGTTTTTGTCCAATTGAAACTTAGTTGATGAGAATACTTCTTATTTGGTAAATTTAGACACTACCACAAATAAAAGAATCAAATCCATATAGAAACATTTAAACATTAATTTTCACATATGTCATTGCAATGAGATATAAAATAAGAAAAGTCAAAATTTTCTTTATAAAATTGCGGAAAATCTTGTCCTTACAATGCAATTACAAATAAAAACTATGTTACTACATATTTCTAAGCAATCTATCATAACTCCTAAGTAGCAGCTCAAAAATCCGATCAACGAACCATGCGGTCGAAATCCATCTCTTCGCGATCAGACTCAACATGTTTTTCCTTTAAGCTTCCTTTCTTTTCTTCGATCCTAAAAAAACATCAAAATGTAATATCATTACATCATGTATTAAGAATCTTCAATTAGGAACCTAATAGAGTAAGATAGTGGACTTACCTGAAGCATAGTCAAACATTTTGACTTTACCATCCTTGTGGTCATTCAGGTTGATATGACAGCTTTGCAACCAATTCCCATTCTCTTGGAAATAGAAGCAAACATATTCTTTTGGAAAGACACATGGGATTATCTCAGACTTGGCCTTTCTCTTATGATCAAATTTTTTTGCCATGGCCGATTTATTTCTTTTATGAGAAGAAACCATTTCGGGACCATCACCTTTGCCATTGTTAGGGTCCATGGAGATTTGGCATACAAATCTTTCATTCAAATTTTCTTGATAGGTGCGCCAAATCATTGATGATTCAGCAGTAATTAGCAAATAGGTATGATCGATAAGAGTCACATCGTCATCTGTCATATAGTAGTCTTTAACAAAATAACTATACGACTCGGGAAGTGATTGGAGAACCAAGTCAACAACTAAATTCCTCGACACAAAGACTCCTAACATTACCAACCTATCAATGTGTGACTTCATCTCCAAGACATGTGCACACACAGACCTTCCATCTTGGTGTCTGCTAGCCAATATGGTTTGAGTCACCTTGAACTTTTCAAGTCGACGAACATGTAGGTTAGGAATAACTATTAGAGGAGGTGGAGGAAGTGAAGTATGATTTCCATTTCCACGATTCAATCATGGAACATCATCTTCTTGAGGAAATCTTTTTCCATAAGATTCAGGAAGACTATAGTTGTCAGAACTCGACATCCACAATGGAGAAATTCAAGTTAGTTGATTTAAATCCTTAATATAACACCTAAACTGAAATATTAAGGACAGAACCCAACACAATAATTCATAATTCGGAAGAGGGATGCTGTAATCCGATTGCAAACTATTTGTTGGTTGGTAAATGATGATTTACCAATTCCACCACGAAAAACCAAAAGGAGTATTAAGTTTTACATGAATTGAAATTCCTAGATTCTTTGAGATTCATTGAACCTTTTCAATGACATGTTTAATCTCGATTATGCCCTTCAAGTTTGCGACTGGGATGTTGAGGATCACAAACAAGGTGTGAATAACCATGCAAATTGGCTTGGTACTTTCGAAGTCATTTATCACTTAATCAATGTGCCGGTTAACCACACATGCTCCATTGATCTATAACAAACTACATGATACTCATTGTCATCCTTCATTAGTCCCATATTAGTGTGCCCGTTAACCACACACGCTCCACTAACGACTAATAAGGTGCAATGTGCAATTTCATGGGTTAGCATCAAATTCACATTTTTTCCTAACTAACTAAGATTGAGAATTTCTAAAAGGTTTAGTTACTTAATATTTCGTCATACTTTTAATGAGAATTTAAATATCCTGTCAAACTCGTTCGGCTAACGAACCTCCACTAGTCAAGAGTGCGGTGGGTAAGAGTGGATACCTATTCAATCGCCCTATTATAGGCAATTTCCTTAAACACCCCTTATAAACCAGCTTCGTGAATGAGGCCTACTAACGGTAAGACTAACTTTTAACTTATACATATATAATATATTAAATTTTAATTGTATATAGTATATGAGTGTATTTTACTCATTTAAAATACTTGGTGGTTTAATCTATTAATAAATTAAAGTTTTAATTTAATTAAACTTAAACCATATCATTATGGAATTATTAATTCTCTTTTAGTCAATTTAATAAAGTCCATAAGGTGTAATTGAACTATTCAAAGAACATCAAGGTTATAAAAATTCAAAATTAAAAACTATTTAATTAATTTTTAAGTATGAACCCAAGAGTTAAACCTTTCAATTACTAGATGTTTTAGAATTCAATATTTCAAATTAAAACTTTTTAATTAAACTTTTCAAATTCCAAAACTTGAGGGCAAGTTTTGAAACTCTTCAAAACTTTTGGATTCCATACCTTATGGAGTTAATGTTTAGTGAATGAGACTTTCCAAGTTCCATAACTTGAGAACAAGTTATGAAACTCTTAAAGACCTTTGCAATTCCATAACTTAAAGAGTTTAAAGTTTCATTAATGAGACTTTTCATATTTCATAACTTGAGGACAAGTTATGAATCTCTTCATGAAACACTTAGATCAAAATATAAACTAGTACAATTATCATATAACTTATCATTTACCAATTTGACCTAATTTTTACTCTTTTTGCAAGACATTTCTAACTAAACAATGCAAATGAGCAAGTTATAATATAATCAAAACATTATCTTAAAATTTGATAATTGTCTTTTTAATTTTGGATGATGGAAATCATTACCTTATCACAAAACAAATTTTTAATAGTCAAAATAGTTTATGGTAATGATTCTAATCCAAAACTTGGCCAAAATACTAAAAAAATCGTCCACTAAATAGTCATCACGTCATGGTAACTTTGACCATGTTGTGGTGATCATGCTGTTGGATAAGGTGTCTAAGTCCATAACTATTTCTGGTATGTACTTGACCCGACCCGGCATGGTCCATTTGGGTTGCATGGCACCATGCAATTGGATAGACTAAATGAGAGAAATAACGCTTGGAGATTATTAATATATTATAAGTTCTAATATATTAATAATAATATTATTTGATTAGTTTGATCAAGAATTAATTTAGAATTAATTAAGTGATCAAAAGATAACTAATTAAATATATGGGTTGATTAAGTAAATCATCCATATCTTGTATAGTGGGCTAAAAGGCTCCATGGATCATCAAGTTGGGTTCCACCCATAGGATGCTTCATGGATGCTCCATGGGAGTTACAAACCCATGGGTCATGGAAATGAAGAGTCATGACACATTAGGGTTTAACCCTAGATGTGTCAACACTATATAAGTAATATGATCTCCTCCCAAATCGGTTACACACAAAAGAAATAGAGGGCTTGGCCGTTTTGTGAAGTAAGTATTCTCTCATAAGTTCTTCCAAGAGCATTTGGTGTTGTGTGAAGCATTTGAGGCATCACACTTGGGGTGCTAGGCTCACAAGGTTTCAAGGAACACAAGCAACAACAAGGTAAGTTATTTTATCTATACTTTATGTTAAAATTGTTCCCCATGTATGCTAGATAGGAATATAACCTTGGAAATCAACTTTGCATGACAAATTAGACAAACATAGATCCAAGGTTATTAGGGTTGCATGTACACTTAGGAAGTGTTAGAATGCTCAAAACCCATCAGTGGTATCAGAGCCTAGGCTTGTTTGTTCTTATTTGTGCTTAAAAGTTGAAAACAGAATCGAAAATTTGTTGTCTGCGAATGGACTCGTCGAGTCTATTGGGGGGACTCGTCGAGTCCATGTGTATCTTCAACCAACTCGGCGAGTCATGTTCATGCACTCGGCGAGTAGGGTCGAATGAGTGCAGAATTTCGATTCAGTTGCTGGAAAATGAATTAGAAACATTACCCTAAACTGTTTTAGTAAATGTAAACTTGTTTTTGGTGGTGTAATGTCTTGCTAATTCATTTACAACAACTAGTTATCAAAAATTACAAAGTTTTATGTAATTTTTTGATTGTGTTCATATTCATGTTCTTGTTCTTATGATGTTTTAGATGATCATAGGAATTATTTGTAACCTATTTGGTAGTTTAATTCTTGATCATAATGTGTTTTAATGGAGTCCATAACTTATCCTTAAGTTATGGAAAACCAAGAGTCACACTTGAGTTAAAACCATTAAGAAAAACACAAGAGTTATAAAAATGAAGAGTCTTCATTTTATGACTCTATTAAACTCATAAGTTACAAGAAATGAAAAGTTTTGAAAGTTACAAAACTTGCCCTCAAGTTTTGGAACAAGTAAAGTTAAGTTAAAACTTTAGTTCCAACCCCTAGAATTTTAAAAGTTAAAATTCAACCCTTATACTTATATTATGATAATTTAATAATTATATATATATGTATAAGAATAAAGCCGTCTTACCGCTAGTACGCCTCATTCACGAAGCCGGTCTATAAGGTGGGTATAAGGTTGTTGCCTATAAAATGGTGACTTAATGGGTGAATATTCTCACCCACCGCTTGCTTGACTGGTGGAGGGTCGTTAGCCGAACGGGTAAGACAAGGACTTATAAATTCTCATTCAAAGTATGATGAATATAATAAAGTAACTAAATGTTTATTAAATTCCCAATCTTAGTTACTTTAGGAAAAATGTGAATAAGGTGCTAATCCATGAAATTACACTTTACACTTTGTCAAAGTCGTTGGTGGAGCGTGTGTGGTTAACCGGCACAATAACTTGGACTTAACAAGGTAGGTAAAGGGTGACTTAAGTTTTATTATAGTATCGGTGGAGCGTGTGTGGTTTACCGGCACATCGATTGAGTGATAAACTTTAAGGGTACCAAGTGATTTGCATGGTTACTTCACACCTCGTTTTGTGATCCTCGGCATCCCAGTCACAAAACCTGGAGGGCACTCCCGAGATTGAAACATGCCTTTGAAAAGTTCATTGGATCTCAAAGAATCTAGGAATTTCTAAAACCAATAAAAACTAAATATTTAATGTTTCGGTTTTCGTGGTGGAAATTGGTGAATCGTCATTCACCTACCTTTCAAATATGGTATAGCTTAGATTACGGCATACCTCTTCTAAGTTATATTATATTGTAATTGGATCCTAGCCTTAATATTACATTTGGGTGTTTTATTAAGGACTCTCTTAAATCTAAACTAAACTTGTTCTTCTTTTTCAGATGTCTTCAACTAATGCTTCTGGCTCGAATCCTAATGGCTCCTTTACTCTTATGAGTCTATGTGGGAAAGTCACCTTTGATGGATCCAACTTCAACAAATGGATCAGAAACATCATGATGATTACCCGCTACGAGGACAAAGAATATGTCCTTGACAAGGAGCTTAAGGAAATTGACGAGTCCACTGCAACTCCCCAGGAGATCTCTACCTTTCATACTCATGAGAGAGATGCAACCAAGGTGGCTTGCATCATGTTAGCCACCATGACAGCTGAACTCCAAAAGTCTTATGAAGACTTCTACCCTTATGAAATGCACCAAGATTTGATGGAAAGATACCATCAAAGTGCACGACAAGAGAGGTACAAAGTCATCTGCTCCATGATAACAACCATGATGAAGGACGGAGAGTCCGTCACGAGCCACATGCAGAAAATGCAAAGGTATGTGGATCGTTTGCTGAAGCTCAATGTGAACTTCCCTGAGGAGCTTGCAATAGATATCATTTTGCACTCCTTACCATCGTGCTATGATCAATTCCGCATGACATATCACATGAACAAGGAAGAGGTCACCCTCAGCAAACTTCAGGGACTTCTCAAGACCGCAAAAACAGGTCTTAAGGGGAAGTCGGTTGCTATCACTCCTACTCCAGACTCAACTCCGGTCTTGGCAATCGGGCAAAGTCGAGGGAGGAAGAGAAAGAGATCTTCAAAGGGTACCAAGGCTCGGACCCTTGATGGCTCTTCTTCAAGTGGAACCAAGAAAGGTTTCATTACTCCTTCTTCTGACCCAAAAGAGGCTGAATGCTTCTATTGCCATGAAAAAGCTCATTGGAAGCGGAACTGCCCAAAGTACCAGCAAGATGTGAAGGATGGGAAAGTCAAACCCAACCATGCAGGTATTTACACTATCATTTCTAATAACTCACCCCATTCGAAATCTTGGGTCCTTGATACCGGTTGCGGTATTCATATTTGTTGTGACTTGCAGGGACTAGGAAGAAGTGAGAATGTGGAGCAAGGAAGAATAAACTTAATCATGGGGAATAGGAAAGTTACACCTGTCACCAAGATTGGAGTTTATACTTTATCGCTAAGTAGTGGGTTAAATTTAGATTTGAATAAATGTTGTTATTCGCCAGAAATGGCAAGAAATATTATTTCCTTTCATGCATTGTACAAACAAGGTTTCACCTTTTCGTTTGATAATGAAGTTGGTTCGATTAATGCTTTCTTTAATAATGTTCTTTATTTTAAAGCATTACCTTGTGATGGTGTGTATGAAGCTGTATCTATTGTAGATAACTTAGGAAATAATGTTTTGTGTATTGATTCTACTAATAATAATAACTTGGATAAAGCATCATTATGGCATTGTCGTCTTGGACATATAAGCAAGAAACGCATAGGCCAACTCCAAAAGGATGGAGTCTTGGAGTCGTTTGACCTAAAGTCAAATGATAGTTGCGAATCATGCTTACTTGGAAAAATGACAAAGTCACCCTTCACAGGCTCGTGTGAAAGGGGTGAAGGTTTGTTGGACCTTATACACACGGATGTGTGTGGACCATTCAAACATGCCACAAGGGATGCTAATCGTTATTATTTGACTTTTACCGATGATTACAGTAGATATGGATATGTCTACTTAATCAAGCATAAGTCAGAGACTTTCGAGAAGTTTAAGGAATTTAAACAGGAAGTCGAGAATCAATTGGGCAGGAACATTAAGATGCTTCGATCCGATCGAGGTGGTGAGTATCTTAGTTCAGAGTTCCTCGACTATCTAAAGGAATGTGGGATTGTCTCACAATTGACACCTCCCAGGACACCGCAGTTGAATGGTGTGGCTGAGAGGCGTAATCGAACCTTGTTGGACATGGTTCGTTCCATGATGAGTCGAGCTTCGCTACTAATCTCATTCTGGGGGTATGCCTTAGAGACTGCCATCCATATCCTCAATCTAGTCCCTACAAAGAAAGTTGCCAAAACTCCTCACGAGATGTGGACTGGTAAAGTACCTAAACTAGACCACATCAAGATTTGGGGCTGTGAGGCTTTCGTGAGACACGAGACTCATGATAAGCTCGAACCCCGAAGCGAGAGGTGTATTTTCATCGGCTACCCACAATAATCCTTTGGTTACCTCTTCTACAGACCTAGTGACAATGTGGTCTTTGTAGCAAGAAGAGGATTCTTTCGAGAAAGGGAGTTTATAAGCCAAGGAGACAGTGGGAGGCAAGTTGATCTTGAAGAAATTCAAGAGTCAAGTGGTGAAGGAACTTCAAACTCTAGCCCTCAACTTGAGGAGGAAACTGCTGTTGAGCCAATTGACGAATCTGTACCTCTGAGGCGTTCCACGAGAGTTAGGAGTGCACCTGAGCATTACTATGGATTCCATATTACTGCAGAAGGTGAGAAACTTATTAGTGATGAGACACTAGTAAGTCAAGATGATCCTAACAGCTACGAGGAAGCCATGGCAGGCCCCGAGTCTGCCAAATGGAAAGAGGCTATGGATAGCGAGATACAATCCATGTATGACAATCAAGTTTGGAACTTGGTTGAGAATGTACCAGGTCGAAAGACTGTAGGGTGCAAATGGGTTTTCAAGAAGAAGACCGACATGGATGGTAAAGTACACACTTATAAGGCTAGACTGGTTGCAAAGGGCTTCTCTCAAATTCCTGGAGTGGATTATGATGAGACCTTTTCTCCGGTAGCCAAGATTAAGTCTATTCGGGTTCTGTTAGCCATAGCCGCATTTCATGACTATGAAATTTGGCAAATGGATGTCAAAACCGCTTTCCTTAATGGGAAGTTGGCTGAAGATGTTTACATGAGTCAGCCAGAGGGTTTTGTCAGTAACGAGTACCCTAATAGAGTGTGTAAGCTTGAGAAATCCATTTATGGATTAAAGCAAGCACCTCGCAGATGGAATCTTTGCTTTGATGAAAAGGTCAAGGAATTTGGCTTTTCTAGGAGTGAAGATGAGTCTTGTGTATATGTCAAGGCTAGTGGGAGTATAGTTAGCTTTTTGGTATTGTATGTGGATGACATACTACTCATAGGAAACGACATTCCAACCCTGCAGGAAGTAAAGTCCTGGCTTGGAAAGTGTTTCTCTATGAAGGACCTTGGTGAAGCTACCTATATTTTGGGGATAAGAATCTTGAGAGATCGGAGTAAAAGACTAATTGGACTTAGTCAAAGTACCTACTTGGAGAAGATTCTGAAGAGATTCAGAATGCAAGACTCCAAGAAAGGAGAGTTGCCCATCCAGAGTAACGCCAAACTGAGTAAGACACAAAGCCCTAGCACTGAGGCTGAGATAGTAGAAATGAGTCGAATACCTTATGCTTCGGCTGTAGGTTCGATCATGTATGCTATGACGTGTACTCGACCTGATGTAGCCTTTGCCTTGAGCATGGTTAGCAGGTTTCAGGGGAACCCTGGCAAGGCACACTGGACTGCGGTAAAGACTATTCTCAAGTACCTACGAAGGACTAAGGACTGGGTCCTTACCCTCGGTGGGAGTGATGACTTGAGAGTTGTAGGGTATAGTGATGCTAGCTTCCAGACTGATAGGGATAACTTCCGCTCTCAGTCGGGCTGGGTCTTTACCCTAAATGGAGGAGCAATTTCTTGGAAGAGTTCCAAGCAAGAGACAGTGGCAGATTCTACTTGTGAATCAGAGTATATTGCAGCTAGCGAAGCAGCAAAGGAGGCGTTATGGCTGAGGAACTTCATTGGAGACCTTGGAGTTGTACCAGCTATTAAAGAGCCGATGGAAATTTTCTGTGATAGTGAAAGTGCTGTTGCCTTAGCCAAGGAACCAAGGGATCACGGGAGATCCAGACACATCGACAGAAAATACCATTTCATCAGACATCGGATCGAAGAAGGACTCCTCGTGGCAAAGAGGGTATCATCGGATGAGAACCCAGCAGATCCTCTCACGAAGGGACTGACTCGGGTTAAGCATCTCCAGCATGCTCGGAGCATAGGGCTGAAGGATGATATTAGATTTAGTAGTTAGATAATATCGAAATTTGTAAAGTGTAACTGACATTTGATGATGAATAAAAGTGTTTTATTTATGAGTAAAGTGTTACTATCTCTTGTCGATCGTTTACTATATTTCTTTGCATGTTTTGACTTCCAGAATAATTTTGTTTGGTATAACATATTATTCAAACCTCCACAGTCGGTCATATGTCGGAAGTAGGTATGAATCAAGACTGTCATGTTTGGTTGTAGAGGTCTGGGACAAGGCTACAACAATCATGAGTGCTCATAAGTTCTGAGCATTGGACTCAACCCACGCTCACTGGAATCACTTCATGGAATTCTATCTCGAGTGATCGTGAGACGGTAATATCATATAAGTCTTTAAACCTAGAGATATGATTTGTTACTTACGAGTTGGTTATGCATTGATTGTACGAAAAACGCATTGGTAACTCGATGTTATAAAATCGTGCTCTTGTGTGTAATTCAATGAGTAGTAGAACAAACATATGAGTCGAAGTTTATCTGTTCCTTCTTGGATTAGAAGCTGATATCTGGGCCCCTCGATGATTTTGTTTTGACCTATGTACCGGACCCGGTCAGAACTGAATTGATGTGTTCAATGAAGTTCTTTGTCAAACAAATCGGAAATCGGGAAACAAATGTTGGACAATAAGTAAGACATTGTTCCATGTATTTGTCCGACTGATATCTAGAACAGAGGATTATATGATCACTTATCTTAAATGGCATACCATCGTCTTCTCAAGTTTCGAGAAACCTTGTAAAGAGCTACGATTGCCGATCGGTTCCTGAAGTCATACTTGCAGTAATAGTTACTAGACTTATCCAAGTGGGAGACTGTTGGATAAGGTGTCTAAGTCCATAACTATTTCTGGTATGTACTTGACCCGACCCGACATGGTCCATTTGGGTTGCATGGCACCATGCAATTGGATAGACTAAATGAGAGAAATAACGCTTGGAGATTATTAATATATTATAAGTTCTAATATATTAATAATAATATTATTTGATTAGTTTGATCAAGAATTAATTTAGAATTAATTAAGTGATCAAAAGATAACTAATTAAATATATGGGTTGATTAAGTAAATCATCCATATCTTGTATAGTGGGCTAAAAGGCTCCATGGATCATCAAGTTGGGTTCCACCCATAGGATGCTCCATGGATGCTCCATGGGAGTTACAAACCCATGGGTCATGGAAATGAAGAGTCATGACACATTAGGGTTTAACCCTAGATGTGTCAACACTATATAAGTAATATGATCTCCTCCCAAATCGGTTACACACAAAAGAAATAGAGGGCTTGGCCGTTTTGTGAAGTAAGTATTCTCTCATAAGTTCTTCCAAGAGCATTTGGTGTTGTGTGAAGCATTTGAGGCATCACACTTGGGGTGCTAGGTTCACAAGGTTTCAAGGAACACAAGCAACAACAAGGTAAGTTATTCTATCTATAATTTATGTTAAAATTGTTCCCCATGTATGCTAGATAGGAATATAACCTTGGAAATCAACTTTGCATGACAAATTAGACAAACATAGATCCAAGGTTATTAGGGTTGCATGTACACTTAGGAAGTGTTAGAATGCTCAAAACCCATCACATGCAGATTCCAAAAAAACGATTTTTTTTCTTGCTTTGAACAATTAACCAATACATCAATATAACAAAAAACTACTCGTGGTTCTGATATCATTGTTGGGTTTTAAGTACTATAACACTCTATGGTGCACATACAACCCTAAATGTTTTGGATCTAAGTTTTCTCTAGTTATATGTGCAACAAAAATTATCCAAATCATGAAACTTATAACTTGCATACAACATAGATATTTGAAACATGAATAACTAGTTAGAAGAATACCTCTTAGTTGTAGCTTGTACGAATTTTGGATCTTCATGGAATTCATACGTCATGATTTTAGGGTTTAGGGAATACATATATAGTGTAGAATTCCAAGAGTCATATGCAAACCCTAATTCTTACACTTATGCTTATGATCCAATAACTCATATGGACTAACTCTTCATGGACTCTCACATAAAATTAGTCCATCATGGATCAATAGCCCAAACCATATGTATCACTATTTTACATAATTAGTCCCCATTAATTTAATTAGTCTCTTTTTATCACTAAATTAATTCCAAATTAATTCTTGATCAATACTAATTAAATTAATATATTATACTTGTAATATAGTAATAAATCACAAATAACCTCTTTCTTAATTATCCATCCTATCAGATGGTTCTGGTGAAGGCAACCCGAAATGGACCATGGTACTCTCGGGTCAAGTACATATTAATTATAGTTATGGGCATAGACACCTAATCTAACAGGTTCATCTATCATCACCTCGTGTATACAAGTCATATATAATTAAGATTGAAAAGGCTTTCGGATGGGTCACCCTTCCCCAAGTTCACAACATGACAAGGAACAAGAGGTAGGGCGGAATCACACATCCTAAGTCAGTAGAATCTTAATTATATACCACACTCACGTATACATCTAACAGTGATAGATTAACCGCATGGGTCGTTAGTCTCTATTCTTGAACTTATTATATACCACACTCACGTATACATCTAACAGTGATAGATTAACTGCATGGGTCGGTCATATGTCGGAAGTAGGTATGAATCAAGACTGTCATGTTTGGTTGTAGAGGTCTGGGACAAGGCTACAACAATCATGAGTGCTCATAAGTTCTGAGCATTGGACTCAACCCACGCTCACTGGAATCACTTGTTGTACGACTGATATTCCCGTGAGTTCTGTTGGGAAAACTTTGGGAAGGTTACGAACTTCGAGAACTGTTGGGTTTTGAGCAATCTAAAACTTCCTAAGTGTGCATGCAACCCTAATAAACCTTGGATCTATGTTTGTCTAAATACATGCAAAATAATAAATTTTCCAAGGTTTATAACCTATCTAACATGGCATGGGGAACATTTCAACATAAAAGAGTTAGAAGAGATTACATACCTTTTGATGAGTTTGGTTCTATGGAGTTTGAGGGCCAAGCACTAATAGTCTGAATGCCTCAAATGGAATCACAAAACACCACAAACTCTTGGAAAACTTTGAGAGAGTATACACACTCTTGTATAAATTCGGCCACACACAAGCACACACACACTATTCACTAGTTTTTCCTTAGGCTCCATTTCATGCTCCATAAGCATGCTTATATAGTGTGCATGGTTAGGGTGAAACCCTAATAACCCATGTCTTTTCCTTTCCAAGGATCCATGGGTTAAATGCTTCGTGGATCATCCATGGACTTCCACATAAGCCTAGCCCATTAACAAATGAGTATTAGCCCACACTATATAAAACAAATAGCCCATAATCTAATTAGTCTTCCTTTTAATCTCTAAATTAATTCATAATTAATTTAAGACTAAAACTAATTAAATAACATAACTTCATATTAATATATTATAACTTATAATATATTAATAAACATATGTGTATAACTCTCATAAAATTATCCATAATAGTTTGGATGAGATGCAACCCAAATGGACCATGCCAGTCGGGTCAAGTATATACCAAATAAGTTATGGACTTAGACACCTTATCCAACAGATTGCCACTTGGATAAGTCTAATAACTGTATTTGCCTATAACTTCAGGAACCAACCAGCAATCGTAGCTCTCGAAAACTCCCTCGAACTATGAAGCACCATTTTTAAAACAAGTGATCACATAATCCTCTGTTCTCATGATATCAGCCGGACAAACACATGGAACTATGTGTTGCTTATTGTCTGGCAGTTGTTTCTCGATTTTCCGATTTGTTTGACGAAGAACTTCACTGAACACATCGGTTTAGTTCTGACCGGGCCCGGTACATGGGTCAACACAAAATCATCGAGGGGCCCAGATATCGCTTCTATTTCTAGAAGGAACAGATAAACTTCGACTGATATGCTTGTTTTACTACTTATTGAATTGTACACAAAGGCACGTTTTATAACATCAAGTTACTGATGTGTTTACGTGCAATCAATGCACAACCAACTCATAGGTAACAACTCATATCTCTAGGTTTGAAGATTTATATGATATTATCGTCTCACGATCACTCGAGATAAATTCCATGAAGTGATACAAGTGAGCGTGGGTTTATACCAATACTCACAACTTATGAGTACTCATGAATGTTGCAGCAACCATTGCCATGTCTAAACATTTTACAAGTTTCACGAAAACTATCTAATCTGTAAAACTAATATCGTCCCTCAGCCCGATGCGTCTCGGATGCTGAAAATGCTTAACCCTCGTCAGTCCCTTCGTAAGGGGATCTGCAGGATTCTCATCCGACGATATCCTCCTTGCCACAAGGACTCCTTCTTCAATCTTGTGTCTTATGAAGTGATATTTTCTATCAATGTGTCGAGATCTGCCATGATCTCTTGGTTCCTTGGCTAAGGCAACCGCACTATTGTTGTCACAGAAAATCTCCATAGGTTCCTTAATAGTTGGTACAACTCCAAGGTCTCCGATGAAGTTCTTTAGCCATATCGCCTCCTTTGCTGCTTCACTCGTTGCTATATACTCTGATTCACAAGTCGAATCAGCCACCGTCTCCTGCTTGGAACTCTTCCAAGAGATTGCCCCTCCATTTAAGGTAAAGATCCAGCCTGACTGAGAGCGGAAATTATCCCTATCAGTTTGAAAACTAGCATCACTATACCCTAATACTCTCAAGTCATCACTCCCACCAAGGGTAAGGACCCAATCCTTAGTCCTCCGCAGGTACTTGAGAATGTTCTTACCGCGGTCCAATGAGCCTTGCCAGGGTTCCCCTGATACCTGCTGACCATGCTCAAAGCAAATGCCACATCAGGACGGGTACAAGTCATAGCATACATGATCGAGCCAACTGCGGAAGCATACGGTAATTGGCTCATCTCATCTATCTCTGCCTCTGTACTCAGACTCTGAGTCTTACTCAGTTTGGTATTGCTTTGGATCGGTAAATCTCCTTTCTTGGAATTCTCCATGTTGAACCTTTTCAACACCTTATCCAAGTAGGTACTCTGACTAAGTCCAATTAGTCTTCTACTCCTTTCTCTTAATATCCTTATCCCTAGGATATAGGCAGTCTCCCCTAGGTCCTTCATAGCAAAGCACCTCCCAAGCCAGGACTTAACCTCCTGCAAGGTTGGGATGTCGTTTCCTATAAGTAGTATGTCATCCACATACAGTACCAAGAAGCTAACTATACTCCCACTAGCTCTGACATACACGCAAGACTCATCTTCTCTTCTCGAGAAGCCAAACTCTTTTACCTTCTCATCAAAACAAAGATTCCAGCTACGAGATGCTTGTTTTAATCCATAAATGGATTTCTCAAGCTTGCATACTCTATTAGGGTACTCTGCACTTACAAAACCCTCTGGCTGATTCATGTACACATCCTCAGCCAACTTTCCGTTAAGGAAAGCGGATTTGACATCCATTTGCCATATTTCATAATCATGAAATGCTGCAATGGCTAACATAACCCTAATAGACTTAATCTTTGCTACCGGCGAGAAGGTTTCATCATAATCAATACCTTGAGTTTGAGTAAAACCCTTCGCAATCAGTCGAGCCTTATAAGTATGCACTTTTCCTTCCATGTCTGTCTTCTTCTTGAAGATCCATTTGCACCCAACTGTTTTATGGCCTGGTACATTGTCAACCAAGTTCCAAACTTGATTGTCATACATGGACTGTATCTCGATGTCCATAGCCTCCTTCCATTTAGCAGACTCCGGGCCTGCCATGGCTTTCTTAACACTGTTGGGTTCATCCAAATTTACCAGTGTACTATCACTAATAAACGTATCACCTTCCGTAGTAATATGAAAGCCATAATAAAACGAAGGTGTGTTCCTAACCCGTGTGGAACGCCTCGGAGGTACAGACTCGTCAGCTGGATCAACAGGAGTTTCCTCCTCAGGTTGATTGCTAGTGTCTGAGGTTCCTTCACCAATTGATTCTGGAATTTCTTCAAGATCAATTTGCCTCCCTCTATCTCCTTGGCTTATAAATTCTTTCTCGCGAAAGATCCCTCTTCGTGCTACAAAGACCACATTCTCACTGGGTCTGTAGAAGAGGTAACCGAATGATTTCTGTGGGTAGCCGATGAAAATACACCTTTCACTTCGGGGTTCAAGCTTATCATGAGTTTCACGTCTCACAAAAGCCTCGCAACCCCAAATTTTGATGTGGTCCAAATTGGGAACCTTCCCAGTCCACATCTCATGAGGTGTTTTGGTAACCTTCTTTGTAGGGACTAGATTAAGGATATGGGTGGCAGTCTCTAAGGCATACCCCCAAAAAGAGATTGGTAACGAAACTCGACTCATCATAGAGCAAACCATGTCCAACAAAGTTCGATTACGCCTCTCAGCTACACCATTCAGCTGTGGTGTCCTGGGAGGAGTCAATTGTGAGACAATCCCACACTCCTTAAGATAGTCAAGGAACTCGGTACTAAGATACTCACCACCTCGATCGGATCGAAGCATCTTAATGTTCCTGCCCAATTGATTTTCTACTTCCTGTTTGAATTCCTTAAACCTTTCAAAGGTTTCTGACTTATGTTTGATTAAGTAGACATATCCATATCTACTAAAATCATTAATAAAAGTCACATAATACCGATTAGCATCCCTTGTGGCGGTTTTGAATGGCCCACATACATCAGTATGTATTAGGTCCAACAAACCCTCACCCCTCTCACAAGTTCCAGTGAAGGGTGATTTTGTCATCTTTCCAAGTAGACAAGATTCACAATTATCATCCGATTTAAGGTCAAATGATTCCAAGACTCCACTCTTTTGGAGTTGGCCTATGCGTTTCTTGTTTACATGTCCAAGACGACAATGCCACAATGATGCTTTATCTAGGCTAGTAGAAGAATCAATATACAACACATTATTTCCTAAGTTTTCTACAATCGACACAGTTTCATACACACCATCACAAGGTAATGCTTTAAAATAGAACACATTATTAAAGAAAGCATCAATACCACCACATTCATTATCAAACGAAAAGGTAAACCCTTGTTTGTACAAAGCATGAAAAGAAATAATATTCCTCGCCATTTCAGACGAGTACACACATTTATTCAAATCTAATTTTAACCCATTATTAAGCAACAAAGTATAAACTCCAATCTTGGACACAGGTGAAGCCTTCCTATTCCCCATGATCAAGTTTATCTTCCCGTGCTCCACATTCTCACTTCTTCTTAGGCCCTGCAAATCAGAACATATGTGAATACTGCATCCCGTATCAAGCACCCAAGAGTTAGAATATGTTGAGTAATTAGACAATATAGTGTAAATACCTGCATGGGTGGGTTTCACTTTCCCATCCTTTAGATCCTGCAAGTACTTAGGGCAGTTTCGCTTCCAGTGTGCCTTTTCATGGCAATAAAAGCATTCAGCATCCTTGGGAATGGTAGAAGGAGTGACAGAACCACTCTTGGTCTTCGATGAGGAGCCTTCAAGAGACTTTCCCTTGGTACCCTTCGAAGGGTGTTTCCTCTTTTTCCCTTTGCCTTGCCCGATAGCTAAAACAGGGGTAGATGTTGGAGTAGGAGTAGTAGAGGTAACAACCGCCTTACCCTTAAGACCGGATTCCGCGGTCTTCAAGAGTCCTTGAAGCTTGCTGAGGGTAACTTCCTCCTTGTTCATATGATATGTCATTCGAAAATGATCATAACAAGAAGGCAAGGAGTGCAAAATGATGTCAATTGCCAACTCCTCAGGGATGTTAACATTCAGCTTCAGCAAACGGTCCATATACCTTTGCATCTTTTGCATGTGGGCCGTGACGGATTCACCGTCCTTCATGCGGGTAGTTATTATGGAGGAGATTATTTCATACCGCTCCTGACGAGCACTCTGATGGTACATTTCCATCAGGTATTGGTGCATCTCAAAAGGGTAGAAATCTTCATATGACTTTTGGAGCTCGGCTGTCATCGTGGCCATCATGATACATGCCACCTTAGTAGCATCTCTCTCATGATTCCTGAATTCAGCGATCTCCTCAGGAGTAGCAGTAGACTCATCAAGTTCTTTTAACTCCTTATCGAGGACATATTCTTTGTCCTCATAACGAGTAACCATCCTGATGTTCCTAATCCAGTCCATGAAGTTGGAACCATCAAAGATGACCCTCCCACAAAGATTCATGAGAGAGAAAGAACCAGTTGGGTTAGAGCCCGAAGCATTAGTGTTGGAAGACATCTGAAAGAAGAGAGTAAGTTTAGATTAGATATATAGGATGCTTAATAAGACACCCAAATGTAATATTAAGGCTAGGACCCAATCACAATATATTATACTTAGAAGAGGGATGCTGTAATCTAAGTAATAATATATTTGAAAGGTAGGTGAATGACGATTCACCAATTTTGTGACAACCGTCAAATTCTAGTCAATTCAAAGTCAAATAAAGTCAACAAGTCAAACCGATCAGCTCAACTAACCCTTGTGTACTTGGACTTACGTTCAGTATTTACTAAACAACTCACTATTCTAATAAGAGAACATAAATCGAAAAGTACGTACAACTAGATCTCTTTAACCTAAAAACTGTAGTACGTGGCGAGCCAAACTGATAAAACAATGATGCATACTCATCGGGAGTGTGTAAGATCCTTAAACAAGGCTTAACAGGGTTTACGAACCATGCATTGCGGTGCCGGACACTCATAACTGTCCCACACGGAACCTCTCTCAATTGTTTTCACTCTATCTCTCTCTATGTCAAATCTCTCCCAAATCCCTCCAAGCACGTGAAATCTCTCTCAAATATCTCTTTGTATGAGAAATCTCTCCAAGAATGTCAAATCTCTCCCAAATCTCTCCAAGTATGTGAAATCTCTCTCAAATATCTCTCGGTAATAGAAATCTCTCCAAGAATGTCAAATCTCTCCCAAATCCCCCCAAGCACGTGAAATCTCTCTCAAATATCTCTTTGTATGAGAAATCTCTCCAAGAATGTCAAATCTCTCCCAAATCTCTCCAAGTGTGAGAAATCTCTCCCAAATCTCTCTCAAAAGTTTCCCGTAACTTTTTGGAATCATTCGGGTCATTCCGACCCTTAACCGGGTCAAAAACGGCTCAAAACGGGGCGAAAACGAGAAAAATGGACATTAGGAACCGAAGGTCCTCTTAGGGACCAAGAGCAAGGAGGAGCCGAACCCTCCTGAGCCGAAGGTCCTCTCAGGGCCGAACCTCGCCCAGGAGGAACCGAACCCGAGAACAAAGAACCGAACCCGAGAGCAAGAACCGAACCCGAGAGCAAGGAACCGAAACCGAACCGAAAGTACTGTTCACCAAACCGAACCGAAGGTACTGTTCATCAACCGAACCGAAGGTACTGTTCACTACTGTTCACAACAGTCCGTTCGGTTCTGACTTCTCGCCTTTCATCGCCGGACCGAACCCTCGCCTCGCCTCTCGCTTCCGGTTCGCGCCTTCTCGTTCTCACCTCCTCGCCCCTTCGTTTCCGTCTATTCTCTCTCTCTCCCTCTCGGTTCCTTCCTTCTCTCTTCCTCCCTCTCGGTTTCTGCCTCTCTCTCTCTCGGTTCAGCACCAGGAGGCCGAGCCTCGGCCAGATTTCGCATATTTGCCACTTTTAGCCCATTTTTGATATTTTTAACATTTTAAGCCCGTTTTTCATGATTTTAAAGCGGGATTTTCTCCAGAAATTATATTTTAACATAATAAACTCTAAATATTCATAATTTAAACATATTTTGATGAAAATCATTATTTAAATAATAAAAATCAAATGGGTGAATTATTAAAGGTGGAGTGTTGACTTTGCCTTATCCAATGTCACAAGCAACCACCCCACACCCACTCTTTGACTAACCACACCTCCCCACCTTACCTAGGTCACATCAATGTCATTTCCACTCAATTTACACTCATTCCCACGTTTTTAGAGCTGGAACAAACATCCTCTCTCCTCATTTTCTCTCATTTGCCCTCATTTCACTAAATATCAAACACCACTTTCTCTCAAACTTTTCCCACTCCAAACTCGAGATTCAAGGCTGATCTTCACGTGTCCTTCCACTCTTAGTAAGTATAATTCATCCTCCTTATGATTATTTCACTTCATTCTACTCAAATCATGAATATCTTACACAAACTCCATCATATTAGCGTTAGAGCTTCGAATCTTCAAGTGATTCTTCAAGTGTTCTTGGGTTGAACACTTCTCTTCTTCAACACTTACCTACTGAAATCACTTAAGGTGAGTCCATACCCCTACATTTTCATGTTTTCTCAAGTTTTCAGGGGGGGAATACAAGTTATATCATCAAGAACATAACTAAATATTTCTAACAGCCTTCATCAGAAAAGTTCAACTCCATTCACGGACTGTTTTGGGCATCTTAAACATTTTTGTTTTCAAAACTGTACAAGGTGCAAATAGTTCAAGTTTGTAGCTTTAAAATGACTACTTGCGCATCTCCATACGATGTTTCTACAATTTATGGTGATTTTTACAAAACTGCCTATCATTTCAAACAACAATCCGGACTAGTCTGTGATTATGGACTTTTTCACCCAAGTTAGAGGTCATTAAAAATTGTGATAAACATTATGAGCAAACTAGACACATTTTTTGAACTCTTAGAATTTACGGATCTAGTTTTCGACTTCGTATGATTTTTCTATGATTTTTCCAAAACAGGGCAGAATTGCTAAATTTTGCCAACAGCATGTAAATATCATAACACTTTGTATTATGTTGAGCAAAGTGTATAATCATAAGTTCTAATATTTGAATGTGTTTCCTTGCTAGTTTATCATTATGAACTGAAACTAAGTCATTTATATTAATATTATTCATTCATTTAGAACACGTATTATGTAACTATAAAAGTATAGTTTGATAAATTCGCAACACTAATACATTTCCATAAAAGAATTCATACATATTATATACATTTTAGATGAACTATAATAGGTATAGTTTATGATACATCACTCAACACACTTATACAAAAAGGGGTACAAATACAAAGTACCGGGTCTCTATACAAAAAGGGGTACAAATACAAAGTACGTGCCGGGTCTCTATACAAAAAGGGGTACAAATTCAAAGTGCCGGGTCTCTATAAAGAAAGGGGGTACCGATACAAAGTACCAAGTTCACTTAAGTTAGTTATTATGATATTAAAATTATATTGCATCTAGAACTGTTAGACTTCAACTATAATCGCTGAGCGTACATGTTTGAGTCCTATAAGAATTTTGTCTAGATTGGCCTAGAATTAGTGATGCCTGCCTCATCTCCTGTTCCTTGTTTGGTTGTGGACCTAGGGCAGACCCACTATATTCAACGTTCTATCTAATTTAAACCTTATATAACTTATATACGTTTGACGATTATAGAGGAACTCTACGGGTCATTCTAGGGTTCATTAATGCATCATATAGGAATATTTCTATTCACACTTAACTAAGAAAATATTGGATTTTCTGGAAATCAAATTATATCGATCTTACAAGGAAAACGGTTTCTACTTCAAACAAAACTCTTATGAACTCACCAACTTAATTGTTGACACTTTTTAAAACTACTTGTATTCTCAGGAAATCAGTGAAACAGGAAAACTTCATCGCTTTGAGGATGGGACGTTAAACCGTCAACAATTTATTTTGTCATCATAATGTAATTGCTTTTGAAACATATAAACATATACTATGGTGTAACTTTTGCAATTATATATATGGTGGTTGTTTTTACTTTGAGCACTATTATACACGTTGTGATACTGTACATGAAGTCCTCCACCCCCAGACGTTTCCGCCATCCTTGGTTTGGGGGTGTGACAAATTTCCACCACGAAAACGAAATGATTTATTAGGTTTAATTGGATTTGAAATTCCTAGATTCTTTTGAGATTCATTGAACTTTTCAATGGCATGTTTCAATCTCGATTGTGCCCTTCAAGTTTTGTGACTGGGATGCCGAGGATCACAAAACAAGGTGTGAATAACCATGCTAATTCACTTGGTACCCTTAATATTATCACCTAATCAATGTGTCGGTTAACCACACACGCTCCATTGATCTATGACAAACATTAAGTCACCCTTCGTGGTCCTTACTAGTCCTAGTTAGTGTGCCGGTTAACCACACACACTCCACCAACGACTTGGTAAGGTACAAAGTGTGAATTCCATGGACTAGCACCATGTTCACATTTTTCCTAAGGTAACTAAGATTAGGAATTAAAAGAGTTTAGTTACTTTATAATATTCATTATACTTTTAATGAGGATTTAAAGTCATTGTTCTACCCATTCGGCTAACGACCCTCCACCAGTCAAGCAAGCGGTGGGTGAGAATGGACACCCATTAAGTCGCCATTTTATAGGCAACAACCTTATACCCACCTTATAGACCGGCTTCGTGAATATAGCCTACTAACGGTAAAACGACTTATTCTTATACATATATATAATAATTAACCATTAATGTTATAAATAGTATAAGGGTTGAATTTTAACTATTAAAACTCTAGGGGTTGGAATTAAAGTTTATTAAAGTGTGTGAAACTTTACAAATTCCAAAACTTGAGGGTATGTTTTGTAACTTTGCAAAACTCTTCATTTCATAACTTATGAACTAAAGGTTCATAAAAATGAAGACTCTTCATTTTCATGTAACTTATGTGTTTTAAGTGTGTGTTAAATAAGAGTGACCTTTGGAAATCCATAACTTGAGGACAAATTATGGACTCCATTAAAACACATAAATGATCAAGAATTAATCCTAAACAATTCAGCAAATAATTCCTATCATTTTCTAAATTCATAAGAACATGAACATGATCATCAAAAATTCAAGAATTATATGAACACATAAAATCATGGAATTTTGATATATGCTATTGTAAATGGATTAGAACAACCATTACACCAACTAAAATAAGTTTTATAACACCAAAACAGTTTAGGGTAATGTTTCTAGTCCATTTCCAGCAGCAAAAGTCGAAAAACTGCACTCTTTCGATCCTACTTGTCGAGTGCATGAACCTACTCGACGAGTAGGTTGAAGTTTGCCTTGGACTCGTCGAGTCCCCCCAATGGACTCGGCGAGTCCACCATGCAGACAGCAACGATTTCGACTTTTTTTTCACTATTTTGCATCAAGTATCAAACAAGCAAGCCTAGACTCTGATACCACTGTTGGGTTTTGAGCAATCTAACACTTCCTAAGTGTGCATGCAACCCTAATAAACCTTGGATCTATGTTTGTCTAAATACATGCAAAATAATAAATTTTCCAAGGTTTATAACCTATCTAACATGGCATGGGGAACATTTCAACATAAAAGAGTTAGAAGAGATTACATACCTTTTGATGAGTTTGGTTTTAAGGAGTTTGAGGGCCAAGCACCAATAGTGTGAATGCCTCAAATGGAATCACAAAACACCACAAACTCTTGGAAAACTTTGAGAGAGTATACACACTCTTGTATAAAATCGGCCACACACAAGCTTACACACACTAGTTCACTAGTTTTTCCTTAGGCTCCATAAGCATGCTTATATAGTGTGCATGGTTAGGGTGAAACCCTAATAACCCATGTCTTTTCCTTTCCAAGGATCCATGGGTTAAAAGCTTCATGGATCATCCATGGACTTCCACATAAGCCTAGCCCATTAACAAATGAGTATTAGCCCACACTATATAAAACAAATAGCCCATAATCTAATTAGTCTTCCTTTTAATCTCTAAATTAATTCATAATTAATTTAAGACTAAAACTAATTAAATAACGTAACTTCATATTAATATATTATAACTTATAATATATTAATAAACATATGTGTATAACTCTCATAAAATTATCCATACTAGTTTGGATGAGATGCAACCCAAATGGACCATGCCGGTCGGGTCAAGTATATACCAAATAAGTTATGGACTTAGACACCTTATCCAACATCCCCAATGTTTTTCGCTTTAAGATTCTTACCTATGAAGTGGGTTAAGAAGGTGCGGTACCCTTCGCATGGGTATTTCTGAGTTCTAAAGCGAGAGATGTTACAAACGTTTATGTCAGGTTTTGTCGTTATAGATTGAAAGGATTTCATTAGTCGGTCGGTTAAGGTGAAGGGTCGTTTTGAAGCACATGAAATTGGTATGGTGAGAACCAAGCCAATCCATGTCAAATGACGATGTCAGAACTTCTTGTGGTAACAAGTGTTAAGTCGATTTGGAAGGAGTGATTTTTAGAGCGATGGTGTATTCTATGTATATGTTTTTAGTGCTTTCCGTTCTATCCTTATTGTTACCACTGCGAATGTTTTTGTATCGCATTTAGCGAGTATAGGTAGTAAGAGTGCTCCAATAAATAGAGATGAAATCTCATAGTATGATCCTTACCAAGTTCCTTTATAATCACTTAGTGTATATAAGTCATATAAAATTAAGATCGAGAAGACAGTCGACTGGGCGACTCTGACCTAAGTCCACAACCTGACAATGAACATGAAATAAGGCAGAATCACTCACTCTAAGCCTGTAGAATCTAGTTATATGTGATTCCAATGTTTACACTAAGCCATCATAGATCACCTGCCAAGATCCTTAATTTTTATATGACTGATGCTATTTATTCGGATGAGGGGGAAATTTATGATTATGATTTAGTTGTCACTAATTTTAGTAAAAATTTTAGCTTTAAATATTTTATTTGAAAGTGTACCATTATTCACATGTGGTTCCAGGAGAATCTCTCCTGCGGTGATCATCAAAATTCTTCCATCACCACCAGTATTCTTTGCTCTTGGACAATTTCTCTTGAGGTTTTCTGCTTCACCACACTCGTAACAAGTCGGGTTTACTCCAATGTCGGGGACTTGGTGGAGGGGTTGTGTCGGTGCCCTACAGAAACGCGCAGTGTGCCCCTTCATGTTGTAATTTCTGCAATGCATCTCCCAGCAAACTCCGGTGTGATGGAAGTTACACTTGTTACACTTTGGAAGGGTTCCAACATAACAACTGGTGGGTGCTGGAGCGGCAGGTGTTGTGTGAGCATGAACCGCAATAAGCTGTTGTTTCTTCGAGGTCTCTTGTGTTAGTCGTCCATTTTTCTTTCTCCAAGATGTTTGCTTATATTCATTCCCTTTGGTTGGCTCAAGGACAGGGACCATTACGGCTTGGAGGACTCCATGGTCCACGAGTGTTTGTTCCAGACGCTTGGCACTATCGAAAGTAAGTGTATTTACAGCTATCACGTTTCCTTGGATCTGAGGAGATAGTCCCCAGATGTACCTTTCCACTTTCTTACTTTCTGGGGTGACCATCCCGTAACATAGTGCTGCTACGTCACTAAATCTATTAGTGTAGGCTACTATGTCATAACGTGTCATGGCAAGGTTCCAAAGCTCTTGTTCTAGCATTTGTACTTTGCCTCTCAAGCAATACTCTTCCTTTATCAGTACTTTTAGGTTCTCCCAGCCCACTGAGTTAGCCACTGTAAGGGTCAGTGACTTGACATGGCCATTCCACCATGTAAGGGCCCTGTTAGAGAAGGTGCAGGCAACAAACTTCACTTTGCTCCCTTCTGGGCACGCACAAATCTCGAAAACCGATTATGCTTCCTCGAACCATGGCATTAGAGAAATGACTCACCCACTTCCATTAAAGGATTTGGGTTTGCAATTCATGAAGTCTTTATACGAACACTCAATTGGGTGTCTGTGGCTTTCTCCGTGGTTAAAGTTGTTAGCACCACTACCCCAATGGCACCACTAGCGTTGATTTGTGTCATAGCGGCTGGCACGATGGCTGTTACTACTGATTGGAAAACAGCAAGGTCACACTGTGGAGGTGGTGTTTGTGGTGCGTTGTTTTTGTTTCCGCTTCACTTCTTTGGTGGCATCTTTCTTCCATAAGGTTTAAAAGATGGAATTGTGGTAAGTCTTTTAGTAGTGGTTACAAGTCGAGTGTTATTTGTACTAAGTTATCTTAGTTATGTGCGTATCATGTTCCAACTTTTAAAGGGTTTTGTAATCAATTCATAACAAAGGTTTATATAAAATAAACTTATGAATTTTAATAGTGACCACCCTTAATGAAATTTCGTGACTTGATTTACCAGTATTTACTGTCACGAAAGAGGCAATAACCCTAACACATAGTGTGAGTAGCATAATCACTAACTCACTATGTTATATTAGTTTATTAGTTATTAGTGTGATGTATAAGGTGGTCTGCCACTTCGCATGTCTCGTGAGTGGTTTCCTCTGTTCTCTGTCCTTGCTATGATTGTTCTAGTTTCAGCTGTACAGATTTATGGTCTCCTAGCATCTAAATGGTGTCCTTGTTCTTCATAGGTGTGTTGAATCTTCACTCCGTCATGCTTCGGGTTTTGTCACTGATCCCCATTAATTCATGATAGGGAGTCTGAACCAGAATGTCAGAGTGAGCCTCTGAAGTCTGCTCCTGACAAGTTAAGGTTCATTAACGATCTCTCTGGTGCCTTTCTGTTTGTCTGATCCCTTCTCGGAATCCTCTTCATGAACCCCTTCTGGTTCCTCCTTGACACTTCTGTTGGGTGTTGTAGTGGGGTTGTGATGTCTAGATATGTTGTTTGTGGGAAAACAAGGGTGTCTAAAGAATCTATGAGATTATAAAAAAACATTTCTATTGAAATTTTTATGGTGTGATCCTTATCGGGTCCTCCTATAATCACGCAATGTATACAAGTTGTATATAACCAAGATCGAATAGACCTTCGAATACGTGATCCTACTCTAATACCTCAACCAAACAAGGAACAGGAAGTAGAGCGAAAATCACAAATTCTAAACCTATAAAATCTTACTTATATATAACCATTAGCGTATACACTAAGCAATTATTGACCTGCCAGTAAGGATCTTTTAGTTTTCACATAAGTTATTTATACTACCATAAAATACTCCTATAGTATTTTAATTGTATGTTTGATTCTAGAGCTTCTTGGTATATTAAAATGATAAGTTTTTAGACTTATTGTTATTGTATAGTGTCATAAAGTACTCCTATAGTATTTAAAACTTTATGTTTGGTTCTAGAGTTCCTTTATATGCAGAGTTGGTAAGTTTTAGACTTGTTGCAACACCATGACCATTCCTAGGCATATGCTAATCACCTCTCGGATAAATATAGTTGATCATGCTATATTCTTCCCAAACATGATTATATATCCCAAGGCCTACTCGTGCTTTTCAACTTCCTAAATACTTTTGTACTGTTCTTCTTGTGATAGTGTTCTAGTATGTATGCATGCATGTATAGGTTTATAAAAAAATTATTATATTTTAAAAGTGTAACTCTTGGTCAAAGTGTTTTTATCCCATTGTATTTATAGTTGTATATCTTATGTGGGTTGATATACTTAGTTCACTGTAAACAATAATCTGAAACCAATCTGTCACACCCCCAAACCGGAACGACAAAATCGTTTGGGGGTGGAGGATGTCATGAATAATAACATAACAATTGAATAATAGTAATCAAAGCAACAACAACCATTGTATTGATAATATAGTGTTTACATTGTATTCGAATCACAGTTTGATTGGCTTCAAAAGTATATAGCAAAAACAAAGACTTGAAGCTACTATGCTCCATCTTCCCAAAACCTGTGTGAGTATTTATATACTAGTTTCCTGAGAATACAAGTGGTTTTGAAAGTGTATAAACATTTATGTTGGTGATTTCATAAGCATTTTTGTAGTAGAAAGTATGTTCTTTGTTACTTGAAAACCATAGTGTGAACCTCCAGAAAATCCAATATTTTCTTAGTAAATAAAAGGTATATACTTAGACCCCTTCTAGTTCCTTCCACGATCACTTAGTGTATACAAGTTATATATAATCCAAATCAAATGGACAGTCGAATGTGTGGTTCTACCCTAATCCCACAGCCAAACAAGGAACATGAAGTAAGGCGAAAATCACACATTCCACTACCTATCAAATCTTCATTGTATATAACCTTAACGTATTCACTAGGTAATCACAGAGTTAAAAATAATAGATCTTTTAGAAATAGTTAGTTGCATTGTACTAGAAAATAAGTGTATTATACTTATATGTATTGGTATGACCCATATCTATTTCTCCTAAGATCACTTAGATATACAATCAAGATCGAACGGACAGTTGATTGTGTGATTCTGCCCTAAGCCCACAACCAACCAACAAATAGGAAGTAAGGCGGAAAACACACATTCCACTATCTATCAGATATAATTTATATATAACTTTGATGTATAAACTAAGGAATCATAAGATTTGCAATAAAGGTCCTTTATGTACTGCTAGTTTGTAAAGTCCTGTATTGAAGTTTTATTGTTAAATAAAACTATGTGAAGTTTGTTTATGTATTCATACACTAATCGTATTGTTAATACCAAATTGTGAGTTATTATAACCATGCTAAAATGACGAATGGCCTGATATGACATTCTTCAGGCGTCGGAATCGTTTATGACATTTGTCACCCCAGAAATTATGTTCCAACTGTAGCTAACAGTCAGGGCGCGGGATTGTCGGTCCCATATAGATCTATAAACAAACTCACGTTCTCCCTCCAGGAGATTCTGGTTATAAAATCAGGGCTTTCGTTGGTACTTAGATAAGTACTTGAAGGTATGTCTCACAAAGCTATATTGATGGTTACGTGTAGAATAATGAAAAGCCATTTAGTAATGATAAATCGTTTGTATTACTCTTTTCATAGTGAAAGCCTATTATGTATGTTCCATAAACTATCTCTATTATAGTTTATATGTTTGTTCTTGTTTTAATATCTGACTTAGTAAAATACTAAGTAAGTTTCCTAAGCTATACCTATTATAGTTTATATGTATGTTCTGTATGTAATGGAAACCTTTGTAATATAACATTTTATATAAACAACAGTGAAATATTTGAGAAAGATACCCTTTTTCTCAACATGTTACAAAAGGGTTAAAGTTGTATTTTAAATAAGTTTTATACTCATATATATAAGGCATATATAATTTAGATTGAAAAGGTAGTCGGACAAGTACTTTTTCCTTAAGCCCATAACCAAACAAGGAACAAGAGTTAAGGTGGAAACACAAGTCCTAAGCCTGTTAAATCTTAATTATATATAAATATATATACATATATATATATATATATATATATATATATATATATATATATATTGTGAAAAACAAAAGTTGAAATAATTGAAGTAGTATAAAATAGTTTAAAATAGTTTGAATCAATTGAAATCGTTTGAAATGGATAGAAATAGTTTGAAATCATTTAAATGTTAACATAAGATTCCTTGTGTTTTACTTATATTTCCCACTAAAAACTGTAACAACCCAAAATTTCCATATCACTTCTTGTAACTCTTTCGTAGTTCAATTTAAGCAACCAATTGTCGTTTCCAAATTCGATTCTGATTTTCTTGTTTAATTAAGTCATTAACTTGTATGTATCTTAAATGACTTAATGGGTGTCTTAATACATTTAGTAATCATTTTAAAACCCCATATTAGTGATCGGAATATTTCTAGAATTTACCGTATCGGGTTACGGCAACTTAATCGGGTACGACCAAAAGCCTCGTCTAACGCTGACATCGGGTAGAATTCCACCGTGTACAAAACTTAGACACTATATAATGTGTTCTAAGCCTTCATTTGAAGCTTTTGGCCATTCTTCCATAAACACTTCCAACCTCTCTCCTCATCCATAATCAAAGGTCCAAAAACAAAGATTTAAGGCTCCAAATCAAAGAGGTAACACCCCCTAACTTGTTATCTAACCTCTTTAGCCTTCAAATTGATGTTTAAATTGAGTTTTAGGACCTAGAACATGTGTTTACAGCCAAGGATCAAGCTTGGGCCGTAAACACTTGAAAATGGGGTTTTTAAGCCAATTAACCCTTCCAAATCATTGTTGGGACTTAGATACGACTTTAAGGTTTGCAAATCGGGACTTGAAACATTTAAGACATGAATTTTGAGGGACAAAAGAGAGTTTATGGCAAAGGCTTGTTCTTGGGCCATAAACTCCTCAAACATGGGGATTTAACTCCTTAAAACATGTCAAAAAGCCTTGTAACTTAACCAATAGCCTTGTGGTAAATCCTAGATCCATCTAAAAATAGTTTGGGGGTTTGTAACATATCAAAATGCCACACATAAGAGTTTACGGCCTAGGCACATACCCTTTGGCCGTAAACTCATAGATCTATGTCAAATGATGCCCCTAATTCACCCCAAAGGCTTGGATAAATTTCTAGAATCACATGTGATTGTTTTAAGTGTCAAAAATTAATTATTCAAGAACATAGGAGACTTTATAGCCATAGAACATGCTTCTAGGCCCTAAACTCCTAAAAGTATGTTATATGGTGCCCAAAATTGATAACAAGGCTTGGAAAATTAACTAGAATCACATGTGATTGTCCTTTGTACCTCAAATTAATCATTCTTGACCATGGGTGAGTTTACGGCCATAAACTCCAAGTTTAGGGCCGTAAACTCCCTTCTAAGTGGTATAAATTCATTTAATCAATTCCAAGGCATTTTAGAAATCCATTCTAATAATCCCCATGTCCAAACAAGCCATTAAACACTCAAAATCACACCAACATGAGTTTACGGCCGTAAACTCATGTATGTGTGTGTTATGTGGCTGTAAACTCCCCTAAATGTTTACTCTTGGGGAGTAAACTCAAATCTCAAGTCCCTAGTGCCATTACACGTCCGAAGATGTCACTCGGGTCACTCCAAATGCTCGTTTTGAGGTGTTTAACCTCGTTGTAGTGTAATGTTCCATATAATTAGTGATTGTAAATCTAATTAGATATATATGTACATTATTACATTTTACATAGGTACATCGCGAGTAATCAAGCTCCGAACCAACGTCTAGTGTTCGAAACCGTTGCAATTCTGAGTCTGGTGAGTTCATATCCCTACCTTTTTCATTGTTTTCACTGTTTTCAGGGGGGAACACAAGCAAGGTACAAGAAATTACTTGTATTCAAAAACATGTTTTCAAATGTGTATTTCACATTTCATATGCTTTTAACACTGATTACTACAACTGATAACCGTTTGAACATGCAGATCACGTAACATATATTTGTGAAATGGGTTAAACTGTTATGTTTTACATATATTTCACAAATGGCTTTCCACATTTTATCAGTTAAAAGCATGACATTAGACATTTGAACCTAATACTTGTACACTATTTTGTCCTCGGTAACACTTCACATATATACACGAGTGGAGGACTATCATATTATTACTAGTAAATTTGTTAATCCTGTATGATTGGAGACACGTCCTCAGCGAACACTCCACAGAGATACGCGAGTGGAGGACTACACTCGTAACCAAAATCTCTGGGATTTAGAGAGCGTGACTTGAGTGTATAGATCTATACGGGGCTGACTACCCCACACCTGGCTGCTAGCTACAGCCGAACCGAATTGGTTCAAGGGTGACGAAAGTCATAAGTATGTGGACTACTTATTGCCACATGTTTAGTCCATTGTATGGTGATGGAACTCGCAAGGATAACAGAGATTTACTTATGGTAATAATGAACAACCTTATACAATTCACAAGATAACCAGTTCTCTAGTATACATCTTTCACATTGGTAACCAACAATCAGGAAAGTATGGGACTTTTCTGGGGATACATTGAGCATAACCACGTATTCGGAAAACATCTTTTACATATAGTAATACATTCAGGAAAGTATGGGACTTTCCTGGGAAACCTTGTACATAACCAGGTTTAACAAGAATACATCATTTACATACGGTAACCAACATTCGGGAAAGTATGGGACTTTCCTGGGGAAAACATTACATAACCAGAAAGAGTAACAAACCAGATAATCTTACTTTACATCTTTTACAATTGGTAAAACAATCAGGAAAGTATGGGACTTTCCTGGGAATACATTGGTACATAACCAGAATAGTATGTCAATCCAGATAACTTAACTATACATCTTTACAAGAGAAAACATGTTTTTCAATGTACAACTTTACTTTACATGTTGACAAACGATAACCAACCTTTATTAAGAAAATATCGGATTTTCTTGGTGTGCGTAACATTTCAGAAACAAAAAGGAAACTTGAACAATTTCACAAATAAAACCATTTATGAACTCACCAGCGTTATGCTGATTTTCAAACCGCTTGTGTTCTCAGGTCAGCATTAGAACAGGTACCCGAAGATCCTTTTTGCTTGAAGACGGAGTACCCAGAAGATCCGTTTCATTTTGTTTATATATATATATATATATATATATATATATATATATGCTATGTATCACAACTGTACAAACTTTACTTTTGAAACAATTGTAAAACTTTTCTTTATGTAATGTAAGAGTTGTTTTACTTTACATACTATGTGCATTGGATTGATACTCAACGTGGAGTCAACCCCGGAAATGTTTCCGCCTTCGGTTTTCGGGGTGTGACAAAAACAGTGAAAACGTATGAACTTACCTCAAGTGTGTGTTCTCGGTTGGGTAATGAACTGATAGTGATGATCCCCGGGTTAGAATACGCATGAATAATTGTATCCTAATAATAATTATATACGATATCATATTTATATTAATGAAATATTAATTTAGATAATAGTTTACAGTGTTAGACAACGCTAAATTTTGTATGAAATACTTATAAAAATTATTAGGAATTGATTGAAGATGTTCTTGGTGTTCTTGGGTGGTAATATGAAGATTTGAAGATGGTACGAATGTTCTTGATAAATATATGAAGATTTGAAGGAAATATGGGTAGAATCTTATGAGGATATGGTGATTTCGTATGAGTTTTGAGAGCAAAATGGTAAGGATTTTAATGTGAAAAGTGAATTGTGAGGAGTGTTTACGGATATATATATATATATATATATATATATATATATATATATATATATATATATATATGTCATAGAATTTCGGTCCTAATGGGACCAAACTTTAGTGATTTCGGTCCTATGATGGGCCTTAGAAGGTGATTTCGGTCCAAGATGTGTTCATGATATAGATTTTAGTCTTAGCTTAAACTAGAAAATGGATTTCGGTTTTGGTTTGGGATTTGATTCCCAAAACCGAAAACCATAAATATATTAGTTAATATCTTGATTTCATTTAAGTGTTAGACTTATATTAGGCTACTGCAACATAGTTTTCCATATATACTTATATATAAGTTAAATAAACATGCACTCTAGGATTTCAAAGTTATGCACTCTAGGATTTAAAAGTTCTATTGCATCAAGTTATGTTTTGAATTCACTTATACTTGGTTAAGGTTTAGACCTATCTTGATCTAAAACTTTCTAGTTATCACAGGTCATCTATTCGGGTGTGTATCTCACCTATGGGTACATATAGTTACTCATTCTTTGCAGAGTTGGTCATGTATCCTTGTGTATAGGATGTTGCTATGTTATATTGATTGGCTAGATATTTACACACACACACACACACACACACACACATATATATATATATATATATATATATTGGTGTGATAGGATGCAGCGGTAGTGGTATGTTGGTTAGAGTACCAGTAGGCTAGTTATCATCTAGTAGGGTGCCCTAGGGGTTGTATGTAGTCATGTAGGATAGCTTAGAACTCTTGATCTAGGCTTTCTTGCTTGTTTCTTGTTTGGTTTTTGTAAGCGATGCTAACCTCCCATTTGTAACATCCCCCTCTGGCACGTATCACAATTTTTTCCGCTTTGGGCTCCCGGCGCGAAAACTTTCCAGGGATCACCCATCCCTGGATTGGTCTCGCCCTTGCACGCTTAACTGTAGAGTTCTAATGGGATCTACTGCCCTTACGGCTTTAAAATGTGTTGTGATAGGGAAGGTGTGTACACCCCTTATAAGGTGATGCTTAGTTCTCATTCCCAGTCGATGTGGGTTTAGGTGCAACCCCACCTTCACCCCCCATTATAGGGTCCAACGTCCCCGTTGAACACATCGACCCGTGTCCCATCTTTGATACCATTTGTAACATCCCCCTCTAGCATGTATCACAATTTATTCAGCTTTGGGCTCCCGGTGAAAAAACTTCCCAGGGGGTCACCCATACCTGGATTGCTCTCGCCCGACTACGCTTAACTGTAGAGTTCTTATGGGATCTGCTACCCTCATGACTTTAAAATGCGTTCTGACAAAGAAGGTGCCCACACCCCTTATAAGGCGATGCTTAGTTCTCCTTCCCACTCGATGTCGGATCAGGTACTACCCCAGCTTGATGTGGGATCAGGTGCAACCCCACCTTGAGATTTGTAACGCCTGGTTCCTGGTATGTAATTTAATTATGAATTTGTTTTTTTAAGGGACTCAATGAGTTGGAGGCACCAAACTCGCCGAGTAAGAGTGAATAATTAGACACAATAGGTGAAGTCTACTCGACGAGTCGGAATGCCTCGACTCAACGAGTAGGGCTGCTAGGGTGAAACCCTAATTTTCAGGGTTTGCACCCTATTTAAACACCTTATATGGCCTCTAATCCAGCCTCCATCACCTCCAAACCCTATTCACGAAACCCTAATCGACTTTTGAGTGTTCTTGAGCTATATTGTGCCATTTTTTTATTTGAAGCTTCGAGAAGGAAGGAAAGGCTTGGAGATTAAAGAAGAAGGCAGTAGATCCAGAGCTTGGGTTGCATTTCCAGCTTGTTTGAGGTATAAAGCTTATACATTGTCTTTCCATCACTTAGATCTTCTTTAGGGCTTGCATATTGTCATTTTTGGGCCACTTCAAAGTCACTTTCGGGATTTGAGCGCATATTAGAGTGATGACTTCAGATCTGGGAGAATTTGAGCTCATGAAGCTTATAGTTGCCACCTTTATTGAGATATGGCCCTATCCCATGCATTAGAACTCCTTTATGGCTGAGTTTTGGTGTTCTAGCTTCATAACGCCATGCATGCATATAAAGTTAGCAACCTTACATGTTATGCTATCCTAAGGTTACCAGATATATGAAATGAATGTATTAAACCCAACAAAAATCGACTGTATGGATTTAGCATATGGGGAACTCGACGAGTTGTTCATGCAACTCGACGAGTCGGGATGTGGTTCCCTAACCTTTTATGGTTTTGAGTGAACTCATTGAGTCTAGGAGATGACTCAGCAAGTTTGGACATAGTTCTTGGACTGAAGGAGTGAAGAACTCAATGAGTCCAAGGAGGAACTCGATGAGTTATGAGTAAAAGTCACAATTTTGTAAAGGAAGTACTCGACGAGTCCAAGGAAGGACTCGACAAGCTGAATGGAAAAGTCCCGATACTTTTGATAGGAGGAACTCGACGAGTTGTGGAAGAACTCGTCGAGTTGGATCACAATTTAAGAGATTTCTGATCTATGGAACTCGACAAGTTTGTGGACCAACTCGACGAGTTGAGTCAACCAAAGTGTTGACTTTGACCAGGGTGTTGACCTTAACTTTGACTTCGACCTGAGTTGACCCTCAAATGGGTCATGAGTATGGAAGGGTAATTGAAAAGAGGTAGTTATGTGTAGGAGCTTGAGAGGAGTTGATCCCAACGTTGAGGACAGTTCAGACACTACGCGATACTGAGGTGAGTTACCTTCCAGTAAGAGTGGATCGAAGGCACTAACTAGTAAGTAACTATAGTTGAGATGACTGCCTTTGTGATAATTTTCTAGTATGACGCTGTCTTTTATGCTTTACGTGCTAGTAAGTTATGTTAATATATGATAGTGGTAAGGGTGAAATAGTCCCCGGTTACTAGTTGAAAGAGACCGAAGGGGATGTGTAACACCGTAAATTTTCAAACAAAATTTTCATTTTCAAAACATGTAAAAACTCATATCATATTTCTAAAAAACCAAAATTGTCTCAAACGTCCAACTCAAATCCACAAAATAAATAAAAGTATCCCAGAATCATCAAAGCATAGTCCGAACAAATGTGTACAATCAAGTCGGCGTCTTCCCGCGACCCTGAGAAGTAACTGAAACACATAACACACTGTTGGGTTTTAGCCATAAGAACTTTCCTATGTGCGCATGCAAAACCCTATTGCTTGGATCTAGGCTTTCTAATAAACATGCTTTTGAATCCAAGACTTCTAACGGCTAATTACATTAAACAACAACATTAAAACAGATCTAGAATCATACCTTTGAGTTCCTTGTTGATCTTCTTGTCTTGGAGCTTCTAGAGTCACAATTGTCACTCCTCTAATGGTTTACAAACACCAATAGCAAGCAAGATGATTTAGGAGAGAGGAGAGGGGATGGAATTCGGCCAGAGGTTCCTTGCTTTAGGTTCTGAAAGGTTGTACACGAATTCCACATCCCAAGGGCCTATTTATACCTTTAGACTCCTTAAGGGTTTCACCCTAAACCCTAATTGGATAATCTTTTCTTAAGGCTATCCAAATCCATTCCATAGATATCCTTAGGACTATTTTGAGCTATCCTAAAGCTCTTAGAAACCGTCCAAAGTCCATCCTAATGGATTTATAGTCTAAAGTCTAACTATCAAACAATTGACAGTTTATACCCTCTTATTTAATTAATCTCTTTAAGTCACCAAAGTAATACCAATTAATTTATGACTTATATCAATCAAATAGCTAAATATTATTCCTTATAATATTTACTCTCTCTTAACAAATCATCCTTCAAGTTGCTATGGTGAAGGAAACCCAAAAGGACCATGCACAACCGAATATAGTTACAGCCTTAGACACTATTCCAACAGTCTCCCACTTGGATAAGTCTAGTAACTATACAAGTACAATAGGGTTTGCAATCGTAGCTCTCAAAGACGCTGTCAACTCTGATCTAATCAATCTTGTCCTTTAGATAAGGGATCGTACAGTCCTCTGTTAGATATCATGCTGACAATCCTATGGAATGGTTAGGCTAGCATTTAGATTTCTCGATCTTCGATTTATTTGACATAGAACTTAATCGAACACATCAATTCAGTTCTGACCGGGCCCGGCACATAAGTCAAATCAAATCATCGAGTGGCCAAGATATCTCTTCTACCCTCTTAGGATAAAATTTATAGATAAACTTCGACTTATATGCATTTACTTATTCATTAACCAACTATACACAACAATGCGTTTTATAACATCAAGTTACTGATGCGTTTTCACATTATCAATGCACAATCAATTAACAAATAATAAACCATATATCTAGGTTTTAAGACCATATGATATTATCGTCTTGCGATCACCTTTTATATCGTATTCCATAAGGTGATTCCAGCAAGCGCGGGTTTATTCCAATGCTCAAAACCAGTTCGTAAGCACTCATGAACGTTGCAGCAACTCTTGCTATGTCTAACACCATTCAGACACTCTACACACCAATTCACGACAATCTTCATTCATATCTACTCCCAACATATGAACGATTGTGGACCATTTGAATAATTCGATTATTCCTAATAAACTCAATTATTCTGGAAGTCAAAACATGCAAAGTGAAACAATAGTTAAACAACTAACATGTGATAGTAACTTTACTCATAAATAAAACTTCTTTATTTAATCATCAAATGTTAATTACATTTATCTATTATACGTTTCTAATACTATCTAATCTATGCTAATATCATCCTTCAGCCCAATACTCCTAGCATGCTGTAAGTGCTTAACCCTACTCAGTCCCTTCGTAAGCGGATCTGCTGGGTTATCTTCTGATGATATCCTCTTCACTACGAGTTGTCCTTCTTCTACACGATGTCTAATGAAGTGATATTTTCTGTCGATATGTCGAGATCTACCATGATCCCTCGGTTCCTTGGTCAAGGCAACCGCACCTTCGTTATCACAGAAAATCTCCATGGGCTCCTTTATGGCCGGTACAACTCCAAGATCACCGATGAAGTTCTTCAGCCATATTGCCTCCTTCGACGCTTCACTTGCTGCGATGTACTCTGATTCGCACGTTGAATCAGCTACGGTTTCCTGCTTGGAACTTTTCCATGTCACTGCTCCTCCATTTAGGGTAAAGACCCAGCCCGACTGCGAACGATAGTTGTCCCTGTCGGTTTGAAAGCTGGCGTCACTATACCCTCGCACCTTCAAGTCATCACTCCCTCCAAGGACTAAGAACCATTCTTTCGTTCTCCGAAGGTACTTAAGGATGTTCTTCACCGCAATCCAATGTGATTTGCCAGGATTCCCTTGATATCTGCTAACCATGCTCAAAGCGAAGGCTACATCAGGGCGAGTACAAGTCATAGCGTACATGATTGAGCCAACTGCGGAAGCGTATGGTACTCGGCTTATTTCTGCTATTTCGGCTTCGGTACTCGGACTTTGAGTCTTACTCAACTTGGCATTTCCTTGTATCGGTAGTTCTCCCTTCTTTGAGTTTTCCATACTAAAACGTTTTAGTACCTTCTCCAAGTAAGTATTCTGACTAAGTCCAATTAGTCTCTTACTTCTTTCTCTTACTATCCTTATTCCCAAAATGTAAGAAGCCTCTCCGAGGTCCTTCATAGCGAAGCACTTCCCGAGCCAGGACTTAACCTCCTGCAGAGTCGGGATGTCGTTTCCTATGAGTAATATGTCATCGACATATAGAACGAGGAAGCTTACTACACTCCCACTGGCTTTGACATATACACAAGATTCGTCTTCGCTTCGTACAAATCCAAACTCTTTGACTTTCTCATCGAAGCAAAGATTCCATCTGCGAGACGCTTGCTTAAGTCCATAAATTGACTTCTCAAGCTTACACACTCTATTCGGATGCTTCGGATCCACAAACCCCTCTGGCTGAGCCATGTAAACATCCTCAGCCAACTTTCTGTTAAGGAAAGCGGTCTTGACATCCATTTGCCAAATCTCATAATCATGAAATGCGGCAATTGCTAGCATCACTCTAATAGATTTAATCTTCGCAACTGGCGAGAAGGTCTCATCATAGTCAACTCCGGGAGTTTGAGTAAAACCCTTCGCAACCAATCGCGCTTTGTATGTGTGTACGTTCCCATCCACGTCGGTCTTCTTCTTGAAGATCCACTTGCACCCTACGGTCTTACGTTCGGGCACGTAATCAACCAAATTCCAAACTTGGTTATCGTACATGGATTGGATTTCGCTATCCATCGCCTCTTTCCATTTCGCAGACTCCGGGCCTGCCATGGCTTCCTTATAGCTATTAGGTTCATCAAGATTTACTAGTGTACCATCACTAATATAGGTGTCCCCTTCGGTAGTAATATGAAAACCATAAAACTGGGGTTGAACTCTAAATCTATCGGAATGTCTAAGAGGTAAGGATTCGTCAATAGGTTCAACCAGAGTTTCCTCCTCGGGTTGAACGCCAGCGGTAGAGGTTCCTTCATCTATCGATTCTTGAATCTCTTCAAGTTCGATTTGCCTCCCACTGTCTCCTTGGCTTATGAGTTCTCGCTCTCGGAAAACTCCTCTCCTCGCAAAAAAGATAACATTATCTTTCGGTCTATAGAAGAGATATCCAAAGGAAGTTTGCGGGTAGCCGATGAAAATACATTACTCACTTCGAGGTTCAAGCTTGTCGTGAGTATCTCGTCTTACGAAAGCCTCGCAACCCCAAACCTTGATATGTGCCAACGAGGGAGCTTTCCCCGTCCACATCTCGTGAGGTGTTTTGGCAACCTTCTTAGTAGGGACTCGGTTAAGGATATGGGCGGCAGTCTCTAAGGCATACCCCCAAAAGAAGATAGGTAGTGAAGCACGACTCATCATAGAGCGAACCATATCCAATAAGGTTCGATTACGCCTTTCTGCCACACCATTCAACTGCGGTGTCCTAGGAGGCGTCAATTGCGAAACTATTCCACACTCCTTGAGATAATCGTGGAATTCAAGACTTAGGTACTCTCCTCCTCGATCGGATCGAAGCATCTTGATTTTCCTGCCCAATTGATTCTCCACTTCACTCTTGAACTCTTTGAACTTTTCAAAGGTTTCTGACTTTTGCTTGATTAAATAGATATACCCATATCTACTATAATCATCGGTAAAGGTCACATAGAAGCGGTTCCCATCCTTCGTGGTTGATCTAAAAGGTCCACATACATCGGTATGTATTAGGTCTAATAGTCCCTCACCCCTTTCACAAGTACTCGTGAAGGGTGATTTAGTCATCTTTCCAAGTAAACAAGATTCGCATGTGTCATCTTCCCTAAGGTCGAATGACTCCAACACTCCATCCTTTTGGAGTTGGGCTATGCGTTTCTTGTTGACATGTCCAAGACGACAATGCCACAAGGATGCTTTATCCATACTAGTGGAAGAATCAATATTCAAAACATCATTTCCTAAGTTATCAACAATCATAACAGTTTCATATATTCCATTACATGGTATAGCTTCAAAATAAAAGACACCATTCAGATAAACCAAAATAGAACCATTCTCATTATTAAAAGAAAATCTAAAACCTTGTCTATATAAACCATGAAATGAAATGATGTTTCTAGCCATTTCTGGCGAATAGCAACAATTGTTCAAATCTAAAACTAAACTATTCTTAAGCACCAAAGAATACACTCCAATCTTGGTCACAGGCGACGATCTTCTGTTCCCCATGATTAGATTGATCCTTCCTTGCTCCACATCCCTACTTCTTCTTAGTCCCTGCACATTAGAACAAATGTGATAACCACAACCGGTGTCAAGAACCCAAGAAATAGCATGATTAGAATCGTTAGATTTGATTGCATATATACCTGCGAAAGATGGCTTGATCTTTCCTTCCTTGATGGCTTGTAGGTAGTCCGGGCAGCTTCGCTTCCAATGTCCTATCTTGTGGCAGTGGTGGCACTCTGCCTCCTTCGGGTTAGAGCAGGGCTTAGAGGGATCAACTTTTGTCCCACTAGAAGAGGAACCATCTCGGGCTTTCACCTTTCGATAGTTATTTGAAGAAGCCTTCCTCTTCTTTCCCTTCCCTTGACCAATAGCCAAGACAGGAGCAGCAGACGGATTGGGAGTTGGTGCAACAGACTTGTCCTTGAAATTGCTCTCAGCAACCCTCAAGAGACCTTGGAGTTTACTTAGAGTGACCTCCTCTTTGTTCATGTGGTAGGTCATCCTAAATTGATTATACATCGGAGGCAAAGAGTGAAGCACCATGTCGATCGCCAAGTCTTCGCCGAAGTCAACGTTTAACTTGCGAAGGCGGTCGACATACCTTTGCATCTTTTGCAAGTGCACGGTAAGAGATTCTCCATGACCCATCTTAGCGGAAATCATGTTGGTGAAGATCTCGTAACGCTCTTGTCTCGCGTTTTGGTGGTACCTCTCCAACAAGTCTTGATGCATCTCGTATGGATACATGTCCTCGTAGGACTTTTGGAACTCGGAGTTCATGGTGGCGATCATGATGCAATGCACTTTCGTCGCATCTCGCTCATGGGTTTCAAAGGCGGTGATTTCAGCGGGAGTAGCAACTTCGGGGTTGATTTTCTCGAGCTTCTCGTCGAGGACATACTCTTTATCCTCATAGCGAGCAATGGTGCGAATGTATCTTATCCATTCGCCAAAGTTCGTTCCATCGAAGGTGACCTTTTGGCAAAGGCTCATCAACGTGAAAGAACTAGCAGCAGCGTTGTTTGCGTTTGACATCTATAGAAAGGACAAAGATAGATTAGAACAAGAATCCCTAATTATCACCCAATAAGATAAATTAGGGCTAGGATCCAACAATAACATTTACATACTAGAAAAGGGATGCCGTAATCTAACATGCAAATAAATTGAAGGTAAGTGAATGACGATTCACTAATTCTCCATCACAAAACTTAAACTTTTAGTCCTAAGTGTTTTTGAGAATTCCTAGGTTCGGATGAGATTCATTGAACTATTCAATGGCATGTTTAAATCTCGATATGCCCCTCTTGTTTGTGACTGGGATGCCGAGGATCACAAAGCGGGTGTGAATTACCATGCAAATTTACATGGTGCCTTCATTGTTACAATCACCTATTCGATGTGCCGGTAAACCACACACGCTCCATCGAACTATGATAAACAATGAATCACCCTTTGCCACCTTCGCTTAGAACCAATTAGTGTGCCGGTAAACCACACACGCTCCACTAACATCTTAGCAAGGTGCAAAGTGTAATTTCATGGGATTGCATCAATTCACTTTTCCTAAAGTAACTAAGATTGGGAAATTTTAAAAGAAAGTTTAGTTACTTCGTATTTCTTATTATACTTTTAATGAGAGGATGAGGTTGCCTTATCCTACCCGTTCGGCTAACGACCCTCCACCAATCAAGCGAGCGGTGGGTGTGAGTGTACACCCATTAAGCGCCATTTTATAGGCCGCAACCTTATACCCACCTTATAGATCGGCTTCGTGAATGAGGCCTACTAGCGGTAAGACTAGCATTTAGTCATACATATATATATTATTCTAATAACATCATATAATTATAGGGTTGTATTTTAAACTTTTTAAAATCTAGGGTTTGAAATTTAAGTTGTCTAAATTAAAGCTTTTAATCACAAATATAAATTTCAAAACTATAGGGTAGGTTTTAAACATTTAAAAGCATGGAGGATCAAATAACAAATAATTCCAATTAACAATTTAATATTCTAATTATCTTTATTTGATTTATCTTGATTTCTTTGAAGATAATTACCAAAATAATTAATTATTATAATATAAGGAAATTAAATATTTTATTAGATGATAAATATCTTTAATTAGATCAAGATAACAGTCATATTTATCAAAAAATCGGATTTACATTGATCTAATACGATTAAGGTAAGTTTCCATAAGATAATTATGAAAAAATCCCGAATTTGGCCATTCCTGACGCTTGGACTCGCCGAGTGCACAAGGGGACTCGCCGAGTCAGGCCTACTCGCCGACTCCACCATGGAACTCGACGAGTCAGTGACTCAAAACCCAAAAATTCGAATTTTGCAGGTTTGTTTCAGTTATTCAAGCAACAATTTGTAGAAAACCAATCTAGGCTCTGATACCACTGTTGGGTTTTAGCCATAAGAACTTTCCTATGTGCACATGCAAAACCCTATTGCTTGGATCTAGGCTTTCTAATAAACATGCTTTTGAATCCAAGACTTCTAACGGCTAATTAGATTAAACAACAACATTAAAACAGATCTAGAATCATACCTTTGAGTTCCTTGTTGATCTTCTTGTCTTGGAGCTTCTAGAGTCACAATTGTCACTCCTCTAATGGTTTACAAACACCAATAGCAAGCAAGATGATTTAGGAGAGAGGAGAGGGGATGGAATTCGGCCAGAGGTTCCTTGCTTTAGGTTCTGAAAGGTTGTACACGAATTCCACATCCCAAGGGCCTATTTATACCTTTAGACTCCTTAAGGGTTTCACCCTAAACCCTAATTGGATAATCTTTTCTTAAGGCTATCCAAATCCATTCCATAGATATCCTTATGGACTATTTTGAGCTATCCTAAAGCTCTTAGAAACCGTCCAAAGTCCATCCTAATGGATTTATAGTCTAAAGTTTAACTATCAAACAATTGACAGTTTATACCCTCTTATTTAATTAATCTCTTTAAGTCACCAAATTAATACCAATTAATTTATGACTTATATCAATCAAATAGCTAAATATTATTCCTTATAATATTTACTCTCTCTTAACAAATCATCCTTCAAGTTGCTATGGTGAAGGCAACCCAAAAGGACCATGCACAACCGAATATAGTTACAGCCTTAGACACTATTCCAACACACACAACGCGGTAAGCACAAAGTTTAATGAGTTCCCCAAAATACCACATACACAAATAATAAGCCTCTCATGGCTATAGCTCGACATGGACCCTCCGGTAATGCGTCTCGGTGAGGACCCTTCGGTCTCACGACCCGGTGTGGACCCTCCGGTCCTGTTTCTCAGTGAGGACCCTCCAGCCTTACAACTTGGGTTGGACCCTTCGATCTCACAGCTTGGGTTGGACCCTCCGGTACGATCTCAAAATGCATAGAATAATATAATATATATCACAAAGACAAAATGCATAATATCACATAACTCAAATAAGACCCTCCGGTCACTCAGCGGTACCACATGTATGTAAAGTGAGAAGACTCACCTCGTAAGTATGTAAAGAACTCGCGTACCCGTCGAATAGTCTAATCCCTGCCTACATGTCATAAACACCTCTAATTAACACTTAATCACAACTCTAAATAAACCAAGCTATTTTCTCTCTCTCTGTCTGTCTCTCTCTAACTCTTGGATGGGTAAAATACCATTTTACCCATCCATGGTCCCCATAATCCCTGACTTGACCAAACCCTAAATTCAACAAAAGTCAACACTCGAGTCAACAGTCCATGTTGACCTGACTCGCCGAGTGCATCTATGAGACTCACCAAGTCCCCTCGTTCCATCACTATGTCATGAAAATCCAATTTGACTCATCAAGTTGTCTCATAAACTCACCTAGTTACTCATGTCCAGACTCGTCGGGGAAAACCCTAGCCGACTCGTCGAGTCAACTCATTGACTCGTGAAGTCCTTTCAGACCCTTTTCTCATTCAAACATTTTAAGGCAGATTTACAACCCCAAACTCAAGATCTGGTCTCCTAATGCTGAGATGCCACGTAAAGCTACAAAGTTTACATCCATGCATGGCACTTAGGGCTTCAAATACCAAAACAAGTTCCATTTAGGGTCTTAAGCATAAAAGCTCTTCTATAGTTGGATAAAGTTGGGATCTTCGGAATCTAGGGACCTCACAAGGTCCATATCTGAAGTCTCAATCTCTTGATAATCTCAACACACTCAAAGTCTCAAGGAACGATGGAAAATCCCTAAAAGCTTCCTAGCAACAAGATCTAATCAGTATGATGACCAAGGTGGCGACTTTTACCTTCCAACAGAAGCTAATGGTGGATGAACACTAGATCCAATAGTCCTTCCTCGTTCCTTGCTTGATACTCTTCTCTTATCTTCCAATAGTTCACAAAAATACCCCAAGATCAACTCTCTTTCTCTCTTAGATCAATATGGATGATTATGGTTTCACACTGGGGAGTAAAGAGGATGGTGAGGCAGAAATGAGGGCTTAAGGTCCTTTAAATAGGACACAACCCTGAAGAATTATGGTTTCCTCTCACAGCTCCAACTCATCGAGTTGGTGCTTCCGACTCGTCGAGTTGGTCGTAAAAACCACGTGGCCAAATTCGTCTCTACTCGACGAGTTGGGGCATCGAACTCGTCAAGTTGCTTAATCAACTCATAAATAAATATATAAATATTATATCTGGGAGTCGGGATATTACAATTCTCCCCTACTAGAATCAAACTTCACCCTCGAAGTCGTGCTCTAGAAACAACTCTGGGTACTGCTCGCGCATCTTGTACTCCGCTCCCAAGTCCAATCGGATCCCTTCTGATGTTGTTACTAGACCTGAACCAGGGGCACCTCTTTATTCCTCAAAACCTTCACCTTCTGACCTAAGATCTCTATTGGCCTCTCATTGTAATTCAGGCTCCCATCTACCTGAATGTCCTCTAAAGTTACCATCGCTATCTCATCGGCTACACACTTCGTCAGCTGAGACATGTGGAAGGTGTTACAAATTCGGATCAACTCTGCAGGTAGCTCCAACTGATAAGCTACCTTACCCACTCGGGCAATCACCCTGAAAGAACCAATGTATCTGTTGGGTTATGAGCATTCTAACACTCCTAAGTGTACATGCAACCCTAAATACCTTGGATCTATGTTTTCTCTATTATACATGCAAATATGAACATCCAAGGTATTATCCTAATCTAGCGTACAAAACTATCAATATAACAAGACAGAATACATACCTCTTTGATGTAGAATGTCTTCATGAAGCTTGAGTGCCTAGTGACCCAAGTGTGACACCTCAAATGGTTCACACAACACCAAATACACTTAGAATAACTTGAGAGAGTTCTACACTTCATGAAAATCGGCTAGCCCTTTCTTACTCTCACTAGTGGCCGATTTTTCCTCAAGAATAAGATGCTTATATAGTTATACAATTAGGGTAAACCCTAATTGTCATGACTTTCCATTTCCTTGGATCCATGGGTTCAAATACACCATGGAGCATCATATGGGTTTTGGCCCAACTAGATAATCCATGGAGCATTAGCCCACTATACAAGTATGGATGATTTACACAATCAACCCATATATTTAATTAGTCTTCTTTTGATCACTTAATTAATCCTAGATTAATTCTTGATCAATACTAATTAAATAATCTTATTATTCTTATTATTAATATACTAGAACTTATAATATATTAATAACCATAAGTGTCTTATTTCTCTCATTATAGTCTATCCAAGTGCATGATGCCATGCAACCCAAATGGACCATGCCGGGTCGGGTCAAGTCTTACCAATTATAGTTATGGACTTAGACATTAATCCAACAGTCTCCCACTTGGATAAGTCTAAAACCATTATTGCGTATGACTTCAGGAACCAACTGGAAATCGTAGCTCTCAAAAGCTTCTGTTGAACTCTGACCTTGTAGATGAACTCTGATCTTGTCAATGACTTGTCCATTAGATAAGGGATCATATATTCCTCCATTCTAGATATCATATGGACTGAGACATGGATTATAATCATTCTCTCTGTCCATTTGTTGTTTCCCGATTTCCGATTTATGACGACTGACTAATTGAACAAATCAAATCAGTCCTGGCCCGGCCGAGCACTTCCATTTGTCATCATCAAATCATCGAGGGGCCCACAGATATCGCTTTCATCCCGAAGGTAAAAGGAATGGATAAACTTCGACTCATATGGCTTGTTCTACTACTTGTTGAATCATACACAAAGACACGTTTTATAACATCGAGTTACCAATGCGTTCCGTGTAATCAATGTACTATCAACTCATAGTAACAACTCATATCTCTAGGTTTGAAGAATATAAGATATTATCGTCTCATGATCACTCGTGATAAAACCCATGAAGTGATTCCAATGAGCGCGGGTTGAATCCAATACTCAGAACTTATGAGCACTCATGAGTGTTGTAGCCTTTTGTCCAACATCTTAGACCTCTACAAGCCAACCCATGACAGTCTTAATTCATATCTACTTCCAACATATGTCCGACTGTGGATGGTTTGAATAACTTAGTCATTCCAGAAGAATAACCTAGTTTATTCGGGAAGTCAAAACATGCAAAGTGAAACACAATAATAATTGAATCCAATATGATCTCAGAACTTATGAGTATAAATAAAACACCTTTTATTTATCACCATATGATTACACATTATTCATTGTATACTGTTTTAGCTATCAACATTATTCTTGAATTTAAAACAATAGTTGTCCCATGCTCCAAGCATGTACACTATGTTTTTCTAAACACTAGTCATGCCATACACCAAGTATGCATACTATGTTTGTCTATGATCTTTACTTTGTGAACTAGATCAATTGAACATAACTTCAATGATTCTCTTTTCACACTCCCAAATCCTTACTGCAAATGCAAGAATTCCAAATTCATGCCATTTACTGAAATCTGTTAGATTCTAAACTTATATGCATTGATCCTCTTGTAATGATTATGCACAAAGTCAGAAAGACTTAGCAACAATCATTACAGAGTATTCCAAAGGAGATCAACTCCTTGGAAACATCCTTCTTGCATTAAATTTCCTTAATCTTACACAGATTGAAAATTCTAACTTTGAAACATTTCCGAATTCATTTTGACTATCACTTCTGAACAAGAGTTTCCTCCTTACATATTATGTCAATATGGTCCTTCCAGGTTTATCACTATACTTCCAATTGTCCTTGAGTAACCAATCTTCGGTAAACCTTAGATTGTCCTCGACAATTGTTTAATCCTTTTAGTCAAATCCAGTTCTAAACCTTTTCCCTTCTTAATGCCCTAGGCATTTGGAAAACTTTAGAAAGGATGAATACAGCACATGTAATCGATCCTATATCCGAAGCATATGGGACACGATTCATGATGTCTCACATAAAGACTAAACCAGTCTTTTGCTATAACATTTCCATTTCTGTTTGCCAAGTTCTCATAATTCAGATTATGAAAAGGGATGCCGTAATCATAATCGAATTTTAGAACGCAAATAATGGACCCATATACAGAATTTCCTTATGTTGAGCCATTCCAACATGAAATTCAAATATATTCTTGACTAAATGATTAAAACCTCACGATCTAAGCTTATAGATTTGAGATGAAGTATAATTTCCTCTCCCTTAATTATAGCAAAACAACTTTTTCCCAATTGAAACCTTTTGTTTTCTATAATTAACATTGCTAACTTGCAATCTTTATCATAATTATAATGCTCCCACTAACATGATGATTATTAGCATAACACTTATGCTCCCACTAGCTTTGACATGTACTCAGAAATCAGCTGGACTTCTAGAAATCAATACTTTATTGACTTTCTTACCAAAGTTCAGATTTCTGATACTGGATTGTTTTGATAGAACTTTATCAAAATCATACACCTTCCCTTAGATAGCACACTTGTGTGTCTAAACAATTATGAAGAGGGATGCCGTAATCATAATGGTTAGACCTTTTTGCCACTTCTCACAAGTCCAGGTTAGTGTGCCGGTAAACCACACACGCTCCACTAACGACTTTGAGAATGCAAATATCACAATTGCTATCTAACTAAAATCTACTTAGTGAAAGTGTTTCCTCACCATCATTTTCATGAATCGGAGAGAAACTTTATGACACTTAGATTTAATGGTGTATGTGTTCTTATCCATGTGAATTGTCAAAACCATAGTCACAAGACAAGGATAATGACAAATCCAAACTCATATGGACTGAACTCAATCTTAATTTCTTGCCACCTGGTAGCTCAAGGGCCTACCATTGCTTCCAAGTTGTTGTGCAACACATTGAGAACTCTAAGAACTCATATGCAAAGCCAACTTTAACTGGAATGGGCACAGAATATGTCAACACGATAGGTTATAAACCTTAAGTCGTGTGCTAGTGAAGAACTTTAGGTTTCATTCTTGATTAGTTCTTGAGACTTTCAAGACCTTTAAGACTCCCACTGTCCTCTTGACCTATAAGACTCCCTTGTCAAACATCCAAGAGATAGTGTGGATTCTAATCAAGACAAACACTTCACATAATTAGCCTTAGTTGGTCTTTGTTTTATCCAAAACATCACAACTTACCAATTTCAAATGTACAAGAGTAGGAAACTTTTACTCTTGCATTTGACACGTGTTTTAAACCTTCTTAAAGACATGTCACTCAAGTTACAATCTTGGAGTATGACTCTAAGACTTGTATTGGAACTAAATATGACTCATCTTCTTGATTTAACCATTTCAACAATTCAAGATCCCTTCTTCTTAGTCATAAGAATGAACTAAGACTTCCTTAGAGAACTAATTTTGATATGGTTTCTTAATCATTAAGATGATCACAAAACTGATACTAAAGTACTCTCCCATCTTTTCAGATTTGAGAAACTTTTATCCTTTTGCCTAGTTTGATTCTTCTTATTCGCTCTGCCTTACATTGGAACCTTTTCCAATGTCTCAGAGTTACACTTAAGCCTGTAAGTATAATCATATTTACTGAGCTTTAGTAAACTATGATGAATAATCTTATTAATCTTTTGTGGTGGACTTAATCAGTGCACATGACTATGTACTCGATCCCTTAGTCCATTACTTGACTCACACATCCATGTGAATAAGTAATTAGTCTTAATTTTCCAATACTTGAAAGTTCTCATTCATCATGCTATACACCTTGCATGATTCCAAGTTCCGGTCCAATTGAGACTTGGGTGATGAGAATCTTTCCTTTATTTGATAAATTTAGACATTACCACAAATGAAAGAATCAATTTCATATTTCCACTCTTGCTATTAATGGAATCATATAAGCAACAATTTTTCCTCAAATGCCATTGTAAGGATATTTTAAAATAAATAAAATCAAAAATTTTCTTTTATTTTAAAACTATGCGTAAAAACTTATCCTTACAACCCATATGAAAACTTGTTGTTATCTATTCCTTAGCAATATCTCATAACTCCTAAGAATTAGCTCAAGAATTCGATTTTTTTTTCAAACTACGCGATAGAAATCCATCTATGCCATCAGATTCAGCATATTCTTTCTTTAAGTTCCTTTACTTTTTCTTTGATTCTTAAAACATTACCATGTGACCCAGTCACATCATGTATCAGGAATCTCATAATAGAAACTTAACAGAGTTAGATTAGTGGACTTTACCTGAAGTAGAGTCAACCTTATTGACTTAGGTAAATTTGGCAGCTTCGCAAATAATGACCCTTTCTTTTGGCAATATAAACATATGGACCCTTTGATAATGGTATACGGGACTATCACAGACTTAGCTTTTTCTCTTTACCATTTGTTCAACAGAGTTGACTATGGCCGATCCCTTTCCATTGGGAAGAGAATGCTTTTTCTGTATTTCCAGTGTCACCATTGTAAATGTCCATAAAGTTTCAGGAAGTTGATCTTAGCAAATAGATAAGATCGTTAAGGGTCTTGTCATAGTCTGTTTCATAGGTGTTCCAAAAGAACTCACTATGTGAATTAGAAAGTAGTTGAGCCACTAACTTTCTCAAGACTTTGACACCCAACTCTCCCAGCTTGTCAATATGTGACTACATCTCCAAGATGTGATCACACCTAGACCTTGCCTTGCCAATGGGGCTTGAGTGACCTTAAACTTTTCAAGAACTTGTGGGGTAGGGAGAATAATTGGAGGAGGTGAAAGAAGTATGATTTCCATGGGACATCATCTTCATTTAGGAAAGCTTGTTTCAAGAGATTTGGGAGGATCATAAATGTCTAAACCAGACATCTTTTTGGGAGATATTCAAGATAGTTGATTTTAAAGTCCTTAATATGACACCCAATATGAAATATTAAGGCTAGGACCCAACAAACTATTTTTATAACTTAGAAGAGGTATGCCGTAATCCAAGCTATAAAACAATTTGAAGGTAGGTGAATGACGATTCACCAATTTCCACCAAGATAAACGAAATGTATTATTAGGTTTTAATTGGTTTTGAAACTCCTAGATCTTTTGAGATTCATTGAACTGTTCAATGGCATGTTTCAATCTCGAGTGTGCCCTTCAGGTTTTGTGACTGGGATGCTGAGGATCACAAAACAAGGTGTGAAGTAACCATGCAAATTACTTGGTACCCTTAAGTGTTTATCACTCAATCGATGTGCCGGTTAACCACACACGCTCCATCGATACTATGATAAACATTAAGTTACCCTTCGCCTACCTTGTTAAATACGAGTTAGTGTGCCGGTTAACCACACACGCTCCACTAACCGACTTAAACAAAGTGCAAAGTCTAATTTCATGGATTAGCACCTTATTCACATTTTCCTAAGTAACTAAGATTGGGTATTATTTAGAGTTTAGTTACTTAGTATTTATCATTAATACTTTTAATGAAGGGAGAATTATAGTCCTGTCAAACCCGTTCGGCTAACGACCCTCCACCAGTCAAGCAAGCGGTGGGTGAGAGTGGACACCCATTAAGTTGCCATTTTATAGGAAACAACCTTATACCCACCTTATAGACCGGCTTCGTGAATGAGGCGTACTAGCGGTAAGACTGACTTTACTCTTATACATATATATATATATATATATATATATATATATATATATATATATATATATATATATATATATATATATATATTATTAACTTATAATATTATAAAGTATAAGGGTTGAATTTTAACTTTTAAAATTCTAAGGGCTAACTTGGAATTAAAGTATTCATAAGAGAAAACTTTACAAATTCCAAAACTTGAGGGAAAGTTTTGAAACTATTCAAAACTAATTAATTCCATAACTTATGTGTTTAAAGTAGTTTTAATCCAAAAACTCTTCAAGTTCCATAACTTGAGGACAAATTATGGAAGACTTTAAACTAATAAAGAATTAACTTTTTCTTTATTTTATAACTTATGAAATTAATTAAGGTTACATTATTTTTTTTTTATATTTATTTAATGAAGAGACTCTTGGTCCTCCATAACCTGAGGACAAATTATGGAGTCATAACTCCAATTAATTAGAACTAGACTCTTCATTTTTGTAACCTTTGCCAACTTTATGAGTTTTATGAGTCTTTAATGTGACTCTTCATGTAACTTGAGAATAAGTTACACAAACACATTTTATACTCAACTCTTAGATTAAAATGGATTGAAAACAACTATTTCAATTAACTTTTCTATTAATCTAAGCAACTCATAAGAACAAGATAATTCAAATCAAACTTTTTCATGTAATTAGTCTAACCTTTAAACTAATACAAAACATGAATCTATTGACAATTATCTTTGAAAATGGATTAGCATGAACATTACCTCATTAAAAGAAACAAGTTTATAAGTTCAAAACAACTTAGGGTAATGTTCCTAGTCCATTTCTAGCCAAAAACTCGAAAATATGCTGTCTGGGGTCCAACTCGTCGAGTGCATGAACATAACTCGACGAGTTGGATGCATTTTGCCTTGGACTCGTCGAGTCCCTTCATGGACTCGGCGAGTCTTCTGGGCTGACAGCATCAAAACTCGATTTTTCAGCTTCTATTGCAGGTATAACAAGAAAACAAGCCTAGGCTCTGATACCACTGTTGGGTTATGAGCATTCTAACACTCCTAAGTGTACATGCAACCCTAAATACCTTGGATCTATGTTTTCTCTATTATACATGCAAATATGAACATCCAAGGTATTATCCTAATCTAGCATACAAAACTATCAATATAACAAGATAGAATACATACCTCTTTGATGTAGAATGTCTTCATGAAGCTTGAGTGCCTAGTGCCCAAGTGTGACACCTCAAATGGTTCACACAACACCAAATACACTTAGAATAACCTGAGAGAGTTCTACACTTCATGAAAATCGGCTAGCCCTTTCTTACTCTCACTAGTGGCCGATTTTTCCTCAAGAATAAGATGCTTATATAGTTATACAATTAGGGTAAACCCTAATTGTCATGACTTTCCATTTCCTTGGATCCATGGGTTCAAATACACCATGGAGCATCCATGGAGCATCATATGGGTTTTGGCCCAACTAGATAATCCATGGAGCATTAGCCCACTATACAAGTATGGATGATTTACACAATCAACCCATATATTTAATTAGTCTTCTTTTGATCACTTAATTAATCCTAGATTAATTCTTGATCAATACTAATTAAATAATCTTATTATTCTTATTATTAATATACTAGAACTTATAATATATTAATAACCATAAGTGTCTTATTTCTCTCATTATAGTCTATCCAAGTGCATGATGCCATGCAACCCAAATGGACCATGCCGGGTCGGGTTAAGTCTTACCAATTATAGTTATGGACTTAGACATTAATCCAACAGTATCTAGGGCCTAACTTTCCCTGATTCCTAAATTAGATCACCCCTTGCATGGGGCTACCTTCAGGAGGATAAAATCTCCAACCTCGAACTCTATCTCGGATCGTCGTCGGTCTGCGTAACTCTTCTGGCGACTCTGGGTTGTCAGTAACCTCTGTCTGACTTGCTGAATCTGCTCGATCGTCTTGAGCACTATCTCAATGCCACCCATCACTCTCTGTACTACCTCTCCCCAACAGATGGGAGTCTGACACCTCCTCCCATATAAAATCTCAAAGGGATGCATACCAATACTGGAATGATGGTTGTTGTTGTACGAAAACTTAGACAAGGGAAAATATGTGTCCCAACTTCCTTCGAAGTCCATAACACATGCACGCAACAAGTCCACAAGCACCTGAATCGTCCGATCACTCTGTCCGTCTGTTTGTGGGTGGTATGCGGTACTGAAGTGCAACCGGGTACCCAACTCCTCATGAAATTTTTTACAGAACCTGGAAGTAAAACGCACATCTCGATTTAACACTATCGAGGTAGGCACTCCATGCTGTGCTACCACCTCTCTCACATAATTCTCTGTCAATTTCTCCGTAGAAGAGCTCTCGCTGATAGCTAAGAAGTGAGCACTCTTCATCAATCGGTCTACAATCACCCATATTACGTCGACACCTTGCATAGTCCTCGGTAATTTGGTGATAAAATCCATGGAAATTTGTTCCCACTTCCACTGGGGAATCTCTAGAGGCTAAAACGGGCCATGTGGACGTTGGTGCTTCGTCTTAACCTAATGACAGGTCAAGCACCTCTCAACTACCCATGCCACGTCTCTCTTCATACACGGCCACCAGTAATCTCTCTTCAGATCAAAATACATATTGGTGGCTCCCGGGTGGATCGAGAATCTCGATCTATGTGCCTCCTCCATCAATATGCATCGAGATCCACCCGTATAGGACACCCAAATCCACCCACAAAAAGTCATAAGGCCCCGATTATCCGTCCCAAACTCAGAAAAATCTTCCCGACTATCCGTTCCTTCTTACGGTTCTCTGGACTCACGGCCTCCACCTGGACTTCTCGGATGGTATCTAAGACTAGAGTCATCATTGTCATTCGCATACACACATCTCATATCGGAGCACTCGCTACTCTATGGCTCAAGGCATCGACTACCACACTAGCCTTGTCCAGATGATACAAGATCTTACAGTCATAGCCTTTCACTACATCCAACCACCTCCTCTGTCTCATATTCAGGTTGGGATGATCCATGTACTTCGGACTTTTGTGGTCCATGTATATGGTACACCAGAATCCATACAGATAGTGATGCGAGATCTTGAGGGAAAACACCAGCTCGCCAAGCTCCAAATCGTGGGTGGGATACCTCGTCTCATGAGGCTTCAACTGCCTTGATGCATATGTTATCACGTGCCCCCTCTGCATTAATATCGCACCCATCCCTGATATAGATGCATCGCAGTAAACTACGAAGTCCTCCATTCCCTCAGGAAGGGCTAACACTGGAGCTTCACACAATCTCTAGCAAAGAGTCACAAATGAGGCCTGCTGATCGGGCTCCCAGGCAAAAGTAACACCCTTCTGGGTCAATCTGGTGAGAGGAACAACAATCTTGGATAAATCTCTAATAAACCTCCGATAATAGCCGGTCAAACCCAGAAAACTCATGATCTCGGACGGGGATCTCAGCACCTACCATCTCATAACTGCCTCAATCTTGGCTGGGTCAACCAATATCCCATTCTGATTAACGAGGTGTCCCAGGAACTGGATCTCTCGTAACCAGAAGTCACACTTGGAGAATTTGGCGTAAAGGCTCTCCGCCCTCAACACTCCAATAATCTCCCGAAGATGCTCATCGTGTTGCTCTCTAGACCTCGATTACACCAGAATATTGTCGATTAACACGATCTCCGATCGATCCAACATGTGCATGCACACCCGGTTCATGAGATCCATGAACGTTGTTAGTGCGTTGGTGAGTCCGATAGGCATCACCACAAACTCGTAGTGCCCATAATGAGTCCTAAAGGCTGTCTTCTGGATATCTGTCTCGCACACTCTCATATGATGATATCCAGACCTCAAATCAATATTGGAAAACCAAGACGCCCCCTGCAACTAATCGAATAAATAACTGATCCTCGGTAGTGGATAACGGTTCTTGACCGTCAGCTTGCTCAACTCCCGATAATCGATGCACATCCGGTGTGAACCATCCTTTTTCATGACAAAAAGGACTGGTTCTCCCGACGGTGAGCTATTCAGCTTGATAAAACCCTTCCCCAATAGCTCCTGGAGCTGTGAGGATAATTCTTGCATCTTAGGTGGTGCAAAGCTATAAGGTGCCTTGGCAATAGGTGTCGCACCCTGAACCAAATCAATCCAAAACTCGACCTACCTCTCGAGAGGCACACCCGACAACTCCTTGAGGAAAACATTTAGGAACTCGCACACTATTGAAACCTTAGAAATAGAACTCGACCTCTCTATAGCAACCCGCGTATCCACCACATACGCCAAAAATCCCATACAACCCTACTGTAGGTTCTGTCTCGCCCTGGCAGCAGAGCAGAAAGCTGATCCAGATCTGGTACCCTCACCATGCACCGTAAGCACTCCCCTACTACGGTCTCATATGGTCACCATCTAACTCTCACAGTTGATCGCAGCTCCAAACTGACTCAACCAATCCATGCCCACTATGACACAAACATCACCCATCGCTATCGATACCAGGTCTATCGGGAACTCAACACCAAAAATCTATAGTACACATCCTCGGCATACATCAGTGGCAAAAAGCGCATGCTCATTAGCTATAGAAACCTTCACAGGTCGAATCAATGCCTCACGTCGGATTTTAATATGATGACTAAAAGCTAAAGACATGAAGGATCAACTCGCACTCAGGTCAAATAACACCAAAGCAGATATAGAACTCACAAGAAAAGTACCTATACACATCACAATATAAGTATAAAAAAATCTCAAGACAACATAAAATAGGGAGATATGTTCCAACAACAACATCAGGCATTACGCGGACCTCTTCCGCTATAAGCAGAAATGCTCTCCCACGAGCCCTCGGAGGGCCTGGCCTTCTCCGGCCGACCATCATTAACATATAAAGTAGCAGGAGTAGCAGTCTGGGCTGATCCCTGGATGAGCTGGGGACACTCGGCCTTTTGCTGCCCCGTTTGGTTGCAATGAAAGCAAACAGAAAATCCCTTGGGGCAGTCCCTCGCCATATGCCCCTCCTTGCCACATTTGTAGCAAATCCATGCTCGGTAAGATCCCTCATGGTTCTTGCAACACTTGCTACAAGTGTGGCCTTTCTGGCCTGCAGCTCTCGAATCAGCACGCTTAGCCCGCTTAGCTGTCGGCTGCGACTGTGTCGATCTCCTCTCTCTCTCTCTCTCTCTTGTGCTACTCTCCCTCCTTCCTGGTCTGAATATCTATCTCAATCTCTCTCCTCCTGGATTAGTATGCAGCTCAGCCAATGTCCGATAAGACGAGTTCACCACGAAAACCCGAATATCTCTCCTCAAGATACTCAAATACTGACTCACACGTGCCTGCTCAGTGGACACGTGCTCAGGGCAAAACAATGCCCTCTCGTGGAACATCCTTGAAATCTCAAACACCGACTCTATCTTCTGCTTGAGAGACAGAAACTCCTATGCCAAACGTTCCCTATCTACTTGGGGAACATACTCATCTCGGAAAAACTTGGTGAACCTCTCCCAAGTCACTGCAGCATGCTCTGCAGGGGTAAAATCAGTTATCACGAACTTCCACCAGTCCTTCGTTCCCAAGCGAAGATGGTTTAGTGCGAACTGGACTCTCAGATGCTCTGGACATGAACATGTATAAAAACACCCCTTAATGTCGGAGATCCATCTAATGGCAGCTATCAGATCCTGCATCCCATCAAACTCTGGTGGGTTTGTGTTGCTGAACTCACGAAACAACAACAAGTCACCTCCCTGTGGCCTAGCTGCAGCTATGGCCGCAGTGGCTGCAGCAGCAGCAGCCTCCGTAACAGCAGTGTATCGCTCATCAAATGTCTCAATCAACATGGCCTTAATAGACCCAAGCATCTCCGTTATGGCCTCTTGGATAGATGCAGCCACGTCCTCATGAATGATCATGCAGATCTCCTCGTCATTAGCACCACTGCCCCCGGGGTTGTGGTGGGTAATCACCATAGTGTCTCTGAAACACAAACACAAAATCATTAGAGACTAGCTAAATACACATACTCACTCGATGACCCACCCTTATATGGTCCTTAGCATCCTAAGATTCTTACTTGGGTCGCATACAGATTCGGTTTTTCGGTAGTACGGCACAATACTACCTTCCATACAAACTTGTAGTCGTCTCAAGTCCTCCTCTCAGGATCCTAATTCACAGTACTCTATCCCTCATGGATCTCATCTACTTTCTCGGTAGATTCCTCAATTCTCATCTAGGTATCTCTCCTAGATTACTTAAACTCTCTCTAAAGACTACTATTATGTTTCTTCCTACTCAGTACACATACAGATCAAATAGCAGATAAAATCAATCAATAGCATACCCTAGGCTAAGGAATCATGAATCAAACAACTCTAACCCTAATTTTTGAGGTACCTAGCTTATTCTCTAGCATGCAACTCTAATATCTCATAAATATCTCAGAATATAGAGTTATAAACAAATAATGGTATTTTGGGAAATCACCGTTCGGGCTCTGGCTGATTGTACACACTGCTCCATCTCGTTTTCTCTTTGAAACTCTTACTCATTTTAGAAAATCATTTCTTTTAGAAAAAAATTTCTCAAATCCTCAGTTTGAGTCCGAACGTACCCGTAAGTACATCTAAATCCCTCAAACCAAGGCTCCGATACCAACTTGTAAGACTATAAATTTTCAAACAAAATTTTCATTTTCAAAACATGTAAAAACTCATATGATATTTCTCAAAAACCACAATTGTCTCAAATGTCAAACACAAATCCACAAAATAAATAAAAGTATCCCAGAATCCTCAAAACATAGTCCGAACAAATGTGTACAATCAAGCCGACGCCTTCTCGCGATCCTAAGAAGCACCTGAAACACATAACACACAACACAGTAAGCATGAAGCTTAATGAGTTCCCCAAAATACCACATACACAAATAATAAGCCTCTTATGGATATACCTCGGCATGGACCCTCCGGTCATACATCTCGGTGAGGACCCTCCGGTCTCACGACTCGGTGTAGGCCCCCCGGTCCTGTGTCTTAGTGAGGACCCTCCAGTCTAACAGCTCAAGTTAAACCCTCCGGTCTCACAGCTCGGGTTGGACCCTCTGGTCCAATCTCAAAATGCATAGAATAATATAGCATATATCACAAAGACAAAATTCATAATATCACATAACTCAAAAAAGACCCTTCGGTCACTCAGTAGTACCACTCAGGTATGTATAGTGAGAAGACTCGCCTCGTAAGTAATCAAAGAAGTCATGTGCCCCTCGAATAGTCTAATCCCTGCCTACATGTCATAAACAATTAACCACCTCTAATTAACACTGAATCATAACTCTAAATAAACCAAGCTATTCTCTCTCTCTCTAGACCAATTTACCCCTCCATGGTCCCCATAATCCGTGACTTGACCAACCCCAAAAGTCAACAGAAGTCAACACTCGGGTCAATAGTCCATGTGGACCCAACTCGTCGAGTGCATCTAGGTGACTCGTCGAGTCCCCTCGTTCCTTCAGTAATGTCGCAAAAATCCAACTTAACTCGTCAAGTTGTCTCATAAATTCGATGAGTTACACATGACCAAACTCGTCGGCGAAAACCCTAGCCGACTCGTCGTGTTGGCTCATCGATTTGTCGAGTCCTTTTAGACTATTTTCTCATTCATACATTTTAAGGCAAATTTACAACCCCAAACTCTAGATCTAGCCTCCCAAGGCTGACATACCACGTAAAGCTACAAACTTTACTTCCATGCATGATACTTACGGCTTAAAATGCCAAAGCAAGTTCTATTTAGGGTCTTAAGCATAAAAGCTCTTCTATAGTTGGATAAAGTTGGGACCTTTGGACTCTAGGGACCTCACAAGCTCCAGATCTGAAGTCTCAATCTCTTGATAAGCTCAACACACTCAAAGTCTCAAGAAAATATGGAAAAGGCCCTAAAATCTTCCTAGCAACAATATCTAATCAATATGATGAGCAAGGTGGTGATTTTTACTTTCCAATAGAAGCAAAAGGTGGATGAAAACTGGATCCAATAGTCCTTCCTCGTTCCTTTCTTGATAGTATTCTCCTCTCTTCCAATAGTTCACAAAAATACCCAAAGATTAACTCTCTTTCTCTCTTAGATCAATATGGGCGATTAAGGTTTCACATAGGGTAGTAAGGAGGATGGTAAGGTGGAAATGAGGGCTTAAGGTCCTTTAAATAGGACAAAACCCCAGAGAATTAGGGTTTCCTATCACAATGCCAACTTGTCAAGTTGGTCCCTCCTACTCATCGAGTTAGTCGTAAAACCCACGTGGCCAAATCTGTCTCTACTTGATGAGTTGGGGCATCCAACTCGTCAAGTTGCTCAATCATCTCAGAAATAAATATATAAATATTATACATGGGAGTCGGGATGTTACATGGTTCCAACACCCAAATATGCTAGGCAGTATATGATATATATGTTTTATGCTAGGTTATTATATGGTAGTAGTATGGGTGAAATAGTCCCCGATTACCTGTTGAAAGAGACAGAAGGGGAGGCTAGCACCCAAATATGCTAGGCAGTTACTAGTTGAAAGAGATCGAAGGGGAGGCCAGCACCTAGATATGCTAGGCAGTTACCACTTGAAAGAGACCAAAAGGGAGGCCAGCGCCCATATATGCTAGGCATTATGTGTATATATGGTATGTGGTATGATGGGGGAACTCACTAAGCTTTGTGATTATGGTTTTCAGTTTTGGTTTTCGGTACTTCTTCCTCGAAGGGAAAGGAGTTGACTCACTAGCAGCGCATCACACACATGATTTTCCGAACCAAAGATCTATGGGATTTATACTTTGATATGATTTGTTATTACATGTTTTGATTATGGATACATTGGATTGTTATATGTATTATTACTATGTAGTTTTTAGCCAAATGGTTTTATATATGTTTATAAAAAAAATGAAATTTTTGGTCTGTATTTTTGGGATGTTACAAGTTGGTATCAGAGGCTTGGTTTTAGGGGTTTGGGAACACTCTCGGGTGTGAATGGACTGAGATTGAGGACTTGGTATGAAAATTTTCAGAAGAAAATCATTTCTATAAAAATAATTTTGAAAAGAATTTAAAAGGAGAAAAGAACTTTGATAAGAACAAGGTGTGTGATGCGTGCAATCGGCCGAGCTCAAGTAAGTTTTCCCCAAGATACCCATACAAGTTATGTTTTGTTATGATATGAATTAAGAGTATGTGAATTGCATGCTAGATTAGGTCTAAGGATCTAGGAAGGATGTCTTATATGCATGTTATATGTACATGAGAACTGCATGCTAGATTAGGGCTAAGGATCTATGAAGATGCATGATATGCCTGTTGTATGTGCTTATTGAGTTGCATGATAGTACTGATGAGTTAGTGATACGATTGCATGTATAGGATATGTTTGGTTTGGATTGCTCAATGCCCGAATGCTACTTGCTTTGTGCTTTTAGGAGTCCTAGTTACCTTTAATTAACTAGTAAACAAATATGTTAAGTTACATATTATGAGGACTAAATAATTTCAGAAGGTTAGGTCTAGCCCGATTTCGCATCTCTTGTTTGAGTCCAACCATTATGGGGTAGGGCTTCTCAATCGAAGAATTATCTGGTCTGAGTGATATGTAATGGTATTCATGAGCTAGTTAGGTGAAGGTAGTAGTGATTTCTTATGCAGCTAATGGCAGAGAGTATGTCGGAAAGTTACCCTAAGGAAAGCCTAGGATGAGATTAGTACATCAAGAATTAGTAGTAAAAGGGACTTGGTGAAGTCAAGGCAATCCTTTAGGAAGGTACAAATAATGTGGAAGGTAGTATGTGTTGGATTAGATGTCTAAGCCCATACTATTATTGGTATGTACTCGACTCGAGAGTAGCATGGTCTATTTGGGTTGCATAACACTAGGACAATTTGTTAGGATGGACTCTTGAGAGAAGGTTATATATGATTTATTAATATGTTATAAGTTCTAATATATTAATATAAGATCATATGTTTTAATTAGTATTGATCAAGAATTAATTTGGAATTAATTTAGTGATCAAAAGAGACTAATTAAATCTATGGGGACCAATTTTGGTAATTAGTTATATTTATATGTGTTGGGCTTATGATCCATGTTGGACCAAGTTTATGTATGGATACATAAAGAGTTGGGCCACATGAACCATGAATCAAAATACCCGTGGATATGGATTTGGGTTATACCCATGACACTTGGAAGCCAAAATATAAATACATTCTTCATGACCTAAAAACGCCTACATGAACGGCTTCTTTTTCTTAGAGAAATATGGAGGTTTTTTGGTGCATGGAATTCTCTCTCAAGAGTCACCTTTGTTCTAGGTGAGTTGTGATTCCATTTGAGGTGAAACACTTGGGGCACTAAGTTCTTAAAGGCCAAAGTCTTTAAAGCAACACCAAATACATCAATACTTCAATCCACATAAAAATATGTTACTCTAACTAGTATCTTGTATTGTTTGTGACAAATTGCAAGCTAGTTATAGGTTTAATGCCTTGGACACCATTTGCATGTATAATTAGTGAAAACATAGATCCAATGTATTTAGGGTTGTATGTTCACCATAGGATGTTGTAGTATACCAAAACCCAACAGTATGGGATGGACTACGTGAGTTTATTGCGTCAGAGATTACACGAGACATCCTTAAGGCGACCCTAATTACCTTCAGGTCGATCAAGGAAGGGATCATGGAGTTGATGGAGGATCGCTTCAGGGTGTTCAGGAGCGACATGGCATCTGGCCAGGCAGGGACGCGCACACTTTCCTTCAAGGACTTCTGGGGATGTGGTGCCCCAGACTTCCATGGGTGAAGACCCCATTGTGACGATGAGGTGGATTGAAGACATGGAGTCTGCCCAATTGACGAGCTTCTTCCCTGAGGGGTCTAAGGTCCGGTATGTTGTGGGTTCTTTTGAGAGACCGAGCTCGGGATTGGTGGGAGGCAGTCAACGATTCATTAGGATCCCCAGCCATCGAGGCTATGACGTGGTCAGACTTTGTGACCAGGTCTAGGGTTAAGTTTACACCAACTATAGAGCTTTAGCAGCTGGCCAGGGAATTTCTTAACATGAGGCAGATGACTAAGTCGGTGGCGGAGATTATCACCAAGTTTAGGGAAAGGGCTTTACTGGTGCCTCATTATCCAGGGGATGAGGAGATGTGGAAGACTCGGTACGACAACATGTTGAGGGCTGACATTCGGAAACATGTCAGCTACTCGACATGTCTGACCTTGGAGGACATGATTGCGAGGGCGAGGGAGAGGGAGATTGATGGATTGGCCAACAAGGTTGGGGCCGCTGTGGAAAATGTGGCGATGCACACTAGGGAGTGTGTAGATTGGACGGATTGGGCTGCTATAAATATGGCAAGCTCGGACACTTTGGTAAGGATTATACTGCCCCTACCCCTACCCTCCAGATATCAGACCTTATTTGCTTTCACTGCAATCAGAAGGGCCATAAAAAGGCCAATTACCCGAAATTGACATTACCAGTGCTGGTGGTGGCGCCAGCTCCAACATGTTGGAATAGTGTCTAAGGCTGCAACTATATTAGGCAAGTATTTGCCCTGATTGTGCATGGTCCTTTTGGGTTGCCTTCACCATAGCAACTTGGTAGGATGATTTATTATGAGAGAATAGATATTATTAATATATTATGAGAATAATATAAGGAATAATAATATAGTTATTTGATTAATATAAGTCATAGATTAATTAGTATTAATTTGGTGACTTAAGGAGATTAATTAAATAAGAGGGTATAAACTGTCAATTGTTTGATAGTTACACTTTAGACTGTAAATCCTTATGGGAGATAGGGTGGACGATTTCTAGGGCTTGGATAAGCCAAAATCGTCCAAAGGATATCTAAGGTAAGGATATGGATTAACTTAAAGTCTAAGTTATCCAACTAGGGGTTAAGTTGTAACCCTTAAGGAGTCTACAAGTATAAATAGACCCTATGCTTGAATGTTTGAATCTTAACTAAAAAATTCGATTTTTATTTTTCTGAGTCATGGACTCGGCGAGTCCCATAGTGGACTCGGCGAGTTGGCCTGACTCGGCGAGTCCAGTATGGGTACTCGGCGAGTCCAAGCGTCAGGATTAGCCAAAAACGGGTTTTTTTTCATATTTATCTTATGGAAACTTACCTCAATCATATTAGATCAACCCTAATCCGATTTTGTGATATATATGACTATATTTTTGATCTAATTGAAGATAATTATCAATTAATAAAATATTTGATTTCCTTATATGATAATTATTAATTAAATATGGATAATTATGTGATTTAGATTATTTGTTATTTGATCCTTTATGTTTTAAATGTTTAAAACTAGTCCTCAAGTGTTGAAATTTATGTTTTGTGATTAAAAGTTTAATTTAGACAATTTAAATTTCAAACCCTAGAATTTTACAAGTTTAAAATACAACCCTATACTAATATAATATTACAAGATTAATATATATATATATATATATATATATATATATATATATATATATATATATATATATATATATATATGTATATGTATGTATGTATAACTTAAATGCTAGTCTTACCGTTAGTAGGCCTCATTCACGAAGCTGGTCTATAAGGTTGCGGCCTATAAAATGGCGCTTAATGGGTGTACACTCACACCCACCGCTCGCTTGATTGATGGAGGGTCGTTAGCCGAACGGGTAGGATAGGGCAACCTCATCCTCTCATTAAAAGTATAATAAGAAATACAAAGTAACTACATGTTTTATTAAAATTTCCCAATCTTAGTTACTTTAGGAAAAGTGAATTGATGCAATCCCATGAAATTACACTTTGCACCTTGCTAAGAAGTTAGTGGAGCGTGTGTGGTTTACCATCAAACTAATTGGTTCTAAGCGAAGGTGGCAAAGGGTGATTCATTGTTTATCATAGTTCGATGGAGCGTTTGTGGTTTACCGACACATCGAATAGGTGATCGTTACAATGAAGGCACCATGTGAATTTGCATGGTAATTCACACCCGCTTTGTGATCCTCGGTATCCCAATCACAAACAAGAGGGGCATATCGAGATTTAAACATGCCATTGAATAATTTCAATGAATCTCATCCGAACCTAGGAATTCTCAATACATTTAGGACTTAAAGTTATGTTTTTCATGGTGGAGAATTAGTGAATCGTCATTCACTTACCTTCAAATTGTTTGCATGTTAGATTACGGCATCCCTTTTCTAATGTGTAAATAGTGTTGTTGGATCCTAGCCCTAATTTCTTATTGGGTGAACATTAAGGATTCATATTATAATCTATCTTTGTCCTTTCTATTTATAGATGTTGAATGCCAACAATGCTGTTGCGAGTTCTTTCACTTTGATGAGCCTTTGTCAAAAGGTCACCTTTGATGGAACGAACTTTAGCGAATAGATAAGATACATTCGCACGATTGCTCGCTATGAGGATAAGGAGTATGTCCTCGATGAGAAGCTCGCGAAAATCAACCCCGAAATCGCTACTCCCGCTGAAATCACCGCTTTCGAAAATCACGAGTGTGATGCAACGAAAGTGCATTGCATCATGATCGCGACTATGAACTCCGAATTCCAAAAGTCCTACGAGGACATGTATCCATAAGAAATTCACCAAGACTTATTGGAGAGATACCATCAAAACGTGAGACAAGAGTGTTATGAGATTTTCACGAACATGATTTCCGCAAAGATGGGTCATGGAGAATCTCTTACCGTGCACTTGCAAAAGATGCAAAGGTATGTCGACCGCCTTTGCAAGTTAAACGTTGACTTTGGGGAAGACTTGGCGATCGACATGGTGCTTCACTCTTTGCCTCCGAGCTACAATCAATTTAGGATGACCTATCACATGAACAAAGAAGAGGTCACCCTAAGAAAACTCCAAGGTCTCTTGAGGGTCGTTGAGAGCAACTTCAAGGACAAGTCTGTTGCACCAACTCCCAATCCGCCCGCTGCTCCTGTCTTGGCAATTGGACAAGGAAAGGGAAAGAAGAGGAAGGATTCGTCAAAGAACCATCGCAAGGTAAAAGCCCAAGATGGTGCCTCTTCTAGTGGGACCAAAGTTGATCCCGCTAAGCCCTGCTCCAACCCGAAGGAGGAAGAGTGCCACCACTGCCACAAGATAGGACATTGGAAGAGAAGCTGCCCGGAATATCTGCAAGCCATCAAGGAAGGAAAGATCAAGCCATCTTTCGCAGGTATATATACAATTAAATCTAATGATTCCCACAATACTTCTTGGGTTCTTGATACCGGTTGTGGTTACCACATTTGTTCTAATGTGCAGGGACTAAGAAGAAGTAGAGATGTGGAGCATGGAAGAATAAATCTAATCATGGGGAACAGAAGATCGTCGCCTGTAACCAAGATTGGAGTGTATTCTTTAGTGCTTAGGAATAGTTTATCTTTAGATTTGAACAATTGTTGCTATTCGCCAGAAATGGCTAGAAATATCCTTTCTTTTCATGGTTTATGTAGACAAGGTTATAGATTTTCTTTTAATAATGAGAATGGTTCTATTTTAGCTTATCTAAATGGTGTCTTTTACTTTGAAGCTATACCATGTAATGGAATTTATGAAACTGTTATGATTGTTGATAACTTAGGAAATGATGTTTTGTACTTGGATTCTTCCAATAGTATGGATAAGGCATCCTTATGGCATTGTCGTCTTGGACATGTTAACAAGAAATGCATAGCCCAACTCCAAAAGGATGGAGTGTTGGAGTCATTCGACCTTAGGGAAGATGACACATGCGAGTCTTGTTTACTTGGAAAGATGACTAAGTCACCCTTCATTGGTACATGCGAAAGGGGTGAGGGTCTATTGGACCTCATACATACCGATGTGTGTGGACCGTTTAGATCTACCACGAAGGATGGTAACCGCTTCTACGTGACTTTTACCGATGACTATAGTAGATATGGGTATATCTACTTAATCAAGAAAAAGTCAGAAACTTTTGAAAAGTTCAAAGAGTTCAAGAATGAAGTGGAGAATCAATTGGGCAGGAAGATCAAGATGCTTTGATCCGATCGAGGAGGAGAGTACCTAAGTCTTGAATTCCACGATTATCTCAAGGAGTGTGGAATAGTTTCACAATTGACGCAACCTAGGACACCACAATTGAATGGTGTGGCAGAAAGGCATAATCGAACCTTGTTGGACATGGTTTGCTCTATGATGAGTCGTGCTTCGCTATCTATCTCTTTTTGGTGGTATGCCTTAGAGACTGCCGCCCATGTCCTTAACCAAGTCCCTACTAAGAAGGCTGCCAAAACACCTCACGAAATGTGGACGGGGAAAGCTCCTTCGTTAGCACATATCAAGGTTTGGGGTTGAGAGGCTTTCGTAAGACGAGATACTCATGACAAACTCGAACCTCATAGTGAGCGATGTATTTTCATCGGCTACCCGCAGAAATCCTTTGGATATCTCTTCTATAGACCGAAGGACAATGTTGTCTTTGTTGCGAGGAGAGGAGTTTTCCGAGAGCGAGAAATCATAGGCCAAGGAGACAGTGGGAGGCAAATCGATCTTGAAGAGATTCAAGAGTTGATAGATGAAGGAACCTCAACCGCTAGCGCTCAACCCGAGGCGGAAACTCCGGTTGAACTGATTGACATATCATTACCTCTTAGACATTCAGAAAGAGTTAGGTTTCAAGCCCAGTTATATGGTTTTCATATTACTACCGAAGGGGACACGTATATTAGTGATAGTACACTAATAAATCTTGATGAACCTAATAGCTATAAGGAAGCCATGGCAGGCTCGGAGTCTACAAAATGGAAAGAGGTAATGGATAGCAAGATCCAATCCATGTATGATAACCAAGTTTGGAATTTGGTTGATAATGTGCAGGGACGTAAGACCGTTGGGTGCAAATGGATCTTCAAGAAGAAGACTGACGTGGATGGAAAGGTACACACGTATAAAGCGAGATTAGTTGCGAAGGGCTTTCCTTAAACTCCTGGAGTTGACTATGAAGAGACCTTCTCACCAATTGTGAAGATAAAATCTATTAGAGTGATGCTAGCTATTGCCGCATTTCATGATTATGAGATTTGGCAAATGGATGTCAACACCGCTTTCCTTAACGGAAAGTTGGCTGAGGATGTTTACATGGCTCAGCTAGAGGGGTTTGTGGATCCGAAGCATTCGAATAGAGTGTGTAAGCTTGAGAAGTCCATTTATGGACTAAAGCAAGCATCTCGCAGATGGAATCTTTGCTTCGATGAGAAAGTCAAAGAGTTTGGATTTGTACGAAGCGAAGATGAATCGTGTGTATATGTCAAAGCCAGTAGGAGTGTAGTAAGCTTCCTCGTTCTATATGTCAATGACATATTACTCATAGGAAACGACGTCCCGACTCTGCAGGAAGTTAAGTCCTGGCTCGGGAAGTGTTTCGCTATGAAGGACCTCGGAGAGGCTTCCTATATTTTGGGAATAAGGATAGTAAGAGAAAGAAGTAAGAGACTAATATGACTTAGTCAGAACACTTACCTAGAGAAGGTACTAAAAGGTTTTAGTATGGAAAACTCGAAGAAGGGAGAATTACCGATACAAAGCAATGCCAAGTTGAGTAAGACTCAAAGTCTGAGTACCGAAGCCGAGATAGCTTAAATGAGTCGAGTTCCATACGCTTCCGCAGTAGGCTCAATCATGTACGCTATGCCTTGTACTCGCCCTGATGTAGCCTTTGCTTTGAGCATGGTTAGTAGATATCAAGGGAATCCAGGAAGAGCCCATTGGGTTGCGGTGAAGAATATCCTTAAGTACCTTCGGAGGACGAAGGAATGGTTCTTAGTCCTTGGACGGATTGATGACTTGAAGGTGCAAGGGTATAGTGATGCTAGTTTTTAGACCGACAGGGACAACTACCGTTCGCAGTCGGGCTGGGTCTTTACCCTGAATGGAGGAGCAGTAACTTGGAAGAGTTCCAAGCAGGAAACCGTAGCTGATTCAACGTGCGAATCAGAGTACATCGCAGCGAGCGAAGCGTCGAAGGAGGCAATATGGCTAAAGAACTTCATTGGTGATCTTAGAGTTGTACCTTCCATAAAGGAGCCCATGGAGATTTTCTGTGATAATGAGGGAGCGTTTGCCCTGACCAAGGAACCAATAGATCATGGTAGATCACAACATATCGACAGAAAATATCACTTTATTAGACATCGTGTAGAAGAAGGACAACTCGTAGTGAAGAGAATATCATCAGAAGATAACCCAGCAGATCCGCTTACGAAGGGACTGAGTAGGGTCAAGCATTTGCAGCATGCTAGGAGTATTGGGCGGAAGGATGATATTAGCATAGATTAGATAGTATTAGAAACGTGTAATAGATAAATGTAATTAACGTTTGATGATTAAATAAAGGAGTTTTATTTATAAGTAATGTTACTATCTTATGTTAATTGTTTAACTATTGTTTCACTTTGCATGTTTTGACTTCCAGAATAATTGAGTTTATTAAGAATAATCGAATTGTTCAAATAGTCCACAATCGTTTATATGTCGGAAGTAGATATGAATGATGATTGTCATGAATAGGTATGTAGAGTGTCTAAATGGTGTTAGACATAGCAAAAGATTGTTGCAACGTTCATGAGTGCTTATGAACTAGGTTTGAGCATTGGAACAAACCCGCGCTTGCTAGAATCACCTTATGGAATGTGATAGTAAATGGGTGATCGCAAGACGATAATATCATATAGTCTTAAAACTTAGATATATGGTTTGTTATTGGTTAATTGATTGTACAATGATAATGCGAAAACGCATTGGTAACTCGATGTTATAAAACGCATTGTTGTGTGTAGTTGGTTAATGAATAAGTAAATGCATATAAGTCGAAGTTTATCTGTAACTTTTATCCTTGAAGGAAAAAGTGATATCTCGGCCGCTCGATGATTTGATTTGACTTATGTGCCGGGCCCGGTCAGAACTGAATTGATGTGTTCGATTAAGTTCTATGTCAAATAAATCGGAAATCAAGAAACCAAATGCTGGACTAACTATTCCATAGTATTGTCAGCATGATATCTAACAGAGGACTATACGATCCCTTATCTAAAGGAAAAGATTGATTAGATCAGAGTTTGACAGTGTCTTTGAGAGCTACGATTGCAAATCAGAGTGTACCTGCACATATAGTTACTAGACTTATCCAAGTGGGAGACTGTTGGAATAGTGTCTAAGGCTGCAACTATATTACGCAAGTATTTGACCCGATTGTGCATGGTCCTTTTGGGTTGCCTTCACCATAGCAACTTGGTAGGATGATTTATTATGAGAGAATAGATATTATTAATATATTATGAGAATAATATAAGGAATAATAATATAGTTATTTGATTAATATAAGTTATAGATTAATTAGTATTAATTTGGTGACTTAAGGAGATTAATTAAATAAGAGGGTATAAACTGTCAATTGTTTGATAGTTACACTTTAGACTGTAAATCCTTATGGGAGATAGGGTGGACGATTTCTAGGGCTTGGATAAGCCAAAATCGTCCAAAGGATATCTAAGGTAAGGATATGGATTAACTTAAAGTCTAAGTTATCCAACTAGGGGTTAAGATGTAACCCTTAAGGAGTCTACAAGTATAAATAGACCCTATGGCTGAAGTGATGGGTTTTGAGCATTCTAACACTTCCTAAGTGTACATGCAACCCTAATAACCTTGGATCTATGTTTGTCTAATTTGTCATGCAAAGTTGAATTCCAAGGTTATATTCCTATCTAGCATACATGGGGAACAATTTTAACATAAAGGATAGATAGAATAACTTACCTTGTTGTTGCTTGTGTTCCTTGAAACCTTGTGAGCCTAGCACCTCAAGTGGTGATGCCTCAAATGCTTCACACAACACCAAATGCTCTTGGAAGAACTTATGAGAGAATACACACTCTTCAAAATCGGCCAAGCCCCCTTTTTCCTTAGTGTGTATGTGTAACCGATTTGGGAGGAGATCATATTACTTATATAGTGTTGACACATCTAGGGTTAAACCCTAATGTGTCATGACTCTTCATTTCCATGACCCATGGGTTTGTAACTCCCATGGAGCATCCATGGAGCATCCTATGGGTGGAACCCAACTTGATGATCCATGGAGCCTTTTAGCCCACTATAAAAGATATGGATGATTTACTTAATCAACCCATATATTTAATTAGTTATCTTTTGATCACTTAATTAATTCTAAATTAATTCTTGATCAAACTAATCAAATAATATTATTAATATATTAGAACTTATAATATATTAATAATCTCCAAGCATTATTTCTCTCATTTAGTTTATCCAATTGCATGGTGTCATGCAACCCAAATGGACCATGCCGGGTCGGGTCAAGTACATACCAGAAATAGTTATGGACTTAGACACCTTATCCAACAGTCTCCCACTTGGATAAGTCTAGTAACTATTACTGCAAGTATGATTTCAGGAACCGATCGGCAATCGTAGCTCTTTACAAGGTTTCTCGAAACTTGAGAAGATGATGGTACGCCATTTAAGATAAGTGATCATATAATCCTCTGTTCTAGATATCAGTCGGACAAATACATGGAACAATGTCTTACTTATTGTCCAACATTTGTTTCCCGATTTCCGATTTGTTTGACAAAGAACTTTATTGAACACATCAATCTAGTTCTGACCGGGCCCGGTACATAGGTCAAAACAAAATCATCGAGGGGCCCAGATATCAGCTTCTAATCCAAGAAGGAACAGATAAACTTCGACTCATATGTTTGTTCTACTACTTATTGAATTACACATAAGAGCACGATTTTATAACATCGAGTTACCAATGCGTTTTTCGTACAATCAATGCATAACCAACTCGTAAGTAACAAATCATATCTCTAGGTTTAAAGATTTATATGATATTACCGTCTCACGATCACTCGAGATAGAATTCCATGAAGTGATTCCAGTGAGCGTGGGTTGAGTCCAATGCTCAGAACTTATGAGCACTCATGATTGTTGTAGCCTTGTCCCAGACCTTTACAACCAATCATGACAATCTTGATTCATACCTACTTCCGACATATGACCGACTGTGGAGGTTTGAATAATATGTTATACCAAACAAAATTATTCTGGAAGTCAAAACATGCAAAAGAAATATAGTAAACGATCGACAAGAGATAGCAACACTTTACTCATAAATAAAACACTTTTATTCATCATCAAATGTCAATTACACTTTACAAATTTCGAGATTATCTAACTACTAAATTTAATATCATCCTTCAGCCCTATGCTCCGAGCATGCTGGAGATGCTTAACCCGAGTCAGTCCCTTCGTAAGGGGATCTGCCGGATTCTCATCTGATGATACCCTCTTTGCCACGAGGAGTCCTTCTTCGATCCGATGTCTGATGAAATGATATTTTCTGTCAATGTTTCTGGATCTCCCGTGATCCCTTGGTTCCTTGGCTAAGGCAACAGCACTTTCACTATCACAGAAAATTTCCATCGGCTCTTTAATAGCTGGTACAACTCCAAGGTCTCCAATGAAGTTCCTCAGCCATAACGCCTCCTTTGCTGCTTCGCTAGCTGCAATATACTCTGATTCACAAGTAGAATCAGCCACTGTCTCTTGCTTGGAACTCTTCCAAGAAATTGCTCCTCCATTTAGGGTAAAGACCCAGCCCGACTGAGAGCGGAAGTTATCCCTATCAGTCTGGAAGCTCGCATCACTATACCCTACAACTCTCAAGTCATCACTCCCACCGAGGGTAAGGACCCAGTCCTTAGTCCTTCGTAGGTACTTGAGAATATTCTTTACCACAATCCAGTGTGCCTTGCCAGGGTTCCCCTGAAACCTGCTAACCATGCTCAAGGCAAAGGCTACATCAGGTCGAGTACACGTCATAGCATACATGATCGAACCTACAGCCGAAGCATAAGGTAATCGACTCATTTCTGCTATCTCAGCCTCAGTGCTAGGGCTTTGTGTCTTACTCAGCTTGGCGCTACTCTGGATGGGCACCTCTCCTTTCTTGGAGTCTTGCATTCTGAATCTCTTCAGAATCTTCTCCAAGTAGGTACTTTGACTAAGTCCAATTAGTCTTTTACTCCGATCTCTCAAGATTCTTATCCCCAAAATATAGGCAGCTTCACCAAGGTCCTTCATAGCGAAACACTTTCCAAGCCAGGACTTTACTTCCTGCAAGGTTGGAATGTCGTTTCCTATGAGTAGTATGTCATCCACATACAATACCAAAAAGCTAACTATACTCCCACTAGCCTTGACATATACACAAGATTCATCTTCACTCCTAGAAAAGCCAAATTCCTTGACCTTTTCATCAAAGCAAAGATTCCATCTGCGAGGTGCTTGCTTTAATCCATAAATGGATTTCTCAAGCTTACACACTCTATTAGGGTACTTGTTACTGACAAAACCCTCTGGCTGACTCATGTAAACATCTTCAGCCAACTTTCCATTAAGGAAAGCGGTTTTGACATCCATTTGCCAAATTTCATAGTCATGAAATGCGGCTATGGCTAACAGAACCCGAATAGACTTAATCTTGGCTACCGGAGAAAAGGTCTCATCATAGTCCACTCCAGGAATTTGAGAGAAGCCCTTTGCAACCAGTCTAGCCTTATAAGTGTGTACTTTACCATCCATGTCGGTCTTCTTTTTGAAGACCCATTTGCACCCTACAGTCTTTCGACCTGGTACATTCTCAACCAAGTTCCAAACTTGATTGTCATACATGGATTGTATCTCGCTATCCATAGCCTCTTTCCATTTAGCAGACTCGGGGCCTGCCATGGCTTCCTCGTAGCTGTTAGGGTCATCTTGACTTACTAGTGTCTCATCACTAATAAGTGTCTCACCTTCTGCAGTAATATGGAATCCATAGTAATGCTCAGGTGCACTCCTAACTCTCGTGGAACGCCTCAGAGGTACAGATTCGTCAATTGGCTCAACAGGAGTTTCCTCCTCAAGTTGAGGGCTAGAGTTTGAAGTTCCTTCACCACTTGATTCTTGAATTTCTTCAAGATCAACTTGCCTCCCACTATCTCCTTGGCTTATAAACTCTCTTTCTCGAAAGACTCCTCTTCTTGCTACAAAGACCACGTTGTCACTAGGTCTGTAGAAGAGGTAACCAAAGGAATGCTGTGGGTAGCCGATGAAAATACACCTCTCGCTTCGGGGTTCGAGCTTATCATGAGTCTCGCGTCTCACGAAAGCCTCGCAGCCCCAAATCTTGATGTGGTCTAGTTTAGGTACTTTACCAGTCCACATCTCGTGAGGAGTTTTGGCAACTTTCTTTGTAGGGACTAGATTGAGGATATGGGCGGCAGTCTCTAAGGCATACCCCCAGAATGAGATTTGTAGCGAAGCTCGACTCATCATGGAACGAACCATGTCCAACAAGGTTCGATTACGCCTCTCAGCCACACCATTCAACTGCGGTGTCCTGGGAGGTGTCAATTGTGAGACAATCCCACATTCCTTTAGATAGTCGAGGAACTCTGAACTAAGATACTCACCACCCCGATCGGATCGAAGCATCTTAATGTTCCTACCCAATTGATTCTCGACTTCCTGTTTAAATTCCTTAAACTTCTCGAAAGTCTCTAACTTATGCTTGATTAAGTAGACATATCCATATCTACTGTAATCATCGGTAAAAGTCAAATAATAACGATTAGCATCCCTTGTGGCATGTTTGAATGGTCCACACACATCCGTGTGTATAAGGTCCAACAAACCTTCACCCCTTTCACATGAGCCTGTGAAGGGTGACTTTGTCATTTTTCTAAGTAAGCATGATTCGCAACTATCATTTGACTTTAGGTCAAACGACTCCAAGACTCCATCCTTTTGGAGTTGGCCTATGCGTTTCTTGCTTATGTGTCCAAGACGACAATGCCATAATGATGCTTTATCCAAGTTATTATTATTAGTAGAATCAATACACAAAACATTATTCCCTAAGTTATCTACAATAGATACAGCTTCATACACACCATCACAAGGTAATGCTTTAAAATAAAGTACATTATTAAAGAAAGCATTAATCGAACCAACTTCATTATTAAACGAAAAGGTGAAACCTTGTTTGTACAATGCATGAAAGGAAATAATATTTCTTGCCATTTCTGGCGAATAACAACATTTATTCAAATCTAAATTTAACCCACTACTTAGCGATAAAGTATAAACTCCAATCTTGGTGACAGGTGTAACTTTCCTATTCCCCATGATTAAGTTTATTCTTCCTTGCTCCACATTCTCACTTCTTCCTAGTCCCTGCAAGTCACAACAAATATGAATTCCGCAACCTGTATCAAGGACCCAAGATTTCGAATGGGGTGAGTTATTAGAAATGATAGTGTAAATACCTGCATGGTTGGGTTTGACTTTCCCATCCTTTACATCTTGCTGGTACTTTGGGCAGTTCCGCTTCCAATGAGCTTTTTCGTGGCAATAGAAGCATTCAGCCTCTTTTGGGTCAGAAGAAGGAGTAATGAAACCTTTCTTGGTTCCACTTGAAGTAGAGCCATCAAGGGTCCGAGCCTTGGTACCCTTTGAAGATCTCTTTCTCTTCCTCCCTCGACTCTGCCCGATTGCCAAGACCGGAGTTGTTTCTGGAGTAGGAGTGATAGCAACCGACTTCCCCTTAAGACCTGTTTCTGCGGTCTTGAGAAGTCCCTGAAGTTTGCTGAGGGTGACCTCTTCCTTGTTCATGTGATATGTCATGCGGAATTGATCATAGCACGATGGTAAGGAGTGCAAAATGATATCTATTGCAAGCTCCTCAGGGAAGTTCACATTGAGCTTCAGCAACCGATCCACATACCTTTGCATTTTCTGCATGTGGCTCGTGACGGACTCTCCGTCCTTCATCATGGTTGTTATCATGGAGCAGATGACTTCGTACCTCTCTTGTTGTGCACTTTGATGGTATCTTTCCATCAAATCTTGGTGCATTTCATAAGGGTAGAAGTCTTCATAAGACTTTTGGAGTTCAGCTGTCATGGTGGCTAACATGATGCAAGCCACCTTGGTTGCATCTCTTTCATGAGTATGAAAGTCAGCGATCTCCTGGGGAGTTGCAGTGGACTCGTCAATTTCCTTAAGCTCCTTGTCAAGGACATATTCTTTGTCCTCGTAGCGGGTAATCATCCTGATGTTTCTGATCCACTTATTGAAGTTGGATCCATCAAAGGTGACTTTCCCACATAGACTGATAAGAGTAAAGGAGCCATTAGGATTCGAGCCAGAAGCATTGTTTGAAGACATCTGAAAAGAAGAACAAGTTTAGTTTAGATTTAAGATAGTCCTTAATAAAACACCCAAATGTAATATTAAGGCTAGGATCCAATCACAATATAATATAACTTAGAAGAGGTATGCCGTAATCTAAGCTATACCATATTTGAAAGGTATGTGAATGACGATTCACCAATTTCCACCACGAAAACCGAAATATTAAATATTTAGTTTTTATTGGTTTTAGAAATTCCTAGATTCTTTGAGATCCAATGAACTTTTCAAAGGCATGTTTCGATCTCGGGAGTGCCCTCCAGGTTTTGTGACTGGGATGCCGAGGATCACAAAACGAGGTGTGAAGTAACCATGCAAATCACTTGGTACCCTTAAAGTTTATCACTCAATCGATGTGCCGGTAAACCACACACGCTCCACCGATACTATAATAAACCTTAAGTCACCCTTTACCTACCTTGTTAAGTCCAAGTTAGTGTGCCGGTTAACCACACACGCTCCACCAACGACTTTGACAAAGTGTAAAGTGTAATTTCATGGATTAGCACCTTATTCACATTTTTCCTAAAGTAACTAAGATTGGGAATTTAATAAACATTTAGTTACTTTATTATATTCATCATACTTTGAATGAGAATTTATAAGTCCTTGTCTTACCCGTTCGGCTAACGACCCTCCACCAGTCAAGCAAGCGGTGGGTGAGAATATACACCCATTAAGTCACCATTTTATAGGCAACAACCTTATACCCACCTTATAGACCGGCTTCGTGAATGAGGCGTACTAGCGGTAAGACGACTTGTTCTTATACATATATATATAATTATTAAATTATCATAATATAAGTATAAGGGTTGAATTTTAACTTTTAAAATTCTAGGGGTTGGAACTAAAGTTTTAACTTAACTTTACTTGTTCCAAAACTTGAGGGCAAGTTTTGTAACTTTCAAAACTTTTCATTTCTTGTAACTTATGAGTTTAATAGAGTCATAAAATGAAGACTCTTCATTTTTATAACTCTTGTGTTTTCTTAATGGTTTTTAACTCAAGTGACTCTTGGTTTTCCATAACTTAAGGATAAGTTATGGACTCCATTAAAACACATTATGATCAAGAATTAAACTACCAAATAGGTTACAAATAATTCCTATGATCATCTAAAACATTATAAGAACAAGAACATGAATATGAACATAATCAAAAATTACATAAAACTTTGTAATTTTGATAACTAGTTGTTGTAAATGAATTAGCAAAACATTACACCACCAAAAACAAGTTTATATTTACTAAAACAGTTTAGGGTAATGTTTCTAATTCATTTTCCAGCAACTGAATCGAAATTCTGCACTCATTCGACCCTACTTGCCGAGTGCATGAACATGACTCGCCGAGTTGGTTGAAGATACACATGGACTCGACGAGTCCCCCCTATAGACTCGACGAGTCCGATCGCAGACAGCAAATTTCCGATTCTGTTTTCAACTTTTAAGCACAAATAAGAACAAACAAGCCTAGGCTCTGATACCACTGATGGGTTTTGAGCATTCTAACACTTCCTAAGTGTACATGCAACCCTAATAACCTTGGATCTATGTTTGTCTAATTTGTGATGCAAAGTTGAATTCCAAGGTTATATTCCTATCTAGCATACATGGGGAACAATTTTAACATAAAGGATAGATAGAATAACTTACCTTGTTGTTGCTTGTGTTCCTTGAAACCTTGTGAGCCTAGCACCTCAAGTGGTGATGCCTCAAATGCTTCACACAACACCAAATGCTCTTGGAAGAACTTATGAGAGAATACACACTCTTCAAAATCGGCCAAGCCCCCTTTTTCCTTAGTGTGTATGTGTAACCGATTTGGGAGGAGATCATATTACTTATATAGTGTTGACACATCTAGGGTTAAACCCTAATGTGTCATGACTCTTCATTTCCATGACCCATGGGTTTGTAACTCCCATGGAGCATCCATGGAGCATCCTATGGGTGGAACCCAACTTGATGATCCATGGAGCCTTTTAGCCCACTATAAAAGATATGGATGATTTACTTAATCAACCCATATATTTAATTAGTTATCTTTTGATCACTTAATTAATTCTAAATTAATTCTTGATCAAACTAATCAAATAATATTATTAATATATTAGAACTTATAATATATTAATAATGTCCAAGCGTTATTTCTCTCATTTAGTTTATCCAATTGCATGGTGCCATGCAACCCAAATGGACCATGCCGGGTCGGGTCAAGTACATACCAGAAATAGTTATGGACTTAGACACCTTATCCAACATGAAGGAATTCGACACATCTTCTATAGTAAGGATACTCTGGTCGAATTTCATCCCCTTTCTTCTCTCTCAAATCATCCTCTTTGCTAGTTGGTGTTTGTAAGCCATTAGAGGAGTGATAATTGTGACTCTAGAGCTCCAAGACAACAAGATCAAACATGAGAATCAAAGGTATGTTTCTAGATCTGGTTTTGTGTTGTTCTTACACCTAATATGTCATTAGAAGCCTTGGATTGAAAGCGTGTTTAATAGAGAAACCTAGATCCAAGCATTAGGGTTTGTATGTGCACTTAGGAATGTTCTTATGTAAAAAACCCATCACAACGACCCTGCAGATCATGGATGGTCGGCAGGGCAAGATGGATGCTCCAGTGGTGAGGAGCCGAGCCTTCCAGTTGACCACTGAGGAGGTGTATGCCGCACCGGATGTGGTGACGGGTATGTTTTCTTCTCCCTAACTTTTTATTACATGTTAGTTGTGATATTTATGTGCTATGTTCATGTGTTTTGTTTGGGATCTTTCCATGTAAACGACATCCCAATATAGGTGTTATTTAACTCGGGGGCTACCCGGTCATTCATCTCTCTTGCTCTTAGCAAGAATTTTTCGGTGTCCTCAGACATGTTCGATTTTCCTTTAGAGGTCGAGATTGATGATGGCCGATCAATACAAGCATCAGAGGTTTTTAGAGATTGTGATTTGAGGTTGTATGAGGAGTGCTACCAAGTTGAGTTGGTTACCATTCCGTTGTGTGGGAACAACGGTGTCAATTTATGACATGGCGCGACAAAAATACACGACACGAAACGTAATCGGGATGAAATCAAAATTCGAATTCGTGTTTGTCTCATGTTTGTGTTAAGTTTAAAAAACACGATCACGTGTTGTGTCATGTTCGTGTTTACAAACCAAACAAATTGACACGATTGGGCATGTGTTTGTCGTGTTTTTCGTGTTTGTCATTTTTGGTGTGTTATATATGATTAAATATGAATTATATAAACTAATACTTATGTAATATTATCATTGTTGTGTTGTATCATGTTGTCATGTTTTAATTGGTTCGTTTTTGTGTTAGTGAAAAAAACACGACATCGTGTCGTGTCGTGTTCGTGTTACACAAAACATTTTCGTTTCATGTCGTGTAAGACAAAATCACAACACGACTTTCCGATTTGACAACCCTAGGAACAAGGTTATCATAGGCATGGATTGGTTGAGCCCTAATGGGGTAGTGACCGACCGTACACAACATATTTCGAACACAGCTTCCATTTTCTCTATCCATTGGGATATAGCCATCACTCCCCCAATCCTATTAAAGGGAATGAGTTTGTCGTTGGTGAAGTCTTTGTAAGTAAATTCCCCGAAACGACCTTGGCTTTGGCCATTTGTAAAGCTGCTTATTCCTCCTCCTGACTCGTTGTTACTCATTTGTGTCATCGTTGTGGTTACAGCGGCTGTTACAGCAGCCTGGAACATAGCTGCATCCATAGTTTGAGGGGGTGGTGGAAGTGGTGTTGGAGCTGTGTTTCTACGTGATGATCTACGGGGAGGCATGTTTTGGTAGAGAAATAACAATGAAGACCATAAGTCTTTAATGATTTGACAATCGTGCACTAGAGGGTTAGTTATATTTGTAATTTTTTTTGACTTTAGTTATTGGTTTCGAAGTAGATATAGCATTTTAGATAATCCGATGAATTTCGAGAGGTATGTAAAGAAATACTTCATATATATATATATATATATATATATATATATATATATATATATATATATATATATATATATATGTCAAACGTACGTTCTGTTACATTTTTCTTTGTGGTTAGGAAAATTTGACCTATCTAAAGGTCTCTGATTACAAGTTTAAGGAAGGTAAAAAGTTTATCCAAGGTCCTATTCTATATCAAAATTGTTGGAGTTGGGCAAGTCCTACTTGCGGCGTGTTGTGCGTTTGGAGCTAGACTATGCATCCGATTGTTTGACTCCCATTAAACGCCTCTCAAAGACCGCTTGTTGTTCCTTCATCTCTCTTATTTCTGCAAGTGCTATCTCCACTTGGCTTTGAAGCATCCCTATGTGGAGTTGGGTACGAATTCGGACCGCTGGAATTCCCGACTGGTAGGTCTGGTTGGCTATTTTGCCCACAAGGATGGGAAGCGCTCGATCGGCTGAACCTCCACCACTAATGTCATAGAACTCCCGAAACATGCCAAAGGGAGGGCGTACACCCAGTTGTTGGCTCCAATGGTGGAGATGGCTTCCCTAAATGGGAGTGGGACCTTGGTAGCCCATTCTAATTGCGAGAGAACGGGGAGCTCGTGGGTTGATTATTTCCGGCTCGGAGTCTTTTCCATCAGTACTTTTCTCTTCCTCCTCCATAGGCTCTTCTTCCTCATCGACTTCGAATTCCTCTTCCCCTTCCTCTTCGATTTCCTCTAGGTCTTCATCCGGATCTTCTTCTATCCATCCACCATTACCTTGGTTCGGGTAGTAGGGATCTCCTGGTATATGGAATCCGGTCATTATGTCTGTACTAGAATAGAGGTATGAGAATTTTATGAAAATTCTGGGGAGAAAAGAAATTTTTATTCGACGACATCCTAAGTTTAACCAAATCTTGAGGTGTGCACGATTTTTTTTGTCCTTATTTTTATAATACACTCCTACAATATTTCAAATTTGCAAGTTTAATATTTTTATTTGGTAAGTTTTTGACTTGTTGTCCACTACGACAATTCCTCGACGTACGTTGGTCAAATCCAGGATAAATATGGTTGATCAGGCTATATTTATTCTCGATTTGAATACATACCCCGAGGCCCAGTTGTAGTGTCACAACTTGCCTTAATACTTTTTAGAAAACTTTGCTATGATACGAGACTGATGCATGTGTGTAAAAATGTATATTTTAAAAAAAAAATTGTTTATGAAAACTTTTTGTAAGAGGGTTTTTGGTCCCTTTTGCATTTATAGTTTATATATCTTATGTGGTTCGATATACTTAGTTCACTATAAACAATGCTCTGATACCAATCTATCACACCGCCAAACCAGAATGGTGGAAACATTCGGGGGTGGGTGACTTCACGTAGTACCATAACAATTGAATATCGTAAAGAAAGTAACACAACCATCATATATATAACAAAAACGTACATTGTTGCGTAATACATGTTTCCAAAAGAATATTACAAATATGATGATTTACAATGTTTTAATAATAGACGCCTTAGCGTTCCTTCTTCAAAAGCTAGTGGTTACCTGTATTACTAATTCCCTAAGAAATACAAGTAGTTTCAAAAAGTGTCAACAATAAAGTTGGTGAGTTCATAAGTGTTTTTGTACTGAAAAAGTATGTCTGTTTAGAAGAAAACAGATGAATGTGACTTCCAGAATATCCAATATTTTCCACATATAGTTTGAAAAAGTCCCAAAAGTTGGAGGGCGTTAGTATCTTTCGTACCTAAATGATAAAGGTGAATTTATACTCAAAACAATGTAAATACTGAATGCATTCATGAGTCTCGTAAATCAAGCTTATTTTTATAGTTCCATGTGAGTCTTATAACCATTCTATTGACACAGACTGCCTGTAACAATGTTCTTCAGGTTGTCACCCCAGACCTACCGGTCTAACTGTAGCTAACACTTTAGGTGCGGGATTGTCAATCCCGTATAGGTCTATACACAAGTATCACGCTCTCCCTCCAAGAGATTATGGTTTATAATACAGGACTTGAAATGCATACTTGAGTGTACGTTGAAGTTGAATATCTCACAACCCTTAGTATAAATAGATTTACGAAAAGAAAGTCTTTATTTCACTTCAGATGAAAGTATTTCGTTTTTCAAGATGTTTACGTAAGAATGTGTTAATAACTTGCAAACTATACCCATTATATTTTTTCCGTAAGTGTGTTCCATTTGCTGATAATAACTCGATGAAATACTAACTTTTTATACAAAGTAAAATGTTGATATCGAATAATAATAATATAGAAGTTGTATTTAAATCTATATAAAGCGATACGTTTTCTTGTATTGCACTTGTATTCCCCCCCCCCCTCCCTAAAACATGAAAAGACGAGAAAAATAGGGGTATGAACTCACTTGTTTGGTTTGAAGAGAGTGAGACTAGAATCGAGCAGAACTTCAACTGTTGAAAGTTGCGTCTTCGAGCTTCTCGGAGATCTCGGTAGCGTAGAACCTTCATCGGGGCTCAAGTATGGAACCGAGGGTGTCGGGATGGCCTCTGGAGCTCACAAGTGAGTGAAAGTGGGAGAGAGTTTGAGAAAAGTGTGCCAAAACCCGGAGCTCATGCCCTCTATTTATAGGGTTGAAAGTGGGAGTACGTTGGGCGTACTTCGATTACGCTGGGCGTTCATATGCGTCATGGCTTACGACTCGAGTCCAGCTAAGTGTAGAGTCTGCTAGCCGATGGGACTCGACACTGCGCCTGAGTACGCTGGGTGTACTCTTAATTTACGCTGGACGTAATTCGTGTTTCAAACTTCTAAATTCCGTAACTTTCGCGTACGGGCTCCGTTTTTTGCGTTCTTTATATCCACGTGTAGGTGAGACTATGCTCTACAACTTTCATTTAGACTCCATCGGCTAGTTTTGACTTTATTTTTAATATTATGTTTTTAGTAGGCCGGGACTGCAAAAGTCCGTTAAAAATTCATAACTTCTTTATCCGATGTTTGTTTTCATCTATCTTTTTACCATCTTACTGCTGTTGTGGAGACCTTCAATTCTCGTTTAGGTTGTGTTAGCTAAAAATCATTCGATCTTTAATTCAAGTTTTTAGTTCTCTACTGCTGTTACAAAACTTAGAAAATTCGTAACTTCTTCGTACGAGGTCCAATTTGGGCGATCTTTTTATGCACGTTCACGGTTTAACGTAATCTACGACTTTTGTTTAGATACCTAAGGCTAAAATGCATTTTATTGGAATCTCACTTTTTACGTTTAATAATGTTTTACCGGGTGTGTCGTGAATATTTGAGTGGTCATAATCTTTTCATTATAACTCGGTTTTGAACGTTCTTTATGTTTTTGGAAACCTTGGCACGATATCTAACATTTGATGCATCCCAAATTTAGATTTTTGAACACTTTATTTTTGAGGTTAATTCCGTTGATTCCAAATACTTCATTGTATTTTACTTTTGAGTGTTACATTGATTTGGAAAAATCTAGGGTTGTCACAGAGAGCGTGTAAAATGTGTATAGATATATACGGGAAGTCATGATCCCGCGCCCTGATTGTTAGCTACAATCCTTTGGGTGACAGTTTGTCATAACGTTTTGACTCCTGAAGACCGTCGCCATAGGCATATTATGTTTAGTATGGTTATAAAACTCACCGGATGGACAATTATTATGGTATTATGCTTTTATGAATGAGTAGCTATTAAAATTATTCTTCAACTAACAAGTGCAATCTTCTTATAACTTTAATATATAAAACTATGCCTCAACCTTTTAAGCATGTTAGTTGCTTACGATTTCCGGTCTTGGACATTAGAGATTGCCCGTTACTTTAGGAAAATAAGGGATTTTCTTGTATCCAAAACAATCAACTAATAGGAAAATAAGGGATTTTCCTGGTACAATTATTTACATTTCATAGCACGAACATTCATATGTATTTCATACTTTTATAAGGAAATAAGGGATTTTCTTGGAAAACACACGAACTTTGGAATGGTGTACATTTTCTCAAAACCGCTTATAAACTCACCAACTTAATTGTTGATGATTTTTCTTTGAAATAACTTGTATTCTCAGGGAACCCCTAAGCAGGTTTGGAAACCAACTCTTGGGGATTAACGCTATGGCATTAATTACTTCTTTTGAAAGTTGTTTATGTATTTATCTTTTGAACATGTAACAAATACAATTATGTAAACATTTTGAAGCCTTTATGTATGGTGGTGTGTACTTTCCTTACTATGAACTGTTATGATACTGAATATGACGTCCTCCGCCCCCGAACGTTTCCTCCATTCTGGTTTGGGGGTGTGACAGATTGGTATCAGAGCAGCGTTTATAGTGAATTAAGTATATCAAAACCATTTTTGGTATACAACTATAAACACAACTGGGAAAAAACATTATGCGTAAGAGTCATACTTTTAAAATTAAATTTATTTAATTTTTTTAAAGTAGGCATGCATTCATTTCATATTAGTAACAGTGTCATAAATAGATCAATATAGAAGTATTATAAATAAATTGTGCAGTGCAGGTGCCTTGGGACATGTAATCGGAAATGGGATGAATATAGCCTGATCAACTATATTTAACCGAGAGCCGACTAACGTATGCCAGGGAGTGTCTGCAGTGGACAAAAAATTTAAAACTTACCAAGAGCATATCATTAAGAATACTATGGGAGTATTTGGTTATCTTCAACCATCAAACATAAGGGTAAATTTTACGTGCTATTAGCTTATAGTCAATTCTTAACCCTATTCTCGTATAGACTCAATGGCTAGATTTCATCACCACGGCGACCCCTACTACCCCAACCAAGGTAATGGGGGATGGATTGCAGATGACCCCGAGGAGGAACCCATGGAAGATAGCTCATCCTCAGAGCCTGAGGTAATCCTTTCAGGATGAGATTTCAAGGACAAACTCCCATCTGGGGAAGCCACATCCACCATTGGAGCCAGCAACAAGGACTGCATCCTCCTTACGGTATGTGTCGGGACTTCTACAATGTCAGTAGAGGAAGTTCAGCTGATCGAGCACTCCCAGTTGTGGTAGGCAAACTTACCAATCAAGCTTCTCAATCCGGAGTCCAAGCAAACCGGATTCGCAAGGTTGATATAAGGATGGAAGATAACACAGCTGATATCCGTTGCCTAGACATGCTACAAGGGAATGCTCAACTCCACACCAACTCCCTCCAGGAGCAAATGACTGCAGGTCTCTCTGAAATGAGGGATTTGAGGGAGCAACAAGCTGTCTTTGACAAGCGTCTCATGGGAGCCAAGCAATTAGATGCGGAGTCAAGCTCCAAGCATAATCCGCGCAACTAGTAGTGCTCGCCTAACTCCCAAATTTTGATATAGAATAGGATCATTGGCTAAAAGTCTTACTTTCTTTAACTTTCTGTAATCGGAGACCTTTAGAAAGGTCAATTTTTTTCTAACTTCGGATGTAACGCAACCATATGTTTAATATATATATATATATATATATATATATATATATATATATATATATATATATATCATGTGTTAATTCTGTGCATTTCATTCGATTTCATGAGTTTATCTTTTGCTATTCAAAATACATTTCTGAATCAAACTCAAAGCCCTGTGTAGGCCAAACCAAATTCTTGAACTATTAAAGATAGTTAACTCATTATCATTCAACCCTCAACCACCAAAACTAATAATCTTTCATTTTTATTTCTTGGTAGTGTGATGCCTCCTCGTCTAAACCTAAGACCCAGACAGGGCACGATACCAACAACACCTCCACCACCAGCTTATGATTCGGCCATGGTCTAGGCTGCTATCACAGCAGCAGTAACTGCCGCCCTTTCACAAATAAACTCCAACGGAAATGGAGGGGCAGGAAGCAGCATGAATCATTCCAACCATGACACTGGTCATGGTCACGTAAGGGAATGTACTTACAAGGAGTTCTCCAACGCAAAGCCAAAAACTTTTAATGACACTGGGGGAGTCATTGCACTGATGCAATGGTTCGAAAAGACTGAAATGTTCTTTGAGATCTGCTCTTGCCAAGAAGCGAGCAAAGTCAAGTTCGCCGCTTGCACCCTCACTGATCGAGCCCTCACCTGGTGGAAAAGCAATGTAAAGTCCATGGCTCTCACCGTGCCAACGCCATAAGTTGGGAGGACTTGAAGATCCTACTACTAGAGGAATACTACTCAAGGGGAGAGATACAAAATCTAGAGCAGGAGCTCTGGAATCTAAAGATGACTGGGTCTGACGTAGTCGCCTCACATCCAGGTTCAGCAACCTTGCTGCCTTGTGCCCTGCCATGGTCAACCCAGAACCAAAATATGTTGAAAGGTACATTTGGGGATGTCACCCCAGATTCAAGGTCATGTCTTGGCCTCCAACCCTATCACTTTCAACAGTGCTACGCGCCTGGCTCAGCGACTAATCAACCACGGGGTCAAACAGGGTATTGTTGCAGCTACTGTCAATTCATCAAAGGAGGTATAGGGCCAGGGAAGGCCTTGGAACAAGAGAAGGGGAGAAACCCTACAGGGGAACCCCAAGAAACAACAAGTGGTAGTGGCTCATGTTGTTACTGTTCCTACCACCACTACACCCACAAGTTCATATAGTGGCAAACTTTTGAAGTGCAACCAATGCAACTCCCACCACCACGGTCCTTGCCGTGACTTCCAATACATCAGGTGCAATAAGAAGGGGCATACGGTCCGCTTCTGCAAGGATCCAGTCCAACAAGCCGCCCCCACTGCTAATGCTGGAGTTAGCCGCTCCTGCTTTGAGTGCGGAGCCATGGGGCACTACCGCAGGGACTGCCTGAAGTCAAACAACAGGAATACCAGTGGAAGGGTCCTAGTGTTTGCAATGGGACAGGATGAAGCCGTTGCAGACCCCATTATTGTTACGGGTACGTTTCTTCTCGATAACTTGTATGAATGCATTTTGTTTGATAGTGGAGAAGAGAGGAGTTTTGTGAGTCATAATTTTAAAGGCCTGCTGAAACAAACACCCCAATCATTAAGTGAACCGTTTATAGTAGAAATGGCCAACGGTAAAACAGAAGGCACACAGGAGATATACTTAAACTATACCCTAACTCTAAATAAGTATCCATTTCCAATCAACCTCATGCCAGTCTCGATTAAGAGTTTCGATGTCATCATAGGCATGGACTGGCTGAGTTCTCATCATGCGGACATTTTATGTTACGATAAGGTCGTTCGCCTTAATCTGCCAATCGGCGAAACCCTCATTATCTATGGCGACAAACCCAATACCACTCTTCGTATTATCTCGTGTATCCAAGCTCAGAAGTACCTACGCAAAGAATGCCACACGTTTTTAGCACATTTTGTGGATGTGAAATGCGAAGTCCAGGACATCAAGAGTGTGCCTGACGTATGCCAGTTTCCCAATGTTTTTGCTGAAGATCTTCCAAGAATACCACCTGCGAGACAAGTCGAATTCAGAATCGATCTGATTCCCGGAGCTACCCCAATATCCAAAGCACCCTATCGATTAGCCCCAACAGAGATGTAGGAGCTATCCAGCCAACTAAATGAGCTACTCAGCAAAGGATTCATCAGGTCGAGCTTCCCGCCTTGGGGAGCACCAGTGTTGTTTGTGAAAAAGAAGGATGGATCATTTAGGAATTAGGATGTGCATCGACTACAGAGAGCTCAACAAAATTACCATCAAGAACTGATATCCCCTACCATGAATCGACGACTTATTCGACCAACTCCAAGGAGCCAACTACCTCTCCAAGATCGATCTGAGATCGGGATATCACCAGCTGCGAGTCCTGGAGAGTGATATTCCCAAGACGACCTTCCGAACAAGATACGGGCATTACAAGTTTGTAGTGATTCCGTTCGGACTAACCAATGCCCCTGCCGTGTTCATGGACTTAATGAATAGGGTATGCCGTCCATTTTTGGATAAATTTGTGATAGTATTCATAGATGACATACTCATTTATTCAAAGAGTAAAGAAGACCATGGTCAACATCTGAGACAAGTTTTAGAGACATTACGAGCTGAGAGACTCTTTGCAAAGTTCTCAAAATGCGAGTTTTGGATTAGGAAGGTGGACTTCCTAGGTCACATGGTCAGCAAAGAAGGAATCCACGTGGACCCATCTAAAATCAAGGCTGTCGAAAATTGGTCTGCACCAACTACACCAACGGAGATTCACCAATTTCTAGGCCTTTCTGGTTATTATCAAAGGTTCATTCCGAACTTCTCCAGCATCGCAAAGCCTCTTACCTCCCTAACTCAGAAAGGTGTGACCTACAAATAGGGAGAAAGGCAAGATGTTGCATTTTAGACTCTGAAAAAGGCCCTATGCAGTGCACCCATTCTTTCTCTTCCAAAGGGGATCGAAGATTTTGTGGTGTATTGTGATGCCTCTAATCAAGGGTTGGGATGTGTACTAATGCAGCGAGGAAAGGTTATTGCGTATGACTCATGACAACTGAAAACATATGAAGTCAACTATACCACTCATGACTTAGAACTTGGAATTGTGGTCTTCGCTCTAAAAATCTGGAGGCACTACCTATACGGTACCAAGTGCACCATCTTCACATACCACAAGAGCCTTCAACACATATTCGAGAGTTAAACATGAGACAAGAACGTTGGGTCGAATTTCTCAATGACTACGAATGTGAGATTCGTTACCATCCGGGAAAGGCGAATGTAGTGGTTGATTCCCTTAGTAGTAAGGAGTACTCTGGTCGAAGAGTGAAGTTATTAACCATGTCGATCCATTCGCATCTGTCAACACAAATCAAGGAAGCTCAAATAGAAGCCTTGAAACCCAAAAACGAGACAGGTGAAACCCTTAGAGGGATGGACAAGAATCTAGAGATCAAGAGTGATGGAGTGCGCTACCTCATGAGCTGAATCTGGACACCAAAGTTTGGTGGGTTCAGAGAGATAGTTATGAATGAAGCACACAAAACTCTATAATCCGTACACCCTGGTTCAGATAAGATGTATCTGGATCTCAAACAACTCTACTGGTGGCCAAACATGAAAGTAGAAATTGCTACCTATGTGAGCAAGTGCTTGACTTGCGCCAAGATAAAAGTAGAACACCAGAAGCCCTCATGTCTACTCCATCAACCCGAAATACCTGAGTGGAAATGGGAACAGATTTCCATGGACTTTATAACAAAACTACCCAAGACTCAGGGTGGTCACGATACCATTTGGGTGATCGTCGACAGACTAACCAAGTCTGCTCATTTCTTACCGATCAAGGAAATTGATAAGATGGAAAAGCTAATGAGAACCTACATCTAAGAGATCGTGCGACTTCATGGAGTGCTGATGTCTATCATGGGAACAAGGTTGGATATGAGTACAACCTATCACCCACAAGCTGGCAGACAGAGTGAGAGAACGATCCAAACTCTAGAAGATATGTTGCAGGCATGTGTGATCGACTTTGGTAAAGCGTGTGATGTTCACTTACCATTAGTTGAGTTCTCTTACAACAACAGTTATCATACTATTATCAAGACAGCTCCATTTAAAGCCCTTTACGACCGTAAGTGCAGATCAACTCTGTGCAGGGCGGAAGTGGGAGACACGCAGTTGGCAAAAGGTCTAGTCCATGATAGCACTCTCACTGGTCCAGAGATCATTAGGGAACCAACTGAAAAGATCGTCCAAAATCAAGAGTGCCTGAAAACCTCTAGGGATAGGCAAAAGAGCTATACCGACAAAAGACGAAAACCCTTGAAATTCTAGGTTGGTGACCGCGTGCTACTAAAGGTGTCACCCTGGAAGGGCATGATACGCTTTGGGAAGTGTGGAAAACTAAGTCCAAGGTACATTGGACCCTTCGAAATTACTTCAAGGATTGGTCCAGTGGCTTACAGACTTCAACTTCCAATCGAGCTTAACAAAGTACATCCACTGTTCCACGTATCGAACCTGAAAAAGTGTTTGTCTGACAAAACTCTTGTGATTCCACACGACAAAATCGAACTTAACGAAAATCTTAATTTTGTGGAAGAACCTATCGAGATCATGGATAGAGAAATCCAAACGAACTAAACATAGTCGCATACCAATAGTGAAGGTCACTGGAACGCTAAGTGAGGACCTGAATTCACTTGGGAGCGAGAAGATCAGATGCAACAAAAGTACCTGCATCTCTTCCCTAGTCCATTGGCACTTATTTTGTAATTAATTCGAAATGAAATTCCCTCTAACGGGGGGATGATGTAACAACCCGTTATTTCAGGTCAATGTAATGTTTAAAAGTCAAGTCTTGTAATCTCTTTGTGAAGTAATAAGAATATCATCAAAAATGAAATGTTCAAAAAGCACCGTTTGATAGCACTATGTGGTAGATATCGAGATAAGGTTTCCAAAAATATAAAGAACACTAAAATCCGAGTTATAACGAAGGAGTTATGTCCAATCAAAGATTCGTAACACTACCGATAAAGCGTTGTTAAGCATAAAACGAGAAATTTCAATAAAATACTTTTAAACCTTAAGTATCTAAATGAAAATAGTAGATATCATTAAAACCGTAAACATACATAAAAAGAACGCCCAAATCTGATTTCGTATTGGGAACTTATGATTTTTCGAAGTTTCGGATGTAGCAGTAGACAGCTAAAAACTCGAAATAGAGATCGAGAATTTTTTTACTGAAACAATATAAATGAGAATCGAAGACCTCAACAATGGTAGTACAATGGTAAATAGTCTGTCGAAAACAGACATCGGATAAAGAAGTTACGGAATTTTAACGGACCTTTCGTGTCCCGACATGTTAAAAACAATATAATTAAAATAAAGTCAAAATTAGACGACAAAGTCTAAATGAAAGTTGTAGAGTACATTCTCACATACGCGTGCATATAAAGAACATCAAAACGGAGCTCGTATGCGAAAGTTACGGATTTTACAAGTTTAAGGTGCACAAACCGACACGAGTTACGCCCAACGTACCCTCGTACGCCCAGCGTACTCGGGTGCTAGGCTTCGGATCGTCCACATCGCCCCTCTACGCCTCTATGCCCCATCCCATCCGAAGTCTGCCAAACGAGGATGCGCTCATGCATGACATCCGGTAAGCCCCGCGTAACCCCGTACGCCCCGCGTACCAAGGGTTTCCAACCCCTATAAAAGGGATGCGAGGGTTCCGGGCAAAACTACTCATTTCCTCTCTTTTTCCTGTGTTTTTACTCTGTTTTGAGTGCAAGCAATATCCCTAAGCCCCGGTTTTCATATCCAAGTCCCGAAGGAAGTTTTACGCTCCCGAGATTCTTGAGAAACCCATTTTCTCCTGTCGAAGTTCTGCTCGGTTTCCATCTCACCATCTTCACTCTATCAAGTGAGTTCATACCCCTTTTTATACACCTTCAAATACTTTATAATGTACTTTTAATACATTTCGGGGGAGAATATAAGTAAACACACGCTTGATCCCGAGTGAAAACGTGAAAACTCTTGTTATACTTTGCATGCATTAGATTTATACAAAATGCATAGTATCCAGTGTAGCCATCCTTGTTAAACCATTTTATGCATTAAAAAAACTTATGATTATGCTTTGTCAAACATTGTGAAAGAGGATAAACATTGTATACAAAACTGTTATTTTAATACAGACTTAGTTGAGAATCCATGAGACGATTACATCTTTAATGCTACCTTTTCGTTAAAAGGTACTACCTAAAGTCCTGTCTATTATAACCAGAGTCTCCCGTTTGGAGAGTGTGTCAAATGTGTATAGATCTATACGGGAAGTCATGATCCCGCGCCTTGACTGTTAGCTACAGTCCTTTGGGTGACAGTTTTTCATAATGTTTTAACGCCTGAAGACCATCGCCACAGGCATATTATGTTTAGTATGGTTACAAAACTCACTGGATGGGCAATTATTATGGTATTCTGCTTTTTATGAATGAGTAGCTATTAAAACTATTCTTCAACTAACAAGTGCGTTCTTCTTATAGCTTTAATAAATAAAACTATGCCTCAACCTTTTAAGCATGTCAGTTGCTTATGATTTCCGGTCTTGGACGTTAGAGACTGCCGGTTACTTTAGGAAAATAAGGGATTTTCCAGTGTCCAAAACAATCAACTAATAGGAAAACAAGGAATTTTCCTGGTACAACTATTTACATTTCATAACACGAACATTCATATGTATTTCATACTTTTATAAGGAAATAAGAGATTTTCTTGCAAGATGCGCGAACTTTGGAATGGTATACATTTCTCAAAAACGCTTATGAACTCACCAACTTAATTGTTGACATTTTTTCTTTGAAATAACTTGTATTCTCATGGAACCCCTAAGAAGGTTTGGAAACCAACTCTTGGGGATTAATGCTTTGGCATTAATTACATCTTTTGAAAGTTGTTTATCTATTTATGTTTTGAACATGTAACAAATACAATTATGTAAACATTTTGAAGCCTTTATATATGGTGGTGTGTACTTTCCTTACTATGAACTGTTATGATATTGAATATGACGTCCTCCACCCCCGAACGTTTCCGTCATTCTGGTTTGGGGGTGTGACAAAAGGTCTTAATATGACGCTTAATGGTGGAGGAAACTTAAGCCCTAGTGGTGTTTCCTTTTTTAGTAATGAACTTTTTTTCTCTCATAAAAATAATGTACTTTAAATCATAACTTGGGTTTGAAATTTTTATTTTAACCTCTTAACATCTTGCTACTATTAAGAGCTTAATTTCCATCTTTTTAGTTGATTTTGGTTATGACTTAATGGGTTAAGTTGTCAATTAACCCTTAAAATGCAATGCAGGAAAATTCTGAAAAATTACCAATTTGTCCATGTTTTTGAAAAAATATTGAAAAATAATCAAGAGTCGTATTAGGGATACATAAACATTCAAGGTTTTCATTTTGATTCTACTTTGTCCATGATTTTTCCCACGATCTGATATTGTCTCTAACCAAGGTGAAAATCATGTTTTTCCCTGATTGGTCAGAAATTAGTTGCACAGACATTTTGTCTTGTAAAATTCATAGAAAATTCTATAAAAGCATCAAGACTTGTACAAGAAATTTATGAAAAGCTGAAAGTCTAATATATTGGGATATGAAAAACGATTTCAACTTATTCAAGTCTATGTTGGGCTAAAGTGACTTTGAACAGGCTGTTGTTTCAGGTCAAAATCTGAAAATTTGACTTAATAACCAATTTGCATGTTTGGGTAGTAAATGTCCACTCTTTGTTCATTTAAACTTCTAGTAATCCATATACTTGTGTTTAACTAGGGTAAGGTTTGATACCTCAGGTCCTACAATATTTGAAGTGTGGAAAGGGTGCTTATTTGATAAAGGTGAGTCAATCTTTGTGGTTGTTTAAAGTACTTGTTAGGGATTACACATATTTGAGGGATTGGAATGAACCAAGGTCACTTAGGTTGAATTTTCCCTAATTGTGAATGATATTTTGAATTGAACGATGTTTCCTTCATGCTATACTTTGTGGTTGCTATTTTGATGTGATGGTGTGATAGGTTCATAATAAAATGAGAGATTTGTGTTTCTTATGTGTGAATATATGCATGCAATAATTTATTGGTAATATTTTTCTATGTTGGATAGGATGATGCATGTTAGTGATATAATATGCTTTAATGATGAAGTAATGATATGAGCATGATAATATAAAAGATGTAAAATGCCCTAACTTGTGATTCCTTGTCTATGTTTACAAAATGTAAAGTATGGAAGTTAATATGCCATCTAATATTATGTTTTACATGCAAAAAGTTGAGGTTATTACCTTTAAAATGACTACTCTCATGTTTTCATACGATTTTTCTACTATTTTTGGCGAATTTTACAAAACTGCCTATCAAATTTGAAATAATTTCGGACCAACCTGTGAAGGTGAGCAATTTCACACTTGTTAGAGGCCAATAAAAATTATGAAAAAAATTGTGAACAAGTTCGACAAAATTTCCAAACTTCCAGAATTTACGGATCCAAATTTCGACTTACGATGATTTTTCTACAAATTTTCCAACAACTAGGTCAAAAAAGCCAAAAACCAGGAAAATGTGTATTTCACAAAAATCAAGCCAAAAATGATATTTTTGACAAAAATGGGTTTAAAATGTTATTTTTACCACAAACTAATCAAAAAAACAAGTTTTGAACAAAATGGGGGCTAAAGTGTTATTTTCACTATAATTGGGCCTTAACTGAAAACTTTGTGGCTTATTGGGCCAAGAACGTCACTTTTACAAAAAGTGCGCTTTTATATCAATTTTGTAAATAATCAAGCTAAAATAAACAAAACAATAACAAGCGGGTTAAAAACGATATTCTTATCCTTATTGGGCCTGGAAATAATATACATGTTTAGTGGGCCTTAGTGTCCTTTTTACATGTATATTGGGCCCAAGGTAGACATTCATATTCCTTGTGCCTGGAAATAATAGATACGTATAGTGGGCCTTAGTGGTCCACTTACATGTTTATTGGGCCTAGGAATGAGTTTTATATGTGTTATTCTTTCTTTTCCATGTAAATTTTCTATTAAGGGTCTAGTGAGACCTGTCGGTTGACACCTTTAAGTGTACAATCATAGCATGTAGCTATAACCAGAGTTTCCTGGAGAGAAAGCGGGAGATTGTGTATAGATCTATACGAGGGTGACACCCCACACCTGAGTTGTTTGCTACAGTTAGACTAGGCCAGTCTAGGGTGACAAAAACCTTATTCTATTCCGTTGGCGTCCCAACGACGCAAAGACAGGCGAAATTGTCATTATTTAGTATGGTTATAACGACTCACTTAGAGTAATTAACGTTATAAGATTTACGAGAAACCATTCTATTTTCTTTTTGGGATAAAACAAGAAACCATTCTATTTTCTTTTTGGATAAAACGGGAAACCATTCTATTTTATTTTTGGATAAAACGGGAAACCATTCTATGTTCTTTTTGGATAAAACGTGAAACCTTCTTTTTGATCAAATGGAAATCTATTCGCACCGGTACTAAACCACGGGGGTTGAGATTCCAGTATCACCTATCGCAGACAACATTGGCTTGTCTGGAAATCATTCTCTTTCTATTTTTCGTAAACATTAACACACATGCATTAATATAAGATCAAACACAAATATTTCAAACCATTTCTTTTTAAAAAATATCGGATTTCTAAAAACGCTATGAAAACTATTTTAAACAGGTAAAAAAAACATTTTTATACAAAACTGATTATGAACTCATCAAATTTTTAGTTGATGCTTTTCAAAACGACTTGTATTATCAGGAATTCTAGTGGCAGGTAATAAGTTCGACTATTAGATCAAGTGGTGCGACTTCAAGAAATTTTACTTTCTTACTTTTGTGTAACTGATGAACAAGATTCAATATGTAAACTATGTAAGTGCGTATTTCCAATGTATGATGTTTGGTTTCTATGCTTCATTTATATTCAATTGTTATGATAGTGTACATGAAGTCATCCGCCCCCGGACGTTTCCGCCGTCCAGGTTTCGAGGTGTGACAAGTTATGATAGATTGCTAGATAATATGTGATATCATAGTTTTCATTTAAAGTTGCATTGTAAGGAAAAAGTTTTTCCGCATTTTATAAATAAATAAAGTTTTGATTTTATTTTAGTTTATATCTCCTTGCAATGGCTTTTATTGAAATTTGATATTTGTATGTTTCTAGCAATAATGGAAATGTGAACTTGATTCTTTTATTTGTGGTAATGTCTAAATTTACCAAATAAGGAAAGATTCTCATCACTCAAGTTTCAATTGGACCGAAACTTGGAATCATGCAAGTTTTAGAGTATGATGAATGAGAATTTTGTTCTTTGGAACAATTAAGACTAATTCCTTGTTCACATGTATATGTGAGTCAAGTGAATGACCGATGGATCGAGTACATATTCTTGTGCACTGATCAAGTCCACCAAAAAAGATCTATCAGTCTATTCGTCATGATTTACTAAAGTTTAGTAAATATTGTTATACTTACAAGTTTAAGTATAATTCTGAAGCATTGGAAAAGTTTCAATGTATGGCAGAACGAATGAGAAGAATCAAATTAGGTAGAAAGATAAAAGTTTCTTAAATCTGAAAATATGGGAGGGTACTTTAGTATCATGTTTTATGATCATTTTAATGATTATGAAACCATATCACAATTAATCCTCTAGGGACACCTTAGTGCATTCTTATAGCTAAGAAGCGGAGTCGAGAATTGTTGAAATGGTTAAATCAAGAAGATAATCATACTTCGTTCCAAATCAAGTCTTAGAGTCATACTCCAAGATTGTAACTTGAGTGATACATCTTAAAGAAGGTTTATTAAAACTAGTCAAATGTAAGAGTAAATTGTGTTTCTACTCTTGTACATTTGAAATTGGTAAATTGTGATGTTTTGGATAAAACAAAGACCAACTAAGGCCAATCATGTGAACTGCTTGTCTTGATAAAGAATTCGCACTATCTCTTGAATATTTGGCAAGAGAGTCTTATATGTCAAGAGGACAGTGGGAGTCTTAAAGATTTTGAAAAAACTTCAAGATCTAATCAAGAATAAAAACATGTAGTTTATCACTAGCACACAACTTGAGGTTTATAACCTATCGTGGTGACACATTCCATTTCTATGCCCATTCCAGTTAAAGTTGGCTTTGCATATGAGTTCTGAGAATTCTCAATTGGTTGCATAACAACTCGGAAGCAATGGAAGGTCCGTATGCTTATAGGCGGTAAAAATTTAAGATTGCACAAGTTCAGTCCATATGAGTTTGGATTTGTCACTAACTTTGTCTTGTAATTATGGTTTTGACAAATTCACATGGATAGGAACTCATACACCATAAATTATAAGTGTCATAAGGTTCCTCTCTGATTCATGAAAATGATGGTGAGGAAATGCTTTCACTAAGTAGATTTCAAGTAGATAGCAATTGTGATATTTGCATTCTCAAAGTCGTTAGTGGAGCGTGGGTGGTTAACTGGCACACTAACATGGACTTGTAAGGAATGTCAAAGGTCTAATCATTTGAGACTATGATTACGACATCCCTTTTCATAGTTCTGAAATTGTTTAGATACAAATGTGTGCTATCTAAGGAGAGGTGTATCATTTTTGATAAAGTTTTATCAAAGCATCTCGTATCAGAAGTCTGAACTTTGGTAAAAAAAAGTCAATAAGGTATTGATTTCTAGAAGTCCAGCTGATTTTTGAGTACATGTCAAAGCTAGTAGGAGCATAAGTGTTATGCTAACAATTATCATATTAGTGGGAGCATGATAATTATGATAAGTGTTGCAAGTTAGCAATATTAATTATAGAAAACAAAAGTTTCAATTGGGAAAAGGTGTTTGCTATAATTAAGGGAGAGGAATTATACTTCATTTCAAGTCTAAAAGCTTAGATTGAGGTTTTAATCATCTTTAGTCAAGGATATATATGTATGTATATATATATATATATATATATATATATATATATATATATGTTGGAATGACTCAACCTAAGGAAATTCTAAATGTTGGTACATTATTTGCGTTCTAAAATTTGATTATGATTACGGCATCCCTTTTCATAATCTGAATTATGAGAACATGGCAAATAGAAATAGAAATATTATAGCGAAAAGACTAGTCTAGTATCATGTCACTCCCCAAAACCAAGAAAGGTGGAAACATTCCGGGGCGGAGGACGTCATGTAAAGTATCACAACACAGTAAATGTAAATAAGCAAACAACATCATCCATTGCATTAAATATATATAATTTTAATACAAGCGTGTTCTGTACAGTTTTTAGACACCAAAAATATAATGTGAATCAAAATAGTATGATGAGTCTTGAATGCGCTCCCCCTTCTCAAAAGCTAGCATCGATACCTATCTACTGATGACCTGAGAATACAAGTTATTTTGAAAGAGTTTATCAGCATTAAGCTGGTGAGTTCATAAGTATTTTAGTGTCGATGTTTGTTATCAAAACGTTTGAACCTGTCGTAAGTATAAGCTGTAAATTGTATGTAAATGTTTGTAAAAGTTTGAATCTCTCAGAAAAACCTATATTTTCTATTAAAGTAGCCTTCTACCAAGGCCTAACTGTTTTGTATGCTCGTTTGATGTAAAAGTGTGTAATTTCCCAAGTATAACTATCTTTTAACAAAATATAGTTTGTACATTAAAGTTTAAGTGAGGTTATCACTAAAAATGTAATGGGTAAATCATTGTAGTACTGTAGTTTTGTATTATAGGAACTACTGCTGTACTAACTACCTTAAACCGGATTTATATTAAGGTATCATGTGATAAATTTGCACCATACTATCGACTAGTAACAACGACAATGTATAGACGGAAAATAAGGTATGACGTTTGGCACCCGCAGACCTGTCGGTCCTGCTGTAGCTAGCAGCGAGGTGTAGGATAGTCAATCTAGTATAGATCTATACGCAAACTCACACTCTCTTTCCAAGAGACTCTGGCTACAACTCGGGTCATGACAATTAAGACATGCTCCCATACAGTGGATCACAATTGTTAACGTATTAATGTAAGGGTAATGTTTCTCGTTCTAGTATAGTTGTATATGTAATGTCCTAGAAAGTATTAACTCATGAATGAACTGACTCATTGTATGATATCGCGTTCTAGTAACGGTTCTAGTATCTTCCTAAACTACCCATATGGTAGTTTACTAGCAGTCTAACTGGTACGTATGGTCATGGATGTATACCCTTACAAACTAAGGGCATGGGATGAACTGGAAAGACCTTTTATGACTATATATGTACACATGATATATAACTAATATTTAAACGACTTTCGGATGAATACCTAATATCCCACCAGACCACATCTCAAGGCGCGAAAAGGAAATAGGGTGGATAGCATTCCTATGTCTTTTAAACATTTCTTATATAACTATACATATAGAGGCATGCAATTTATAATATAAAAGCATAAATAAATTTTGTAAGACATTTGAAACATATATATTATTTTAAGAAAAGATCAACTTGATGTCGATCTATAAAACAATTTGAAGGCATAAGTATGATAAAACAGTTTTGAGTATAAGAAAACATTTGATTGAAACACAGTTGTAAATAAGTTTGAAAGGTAATGTACCGAGTAAGATGTACAGTGTAATAAGTAGTTTAAAAACATATAAAATGTTTATAAAAATCAATTGAAGGAAACTGTTTGGTAAGACGGCTAATGAGTAGCCAAATCTTTTGAATGTTGTATATTAATCACATGTGATTGATGTAATAACTAGCGTAATTCTACTTATTAATCGCATGCGATTGATATAATCCTAGCATGATTCCACTTGTATTCCCCCCCCCCCATAAAACATTTAAAAGTAGTTTAAAACATTAGTTATGGGGGTATGAACTCACTTGAAAGTTTGAAGATAGCGAGATGGAAAACCGGGCAGAGTTTCATCTCGAGAAACGGATTTTTCTCGGGATTCTCGGGAATCTCGAGAGTAAAATCGACCCTCGGGACTTGAGCAAAAAGACCAGAGCTTCGGCTTTGAACGGGCATGGAAATCGAGGCAAGATCGTGAGAGAAAGAGAGAGAATGAGCAAAATTTCCGGAAAGCCTCGCATCCCTTTTATAGGGGTGCTGAACCGCCTCCGTACGCAGCGCGTACCCGTGCATCATCGCTTACGTACTTCGGACGGGACGGGTCGGATGGGGCGGGTCGGATGGGACGGGTCGGTAGCTTCGCATAGGGCGATGTGAACGATCCGAGGCCTTGGCCTTGAGTACGCGGGGAGTACGAGGGTACGCGGCGCGTACTTCGGCCCTAGGCTGACTCCTTCAGATAATACCAACTTTTTAATAAAAATTATATATAAATTAATTATCAAACTTCAAAAATTCATATCTCCTTCATACGAACTCCGTTTTCGATGTTCTTTATATCCCCGCGAAGGTGAGACTACGATCTACAACTTTCATTTAGATTTTGTTGGCAAATTCCGAAATTATTTTTATTATTTATTTATTAAAATGACGTGATTAAGGAATTTCTTTAAAAAATCATAACTTCTTTATCTGACGTCGGTTTTTGTCAGACTTTTTACCGCCGAAATACCATTGACGAGACCTTCAATTCTCGTTTAGTTCATTCCGGCCAAAAGTTGCTCGATCTCCGATTCGAGTTTTTAGTTGTCTACTGTTATATCTGTAACTTACAAAAATCACAACTTCCTCATACGAAGTCAGATTTGGACGTTCTTTTTATGTACGTTTACGGTTTGATGATATCTAAAAATTTCATTTAGATAACTAAGGCCAAAAACTATTGTATTGAAACTTCGCGTTTTACGTCGATCAGTGTTGCCGGTTTTTGCCAAGAATCTTCGGTTGGTCATAACTTCTTCGTTATAACTCGGATTTTAGTGTTCTTTATATGCTTGGAAACCTTGATACGATTCCTACTACTTTATTTAACCCAAATAAGATTTCAGGAAAGTTATATTTTGACCTAAATTTGATTGGTTTTACATTACATTGTCTCGAAATATCAGGTTGTCACATCATCCCCCCATTAGAAGGAATTTCGTCCCGAAATTAGGATTTAAGCAAGGAAGCATGCACGAATGATCGAGTCGTGAGGAGGAAACTTCCTAATCAATTGGTTCTAGCGCATCTAAGTGATAACGGGTTCTCGGTTGGCGTTCCAACGAACCTTCACTAACTGGCGATGGCGTTTCTTCATCCGCTTGACCTCTCGGTCGAGGGTCACTACGGTTCTAATACGAAGGCGAGGATCTCGACGAGTGAACTTGCAAGAGTCCTAACGGAAAGGTATGGTTTCACAATCGAGATGCGAAGAGTAGAAAGTACGTTACTGAGTTCACGGATTAGGTCTAGTTTGTGTGAGGCACAGGACCGATTCTGATAAGAATCTCGGAGGTCCTGTCTAACTTGGATTTAGCTTTCCACGCTTTACGAAGCATATTAAGCCATTCCCAGAGTGAGTTATCCTAAAGAACTTGGTCACTCACTTGGAATCTCAAAGGTTCCTTTTATTGCGTAACTTCCCAGTCAAAGGCCACCCCTTGCTGGGTCAAAGTCGTACGAGTTTCTGTAGCTTGCGAGGAGTTCGGAATGAACTAAGGCGGTAGGTCGGTAAGACCTAAAATCTGGCGAAAGAAAAAAAAATTGTTGGCGTCTCTGGTGTCGATAAATGCTCAACAGTTTTGACAATTTGAAAGAGTACTCATAATTTCTCACATTACTAACAGTGTGTCCTAGAAACTTGACTCTTCAATTTCAAAACTCGTGCCTAGAGAACTTTGCTAAAAGTTCCTCTGTAGGAATGTTACCATGGGCTTTCTTCTTACTACGAAGGTAGATAAGTAAGTCATTACATAGAGAAATGATGACTGATCCCAGTAAGAAATACGTAACTCTATTTATTTAGCTCATGAAAACTATCGGCGTATTGGTCCTATCCGAAAGGTATCACTACGAACTCGAAGTGTCCACATCGAGTTCAGGAGATAGTCTTCCAGACATCCTCCCCTAACACTCAAACTGGTGATATTCGGATTCCAGATCCATTCCTGGAAGTAGTTTCTTTCCTTGCATTTGCTCAACCATATTGTCTATGCGAGGCAGAGATAACGATTTCTATGAAAATCTTGACGGAGTCCTCGATATCCGAGGCACATACGTTGCAATCCGTCGATCACCGCGAGAATATGATCGGGGTTCTCTAGGGTGAGAATCCTAGTCTACTAATTCTCTTTCTGTGTAGTTCGTCAAGTGGTTTGTACTGTTCTGGTATCTCCGAGGGTGTTTAAACTATAGGGCGATCTGTTTTCGGGAGTTGTACTGGGTTCTAAGTTTGTTCACATGACGATGTGATTACTCGTATACTTAGGTAGTTCTCCGTCCTGAAGTCCATTTTAGAATTTATACAGGGCTTCACGATCACAATCTCGTGTATACGAGGCGTATATAATTAAGATTGAAAAGGTAGTCGAATAACTGATTCTTCCTTACCCTCACATCCCATCCGGGAAAAGAAGTTAAAATGGAATCATCAATTCTAAACCTGTAGAACCTTGATTATATATCACTCTTATGCATACATTTCTCAGTGATAGATCAATCGTATAAATCCTTGGATTGAACTTGACGTACTGCACGAGTGGTACTTCGGGGATTTCTTTGGAAAGAAAATAACTAAGTGGTACTCCTGGCATGAGTACTACGGTGTTCTGATATGACGGCTTCGCTGGAAAAAAGATCTAGAAGAAAGAGATGTACGTATGAAGCTGTTTTGGCGTCAATCAAATTGAATCTGATTGTATGATGGTGATGGAATCATACAGAAACTTTAAAGACATTAAAATTAAACATATACCATTACAGACAAAACACAACTGTGCAACCATGAACAAAGTTACAGTACTTTAGATTTACCACAAGACTATTGTTGCGAATAAGATATACTACAAAAGACAAGTATACATAGCAAGAGAATTCCTATACAGATAGGATCTCGCAAAAGGTAAGACTCTAGTTGCACTAGTTCTAGATAGTTTATAAGTCTGTTACAACGAAACGCCCAAATTACATTTAACGTGGTTCCGGAGTAGGCTCTCCTGCAGCTGTGATCCTGAGAATTTTCCCATCTGCGCTAGAGTTCTTTGTTATCGGGCAATCTTTCTTGAAGTGCCCTACCTCACCGCATTGGTGGCATGACTGGCTAGTACTAGCCTTGGAGACGGGATTGCGGTGTTTAGCCAATGTTATGTGGACACGAGTGCCTTCCTCGTTACTCCACTTTGAAAACTGCTTCTTAAATCGTTCGGTGCTATAACAAATCTTGTGTGTAGGTTTAGTCCCGATGAAAGGGACTTGAGTGATAGGTCGCGCCGGTGCTCCACAGTTACGAGCATGGTGCCCTATGTTTAGGCAATTGCAACACTGCATCTCATGGCAAGCCCCATGATGATGGAAACTACACTTATCACACTTCGGGAGTTTTCCCTCGTATGGCCTGCTCGGTACTGGGATGGCAGGGGTTTCCACTTGCTGCTGTTGTATAGCCAGCTTTTGGGATCTCTTGCGTTCCTTCCGGGCTTGACGCTTTCGTTTCTTGTTTCTGTTTTTCGGTTTTGCGAGCCTGTGACTGTTACTGTTTGATGACTTCCTGGATGGATACCACGATTGGAAACTTCATTCCCATCAGTTGCATTGATTGTGCTGTTAGCGCTATGGTGTGCAAGGACCGCGGTTACGGAAGCCACCACAGCAGCTGTAACTGTTGTTTGAAAGGTAGTGGCGTCCATAGGAAAAGTGGGGGTTTCGCTGATCGACTGATTGCTTCTGGATGACGACATGATTCTGTAACACGAAAAGTAAGGATTTTGTGAGGGATTCTAGTTGACCCTGATGTACTTAGATTGCTCATGTAAAGAGTACGACGATGTTCTCGAAAGTTTGACCTACATCCCTGTGATGCAGTCCTAGTACAGAATGAAAGTATGTTCGCGAAGGTTTGACCTACATCCCTATGATGCAGTCCTAGTACAGAATGAAAGTATGTTCGCGAAGGTTTGACCTACATCCCTATGATGCAGTCCTAGTAATGAGTAGAGGTAAGTTCGTAGAATGGTCTCAAGACGTTTGTTGTACAAGTTGAGGTACCGTGGGTTGGTGAATAACAAAATCCAACCACTGAAAGAGACTTGGAAATGTCTCCGTATCTAACTTGCTATGGTCCAATGACTTAACTAAAGAAGGTTTCAGATAGACTCCAATGAGAGTACGGTAAGAGTACTTGAATGAAGGAAATGACACAAAAGTTAGTCGACTGTCAATATCTTGGATATTTACGACGTAAAGGTTCTGGAAAATGACTTTGTAAAGATCTTACATCATATCCACAGGAGATAGTTCCTGACCGCATAAAAACCTAACTAAAGTACTTACGGTACAAGATAATTTCATAGAAAATGCCACATCAGGCATAGACAGAAAAATACGATTCCTCCTTATAAGGAAATGAAGTAAAGCGTCTACTACTGGCGACGGTCCTCCCTCTGGTGAACGCTTAGTTCAGCCAATTGACGTTCCACGTCACGTAGGTGTCTTTCGCACAGCATCTGGCGTACTTGGAGCCCTATGACTTCGGCTCGTGATTCAGTCAGTGCTTGCAGTAGGGTTTCATGGTTTCTCTCTGATCTCTCGTGAGCATATTCTAGATGAATTGTGTGGAGGGTATGCATTCTAGCATAGGCGACTATTTCTGAAATCTGCTGTAGGGCTGTCCTGCCTTGAATCTCATCTCGGGTCTCTCTACGGACCAAGATTGGCAAGACTATATCTGCTAAGCCCTCATTGCTCAAGTCGTAAAAGCTTCGGTCGCCATCAAATAGTATAGACTGATCTTGTCCTTGGCTCCATATTTCCAAGCATTCCACTCACTCAGGGTCGGGTCATGAAAAACCGGACGAGGTTTAAGAGTTGGAACGGGAGTTGCTCGGGGTAGGTTCTCAACTTCTGGTTCGGAGTTAGCATCATACGAAAAGTCTTCATCATGGTGATCATCCAAGGGGATAGGATGATCATTCACTGGTTCTGCTTCAAGCCAACCAGCTATGACTTCATTCGGAAGATACTGGTTGTTGAGGGGATGGAGTCCAGCTATGATTTCTAAGCGAGAATTTAGGGTAAGAGGATAATTATTTGACGAACTATCTAGATAATTATTTAGAAAACCTTCATTAGTTACATCGCTATTTGTGAAGTGCATACCAGCTATGTGTAATCTAAACAGGATAGACCTTCGAATAAGTGACCTTAATTCCAAATTCACACAGAATAGGGGCAAGGCAAAATTATCACAGATTCTAAGTCTATAACATCCTAATTACATATAGCCTCAGTGTATCCACTTAGCAACTATCAACTTAATAATGAAGATCCCATTTTAGTTCTCAAGTATAAAGTACTTATAGTAACACCAAATACTCCTATAGTATTTTAAATTTTTAATGTTATGTTCTATTGTTCTCATTGTGGTGGGGTTGGTAAGATTTTAGCATTGTTGCAACCACACAATTAAACTTAGGCACATGCTAGTCAACCCTCGGATAATATAGGTGATCAGGCTATACCTTCCCAGTTTTGACCATATGTCTCTAAGCCCCCTTGTGTTTCCCAACAATCGAAATTCTTTTGTACTGCCCTAGTGACACTGATTTTAGTATGAATGCAGGCACGTATACTTACTTAAATATTTTATTATTTAAAGTATAAACTCTAAATCAGAGTATTTTTAATCCCATTGTATTTATAGTTAGTATATCTTTTATGGGTTGATATACTCAATTCACTATAAACAATGCTCTGATACCAATCTGTCACACCCCAAAACCAAGAAAGGCGGAAACGTTCTGGGGCGGAGGACGTCATGTAAAGTATCACAACACAGTAAACGTAAATAAGCAAACAACATCATCCATTGCATTAAATATATATAATTTTAATACAAGCGTGTTCTGTACAGTTTTTAGACACCAAAAATATAATGTGAATCAAAATAGTATGATGAGTCTTGAATGTGCTCCACCTTCTCAAAAGCTGGCATCGGTACCTGTCTATTGATGACCTGAGAATACAAGTTATTTTGAAAGAGTTTATCAGCATTAAGCTGGTGAGTTCATAAGTATTTTAGTGTCGATGTTTGTTATCAAAACGTTTGAACCTGTCGTAAGTATAAGCTGTAAATTGTATGTAAATGTTTGTAAAAGTTTGAATCTCTCAGAAAAACCTATATTTTCTATTAAAGTAGCCTTCTACCAAGGCTTAACTGTTTTGTATGCTCGTTTGATGTAAAAGTGTGTAATTTCCCAAGTGTAACTATCTTTTAACAAAATATAGTTTGTACATTAAAGTTTAAGTGAGGTTATCACTAAAAATGTAATGGGGAAATCATTGTAGTACTGTAGTTTTGTATTATAGGAACTACTGCTGTACTAACTACCTTAAACCGGATTTATATTAAGGTATCATGTGATAAATTTGCACCATACTATCGACTGGTAACAACGACAACGTATAGTCGAAAAATAAGGTATGACGTTTGGCACCCGCAGACCTATCGGTCCCGCTGTAGCTAGCAGCGAGGTGTAGGATAGTCAATCTAGTATAGATCTATACGCAAACTCATGCTCTCCCTCCAAGAGACTCTAGCTACAACTCGGGTCATGACAATTAAGACATGCTCCCATATAGTGGATCACAATTGTTAATGTATTAATGTAAGGGTATTGTTTCTCGTTCTAGTATAGTTGTATATGTAATGTTCTAGAAAGTATTGACTCATGAATGAACTGACTCATCGTATGATATCGCGTTCTAGTAACGGTTCTAGTATCTTCCTAAACTACCCATATGGTAGTTTACTAGCAGTCTAACTGGTACGTATGGTCATGGATGTATACCCTTACTAACTAAGGGCATGGGATGAACTAGAAAGACCTTTTATGACTATATATGTACACATGATATATAACTAATATTTAAACGACTTTCGGACGAATACCTAATATCCCACTAGACCACATCTCAAGGCGCGAAAAGGAAATAGGGTGGATAGCCTTCCTAAGTCTTTTAAACATTTCTTATATAACTATACATATAGAGGCATGCAATTTATAATATAAAAGCATAAATAAATTTTGTAAGACATTTGAAACATATATATTATTTTAAGAAAAGATTGACTTGATGTCGATCTATAAAACAATTTGAAGGCATAAGTATGATAAAACAGTTTTGAGTATAAGGAAACATTTGATTGAAACACAGTGGTAAATAAGTTTGAAAGGTAATGTACCGAGTAAGATGTACAGTGTAATAATTAGTTTAAAAACATATAAAATGTTTATAAAAATCATTTGAAGGAAACTGTTTGGTAAGATGGCTAATGAGTAGCCAAATCTTTTGAATGCTATATATTAATCACATGTGATTGATGTAATAACTAGCGTAATTCTACTTATTAATCGCATGCGATTGATATAATCCTAGCATGATTCCACTTGTATTCCCCCCCCCCCCATAAAACATTTAAAAGTAGTTTAAAACATTAGTTATGGGGGTATGAACTCACTTGAAAGTTTGAAGATAGCGAGATGCAAAACCGGGCAGAGTTTCGTCTCGGGAAACGGATTTTTCTCGGGAATCTCGGGAGTAAAATCGACCCTCGGGACTTGAGCAAAAAGACCAGAGCTTTGGTTTTGAACAGGCACGGAAATCGAGGCAAGATCGTGAGAGAAAGAGAGAGAATGAAAAAAATTTCCGGAAAGCTCGCATCCCTTTTATAGGGTGCTGAACCGCCTCCGTACGCGGGGCGTACGCAGCGCGTACCCGTGCATCATCGCTTACGTACTTCGGACGGGACGGGTCGGATGGGGCGGGTCGGATGGTTTCACACCCCGAAAACCAAAGGCGGAAACGTCTCCGGGATTGACTCCAAGTTGAGTATCAAATCCAATGTACATAGTAAGCAAAGTAAACAACCATTACATTACATATCAAAGTTTACATTTGTTCAAAAGTAAAGTTATACATTCGTAATACATAGTATATATGAACAAAAGTAGAGACGAGTCTTCTGTACGCTCCGTCTTCTCCAAAAGATTCGCTAGGTACCTGTCTAATGTTGACCTGAGAATACAAGCAGTTTGAAAATCAGCATAAAGCTGGTGAGTTCATAAGATGTTTGCTTTGTGAAAATGTACGAGTTTCCTTTAGTTTACCGAAAATTTGTTATCCAAGAAAATCCCATATTTTCTTAAGTGAGAAGATTGATGGAATGTTAGGTTATACGGTTCTGATTGTTTAACTATGATCCCAAGAAAGTCACATACTTTCCTAATTGTATATTACTAATTGTGAAAGATGTAATGTTATTCAGTTTGTTACTCTTTCTGGTTATATAAGTGTTACCCAGGAAAGCCCCATGCTTTCCTGTATGTTGGCTTCTAATGTGAATGATGTTAAAGATGTAAAAGATGTAAACATGATTAGATAATGTTTTGTTTTCCCCAGGAAAGTCCCGTACTTTCCTAAAAGTAATTTTTAGTTATTGAACTTCGATATACTGATTTATTTCCTTTAGTACCTACTGTATTAACTAGGTATTCTGATATCCTAATGTTAATATCTCGGAATATACTTAGATACACATCTTCATATTCATGTTCTTATTCTTAAACATATTCTTGTACTTGTTTGTGTTCATATTCGTATTCGTTACTGTATTCGTTTCCCTATTCCTACTCCTATTACTATTCGTGTTCGTATTCGTATTCGCATTCGTTTTCGTATTCGTAGTCGTATTCTTCTACCTATTCCTACTCCTATTACTATTCGCAGTCGTATTCATATTCGCAATCGTATTCGTCTACCTATTCCTACGCCTATTACTATTCGCAGTCGTATTCGTATTCGCAGTCGTATTCATATTCGTTCTGTTCCTAATTATAGTTTCGTTATCCATTCTATTCCTAGTTATAAATGTGTTATTCGTTCTATTTCTAGTTGTAGCTTCGTATTCGTTTTCGTATTCGTAATTAGTTATAATTGTAAATTACTATAAGTTATTCGTAGATTATCAAACATAGTTTAGATTAGAACATTTTATCGAGAAATCTATGATTAGTTTGAAAGCTAAATTCGTAATTCGAACTATTTGATAAACACAGTTATTGATATTAGAACATACATAATGAAAACGATTAAACTGAAAACAATGAATTTGAGTACAAGATTTCCTTGTACTTTTGCTTGTATTCCCCCCCCTGAAAACAGTGAAAACAGTTGAAAAAGGGTAGGGGTATGAACTCACCGGACGAGAAATGTGGCGAATTCGGATGCTAAGTGTTGGTCCGGGGCTTGTAAACACATGAGGTTCCTAATTATAATGTAAAGATACACATTTGTATCTAATTAGGACTTAGATTGGTTATTTGATAAGGACAATTGTTTCTAGTCGCGAAAACACCCCGATACAAGTGTTTGGAGGGACCCAGGTGGCGTTTAGGGACACACATAGTTAGGATAATGAGTTGGGACATCAAAGGAACACTCCCTAAGGAGTTTACGGCCACAAGACCCTCTACCCATGAGTTTACGACCGTAAACTCATGGTGGGGTGAGTTAAGGGCAAAAATGGCTTGAATCACTTAAGGGAATTTTTCTAGGTTTGGATTAAAGTCTTGGAATGGATTTTAAACATTAAAATGACCCATTTAAGGGAGTTTACGGCCTAGCATAAGCTCCTGGCCGTAAACTCCTAATTACTCAAGAAAGATTGTGTTTTTGGTTTCCAAACAAATCATATGTGATTGCTAAAAATTCCCACAAGCCTAGAAATGAATTTTGGGCACCATTTGGCATGTTTTTGGGAGTTTACGGCCATGGAGCATGTTCTATGGCCATAAACTCTCATTTGTGGGGTTTTGATATGTTTAAAGCCCTAAAACTATTTTCGGTTGGTCCTTTGATTTATTCCAAGGATTTTGGTGGTGTTGGATGGCTTTCTAACACCTTAGAATTGAATTTATACCCATTTTTAAGGAGTTTACGGCCCAAGCATATGCCTTGGCCGTAAACTCACACAAACTCTTCAAAAATGATGTTTCAAGTGTCCAAATGCTAATACCAATATTCTATAATTCATATCTAAGCCTTGTTTGTGGTTTGGAAGGGTTTAAGGTCAAGAAAACCCTATTTATATGAGTTTACGGCCCAAGCACATGCCTTGGCTGTAAACTCCTTCAAACCTCACAAAATCCATGTTTTAAATGTTTAAAGCCCATATCTTGAATTCATTTAACCATATCTAGGTCCCAAAATTGTCAAGGAGGAGTTTAAGGGCTCAAAACCCTTCAAACTTGGTGTTTACGGCTTAGGCACCTTCCTGGGCCGTAAACTCATATTTGGTGTCCTATTTCATGATTAAGTCTCGAATTTGGAAGTCAAATAAGCTATACAATGAGGTTAGGAAGTTACCATAAGGATTTGAGACCTTAAAATTGAGTTTTGGACCCTTAATCTTGGATTTTAGGAGAGAGGTTAGAGAGAGAGAGTAGAGAGAGAAGGAAAAAGCTTCAAATGAGAGGTTTAACATGTTTATATAGTTCCCAAAACTTGGACACGGTGGAATTCTACCCGATACCGGCATTAAACGGGGCTTTTGGTCGCACCCGATTAAGTTACCGTCACCCGGCGGGAATGTTTCTAACTTTTTGGAGTCAACACTTTTGGGTTAATTTCTTGAGTTCCTAAGGGATTTGAACACTCATTAAATTATAATAAACATATAAATTTAATTAATTAACCCAAAGCGAGAACGAAACGAATCGACTAACGGCGAAATCTCACGGGTAGAACAAGTTTTCGACAATGGAAAACTTTGGGTTGTTACATTATCCCCCCGTTATAGGGAATTTCGTCCTAAAATTCAAAGATTTGAACTCAAATTGCATGTTGAAAAGAGGACCGAGGATGAGTCTATTACTTCGGGTTTTTACGCGTGGAATCGGGTCTCCGCTTGATGTTCCAGCGAACCCTCACTTTCAGGACGTGTCTTGGTTTCGTTGGGTGGATATTTCTAAAAGACCGAGGCGTGAAGTACCATAGGAATGTTTCAAAGTTTCGAGGTTAATCGAAGTTTGTAGGTTGCGGAATCAATCCTAATGAGGATTTTGAAAAGTTCTACGTTTATGGAGAGATTCAAATGAATAGATAACAGTTTATCTTTCTTGGAGGCATCTTGATCTAATAAGATAAGGAAGAGAGGATGATAAGCCCTCTAAATTGAATCAAGAGATATGATACAAAGGATATTTCTTTATGGCATGCATAGAATTCTGTTAAGAGATAAAGCAGGAAGGAGTTATCAAACAGATAAATTATCGCTAAAGGAATGATTAAGGAGCGACGTTGGGATGAGGAAATTTGATAACGGATTTGGCTCGAGAAATACTCCCATAGTATTTCATGATTCGCTACAGCGACGATTCGTTGTTTGGGATATTGGGTAAGTTTTAGGCATGCTGCGTACCACAGTCACTCCCAAGCACACGTTGGTCGTGTCTCGAATGAATATAGTTGGCCAGGCTATATTGATCCTAGACACGACTACATAACTGCCCAGGTTTAACCGCAGTGTACAACACCAATTTACTCATGTTTTGTTCTACTTGTAGTTACAGATTTCGACGGTTTGGTATACTTGTATACTTTTGAAAATACTTATATTTGAGGTATACTTTTAGTTCATAGCATTTAGGCCCTTTAGTGTTTATAGTTTTATACCATGTAAGGTTTGGTATACTCCATTCACTATAAACAAGGGCTCTGATACCAATCTGTCACACCCTGAAAACCAAAGGCGGAAACATCTCCGGGGTTGACCCCAAGTTGAGTATCAAATCCAATGTACATAGTAAGCAAAGTAAACAACCATTACATTACATATCAAAGTTTACATTTGTTCAAAAGTAAAGTTGTACATTCGTAATACATAGTATATATGAACAAAAGTAGAGACGTGTCTTATGTACGCTCCGTCTTCTCCAAAAGATTCGCTAGGTACCTGTCTAATGTTGACCTGAGAATACAAGCAGTTTGAAAATCAGCATAAAGCTGGTGATTTCATAAGATGTTTGCTTTTTGAAAATGTACGAGTTTCCTTTAGTTTACTGAAAATTTGTTATCCAAGAAAATCCCATATTTTCTTAAGTGAGAAGATTGATGGAATGTTAGGTTATACGGTTCTGATTGTTTAACTATGATCCCAGGAAAGTCCCATACTTTCCTAATTGTATATTACTAATTGTGAAAGATGTAATGTTATTCAGTTTGTTACTCTTTCTAGTTATATAAGTGTTACCCAGGAAAGCCCCATGCTTTCCTGTATGTTGGTTTCTAATGTGAACGATGTTAAAGATGTAAAAGATGTAAATGTGATTAGATAATATTTTGTTTTCCCCAGGAAAGTCCCATACTTTCCTAAAAGTAATTTTTAGTTACTGAACTTCGATATACTGATTTATTTCCTTTAGTACCTATTGTATTAACTAGGTATTCTGATATCCTAATGTTAATATCTCGGAATATACTTAGATACACATCTTCATATTCGTGTTCTTATTCTTAAACATATTCTTGTACTTATTTGTGTTCGTATTCGTATTCGTTACTGTATTCGTTTCCCTATTCCTACTCCTATTACTATTCGTGTTCGTATTCGTATTCGCAGTCGTTTTCGTATTCGTAGTCGTATTCTTCTACCTATTCCTACTCCTATTACTATTCGCAGTCGTATTCGTATTCGCAATCGTATTCGTCTACCTATTCCTACGCCTATTACTATTCGCAGTCGTATTCGTATTCGCAGTCGTATTCGTATTCGTTCTGTTCCTAATTATAGTTTCGTTATCCATTCTATTCCTAGTTATAAATGTGTTATTCGTTCTATTTCTAGTTGTAGCTTCGTATTCGTTTTCATATTCGTAATTAGTTATAATTGTAAATTACTATAAGTTATTCGTAGATTATGAAACATAGTTTAGATTAGAACATTTTATCGAGAAATCTATGATTAGTTTGAAAGCTAAATTCGTAATTCGAACTATTTGATAAACACAGTTATTGATATTAGAACATACATAATGAAAACGATTAAACTGAAAACAATGAATTTGAGTACAAGAGTTCCTTGTACTTTTGCTTGTATTCCCCCCCTGAAAACAGTGAAAACAGTTGAAAAAGGGTAGGGGTATGAACTCACCGGACGAGAAATGTGGCGAATTCGGATGCTAAGTGTTGGTCCGGGGCTTGTAAACACATGAGGTTCCTAATTATAATGTAAAGATACACATTTGTATCTAATTAGGACTTAGATTGGTTATTTGATAAGGACAATTGTTTCTAGTCGCGAAAACACCCCGATACAAGTGTTTGGAGGGACCCAGGTGGCGTTTAGGGACACACATAGTTAGGATAATGAGTTGGGACATCAAAGGAACACTCCCTAAGGAGTTTACGGCCACAAGACCCTCTACCCATGAGTTTACGGCCGTAAACTCATGGTGGGGTGAGTTAAGGGCAAAAATGGCTTGAATCACTTAAGGGAATTTTTCTAGGTTTGGATTAAAGTCTTGGAATGGATTTTAAACATTAAAGTGACCCATTTAAGGGAGTTTATGTCCTAGCATAGGCTCCTGGACGTAAACTCCTAATTACTCAAGAAAGATTGTATTTTTGTTTTCCAAACAAATCGCATGTGATTGCTAAAAATTCCCACAAGCCAATGAATTTTGGGCACCATTTGGCATGTTTTTGGGAGTTTACGGCCATGGAGCATGTTCTATGGCCGTAAACTCTCATTTGTGGGGTTTTGATATGTTTAAAGCCCTAAAACTATTTTTGGTTGGTCCTTTGATTTATTCCAAGGCTTTTGGTGGTGTTGGATGGCTTTCTAACACCTTAGAATTGAATTTATACCCATTTTTAAGGAGTTTAAGGCCCAAGCATATTCCTTGGCCGTAAACTCACACAAACTCTTCAAAAATGATGTTTCAAGTGTCCAAATGCTAATACCAATATTCTATAATTCATATCTAAGCCTTGTTTGTGGTTTGGAAGGGTTTAAGGTCAAGAAAACACTATTTTTATGAGTTTATGGCCCAAGCAACTGCCTTGGCCGTAAACTCCATCAAACCTCACAAAATCCATGTTTTAAATGTTTAAAGTCCATATCTTGAAGTCATTTAACCATATCTAGGTCCCAAAATTGTCAAGGAGGGGTTTAAGGGCTCAAAACCCTTCAAACTTGGTTTTTACAGCCTAGGCACCTTCCTGGGCCGTAAACACATATTTTGTGTCCTATTTGATGATTAAGTCTCCAATTTGGAAGTCAAATAAGCTATACAATGAGGTTAGGAAGTTACCTTAAGGATTTGAGACCTTAAAATTGAGTTTTGGACCCTTAATCTTGGATTTTAGGAGAGAGGTTAGAGAGAGAGTAGAGAGAGAGAAGGAAAAAGCTTCAAATGAGAGGTTTAACACGTTTATATAGTTCCCAAAACTTGGACACGGTGGAATTCTACCCTATACCGGCATTAAACGGGGCTTTTGGTCGCACCTGATTAAGTTACCGTCACCCGGCGGGAATGTTTCTAACTTTTTGGAGTCAACGCTTTTGGGTTAATTTCTTGAGTTCCTAAGGGATTTGAACACTCATTAAATTATAATAAACATATAAATTTAATTAATTAACCCAAAGCGAGAACGAAACGAATCGACTAACGGCGAAATCTCACGGGTAGAACAAGCTTTCGACAATGGAAAACTTCGGGTTGTTACATTATCCCCCCGTTAGAGGGAATTTCGTCCCGAAATTCAAAGATTTGAACTCAAATTGCATGTTGAAAAGAGGACCGAGGATGAGTCTATTACTTCGGGTTTTTACGCGTGGAATCGGGTCTCCGCTTGATGTTCCAGCGAACCCTCACTTTCAGGACGTGTCTTGGTTTCGTTGGGTGGATATTTCTAAAAGACCGAGGCGTGAAGTACCATAGGAATGTTTCAAAGTTTCGAGGTTAATCGAAGTTTGTAGGTTGCGGAATAAATCCTAATGAGGATTTTGAAAAGTTCTACGTTTATGGAGAGATTCAAATGAATAGATAACAGTTTATCTTTCTTGGAGGCATCTTGATCTAATAAGATCAGGAAGAGAGGATGATAAGCCCTCTAAATTGAATCAAGAGATATGATACAAAGGATATTTCTTTATGGCATGCATAGAATTTTGTTAAGAGATAAAGCAGGAAGGAGTTATCAAACAGATAAATTATCGCTAAAGGAATGATTAAGGAGCAACGCTGGGATGTGGAAATTTGATAACGGATTTGGCTCGAGAAATACTCCCATAGTATTTCATGATTCGCTACAGCGACGATTCGTTGTTTGGGATATTGGGTAAGTTTTAGGCATGCTGCGTACCACAGTCACTCCCAAGCACACGTTGGTCGTGTCTCGAATGAATATAGTTGGCCAGGCTATATTGATCCTAGACACGACTACATAACTGCCCAGGTTTAACCGCGGTGTACAACACCCATTTACTTATGTTTTGTTCTACTTGTATTTACAGATTTCGACGGTTCGGTATACTTGTATACTTTTGAAAATACTTATATTTGAGGTATACTTTTAGTTCAGAGCATTTAGGCCCTTTAGTGTTTATAGTTTTAAACCATGTAAGGTTTGGTATACTCCATTCACTATAAACAAGGGCTCTAATACCAATCTGTCACACCCTGAAAACCAAAGGCGGAAACATCTCCGGGGTTGACCCCAAGTTGAGTATCAAATCCAATGTACATAGTAAGCAAAGTAAACAACCATTACATTACATATCAAAGTTTACATTTGTTCAAAAGTAAAGTTGTACATTCGTAATACATAGTATATATGAACAAAAGTAGAGACGAGTCTTATTTACGCTCCGTCTTCTCCAAAAGATTCGCTAGGTACCTGTCTAATGTTGACCTGAGAATACAAGCAGTTTGAAAATCAGCATAAAGCTGGTGAGTTCATAAGATGTTTGCTTTTTGAAAATGTACGAGTTTCCTTTAGTTTACCGAAAATTTGTTATCCAAGAAAATCCCATATTTTCTTAAGTGAGAAGATTGATGGAATGTTAGGTTATACGGTTCTGATTGTTTAACTATGATCCCAGGAAAGTCCCATACTTTCCTAATTGTATATTACTAATTGTGAAAGATGTAATGTTATTCAGTTTGTTACTCTTTCTAGTTATATAAGTGTTACCCAGGAAAGCCCCATGCTTTCCTTTATGTTGGTTTCTAATGTGAACAATGTTAAAGATGTAAAAGATGTAAACGTGATTAGATAATGTTATGTTTTCCCCACGAAAGTCCCGTACTTTCCTAAAAGTAATTTTTAGTTATTGAACTTCGATATACTGATTTATTTCCTTTAGTACCTATTGTATTAACTAGGTATTCTGATATCCTAATGTTAATATCTCGGAATATACTTAGATACACATCTTCATATTCGTGTTCTTATTCTTAAACATATTCTTGTACTTATTTGTGTTCGTATTCGTATTCGTTACTGTATTCGTTTCCCTATTCCTACTCCTATTACTATTCGTATTCGTATTCGTATTCGCAGTCGTTTTCGTATTCGTAGTCGTATTCTTCTACCTATTCCTACTCCTATTACTATTTGCCGTCGTATTCGTATTCGCAATCGTATTCGTCTACCTATTCCTACGCCTATTACTATTCGCAGTCGTATTCGTATTCGTTCTGTTCCTAATTATAGTTTCGTTATCCATTCTATTCCTAGTTATAAATGTGTTATTCGTTCTATTTCTAGTTGTAGCTTCGTATTCGTTTTCGTATTCGTAATTAGTTATAATTGTAAATTACTATAAGTGATTCGTAGATTATGAAACATAGTTTAGATTAGAACATTTTATCGAGAAATCTATGATTAGTTTGAAAGCTAAATTCGTAATTCGAACTATTTTATAAACACAGTTATTGATATTAGAACATACAGAATGAAAACGATTAAACTGAAAACAATGAATTTGAGTACAAGATTTCCTTGTACTTTTTCTTGTATTCCCCCCCTGAAAACAGTGAAAACAGTTGAAAAAGGGTAGGGATATGAACTCACCGGACGAGAAATGTGGCGAATTCGGATGCTAAGTGTTGGTCCGGGGCTTGTAAACACACGAGGTTCCTAATTATAATGTAAAGATACACATTTGTATCTAATTAGGACTTAGATTGGTTATTTGATAAGGACAATTGTTTCTAGTCGCGAAAACACCCCGATACAAGTGTTTGGAGGGACCCGGGTGGCGTTTAGGGACACACATAGTTAGGATAATGAGTTGGGACATCAAAGGAACACTCCCTAAGGAGTTTACGGCCACAAGACCCTCTACCCATGAGTTTACTGCCGTAAACTCATGGTGGGGTGAGTTAAGGGCAAAAATGGCTTGAATCACTTAAGGGAGTTTTTCTAGGTTTGGATTAAAGTCTTGGAATGGATTTTAAACATTAAAATGACCCATTTAAGGGAGTTTACGGCCTAGCATAGGCTCCTAGCTGTAAACTCCTAATTACTCAAGAAAGATTGTGTTTTTGGTATCCAAACAAATCACATGTGATTGCTAAAAATTCCCACAAGCCTAGAAATGAATTTTGGGCACCATTTGGCATGTTTTTGGGAGTTTACGGCCATGGAGCATGTTCTATGGTCGTAAACTCTCATTTGTGGGGTTTTGATATGTTTAAAGCCCTAAAACTATTTTTGGTTGGTCCTTTGATTTATTCCAAGGCTTTTGGTGGTGTTGGATGGCTTTCTAACACCTTAGAATTGAATTTATACCCATTTTTAAGGAGTTTACGGCCCAAGCATATGCCTTGGCCGTAAACTCACACAAACTCTTCAAAAATGATGTTTCAAGTGTCCAAATGCTAATACCAATATTCTATAATTCATATCTAAGCCTTGTTTGTGGTTTGGAAGGGTTTAAGGTCAAGAAAACCCTATTTATATGAGTTTACGGCCCAAGCACATGCCTTGGCTGTAAACTCCTTCAAACCTCACAAAATCCATGTTTTAAATGTTTAAAGTCCATATCTTGAAGTCATTTAACGATATCTAGGTCCCAAAATTGTCAAGGAGGGGTTTAAGGGCTCAAAACCCTTCAAACTTGGTGTTTACAGCCTAGGCACCTTCCTGGGCCGTAAACTCATATTTGATGTCCTATTTCATGATTAAGTCTCGAATTTGGAAGACAAATAAGCTATACAATGAGGTTAGGAAGTTACCATAAGGATTTGAGACCTTAAAATTGAGTTTTGGACCCTTAATCTTGGATTTTAGGAGAGAGGTTAGAGAGAGAGTAGAGAGAGAAGGAAGAAGCTTCAAATGAGAGGTTTAACACGTTTATATAGTTCCCAAAATTTGGATAGGGTGGAATTCTACCCGATACCGGCATTAAACGGGGCTTTTGGTAGCACCCGATTAAGTTACCGTCACCCGGCGGGAATGTTTCTAACTTTTTGGAGTAACACTTTTGGGTTAATTTCTTGAGTTCCTAAGGGATTTGAACACTCATTAAATTATATTAAACGTATAAATTTAATTAATTAACCCAAAGCGAGAACGAAACGAATCGACTAACGGCGAAATCTCACGGGTAGAACAAGTTTTCGACGATGGAAACCTTCGGGTTGTTACATTATCCCCCGTTAGAGGGAATTTCGTCCCGAAATTCAAAGATTTCAACTCAAATTGCATGTTGAAAATAGGACCGAGGATGAGTCTATTACTTTGGGTTTTTACGCGTGGAATCGGGTCTCCGCTTGATGCTCCAGCGAACCCTCACTTTCAGGACGTGTCTTGGTTTCGTTGGGTGGATATTTCTAAAAGACCGAGACGTGAAGTACCATAGGAATGTTTCAAATTTTCGAGGTTAATCGAAGTTTGTAGGTTGCGGAATCAATCCTAATGAGGAGTTTGAAAAGTTCTACGTTTATGGAGAGATTCAAATGAATAGATAACAGTTAATCTTTCTTGGAGGCATCTTGATCTAATAAGATCAGGAAGAGAGGATGATAAGCCCTCTAAATTGAATCAAGAGATATGATACAAAGGATATTTCTTTATGGCATGCATAGAATTCTGTTAAGAGATAAAGCAGGAAGGAGTTATCAAACAGATAAATTATCGCTAAAGGAATGATTAAGGAGCGAAGCTGGGATGAGGAAATTTGATAACGGATTTGGCTCGAGAAATACTCCCATAGTATTTCAAAATTACAAGGTTTTATGTAATTTTTGATTATGTTCATATTCATGTTCTTGTTCTTATGAAGTTTTAGATGATCATAGGAATTATTTGTAACCTATTTGGTAGTTTAATTCTTGATCATAATGTGTTTTAATGGATTCATAACTTATTCTTAAGTTATGGAAAACCAAGAGTCACACTTGAGTTAAAACCATTAAGAAAACACAAGAGTTATAAAAATGAAGAGTCTTCATTTTATGACTCTATTAAACTCATAAGTTACAAGAAATGAAAAGTTTTGAAAGTTACAAAACTTGCCCTCAAGTTTTGGAACAAGTAAAGTTAAGATAAAACTTTAGTTCCAACCCCTAGAATTTTAAAAGTTAAAATTCAACCCTTATACTTATATTATGATAATTTAATAATTATATATATATATATATATATGTATAAGAACAAGTCGTCTTACCGCTAGTACGCCTCATTCACGAAGCCGGTCTATAAGGTGGGTATAAGGTTGTTGCCTATAAAATGGTGACTTAATGGGTGTATATTCTCACCCACCGCTTGCTTGACTGGTGGAGGGTCGTTAGCCGAACGGGTAAGACAAGGACTTATAAATTCTCATTCAAAGTATGATGAATATATAAAGTAACTAAACATTTTATTAAATTCCCAATCTTAGTTACTTTAGGAAAAATGTGAATAAGGTGCTAATCCATGAAATTACACTTTACACTTTGTCTGAGTCGTTGGTGGAGCGTGTGTGGTTAACCGGCACACTAACTTGGACTTAACAAGGTAGGTAAAGGGTGACTTAAAAGTTTATTATAGTATCGGTGGAGCGTGTGTGGTTTACCGGCACATCGATTGAGTGATAAACTTTAAAGGTACCAAGTGATTTGCATGGTTACTTCACACCTCGTTTTGTGATCCTCGGCATCCCAGTCACAAAACCTGGAGGGCACTCCCGAGATCGAAACATGCCTTTGAAAAGTTCATTGGATCTCAAAGAATCTAGGAATTTCTAAAACCAATAAAAACTAAATATTTAATATTTCGGTTTTCGTGGTGGAAATTGGTGAATCGTCATTCACCTACCTTTCAAATATGGTATAGCTTAGATTACGGCATACCTCTTCTAAGTTATATTATATTGTGATTGGATCCTAGCCTTAATATTACATTTGGGTGTTTTATTAAGGACTCTCTTAAATCTAAACTAAACTTGTTCTTCTTTTCAGATGTCTTCAAACAATGCTTCTGGCTCGAATCCTAATGGCTCCTTTACTCATATGAGTCTGTGTGGGAAAGTCACCTTTGATGGATCCAACTTTAATAAGTGGATCAGAAACATCAGGATGATTACTCGCTACGAGGACAAAGAATATGTCCTTGACAAGGAGCTTAAGGAAATTGACGAGTCCACTGCAACTCCTCAGGAGATCGCTGACTTTCATACTCATGAAAGAGATGCAACCAAGGTGGCTTGCATCATGTTAGCCACCATGACAGCTGAACTCCAAAAGTCTTACGAAGACTTCTACCCTTATGAAATGCACCAAGACTTGATGGAAAGATACCATCAAAGTGCACGACAAGAGAGGTACGAAGTCATCTGCTCCATGATAACAACCATGATGAAGGACGGAGAGTCCGTCACGAGCCACATGCAGAAAATGCAAAGGTATGTGGATCGTTTGCTGAAGCTCAATGTGAACTTCCCTGAGGAGCTTGCAATAGATATCATTTTGCACTCCTTACCATCGTGCTATGATCAATTCCGCATGACATATCACATGAACAAGGAAGAAGTCACTCTCAGCAAACTTCAGGGACTTCTCAAGACCGCAGAAACAGGTCTTAAAGGGAAGTCGGTTGCTATCACTCCTACTCCAGAAACAAATCCGGTCTTGGCAATCGGACAGAGTCGAAGGAGGAAGAGAAAGAGATCTTCAAAGGGTACCAAGGCTCGGACCCTTGATGGCTCTTCTTCAAGTGGAACCAAGAAAGGTTTCATTACTCCTTCCTCTGACCCAAACGAGGCTGAATGCTTCTATTGCCACGAGAAAGCTCATTGGAAGCGGAACTGCCCAAAGTACCAGCAAGATGTAAAGGATGGGAAAGTCAAACCCAACCATGCAGGTATTTACACTATCATTTCTAATAACTCACCCCATTCGAAATCTTGGGTCCTTGATACAGGTTGCGGAATTCATATTTGTTGTGACTTGCAGGGACTAGGAAGAAGTGAGAATGTGGAGCAAGGAAGAATAAACTTAATCATGGGGAATAGGAAAGTTACACCTGTCACCAAGATTGGAGTTTATACTTTATCGCTAAGTAGTGGGTTAAATTTAGATTTGAATAAATGTTGTTATTCGCCAGAAATGGCAAGAAATATTATTTCCTTTCATGCATTGTACAAACAAGGTTTCACTTTTTCATTTGATAATGAAGTTGGTTCGATTAATGCTTTCTTTAATAATGTACTTTATTTCAAAGCATTACCTTGTGATGGTGTGTATGAAGCTGTATCTATTGTAGATAACTTAGGAAATAATGTTTTGTGTATTGATTCTAATAATAATAACTTGGATAAAGCATCACTATGGCATTGTCGTCTTGGACATATAAGCAAGAAACGCATAGGCCAACTCCAAAAGGATGGAGTCTTGGAGTCGTTTGACCTAAAGTCAAATGATAGTTGCGAATCATGCTTACTTGGAAAAATGACAAAGTCACCCTTCACAGGCTCATGTGAAAGGGGTGAAGGTTTGTTGGACCTTATACACACGGATGTGTGTGGACCATTCAAACATGCCACAAGAGATGCTAATCGTTATTATTTGACTTTTACCGATGATTATAGTAGATATGGATATGTCTACTTAATCAAGCATAAGTCAGAGACTTTCGAGAAGTTTAAGGAATTTAAACAGGAAGTCGAGAATCAATTGGGCAGGAACATTAAGATGCTTCGATCCGATCGAGGTGGTGAGTATCTTAGTTCAGAGTTCCTCGACTATCTAAAGGAATGTGGGATTGTCTCACAATTGACACCTCCCAGGACACCGCAGTTGAATGGTGTGGCTGAGAGGCGTAATCGAACCTTGTTGGACATGGTTCGTTCCATGATGAGTCGAGCTTCGCTACCAATCTCATTCTGGGGGTATGCCTTAGAGACTGCCGCCCATATCCTTAATCTAGTCCCTACAAAGAAAGTTGCCAAAACTCCTCACGAGATGTGGACTGGTAAAGTACCTAAACTAGACCACATCAAGATTTGGGGCTGCGAGGCTTTTGTGAGACGCGAGACTCATGACAAGCTCGAACCCCGAAGCGAGAGGTGTATTTTCATCGGCTACCCACAGCATTCCTTTGGTTACCTCTTCTACAGACCTAGTGATAACGTGGTCTTTGTAGCAAGAAGAGGAGTCTTTCGAGAGAGAGAGTTTATAAGCCAAGGAGATAGTGGGAGGCAAGTTGATCTTGAAGAAATTCAAGAATCAAGTGGTGAAGGAACTTCAAACTCTAGCCCTCAACTTGAGGAGGAAACTCCTGTTGAGCCAATTGACAAATCTGTACCTCTGAGGCCTTCCACGAGAGTTAGGAGTGCACCTGAGCATTACTATGGATTCCATATTACTGCAGAAGGTGAGACACTTATTAGTGATGAGACACTAGTAAGTCATGATGACCCTAACAGCTACGAGGAAGCCATGGCGGGCCCCGAGTCTGCCAAATGGAAAGAGGCTATGGATAGCGAGATACAATCCATGTATGACAATCAAGTTTGGAACTTGGTTGAGAATGTACCAGGTCGAAAGACTGTAGGGTGCAAATGGGTCTTCAAGAAAAAGACTGACATGGATGGTAAAGTACACACTTATAAGGCTAGACTGGTTGCAAAGGGCTTCTCTCAAATTCCTGGAGTGGACTATGATGAGACCTTTTCTCCGGTAGCCAAGATTAAGTCTATTCGGGTTCTGTTAGCCATAGCCGCATTTCATGACTATGAAATTTGGCAAATGGATGTCAAAACCGCTTTCCTTAATGGGAAGTTGGCTGAAGATGTTTACATGAGTCAGCCAGAGGGTTTTGTCAGTAACGAGTACCCTAATAGAGTGTGTAAGCTTGAGAAATCCATTTATGGATTAAAGCAAGCCCCTCGCAGATGGAATCTTTGCTTTGATGAAAAGGTCAAGGAATTTGGCTTTTCTAGGAGTGAAGATGAATCTTGTGTATATGTCAAGGCTAGTGGGAGTATAGTTAGCTTTTTGGTATTGTATGTGGATGACATACTACTCATAGGAAACGACATTCCAACCTTGCAGGAAGTAAAGTCCTGGCTTGGAAAGTGTTTCGCTATGAAGGACCTTGGTGAAGCTGCCTATATTTTGGGGATAAGAATTTTGAGAGATCGGAGTAAAAGACTAATTGGACTTAGTCAAAGTACCTACTTGGAGAAAGTTCTGAAGAGATTCGGAATGCAAGACTCCAAGAAAGGAGAGTTGCCCATCCAGAGTAGCGCCAAGCTGAGTAAGACACAAAGCCCTAGCACTGAGGCTGAGATAGCAGAAATGAGTCGAATACCTTATGCTTCGGCTGTAGGTTCGATCATGTATGCTATGACGTGTACTCGACCTGATGTAGCCTTTGCCTTGAGCATGGTTAGCAGGTTTCAGGGGAACCCTGGCAAGGCACACTGGATTGCGGTAAAGAATATTCTCAAGTACCTGCGAAGGACTAAGGACTGGGTCCTTACCCTCGGTGGGAGTGATGACTTGAGAGTTGTAGGGTATAGTGATGCTAGCTTTCAGACTGATAGGGATAACTTCCGCTCTCAGTCGGGCTGGGTCTTTACCCTAAATGGAGGAGCAATTTCTTGGAAGAGTTCCAAGCAAGAGACAGTGGCTGATTCTACTTGTGAATCAGAGTATATTGCAGCTAGCGAAGCAGCAAAGGAGGCGTTATGGCTGAGAAACTTCATTGGAGACCTTGGAGTTGTACCAGCTATTAAAGAGCCGATGGAAATTTTCTGTGATAGTGAAAGTGCTGTTGCCTTAGCCAAGGAACCAAGGGATCACGGGAGATCCAGACACATCGACAGAAAATACCATTTCATCAGACATCGGATCGAAGAAGGACTCCTCGTGGCAAAGAGGGTATCATCGGATGAGAACCCAGCAGATCCCCTCATGAAGGGACTGACTCGGGTTAAGCATTTCCAGCATGCTCGGAGCATAGGGCTGAAGGATGATATTAGATTTAGTAGTTAGATAATCTTGAAATTTGTAAAGTGTAATTGACATTTGATGATGAATAAAAGTGTTTATTTATGAGTAAAGTGTTGCTATCTCTTGTCAATCGTTTACTATATTTCTTTTGCATGTTTTGACTTCCAGAATAATTTTGTTTGGTTTAACATATTATTCAAACCTCCACAGTCGGTCATACGTCGGAAGTAGGTATGAATCAAGACTGTCATGTTTGGTTGTAGAGGTCTGGGACAAGGCTACAACAATCATGAGTGCTCATAAGTTCTGAGCATTGGACACAACCCACGCTCACTGGAATCACTTCATGGAATTCTATCTCGAGTGATCGTGAGACGGTAATATCATATAAGTCTTTAAACCTAGAGATATGATTTGTTACTTACGAGTTGGTTATGCATTGATTGTACGAAAAACGCATTGGTAACTCGATGTTATAAAATCGTGCTCTTATGTATAATTCAATGAGTAGTAGAACAAACATATGAGTCGAAGTTTATCTGTTCCTTCTTGGATTAGAAGCTGATATCTGGGCCCCTCGATGATTTTGTTTTGACCTATGTACCGGGCCCGGTCAGAACTAGATTGATGTGTTCAATAAAGTTCTTTGTCAAACAAATCGGAAATCGGGAAACATGTGTTGGACAATAAGTAAGACATTGTTCCATGTATTTGTCCGACTGATATCTAGGACAGAGGATTATATGATCACTTATCTTAAATGGCGTACCATCATCTTCTCAAGTTTCGAGAAACCTTGTAAAGAGCTACGATTGCAGTAATAGTTACTAGACTTATCCAAGTGGGAGACTGTTGGATAAGGTGTCTAAGTCCATAACTATTTCTGGTATGTACTTGACCCGACCCGGCATGGTCCATTTGGGTTGCATGGCACCATGCAATTGGATAAACTAAATGAGAGAAATAACGCTTGGAGATTATTAATATATTATAAGTTCTAATATATTAATAATATTATTTGATTAGTTTGATCAAGAATTAATTTAGAATTAATTAAGTGATCAAAAGATAACTAATTAAATATATGGGTTGATTAAGTAAATCATCCATATCTTGTATAGTGGGCTAAAAGGCTCCATGGATCATCAAGTTGGGTTCCACCCATAGGATGCTCCATGGGAGTTACAAACCCATGGGTCATGGAAATGAAGAGTCATGACACATTAGGGTTTAACCCTAGATGTGTCAACACTATATAAAGAATATGATCTCCACCAAATCGGTTGCATCAAAGTGATAGAGGGCTTGGCCGATTTTTGAAGAGTGTTGATTCTCTCATAAGTTCTTCCAAGAGTATTTGGTGTTGTGTGAAGCATTTGAGGCATCACACTTGGGGTGCTAGGCTCACAAGGTTTCAAGGAACACAAGCAACAACAAGGTAAGTTATTCTATCTATATATTATGTTTAAATTGTTCCCCATGTATGCTAGATAGGATATAACCTTGGAATTCAACTTTGCATGACAAATTAGACAAACATAGATCCAAGGTTATTAGGGTTGCATGTACACTTAGGAAGTGTTAGTATGCTCAAAACCCATCATTTATGACTTTGTGCATAATCATTACAAGAAGATCAGTGCATATAAGTTTAAAATCTAACAAGTTTCGGTAAATGGCAGGAATTTGGAATTCTTGATGCAATTGTGAAATGAGAATCATTGGAACAATGTTCAAGCGATGTATTTCACAAAGTGAATATCATAGGAAAACATAGTGTGCATACTTGGTGTATGGCATGACTAGTGTTTAGAAAAACATAGTGGACATGCTTGGAGCATGAGACAACTATTGTTTTAATTCAACTATAAAGTTGATATTTTGAAACAGTATATAATGAATAATGTGTAATCAATATGGTGATAAGTAAAAGTTGTTCTATTTATATTCATAAGTTTTGAGACCATATTGGATTCGATTATTCTTGTGTTTCACTTTGCATGTTTTGACTTCAAGAATAACCAGGTTATTCTTTCCGAATGACTAAGTTATTTAAACTCTCCACAATCAGTAATATGTTGGAAGTAGGTATGAATTAAGACTGTCATAAATTAGGTTTGTAGATGTCTAAGATGTTAGACATAGTAAGAGTTGCTACAACATTCATGAGTACTCCTGGAATAGGGATTCGAGTATTGGATTCAACCCACACTCATTTGACTCACTTCATGGATTTTATCACGAGTGATCATGAGATAGTAATATCTTATATTCTTCAAACCTAGAGATATGAGTTGTTTCTTTTGAGTTGGTTATACATTGATTGTATGAAAACGCATTGGTAACTTGTCACACCCCCAAACCAAGGATGGCGGAAACGTCCGGGGGTGGAGGACTTCATGTACAGTATCACAACAACGAATATAATAGTGCTCAAAGTAAATACAACCATCATAAATATAATTGAAGAAGTTACACCAAGATATATGTTTACATGATTCAAAATCAATTACATTATGATGACAAAAATAAATTGTTGACGGTTTAACGTCCCATCCTCAAAGCGATGAAGTTTTCCTATTTCACAGATTTCATGAGAATACAAGTAGTTTTGAAAAGTGTCAACAATTAAGTTGGTGAGTTCATAAGAGTTTTGTTTGAAGTAGAAACCGTTTTCCTTGTAAAATCAATATAGTTTGATTTCCAGAAAATCCAATATTTTCTTAGTTAAGTGTGAATAAAAATATTCCTATATGATGCATTAATGAACCCTAGAATGACCCGTAGAGTTCCTCTATAATCGTCCAGCGTATATAAGTTATATAAGGTTTAAATTAGATAAAACATTGAATATAGTGGGTCTGCCCTAGGTCCACAACGAAACAAGGAAGATGAGATGAGGCGGGCACCACTAATTCTAGGCCAATCGAGACTAAATTCTTATATGACTCAAACATATACGCTCAGCGATTATAGTTGAAGTCTAACAATTCTAGATGAAATATAGTTTTAATATCATAATAACTATCTTAAGTGAACCTGGTACTTTGTATCGGTACCCCCTTTTTGTATAAAGACCCGACACTTTGTATTTGTACCCCTTTTTGTATCAAAAAAAACCCGGTACTTTGTATTTGTACCCCTTTTTGTGTATAAATCCGGCACTTTGAATTTGTACCTCTTTTTGTATAAAAACTGGCACTTTGTATTTGTACCCCTTTTTGTATATAAACCCGACACTTTGTATTTATACCCCTTTTGTATAAAAACCCGGTACTTTGTATTTGTACCCCTTTTTGTATATAAACCCGGCACTTTGTATTCGTACCCTTTCTTTTTGTACGAGTGTGTTATGTAAATGATCATAAACTATACCTATTATAGTTTATTAAAATGTTTTAAATGTATATGTACCCTAACTATACCTATTATAGTTTAGTATGTTTCTTTGTAGTGTTTAAGAATCCCACTCTTTGTAAATCGAATGTATACTACAATATAGCTATGTTTAACTTGCTTTGTTTTGTACTAATGATTATGATGGAGGATTCTTATATATTTAGTAAGTAATTTCCTATTATACAAATATATCATAACAAGAAATACATGTAATATATGAAGTCATCAAAGACTTAACACTTTGCTCAACATGTTACAAAGTGTTTTGATAGTTAGAAGCTGTTAACTAATTCTTAATCTTTCTGCATTGTTTTAGAAAAATCATTGAAAAATCATACGAAGTTGAAAACTAGATCCATAAATTCTGAGAGTTCCTAAAATGAGTCTAGTTTACTCATAATTTTTATCATGATTTTTGGAAGCCTTTAACTTGTCTTAAAATGCTCATATTCACAGACTGGTCCGGATTTGTGTTTGAAAAGACAGGCTGTTTTGTAAAAATCACCATAAATTGTAGAAAATCGTATGGAGATGTGCAAGTAGTCATTTTAAAGCTAAGAACTTGAACTACTTTCACCTTGTACAGTTTTGAAAACAAAAGTGTTTAAGATGCCCAAAACAGTCCGTGAATGGAGTTGAACTTTTCTGATGAAGGCTGTTAGAAACTTTTAGTTATGTTCTTGGTGTTTTAACTTGTATTCCCCCCTTAAAAACTTGAGAAAACATGAAAATATAGGGGTATGAACTCACCTTGAGTGATTTCAGTAGATAAGTGTTGAAGAAGAGAAGTGTTCAACCCAAGAACACTTGAAGAATCACTTGAAGATTCGAAGCTCTAACAAAATTATGATGGGGTTTGTGTAAGATATCCATGATTTGAGTGGAAATAAGTGAGATGTTCATAAGGAGAATGGATTATGCTTACCAAATGTGAAAGAAAACTTGATAATCAGCCTTGGAGACTTGAAATGGAGAGAAGAAGTTTGAGAGAAAAGTGGTGTTTGATTCTTGGTGAAATGAGAGCAAATAAGAGAAGTGAGGAGAGAGGATGAATATTCAGCTCTCAAAAACGTGGGAATGGGTGGTAATTGAGTGTAAGGGACATTGATGCGACCTAGGTAAGGTGGGGAGGTGTGGCTGGTCATAGAGTGGGTGTGGGAGTGGTTGCTTGTGTCATAAGGTAAAGCAAAGTCAACACTCCACCTCTTTGTACTTTACCCACTTGTTTTTATTATTTAAATAAAGATTTCTATGAAAATATGATTAAATTGTGAATATTTAGGGTTTATTATGTTAAAATATGATTTTGGGCGAAAATCCCGCGTTAAAATAATTAAAAACGGGCCTTAAACGCAAAACTAGTCGAAAACCGGGAGAAAATGGGTTTCCAGCGATACCTCTCGGTCCTAGGCTGAGGTTCGGTCCTTGCTATGGCCGAATCCGAAATGAAGCGAAATAAAGGGAAACTCGATGTTATAAAACGTGCATTTGTCTATGATTCAACAAATAGTAGAACAAGCATATGCATCGAAGTTTATCCATTCCTTTTACCTTTAAAGGCATTGGTACATAGGACCTTTCGAGATCCTCGCTAGGATCGGTCCCATAGCCTACAAACTCCGACTACCTCAAGAACTTGGCAACATCCATCCTGTATTCCACGTCTTTAACCTTAAGAAGTGCCTATCCGATGAGACCCTCGTGATCCCTCTTGATGAGATTGACATCAACGAAAACCTGAACTTTGTGAAAGAACCAATCGAAATCATGGATCGAGAGATCAAACGTACGAAACAAATCTGCATCCCGATAGTGAAGGTTCGCTGGAATGTCAAGCGGGGACCTGAATTCACTTGAGAGCGTGAAGACTCGATGAAGCAGAAATATCCGCATCTCTTTCCAACTCCATATTTTTATCTTAATTCTAAATTTCGGGACAAAATTCCCTCTAACGGGGGGGGGGGGGGGGGGGGGGGATGACAATTTATTGAAATTTTTCGTTAACTTTTGGATTAGGTTAATTAAATTGAAACTTTTTATTATATCTTCATGAGTGTCCAAATGAATTAGAAACACGTGAAACACCCCCAAATTCTTTTAGAAAGATTTATAGTTTACGACCAAGTCGGGTTGCGAACATTTAATCGGGTATGACCATAAGCTCTGTTTAACATCGGTATCGGGTAGATTTCCACCGGGCTGCAAACTCAACCCCTATATAAGGGATTGAGTGGTCATATTTGAAGCTTTTTCCCACTCTTAATACTCTCTCTCTCTCTACTCTCTCTCTCTACAAGTCGATTTCGATCCAAAAACACCTCTTTCAAGCTCCAAAATCGTTAGTGATCTATCCTAGCTTGTTGTTTAGCTTGTTTTGCATGCAAATCCATGTTTAAATCATCCAAAACCCTTAAAAGCATGTGTTTACGCCAAGGAACACTCCAAAACCGTAAACACCCATAAGTGGGGTTTTGAAGCCCCAAAACCTTTCTAGTGCTTAGCTATGACTTAGGGACTTGCATGTATGAGCTTAGAACCCCAAAATCATATCATTAGGGGAGTAAACATGAGTTTACGGCCCAAGAACATTCTTGGACCGTAAACACCCCTTCATAGACCGTAAACACCTTTTAAGGTGTTAAATTGCCCTTTAAACACCTCCTTTGGCTTGGGTTAATGTCTAGAACCAACCACCATCGAAGTAGGGACCTTAAACATCAAAGAAACCAAGACTTTAAGAGATTACGGCTGTAAACCCCCCAAGGATTGGTCCTTTGGCCGTAAACTCCCTGAAGGAGGTCAAATGGTGCCCTAACTTCCCTTCATGGCTTGTATAATGGACTAGAAACATGTACGCTTAACCTAGAACCATCAAAACATGACATGAAGGGGCAAGTAAGAGTTTATGGCTGTAAAATCTATGTTTACAGCCGTGATTCTCTTTTCACACTCCCAAATCCTTACTGTAAATACAAGAATTCCAAATTCATGTCATTTACTGAAATCTGTTAGATTCTAAAATTATATGCATTGATTCTCTTGTAATGATTATGCACAAATTCACAAAGACTTGGCAACAATCATTACAGAGTATTCCAAAGGAGATCAACTCCTTGGAAACATCCTTCTTGCATTAAATTTCCTAATCTTAAACAGATTGAAAATTCTAACTTTGAAACATTTCCAGATTCCATTTCGACTATCACTTCTGAACAAGAGTTGCCTCCTTATAGATTATGTCAATATGGTCCTTCCAGAATTATCACTATACTTCCAACTGTCCTTGAGCAACCAATCTTTGGTAAACCTTAGATTTTCCTCGACAATTGTTTAATCCTTTTAGTCACATCCAGTTCTAAACCTTTTCCCTTCTTAATGCCCCAGGCATTTGGAAACTTTTAGAACGGATAACTATAGCACATGTAATCGATCCTATATCCGAAGCATATGGGACACGATTCATGATGTCTCACATAAAGACTAAACCAGTCTTTTGCTATAACATTTCCATTTCTATTTGCCAAGTTCTCATAATTCATATTATGAAAAGGGATGCCGTAATCATAATCGAATTTTAGAACGCAAATAATGGACCCATATACAGAATTTCCTTATGTTGAGCCATTCCAACATGAAATTCATATATATTCTTGACTAACTGATTAAAACCTCACGATCTAAGCTTATAGATTTGAGATGAAGTATAATTTCCTCTCCCTTAATTATAGCAAAACAACTTTTTCCCAGTTGAAACCTTTTGTTTTCTATAATTAACATTGCTAGCTTGCAATACTTATCGTAATTATCATGCTCCCACTAACATGATGACTATTAGCATAACACTTATGCTCCCACTAGCTTTGACATATACTCAGAAAGCTCGACTTCTAGAAATCAATACTTTATTAACTTTCTTACCAAAGTTCAGATTTCTGATACTAGATTGTTTTGATAAGACTTTATCAAAAACATACACCTTCCCTTAGATAGCTCATGGGTGTGTCAAAACAATTTTAAGAACTATGAAAAGGGATGCCGTAATCATAGTCTTGATCGTTTTGACCTTTGCCATTTCTCACAAGTCCAAGTTAGTGTGCCGGTAAACCACACACGCTCCACTAACGACTTTGAGAATGCAAACATCACAATTGCTATCTAGCTAAAATCTACTTAGTGAAAGTGTTTCCTCACCATCATTTTCATGAATCGGAGAGAAACCTTATGACACTTAGATTTAATGGTGTATGTGTTCTTATCCATGTGAATTGTCAAAACCATAGTCACAAGACAAGGATAATGACAAATCCAAACTCATATGGACTGAACTCAATCTTAATTTCTTGCCACCTGGCAGCTCAAGGGCCTACCATTGCTTCCAAGTTATTGTGCAACACATTGAGAACTCTAAGAACTCATATGCAAAGCCAACTTTAACTAGAATGGGCACAGAATATGTCAACACGATAGGTTATAAACCTCAAGTCGTGTGCTAGTGAAGAACTTCAGGTTTCATTCTTGATTAGTTCTTGAGAATTTCAAGACCTTTAAGACTCCCACTGTCCTCTTGACCTATAAGACTCCCTTGTCAAACATCCAAGAGATAGTGTGGATTCTAATCAAGACAAACACTTCACACAATTGGCCGAAGTTGGTCTTTGTTTTATCCAAAACATCACAACTTACCAATTTCAAATGTACAAGAGTAGAAAACTTTTACTCTTACATTTGTCAAGTGTTTTAAACCTTCTTTAAGACATGTCACTCAAATTACAATCTTGGAGTATGACTCTAAGACTTGTATTGAAACGAAGTATGACTCATCTTCTTGATTTAACCATTTCAACAATTCAAGATCCCTTCTTCTTAGTCATAAGAATGCACTAAGACTTCCTTAGAGAACTAATTTTGATATGGTTTCTTAATCATTAAGATGATCACAAAACTGGTACTAAAGTACTCTCCCATCTTTTCAGATTTGAGAAACTTTTATCCTTCTGCCTAACTTGATTCTTCTTATCCGCTCTGCCATGCATTGGAACCTTTTCCAATGTCTCAGAGTTACACTTAAGCTTGTAAGTATAATCATATTTACTGAGCTTTAGTAAACTATGACGAATAGCCTTACATCTTTTGTGGTGGACTTAATCAGTGCACATGACTATGTACTCGATCCCTTAGTCCATTACTTGACTCACACATCCATGTGAACAAGTAATTAGTCTTAATTTTTCCAATACTTGAAAGTTCTCATTCATCATGCTATACAACTTGCATGATTCCAAGTCCCGGTCCAATTGAGACTTTGGATGATGAGAATCTTTCCTTATTTGGTAAATTTAGACATTACCACAAATGAAAGAATCAATTTCATACTTCCACTCTTGCTATTAATGGAATCATATAAGCAACAATTTTTCCTTAAATGCCATTGTAAGGATATTTTTAAAATAAATAAAATCAAAATTTTCTTTTATTTTCAAAACTATGCGGAAAAACTTATCCTTACAATCCATATGAAAACTTGTTGTTATCTATTCCTTAGCAATATCTCATAACTCCTAAGAAGTAGCTCAAGAATCCGATTTTTCAAACTACGCGATAGAAATCCATCTATGCCATCAGATTCAGCATATTCTTTCTTTAAGTTCCTTTACTTTTCTTTGATTCTTAAAACATTACCATGTGACCCAGTCACATCATGTATCCGGAATCTCAGAATAGAAACTTAACAGAGTTAGATTAGTGGACTTTACCTGAAGTAGAGTCAATCTTATTGACTTTAACATCCTTAGGTAAATTTGGCAGCTTCGCAACTAATGACCCTTACTTTGGCAATATAAACATATGGACCCTTTGATAATGGTACACGGGACTATCACAGACTTAGTTTTTCTCTTTACCATTTGTTCAACCGAGTTGACTATGGCCGATCCCTTTCCATTGGGAAGAGAATGCTTTTTCTGTATTTCCAGTGTCACCATTGTCAATGTCCATAAAGTTTCAGGAAGTTGATCTTAACAATAGATAAGATCATTAAGGGTCTTGTCATAGTCTGTTTCATAGATATCCCAAAGGAACTCACTATGTGACTTAGAAAGTGATTAAACCACCAACTTTCTCAAGACTTTGACACCCAACTCTCCCGGCTTGTCAATATGTGACTACATCTCCAAGATGTGATCACACCTAGACCTTGCCTTGCCAATAGGGCTTGAGTGACCTTAAACTTTTCAAGAACTTGTGGGTTAAGGAGAATAATTGGAGGAGGAGAAAGAAGTATGATATCCATGGGACATCATCTTCATTAGGAAAGCTTGTTTCAAGATATTTGGGAAGATCATAAATGTCTAAACCAGACATCTTTTTGGGAGATATTCAAGTTAGTTGATTTTAAAGTCCTTAATATGACACCCAATATGAAATATTAAGGCTAGGACCCAACAAACTATTTTATAACTTAGAAGAGGTATGCCGTAATCCAAGCTATAAAACAATTTGAAGGTAGGTGAATGACGATTCACCAATTTCCACCAAGATAAACGAAATGTATTATTAGGTTTTAATTGGTTTTTGAAACTCCTAGATCTTTTGAGATTCATTGAACTGTTCAATGGCATGTTTCAATCTCGAGTGTTCCCTTCAGGTTTTGTGACTGGGATGCCGAGGATCACAAAACAAGGTGTGAAGTAACCATGCAAATTACTTGGTACCCTTAAGTGTTTACCCCTCAATCGATGTGCCGGTTAACCACACACGCTCCATCGATACTATGATAAACATTAAGTCACCCTTTGCCTACCTTGTTAAATACGAGTTAGTGTGCCGGTTAACCACACACGCTCCACTAACCGACTTAAACAAAGTGCAAAGTGTAATTTCATGGATTAGCACCTTATTCACATTTTCCTAAGTAACTAAGATTGGGACTTATTAAGAGTTTAGTTACTTAGTATTTATCATTAATACTTTTAATGAAGGGAGAATTATAGTCATGTCAAACCCGTTCGGCTAACGACCCTCCACCGGTCAAGCAAGCGGTGGGTGAGAGTGGACACCCATTAAGTTGCCATTTTATAGGCAACAACCTTATACCCACCTTATAGACCGGCTTCGTGAATGAGGCGTACTAGCGGTAAGACTGACTTTACTCTTATACATATATATATATATATTATTAACTTATAATATTATAAAGTATAAGGGTTGAATTTTAACTTTTAAAATTCTAAGGGCTAACTTGGAATTAAAGTATTCATAAGAGAAAACTTTACAAATTCCAAAACTTGAGGGCAAGTTTTGAAACTATTCAAAACTAATTAATTCCATAACTTATATGTTTAAAGTAGTTTTAATCCAAAAACTCTTCAAGTTCCATAACTTGAGGACAAATTATGGAAGACTTTAAACTAATAAAGAATTAACTTTTTCTTTATTTTATAACTTATGAAATTAATTAAGGTTACATTATTTTTTTTATATATATATTTAATGAAGAGACTCTTGGTCCTCCATAACTTGAGGACAAATTATGGAGTCATAACTCCAATTAATTAGAACTAGACTCTTCATTTTTGTAACCTTTGCCAACTTTATGAGTTTTATGAGTCTTTAATGTGACTCTTCATGTAACTTGAGGATAAGTTACACAAACACATTTTATACTCAACTCTTAGATTAAAATGGATTGAAAACAACTATTTCATTCAACTTTTCTATTAATCTAAGAAACTCATAAGAACAAGATAATTCAAATCAAACTTTTTCATGTAATTAGTCTAACCTTTAAACTAATACAAAACATGAATCTATTGACAATTATCTTTGAAAATGGATTAGCATGAACATTACCACATTAAAAACAAGTTTATAAGTTCAAAAACTACTTAGGGTAATGTTCCTAGTCCATTTCTAGCCAAAAACCTCGAAGATATGCTGTCTGGGGTCCAACTCGTCGAGTGCATGAACATAACTCGGCGAGTTGGATGCATTTTGCCTTGGACTCGTCGAGTCCCTTCATGGACTCGGCGAGTCTGCTGGGCTGACAGCATCAATTTCGATTTTTCAGCTTCTATTGCAAGTATAACAAGAAAACAAGCCTAGGCTCTGATACCACTGTTGGGTTATGAGCATTCTAACACTCCTAAGTGTACATGCAACCCTAAATACCTTGGATCTATGTTTTCTCTATTATACATGCAAATATGAACATCCAAGGTATTATCCTAATCTAGCATACAAAACTATCAATATAACAAGATAGAATACATACCTCTTTGATGTAGAATGTCTTCATGAAGCTTGAGTGCCTAGTGCCCCAAGTGTGACACCTCAAATGGTTCACACAACACCAAATACACTTGGAATAACTTGAAAGGATTCTACACTTCATAAAATTGGCTAGCCCTCTCTAGAATAATCTAGTGGCTGATTTTGGTCAAGAATAGGATGCTTATATAGTTATACAATTAGGGTAAACTCTAATTGTCATGACTTTCCATTTCCTTGGATCCATGGGTTCAAATACACCATGGAGCATCCATGGAGCATCATATGGGTTTTGGCCCAACTAGATAATCCATGGAGCATTAGCCCACTATATAAGTATGGATGATTTACACAATCAACCCATATATTTAATTAGTCTTCTTTTGATCACTTAATTAATCCTAGATTAATTCTTGATCAATACTGTAACGACCCGTTCTCGGTATGTTAATAAATTGTCAATTGTCTAAGTTTTCAAGAGGGACTCGGCGAGTTCTAGCCTGACTCGCCGAGTTGGGTCGCGTATTTGTGCACGCGGGAGCCGGGGACTCGGCGAGTCCATATCCCGGACTCGGCGAGTCCGTCCGTCTGGGTGAAACCCTAAATCCCCGGGTTTGCCCACTATTTAAACCCCATTATAGCCTCATTCTCGCCACTTCCACCCTGAGAGCTCTGTGAGAAACCCTAATCCTCCCATTTGAGAGCTTAAAAGTGATTTAGTGCCATTTTTGTGAAGGTGTGAAGAAGGAGAAGAAGAAGGAAGCAAGGAAACGAGTTGTAGTGCAAAGATCCAAGGTCAAATCTGAGTTTATTGAGGTATTTTCGGAGTTCCCTTCTGGTTATATGCTTAAACTTCCATTAGAGCTCTTTTAAGAGCTATTTGATGTTTGTTCCAAGCTTTATGTTTGCATGAATGACTTAATAAGTCGAAATACCTTTGGATCTGAGTGTTGGGGTGTTGTAGAGCCCAGATCTACTGTCTTTTTGATGTTACATTGCATATTAGCCATGGATCTACTCTTGTTGTGCATCTTTTAGCCTTATTTCCCTTATTCATGAGGTTGTGCACGTAAAGTTGGAAACTTTACGTGGTAACACAGCTTATTGGACCCAGATCTATCATTTGCATGTGTTGGATTCAGGAGAAATCAAGTAAAAATCTGTTGCATGGCAGCGACTCGGCGAGTCGGAAGAACGACTCGACGAGTCGGGTTGCGAGTCCCGAGTTCTCCAGTTTCATCAGTGCCGAGTGGACGAGGTGAGTTAGGGAGTGGACTCAGCGAGTTGAGAGTAGACTCAGTGATGGAGGGACTCGGCGAGTTTGTTCATACAACTCGGCGAGTCCAAGGCAATCTTCTTGGGGACCAAGAACAACTCGTCGAGTCTGTTCATCCGACTCGGCGAGTCGGATGAAGATCATCTGAGTTCTTGGATTCAGAGGGCACTCGTCGAGTCGATGCCACACTCGACGAGTATCAGCGTGTAAGAGTTGAGAGGAGAGTCTAGGACTCGGCGAGTTGGGTATCCCGACTCGGCGAGTCAGCCCTGAGTAAGTTGACTTTGACCCAGGGTAAAAGAGTCATTTTACCCCGAGTGTAGTGTTAGTGATTGATTGAGTGTGTTTATGGATTTTTAGCCGAGGAGATTCAGGAGCAGCAGCCGTTAGCTTTCCGAGCCACACACTCATCCGCTAGCTTACGAGGTGAGTTTCCTTCCAGTAGGGATGGGTCTAAGGCCACAATGCCGGCCCGTCCAGTTAGCAGTAGTTTCCGGACTTGATCCGATGCAGTAGTTAGTATGTTTGATGCCTTCGTGGCTCAGACAGGATTTGTGAGCTATGCTTTAAGTGTTATGTATTATGTGTTCCGGGCTACGGCCCGATGTAGTATGCAGTATATGCGTTCATGCTAGTTGTTATGATATGTTACGCTATGCTCAGTTCCGGACTTCGGTCCGATGCAGTCAGTTCCGGACTTCGGTCCGATGCAGCCAGTTCCGGACTTCGGTCCGATGCAGTTAGTTCCGGACTTGGGTCCGATGCAGGGGACAAGGTCCCAGTCAGTTCCGGACTGCGGTCCGATGCAGTTAGTTCCGGACCTTGGTCCGATGCAGGGGATAAGGTCCCAGTCAGTTCCGGACTTCGGTCCGATGCAGTTTCCGGGCTTGTCCCGATGCAGTGGGCAAGGCCCGATATGTGTTTATATGATATTGTTATTGTATGGTATGTGGTATTCTGGGGGAGCTCACTAAGCTTCGTGCTTACAGTTTCAGTTTTGGTTTCAGGTACTTCCGCAAGCAAAGGGAAGAGCTCGGGATGACGGCATCGCACACACCACCGCCTCAGCTTTAGCCTGGGATTGATTTAGTTGTTTGATTTGATGTAGTATGATACAGTCTTCCGCACAGTATATCATTATGTATTGGAATACATCACGCATGGTTTATTATATGATTCTCTGATTACGGTTTTGATTATATTAAAAACAAAATTTTTGGGTCGTATTTTTGGGTCGTTTCAAGTTGGTATCAGAGCCCTGGTTTGAGGGATTCGGATACACTTCCGGGTGTATCTGAACTCAAACTAAGGGAAATGAAAGATTTTATTAAAATAAAAACGTTTTATAAAAAGGAATTTTGAAAGTACTTAGAAAGAAAGAATTGTTTTAACAAGATAGAGGTGTGTGCATGCGGTCAGCCGAGCTCAAGTAAGTACTCCCAAATTACCCATACAAATTAATTGTTCAGTTTCAGTTTCAGTAGAACAGCATGCTAGTATAGGGCTAAGGATCTAGGAGAATGCCTTATGTGCCTGTTTATGTGTTACAGCTTTATGAGTATTGCATGCTAGGATTGAATAGACAGCAGTAAGATAGCCTGTTTAGGTTATGCCTGATAGTACGAGCTTAGCATTCTATGCTAGTGCGGTTCTTGTTATAAGAATAGTTTTGCCTGAGTCTGTTTTCCGTGTCCGAATGCTGCTTGCTTTGTGCTTAGTGGGGTTCCGAGTGATGGGAGTTAGCCATTAGGTGAACACGTCACACCACATGTGACCAGGATTGAATAATCTCAGAGTACTGGAACTGGCCCTATTGCGCAGCTCTTGTTTGAGTCCAACCGTTATAGGGACGGGTCTTTTACTCGAAGGATTATCTGATCCTCATCACATGTGATGGTGTTTAGGTAATGGCTAATTGGCGTTATGAGGAAACCTTCAGCAGCTGAGGACCAGTTGTGTTGAGCCTGAGATTTTCCTAGGGCAAGCCTAGGATGAGAGTAGCAGAGAATAGCAGTAGTAGAAGTGACTTGGGGAAGTCAAGGCAGTTCTTGAGGAAAGTACGGATAGATGTGGAAAGTAGTAGGGGCCCATACTACTGAAAGCAGAGGATCCGTACTCGAATCAAGGAAGGCCAAGACAAGACCAGGAAGCTAGTAGTCGTATCATGATCCCTTGAGATATTTCAATGTTCTGATGTTGTTATGATATGTTTCAGAATGGTAGTTTTGCGCCCAAGACCAGCAGGCGGCAGCTCAGATGCCGGAGGGGGATCAGGATCGGGATCAGGCCCGGAGGTCGGGCAGATGGATGAGCAGACCAGAGAGTTCCTTTCTTCTGAGGTTACCCGCATCATATTGGAGCAGACTCCTGTGATCTTCGGTTCGATCAAGGAGGGTATTTTGGAGATAATGGATGAGAGACTGAGTACTTTCCGGGCTGAGATGGCGGCCGTGATGGGGTCGTGCACTCTTACATTCAGGGAGTTCAGGGCGTGCGGAGCTCCTGACTATCATGGGGCACGGGACCCCATAGCGAGTACCAGGTGGTTGGCGGATGTGGCCAACGCATTCCGCACTAGCAGATGTCCCGAGGGGGACAAGGTTAGATTGGCGTCCTGTCTTCTGAAGGATAGGGCACGAGACTGGTGGGAGGAGGTCGGACACGCCATCGGGGATGATGCGGCGTTGGATGCTATGACCTGGACTGATTTCTCTACCAGGTTCAGGGCGGAGTTTGCACTGGTCATTGAGGTGCAGCAGCTAGCCAGGGAGTTCCAGGATCTTAATCAGACTACCGAGTCAGTGGCGGAGATCACCGCCAAGTTCAGGGAGAGGGCCCTTCTTGTTCCTCAGTATGCAGTCGATGAGGAGATGAAGAAGGCCCGTTATCATGAGATGTTGCGGAGCGATATCCGCATGTTTGTGAGCCGGTCCAGCTGTAAAACGCTGGACGACATGATTGCTAGAGCCAGGGAGAGGGAGATTGATCTCGAGATGGAGAGGAAGAGGAAACCGGAGGCGGTTTCGAGTTCAGGTAGTGCGGGCAAAAAGCCCAAGGTTTCAGATCACAGGCCCAGGAGTCAGCAGAGCCACGGTCGGTGTGGCAAGTGTGGGAGGATGCACGAGGGGGCGTGCAAGGCAGGGAGTTCCGGATGCTACAAGTGCGGTCGGATTGGGCATATGAGCAGGGATTGTACGGCCCCTGCTACTACGGTTCCAGCATCAGACCTGATTTGCTTTCAGTGCAATCAGAGGGGACATAAAAAGTCCCAGTGTCCCAGTCTAGCTGCAGCAGGGAAGGTGGTTGCGCCTGCCCCTGCCACCTTGAGGATTACAGATGGCCGGCAGAGCCGATCTGATGCACCAGCAGCAAAGAGCCGGGCGTTTCAGATGACAGCAGAGGAGGCGCGAGCGACTCCTGATGTGGTGACGGGTAGGTATCTTTCCTTCACCTTTTGATTATTATTGTTATCGTTTGTATATTTCTTGATGATATGCTTTATTTAGGGTCGTTCTTGGTGAACGGCATTTCTGCTTTGGTATTGTTCGATTCGGGAGCTACTCGATCATTTGTATCGCTTGCGCTTAGCAAGAAATTTAGCAGAGATCCAGGGGAGCTGGATTGTCCGTTAGAGGTTGAGATAGCAGATGATAGGACCGTGAGGGTCGGCAGAGTGCACAGAGGGTGTTCTCTTCAGATATTCGATGAGCAGTTTTCAGTGGACCTGGTTCCTATTCCCCTGCGAGGGAATAAAGTTATCGTGGGCATGGATTGGCCAAGCCCTAATGGGGCGGTGATTGATTGTGAGCTTCAGCTAGTGAGGGTTCGCACTCCCAGTGGGGGAGAGTTAGTGATTCAGGGCGAGAGGCCACAACGTGGTCCGATCTTTTGTTCCGCCGCAAGGGCGAGGCGCTATGTTCAGCAGGGTTGCGCCGGTTTTATCGCATACGTCTTGGGTGCCCGGGAGAAGGGCAAGACGACGATTGATGATGTTCCTATTGTTCGAGAGTACCCGGATGTGTTTCCCGAGGATTTGCCGGGGATACCTCCAGAGAGACAGGTTGAGTTCAGGATCGATCTAGTTCCTGGTGCAGCTCCGATAGCCAAAGCACCATATCGGCTAGCTCCCCCTGAGATGCAGGAGTTGTCTACACAGCTCCAGGAGCTGCTAGACAAGGGTTTCATTCGGCCGAGCAGTTCGCCTTGGGGAGCGCCGATCTTATTTGTGAGGAAGAAGGATGGGTCGCATCAGATGTGCATTGACTATCGGGAGTTGAACAAAGTAACGGTGAAGAACCGTTACCCACTTCCGAGGATAGATGATTTGTTTGATCAGCTTCAAGGAGCGTCTTGGTTCTCCAAGATCGATCTACGCTCTGGATATCATCAGATGAGGGTTAGAGATGAGGATGTACAGAAGACTGCGTTCAGGACCCGGTATGGTCACTATGAGTTCGTGGTGATGCCATTTGGGCTCACCAATGCCCCAACCGCGTTCATGGATCTCATGAACCGCGTGTGCAGACCGATGTTGGATCGGTCGGTGATAGTATTCATAGATGACATCTTGGTATATTCCAAGACTTAGGGGCAGCACGAGGAGCACCTGCGGGAGGTGTTGGAAACTTTGAGGAGGGAGAGACTTTTCGCAAAGTTCTCCAAGTGTGAGTTCTGGTTGCGCGAGGTGCAGTTTCTTGGCCATCTCGTCAACCAGAAGGGTATTTTGGTAGATCCGGCCAAGATTGAGGCCGTGATGCAGTGGGAGGTCCCGAGGTCTCCATCTGAGATTCGGAGCTTCCTAGGGTTGGCAAGGTATTATCGGAGATTTATTCAGGACTTCTCCAAGATAGCAGTGCCACTCACCCGACTAACCAAGAACTCGGTGGTTTTTCGTTGGGGGCCTGAGCAGCAGGCGGCGTTCGAGACTCTCAAGCAGAGATTGTGCGAGGCCCCGATTCTTACCTTGCCAGAGGGAGTAGAGGATTTCGTAGTCTATTGTGATGCTTCGATCACAGGTATGGGAGCAGTATTGATGCAGCGAGGCCATGTGGTAGCTTATGCCTCGAGACAGTTGAAGCCTCACGAGGCTAATTATCCTACCCACGATTTGGAGCTGGGGGCAGTTGTGTTTGCCCTCAAGATTTGGAGACATTACCTGTATGGGGTCCGTTGTACTATATACACGGATCACAAGAGTTTGCGGTATCTTATGGATCAGCCGAGTCTGAACATGAGGCAGAGGAGGTGGTTGGACGTACTAAAGGATTATGATTGTGAGATCCTTTATCATCCAGGGAAGGCCAACGTGGTGGCCGACGCCCTAAGCCACAAAGTGTCGGCGGCCCCTATCAGGGATCTGTGCATGAGGATGACAGTGATCACTCCACTGTTGGAGCGGATCAAGGAGGCTCAGGTGGAGGGCCTCAAGGAGGAGAGGCAGAAATGTGAGAGGATAGTGGGTCGAGTAGCATCGTTTGATTACGATAGTCGGGGTTTGTTGACGCTTCATGGTAGGGTGTGGGTACCGTACTGGGGTGGAGTACGGTAGGTATTGATGGACGAGGCTCATAAGTCTCGATTTTCTATCCACCCAGGGGCGACGAAGATGTATCGAGATCTTCGACCTAATTATTGGTGGCCCTGCATGAAGCGGGACGTCGCTTGGTACGTTGAGAGATGCTTGACCTGCCGGAAGGTCAAGGCGGAGCACCAGAGACCTCACGGCAAGATGCAGCCGTTGGACATTCCCGTGTGGAAATGGGAGGATATCGCCATCGATTTTATCACCAAACTTCCCAGGACATGGAGTGGATTCGATATGGGTAGTGGTGGATCGGTTGACGAAGAGTGCCCATTTTATCCCGATCCAGGAGAGTATATCGGCGGAAAAGTTAGCCGATATCTATGTGCGAGAGATTGTGGCACGTCATGGAGTGCCGGTATCGGTGGTGTTGGACCGGGATGTTCACTTCACGTCCAGATTCTGGAAGCGATTCCACGAAGAGATGGGTACTCGTCTCCATTTCAGCACCGCTTTTCATCCTCAGACTGACGGGCAGAGCGAGAGGACGATTCAGACTCTCGAGGACATGCTTAGGGCATGTGTTTTAGATTTTGGGGGCAGTTGGGATACGTATCTTCCCTTAGCAGAATTCTCGTATAACAACAGCTATCATGCGAGCATTGATCGACCTCCTTTTGAGATGTTATATGGCAGGAAGTGCAGGACCCCGATTTGTTGGGGCGAGGTCGGTCAGCGGGTCATGGGGAGCACTGAAGTGGTGCTCAAGACGACGGAATTGATCCAGCAGGTCCGTAGTAGACTGCAGACTGCGCAGAGTCGGCAGAAGAGCTACGCCGACAGGAGGCGTTCAGACTTGGAGTTCCAGGTGGGAGACATGGTTCTTCTGAAAGTCTCACCTTGGAAAGGTGTCATCAGGTTCCGGAAGAGGGGCAAATTGGGCCCCAGATTTATTGGTCCTTTCAGGGTTTTGGCCCGGGTGGGTCGGGTTGCGTACCGGTTAGATCTTCCTGAGGAGCTCAGTTTGATACACAACACCTTCCACGTATCGCAGTTGAGGAAGTGTTTAGTGGACGAGACAGCAGTCGTTCCCTTGGAGGACATCCAGGTTGATAGCAGCCTGAATTATATCGAGAAGCCGATCGCAATTCTGGAACGGAAGACCAAGACCTTGAGGAACAAGGTAATTCAGCTGGTAAAGGTGCAGTGGCAGCACCGGAAGGGGTCCGAATGGACATGGGAGACTGAAGAAGAAATGAGAACGCACTACCCGGAGTAATTCGCAGATCCAGCCGTTGCAGACTTCGAGGACGAAGTCTGAATCAAGTGGGGGAGAATTGTAACGACCCGTTCTCGGTATGTTAATAAATTGTCAATTGTCTAAGTTTTCAAGAGGGACTCGGCGAGTTCTAGCCTGACTCGCCGAGTTGGGTCGCGTATTTGTGCACGCGGGAGCCGGGGACTCGGCGAGTCCATATCCCGAACTCGGCGAGTCCGTCCGTCTGGGTGAAACCCTAAATCCCCGGGTTTGCCCACTATTTAAACCCCATTATAGCCTCATTCTCGCCACTTCCACCCTGAGAGCTCTGTGAGAAACCCTAATCCTCCCATTTGAGAGCTTAAAAGTGATTTAGTGCCATTTTTGTGAAGGTGTGAAGAAGGAGAAGAAGAAGGAAGCAAGGAAACGAGTTGTAGTGCAAAGATCCAAGGTCAAATCTGAGTTTATTGAGGTATTTTCGGAGTTCCCTTCTGGTTATATGCTTAAACTTCCATTAGAGCTCTTTTAAGAGCTATTTGATGTTTGTTCCAAGCTTTATGTTTGCATGAATGACTTAATAATTCGAAATACCTTTGGATCTGAGTGTTGGGGTGTTGTAGAGCCCAGATCTACTGTCTTTTTGATGTTACATTGCATATTAGCCATGGATCTACTCTTGTTGTGCATCTTTTAGCCTTATTTCCCTTATTCATGAGGTTGTGCACGTAAAGTTGGAAACTTTACGTGGTAACACAGCTTATTGGACCCAGATCTATCATTTGCATGTGTTGGATTCAAGAGAAATCAAGTAAAAATCTGTTGCATGGCGGCGACTCGGCGAGTCGGAAGAACGACTCGACGAGTCGGGTTGTGAGTCCCGAGTTCTCCAGTTTCATCAGTGTCGAGTGGACGAGGTGAGTTAGGGAGTGGACTCAGCGAGTTGAGAGTAGACTCAGTGATGGAGGGACTCGGCGAGTTTGTTCATACAACTCGGCGAGTCCAAGGCAATCTTCTTGGGGACCAAGAACAACTCGTCGAGTCTGTTCATCCGACTCGGCGAGTCGGATGAAGATCATCTGAGTTCTTGGATTCAGAGGGCACTCGTCGAGTCGATGCCACACTCGACGAGTATCAGCGTGTAAGAGTTGAGAGGAGAGTCTAGGACTCGGCGAGTTGGGTATCCCGACTCGGCGAGTCAGCCCTGAGTAAGTTGACTTTGACCCAGGGTAAAAGAGTCATTTTACCCCGAGTGTAGTGTTAGTGATTGATTGAGTGTGTTTATGGATTTGTAGCCGAGGAGATTCAGGAGCAGCAGCCGTTAGCTTTCCGAGCCACACACTCATCCGCTAGCTTACGAGGTGAGTTTCCTTCCAGTAGGGATGGGTCTAAGGCCACAATGCCGGCCCGTCCAGTTAGCAGTAGTTTCCGGACTTGATCCGATGCAGTAGTTAGTATGTTTGATGCCTTCGTGGCTCAGACAGGATTTGTGAGCTATGCTTTAAGTGTTATGTATTATGTGTTCCGGGCTACGGCCCGATGTAGTATGCAGTATATGCGTTCATGCTAGTTGTTATGATATGTTACGCTATGCTCAGTTCCGGACTTCGGTCCGATGCAGTCAGTTCCGGACTTCGGTCCGATGCAGCCAGTTCCGGACTTCGGTCCGATGCAGTTAGTTCCGGACTTGGGTCCGATGCAGGGGACAAGGTCCCAGTCAGTTCCGGACTGCGGTCCGATGCAGTTAGTTACGGACCTTGGTCTGATGCAGGGGATAAGGTCCCAGTCAGTTCCGGACTTCGGTCCGATGCAGTTTCTGGGCTTGTCCCGATGCAGTGGGCAAGGCCCGATATGTGTTTATATGATATTGTTATTGTATGGTATGTGGTATTCTGGGGGAGCTCACTAAGCTTCGTGCTTACAGTTTCAGTTTTGGTTTCAGGTATTTCCGCAAGCAAAGGGAAGAGCTCGGGATGACGGCATCGCACACACCACCGCCTCAGCTTTAGCCTGGGATTGATTTAGTTGTTTGATTTGATGTAGTATGATACAGTCTTCCGCACAGTTTATCATTATGTATTGGAATACATCACGCATGGTTTATTATATGATTCTCTGATTACGGTTTTGATTATATTAAAAACAAAATTTTTGGGTCGTATTTTTGGGTCGTTTCAAATACTAATTAAATAATCTTATTATTCTTATTATTAATATACTAGAACTTATAATATATTAATAACCATAAGTGTCTTATTTCTCTCATTAGAGTCTATCCAAGTGCATGATGCCATGCAACCCAAATGGACCATGCCGGGTCGGGTCAAGTCTTACCAATTATAGTTATGGACTTAGACATTAATCCAACAAATCCCAAGAGGTATCGCTCCAACTTTTTGTCTTCCGGGGTGACCATAGTGGGACAAAGGAGTGCTAGATCACAAAATCGGTTGGTGTAAGTTGTAAGGTCGGAGCCTGCCATTCTGAGATTCCATAGTTCTTGCTCCAGCTTTTGCACTTCACCTCTTGAGCAATATTCCTTCAGCATCATCTTCTTTAAGTCCTCCCAACTTAACGAGTTAGCCACTGCAAGCGTAAGCGACTTAACTCTGCCATTCCACCAAGTGAGAGCTCTTCCGATGAAGGTGAATGCCGCGTACTTGACTTTGCTCGCTTCGGGGCAAGCACAAATCTCAAAGATTGCTTCGGTTCTCTCGAACCATTGAATTAGTGCGAGGACGCCCCCACTTCCATCGAAAGAATCGTGTTTGCCATTTGTGAAGTCCTTGTAAGTGCATTCCTTTGTGCGTCTTGTACTATCCCCGTGGTTAGAGTTTGTGGCTGCAGATCCAGCACCACCAGTGCTATTTGTACCAATTTGTGACATTGTAGCTACCACGGCTGCTGTTACTGCAGCTTGGAACATTGCGGGATCAAACTGAGGAGGTGGCGTTGGAGGTGGTGGCGCTGTGCTGCCGGAAGGTCTGGGTCTTTTCCTTGGTGGCATCGTTCTGTCATGAGTTTGCAAAAAAATGATCAGATGGTAAGTTTCTACTAGCAAAGACAAGTTAGTTGTTATAGAATTAGATTTTCCTACATTATTCTCCGATTTAAGAATGCCTTATATGTAATTCATAAAGGAAGTCCATATGAATGAACTTCATGAGTTTAGTAGGTTTTGCATCCAAGTGAAGCCTTATACTTGACCCAGGCTAGGTCCTTATTATGACCAATTGAAGTATGTTCTCGAAGGTTTGACCTACATCCCTATGATGCAGTCTTATATTAGAGTAGGAGTAAGTTCGGAGAATGATCTTATGACGTTTGTCGTTTCAAAATCGAGTTCCATTGGTTGGTGAATAACGTGATCCAACCTTGGAAAGAAATTGGGAACGATCCCGGAGCTAAATTACTCTAGTCTAACAACTTGACTAAAGTGGGTTTCAGATAGACTCATTAGGAAGTATTCGAACAAAGAGTGTCACAGAATTCATCTGACTGACAACGTCATTGATGTTTAAGATGTAGCAAATTGGGGAAAATTGACCTTGGCGAGGGTCTTACATCACATCCGGAGCAGGAGAGTTTTGGCCGCCTAAAGGCCTAACTAAAAGTATTTACAGTACTAGATGGTTTCATAGAGAATGCCATATAGGACATAGATAGGGAAAAGAAAAATTCCTTGTCAATAGGGAAAGAAAGTAAGGCATCTAAAACTGGCGGCGGTCTTCCCTCTGGTGAACCCTCAGTTCAGCTAGTTGCCGCTCCATATCAAGCATGGGCCTTTCGTACACCCTCTAGCGTACTCGGAGTTCTATGACTTCGGTTCGTGTTTCAACCTGTGCTCGCAGCAAGGTTTCATGGTCTCTCTCAGACTATTCACGAGTGTGCTCAAGGCGATTGGTGCGGATTGTATGTATTCTTGCATTTGCATCAATCTCTGCGATACGATGGAGAGTTGTTCTGCCCTGAATCTCGTTTCGGGCAACTCAATAGACCAGGATTGGAAGAATTCTATATGTTGAGCTTCCTTCGTTTATGTTGTAGAAGCTTCGGTCTCCATTAAACGGCATAGGTTGGTCTTGCTCTTCGCTCCAGTTTTCCAAGTACTCTACCCAAGGAGGCGTCGGGCCTTGAAAAGCCAGTCGAGGGTTGGGATTTGGAACACGAGTCATCGTGGGGAAGGAAATCCAGCCATGATATCCATGCGAGAAATGGGGATATAAGAAATAACTAAGTAGACGTACTAATTAGATAATTATATGATGATCTTTATCAGGTACTTCAACACATTGTTTAGTGCATACTAGTCATATATATTCGGGATAGGATATACCTTCGAATAAGCAACCCTAACTCTAAATCCCCAATCCAACGAGAACAGGAAGTAGAGCAAAGATCCACAGATTCTAAGTCTATGACGTCCTGGATACATTAAATTTTAATGTATCCACTAAGCAACTATTGACCTATTGATAAAAATCTATTTAGTTCTCAGATAAGAAATTATAATAATGCCAAAATACCCCTATGGTATTTCATTGAGGTAGTGTTGGTAAGTTTTTAGACTTGTTGCCACATCACAACCATTCTTGGGCATATGCTAATCACTCCTCGGACCAGCATAGTTGATCAGACTATGCCACTCCCAAGACTGACCATACATCCCCAAGCTTACCTGTGATATCCAACAATCATTACTTTTGTTTTGTCCTAAAATGATGCTGACCTTAGTATGTATGCATGCATGTATACTTTTAACAAAAAGCTATTTATTTCGAAAGGTATAGTTGTTTTGAAAACTTTAAATCAGAGACCTTAGTCCCAATGCATTTATAGTTTGTATATCTTATGTGGTTCGATATACTTAGCTCACTATAAACAATGCTCTGATACCAATCTGTCACACCCCCAAACCAAGGATGGCGGAAACGTCCGGGGGTGGAGGACTTCATGTACAGTATCACAACAACGAATATAATAGTGCTCAAAGTAAATACAACCATCATAAATATAATTGAAGAAGTTACACCAAAGTATATGTTTACATGATTCAAAATCAATTACATTATGATGACAAAAATAAATTGTTGACGGTTTAACGTCCCATCCTCAAAGCGATGAAGTTTTCCTATTTCACTGATTTCATGAGAATACAAGTAGTTTTGAAAAGTGTCAACAATTAAGTTGGTGAGTTCATAAGAGTTTTGTTTGAAGTAGAAACCGTTTTCCTTGTAAAATCAATATAGTTTGATTTCAAGAAAATCCAATATTTTCTTAGTTAAGTGTGAATAAAAATATTCCTATATGATGCATTAATGAACCCTAGAATGACCCGTAGAGTTCCTCTATAATCGTCCAGCGTATATAAGTTATATAAGGTTTAAATTAGATAAAACGTTGAATATAGTGGGTCTGCCCTAGGTCCACAACCAAACAAGGAACAGGAGATGAGGCGGGCACCACTAATTCTAGGCCAATCGAGACTAAATTCTTATACA